>NW_027181881.1:10777740-12056073 GCF_029961685.1 Aristolochia californica
TGAAGGAAGAGACAAACCACCTCAAGTTCAAGAGTATCATTTCTACAATCATTGAGAACAACTCTCATTGATAGGATATTTGACCATTTTATTTCAATCTTCTTCTTCGTCTTCATTTTATCATCCAAAATTTCCCAAGCAAATTTACGCCTTGAATAGTCAAGTTTTGCTCGCAAATCTTTGTAATAATTGGCTTTTCTCTAAAAATGCAAAAAAGAGAAACAAAACTTTAATATAGAGGACCTAAATTTCTCTTATAGAAACCCACATTAGATCAAGTATATGATACCTCATAGTTGCCAATTTTGATAAGCAAAAAGTGAAAATTTGAGGCTATTTTTTATTTCCGTTTAAGTGGAGAAGATGCTTCACTAGCAAGACCTTGCGTTTGTGGGTGTGCCTTTGGAGTAGCTTGCCCTACTGTTACACCTTTTTTCGAGAAATCTACTATCTATTGCCATTAAATTATAACCACGTGAAGTAAATGAGCACATTTTCTACACTACCTTTTCTATAAACACCGTGTTTTCCATATGCATGGTATCTTGCTGACGCCTTATTAATTTTCATCTATCATAGAATCTAAACAATACCATGATGGAATAAAAACGTTGGCAGGTAATGTAAGTGTGGTGTGGTAAATGACTACACCCTGTACTCATATAATGGGATACCAAATTCAAGAATGCAGCAAGCAACTAGCTCAAAGTTCATATTTGGAAGCATTGAGACATTGATAAGTAGTAAAGCCAAATCATGCTAGGGAAAAAAAGAGAAGAGGGAGGGGAAGAGAGGAGAGTATCCTTAAAGCATTGATTATGCATAAAAAATTATTCAAAACCATTCGTTTAGGTTTTATTCTAAGAGGCATCACAAGAAAACCGCATGAGATGGAAGAGTTACAAATCTACTAATGAAATGAGTAAGTATGCAAAAAAAAAAAAAAAGGCTCCCAATACATTTTATTGCCAAAGATCTTTTTGCATGACAAAAGAAAATTTGCTCCAAGAAGCAACAGTTCAATTAACTTCATAGACATAAAAAGAAGAACACATGAAATGTCAAATCAATTTGATGAATAATGAAAGAAAGCCAAGAAAATAAATGTGCATTAAAAGGAAAGTAAAACATAAACTACTAATGACAAGAGCATCTTTTTTCTTTGAAGTCCAAACTAGATGACTTATGCAACTACGATTGAAAAGACTGGAAAAGAAGCAGAAAACTAGAAGATCTATAAAATAAAGAGAAGAAAATGGCATCCATGCACTCACCCTTCATGCAACAACTGAAAATGTAAGATAAATAAAAACAAAAAAATCAGAATTTGATTGATGAAAACTAGATAAGAACTAAGAAATAACAAATGTTGTAACCTACAGCGTACCCGTTTTGCCTTGAGTTCATATAGGTTCATCTTCTTAGAGGCTGCTCCTGACCCAGATGCATCATTGATATCCTGTGATCCATTTTGGTTCTCACTAGAAGTATTTCCGACGTCAAATATAGCAATGTCGTCTGAATGGATCAAAGTCAGTTTAGATGAATCAAAACTGGCCTTCTTTTGATCCATTTCTAGAATTGACAAAGCCACAATAAGAGAGACAAAGAGAGTAAAAATGAAAGCTTTTGTTTCACGAAAGGAAATGGAAGGAAGAGATACTTAAATAAAGCTACCTCTTGGTGACTGATTGAGAAAAGGAACTCAAGAATGAAAGGGCGCATGTATTGGAATCTTGTAAATGTAGGGAGGAGGAGACCCTCATCTCGTCATCAATATTATGGCTTGTTAGAGTGACCTCTGCTTTGACGTTAGCCAACGGTACATGTGAGTAGACGATGACAGGATTTCTTCAATTTGATGATTTTCTTTGAATGTTTTTTCACAAGAGTTTTGTTGGAAAATTAATTATTTGGATTTTCTTGCAATCACCTAGTTAATGTCTATTTTCTTTCCCAATTTATTCTTGTTAGTTTCCTTAAGTTTAAGATGAAGAAGCCATTATATGAAGTTGATCAAAGTTCTCATGACTAGGCTTTGACTTGTTCAGTTAGGAACTTTGACATCTCATTGTAATGCTTCATTGGCATTTGTTGTTTCCATTAGTCAAATCATAATGATGTATTTAGACTAGGTGTACCATTTTTTATTTGGGGTGACGACAAGAATTGTATTATCATGTACCTTCACAATTTGAGAAACACGTTTGTTCTTTTTTTCTATAGTCCACCTTTGTCAAACAATTAATTAGTTATAGAAGATGGGTTCATGCCCACAAGAGTAAGTAGCAGGCCCACACGTCCAAGAGGGGCGACATGATTGTAAATAAGGTGTCATCTCACAAAGATGGCACAAGGGTGTAATTAGTCAAGGTGAACATGTTTACTTATGTCTTTTCTCATGTAAAGCTTGTAGCCCTAATGTGTTGTAGGCATTGTAAATTCGTCTCAAAAACTATAAATTGAGGCCCTTGGATTGGGGTAGAGCATCAAGCTCTCTCTCTTAGCATAAAGGTTGTCGCTCTCTCTTTTCCTTTCTCTCTTCTCTACCTGAGTTCCCTCTTTGCTCTCTCCTTTTCTTCTTTTCTCTCTTCCTTCTCTTCACCCTCTCTTATTTAGCTCAAGGTTCTAAGCTTGGAGACCTGAATGCAACAATTAGCAATCACTTTTTAGAATCAATTATCACATAAGGATGTTTGGATATATTTGCATTATCTTTTCAATGTCTCCTATTTGACGAAAAGAGAAATACTAGAACAATTTTTTTTATCTTGAATTAAGTAGTTTGAATAAATATCATACAATAAAGGGTAACAATTCAAAAGTGATTTGATACCATTGCAAATGAACGGGACATGTAGCTGAGCTTAACATTGTTAGGAACTTGGTATAGACTCATTTGTAATGAATCAATTGCAAATCCTAAAGATATATTCTTATCTTTACATTGATAAAATGAAATTCAAATGTCAAGAAAAAAATAGGAATACTGTCATTTGACACTATACTACTTATTTTTTATGTAGAAAAGCAAAATGATAAAGATTCATGTAGTACAAAATTGATATATTTCCCTCATAGCAGACAAACAATTGAAACTAATATACAGAAAACACTTTCTAAGTGGCTGAAATCAAAGATGATGGGTAATGCATTGCCTCATCTTTAAGAAGTTGCAACACTTGGGAGGAACCAATTGATGCCTTTGTTCCTTCCTCACCCTACGCTTCCAACTTTTACTCATTGAATACGAAGTTGAAATTTCCCTAATCAACTTATGCCTTAGAATTAGGAACTGATGAAGCTTGTAGCATTGGCATGGAAGAAGAAGACCAACTTCTGGTTTTGGAATAGAAATAGAAAAAAACAAAAAAGGAAGATCAAGCTTCTATTTGTTAGTAAAAGATAATTGATGGAGAAATTTTAATTGAACTTAATTTCTCATTGATTAATTGACCCATAGATAAGATACATATTTATACTAAAACTCTCAATGTCTCTTAGCTTAATACATGTTTGTATGAAATTGTCTTGACAAATTCTACTCTACCTTGATTTTAGGAAATATTTTCTTTAGAGTTGCTGATTTGGTGGTAGAGATATTGTCTTTGACTTGCTTCCTTTGAAAAAAGTTTGATTTGATTCAAAGTATTACTTTAATCACGTTATTTAGTGGTTGTGTTTGGAAGAAACACCATAACTAATTTTTTGTTGATTTTGTCTTTGACTTGCTTCCAAACAAGAAACCAGTCAAATGAAGTTTTTCCAATAGAAAAATGTTTCAATGAGAAAATAGTCAAATCAAAAAGTATTTTTCCTCATTTTATTTTCCTACGGCTACACAAATAGACCCTAATTTTTCAACTTAAAATTTTAAAAATTTTAATTGATATTATTTTTTGGATTTAATGACATTGTAATGTAAGCTAGAGCCTCTATTCTAATACCGGTTAGTGCCACGTGTCAATGTCAATGTTGCCTCTGCTTTAATGTTGGCCAGTGCCATGTCAATTGATGACAACAAGTCTTCTTCCATTTAATGTTTTTTTCTTAATGCTGCTTTTGGATATTTTTGTTGGAAAATTAATTCCATGGATAATTCTATAGTCACCTGGATACTACAAAAATCAGAGTAGAAATTGAAGCGATTAAAACTTCGATATATCAATGTCATGCTTCATTGTCATTAGTTGCTTCTACTAGATAAACTATATTGAAGTCTTTATAGAACTTGTACCATGTTATTCATTAAGGATGAGAAAGGTATTATCATGCACCTTCTCGATTCGAGAACATATTTATCTATTTTATGTAATTTTCCACCTTTTTTAATCAATAAGTGTTTTATGTGTCACTCATTAGTATTAATTGTTCAGGTAATTTTTGGATACATTAACATTCGATATTTAATGTTTTCTATAAAAAAGGGAAATATTGATAAATATTTTGATTTTCAATTTAGTTTCAGCCAATGTCATACATAAAGGGTGATAGTTCAACATGATAAAGTAAGATGACGTTATTGCAAATGAAGGAGACATGTAGCTGACCTTAACATAGTTGAGACTTGGTATAGGCTCTCACAATTAACGAATTAAAAATCCTATAGATATAATTCTTCTTTTCATAATAAAAATAAAACAAAATATAAAGAATAAAAAGGCATTATTATCGTTTCACTGTTAAATGTTCTTATTATTTTGTTCAGTACCAAAGAGAGAGAAAATGAAATACATGCATAATAAATTTGACATGTTTCTCTCAAACCAAACAAACAATTGATACTAATGGACAAAAAATCCTTTGTAAGTGGCTGAAATAACAAGAGAATAAATAACAATTACCTCGTCTCTGAGAAGTTGCAACACTTGGGAAATGCAGCTAACACCTTTGTTCTTTCCTCACTAAATTATTCCACCTTTTACTCACTGCATGGAAAATCGATGATTCCACTTTTTCTCACTGCATGCAAACCGAACTTTCCAGTCCAGTTTTGTCTTGGAATTTTTACCTTGGAAAATAATAAAGCTTGTAGCATGGGAGGAAGTGTGAAGACCACTACTCACATAGACAACTCCACCATTCCAATGCAAAAGATCCTATTGAAGTTCATGCAAAGAAGCATCTAACAAGTTCTCCCTTCCATGCAAATAATTTTACAAAGCAAGCCACCTAGAATATCTCAATCGAAGGACCACATCAATCCTCCACAGGATCACACATGAGTAACCAATCCTTTCACAAACAACTCCTAATATCTAGAAAAGAAGATACTCTCCAACACAACACACTCCTAGAAATCCTCACCCAAGGCCATAGATCCTATAATCAAGGGTCAACGATAAGTTCAAAATTAAAATTTTTTTCTATCCCATATGAACACAAGAGGAAAGACAACTCCTCTCCTCTCTAGACATTTTTGAAAGTTTTTACTATCATTTTTTATTCATTAGAAAAAAAGGCTTGTATAAATTGTGTAACATTCAATCACTTATCAATCAAGGAAAATCAAGAGTTTTATTTAGAAAATGTTTCTTAGAAATTTTCTCATGGGATCAGAGTGTATGGTTTGATCCAAGGAAATCAATCTTATTCAACTAAACCCTCCCACACGTCTTCAGCCATTTGGAATCGTCTTCCTCTTCGAATTGCTCTCTTTCGTCCACCATGAATTCCAAAGCGTTCTCCACTCTTTCATCTACACCGACATTTTTTTAACTTCCGTTTCCTCTCTCATTTACGTCAAGTTATCTTCTAGAAACTATTGTTTATGGAGAAGCCAATGGATCCCAGTATTGAGATCCCAATGCCTAATAGGTAATGTTGATGGATCCCTTACACCTCCAGTGCAATTTCTCAATTATAATAAAAACCTCTCTATTATCAACCAATCATTTGAAGAATGTGAGTTAAAAGATCAAATCCTTGTGAATTGGTTAAAATGCAACATTGGGTGAAGTCACTCTATGTCATGTCATAGTCCTTCGCACAAGAAGAGATTTAAGGAAAAAATGTGGGTCAATCTTTGCCAGTCAACCGAAAGTTTGAGATACACAACTCCATCAAATGTTGCAGTAGTGAAGAATACTGATGACTAGTCTTTGAAAGAGTACATCAGAAAATTCAAAGGGTAAGTGATGCCCTCGTCATTCTTTCTCTAGTCTTAGAAGAAAACAATTCCTTCCAGTTACTTCATGGCTTCAATGCTCCTTATGAGTCTTTTGTGACAGGCATGCTTGCTCACCCTCCTATTCCTTCAAATGAGAGATTCTACCAATGATAAAAAGTCATTAGTGAGGGTTGACTCCACCATGGTGGGCTTGAGTCATTTACTAAAATTTTTATAGTGGTTGATTACATTCTTTGGCTCAAAACTTACAATTTCTTGGATTCGACTTCGCTAGTAGTTCTGTGCAACACAAGTGCTAAACTCCTCTTGTGAGGGGTCAACTCCAATATTACGAACGACTATTTTGGCAATGTTTTCTGCATAAATTTTACTAATATAATGCAGTTAAATAACTGAGTTTATTATAAAAAGTATTGTTTATTAGAGGAATGTATATCCTCCATTCCGGTAGGTTGATGTGGCATTCTTTGATTGGGTCCATAAAATTTAGTACCTATTTGTTTTCATGTGTGTTGGTATTGCCTCTTCTTCTTTCTGTATCAACAACCTATATTGGAATGCCCTCTTTTCCACAATAAAAGACTATTTTAGAGTTTTGCAACATTGGATTGAACTTTAGAGCTTTCTGGGATTGTTCTAGAGTTATTAGAGAGTTGCCCACTCCGTTAAGAACTTTAGGCTCATCAAACACCTCTTTACCTTTAGTAGTATTTGAATTCTTTTGTTGAATTGTTTAGGTACTTCGTTCCTCATTCATATCACCAAACATGTGGAAAATTTCATGGTACTAAGTTTTAAAAAATCATCATTTAAGTGTCCAAGGCTAGCACTTTCATCATACCCGATATCCTTTTTTTTCTAGGCAACCTTTTGGGATTGGATCAAGGTATCCAAGCTATCATGTATTAAGGAATTTTTTTCTTGATATCTTTTCTTAAACAATATTTTTCATTTTTTAGATAGACATACTTGGTTATCAAGGCTTAATGGCCATCTAAGCTTGTAGAGGCATTATGTAATTTGACTAATAATTCATGCTCTTAAGGCATCCAATTTATATATAGCCCTAATGTTTGAATATAAATTTTCTTTTTCTAATTTTTCAAGATTGATAAGCTTGGTCAACTTCTTGATTTTTGTGAGAAGATTTCATATTTTTCAATCAATTTTTCTACCTCAAATTCATCATTCTCAAGTTCAGAGCATACCTCATCTTCAAAAGCCATGAGGGTTATATTGGCAAAATCTTTTTCTAAAGCTTCTTTTTCATTTTTTGAGCAAGATAGGGCTCCATCCCATGTTTCATCTCTTGTGTACTTCTCCATGGTTTTTTTTATTTAGCAATCGACAATGAAATGATCTTTGCTTCCACATCTTAAGCATTTCTTGTTGTCCTTTTGACTTGTTTTTGCTCCTTTCATTTGTTACCTTTTTCCTTTCATGTATTTTGAACTTATAAAAAGTGTTCATAAAAAAGTCATCATTCACTAACAATGCATTACTTGTTATCTTCCTTCTCAATTTATTTAAGGCGCATCTCAAATGTGTGAAGATTTTTGTTAGTACATGAATGGTTAAAAATTTTATTGCTCTAGTTTTAGTTATAGCTGTAATTTGGAACATCTATTCCTTGGGTACTTCTTAGAAATTTTTCTACCTTTGTGTCTAAGAGAGATAAGTTACTAAGAGTTTAATTAAATCTTTCACTCATACTCTCAAACTTAGTCCTACGTATAAGCTGATTAGCATTACAGCGATAAGCTAGATGGTTGTGAACAAGTTATTTTCCTATTGACTTTTAATAGCACTACGACTTTTAATTGAAAATTCACACCAAATCCCGACTTTTAATAGCACTTCAACTTTGAGAAATTATTAGGGAGCACTTGGGAGCTTTGAAATTCGTGTGAGCAAGTATATCTTGAAATTTAGATATATAACACCTTTCCCAACATTCAAAAAACAAGTCATTGGAGTGGATAAGGTTGATTTTTGTATTTTTAAAAAATAGTTGAAATATACTTCAAAAAATTCATGTAAATAATCAATAAATCCTATTTTTACTATGAAACATGTTGGAAGCTCACATAAAAAAATCTACAGACTTGTAAACTTTTGAAATTGCTTCTGAATTTTTTGAAAAGGTGAGTTTTCTAGCAAATGATTGGAATCCATTCCTTCCAATGGTATGATTCTACACTCAAGTCAACCCTGGTTTCGATGCCATAGTCTTCAAATTCCTACAAAATTTGAATCCATATTTAATTAAAAAATTTACACTTTATCATATTCACATCCTTGTTGTTGATTTTACTTCAGATGGGTTTAAATACTCCCATGGATTTTATCCCTATAGTGTGCTTTCTTTTTATAGGGTTTGAATCGTTCCATAAATTCAAAAGTTTTTGTAAGTTGGATCACATCTTTTTTTATTTATTGGCTTGCTTGAGGGTTCACATCCTATTGAGGAGATTTAGATCCTTTTAATCCTTTTTAAAGTCCTTTTTGGATTTTATTCGCGTCCATGGGTTTGCATCCTTTTTGTTGATGGGTTTCCATCCTTGTGGGCGGTTTGAATCCTTAATTTTAAAATTTTTTATAAGTTGGTTGCACATCTTTTTAGGTTTTCTTTCTTCAACTCGGTTAGAATCTAGGCCAGTATTCGAATCCATTTATGAAAAATTCTAAGTATACCTTTTTTTTGGGCAAAATTACCAATCTAGTGCAACATGTATGAGTTGGCTTATATTTGTATCCATTTCTCAAAAATTCTGACTATACCTCCTTTTTCTGCAAAATTATCAATCCATGATTAGTACTACATATGTGTTTGATACCATAAAAATGCAGGTGTTTTTTTTAAGCATCTTGACTCTTCATTTACAAAAGCACTTGGACCCAATTAAAGGATTTCACAACATCTAATCTGCTTCAATAATTTATGATTGGGTTGTGACATGCTATAAACCTCTTATAAGGAAAATATAAACAATTATTGCAGACAATGAACAGTTGTATTCTTGCCTTGCAAACAAACCTCTCTTGGAATACTTCTGGGGGTCATGCTTGTCTTATAAAGCAGTGCACAGTGATTTACTTTTAATGCATTTTTTATTATTTGCAGAAGTTTTCTTCTCCCTCCCAGACGAATGTGGAAGGACTTAACTAATGGTTATTATGGCCTGCATGCATCCTTATATGTCCGATGTCTCTCTTGTAAAAATTGCCAAAAAGGATGGCAAAAACAAGTTGTCCGATATCTCTCTTGTAAAAATTCCCAAAAAGAAATTGCACATACATATGCTCCTCTTTTATGGTTCTACTATTAACTCTTGCTTCTTTTATTATTTACCAAGAAAAATGAATTAACGTTACTTAAAGTGTGGTTATAGAAATCATTTATCCTCACTTTGTAAGTTCATTTGAATGAAAGGGAGCTTTCCAACCATGAAGCAGGGAAGTGGTGGGGCCCTCTTTGAATTGTAAATCCAAGCTTTATAACACTGGGCTTTCTAAACAAATTTACTTAGGCCCTGTCAGTACACTTTGAAAGTTAAAGTAAAAATACTTTCACTTATTTTCACTAGTGAAAATAGCCCACAACCTGTTAGTGTACACTCTTAGTGGCGAGTGAAAGTGAATTATTCCTAGGTAATTCACTTTCACTCATTCTTAAGAAAACTGAGTGAAAGTGAAATCACTCCCTAAGGCTAATGAATTCTAAACAATACCATGTTGGACTAAAATCCTAAACCAATACCATATTGGAATAAAATAAATGTTGGCAAGTAATGTAAGTGTGGTGTAGTAAATGACTACACCATGTACTCAAATAATGGGATATCAAAGTTCATATTTGTAAGCAATGAGGCATTCATAAGTAGTCAAGCCAAAACATCAAAGAGTCAAAAAAGTAAGAAAAACTCAAAGAAGATGAGAAGAACAAATATTACCCAATTGAAAAGCATTGGGCTTACTAATGTCAAGTTTATTTACTTTGTTGTTAAACCTTGCTTCATGTAAAAATCCTTCAATGCAATTTTCAAGACATGAAAACTAATTTTTATTCAAGAGGAACACTTGTAAGTGTTTCAACTACAGACAAGTTGGTTTAGAGATAGCGAAGAATTTTTCCATGAATTTTTTTTTATGCCCATACAAACTTATTTATCAATGATGTTATTACTACTATGATTCATAAGATAAGAAGATATAAAATATGTACGCAAGGCTATAGAGGGAGGGTAATTCTATTGCTTCATTGGTGAAATTATATATATGTTGCTACAAACTATACACTAAAATGTGTTACAAAACATTCATGGTTAAGATATACACTTAAAGGATTTTGAATTTAATATGCCAATGCAAATAGCATAAAAAGCTTGCAGGTTAAGGTTTCGTGAACCACATCTACCACAGGGTCAAATCAAGGTTGTTCATTCAAGTGAATTTCATATGTACATGCACGAATGACCCTAATTTCATCTCATGCTTAAACACTATTTAGAAAATCTCAAGGTGAAAAGTATGCTTGCATCCCCTTCATTAAATATGTGCAAATATCGTTAATTACCATATATTTAATTAATTATTATTATTATTTATCATTATTTATTATTAGAAAGTAATCATATATTAAATACTACTTATACAAAGTACTAGTAATATACATGCATGCAAGACACAAGATTCCTTGACAATACCATATTTGGCCAATCTTCAAGACCCAATTGTCTTATGAGATTATTCATTGTAATTAGTATAATATGGTGCTAAGAGCAGAAGAAATAAAAGTGAAGAGGGAAGGAAGGAGAGGAGAGTATTATTAAAGCATTGATTATGTTGAATTTATGGAAAATATAAAACTTCATTGATTTCATTAACTTCTTATAATCATTTTTATTGTAATTGGACTCTACTACATTCCTCTATTATAAATTGAGGTTCATGTACTTTGATTATAAAAAAGTTAATGAAGTCAATGAAGTTTTTATCTTTTCTATAAATTTAACATGGTGTCAGACCAAGTTCTATGAGTTGACTTGGTCAACCCATAGAGATAATGAGATACTTTTCCCTAAACCCTACACCTTAAGTATAGGTTCGTAGTTATTTTTTTCAGTCCTTATACCCAAAATTTTCTTTGCATTTTTCACCTCAATAATGAGATTTCATATTTCAAAATATATATTTGTGGAAATATATTTTAGTCTACTCGCCAAAGAAAAGCGATTTGTTTCCAATCGGATTTATCTACAGATAGATATCGATATTTGAATGAGTGAAGGTCAGATTGTAAAAAGGTTCGAGCTGCTACAACAAGCTTCAACTTTCAAGGTATTTTATGATATCAAGAAAGAGAATTTATTTGAAGAAATATATGTTAAAAGAAGGATATGTAAGTCTATTTTCTTACCTATTCAACCAATTCTCTGTATGAGTTTTTTATAAGGAGATATTGATATTGGAAGAGTCAATGATCTTTCTAGAAAAAAAGGAGAAACAATACTTAGTTCGACCAGATGACAGAGACCGAAATCTATCATATTATTTATCTTTTGATAATTATATTTTATGAAGTAAAGTTATACTTGGATGAAAGATATTTAAGTATACTTTCAGAATTAGAAAATTTCATGTCAATCTGGTCTATATTTAAAGATATATTCGCGTTGGAAGAATCAAAGGTCATGCAGGTATTCTGTTGTTTTGAAAAATACGAATTTATGCCCATTGTTTTCTGTCACTTTTTGAGTTGATATATCAGAAAAATATCTCACTTATCCTTGGTTTGAGGTCTTATTGATACATCTCTGTTATTTTGGCTTATTGCTACATCTATGATATTTGGTTCAAGCTGGGATCACTGCCATTACTTCCCTGCTTGAGGGGGGCGAAGTAGAAGAAGTACAAGAAAGAGGTATTTTATTCCATATATAGTGGATAATTTTATGTGACAAAAATATTCAAGAAATGGGAAGCACATAATATGAAGCTTTTGTATCTAATAAAAAATATTTATATCGGATTATGATTATTTCATGGGTCCTTCTACAAGGTTTATTATTTTGGTTTGTGTTATATGTCTTGGAAGATGATCGTGTTACATTACGACTGCTACTATTATGTATCTTTTGATGAGACATTATTATTGAAGAAAAGTTGGCCTCAGTACCTTTTCTCATACCATAATTTATTTAACTCTCAAAAATATCACGGTTTGGACACCATGAGAGCCGGTGCTTGGATTGGGACACCATGATAAATTTAACTCTAAAAAATATCACGGTTGGGATACCATGAGAGTCAGTGTCTGGATTGGGACACCATTATAAAAAAACCCACTACCCCCTGTAATGGTTTTTATTACTCCTACCACTTGAGATTCGTTGACCTATGGAGGGACACGGTGGTGGATACTGGGTAGCAATGCCGATAGATACACTACCTATATAGACGGAGTGTGCCCTATATCCAGCATTAGGACAGGAGTATGGAGCAATGTCTTACCTGCTAGGAGCGATGTTTTACTCTCACTTATATTATGCCAGAAGGGTGCAACAACGTGAGGGGAGTGTTGGAAGAGGAAGGCATATTGGAATATGTGCTATTTTATACAAAAACAATTTATACATCATTTGTAGCAAACTAGGAGTTCATGATGTTCTCTCACCCCCAACTTGTGGGGTTGTGTTAGAAGATGGGCTCCTGCCCACTCGACCAAGGAAGGTCCACATATCTAAGAGTGTTATAACATGGGCCACACAACCAAGGAAGACCCAAAAATCTAAGAGTATTTAAGATGGGCCACATGACCAAGGAAGGCTCACAAGATGGGCCCAAACCCATAAGAAATAAAGCCCACCATGATTACTACAACCTGGCATCCTTATCACATAAGTTGGAAGATCAAGAAGGACTCACAAAGGTAACTTTTATCTTATTGTCACATCTTGGAAGAGTTTTTAGTTTGAATTATATTTGTCTTTTATCTATATTGAGTTGTTTAATTATGTAAGGAATTATCTTTAAGTGTTAGAGTTTGAGTGTAATTGGGAGTATTAAGTGCCATATGAAATTCAAAAGTTCCTTAAAAGATTATTCGCTTAAGTATGTTATGCATATATTTTCATGCAGCAAAAATTGTCTAAATGGTCCATATATCAAAAGTGAACAAGGAGAACATACTAAAAAGTATACTATTTAAACGACCTCACAACTTTGATCAAACAAGAAGAGAAACAAGCAACCAACCTAGAAGAATCAAGAAGTGAAAAACGAGCCGGAGGAATTGACAACACAGTAAGAAGTCGAGCACTTCAACTAGAAAACTAAAGAATCTAAGGATAGAGGGTCAAATAAGTTGAGCCTATGCATATCAGTTGAGTGCCTCAGAAGGAGAGATGAGGCTGTGAAGCAAAAAGGCACAAAGGAGATACGAATTTGGTTGAAAAAGAGCAAATGAGCCAACTTTGGTGAAAGGAGTTGACTCCTTGTCATGGTAGAGAGAATAAAAGGAGTCAAATATAGAAAATTAAAAAGTTTTAAAATTCAAAAATGGATTTAAGGCTCTCTTTTGGAGTGGAACCCAAATTAGAAGATTCAACTCCAACAAATGCAGAAATGAAGATAGGAGCAGACCCCTAGCATTGGAGTCAACTCGATGGTGTGACAACACCCGTAGGTTGACTTATGGACTTCATTTTGAGAATTTTTTGGGTCCAGACTTTGTGAGTGTTTTGCTTTGTTTTCATTAGAAAAAAAAGGATTTAATACATATTTTTCAGAAATTTTGGTCCAATTTGACCAAGTGTTTTGTAAAAGATAAAAACATCACTTTCACACTCTAAAATGCTAGTTTTGAATATTCGAGTCTTCTATTTAATCCAAGCTCACCTCAAATGATTTTCTCCTGGACAAGCATTTTTCAAACCACCTATTCCTTCACACTCGATTTGAGAAGATTTTGCCTTCTCAAGTTATAAAGGAAGTAAAAATTGATAGTTCTCTTCATTGAGCTGAATATTCCAATGCTTGTTCTTTCAAATATCGATTGAATATTTAAATATCTAGTTTTTAAACATGTGCCTAGTGATTTTAAGATTATATTTGATTCAAAAATTGTGTTTTATGTGTTTGTGTGATCGACTTCCATTTGAAATAAAACTTGTTTGACCTTTTACTTCCAAATCATTTTTCATATGCAAGTATTGTAATTTGATGGGGCATTTTAAAGAGGTTTTGTAAAAGATTAGCATTCAGGGATAATTTTTCAAATCCAAGTACATATATATTGGTTATACTTGAAATTGTTATTCATTGAAATTATTCATTAAAGATCATATTACTATTCTCGTGTTGTATTTTAAAATCAACCATTACATTGAGCTGCTTTATATGCTTTCCCCAATTCAAAAAAATAATGCCATAATTACATTGTGCATATATTTCAAATATAGTCATTAAGGAATTTTTTGAATTGTTGATTACTTTAGTAGCTACATATGAATTTAGGTACCTAAAAGGTCAATGAGGAACAAACTTAGAGGGGCAAGTGTATATGTTCTTTCAATTGATTCAAAGTGTAAAGCTTGTTTTACAATTTATGTTTGTGTACAATGATATAAGTACAAAAGGAAGTGAGAATAAAAAAATACATATAGAATTTTTAGGTCATTTAAATTCTCTTCCATGGATTTCTAGTCCACCTCCCATGATGTTTTATCACTTTGACAATTCACCAAGTTTGGGCTGTCAAACGACATCTACAACAAATCGCTTCTAAGGCCAACTATGATGCTACCACACAAAGACTAAAATCACAATACAAAATTTATAATAACAGACACACGCTTAGGTTTATAACAGCTAATTAGGTACACTAACTTCTACCCACAAAGGGAATTTTAGTAACTCATCGTCTTCATAAGCATAGACCCACATAGGGATTTTTAGCTACTTACTAGGTACATTAGCTTAGACCCTCAAGGAGATTTTTAGCATCGTCTACCCTCACAAAGACTTATAACTCTCATAGCAACATATTCAATTTGCCAACCCCTACTCAACCACAACAACTTCTCTCAAATTCTTTGGGGGTGTAAATGGTCTTGCATGCTAAAGGTTTGACCCAAATTGCAAGGGTTACTTGTTTGAAATGTGGCCCGATTTAATTTACCTCTCAATAGGCTAATTTAATAGTATAAACTAAAAAAATTAAACACGCCAATCCAAAGCATATACTCCATATATTCAATAGTATAAAGTAGTCCTTAATGACTTGATTTTAAACTAAAGACAACTCATATACTTCTTAATGAATTGATTTAAAAATATACGCAGCTCAAGGTAACTTGATTTAAAATTTTTGGGTATATGTATGTCTGGAATTATTTTTTTAGGTTGGGGAATACAATCAAAAACAGTTAAATGTAATATTTGATTTCAAAGTATAACCCATGACTAGTGATCTAAATTTTAAAGGATAATTTCAGCATGTTATGACTCTAGTTAAGTGTACTAGACCAAATATTATCAATTTATCTCATATTTTTAGCTTATAAATACTTGGATTTGAATTCTTATCTCCAACTTTCAATGTATTTTAAAACCGTTTGCTAATGTCCTATAAGTCAACATATTTACAAGTAAGGTATGATTTGAAAATATTGAAGGCTATTGATTCTAATTTTGAGTGGTAATCAATCATACAATAACTCACAATACAATGGCTGGATCAATTTTGATCTTAAAATATTTGACAAACTTTCAACAAACAGATATCTATGTATTCAATCAAGATTTGAAAAGGTAAACGTCAAAATACTTAACTGAATGAAGAAAATTTTCAAATTTGGTGGCCTCACAAGGCTTTTGGAGGCTAAAACTTGTCAAATTTTAAGTAGTCAATTTCTTTTGTCTGTTCCTCTTTATCAAGCTCGACTTATCATTTAATCCAAAACTTAGTATTAGTAGGATTCAACTCCTTTTTCTCTTTTGCTTGATTAATGGCGTGAACTCCTTTTGTAGCATCAGTAGAGAATCGATTGTTTCCTAAGTATCTGATTCCTTTTTTGTTGGTAGGATTTGATTTCTTTATCTTTATCTAATGAGTTGACTCCTTCAATATGTAGTAAAATTCTATTTTATCTTCATTACATTGTTCGACTCCTTTTCTCTCTATGACATAGCAAGGGGTTGACTCCTTTTACTCATTTTCTACTATATGCTACTCCCCTTTTTTTTGTATTTTTTTTACTTCAGGGCTTAAGTTCTATAAAGGCTTGACTTCTTTAGTATTTTACACCTCATTGATCCTCTTCTTTTACCCATTTTACTCTTCTTACCTTTTCATCTAGTTTGCTTCATTCTTTAGTAAAACTAATTATCCTTCTTCTTGTTTGGGAAATAGTATTGCTAGGTTGTTTGGCTGTTGTGCCTCTTGATATTAGTTTCTTAATTCCATCTTGTGTGGACAATTAGGATGAACCATGAAGGGTCGATCAGATTTGCTACAGGAAATCTCTTTTTATGGATTATTGATTTGCATAATGTACTTAACTCACATAATTAGTACTCAAGTGTTTATTATCATCAAAATAATATCAATGGGGATCTTAAGACCAATAATACCTATTTGCTTGAAATTATATTGCTAAATTTGGCTTTAAGAGAATTTATATTGAGCTATATTACAAGCAAGTAAACCTTGTAAATTGGGTCAAGCTTTGGGTTGTCAAGACCATCCTTAACATTAAATTAATTGAGAGAAGTTGTCAGGGCTAAGTTATAGGAGTAGCAAAATTGTGGTGGTTGATGTATAGAAGTAGAGAAATTGTGGTCGGATTGAGAAGTTGAATTAGCTACTTAAAATTGTCTGAGAGAAGTTGTTTGTGCTAAAGTGAAAAGTTCGAGAAGTTATTGTGGCAGAGCAATAGAAGTTGTGAAGTGGTTATAGCTAAAGCGTAGAAGTTGAGTGGCATTAGCTATTCTAAGCCGTAAGATCTTGTGTAGGTAGGTGGTATTGAAAATCCCTTTGAGGGTCTAGGCTAGTGTGTCTAGTAAATTATTGAAAAATCCTTTCATGGGTTTAGGCAAGCATGCCTACTGAGCGGCTTAAAAATCCCTATGTGAGTCTAGGCTTATTTAGCATAGTTAGCTCCTGAAATATCATGTGTAAGTCCAGGCTATGTGTGTTGTAAATCTAAGTGAAGATATGTTATTAAAATTTGGCTCTTATAGTCCATAGGGTGCTGTAAATCCTCTATGTCAACATTGTAATTGATCTTAGAGGCATATTGCAACATATTACATAGGGCAACCCAACCAAAGTAGAACCTCAAAGTACTAAAACATCTTAGGAGGCAGAATACCAAGGCATAGAAGGATTTTGAACCACTTAAAAATATTATATTTACTTTGTATATGATTATTTCCATAAGTACCTTGATATGTATATACAAGCGAAAATTATAAAATTAGGTTTGCACATTGAGTTATTTCAAAGCATATGGAGTAAACAAAAAGGAGGCAAATCAAGAGTAAAAGTTAACAAACTTTTTCATCCTTTCCCCCTCTTCCTCTAGGTTTGCTCTTCATAGGACTAAATATTATCCCTCTTTGATTGGATGGAGATTGTTCAATCAAAATTTTCTTTGGCATTGCCATCATACGCCTGATTGATCGATTGTCTAGGGGGATTGACCCTAACCAAGTCTATGGGGGTTGGATGAAAGATAGTTGGTCTAATAGATTTCATAAATTCTTGAGTAGTTGATCAGTCATTTTACTTAGGTCATTTGGGCAATCCTTGGCCAATCGTGTTTGTGCTTTCAATTTTTTGATAAAGCATTTTTTCCAAAAACAATTATTTCAAATTTTAACAAACTCCCTTTCTTTAGGACTGTTTTATAGATGTTGCCTATCCTACTAAATCGCCTCTATGCAGCACCCATAACCATTCTATAATAGAATCAACGAACCAACAATATTAAATTACAAATCGCCACTAGTAGTAAATATCACATTGACAACAATTATAATTTTGATATCGTTCTCTATGTGAAAGTATGCATTTTCATTTTTTTACACAAGAGAATCTATCTATATGTTGGTCTTTATTTTAGCTTTTAAAAATTTTAAATTATTTTCACTTTTTAAATTTTTTCCAAAATAAAAGAAACCATACTCTATTACAGTTCTTTTATATTTCAAAGAAAAAGAAAATTTATTCATTTATTTTTTTATTTTTCTCTTTTCTATCTATTGTTAAGCATAACTTAGATAATTCAGCATGCTTAATAGCAACGATTCAGATGAATAATCATTTAGGGCAAGAACAGAATAAAACTCATTTCCCCTTAATTTATTGCTTCCTTGTACTATACAACAAAAGAAAAGAGAAAGCGATGATCCTATATCAGTGTAATGTAAATTAACGTTCCCACAAGTGTACTTCCCTATGCATAAAAAAATTCCATTCCGTAATTCAACGTGACATTCCCACAACCGAACCAACACCTTCATCAACTCTTCCGCTCCATTCATCGTTATATCCCCCCCAAATCCCATCCATAATTTCTAAGAAATGCTCAGTAGTCCTGAAACGCTAGCTTGATCTACAACAAGAGATGGCCATGAACTCAAAGCCAGGAAGCCACTCAAGAACTCATCGTCTTGGTCTTCTGGATGGAGAGATTGTTAAGTATCAACATCTATGTTTCCTGCTATTTCCAAATCCATTTGCCCCTTTTGCTTACCAACTTCTCCTTTGTCTTCGACAACACTACCGTTGGCTACTAGAATAGAACCTCATTTAATAAGATGCATCATTGAGTTCATTGCTTCGAGGATCTTCTACTCATTAAGGTGCACATCAGACAGTTCATCAGTCAATAGACAAATTTCAATCTCTTTAAGGGACATCTTATTGGTAGAGATATCTCCACATCTTCATTCTGTAACCTAGTATGGTTCAACTCATTCCCTCCCATCACTTGAAACGAACTTGATGGGCGGTTTTGGGGAAGAGGAGGAACTTGAACATCGGGTTGAACATGTTGAACAGGATGCACAAACTGATTCATCAAACGACTCTCTATTGTCTGCACAGAAAGCCAAATTGGTGCCCATGGAAGTATCAAATTTCTTGTACTAACTGTGTTACCTCTAGCAGGAGGACTCAAAATTGGATACTCACAATAATGGTTACGAATGAAAACTGGAGGAGTAGATGATATTGTGCTCTTTGGAGGGCATGGAATTGGTTGGATCAAATATTGCAGTTGTTGAGGCTATTTGTAGGTAATTGGAGAAGGTTTTTTTATGCTTAGAGGAGGATACAAAAATTGGGTCGGTTGTGGGTGTCTAAATCCACATGTCTGATTGACAACATCGAAATATGGAGTGGGCACAAAAGGAAATTTTTTCTTACTCAAAGACAATGTTGAATCATCCGACTATACAAATTTTTTTTAATGTTTATTCAGTTTTCCAGCACCCAGCTGAAGACGATGTGTCCTGAAAGAATAGTTTGCCATATGTAAGAAACCATTAGAACAAATCTCGATATTTTTTTAGTTGATTTTTTAATAAAGATACTCATTTTCTATCTATTTATGTTTTCAAAGGATACTCTGTTGAAATTGCTGAAGTATTTTTCATTCTTGTATAAATTTGCTTGTTCTCCAGTGAAGTCAGTGCCAAGAACCCAAGATATATATTTTTGAGGTTTTGGCTCATCTTCCACAAAGTATATAGGTGGAACCTCAAGATGAAAAAAAAATTACTTCATCAAGAGTGTTATCAATTAAGTACTGCAATAAGGATGAAGGTAGAGATAAACCACCTCAACTTCAAGAGTATCATTTCTAAAATCATTGAGAACAACTCTCATTGACAGGATATTTGACCATTTTATTTCAATCTTCATCTTCGTCTTCATTTTATCATCCAAAATTTCCCAAGCAAATTTACGCCTTGAGTAGTCAATTTTTGTTCCCAAATCTTTGCAATAATTGGCTTTTCTCTAAAAATGCAGAAAAGAGAAACAAAAATTTAATATAGGGGACGTAAATTTCTCTTATAGAAACACACATAAGATCAAGTATACGCTACCTCCCAGTTGCCAATTTTGATTAGCAAAAAGTGAAAATTTGAGGCTATTTTTTATTTGCGTTTAGGTGGAGAAGAAGCTTCACTAGCTAGACCTTGTGTTTGAGGGTGTGCCTTTGGAGTAGCTTGCCCTACTGTTACACCTTTTGCCGAGAAATCTACAATCTTTTGCTATTAAATTATAACCATGTGAAGTAAATGAGCACATTTTCTTCACTGCCTTTTCTATAAACACCATGTTTTTCCATTGATGCATGGTATCTTGCTAGCGCCTTATTAATTTTCATCTAGCATAGAACTTAAACAGTACCATGTTGGAATAAAATAAACGTTGGCAGGTAATGTAAGTGTGGTGTGGTAAATGACTACACCCTGTACTCATATAATGGGATACCAAATTCAAGAATGCAGCAAGCGGCAAACTCAAAGTTCATATTTGGAAGCATTGAGACATTGATAAGTAGTAAAGCTAAAACATGTTAGGGGAAATAAAGAGAAGAGGGAGGGGAAGAGAGGAGAGTATCCTTAAAGCATTGATTATGCATAAAAAATTATTCAAAGCCATTCATTTCGGTTTTATTCTAAGAGGCATCACAGGAAAACCGCATGAGATGGAAGAGTTACAGATCTACTAATGAAAAAAGTTAGTATGCAAAAAAAGAGTAAAAATGAAAGCTTTTGTTTCATAGAAAGAGGAGACACATAAATAAAGCCACCTCTTGGAGACTGGTTGAGAAAAGGAACCCAAGAATGAAAGGACGCACACATTGGAATATTGTAAATGTAGAGAGGAGGAGACCCTCATCACGTCATCAGTATTATGGCTTGTCAGAGTGACCTCTGCTCTGACGGTACATGTGAGTAGACAATGACATGATTTCTTCAAATTGATGATTTTCTTTGAATGCTTTTTTTGGATAGTTTTGTTGGAAAATTAATTCTTACAATTTTATTTTAATCACCTAGTTAATGGCTTTTTTCTTTCCCAATTTACTCTTGTTAGTTTCCTTAAGTTTAAGATGAAGAAGCCATTATTTGAAGTTGATCAAAGTTCTCATGACTAGGCTTTGACTTGTTCAATTAGGAACTTTGATGTATCATTGTAATACTTCATTGGCATTAGTTGTTTCCAAAAGGCAAATCATAATGATGTAGTTATAGTAGGTGTACCATTTTTTAATTGGGGCGACGACAAGAAATGTGTTATCATGTACCTTCACAATTTGAGAAACACGTTTTTATTCTTTTTTTCCACAGTCCACCTTATTCAAACCATTAATTAGTTATAGAAGATGGGTTCAAGCCCACAAGAGTAAGTAGCAGACCCACACGTCCAAGAGGGGCGACATGATTGTAAATAAGGTGTCATCTCACAAAGATGACACAAGAGTGTAATTAGTCAAGGTGAACATGTTTACTTATGTCTTTTCTCATGTAAAGCTTGTAGCTCTAAGGGTGTTGTAGGCATCGTAAATTCCTCTCAAAAACTATAAATTGGGGCCTTTGGCTTGGGGTAGAACATCAAGTTCTCTCTCTTAGCCTAAAGGTTGTCACTCTCTCTTTTCCTTTCTCTCTTCTCTGCCCGAGTTCCCTCCTTGCTCTCTCCTTTTCTTCTTCTCTCTCTTCCTTCTCTTCTCCCTCTCTTATTTTTCTCGAGGTTCTAAGCATGGAGACCTGAGTGCAAAAATTAGCAATGACATATTAGAATCAATTATCACATAAGGATGTTTGGATATATTGGCATTATCTTTTGAATGTCACCTATTTAACAAAAAGGGAAACACTAGAATAAATTTTTTTTATCTTGAATTAAGTAGTTTGAATAAATATCATATAATAAAGGGTAACAATTCAAGAGTGATTTGATACCATTGCAAATGAAAGGGACAAGTAGCTGAGCTTAACATTGTTAGGAACTTGGTGGACACTCTTTTGTAATGAATCAATTGCAAATCCTAAAGATATATTCTTATCTTTACATTGATAAAAATAAAATGGGATTACTGTCATTTGACACTATACTTCTTATTTTTTTATGTAGAAAAGAAAAAAAGATAAAGATGCATGTAGTAAAAAATTGACATGTTTCTCTCATAACAGACAAACAATTGAAACTAATAGATAGAAAACACTTTCTAAGTGGCTGAAATCAGCGATGATGAGTAATCCATTGTCTCATCTCTAAGAAGTTGCAACACTTGGGAGGAACCAGTTGATGCTTTTGTTCCTTCCTCACCGTATGATTCTAACTTTTATGCATTGAATACGATGTTGAACTTTCCCTAATCAAGTGATGCCTTAGAATTAGGAACTGATGAAGCTTGTAGCAATGGCAAGGAAGAAGAAGAGCAACTTCTGGTTTTGGATTAGAAATAGAAAAAAAAGGAAGATAAAACTTCTATTTGTTAGTAAAAGATAACATCAATGGAGAAATTTTAATTGAACTTAATTTCTCATTAATTAATTGGCTCATAGATAAGATACATATTTATACTAATACTCTCGATGTCTCTTAGCTTAATACATGTTTGTATGAAATTGTCATGACAAATTCTACTCTACCTTGATTTTAAGTAGTATCTTCTTTAGAGTTGCTAATTTAGTAGTAGAGATATTGTCTTTGACTTGCTTTAATTTCTCATTGATTAATTGCCTTATAGATAAGATACATATTTGTACTAAAACTCTCGATGTCTCTTAGCTTAATACATGTTTGTATGAAATTGTCTTGACAAATTCTACTCTACCTTGATTTTACGTAATATCTTCTTTAGAGTTCTTTATTTTGGTGGTAGAGATATTGTCTTTGACTTGCTTCCTTTGGAAAAAGTTTGATTTGATTCAAAGTATTACTTTAATCACGTTATTTAATGGTTGTGTTGGAAGAAACACCATAACTAATTTTTTGTTGATTCCTTTAGCAGCACAAACACAAGAAACCAATCAAAAGGATTTTTTCCAGTAGGAAAATGTTTCAATGAAAAAAATAGTCAAATGAAAAAGGATTTTTTCCTCATTTTATTTTCCTACAGCTACACAAATTGACCCTAATTTTTCAACTTAAAATTTTAAAAATTATAATTGATATTATTTTTGAGATTTAATGACATTATAATGTAGGTTGGTGCCTCTGTTCTAATACTGGTCTGTGCCATGTCTCAATGTCAATGTTGCCTCTGCTTTAATGTTGGTCAGTGCCATGTCAATTGATGACAACGAGGCTTCTTCCATTTTGCCGTTTTTTTCTTAATGTTGTTTTTGGACATTTTTGTTGGAAAATTAATTCCTTAGATAGTTCTATAGTCACTTGGATAATACTAAAATTAGAGTAGAAACTGAAGAGACTAAAACTTTGATATATCAATATCATGCTTCAATGTCATTAGTTGCTTCTACTAGATAAACTATAATGAAGTCTTTATAGCACTTGTACCATTTTATTCATTAAGGATAAGAAAGGTATTATCATGCACCTTCTCAATTCGAGGACATATTTATCTTTTTTTTTTGTAATTATCCACCTTTTTTGAATAAATAAGTAATGACAATAGCGTTTTATGTGTCACTCATTAGAATCAATTATTCAGGTGATGTTTGGATACAATGACATTGTGTATTAAATGTTTTCTATAAAAAAAGGGAAATATTGATAAATATTTTGAATTTTGAATTTAGTTTCATCCAATGTCATACATAAAGGGTGATAGTTCAACATGACAAAGTAAGATGACGTTATTGCAAATGAAGGAGACATGTAGCTGACCTTAACATAGTTGAGACTTGGTATAGGCTCTGACAATTAACGAATTACAAATCCTATAGATATAATTCTTCTTTTCATAATAAAAATGAAACTAAATATAAAGAATAAAAAGAAAATATTGTCGTTTCACATTTAAATGTACTTATTATTTAGTTCAGTACCAAAGAGAGAGAAAATGAAATACATGCACTACAAATTTGACTTGTTTATCTCAAACCAGACAAACAACTAAAACTAATCGACAAAAAATCCTTTCTAAGTGGATGAAATAACAAGAGGATGCATAACAATTACCTCATCTCTAAGAAGTTGCAACACTTGGAAAATGCAGCTAAAACCTTTGTTCTTTCCTCACTAGATGATTTCACCTTTTGCACACTGCATGCAAAATCGATGATTCCACTTTTTCTCATTGCATGCAAACCGGACTTTCCAATCAAGTTTTAGCTTGGAATTTTATCCTGGCAACTGATAAAGCTTGTAGCATGGGAGCAAGTATGAAGACCGCTACTCACATTGAAAACTCCACCATTCTAGTGCAAACAATCCTGTTGAAGTTCATGCAAAGAAGCATCTAACAAGTTCTCCCTTCCATGCAGACAATTGTACAAAGCAAGACACCTAGAATAGCTCTCTCGAAGGATCACATCAAACCTCCACAAGAGCACACATAAGTAACCAAGCCTTCCACAAACAACTCCTAATATTCAGGAAAGAATATACTCTCCAACAAAATACAGTCCTAGAAATCCTCACACAAAGCCATAGATCCTATATCCCAGGGTCAAAGATAAGTTCAAAATTCAAAATTTTTTCTATCTCATATGAACACGAGAGGAAAGACAACTCATCTCCTCTCTAGACATTTTTGAAAATTTTTACTATCATTTTTTATTAATTAGAAAAAAGGCTTGTATAAATCGTGTAACATTCAATCACTTATCAAACAAGGGAAATCAAGAGTTTTATTTAGAAAATGTTTCTTAGGAATTTTCTCATGGTATCAGAGTGTATGGTTTGATCCAAGGAATTCAACCTTATTCAACTAAAAACAACATTGAAGCCTTCATTCATCACATGCCACACGTCTTCAGCCATTTAGAATCATCTTCCTCTTGGAATTGCTCTCTTTCGTCCACAATGAATTCCATAGCATTCTCCACCCTATCATCTACACCGATATTTTTTTAACTTCCATTACCTCTCATTTCTGTCAAGTTATCTTCTAGAAACTATGGTTTATGCAGAAACCAATGCATCCCAGTATTGAGATCCCAATGCCTAATAGGTAATGTTGATGGATCCCTGACACCTCCAGTACAATTTGTCAAATATAACCAAATACTCTCTATTATCAACCAGGCATTTGAAGAATGCGAGTTAAAAGATCAACTCCTTGTGACTTGGTTAAAATGCAACATTGGGTGAAGTCACTCTATGTCATGTCATAGTCCTTCACACAAGAAGAGTTGTATGGCAAAAATGTTGGTCAATCTTTTGTAGTCAACCGAAAGTTTGAGATACACAACTCCATCAAATGTTGTAGTAGTGAAGAATATTGATGACTAGTCTTTGAAAGAGTACATCAGCAAATTCAAAGGGTAAGTAATGCCCTCGTCATTCTTTCTCTGGTCTCAAAAGAAAACAATTCCTTCTAGTTACTTCATGGCCTCAATGCTCCTTATGAGTCTTTTGTGATAGGAATGGTCCCTCACCCTCCTATTCATTCATATGAGACATTCAACCAATGCTAAAAAGTCATTAGTGAAGGGTTGAATCCACAATGGTGGGCTTGAGTCCTTTACTAAAATTGGTACATGGGCCATTCTTTGGCTCAAAAATTACTATTTCTTGGATTTGACTCTGCTAGTAGTTTTGTGCAACACAAATGCTAAACCCCTCTTGTGACGGGTCAACTCCACTATTACGAATGACTATTTTGGCAATGTTTTTTGCATAAATTTTTTTGTAATTAAATAATTGTGATTATTATAAAAAGGTACCGGTAATTAGAGGAATGTATATCCTCCATTCCCATAGGTTGGTGTGGTGCTCTTTGAGTGGGTCCATAAAAGTTAGTACCTATTTATTTTCATGTGTGTTGGTATTGACCCTTCTTCTTTTTGTACCAACAACCTATATTGGAATGCCCTCTTTTCCACAATAAAAAACTGTAAAAGAGTTTTGCTCCATTGGATTGAACTTTAGAGCTTCCTGGGATTGTTCTAGATGCCCACTCCGTTAAGAACTTTAGGCCCATCAAACACCTCTTTACCTTTAGTAGTAGTTGAAGTCTTTAGTTGATTTTTTTAGGTACTTGGTTCCTCATTCATATCACCACACATGTAAAAGATTTCATGGTACAAAGTTTTACAAAAACATCATTTAAGTTTCCAAGCTATCATCACTTAAGGAATTTTTTTCTTGAAATCTTTTCTTAAACATTATTTTTCATTTTCTAGAGAGACATAATAGGCTTTCAAGGCCTAAGCTTGTAGAGGCATTATGTAATTTGACCAATAATTCATGCTCTTAAGGCACCCAATTTATATATAGCCCTAATGTTTGTATATAAATTTTCTTTTTCTAATTTTTAAAGATTGATAGGCTTGGTCAACTTCTTAATTTTTGTGAGAAGATTTCATATTTTTCAATCAATTTTTGTACATCAAATTCATAATTTTCAAGTTCAGAGAGCATACCTGATCTTCAAAAGGCATGAGGGTTATATTGGCAAAATCTTCTTCTAAAGCTTCTTTTTCATTTTATGAGCAAGATAGGGCTCCATCCCATGTTTCATCTCTTGATTCATGGTTTTTTTTATTTAGCAATCGACAATGAAATGATATTTGCTTCCACATCCTAAGCATTTCTTGCTATCCTTTTGACTTGTTTTTCCTCCTTTCATTTGTTACCTTTTTCCTTTCATGTATTTTGAACTTTATAATAAAAAGTATTATATCTTTATCATCCATTTCAGGTTCATAATCAAAGTCATCATAAGTCATCATCATTCACTAACAACGCATTACTTGTTTTATTTTACTTGTAATCTTCCTTCTCAAATTATTTATGGTGCATCTCATATGTGAGAAGATTTTCGTTAATACATCAATGGTTAAAAATTTTATTGCTCTAGTTTTAGTTATAGCTGTAATTTCGGGCATCTATCCCTTGGGTAAACTTCTTAGAATTTTTTCTACCTTTGTTTATTAGTGAACATTGTGTCTAAAAGAGATAATTTACTAAGAGTTTCATTAAATCTTTCACTCATACTCTCAATGGATTCTCCTGGTTTCATTTTAAAAATTCTTGTATTCATAAGAAAGAATATTTACCTTTGCCTCTTTTATTTATGTGGTATCTTCACGGGTTACCTTCCCCAAACGTTCTTGGCACTAGTTGCACTAATGACTCTAATGACTCTAGAATGCTCCATAGCACTTAAAGAACACAAATGCAAGTTTAAGGCTTTGTGATTCTATGCCACTCTTCTATTCTCATTTTTAATATATTGCCTTAGAATTTTTTTTACTTGTATGTCATCTTCCCATTTCATGAGAATGTAGTGTCCTTGAGTAGTGTTTCCCATAAATCAAACTCCTATATTAGAAGAAATTATTTCATTCTATATTTCCAGTGTGAATAATTAGCTACATCATATATGGGTGGTTCTTTTATCGACATACTAGTAACAAAAGCTTGAGAAGAGTTACTAGCCACCTTTGGGATCATTGACACCCAACCTGAAGTTTAAACAAGCTGAAAGAGTGTACTTGCCCCGATATCACTTGTAATGTCCTACAAGGATAAACCAAGAGGGGGGGGGGGGGGGGGGGGGGGGGGGGGGAAGAATAGGTTTATCTAATATTAGTATGAAGTAAATTGTGCACAAGAAAATTCTCAATAGGAAAATAACTTATCCAACCACTACGCAAGAATTTTTAATGTGGTTCTTAAGTAATATTTTAGATTGTTAATCTACTCCCAAGGAAACCGTGCCCTAGAATGAATTTTTTCACTAAGATAAGCCAAAATAGTATCTAACTCAGACTCTTAAAAGATGTAAAGACAACACTAGCTCAAACACCTTGCGACTTATGGTTGGCAGCTCCTAGGTATAAGCTGATAGGTATTACAAGGATAAGCTAGATGTTTGTGAACAAGTTTATCAACTTTGATGTATAATTTATAAATTACTTGCACATGTAACAATAAAAAAAAAACAAAAAAAAAAACATAACAAATCCACTACTTCACCTAGAATTTTTATAGTAGTTCACAATAAATATTTCATATTGCTACTCTACACCCAATGAACACTTTGTTACATTATTATTTTAATTGTTTTTCTTTAATTTAATTTATTTTATTTCAGTTAAAGTATTAATAGGACTTAGGGGCTTTTTTGGAATATTTTATTTATAGGGGTATTTTTATAATATTTTATCTTAAACCTTGTAAGGGTGAACCCTATTTAAGGGGTAAGAGTAATGAGAAAGACAACCATTGATTTTACGTTAAACAAGGTTTTGAGTTCTCCTCAATCAGCTCAGGGGTGTGCGTTCTCCTTAACGAACCTAGGGTTTTCACGCTTCCCTTTGGCTTGATCTTTGTCTTCCTCTTCTTCCTCCCTACGAATCCATATGTCAGATCTGGGACCATTAAAATTGGTATCAGAGCGGGAACACAATGAGCTATTTTATATCCCAAGAAGAATGGATTGCTATGCACGAGGAAGAATGGATTGCCATACTCGATTCATTGCAAAAAGTACGCAAACAATTGGGAGAAATTTGCGCATGGTATGAATCTACCACATGGTATGAATTTTCCATTGATTATTCTACAAGGGAGAAACTCGCTGCCACAGAAAAGAAGGTCATACGACCTAAATTCTCCGAGCATGAAAAATTCACAAAATGAGAGGTAACAAACACTCTCCCAAACGGGAATCCTCACTCATTGCTGCGATAGATAAAATCGCTGCCACAGTCGATCGAAATGTTGTCTCAGACAGGCAGGAGAAGCAAGAAATCAGAGAACCCTCTGTCTCTCCAGCAGCGATGACATCCAAAACTGGGGACTTAAAATGTCCAAAATCAGAAGGGTATTCAGCACAACCATCGTCGGAAAATCCAAAAGGGGGTTTGGCATCAAACCCTTTCTCACTGGATGCCATGCATCTTCCCGAACAGAAGACGCATGAAATTTGAGAATTCACTTTCTCGAAAAAGCTCCCCAAAATTCCAAAATCTGCTTGCGGGGTGACCTCAAATCCGAAGACTTACTCTGCTGTAGCGGAACCAAAAGACACGTCATTAACCAAAAAGGTTCTAAATTTCAGCCACACCTTCCTGTTGTTCTTCATCGGCAACAAGTCAGGCTCGACGTTGGCGAGGGCATGAAAAATCCAGACAAGCACCATTGACGGCTTATACAAACCGACAAGCACAAAAATCTAGACATTTTGATTTTGAAGTAGAAATTGTGGCCCTGGTGGAAGAAGAGAGGTCTCGTACAAAGGATTTCGAATTGAAACGGCTTCAACAAGCTAAGGCCCCTGATAGTGGTGTTGTAAACGGACTTCCACTCGTGGTTGCTAGGCACAAAATCAGGTATGCAATTGCCATTCCACACTTTCTTACAGTGGAGCATGCAACTGTTATTGACTCAATAAGACTGAGTCATCTACTTTACTTTTATTATTTATGTTGCTTTTAATTTCGAATTTTATTGATTTGTAATAAGACTTAAAGGTAGGGGTAGAATTGGGTTTAATAACCCTAACCTATGTTGACGTTAATTACCCTATTTAAGGGGTAAGGATGGAGAAATAAAGGAAGTTCGGAATTAGCATAAACTAGGGTAATTTAGGTTCCTTCTAGGCTCTCTATTCTAGGGTTCTTGGTGTGAACTCTCTTGGGGGTTTGCTGCATCCATTGGGGAGTCTTTGAGGAGATCTTGGAAGGAAAAGGAGGAGGAATCAGCCTTCTCTTCCATGCTGCAATAGTCATCCATCTCTTCCACGAACCAGTAGTGAGGGAAGGAAGATTTGGTTGAGTCTTAGCATCAAGAAAGGGATTTTCGAGTTGCTGAATTGAAAGAGGTCTTCAAGAGGTATTTTTATCTATCTTTTCCGAGTTTACAAGAGCTAGAGACTGCCCTCTTTACATTCAGCATTGGTAGTTGCATGAATTCAGAAACCCTACTCATTGATGTGAGGTATAAAGTGGGGTTTCATAATTGGATCCTTAAAACAGTCTCTTGCTTGAATTGGTGCATTCATAATTAAGAAAAGGAAACTCCTTTTCAAGGGGAATGAATTCAGTAAAGGGAAAGGGGTTGTTCTTGAGTAATTACAGCAAGTAAAACCCTCTTCACATGAATCATAAAAGAGGGGTTTCATATCTGAGTGCTTAAACAGTCCTTTAACTTGCTGGTTGCATCTATAATTGAGAAAAGGAAACTCCTTTTCAATTATAACGTGTGAGGGAAGAAAAAGATAGTTTCTTTTCACAAAAACGTGTTAAGAAACCCTCTAACAGTGCTGGATTCATATTCAACTCGCCGAGTTACTAGATCCATGGCTAGGGACCATAACAACTTGGTATCAGAGCAGGGTAACCCGGTAGAGAGAAGCACCAATGAATACTTTGAATTGCTTGAAAGAAAATTTGATATTGTCCTAGAGAGGTTCTCAAAAATTGATATCGATATGGAGACCTTGAAGGGAAGGATGGATAACATGGAGAATGGTCTAACTACTGGCAAGAAATTTGCTGCATTGGAGGAGAAGTTCACTCTCAGTTTGGAAACTTTGAAAGGAAGGATGGATAGCATGGAGACTGGTCTGAGCACTGGCAAGAACCCAATTCCGGGAGACCATTCGCAGATCAGAGGGGGAGATGAGTTTACTAGACACACGAGTTTCTCGGGTCAGCAAGGACCCTTCATTCCGGGGGGACACCTCAACCATGGGGGAGGGACTGTACCCCTCATTCCAGATCAGAGAGGAGGGGACCATTCGTATAACAGAGGGGGAGATGAATTTTCGAGGCGCACGAGTTTTTCAGGACAGCAAGGACCCCTCATTCCGGGGGGACACTTCTACCAGGGGGGAGGCACTGTTCCGAGGTATACTAAAATGGAATTCCCTACTTATAATGGGTTAGAAGACCCTTTGATATGGTTGTATCGATGTGAAAAAATTTTTAGCCATCAGCGACTCCCAACCTATGACCGAGTCAACGTAGCTGTTTTCCACTTACTAGGGGAAGCACAACTTTGGTACCAGCTAGTTGAGGTTGATAGCGAGGTGGTAGATTGGGATGAATTTAAGCGACTGTGTTCTCTCCGTTATGGTCCTCCGGCTTACAGTAACCCTTTGGGAGATTTGGTTTTACTACGCCAAACTGGGGCCGTGGAGCAATATCAAAAATTATTCCAGGAAAAATTAGCACGAGCCAGCAGTATGGTACAAGTGGATCAGCAAGTTGCGCTATTTACAGCAGGACTGACAGAGGCCTTAAAGCTTGAGGTGGAGCTCTATGCACCTGTTGACTTATCCAGCGCTATGAATATAGCTCGTGCTTTAGAATTGCGACAATAGGCACAACACAGGCGACCCCCAGGGTCAGGGGAGCGCATTCCTCCGAGAAACAACCCGGGTATTACTTTGACAGGGGATCTGAGATCTAGTCATCCTACAACTCCTTATATAAAAAATTTGACAAGTGCTGAGATGGCAGAACGGCGGGCTAAGAATCTATGTTACAACTGTGATGAACCATATCGGGTTGGGCATCAGTGCAAAAGATTGTTTTTGATCGATAAGGTTGAAGATGAGGATATCGAGGTGACAGAGGATATGATTGAGGAAGAACCACCGGACATCTCCCTGCATGCCATTACTAGGCAGCAATCGGCCACAACTATGCAAAATGGGAGCGGCTCGACAACTTTCACCAGGTCTACCCAGCTTCCGAGCTTGAGGTCAAGCTCGATCTCCAAGGGGGGGCAGATGTTATTGACTCAATAAGACTGAGTCATCTACTTTACTTTTATTATTTATGTTGCTTTTAATTTCGAATTTTATTGATTTGTAATAAGACTTAAAGGTAGGGGTAGAATTGGGTTTAATAACCCTAACCTATGTTGACGTTAATTACCCTATTTAAGGGGTAAGGATGGAGAAATAAAGGAAGTTCGGAATTAGCATAAACTAGGGTAATTTAGGTTCCTTCTAGGCTCTCTATTCTAGGGTTCTTGGTGTGAACTCTCTTGGGGGTTTGCTGCATCCATTGGGGAGTCTTTGAGGAGATCTTGGAAGGAAAAGGAGGAGGAATCAGCCTTCTCTTCCATGCTGCAATAGTCATCCATCTCTTCCACGAACCAGTAGTGAGGGAAGGAGGATTTGGTTGAGTCTTAGCATCAAGAAAGGGATTTTCGAGTTGCTGAATTGAAGGAGGTCTTCAAGAGGTATTTTTATCTATCTTTTCCGAGTTTACAAGAGCTAGAGACTGCCCTCTTTACATTCAGCATTGGTAGTTGCATGAATTCAGAAACCCTACTCATTGATGTGAGGTATAAAGTGGGGTTTCATAATTGGATCCTTAAAACAGTCTCTTGCTTGAATTGGTGCATTCATAATTAAGAAAAGGAAACTCCTTTTCAAGGGGAATGAATTCAGTAAAGGGAAAGGGGTTGTTCTTGAGTAATTACAGCAAGTAAAACCCTCTTCACATGAATCATAAAAGAGGGGTTTCATATCTGAGTGCTTAAACAGTCCTTTAACTTGCTGGTTGCATCTATAATTGAGAAAAGGAAACTCCTTTTCAATTATAACGTGTGAGGGAAGAAAAAGATAGTTTCTTTTCACAAAAACGTGTTAAGAAACCCTCTAACAGTGCTGGATTCATATTCAACTCGCCGAGTTACTAGATCCATGGCTAGGGACCATAACAGCAACCCTCTCTGTTTATGAACCTATTTCTCCATGCTCCAATGGGGTTCCTAGTGCTTGGAAACTGTTCGGATTAAAGCCTCAACTTGATGTTGTTGACTGGTCGGCAACGCCCAAGAGAATAATTGCTCTTTCTGGAATAATGGCCATTTTAAAATTCAAGCAGTAGAGGACCTTAGCTATGTCTCCCATCAATTTTTTTTTTGCACAGGGGCATGGGATGTATTTAATTGTGGTGAATGAATACAACAACAGTGTGGTTGTTTCGGGTCACTTTTTCAGCTGTAACAATCCATTTCAAAAAGTTGTGTTAATTGTTTTGGATGATTTGTATGCTGCTCGACCACTGTTTGTCAAAATTCTTTAACTTGATGTGACTTTTGGTGATGAAGATTTGAAGAAAATATTTAGCGAGTATGGAAACACTACAAGTGATGTAGTAATGAGAGAAGGAGATGGGAAATCAAAATGTTTTGGATTTGTTAACTTTGAGCTTGCAGAAATTGTTGCTCTAGCTGTTGAGGAGATTAGTGACAAAAAAATTGATGACAAGGAGTGGTATGTTGGAAAGGCACATAAGAAATCAGAAAGGGAGATGGAATTGAAGGGACGGTTTGAGCAGAATAATCAGGAGATTGTAGACAAGTACCAAGGGGTGCACCTATACTTGAAGAACCTAGAGGACAACATAGATGATAAGAAGCTGGAAGAATTGTTTTCTGAGTTTGGTAAAATTACGTCATGCCATCATTTTTGTGAAAACAAAAGCAAATTGTCTCTAAATCCTGGTGATGGCTTGGAATCACAGGTTACATTTGGCAATCTTGGTGTTGAGTTAGAATGCAAGGATGAAGTCGCAAATGGTGAAAGCTTGCTGGTTTGGTGTTTTAAGGAGGTAAACAAATGGTATATATCTCCCAATGCTTTCAGCCTTACAATTTTTGTTCAAGGATTGTGTAAAGGGAAGCAACTGGAAGATGGGATTGGTTTTTGCATTGAGATGTTGAAGGGTGGGCATTTACCAATTGTTGCTATTTATATTGGGTTGGTTGCAAAGAGTTCAGAAGAAGATCAATGTGTCCTTCAGAGGTTGACAGAGAAAAAGGTTGTGGGCAGGGGCTCAAGTAGATAGATTGGTCGGGTTACCAGTCTGGACTTTAGCTACTGCTACTGTGACAGTGCAGCAATGGGTTCAACAGTTTCCAAATTCTGTGACTGTTGCATTCTTAGGGTGGACAGGAGAGCCACTTCCAATTTTTCAAATTGCTGTTGTGGTGGCAATGCAGCAATGGGTTCAACAGTTTCAAAATTTTGCTATTGTTGCATTCTTGGGGTGGGTAGGTGAGCCACTTGTTGGCGTGAGCTGTCTGAGCTTTCTTTTAGATGAGGAAATCCTCCGTAGAATCAAAATGAAAAAGTCATACAAGATGGTAGAATGGTAAATGAAGGGTCATCCCATAGAGATTGCATTGATGTAATTAAGTTAAAGTTCCAAAGTCAAAACCCTAAGTTTAGGGGTATTATTGTAATATTATAATTTCATAAATCTATAAATAGAGCTTCAGGGGAAGGGTTAGGGATCATCAAGTCCATAACCCTTCTTCCTCCTGTTTTCCCCCAATGGGTTTCTTTCCTTTTTTCTCCATGAGCTAAATTTATGGAGTCCTGAAAATCAACACCACTTCCAATTTTTCAAATTGCTATAGTGGTGTCAATGCAACAATGGACTCCACAGAAAAAAAATAAAACCGGTTAGATGTGATGAAGATGGGCAGTATCTAGCATATGTAGAAAATGAAAATGTATCACAGGTTGCATCTATAGCTCATGAGAATCAAGGACATGTTGCAGTTATTACTGTTGTACAGATCTGTGCAAACATGTTGGCCAACAGAGAACTGATAGGTCCATCATTAGGCCAGTAGCATAGCAGTGTTTACTGGAAGAATGGAAGTTCTACCAGTTGTTCCAACTCAATCCAATGCATCGCTGGATTGTACTACACTGTTTTGGCACGACAGAAAATAGTGCTGCCAACAGTGGTGACAATTCTGAGAGTAGTAGCAGCAGTAACTTCTAGCAAAAAATTATCTGTTGTTGTGGGCACAACAGATACTCCTCTGCATGAGGTAGTTAATTCTAGCTGGACAGGGACAACAACACAAATAATTTCTGTTAAGACTGCATGTCCCATTAGTGGAACTCTTGAGCCCAAGAGGGTGCTGATATTTAAAATTGCTATTGATATTGTAGTGATGATAAGAGCACCCCAGCAGCAACTACAACCTAAGAAATATAATGCACTTGAGCACCACCTGGAAAATTCTGACTTTGACCAAATGCTTGTGTATGGGGGGAACATTGATGCTGCTCATGGTGTATTTCATGACTTACCTGCCATTGTTCTCATCTCAGATGAAATCATATGTGGTAGAGGGGTTGTCTTTGCTAAAGATTGTCTTCATTCCATTGATTTTGAGAAGTTGTTGGCAGATAGGGAGTCTGTCACTGATGACGGTTCTCTTGACCAGATTTTGAATGTTATGCTATCGGGAATGATTCTGGCTGTTGAAGGGAAAAATATTAAATTTTGGGAGGGGTCTGCCTAGAGTAGAAGTGTTGCTGTTGTGGCACAGCTGCAACCAATGCTGCCAATAGTGGCACTGCTGAAAACAATGCTCATAGTTCTTGTTGCAGTCAGCATAGTGGTCTCCTTTCATCACTTCCCTCTAAATTTGGAACTTGATGACCAATTTCATCCGAAATGGATTCAAACAACAATGGTAGAGATTTCAACGTATGGGGAGGTGTTTGTTGTACTCCAGGATAGTGACCAGTAGCTTGTGCTTTTTGGATTTTTGAGAAGGAACAATTGGTTGGATTCAGGCAAAGCTGGGTTTTCTACCAATGATGATGATGAGGAAAAAGCATGCAGTGGGCTTCCTAGTGTTGTTTAGTTACCTGATTGTTCATCTGAATTACAGGAAACATGTGGCTTGGCTAGTTCTACGGGGGAAGAATCTTGCTCTTGGCACTTCACTATGAAATGGTTCAACCAACCATACATCGTCACCATGCTGATCCTCTTGTTTGTGATGGTTTTAGGCCTCTTGAGTGTTTCGAAGTGCAGCAAATGGAGGGGGTTAGTGCTGTTGAGTCTTCTAAATCTCAGGGGGTGGGTCATGATGTTGTTGCTTCCATGTTGGCAAAGTGTAGGCAGTGGAACCTTGTCAATGGGGGGCAGCCATTTGGGGCTGTTTCACACCGGTCCAGGACTGATGGAGGGCAGAGATGCTACTTGGGGAGATGTAGCAATGTTCGGCACGCATCCCTACATTCGACGGTAAAAAAAAATTGTTACTAGGGGGAATGCTCTAGTTTTGGGTGTCCAGAGGTCGGACATTGCTACCACGGATGCTACTTGGGAACAGGTGGAGATGTCGGCATCTAGACCCTACCTTCGAGCTTGAGGACAAGCTCTTTCTTCCAGGGGGTGTAATGTTATGCATGCAATAACATTATTATTTTAATTTTTTTCTTTAATTTGCTTTATTTTATTTCAGTTAAAGTATTAATAGACCACATGGGCATTTTTGGAATATTTTATTTATAGGGTTATTTTTGTAATATTTTATCTTAAACCTTGTAAGGGTGAACCCTATTTAAGGGGTAAGAGTAATGAGAAAGACAAACATTGATTTTAGGTTAAACAGGGTTTTGAGTTCTCCTCAACAAGCTCAGGGGTGTGCGTTCTCCTTAAAGAACCTAGGGTTTTCAAGCTTCGCTTTAGCTTGATCTTCATCTTCGTCTTCTTCCTCCCTATGAATCCATGTGTCAGATCCGGGACCATAACACACTTGCCCTGGAATTAAAGGGTTTCACTATATTTACCCAAATGACATCAACAACTTAGAGCCTCAAGAAACTCAAGCACAAACTCCAAACACCTTGGAACTTATTGCCAGCGGCTCCTACAGACAAACACCTAGGTCCCAATAAAAGGATTTTATAATTTTCAATCAAATTTGACAAGTTTTACAAGGTTTACTTGCTTTCAAGGTACGCATATACCTCTTGTAATGCAGATATAACAATAAAATATCAAATTAATTACACCAATCATAGGGTGAATCTACCAACAAGTTTCAGCAGCACTAATGATATGAGTTTCAACAATTAATGCTCTTGAATGCTTTAGAAAATCTGGCTATATGGAAGGATTTTTTAAAATCTAAGGAAAAAGTACAAAGATCAAGCCAAAAACAGTATAAATTTAAAAGAATCACCTTCCACAGTTTAAAAAAACAAGTATTTCAACAAATCAAAAAAATCAGATGTAAATACTTAGTTTCCACATTTTCTCGACTTTTAATAACACTACGACTTTGAGAAATTATTAGGGAGCACTTGGGAGCTTTGAAATTCGTGTGAGCAAGTATATCTTGAAATTTAGGTCATTTTTGACATATATATTACCTTTCCCAACATTCAAAAAACTAGTCATTGGAGTGGATAAGGTTGATTTTGGTATTTTACAAATTTAGTTGAAATATACTTCAAAAAATTCATGCAAATAAACAATAAATCCTATTTTTACAATGAAACATGTTGGAAGCTCACTTAAAGAATTCTAGAGACTTATAAACTTTCGAAATTGCTTTTGAATTTTTTGAAAAGTTGAGTTTTCTAGCAAATGATTCGAATCCATTCCTTCCAATGGTATGATTCGATACTCAAGTCCATCCCTGGTTTTGATGTCATAGTCTTCAACTTCCTAAAAAATTTGAATCCACATTTAAATAAAAATTTTACTCCTCATTTTCGCATCCTTGTTGTCGATTTTCATTCAGATGGGTTTAAATACTCCCATGGATTTGATCCCTATACTGTGCTTTCTTTATGTAGGGTTTTAATTGTTCCATAAATTCAAAAGTTTTTGTAAGTTGGATCACATATTTTTTTATTTATTGGCTTGCTTTAGGGTTCACATCCTATTGAGTAGATTTAAATCCTTTAAATCCTTTTTTAAAGTCCTTTTTGGATTTTATTTGCATCCATGGGTTTGCATCCTTTTTGTTGATGGGTTTCCATCCTTGTAGGGGTTTGAATCCTTAATTTTAAAAACTTTTGTAAGTCGGATGCACATCCTTTTTTGGTTTTCTTTCTTCAACTCGATTAGAATCATACCAGTATTTGAATCCATTTATAAAAAATTCTGAGTATACCTATTTTTCAGCAAAATTATCAATCTAGTGCAACATGTATGTGTTGGCTTATAATTGTATCCATTTCTCAAAAATTCTGACTAAACCTCTTTTTTCTGCAAAATTATCAATCCATGATTAGTACTACATATGTGTTCGTTACCATAAAAATGCAGGTGTTTTGTAAGCATCTTGAACCTCTTCATTTACACAAGGACTTGGGCCCAATTAAAGGATTTTACAACATCTAATCTGCTTCAATAAGTTATGATTGGGTTGTGACTTGCTATAAACCTCTTATAACGCAAATATGAAAGTCCAGAATCGCAAATTCACCAATCCTCTGCCAAATCGTGTTGCACCCTTTCGTGCATAACTTCCCCATTTACATTCAGCTCGAGAGGTCATTGTCATAATCTTCAAGTAGAAATTGTGTCACAAGTCCGAAGAATAAGAATCACCAGCTGTGTTTTCTGCTACCAAATCCATTTACCCCTTTTGGTGACCAACTTCTTCTTTGTCTTCCACAACACTACCGTCGGCTACTAGAACATAACCTGATTTAAGAAGATGCGTCATTGAGTTGATATATTAGACAAATATCTCACTTCTCCTTGGTTTGAGGGCTTATTTATACATCTCTGTTATTTTGGTTTATTGCAATATCTATGATATTTGGTTCGAGCTAGGATCGCTACCATTACTTCCCAGCTTGAGGGGGAGAAATAGAAGAACTACAAGAAAGAGGTATTTTATTCCATATATAGTGGGTAAGTTTATGTGACAAAAATATTCAAGAAAGGGGAAACACAAAAGATGAAGATTCTGCATCTAAGAAAAAATATTTATATTGGATTATGATTATTTTATGGATCCTTTTACAAGGTTTATTATTTTGGTTCATGTTATATGTGTTCGAAGATGATCGTGTTAATTTACAGTTGCTGCTATTATGTGTCTTTGGATGAGACATTATTATTGAAGAAAAGATGGCCTCAATAATTTTTTTCATACCATAATTTATTTGACTCTAAAAAATATCCCGGTTGGGATACCATGAGAGTCAGTGCCTGGATTGGGAACCATGAGAGTCGATGCCCGGATTGGGACAACATGATAAATTTAACTCTAAAAAATATCACGGTTGGGATACCATGAGAGTCGGTGTCCAGATTGGGACACCATTATAAATAAACCCACTACCCCCTGTAATGATTTTTATTACTCCTACCACTTGAGAGTCATTGTCCTGTGGAGGGACATGGAGGTGGACACTTCATAACAATGCCGATAGACACACTACCTACAGAAGATGGAGTGTGCCCTACATCTAGCATTAGGACTAGAGTATGGAGCAATGTCTTACCGGCTAGGAGTGCTATTTACACTCACTTATATTATGCCAGTAGAGCCTCATGGAAGGGTGAAACAGCGTGAGGGGGAGTATTGGAAGATGAAGGCATATTGGAATATGTGCCATTTTATACAAAAAGGATTTATACATCATTTGCAGCAAGCAGGGAGTTCATGATGTTCTCTCACCTCCAGCTTGAGGGGGAGTGTTGGAAGATGGGCTCCATCCCACAAGACGAAGGTAGGTCCACATCTCTATGAGTGTTATAACATGGGCCACATGACCATGGAAGACCCACATATCAAAGATTATTATAAGATGGGCCACACGACCAAGGAAGGCCCACAAGATGGGCACAAGCCCATAAGAATTAGGACCCACCATGATTACCACAAGCTAGCATCCTTATCACATAAGATGAAAGATCAAGAAGGACTCACAAAGGCATCTTTTATCTTATGGTCACGTCCTAGAAGAGTTCTAATTTGAGTTATGTTTGTCTTTTATCTATATTGAGTTATTTAATTATGCTAGGAATTATCTTTAAGTGTTAGAGTTTGGGTGCAATTGGGACAAAGGTAGTTTTATTGTAATTGGACTCTACGACCTTCCTCTATTATAAATAAAGGTTCATGTACTCCGATTATAAGAAGTTAATGAAGTCAATGAAGTTTTTATCTTTGCCTTAAATTCAAAAATAATAAACATTCAAGTTACTAATAATGAGTATTAAATACCATATGCAATTCAAAAGTTCCATAAAAGATTATTTTCTTAAGTATGTAATGCATATATTTTCGTGTGACAAAAAGTGTCTAAAAGGTCCATATATCAAAAGCGAACAAGCAGATCATACTAAATTGTATACTATCCAAATGACCTAGCAACTTTGATCAAATATGAAAAGAAACAAGCAACCAACCTAGAAGAATCAAGAAGTGTAAAACGAGCCAAAGGAATTGACAACAAAGTAAGAAGTTGAGCAATTCAACTAAAAATTAAAGAATATAAGTATAGAGGGTCAAATAAGTTGAGGCTATGCATATCAGTTCAGGGCCTTAGAAGAAGAGATGAGGTTGTGATAAAAAAAGGCACCAAGGAGATAAGCATTTGGTAGAAAAAGAGCAAATGAGCCAACCTTGGTGAAAGGAGTTGACTCCTTGTCATGGTAGAGAGAACAAAAGGTGTCAAATAAAAAAAATTAAAAGTTTTAAAATTGAAAAAGGAGTCAAGCCTCTCTTTTGGAATGGAACCCTTATTAGAAGATTCAACTGCAGTAAATGCAGAAATTAAGATAGGAGCAAACCCCTACATTGGAGTCAACTCGATGGTGTGACAACACCCGTAGGTTGACTTATGGACTTTTTTTAGAATGTTTTGGGTCAACACTTTGTGAGTATTTTGCTTTGTTTTCATTAGAAAAAAAAGGATTTAATACATATTTTTCAGAATTTTTGGTCCAATTTGACCTAGTGTTTTGTAAAAGATAAAAACATCACTTTCATGCACTAAAATGCTAGTATTTCGAATATTCGAGAGTCTTCTATTTAATCCAAGCTCACCTCAAATGATTTCTCCTGGTGAAGCATTTTCCAAACCTCCTAATCCTTCACACTCGATTTGAGAAGATTTTGCCTTCTCGAGTTATAAAGGAAGTAAAAATCGATATTTCTCTTCATTGAGCTGAATATTCCAATGCTGTTTTTTTAAATCTTGATTGAATATTTAAATATCTAGTTGTTAAACATGTGCCTAGTGATTTTAAGATTATATTTGATTCAAAAACTTTGTTTTATGTGTTTGTGTGATCAATTTTCGTTTGAAATAAAACTTGTTTGACCTTTTACTTCCAAATCATTTTATATATGAAAGTATTGTAATTTGATGGGGCATTTTAAAGAGGTTTTGTAAGAGATTAAAATTCAGGGATAAGTTTTCAAATCCAAGTACATACAAATTGGTTATACTTGAAATTATTACTCATTAAAATTATTCACTAAATTTGATGTAATGTTTCTTCAATTTTCCAGCATGCAGCTGGAGACGATGTATCCAGAAAGAATAGTTTGCCATTTGTAAGAAACCATTAGAACAAAACTCGATATTTTATTAGTTGATTTTTTAATAAATAAAATTATTTTCTATCTATTTATGTTTTCCAAGGATAAATTGAAATTTTTTAAAATTATTTTTCTCCTAAAACTAATAAGAATACTATGTTGAAATTGCTGAAATATCTTTCATACCTGTATAAATTTGTTTGTTCTCCAATGAAGTCGGTGCCAAGAACCCAAGATATATATTTTTGAGGTTTAGGTTTATCTTCCACAAAGTATATATGGAACCTAAAGCTGAAAAAAAAATTACTTCAACGAGAATGTTATCAAACTAGGTATTTCTATAAGGATGAAGGAAGAGATAAACCACCTCAACTTCAAGAGTATCATTTCTACAATCATTAAGAACAACTCTCATTGACAGGATATTTGACAATTTTATTTCAATCTTCATCTTTGTCTTCATTTTATCATCTAAAATTTTCCAAGCAAATTTACCCTTTGAGTAGTCAATTTTTGCTCACAAATCTTTGTAATAATTGGCTTTTCTATAAAAATGTGGAAAAGAGAAACAAAAATTTAATATAGAGGACGTAAATTTCTCTTATAGAAACACACATAAGATCAAGTATACGGTACCTTCCAGTTGCCAATTTTGATTAGAGAAAAGTGAAAATTTGAGGCTATTTTTTATTTCCGTTTAGGTGGAGAAGAAGTTTCACTAGCTAGACCTTGTGTTTGAGGTTGTGTCTTCTGAGTAGCTTGCACGACTATTACACCTTTTGCAAAGAAATCTGCAATCTATTGCTATTAAATTATAACCATGTGAAGTAAATGAGCACATTTTTTACACTACATTTTCTATAAACACCAGTGTTTTTCCATTGATGCATTGTATCTTGCTAACGCCTTATTAATTTTCATCTAGCATAGAACCTAAACAATACCAAGTTGGAATAAAATAAACGTTGGCAAGTAATGTTAGTGTGGTGTGGTAAATTACTACACCCTTTACTCATATAATGGGATAAGAAATTCAAGAATGCAGCAAACGGCAAGCTCAAAGTTCATATTTGGAAGCATTGAGACATTGATTTAGGGGGAAAAAAAAGAAAAAAGGGATGGGAAGAGAGGAGAGTATCCTTAAAGCATTGATTATGCATAAAAAATTATTCAAAGCCATTCATTTAGGTTCTATTTTAAGAGGCATCACAACAAAACCGCATGAGATGGAAGAGTTACAGTTCTACTAATCAAAAAAGTAAGTATGAAAAAAAATGGTTCCCAATACATTTTATTGCCAAAGATCTATTGCATGACAAAAGAAAATTTGCTCCAAGAAGCAACAGTTCAAGCAACTTCAAATACATAATAAGAAGAACACATGAAGTGTCAAATCAAATTCATGAATAATGAAAGAAAGCTAAGAAAATAAATGTGAATTAAAAGGAAAGTAAAGAATAAACTACTAATGACAAGATCATTTTTTTCTTTGAAGTCCGAACTAGATGACTTATGCAACTACGATTGAAAAGACTGGCAAAGAAATGGAAAACCAAAAGATCTATCAAACAAAGCGAATAAAAAGGCATCCATGCACTCACCCCTTCATGCAACAACTGAGAAACATAAGATAAATACACACAAAAAAATCAGAACTTGAAAGAAGAAAACTAGCTAAAAACTATGAAATACTAAAATTTGTATCCTACATCTTACATGTTTTGCCTTGAGTTCACAGAGGTTCATCTTCTTAGTGGGTGCTCCCAACCCATATTCATCATTGATCTCCTGAAATCCATTTTGGTTCTCACTAGAAGTATTTTCGACGTCAAATATAGCAATGTCGTCTGAGTGGATCGAAGTCAGTTTAGATGAATCAAATTGGTCTTCTTTTGATCCATTTCTAGAATTAACAAAGCCAGAAGAAGAGAGACAAAGAGAGTATAAATGAAAGCTTTTGTTTCACAAAAGGAAGAGACACTTAAATAAAGGCACCTCTTGGAGACTGATTGAGAAAAGGAACCCAAGAATGAAAGGACCCATGCATTGGAATCTTAAAAATATACGGAGGACAAGACCCTCATCTCGTCAACAATATTATGGCTCGTTAGAGTGACCCCTTCTCTGACGTTAGCCAATGGTACATGTGAGTAGACAATGACAGGATTTCTTCAATTTGATGATTTTCTTTGAATGCTTTTTCTAGAGAGTTTTGCTAGAAAATTAATTCTTTGGAATTTTTTAATCACCAAGTTAATGTCTTGTTTCTTTCCAAATTTACACTTGTTAGTTTCCTTAAGTTTAAGATGAAGAAGCCATTATTTGAAGTTGATCAAAGTTCTCATGACTAGGCTTTGGCTTGTTAAGTTAGGAACTTTGATGTATCATTTTAATGCTTCAATGGCTTTAGTTGTTTCCATTAGGCAAATCATAATGATATAGTTATAGTAGGTGTACCATGTTTTATTAGGGGTGAAGACAAGAATAGTATTATCATGTACCTTCACAATTTGAGAAACACGTTTATTCTTTTTTTCTATAGTCCACCTTTTTCAAACCATTAATTAGTTATAGAAGATGGGTTCAACCACAAGAGTAAGCAGCAGACCCACACGTCCAAGAGGGGCGACATGATTGTAAATAAGGTATCATCTCACAAAGATGACATAAGGGTGTAATTAGTCAAGGGGAACATGTTTACTTTAGTCTTTTCTCATGTAAAGCTTGTAGCCCTAAGGGCATCGTAGGCATTGTAAATTCCACTCATAAACTATAAATTGGGGCCCTTGGCATGGGCTAGAGCATCAAGCTCTCTCTTAGCCTAAATGTTGTCGTTCTCGTTTTTTCCTTTCTCTCTTCTCTACCCAAGTTCCCTCTTTGCTCTCTCATTTTCTTCTTTTCTCTCTTCCTTCTCTTCTCCCTCTCTTATTTTGCTCAAGGTTCTAAGCATGGAGACCTGAAAGCAACAATTATCAATGACATATTAGAATCAATTATCACATAAGGATGTTTGGATATTTGCATTATCTTTTGAATGTCTCCTATTTGACGAATAGGGAAATCCTAGAACATTTTTTTTTATCGTGAAATAAGTAGTTTGAATAAAATCATTCAATAAAGGGTAACAATTCAAAAGCTATTTGATACCATTGAAAATGAATGGGACTTGTAGCTGAGATTAACGTTTCTAGGAACTTGGTATACGCACTTTTGTAATGAATCAATTGCAAATCCTAATGATATATTCTTATCTTTACATTGTTAAAAATGAAACTCAAATATAAAGAATAAAATGGGAATACTATCATTTGACACTATACTTCTTATTTTTCTCTCATAGCAAACAAACAATTGAAACTAATAGACAGAAATCACTTTGTAAGTGGCTGAAGTCAGAGATGATGAGTAATGCATCGCCTCATCTCTAAGAAGTTGCAACACTTGGGAGGAACAAATTGATGCCTTTATTCGTTCCTCACCATACGATTCCAACTTTTACTCGTTGAATACGATGTTGAGCTTTCCCTCATCATGTTATGCCTTAGAATTAGGAACTGATGAAGCTTGTAGCATTGGAAAGGAAGAAGAAGACCAAATTCTGGTTTTGGATTAGAAATAGAACAAAAAAAAGGAAGATCAAACTTCTTTTTGTTAGTAAAAGATGACATCAATGGAGAAATTTCAATTGAACTTAATTTCTCATTGATTAATTGGCTCATAGATAAGATACATATTTATACTAAAACTCTCGATGTCTCTTAGCTTAATACATGTTTGTATGAAATTGTCATGACAAATGCTACTCTACCTTTAGTTTAGGTAATATCTTCTTTAGAGTTGCTAATTTGGTGGTAGAGATATTGTCTTTGACTTGCTTTAATTTCTCATTGATTAATTGGCTCATAGATAAGATACATATTTGTACTAAAACTCTCGATGTCTCTTAACTTAATACATCTTTGAATGAAATTATCTTGACAAATTCTACTCTGCCTTGATTTTAGGTAATTTCTTCTTCGTAATTGCCAATTTGGTGGTAGAGATATTGTCTTTGACTTGCTTTAATTTCTCATTGATTAATTGGCTCACAAATAAGATACATATTTGTACTAAAACACACGATGTCTCTTAGCTTAATACATGTTTATATGAAATTGTCTTGACAAATTCTACTCTACATTAATTTTAGGTAATATCTTCTTTAGAGTTGTTGATTTGGTAGTAGAGATATTGTGTTTGACTTGCTTCCTTTTGAAAAAAAAGTTTGATTTGATTCAAAGTATTACTTTAATCACATTATTTAATGGTTGTGTTTGGAAGAAACACCATAACTAATTTTTTGTTGATTCCTATGGCAGCACAAACACAAGAAACCAGTAAAATGGAGTTTTTCCAAAAGTAAAATGTTTCAATGAGAAAAATAGTCAAATCCAATGGATTTTTTCTTCATTTTATTTTCCTACGACTACACAAATTGACTCTAATTTTTTAACTTAAAATTTTAAAAATTATAATTCATATTATTTTTGAGATTTAATGATGTTATAATGTAGGCTGGTGCTGCTGTTCTAATACCGTTCTGTGCCATGTCTCAATGTCAATGTTGCCTCTGCTTTAATGTATGCCAGTGCCATGTTAATTGATGACAACGACGCTTCTCCCTTTTGACATCTTTTTCTTAATGCTGTTTTTGGACTTTTTTGTTGGAAAATTAATTCCTTGGATAATTCTATAGTCACCTACATAATACTAAGATCAGAGTTGAAACTGAAGAGACTAAAACTTTGATATATCAATGTCATGCTTCATTGTCATTAGTTGCTTCTACTAGATAAACAATAATGAAGTCTTTATAGCACTTGTACCATTTTATTCATTAAGGATAAGAAAGGTATTCTCATGCACCTTCTCAATTCGAGGACATTTTTATCTTTTTTTTTGGAAATTGTTCACCTTTTTTGAAACGATAAGTAACGACAATAGTGTTTTATGTGTCACTCATTAGAATCAATTGTTCAGGTGATGTTTGGATACATTGACATTGTATATTAAATATTTTTTGTCCAAAAAAAAGAGTGAAATATTGATGAATATTTTTAATTTTTAATTTAGTTTCATCCAATGTCATACATAAAGGGTGACAGTTCAACATGACAAAGTGAGATGACGTTATTGAAAATAATGGAGACATGTAGATGACCTTAATATAGTTGAGACTTGGTATCGGCTCTCACAATTAATGAACTTAAAATCCTACAGATATAATTCTTCTTTTCATAATAAAAAAGAAACTAAAAATAAAGAATAAAAAGGCAATATTGTCGTTTCACAGTTAAATGTGCTTATTATTTTTTTCAGTACCAAAGAGAGAGAATATGAAATTTGACATGTTTCTCTCAAACCAGATAAACAACTAAAACTAAGGGACAAAAAATCCTTTCTAAGTGGCTGAAATAACAAGAGGGTGAATAACAATTACCTCATCTCTAAGAAGTTGCAACACTTGGGAAAGACAGCTAACACCTTTGCTCTTTCCTCACTAGATGATTCCACTTTTTGCTCACTACATGCAAAATCGATGATTCCACCTTTTCTCACTGCATGCAAACAAAACTTTCCAATCCAGTTTTTGCAAGGAATTTTTACCCTGGAAATTGATAAAGCTTGTCGCATGAGAGGAAGTGTGAAGACCACTACTCACATAGACAACTCCACCATTCTAGTGCAAACAAGCCTGTTGAAGTTCATGCAAAGAAGCATCTAACAACTTCTCCCTTCCATGCAAACAATTTTACAAAGCAAGCCACCTAGAATATCTCACTCGAAGGACCACATCAAGCCACCGCAAGAGCACACATGAGTAACCAATCCTTCCACAAACAACTCCTAATATCCAGGAAAGAAGATACTCTCCAACAAAACACACTCCTAGAAATCCTCCCCCAAAGCCATAGATCCTATAATCAAGGGTCAAAGAAAAGTTCAAAATTCAAAAATTTTTGTAACCCATATGAACACAAAAGGAAAGACAACTCATCTCCTCTCTAGACATTTTGGAAAATTTGTACTATTATTTTTTATTCATTAGAAAAAAGGTTTGTATAAATCGTGTAACATTCTATCACTTATCAATCAAGGGAAATCAAGAGTTTTATTTTGAAAATGTATCTTAGGGATTTTCTCATGGTATCAGAGTGTATGGTCTAATCCAAGGAAATCAACATTATTCAAATAAAAGCAATGTTGAAGCCTTCATTCATCCCCTGCCCCATGTCTTCAGCCATTTAGAATCGCCTTCCTCTTGGAATTGCTCTCTTTCGTCCACCATGAATTTAGAAGCATTCTCCTCCCTATCATCTACATTGACATTTTTTTAACATCCATTACCTCTCCCATTTGCGTCAAGTTATCTTCTATATGGTTTATGGAGAAGCCAATGGATCCTAGTATTGAGATCCCAATGCCTAATAGGTAATGTTGATGGATCCCTTAAACCTCCAGTACAATTTGTCAATTATAACCAAAACCTCTCTATTATCAACCATGTTTTTGAAGATTGCGAGTTAAAAGATCAACTCCTTGTGAATTGGTAAAAATTCAACATTGGTTGAAGTCACTCTATGTCATGTCATAGTTCTTCGTACAACAAGAGATGTATGGCAAAAATGTGGGTCAATCTTTGCTAGTCAACCAAAAGTTTGAGGTACACAACTCCATCAAATGTTGTTGTAGTGAAGAATACTGATGACTAGTCTTTGAAAGAGTACAACAACAAATTCAAAGGGTAAGTGATGCCCTAGTCATTATTTCTCTCGCCTCAAAATAAAACAATTCCTTCTAGTTACTTCATGGCTTCAATGCTCCTTATGAGTCTTTTGTGATAGGCATGCTCGCTCACCCTCCTATTCCTTCATATGAGAAATTCTACCAGTGCTAAAACGTCATTAGTGAGGGGTTGGCTACACCATGGTGGGCTTGAGTTGTTTACTAAAATTTGTACAGGCGTTGATTCCATTCTTTGGCTCATACTATTTCTTGGATTCGACTCCTCTAGTAGTTCTGTGCAACACAAGTGCTAAACTCCCCTTGTGAGAGGTCAACTCCACTATTACGAATGACTATTTTGGCAATGCTTTCTGCATAAATTTTACTAATATAACATCGTTAAATAACTGAGTTTATTATAAAAAGTAATTGGTTATTAGAGGAATGTATATCCTCCATTTCCATAGGTTGGTGTGGTCCTCTTTGAGTGGGTCCATAAAATTAGTACCTATTTCTTTTCATGTGTGGTGGTATTGCCCCTTCTTCTTTCTGTACCAACAACCTATATTGGAATGCCCTCTCTTCCACAATAAAAAAAACTACAACAGAGTTTTGCACCATTGGATTGAACTTTAGAGCTTTCTAGGATTGTCCTAGAGTTTTTAGAGGAGTTGTCCACTCCGTTAAGAACGTTTGGCCAGTCAAACACCTCTTTACCTATATCAGTATTTGAATTCTTTTGTTGAATTTTTTAGGTACTTGGTTCCTCATTCATATCATCACACATGTGAAAGATTTCAAGGTACTAAGTTTTATAAAATCATCATTTAAGTTTCCAATGCTAGCACTTTCATCATACCCTATACCTTTTTGTTATGGGCAGCCTTTTGGGATTGGATCAAGGTATCCAAGCTATCATGACTTAAGGATTTTTTTTTCTTGAAATCTTTTCTTTAACATTATTTTTCATTTTCTTGAGAGACATACTTGGGTTTCAAGGCTTCATGGACATCTAAGCTTGTCTTTATGTAATTTGACCAATAATTCATGCTCTTAAGGCATCCAATTTATATATAGCCCTAATTTTTGTATATAAATTTTATTTTTCTAATTTTTCAATATTGATAAGCATGGTCAACTGCTTAATATTTGTCAGAAGATTTCATATTTTTAAATCAATTTTTCTACATCAAATTCATCATTCTCAAAGAGCATACCTCGTCTTCAAAAGCCATGAGGGCTATATTGGCAAAATCTTCTTCTAAAGATTCTTTTTCATTTTTTGAGCAAGATAGGGCTCCATCCCATGTTTCATCTCTTGAGGACTTCTTCATGGTTTATGTATTTATTTAGCAATCGACAATGAAATGATCTTTGCTTCCACATCTTAAGCATTTCTTGTTGTCCTTTTGACTTGTTTTTCCTCCTTTCATTTGTTACCTTTTTCCTTTCATGTATTTTGAACTATTTAATAAAAAGTGTTATATCTTCATCAACCATTTCAGGTTCATAATCAAAGTCATCATAAGTCATCATCATTCACTAAGGTGTTTTATTGTACATCTTTTTTTTTCTTCATTTAGATGGGTTCAAATCGAAGTTTTGATTTTGAATCCATATTTCAAAAAATTCTGGAAACACCTTGTTTCTGCAAAATTCTCCTTCAATGATTTGTGTAGCAAGTATATGTTTGTTATCATCAAATTAAGGTGTTTAGAGTCTATCTCTGACCTCTTCTTTTACATGAATATGTTCCAAAAACCTCAAACATGCATATTGTAGGTTCTAAATGGATGTGTAGAAAAAATTGGTTCCCTTGGAAGGATCAACTTCCCTCAATCTTACCTTTAGTGGGAGGATTGAGAACTTGTTAGGCACATAATTGGTTACAACAAAAACTGGAGGAGTTGATATTATGCCCAATGGAGGAGATGCAATTGGCTGGATCAAATATTGAAGTGTTGAGCCTGATGAGAGGTAATTTGAGGAGGCCGTGTGCAGGCTGAAGGTGGAAGCTCAGTGAAGGATGTCGATAAGATTCGATAGAGAGGTAGAACAGACGAGAGACAAAACTAGAATAAGAATGCAAGGCATGCGATCGGAATGAGGGAGAAGAAGATAGAGATGAGAAGCATAGGTTGGAATTTTCCAAGAAAGGAACCCAACTCATCTAATACAATATGAAGACACATAGATAAGGTAGCTTAAAATTTATTAGTAATAGAAAGCTTTAGAGACAACAGGTACATATACAATTCATTGCCAACATCTCTTTTTTCTTAAAGTTGGAAGGGAGAGATGTTCGGATGAGATTAAGAAAATTTACATCTAGGGGCTTCTCCATTGTAGGTGAGGGTAGGGGGTTGTCTGCCTAGTTTCAGTAAAGTTATCATGAATCTTGAGATCCTTTTGATTCATATGAGTCTCATCTGTTTGTTGCAAAGTACTAAAAGGAGTTGAGGACTGAGTAGGTGCAGTACAAAGTACTAGAAATCTCAAAAACTGGATACTCACAATAATGGTTACAAATGAAAGCTAGAGAAGGAGATGATATAGTCCACATTGGAGGAGCCGGAATTGGTTGGATCAAATATTGCTGCTGCTGAGGCTGTTCAGAGGTAATTGGAGCAGGCTGCCTGAATCTCAGTGGAGATACTGATACTGGGTCGTTAACTCAGGGATCCTAGAGCTTGTGGGCGCAATCAAAGGAAGCCTTGTGGAATCTGATTGATCACATTGAAATATGGAGTGGATGCAGAAGGAAATTTTTTCTTGCTCAAAGACAACATTGAATAGTCCTGAGATTCCTCCCTTAGATACTCTACTCCTCGCTGAATCCTGTGAATCAGAAGTTCAATAGCTTCTAGAATCTACTTGTTCTGAGAAACCCTTAAAATGGTGGAATAAACAAAAACTATATGCCGACCTCGAACTTCTTGGTCCTGAAAAATAAATTCGAGAAAAACCTATGCTTTACACTCCTTCTGATGTTGAAGAATTCTCAACATAAATAAATGACGTGCTAACTCAAGGTTTATTCCGTGAAATTTATTCTCCACATACATCTCTTGCTTTCCTGGTTCGAAATCATGCAGAGATAAAACGTGGAAAAGCTAGAATGGTCATTATCCCCACTGCACAAATTTTTCATAATGTTTCTTCAGTATCCTAGCACAGCATCTTGGAAGGTTGAAATAGAAAAGTTAACACTGAAAGATTAAAAAAAACTATCTGGTACCTTTTCCCTCCGTTTGGATATGCAAAGGTTAAAAATAAGCCTCGACACATCGTCTCAAGTAAAAGATTGGAATGACTGTAACTGGAAATGCAGAAGACCACCACTCTTGTTGCAGACATTGAACAATTGTATTCTTGCCTTGCAAAAAAACTTCTCTTGGAATACTTCAGGGGGTCATGCTTGTCTTATAAAGTAGTGCACAGTGGTTTGCATTTAATGCATTTTTCATTATTTGCAGAAGCTTTCTCCTCCCTCCCAGACGAATGTGGAAGGACTTAACTAATGGTTATCATGGCCGACATGTATCCTTATCTGTCCGGTATCTCTCTTATAAAAATTGCCAAAAAGGATGGCAAAAACAAGTTGTTCGATATCTCTCTTGTAAAAATTACCTAAAAGAAATTGCACATACATACGCTCCTCTTTTATGGGTCTACTATTACCTCTTGCTTCATTTATTTTTTAACAAGAAAAATGAATTAACGTTACATAAAGAGTGGTTATAGAAGTCGTTTATCCTCACTTTGTAAGTTCATTTGAATGAGAGGGAGTTTTCCAACCATGAAGGGGTGAAGAGGTGGGGCCCTCTTTGAATTGTAAATCCAAGCATTATAACACTGGGCTTTCTAAACCAATTTACTGAGGCCCTGTTAGTACACTCTAAAAGTTAAAGTGAAAGTACTTTCACTAGTGAAAATAACGGACAACTTGTTAGCGTACACTTTTAGTAGTGAGGGGTGATTCACTTTCACTCATTCTTAAGAAAACCAAGTGAAAGTGAAATCACTTCCTAAGGCTAGTGAATTCTAAACAATACCATGTTGGATTAAAATCCTAAACCAATACCATGATGGAATAGAAAAAATGTTGGCAGGTAATGTATGTGTGGTGTAGTAAATGACTACACCATGTACTTATACAATCAGATATCAAAGTTCATATTTGGAAGCAATGAGGCATTGATAAGTAGTCAAGCCAAAACATCTTAGAGTAAAAAAAGTAAGAAAAATACAAAGAAAATGAGAAGAACAAATATTACCCAATTGAAAAGCATTGGTCTTATTAATGTCAAGTTTATTTACTTTGTTGTTAAAGAGGAACACATGTAAGTGTTTCAACTACATACATGTTGGTTTAGAGGTAGTGGAGAATTTAGTTAAATAAAAAACATAAATATGCTTTTTACAACATGCATGAATAGTAAAGCTTTAAAAACCTTGATTTTAGGGGGGGATTCATGGAAACACTTCTTTTTTTAATATTTTTAGTTAAAAACTAACAAATATACTACATTCTTTGAAGTAATGAAAGTTATACATAGCAAGTCATTTGGTTCCCTACAACATATTTTGTCTCGTCTATGTAACAAAATTTTCCCATGAAATTTTTTTCTGCCCATACAAACTAATTTATCAATGATGTTGTTACTACTATGATTCATAAGATAAGACGATATAAAAGATGGACACAAAGCTATAGTGGAAGGATAACTCTATTGCTTCATTGGTGATATTATATATATTTTGCTACAAACTATACACTAAAACGTGTTACAAAACATTCATGGTTAAGATATACAATTAAAGGATTTTGAATTTAACATGACAATGCAAATAGCATAAAAAGCTTGCAGGTTAAGGTTTCATGTACCACATCTACCACAGGATCAAATCAAGGTTGTTCATTCAAGTGAATTTCATATGTACATACATGAATGACCCCAATTTCATCTCTTGCACTATTTAGAAAATCTCAAGGTGAAAAGTATGCTTGCATTCCCTTCATTAAATATGAAAATATCATTAATTACTATATGTTTTATTAATTATTATTATTTATTATTAGAATGTAATCATATATTAAATACTATTTATACAATGTACTAGTAATATACATGCATGCAAGACACAAGATTGTCTTATGAAATTATTCATTGTAATTAGTGTAATATGGTGCTAAGAGCAGAAGAAATAAAAGTGAAGAGGGAGGGGAGGAGAGGAGAGTATAATTAAAGCATTGATTAAGAGTAAAATAGTATTCAAAGCCATTCATTTAGGTTTTATTCATAGAGGCATCTCAAGAAACCCCCATGTGACGGAATAGTTACAGATCTACTAATGAACAGAGAAAATAACTTTAAAACAAATGCCATGCGCAAAAATGGCTCCCAATACATTTTATTGCCAAAGCTCTATTGCATGACAAAAGAGAATCTGCTCCAAGAAGCAACAATTCGAGCAAATTCAAAGACATATAAGAAGAAGAACATATGAAGTGTCAAATCAAGTTGATGAATAATAAAAGAAAGCTAAGAAAATAAATGTGCATTAAAAGGAAAGTAAAGCATAAACTACTAATCACAAGAGCATTGTTTTATATTCGAAGTCCAAACAAGATGACTGATGCAACTATGATTGAAAAGATTGGAAAAGAAGCAAGAAAACATAAGATCTATCAAACAAAGAGAAGAAAATGGCAGCCATGCGCTCACCCCTTCATGCAACAACTGACAAACGCAAGATAAATACAAACAAAAAAATAAGAATTTGATAGACAAAAACTAGCTAAAAACTTTGAAGTACCAAAATTTGTATCCTACATCTTACCTATTTTGATTTGAGTTCACTGGGGTTCATCTTCTGAGGGGGAGCATTTGACCTAGATCCATCACTGATCTCCTGCAATCCATTTTGGTCCTCACTAGAAATATTTTTGATGTCAAATATAGTAATGTCATCGAAATAGATAAATGTCAGTTCAGATAACTCAAAACTAGTCTTCTTTTGATCCATTTCTAGAATTAACAGAAGAAGAGAGACAAAGTAAGTAAAAATGAAAGCTTTTGTTTCACAAAAGAAAGAGACTCTCGAAATAAGCCACCTCTTAGAGGTTGATTGAGAAAAGAAGCCAAAGAATGAAAGGATGCATGCATTGGAATCTTGTAAATATAGGGAGGAGAAGACCCTCATCTCGTCATCAGTATTAAGGCTTGTTAGAGTGACCTCCGCACTTACTTCAGCCAACGGTACATGTGAGTGGACGGTGACAGGATTTCTTTGATTTGATGCTTTCTTTGAATACTTTTTCTAGAGAGTTTTGCAAGAAAATTAATTCTTTGGATTTTCTTGCAATCACCTACTTAATACCTTTTTTCTTTCCCATTTTATCATTGTTAGTTTCCTTACGTTGAAGATGAAGAAACCTTTATTTGAAGCTGATCAAAATTCTCAAGACTAGGCTTTGACTTGTTCTGTTAGGAACTTTGATGTATCATTGCCTTGCTTCATTGTCATTAGTTGTTTCCATTAGAGTTGTTTCTCCCATAGAATGACACATAGCCATTTTGTAAAACTCAGCCAAAATGACTTTAAAAACATAAAAAATACTCACAATTATCAATTTGAATTGTTACATATAATGGTAGGCCAAATACAAATTTGGGTGACATATGATGGCCGAAACGAATATGTGAGATTTCATTCATGTTTTCTAAGTGAATCGTTGGATGGTAATGGTCCGGTTGGATGACCTTCATAGATTGGTCATTCTATTTTCCTGAGTCCAGTTGGCAGGCTGGATGAATATTAATTATAGTACCTTTTTCTTTCTAATGTCCATTCGGACCATGCATGTTCAATCGAATGCTCTTCTTTCCCAACTCTTCTTTGCTTATTTTCTTTTTCTCCCTTTTATTGTACAGGTCGCTCAATTTTCTAGGCTAACAGACCTCAACAATAGGTTTTCTCTATTGGATCATGATCCCCATTGGGGCATATTTTATAATAATTGTTAGAAGATGGGCTTTAGCCCACACGACCAAGAATGTCCACATATTTAAGAGTGTTATCAATTGGGCCATACGACCAAAGAAGGCCCACCTATCTAAGAGTATTATAAGATGGGCCACAGTACCAAGGAAGGGCCACAAGATGGGCCCAAGCCCATAAGAAGTACAACCCACCATGATTACCACAACTTGGCATCCTTATCACATAAGTTTGAAGATCAAAAAGGACTCACAAAGGCACCTTTTATCTTATGGTCACGTCCTAGCAGAGTTCTAGTTTGAGTTATGTTGGTCTTTTATCTATATTGAGTTATTTAACTATGCTAGGAATTATCTTTAAGTGTTAGAGTTTGGGTGTAATTGGGACAAAGGTAGTTTTATTGTAATTGAACTCTACTACCTTCATCTATTATAAATATAGTTTCATGTACTCTGATTATAAGAAGTTAATGAAGTAAATGAAGTTTTATCTTTGCCATAAATTCAACCAATTCTCAGTATGAGTTTTTTATAAGGAGATATTGATCTTGGAAGAGTCAATGGTCATCCTGGAAAAAAAGGAAAAACAGTACTTAGTTCGGCCTGGTGACAGAGACAAAAAATATATCAGATTATTTATCTTCTGATAATTATATTTTATAATGAAGAGGAGTTATAGTTGGATTAAAGATATTTAAGTCTACTTTTAGAAGGAGAAATTTTCATGTCAATTTGATCTATATTTAAAGATATATTTGCATTGGAAGAATCAAAGGTCATGTTAGTATTCTGTTGTATTGAAAAATCCGAATTTATGCCCATTTTTTTCCGTCACTTTTTGTGTTGATATATCAGAAAAATATCTCACTTCTCCTTAGTTTGAGGGCTTATTTATACATCTCTATTATTTTGGCTTATTGCTACATCTATGATATTTCTTTCAAGCTGGGATCACTTCCATTACTTCCCAGCTTGAGGGGGAGAAGTACAAGAAGTACAAGAAAGAGGTATTTTATTCTATATATAGTGGATAAGTTATATGACCAAACTATTTAAGAAAGGGGAAGCACAAAAGATGAAGCTTCAGCATCTAAGAAAAAAAATATTTATATCGGATTATGATTATTTCCTTCTACAAGGTTTATTATTTTGGTTTGTGCTATATGTGTTTGAAGTTGATCATGTTACATTTCAGTTGTTGCTATTATTTCTCTTTGGATGAGATATTATTATTGAAGAAAAGGTGGCATCAATACCTTTTCTCGTACCATAATTTATTTGACTCTCAAAAATATCACGGTTGGAACACCATGAGAGTCGGTGCCCGGATTGGCACACCATGATAAATTTAACTCTAAAAAATATCACGGTTGGGATACCATGAGTGTCGGTGTCCGGATTGGGACACCATTATAAATAACACCCATTACCCCCTTGTAATGGCTTTTATTATTCCTTCCACTTGAGAGTCGTTGTCCTGTGGAGGACACGGTGGTGGACACTTCATAGCAATGCTGATAGACACACTACCTATAGAAGATGGAGTGTGCCTTACATCTAGCATTAGGACTAGAGTATGGAGCCATGTCTTACCGACTAGGAGTGATTTATACTCTCACTTATATTATGCCAGTAGGGCCTCATGGAACAGCACAACAGCATGAGGGGGAGTGTTGGAAGATGAAGGCATACTGGAATATGTGCCATTTTATACAAAAAGAATTTATACATCATTTGCAGCAAGCTTGGAGTTCAAGATGTTCTCTCACCCCCAGATTGAGGGGGAGTGTTGGAAGATGGGATCCAGCCCACACGACCAAGGAAGGTCCACATATCTAATAGTGTTATAACATGGGCCACACGACAAAGGAAGCCCACATATCTAAGAGTATTATAAGATGGGTCACACGACCAAGGAAGGCCCATAAGATGGGCCCAAGCCCATAAGAAGTACGGCCCACTTTGATTATCACAAGATGGCATCCTTATCACATAAGTTGGAAGATCAAGGACTCACAAAGGCATCTTTTATCTTATGGTCACGTCCTAGAAGAGTTCTAGTTTGAGTTATGTTTATCTTTTATACATTCTGAGTTATTTAATTATGCTAGGAATTATCTTTAAGTGTTAGAGATTCATGTACTCTGATTATAAGAAGTTAATGAAGTCAATGAAGTTTTTATCTTTTCCATAAATTCAACAATAACAAACATTCAAGTGACTAATATTGAGTATTAAGTACCATATACAATTCAAAAGTTTCTTAAAAGATTAATCGCTTAAGTATGTTATGCATATATTTTCGTGTGGCAAAAATTGTCTAAATGGTCCAAATATCAAAAGCGAACAATCAAATCATACTAAAAAGTATATTATCCAAATGACCTAGCAACTTTGATCGAACAAGAAAAGAAACAGCAAGCAACCTAGAAGAATCAAGAAGTGTAAAACGAGCCGAAAGAATTGGTAGCATAGTAAGAAGTTGAGCACTTCAACTAGAAAAATAAAGAATACAAGTATAGGGGGTCAAAAGGAGAGATGAGGTTGTGAAGCAAAAAGACACAAAGGAGATAAGAATTTGGTAGAAAAAGAGTTTATGAGCCAACCTTGGTGAAAGGAGTTGACTCTTTGTCATGGTAGAGAGAATAAAAGGAGTCAAATATAGAAAATTAAAAAGTTTTAAAATTGAAAAATGTGTCAAGCCTCTCTTTTGGAGTGGAACCTTTATTAGAAGATTCAACTCCAACAAATGCAGAAATGAAGATAGGAGCAGACCCCTATCATTGGAGTCAACTCGATGGTGTCACAACACCCGTAGGTTGATTTGTGGACTTCATTTTGAGAATGTTGTGGGTCCAGACTTTGTGAGTGTTTTGTTGTGTTTTCATTAGAAAAAAAAGGATTTAATACATATTTTTCGGAATTTTTGGTCCAATTTGACCTAGTGTTTTGTAAAAGATAAAAACATCACTTTCACACTCTAAAATTCGAGAGGCTTCTATTTTATCAAACCTCCTAATCTTTCACACTTGATTTTCTCCTGCTGAAGTATTTTCCAAACCTCCTAATCCTTCACACTTGATTTGAGAAGATTTTGTCCTCTCAAGTTATAAAGGATGTAAACATCGATAGTTCTCTTCATTGAGCTGAATATTCCAATGCTTGTTTTTTTCAAATCTTGATTGAATATTTAAATATCTAGTTGTTAAACATGTGCCTAGTGAATATTCAAAAATTGTGTTTTCTATGTTTGTGTGATCGACTTCCTTTTCAAATAAAATTGTATTTTAAAATCAACTATTACATTGAGCTACTTTATATGCTTTCCCCTATTTGAAAAAATAATGCCATCTTTACATTGTGCATATATTTCAAATATAGTCATTAAGGACCTTTTTGAATTTTTTATTACTTCAGTAGCTACTTATGAATTTAGGTACCTAAAAGGTCAATGAGGTACAAACTTAGAGGGGCAAGTGCATTGGTTCTTTTAATTGATTCAAAGTGTAAAGCTTGTTTTACAATTTATGTTTGTGTACAATGATATATCTACAAAAGGAAGTGATAAAAAAAAATACATATTGAATTTTTAGGTCATTTAAATTCTCTTCCATGGATTTCTAGTCCACCTCCCAAAATGTTTTATCACTTTGACAATCCACCAAGTTTGGGCTGTCAAACGACATCTACAACAAATCGCCTCTAAGGCCAACTATGATGCTACCACACAAAGACTTAAATAACAATACAAATTTTATAATAGCACACACTCACTTAGGTTTATAGCAGCTAATTAGGCACACTAACTTCTATCCACAGAGGGGATTTTAGTAATTCATAGGCTACATAAGCCTAGACCCACATAGAGATTTTTAGCTACTTACTAGGTACATTAGCTTAGATCCTGAAGGAGATTGTTAGCATCATCTACCTTAACAAAGTCTTATATCTCGCATAGCAACATATTCAATTAGCCAACCCCTCCTCAACCAGAACAACTTCTCTCAAATTCTTTGGGGTGTAAATGGTCTTGCTTACTAATGGTTTGACCCAAATTGCAAGGATTACTTGTTTAAAATGTAGCCCAATTTTATTTACCTCTAGTTAAGTGTACTAGACCAAATATAATCAATTTATCTCAAAATTTTAGCATATAAATACTTGAATTTGAATTCTTATCTCCAAATTTCAATGTTTTTAAAACCCATTTCAAAGGTCCTATAAGTCAACATATTTACATGTAAGGTACGATTTTAAAATATTGAAGGCTATTTATACTAATTTTGAGTGGTATTCAATCATATAACAACTCACAATACAATGGTTGGATCTATTTTGATCTTAAAATATTTGACAAACGTGTAATAGACTGATATCTATGTATTCAATCAAGATTTGAAAAGGTAAATGTCAAAATACTTAACTCAATGAAGAAAATTTTCAAATTTGGTGGCCTCTAAAGGCTTTTGGAGGCTAAAACTTCTCAAAATATGTGTGAGAACTTGAGAGTCTTGTTTTTCATTGTGAAAGGAGAAGTTTTAGTTTGAGGTGAATTTGGGTGAAAAAGTACGATTTCCAAAGTTAAAAAACTAGTCCTTAAGAATAGATAAGTCTATTAATTTCATAGAACAAAATTGAAAGAAAAACGAATCTAAAAATTTAAAATAAATAATCAATAAATTATGCTTTTGTTGTCGATCATGTTGGAAGGTCAATTTAAAATTTTAAGACTATAACTTCTCGATCTACCTTTGATATTTTTGAAAAGTTGGATTATTATTATTTAGGGTCAACACCTATGCATGTGGTCAAATCCTTTTTACTTCCATCAACTCTATCAGTAGTTGAATCTTTCTTTGGGCTCAACTCCACTGCTTCTATTCCTTGAAGAGGTGGACTCACGTGTTAATTTCAAAGTCAATGTTAACTAGGATAAACTCCTTTTGTTGCTTTCTCTTCAAAGAGGTGGATTCCTGAAATGGGGTTGCTTTCAAAGTTACAGTAGTCAACTTCTAATGTCTGCTTCTCTTTATAAAGCTTTACTTATCATTTAATCCAAAACTTACTATTAGTAGGATTCAACTCCTTCTCTTTTGTTTGTTTAATAGCGTCAACTCCTTTTGTAGCATCAATAGAGAATAGACTGTTTCCTATGTATCTGACTCCTAATTTTGTTGGTAGGATTTGATTTCCATATCTTTATCTAATAGGTTGACTCCTTTAGCATCGGTAGAGAATCGATTGTTTCCTATGTATCTGACTCCTTATTTTGTTGGTAGGATTTGATTTCTTTATCTTTATCTAATGGGTTGACTCCTTCAATATGTGGTCAACTTCTATTCTTCATTACATTGTTTGACTCCTTTTTTGAGACCCCATTCAAAGGAGTTGACTCCTTTTACTCATTTTCTACTATATGCTACTCCCCTCTTGTCTTTTTTTTTTTTTACTTCAGGGTAAATTCTATGTAAAGGCTTGACTTATTTAGCATTTTACACCTCATTTCATTCTCTTCTTTTACCCATTTTACTCTTCTTGCCTTTTCATCTAGTTTGCTTCATTCTTTTGTAAAACTAATTATCCATCATCTTGTTTGGGAAACAATATTGCTAGGCTGTTTGGATGTTGTGCCTCTTGACATTAGTTTCTTAATTCCTTCTTGTGTGGACAATTAGGATGAACCATGATGGGCTGATCAGATTTGCTACTAGAAATCTCTTGATATGGATTATTGATCTACACAATGTACTTAACTCACATCATTAGTACTCGAGTGTTTATTATTATCAAAATAATCTCAATGCGGATCTTAAGACCAATAATACTTATTTTCTTGAAAATATATTGCTAAATTTGGCTTTAAGAGAATTTAGATTGACCCATATTACAAGCAAGTAAACCTTGCAAATTGGGTCAAGCTTAGGGTAGGCAATACCATCCTTGACATTAAATTAATTGAGAGAAGTTGTCAAGACTAAGTTATGGAAGTAGCAAAATTGTGGTGGTTGATGTATAGAAGTTGAGAAATTGTGGTTGGATTGAGAAGTTGAATTAGCTAATTAAAATTGTCCAAGAGAAGTTGTTTGAGCTAAGGTCAAAATGTCGAGAAGTTGTTGTGGCAAAACAAAAGAAGTTGTGAAGTGGTTATAGCTAAAGCATAGAAGTTGTAAGTTGTAAGATTATGTGTAGGTACGGGGTATTGAAAATCCCTTTGAGGGTTTAGGCTGGTGTGTCTAGTAAATTATTGAAAAATCCTTTCATGGATTTAGGCGAGCGTGCCTACTGAGCTGCTTAAAAATTCATGTGTGGGTCTAGGCTTATTTAGCATAGTTAGCTCCTGAAAAATCATGTGTAAGTCTAGGCTATGTGCCTAATTTCTTGTTGTAAATCTAAGTGAAGATAGGTTTTTAAAAATTGGCTATTATAGTCACCTTAGAGGCAAATTGCAATAGATTACATAGGGCAACCCAACCAAAGAAGAACCTCAAAGTACTAAAACATCTTAGGAGGCAAACTACCAATGCATAGAAGGATTTTGAACCTCTTAAAAATCTTATATTTACATTGTATATGATTATTTCCACAAGTAACTTGATATTTATATACAAACGCAAATTATAAAATTATGTTTGCACATTGAGTTATTTCAAAGCATATCGAGTAAACAAAAAGGAGGCAAATTAAGAGTAAAAGTTAACAGACTTTTTCTCCCTTTCCCCTTCTCCATCTAGGTTTGCTCTTCATTGGCCTAAATATTCTTTCCCCACTTTGATTGGATGGAGGTTGCTCAATCAAATTTGCCTTTGGCATTGCCATCATACGCCTAATTGACCGATTGTCTAGGGGGATTGACCCTAACCAAGTCTATGGGGGATGATGATTGATAGTTGGTCTAATAGACTTCATAAATTCTTGAGTAGTTGATCAGTCATTTTACTTAGGCCGTTGGTCAATCCTTGGCCAATCGCATTTGTGCTCCCAATTTTCTTACTAACGTTTTTGCCAAAAAAAATTACTTCAAATTTTAACATACTCCCTTGCTTAAGGACTGTTTTATAGCCGTTGCCTATCCTACTAAAACGCCTCTATGCAGCACCCATAACCAATCTATTATAGAATCAACGAACCAACAATATTTAATTACATATCGCCAATTGTAGTAAATATCACATTGCCAAAAATTATAATTTTGATATTGTTCTCTCGGTGAAAGTATGCATTTTCATTTTTTTACACAAGAGAATCTATCTATAGGTTGGTCTTAATTTTAGTTTTTTAAAATTTTAAATTATTTTCACTTTTTAAAATTTTTTTCCAAATAAAAGAAACCATACTCTATTACTGTTCTCTTATATTTCATAAAAAAGAAATTTTATTTTTTTCTTTTTCTCTTTTCGATCAATTGTCAAGCATAACTTAGATAATTTAGCATGCTTAATAGAAACGATTCAGATGAATAATCATTTAGGGCAAGAACAGAATAAAACTCATATTTTCTTAATTTATTTTTTTCATGTACATTACAAAAAAAGAAAAGAGAAAACGATGATCCTATACCAGTGTAAGGTAAATTAAATTTCCCACAAGTGTACTTCCCTATGCATAAAAGACTTCCATTCTATAACTCAACGTAACGTTCCCACAACCGAATTGACACCTTCATCAACTCTTCCGCTCCATTCATCGTTATTTCCACCCCAAATCCCATCCAAAAACTCTAAGAAATGTGCAGTAATCCTCAAACGCTAGCTTGATCTGCAGCAAGAGATGGCCATGAACGCAAAGCCAAGAAGCCACTCAAGAACTAATCATCTTGGTCTTATGGATGGAGAGATTGTTGAGTATAAACATCTATGTTTCCTATTATTTTCAAACCATTTGCCCCGTTTGCTTGCCAACTTCTCCTTTGTCTTCGACACTACCGTCGGGTACTAGAATAGAACCTCATTTAATAAGATGTGTCATTGATTTCATTGCATCGAGGATATTCTCCTCATTAGGGTGTACATTAGATGGTTCATCAATCAACAGACAAATTTCAATCACGTCAAGGGACATCTCATTGGTAGATATCTCCACATCTTCATTCTGTAACCTAGTTCCTTCCATCACCTGAAACAAACTTGAGGGGCCGTTTTGGGGAATAGAAGGAACTTGAACATCGGGTTGAACCTGTTGAATAGAATGCACAAACTTATTCATCAAACGACTCTCTATTGCTTGCACAGAAGGCCAAATTGGTGCCCTTGGAAGTATCAAATTACTTGTACTGACTATGTTTCCTCTAGAAAGAGAACTCAAAATTGGATACTCACAGTAATGGTTACGGATGAAAATTGGTGGAGTAGATGATATTGTGCACTCTAGAGGACGTGGAATTGGTTGGATAAAATATTGCAGTTTGTTGGTTGGATACCGTGTTGGAATAAAATAAATGTTGGCAGGTAATGTAAGTATGGTGTTGTAAATGACTACACCCTGTACTCATATAATGGGATATCAAATTCAAGAATGCAGCAAGCAGCAAGCTCAAAGTTCATATTTGGAAGCATTGAGACATTGATAAGTAGTAAAGCCAAAAATGTTAGGGTAAAAAAAGAGAAGAGGGAGGGGAACAGAGGAGAGTATCCTTAAAGCATTGATTATGCATGAAAAAATATTCAAAGCCATTCATTTAGGTTTTATTCTAAGAGGCATCACAAAAAAACCGCATGAGATGGGAGCGTTATAGATCTACTAATGAAAAAAGTAAGTATGAAATAAAAATGGCTCCTAATACATTTTATTGCCAAAGATCTATTGCAAGACAAAAGAAAATTTTCTCCAAGAAGCAACAATTCAAGCAACTGCAAAGACATAACAAGAAGAACACATGAAGTGTCAAATCAATTTGATGAATAATGAAAGAAAGCTATGAAAACAAATGTGTATTAAAAGGAAAGTAATGAATAAACTACTAATGAAAACACACAAAAATCAGAATTTGAAAGACGAAACCTATCTAAAAACTAAGAAATACCAAAATTTGTATTCTACATCTTAACTGTTTTGCCTTGAATTCACAGAGGTTCATCTTCTTAGTGGGTGCTCCCGACCCAGATCCATCATTGATCTCCTGCAATCTATTTTGGTTCTCACTAGAAATATTTTCGACGTCAAAAATAGCAATGTTGTCTGAATGGATCAAAGTCAGTTTAGATGAATCAAAATTGGTCTTCTTTTGATCCATTTCTAGAATTAACAAAACCACAAGGTGAGAGAAGAAGAGAGTAAAAATGAATGCTTTTGTTTCACAAAAGGAAGAGACACTTAAATAAAGGCACCACTAGGAGACTGATTGAGAAAAGGAACCCAAGAATTAAAGGACGCATGCATTGGAATCTTATAAATATAGGGAGGACGAGACCCTCATCTCGTCAACAATATTATGGCTTGTTAGAGTGACCTCTTCTTTGATGTTAACCAATGGTACATGTGAGTAGACAATGACAAGATTTCTTCAATTTGATGATTTTCTTTGAATGCTTTTTCAAGAGAGTTTTGCTGGAAAATTAATTATTTGGATTTTTTAATCACCTAGTTAATGTCTTTTTTTCTTTCCCAATTTACTCTTATTAGTTTCCTTAATTTTAAGATGAAGAAGCCATTATTTGAAGTTGATCAAAGTTCTCATGACTAGGCTTTGACTTGTTCAGTTAGGAACTTTGATGTATCATTTTAATGCTTCAATGGCATTAGTTGTTTCCATTAGGCAAATCATAATGATATAGTTATAGTAGGTGTACCATATTTTATTTGGGGTGAAGACAAGAATAGTATTTTCATGTACCATCACAATTTGAAAAGCACGTTTATTCTTTTTTTCTATAGTCCACCTTTTTCAAACAATTAATTAGTTATAGAAGATGGGTTCAAGCCACAAGAGTAAGAAGCAGACCCACACGTCCAAGAGGGACGATATGATTGTAAATAAGGTGTCATCTCACAAAGATGACATAAGGGTGTACTTAGTCAAGGTGAACATACATCAAGGGTGACAGTTCAACATGACAAAGTGAGATGACATTATTGCAATTAATGGAGACATGTAGCTGACCTTAACATAGTTGAGACTTGGTATAGGCTCTCACAATTAACAAACTACAAATCCTATAAATATAATTCTTCTTTTCATAATAAAAATGAAACTAAAAATAAAGAATAAAAAGGCAATATTTTTCGTTTCACAGTTAAATGTGCTTATTATTTTTTTCAGTACCAAAGAGAGAGAAAATGAAATACATGCCCTACAAATTTGACATGTTTCTCTCAAACCAGATAAACAACTAAAACTAATGGACAAAATATCCTTTCTAAGTGGCTGAAATAACAAGAGGACGAATACCAATGACCTCGTTTCTAAGAAGTTGCAACACTTCGAAAAGGCAGCTAACACCTTTGTTCTTTCGTGACTAGATGATTCTACCTTTTTCTCACTGCATGCAAAACCGATTATTCCACTTTTTCTCACTGCATGCAAACAGGACTTTCCAATCCAGTTTTGGCTTGGAATTTTTACACTGGAAACTGATAAAGCCTGTAGCATGAGAGGAAGTGTGAAGACCACTACTCACATAGACAACTCCACCATTCTAGTGCAAACTTGTTGAAGTTCATGCAAAGAAGCATCTAACAAGTTCTTCCTTCCATGCAAACAATTTTACAAAGCAAGCCACCTAGAATATCTCACTCGAAGGACCACATCAAGTCACCACAAGAGCACACAAGTGTAACCAATCCTTTCGCAAACAACTCCTAATATCCAGGAAAGAAGATACTCTCCAACAAAACACAATCCTAGAAATCCTCCCCCAAAGCCATAGATCCTATAATCAAGGGTCAAAGAAAAGTTCAAAATTCAAATTTTTTTCTAACCCATATGAACACAAAAGGAAAGACAACTCATCTCCTCTCTAGACATTTTTTAAAATTTTTACGATCATTTTTTATTCATTAGAAAAAAGGCTTGTATAAATTGTGTAACATTCCATCACTTATCAATCATGGGAAATCAAGAGTTTTATTTAGAAAATGTTTCATAGGGATTTTCTCATGGTATCAGAGTGTATGGTCTGATCCAAGGAAATTAACCTTATTAAACTAAAAGCAATGTTGAAGCCTTCATTCATCCCCTGCCACATGTCTTCAGCCATTTAGAATTGCCTTCCTCTTGCAATTGCTCTCTTTCGTCCACCATGAATTCAGAAGCATTCTCCACCCTATCATCTTCATTGACATTTTTTAACTTCCATTACCTCTCGCATTTCTGTCAAGTTATCTTCTAGAAACTATGGCTTATGGAGAAGCCAATGGATCCTAGTATTGACATCCCAATGCCTTATAGGTAATGTTGATGGATCCCTTACACCTCCTGTACAATTTGTCAATTATAACCAAAACCTCTCTATTATCAACCATGTTTTTGAAGAATGCGAGTTAAAAGATCAACTCCTTGTGAATTGGTAAAAATTCAACATTGGGTGAAGTCACACTATGTCATGTGATAGTCCTTCACACAACAAGAGATCTATGGCAAAAATTTGGGTCAATCTTTGCCAATCAACCAAAAGTTTGAGGTACACAACTCCATTAAATGTTGCAGTAGTGAAGAATACTGATGACTAGTCTTTGAAAGTGTACAATAGAAAATTCAAAGCGTAAGTGATGCCCTCGTCATTCTTTCTCTGGCCTCAAAATAAAACAATTTCTTCTAGTTACTTCATGGCTTCAATGCTCCTTATGAGTCTTTTGTGATAGGCATGCTCGCTCACCCTCCTATTCCTTCATATGAGACATTCTACCAGTGCTAAAACGTCATTAGTGAGGGGTTGATCCACCATGGTGGGCTTGAGTCGTTTACTAAAATTTGTACAAGGGTTGATTCCATTATTTGGCTAAAAAATTACCATTTCTTGGATTCGACTACTCTAGTAGTTCTGTGCAACACAAGTGCTAAACTCATCTTGTGAGAGGTCAACTCCACTATTACGAATGACTATTTTGGCAATGCTTTCTACATAAATTTTACTAATATAAAGTAGTTAAATAACTGAGTTTATTATAAAAAGTATTGGTTATTAGACAAATGTATATCCTCCATTTCCATAGGTTGGTGTGGTGCTCTTTGAGTGGGTCCATAAAAGTTAGTACCTATTTCTTTTCATGTGTGTTGGTATTGCCCCTTCTTCTTTCTGTACCAACAACCTATATTGGAAGGCCCTCTTTTCCACAATAAAAAACTACAATAGAGTTTTGCACCATTGGATTGAACTTTAGAGCTTTCTAGGATTGTTCTAGAGTTCTTAGAGGAGTTGCCCACTCTATTAAGAATGTTAGGCTAGTCAAACACCTCTTTACCTTTATCAGTATTTGTATTCTTTTGTTGAATTTTTAGGTACTTGGTTCCTCATTCATATCATCACACAAGTGAAAGATTTCATGGTACTAAGTTTTATAAAATCATCATTTAAGTTTCCAAGGCTAGCACTTTCATCATACCCTATACCTTTTTGTTATGGGCAACCTTTTGGGATTGGATCAAGGTATCCAAGCTATCATGACTTAAGGATTTTTTTTTTTCTTGAAATTTTTTCTGAGACATTATTTTTCATTTTCTTGAGAGATACACTTGGCTTTCAAGGCTTCATGGACATTTAAGCTTGTAAAGGCATTATGTAATTTGACCAATAATTCATGCTCTTAAGGCATCCAATTTATATATAGCCCTAATGTTTGTATATAAATTTTATCTTTCTATTTTTTCAAGATTGATAAGCTTGGTCAACTTCTTAATTTTTGTGAGAAGATTTCATATTTTTCAATCAATTTTTCTACATCAAATTCATCATTCTCGAAGAGCATACCTCTTCTTCAAAAGCCATGAGGGCTATATTGGCAAAATCTTCTTCTAAAGCATCTTTTTCATTTTTTGAGCAAGATATGGCTGCATCCCTTGTTTCATCTCTTGAGGACTTCTTCATGGTTTATTTATTTATTTAGCAATCTGTAATGAAATTATCTTTGTTTCAAGATTGATAAGCTTGGTCAACTTCTTAATTTTTATGAATTTTTCAATCAATTTTTCTACATCAAATTCATCATTCTCAATTTTTTATCAATTGAGGAGATGCAATTGGCTGGATCAAATATTGAAGTGCGGAGCCTGATGAGAGGTAATTGGAGGAGGCTATGTGAAGGATGAAGGCTGAAGCTCAGTGAAGGATACTGATAAGATTATATAGAGATAAGATAGAGAGGCAAAGCAAACGAGAGACATAACTAGAATAAGAATGCAAGGCATGCGATCAAAATGAGGGAGAAGAAGATAGAGATGAGAAGCATAGGTTGGAGTTTTCCAAGAAAGGAACCCAACTCATCTAATACAATATGAAGACATAGAGATAAGGTAGCTTAAAATTGATTAGTAATAGAAAGCTTTAGAGACAACAGGTACATATACAATTCTTTGCCAACGTCTTTTTTTTTCTTAAAGTTGGAAGGGAGATATGTTTGGATGAGATTAAGAAAATTTATAACAAGGAAGTCTCAAACCAGGACAATATTACATGCTTCCAGCATCCACAATGACTAGAAAATCATCATCAAATGGCCTTTCCTCATAAAACAAGGTACTATAAATATGGGTTTAGTATAAAAAATTTATGACTTCTGAAGTTCACCTCGGTGCATAAAGTATACACAGAATACACATAGAAGTGTACAAAAACCAATCTACTTCTCCTTTGTCTTCCACAACACTACCGTCGGCTACTAGAACAGAACCTGATTTAAGAAGATACGTCATTCAGTTCACTTCATCGAGGATCTTCTCCTCGTTAGGATGCACATCGGATGGTTCATCAGTCAGTAGACAGATTTCAACCTCTTCAAGGGATATCTTAATGGTAGAGATCTTCACATCTTCAATCGGGACTAGTTAAGGACAAGGGGCTTCTCCATTGTTGGCGAGGGCAGGGGCTGTCTGTCTAGTTTCAGTAAAGTTATTAGGAATCTAGAGATACTTTTGATTAATATGAGTCTCATCTGGTTGCTGCAAAGTACTGAAAGGAGTTGAGGACAGAATAGGTGAAGTACAGAGTACTGGAAATCTCAAAAACTGGATACTCACAATAACAGTGACGAATGAAAGCTGGAGGAGGAGATGATATAGTGCACATTGGAGGAGGCGGAATTGGTTGGATCAAATATTGCAGCTGCTGAGGCTGTTCAGAGGTAATTGGAGCAGGCTGTCTAAAGCTCAGTGGAGATACTGATACTGGGTCGTTAACTCAGGGATCCTTGAGCTTGAGGGCGCAATCAAAGGAGGCCTTGTGGAATCTGATTGATCACATTGAAATATAGAGTGAGCGTAGAAGGAAATTTTTTCTTGCCCAAAGACAACATTGAATAGTCCCACTGGAAAGATTTTTCGTAATGTTTCTTCAGTTTTCTAGCACAGTATTCTGAAAGTTTAAAACAGAAAAGTTAAAACAAAAAGATTAAAAACAGAAAGATTAAAAAAACTATCTGGTACCTTTTCCCTCCGTTTGGATATGCAAAGGTTAAAAAATAAGCCTCGACGAATCGTCTCAAATAAAAGATTGGAACGACTGTAACTGGAAATGCAAAAGACCGCCACTCTTGTTGTAGACATTGAACAATTGTATTCTTGCCTTGCAAACAAACTTCTCTTGGAAGACTTCTGGGGATCATGCTTGTCTTATAAAGCTGTGCACAGTGGTTTACTTTTAATGTGTTTTTCATTATTTGTAGAAGCTTTCTCCTCCCATCTGAGACGAATGTGGAAGGACTTAACTATTGGTTATTATGGCCTACATGTATCCGTATCTGTCCGGTATCTCTCTTGTATAAATTTCCAAAAAGGATGGCAAAAACAAGTTGTCCGATATCTCTCTTGTAAAAATTTCCTAAAAGAAATTTCACATACATACGCTCCTCTTTTATGGGTCTACTATTACCTCTTGCTTCATTTATTATTTACCAAGAAAAATGAATTGACGTTACTTAAAGAGTGATTATAGAAGTTCATTTGATTGAAAGGGAGCTTTCCAACCATGAAGGGGGGAAGAGGTGGGGCCCTCTTTGAATTGTAAATCCAAGCTTTATAACATTGGGCTTTCTAAACCAATTTACTTAGGCCCTGTTAGTACACTCTGAAAGTTAAAGTGAAAGTACTTTTACTAGTTAAAATAACCCACAACTTGTTAGCGTACACTCTTAGTAGTGAAGGGTAATTCACTTTCACTCATTCTTAAGAAAACCGAGTGAAAGTGAAATCACTCACTAAGGCTAGTGAATTCTAAACAATACCATGCTAGATTAAAATCCTAAACCAAAACCATGTTGGAATAAAATAAATGTTGGCAGGTAATGTATGTGTGGTGTAGTAAATGACTACACCGTGTACTTATATAATCGGATATCAAAGTTCATATTTGGAAGCAATGAGGCATTCAAGCCAAAACAACTTATGGTAAAAAAAGTAAGAAAAATGCAAAGAAAATGAGAAGAACAAATATTACCCAATTGAAAAGCATTGGGCTTATTAATGTCAAGTTTATTTACTTCATTATTAAAGAGGAACACACATAAGTGTTTCAACTACAGACATGTTGGTTTAGAGGTAGCGACGAATTTAGTTAAATAAATAACATAAATAGGCTTTTTACAACATGCATGAATAGTAAAGCTTTAAAAACCTTGATTTTAGGGGGGGATTCATGGAAACACTTCTTTTTTGAATATTTTTTAATTAAAAACTAACAAATATACTACATTCTTTGAAGTAATGAAAGTTATACATAGCAAGTCATTTGGTTCCCTACTATATATTTTGTCTCCACTATGTAACAAAATTTTCCCATGAAATTTTTTTCTGCCCATACAAACTAATTTATCAATGATGTTATTACTACTATGATTCATAACTCTATTGCTTCATTGGTGATAGTATATATATGTTGCTACAAACTATACACTAAAACGTGTTACAATACATTCATGGTTAAGATATACAATTAAAGGATTTTGAATTTAACACGACAATGCAAATAGAATAAAAAGCTTGCAGGTTAAGGTTTCGTGTACTACATCTACCATAGGGTCAGATCAAGGTTGTTCATTCAAGTGAATTTCATATGTACATGCACGACTTACCCTAATTTCATCTCATGCTTAAACACTATTTAGAAAATCTCAAGGTGAAAAGTATGCTTGCATCCCCTTCATTAAATATGTACAAATATCATTAATTACTATATATTTTATTAATTATTATTTTTTTTATTAGAAAGTAATCATATAATAAATACTACTTTTACAATGTACTAGTAATATACATGCATGTAAGACACAAGATTCCTTGACAATACCATATTTGGCCAAACTTCAAGACAAAATTTTCTTATGAGATTATTCATTGTAATTAGTGTAATATGGTGCTAAGACCAGAAGAAATAAAAGTGAATTAGGGAGGGGAGGAGAGGAGAGTACAATTAAAGCATTGATTAAGCATAAAATAGTATTCAGAGCCATTCATTTAGGTTTTATTCATAGAGGCATCTAAAGAAACCCCCATGTGACGGAATAGTTACAGATCTACTAATAAAAAGAGAAGTATAACTTGAAAACAAATGTCATGCACAAAATGGCTCCCAATACATTTTATTGTCAAAGCTCTATTGCATGACAAAAGAGAATCTGCTCCAAGAAGCAACAATTCGAGCAAATTCAAAGATATATAAGAAGAAGAACACAAGAAGTGTCAAATCAAGTTGATGAATAATGAAAGAAAGCTAAGAAAATAAATGTGCATTAAAAGGAGAGTAAATCATAAACTACTAATCACAAGAGCATTGTTTTATCTTCGAAGCCCAAACTAGATGACTGATGCAACTATGATTTGATAATGGCAGCCATGCGCTCACCCCTTCATGCAACAACCGACAAACACAAGATAAATACAAACAAAAAAATCAGAATTTGATAGACGAAAACTAGCGAAAAACTAAGAAATACCAAAACCTGTATCCTACATCTTACCTATTTTGTTTTGTGTTCACTGAGGTTCATCTTCTGAGAGGGAGCTCCCAACCCAGATCCATCACTGATCTCCTGCAATCCATTTTGGTTCTCACTGGAAATATTTTCGACGTCAAATACAGTAATGTCATAGAAATAGATAAATGTCAGTTCAAATAACTCAAAACTAGTCTTCTTTTGATCCATTTCTAGAATTAACAAAGCAACAAGAAGAGAGACAAAGAGAGTAAAAATGAAAGCTTTTGTTTCACAAAAGGAAGAGACACTGAAAATAAGCAACCTCTTAGAAGTTGATTGAGAAAAGAAGCCAAAGAATGAAACGATGCATGCATTGGAATCTTGTAAATATAGGGAGGAGAAGACCCTCATCTCGTCATCAATATTAAGGCTGGTTAGAGTGACCTCCGCACTTACATCAGCCAACGGTACATGTGAGTGGACGGTGACAGGATTTCTTTGATTTGATGCTATCTTTGAATGCTTTTTCTGGAGAGTTTTGCTCGAAAATTAATTCTTTGGATTTTCTTGCAATCACCTACTTAATACCTTTTTTCTTTCCCATTTTATCCTTGTTAGTTTCCTTACGTTGAAGATGAAGAAACCTTTATTTGAAGCTGATCGAAGTTCTCAAGACTAGGCTTTGACTTGTTCTATTAGGAACTTTAATGTATCATTGCCATGCTTCATTGTCATTAGCAGTTTCCATTAGAGTCGTTTCTCCCATAGAATGACACATTGTCATTTTGTAAAACTCGGCTAAAATGATTTCAAATTTTTTTAAAAATACTCACAATTATCAATTTGAACTCTTAGATATAATGGTAGGCCAAATACAAATTTGGGTGACATATGATGGCCGAAACGAATATGTGAGTTGTTGGCTGGTCATGGTTAGGTTGGATGACCTTCAAAGATCGGTCATTCTATTTTCCTTAGTCCAGTTGGTAGGCTGGATGAATATTGATTATAGTACCTTTTCCTTTCTAATGTCCATTTGGACCGTGCAGGTTGAATCGGATGCTCTTCTTTCCCAACTCTTGTTTGCTTCTTTTAATTTTCTTCCCTTTATTGTACAGGACGCTCGGTTGTCTGGGCTTACAGACCTCAACAATAGATTTCCTCTGTTGGATCATGATCCCCATTGGGGCATATTTGATAATAATAAACATTCAAGTTACTAATAATGAGTATTAAGTACCATATGCAATTCAAAAGTTCCTTAAAAAGATTACTCGCTTAAGTATGTTATGCATATTTATTCGTGCGGAAAAAATTGTCTAAATGGTCCATATATCAAAAGAAAACAAGCAAATCATACTAAAAAGTATTCTATCCAAACAACCTAGCAACATTGATCAAACAAGAAAAGAAACAAGCAACCAACCTAGAAGAATTAAGAAGTGTAAAATGAGTCGAAGGAATTGACAACACAGTAAGAAGTCAAGCACTTCAACTAGAAAATTAAAGAATATAAGTATAGAGGGTCAAATAAATTGAGCCTATGCATATCAGTTGAGTGCCTCATAAGGAGAGATGAGGTTGTGAAGCAAAAAGGCACAAAGAAGATAAGCATTTGGTAGAAAAAGAGCAAATGAGCCAACCTTGGTGAAAGGAGTTGACTCCTTGTCATGGTAGAGAGAATAAAAGGAGTCAAATGCATAAAATTAAAAGTTTTATAATTGAAAAAGGTGTCAAGCCTCTCTTTTGGAGTGGAACCCTTATTAGAAGATTCAACTCCAACAAATGCCGAAATTAAGATAGGAGCAGATCCCAAGCATTGGAGTCAACTAGATGGTGTGACAACACCCTAAGGTTGACTTATGGACTTCAGTTTTAGAATATTTTGGGTCAACACTTTGTGAGTGTTTTGCTTTGTTTTCATTAGAAAAAAAGGATTTAATACATATTTTTCAGAATTTTTGGTCCAATTTGACCTAGTGTTTTGTAAAAGATAAAACATCACTTTCACACTCTAAAATACTAGTTTTTTGAATATTGGAGAGCCTTCTATTTAAGCCAAGCTCACATCAAATGATTTTCCCCTGGACAAGCATTTTCCAAACCTCCTAATCCTTCACACTCGATTTGAAAAGATTTTGCCCTCTCAAGTTATAAAGGAAGTAAAAATTGATAGTTCTCTTCATTGAGCTGAATATTCCAATGCTTGTTTTTTCAAATATCGATTGAATACTTAATTATATATATTTATTAAACATGTGCCTAGTGATTTTCAGATTATATTTGACTCAAAAATTGTGTTTTATGTGTTTGTGTGATCGACTTCCTTTTGACATAAAACTTGTTCGACCTTTTACTTCCAAATCATTTTATATATGCAAGTACTATAATTTGATGGGCCATTTTAAAGAGGTTTTGTAAAAGATTGAAATTCAAGGATACATTTTCAAATCCAAGTACATACATATTGGTTATATTTGAAATTATCCACTAAAGAACATATTACTACTCTCGTGTTGTATTTTAAAATCAACCATTAGATTGAGCTACTTTATATACTTTCCCCAATTTGAAAAAATAATGCCATATTTGCATTGTGCATATATTTCATATATATACATTAAGGACTGTTTTTGAATTGTTGATTATGCCCGTAGCTACCTATGAATTTAGGTACCTGAAAGGTCAATGGGGAACAAACTTAGAGGGGCAAGTGTATTTGTTCTTTTAATTGATTCAAAATGTAAAGCTTGTTTTAGAATTTATGTTTGTGTACAATGATATATGTACAAAAGGAAGTGATAGCAAAAAAATACATATAAAATTTTTAGGTTATTTACATACTCTTCCATGGATTTCTAGTCCACCTCCCAAGATGTTTTAGCACTTTGAGGATCCACTAAGCTTGGGTTGTCAAACGACATCTACAACAAATCACCTCTAAGGCCAACTATGATGCTACCACACAAAGACTTAAGTCACAATACAAAATTTATGATAGCACACAGTCACATTGGTTTATAGAAGCTAATTAGGCACACTAACTTCTACCCACAAAGGGAACTTTAGTAATTCATGGGCTACATAAGCCTAGACCCACATAGGGATTTTCAGCTACTTGCAAGGTACATTAGCTTAGACTCTCAAGGAGATTTTAGCATCGACTGCCTTCACAAAGTCTTATAACTCGCATAGCATCATATTCAATTTTCCAACCCCTACTCAACCACCACAACTCTCAAATTATTTGGGGTGTAAATGGTCCCAAATTGCAAGGATTACTTGTTTAAAATGTAGCCCAATTTAATTTTTCTCTCAATAAGCTAATTTAATAGTATAAGCTAAAAAAAGTAGGCACGCAATCCTAAGAATATACTAAATATATTCAAAAGCATATACTTGATTTTAAACTAAAGACAACTCATATACTTCTTAATGAATTGATGTAAAAATATATTCAGCTCAAGATTACTTTTTGAATAATTGTACATCTGGAATTATTTTTTAAGATGGGGAATTCAAATAAAAATAGTTAAATGTAATATTTGATTTTAAAGTATAACCCACGACTAGTGATCTAAATATTAATGGATAATTTCAGCATGTTATGACTCTAGTTAAGTGTACTAGGCCAAATATAATCAATTTATCTCAAACTTTTAGCATATAAATACTTGAATTTGAATTATTATCTCCAAAATTCAATGTGTTTTAAAACCCCTTTCAAATATCCTATAAGTCAATATATTTACATGTAAGGTATGATTTGAAAATAATGAAGGCTATTGATTCTAGTTTTGAGTGGTAGTCAATCATACAACAACTCACAATACAATGGTTGGATCAGTTTTGATCTATATGTATTCAATCAGGATTTGAAAAGGTAAACAACAAAATACTTAACTCAATGAAGAAATTTTTCAAATTTGGTGGCCTCTTAAGGCTTTTGGAGGCTAAAACTTCTCAAAATATGTGTAAGAACTTGAGAGTCTTGTTTTTCATTGTGAAAGGAGAAGTTTTAGTCTGAGGTGAATTTGGGTGAAATAGTATGATTCCCAATGTTAAAAAAAAACTAGTCCGTTAGAATTGATAAGTCTATTAATGGCATTGAACAAAATTGATCGTGTTGGTAAGTCAATTTAAAATTTTAAGACTATAACTTCTGGATCTACCTTTGATATTTTAGAAAAGTTGGATTATTATTATTTAGCGTTAACTCCTATGCCTATTGTCAAATCCTTTTTGCTTCCATCAACTCTGTCAGTAGTTGAACCTTACTTTGGGCTCAACTCCACCGTCTTCTATTCCTTGAAGAGGTAGCTTATGAGTTAATTTCAAAGTTCATGTTAACTAGGATCAACTCCTTTTTGTTGCTTTCTCCTCAAAGAGGTGGATTCCTGAAATGGGGTTACTTTCAAAGTTACAGTAGTCTTCTAATGTTTGCACCTCTTTATAAAGCTTGACTTATCACTTAATCCAAAACTTACTATTAGTAGGATTCAACTCGTTTTTAATTTTTGTTTGTTTAATGGCGTCAACTCCTTTTGTAGCATCGGTATAGAATCGACTGTTTCCTATGTATTTGACTCCTTATTTTGTGGGTAGGATTTGATTTCTTTATCTTTATCTAATGGGGTTGACTCCTTCAGTATTGTTGGAAGATAGGCCCAAAGCCACATTACCAAGGAAGGGCCACATTTCTAAGAGTATTATAAGATGGGCCACACAACCAAGGAAGGTCCACGAGATGGGCCCAAGCACATAAGAAGTAGGACCCACCATGATATCCACAAGCTGGCATCCTTATCATATAAGTTGGAAGATCAAGAAGGACTCACAAAGGCATTTTTATCCTATGGTCACATCCTAGAAGAGTTTTAGTTTGAGTTATGTATGTCGTTTATCTATATTGAGTTATTTAATTATGTTAGGACTTATCTTTAGGTGTTAGAGTTTGGATGTAATTGGGACAAAGGTAATTTTATTGTAATTTGATTCTACTACCTTCCTCTATTATAAATAGAGGTTCATGTACTCTAATTATAATAAGTCAATGAAGTATTTCTCTTTTCCATAAATTCAACTTCTATTGTATCTTCATTACATTGTTCGACTCCTTTTCTCTCTATGACCTAGTGATAGATGCTATATTCTGACATGAGAATTAAGTTAATTATAATAGAATAACCTTTATAATTGTGTTATAGGTGGTTATTTATCGGTTTTCAAATGAAATGAGCATTTATTGAATTTGGCATTAATCACTGTCGATATTGTATATTTTTCTCTCCTGAATTATATTTTATTGTTTTTAAGGTTTATTTCTTCCTGAAATGCTTTTTATAGATTTAATTATGGAATTTCAGGAGAATTACGGTGGAGAAGGAGATATTTACCAAAATACCCTTAGTGAAATGGAGATGATTTTTAGGTCAAATTGTTTTAAAATAAACAAGATGGTATTTAAAGGGGGCGTCGTCCGTGGCGGAGGTCGAAAGGGGACCCGAGAGGGGGGACCCGAGAGGGAAAACCCGAAGAGGAAAGGAGCGTGAAGAGAGGAGAGCGTAAAGAGAAGAGGAGGAGAGAAAAACAGAGGACTTTGACCGGAAACAGGGGAGGACCCGAGAGGAGTTCCCCACCGCTGTTCGCCGGCCAAGACCTTTCGCCACGCCACCATCGTCCACCGCCGTCCACCGCCGTCCAGCAACTGAGAACAAACCCGAGGAGAGCTCGAGAGAGTCTCCGTCGAGGTGAGTTCGACAGTCGCTCGCCAGGCCGGGAGGGGATCCGAGAGGGCTTCTCCGATGCCACTTCTTATTTCCGACCATCCTCCGGCGTCGTTTACATATTCCAACCAGTCCCAGAGCCATTCCGACTCCAACCGAGACTCGAGAGAGCCGGTTAGAGAACGTTAGCTCTGTTTCGCTCTTCGCCGGACGTTACCTCCGTCCGTCGGCTTCTAACCGTCGTCGCCGGCGTCGTCTCTACCTCCGGCCACTGACTATTGCTACCCGACGCCACCAATTTCCGGAAATCACAGCACCCGTGAGAACGAGTTGCTGCCCGAGCGAGAGGAGGAAGAAGGGGAGTAATTCGTCATTATTGAATTTGATTTTTTATATGGTTTGAACTTAGGTTTTGAATGTTAATTGAATCTGATTTGATAATTAAGGTTTATTTAAGATTTGTTTTCTTGATATTTGATTAAATTAGTTAATTAGGGTAAGATTATAATTGAGGTTAGATTTTGGTATTTTAATCCGATTTCTGTCTTTAACTCTAGGCGCCCGAGAGGGGCTAGACGCAAGGATTGAGAATTCGGATTCGTGGTTTTCGAGAGAGGCACGAATCACGGTAAAATCCAAAGTTGATAATTTTAGCATCATCAAAATAGGAAATTAATTCTCTGCATTCTATTGTAATCCGATCTTTGTCATTAACTCTAGGCGCCCGAGAGGGGCTAGACGCAAGGATTGAGAATCCGGATTCGTGGTTACGTGGCGCTCGAGAGAGGCACGAATCACGGTAAAATCCAGAGTTGACGTTTCCTGTTGTGCAAGTAGTTAATTAAATTATTGCTTGATAATTTAGGATATAATTAGTGTTTAGTTCATATTAATTCATCATATTTGGTTAGGCTAGTTGACTGAAGAATACACGAAATTCAATCCTCCCTGTGGATATGACCCTCGCTTACTGCTAGATTACATGAACGATTCGTACGCTTGCGAGGTATAAAAGTCGATGTAACTAAAATTCTACATCAAGTTTTTTCAAGGGGTTGACTCCGTTTACTCATTTTCTACTATATGCTACTCCCCTTTTGTCTTTTTTTTTTTTTTTACTTCAGGGCTTAAATTATATGTAAAGGTTTGACTCCTTTAGCATTTTACACCTCATTCGATCCTCTTCTTTTACCCGTTTTACTCTTCTTGCCATTTCATCTAGTTTGCTTCATTCTTTTGTAAAACTAATTATCCTTCATCTTGTTTGGTAAATAGTATTGTTTGGTTGTTTGGATGTTGTGCCTCTTGACATTAGTGTCTTAATCCCTTCTTGTGTGGACAATTAGGATGAACCATGATGGGTCGAGCAGATTTGCTCCTAGAAATCTCCTTTTATGGATTATTGATTTGTACAATGTACTTAACCACATCATTAGTACTCGAGTGTTTATTATCATCAAAATTATCTCAATGGGATCTTAAGACCAATAATACCTATTTGCTTGATAATATATTGCTAAATTTGGCTTTATGAGAATTTATATTAAGCCATATTACAAGCAAGTAAACCTTGAAAATTGGGCCAAGCTTTGGGTAGGCAAGACCATCCTTAACATTAAATTAATTGAGAGAAGTTGTCAGGGCCAAGTTATAGAAGTAGCAAAATTGTGGTGGTTGTTGTATAGAAGTTGAGAAATTGTGGTCAGATTGAGAAGTTGAATTACCTACTTAAAATTTTTGAGCTAAGTGAAAATGCCAAGAAGTTATTGTGGCAGAGCAATAGAAGTTGTGAAGTGGTTATAGCTAAAGCGTAGAAGTTGAGTGGCATTAGCTATTGTAAGCCGTAAGACCTTGTGTAGGTAGGCGGTATTGAAAATCACTTTGAGGGTCAAGGCTGGTGTGTCTAGTAAACTATTGAAAAATCCTTTCATGGGTTTAGGCAAGCGTGCCTAGTGAGTTGCTTAAAATCCCTGTGTTTAGCTCCCAAAAAATCTTGTGTAAGTCTAGGCTATGTGCCTAATTTCCTGTTGTAAATCCAAGCGAAGATATGTTATTAAAAATTGACTATTATAGTCCATAGGGTGTTTTAAGTCCTCTATGTCAACATTGTAATTGACCTTAGAGGCAAATTTCAATAGATTACATAGGGCAACCCAACCAAAGTAGAACCCCAAATTATTAAAACATCTGAGGAGGCAGACTACCAATGCATAGAAGGATTTTGAACTACTAAAAAATCTTATATTTACTTTGTATATGATTAATTCCACAAGTACCTTGATATTTATATACAAACGCAAATAATAAAATTAGGTTTGCACATTGAGTTATTTCAAAGCATATGGAGTAAACAAAAAGGAGGCAAATTGAGAGTAAAAGTTAACAAAAAATTTATCCCTCTCCCCCTCTCCTTCTAGGTTTGCTCTTCATTGGCCCTAATATTCTCTCCCCTCTTCTATTGGATGGAGGTTGTTGGATCAAATTTTTCTTTGGCATTGCCATCATACTCCTGATTGATTGATTGTCTAGGGGGATTGACCCTATCCAAGTCTATGGGGGTTGAATGACTGATAGTTGATCTAATAGACTTCATAATTTCTTGAGCAGTTGATCAATCATTTTACTTAGGCCGTTTGGTAAATCCCTTGCTAATGGCGTTTGTGTTCCCAATTTTCTTCTTTCGGTTTTTTGCCAAAAAAAAATTTCAAATTGTAACATTCGCCCTTTCTTAAGGAATGTTTTATAGACGTTGCCTATCCAAGTAAATCGACTCTATGCAGCACCCATAACCAATCTATTAGAGAATCAATGAAGCAACAATATTAAATTACAAATCGCCAATAGTAGTAAATATCACATTGCCAACAATTATAATTTTGATATCCTACTCAAGGTGAAAGTATGCATTTTCTTTTTTTTTTATACTAGAGAATCTATCTATTAGTTGGTCTTAAATTTAGCTTTTAAAAATTTTAAATTATTTTCACCTTTTTTTTAATTTTTTTCCAAATAAAAGAGACCATACTCTATTATAGTTCTCTTATATTTCAAAGAAAAAATAAAATTTATTCATTTTAATTTTTAATTTTTCTCTTTTCGATCTTATGTCAAGAATAACTTAGATAATTTAGCACGTTTAATAACAACGATTTGGATAAATAATCATTTAGTGCAAGAACAGAATAAAACTCATGTTTCCTTAATTTATTTCTTTCATGTACAATACAAAATAAGAAAAGAGAAAACGACAATCCTATACCAGTGTAAGGTACATTAAATTTCCCACAAGTGTACTTCCCTATGCATAAAAGACTTCCATTCCGTAACTCAACGTGACGTTCCCACAACCGAACCGACACCTTCATCAACTCTTTTGCTCCATTCATTGTTATTTCCACCCCAAATCCCATCCATAAATTCTAAGAAATGCTCAGCAGTCCTCAAACACTAGCTTGATCTGCAGCAAGAGATGGACATGAACTCAAAGCCAGGAAGCCACTCAAGAACTCATCATCTTGGTTTTTTGGATGGAAAGATTGTTAAGTATCAACATCTTTCCAAATCCATTTACCCCTTTTGTTTACCAACTTCTCCTTGGTCTTCGACAACACTACCGTCAGCTACTATAACAGAACCTCCTTTAATAAGATGCGTCATTGAGTTCATTGTATCAAGGATCATCTCCTCATTCGGATGCACATCAGACGGTTCATCGGTCAGCAAACAAATTTCAAACTCTTCAAGGGACATCTCTCCACATCTTCATTCTGTGACCTAGTTTGGTTCAACTCATTCCCTCCCATCATCTGAAACAAACTTGAGGGGCCGTTTTGGGGAAGAGGAGGAACCTAAACATCAGGTTGAACCAGTTGAATAGGATGCACAAACTGATTCATCAAATGACTCTCTATTGTCTGCACAAAAGACCAAATTGGTGCCCTTGGAAGTATCAAATTTTCTGTACTGACTGTGTTTCCTCCAGCAAGAGGACTCAAAATTGGACACTCGCAATAATGGTTATGAATAAAAATTGGAGGAGTAGATGATATTGTGCACATTGGAGGATGTGGAATTGGTTGGATCAAATATTGCAGTTGTTGAGGATGTTCGGAGGTAATTGGAGAAGGTTGCCTGAAGCTCAATGGTGGATACTGAATTTGGGTTGGATGTGGTGATCTAAATCTACATGTCTGATTGAAAACATCGAAATATGGAGTTGGCGCAGAAGGAAAGTTTTTCTTACTCAAAGACAATGTTGAATCATCCCACTCCACAAATTTATGTATCCTCAAAGAACAGTTTGCCATATGTAAGAAACCATTAGAACCAAACTCGATATTTTTTTAGTTGATTTTTTAATAAAGAAACCCATTTTTCTATCTATTTATGTTTTCCAAGGATAAATTGAAATTGTTTAAAAATTATATCTCTCCTAAAACTAATAAGAATACTCTATTGAAATAGCTGAAATATCGTTCATACCTGTATAAATTTGCTTGTTCTCCTGTGAAGTCGATGCCAAGAACCCAAGATATATATTTTTGTGGTTTAGGCTCATCTTCCACAAATTATATAGGTGGTACCTCAAGCTGAAAAAAAAAAAATTACTTCAACGAGAGTGTTATCAAATTAGATTCTGCTAAAAGGATGAAGGAAGAGATAAACCACCTCAACTTCAAGAGTATCATTTCTACAATCATTGAGAACAACTCTCACTGACAAGATATCTGACCATTTTATTTCAATATTCATATTCGTCATCATTTTATCATCCAAAATTTCCCAAAAAAATTTACACTTTGAGTAGTCAATTTTTACTAGCAAATCTTTGTAATAATTGGTTTTTTTCTAAAAATGCGGAAAAGAGAAACAAAACTTTAATATAGAGGACCTAAATTTCTCTTATAGAAACACACATAAGATCAAGTATATGGTACCTCATAGTTGCCAATTTTGATAAGTAAAAAGTGAAAATTTGAGGCTATTTTTTTATTTTCATTTAGGTGGAGAAGAAGCTTCACTAGCTAGACCTTGCGTTTGAGGGTGTGCCTTTGGAGTACCTTGACCTACTGTTACACCTTTTTCCGAGAAATCTACAATCTGTTGCCATTAAATTATAACCATGTGAAGTAAATGAGCACATTTTCTACACTGCCTTTTCTATAAACACTGTGTTTTTCTATTAATTTTCATCTAGCGTAGAACCTAAACAATACCATGTTGGAATAAAATAAACATTGACAGGTAATGTATGTGTGGTGTGGTAAAAGACTACACCCTGTACTCATATAATGGGATACCAAATTCAAGAATGCAGCAACCGACCAGCTCAAAGTTCATATTTGGAAGCATTGAGACATTGATTAGTAGTAAAGCCAAAACATGCTTGGGGAAAAAAAGAGAAGAGGGAGGGGAAGAGAGGAGAGTATCCTTACATCATTGATTATGCATAAAAAAGTATTCAAATCCATTCATTTAGGTTTTATTCAAAGAGGCATCACAAGAAAACCGCATGAGATGGAAGAGTTACAAATCTACTAATGAAGAGAGTAAGTATGCAAAAAAAAATGGCTCCAATACATTTTATTTCGAAAGATCTATTTCATGACAAACGAAAATTTGGTCCAAGAAGCAACAATTCAAGTAACTTCAAAGACATAACAAGAAGAACACATGAAGTGTCAAATCAATTTGATGAATAATGAAAGAAAGCCAAGAAAATAAATGTGCATTAAAAGGAAAGTAAAACATAAACTACTAATGACAAGAGCATCATTTTCTTTGAAGTCCAAACTAGATGACTTATGCAACTACGATTGAAAAGATTGGCAAAGAAGCAGAAAATCAGAAGATCTATCAAACAAAAAGAAGAAAATGGCATTCATGCACTCACCCTTCATGCAACAAATGAGAAATTTAAGATAAATACAAACAAAAAAATCAGAATTTGATAGATGAAAACTAGCTAAAAACTATGAAATACCAAAATTTGTATCCTACATCTTACCTGTTTTGCCTTGAGTTCACAGAGGTTCATCTTCTTAGAGGGTGCTCCCGACCCAGATCCATCATTGATCTCCTGCAATCCATTTTGGTTCTCACTAGAAGTATTTTCAACATCAAATATAGCAATGTCGTCTGAATGGATCAAAGTCGGTTTAGATGAATTAAAATCGGTCTTCTTTTGATCCATTTTTAGAATTAACAAAGCCACAAGAAGAGAGACAAACAGAGTAAAAATAAAAGCTTTTGTTTCACAGAAGGAAGAGACACTTAAATAACGCTACCTCTTGGCGACTGATTAAGAAAAGGAACCCAAGAATGGAAGGACGCATGCATTGGAATCTTGTAAATATAGGGAGGAGGAGACCCTCATCTTGTCAACAGTATTATGGCTTGTTAGAGTGACCTCTGCTCTGACATTAGCCAACGGTACATGAGAGTAGAGGATGACAGGATTTCTTCAAGTTGATGATTTTCTTTGAATGCTATTTCTCAAGAGTTTTGTTGGAAAATTAATTATTTGGATTTTCTTGCAATCACCTAGTTAATGTCTTTTTACTTCCCAATTTATTCTTGTTAGTTTCCTTAAGTTTAAGATGAAGAAACCATTAGTTGAAGTTGATCAAAGTTCTCATGACTAGGCTTTGAATTGTTCGGTTAGGAACTTTAATGTCACATTGTAATGCTTCATTGGCATTTGTTGTTTCCATTAGACAAAACATAATGATGTATTTAGAGTAGGTGTACCATTTTTTATTTGGGACGAGGACAAGAATTATATTTTTATGTACCTTCACATTTGAAAAACACGTTTATTCTTTTTTTCTATTGTCCACCGTTTTCAAACCATTAATTAGTTATAGAATATGGGCTCAACCCCACAAGTGTAAGTAGCAGGCCCACACGTCCAAGAGGAGTAACATGATTGTAAATAAGGTGTCATCTCACAAAGATGGCACAAGGGTGTAATTAGTCAAGGTGAACATGTTTACTTATGTCTTTCTCATGTAAAGCATGTAGCCCTAAGGGCATTGTAGGCATTGTAAATTCCTCTCAAAAATTATAAATTGAGGTCCTTGGCTTGGGGTAGAGCATCAAGCTCTCTCTCTTAGCCAAAAGGTTGTCGCTCTCTCTTTTCCTTTCTCTCTTCTCAACTTGAGTTCCCTCTTTACTCTCTCCTTTTCCTCTTTTCTCTCTTCCTTCTCTTCTTCCTCTCTTATTTAGCTCGAGGTTCTAAGCATGGAGACCTGAATGCAACAATTAGCAATCACATATTAGAATCAATTATCACATAAGGATGTTTGGATATATTTGCATTTTCTTTTGAATGTCTCCTATTTGACAAAAACGGAAATACTAGAACAATTTTTTTATCTTGAATTAAGTAGTTTGAATAAATATCATAAAATAAAGGGTAACAATTCAAGAGTGATTTGATACCATTGAAAATGAAAGGGATAGCTAGCTGAGCTTAACATTGTTAGGAACTTGGTATACGCTCTTTTGTAATGAATCAATTGAAAATCCTAAAGAATAAAATTCAAATATAAAAAATAAAATGGGAAGCTTGTCATTTGACACTATACTTCTTATTTTTTATGTAGAAAAAAAAAAGATAAAGAAGCATGTAGTACAAAATTGATATGTTTCCCTCATAGTAGACAAACGATTGAAACTAATAGAAAGAAAACACTTTCTAAATGGCTGAAATCAAAGATGATGGGTAATGCAATGCCTCATCTCTAATAAGTTGCAACACTAGGCAGGAACCACTTGATGCCTTTGTTCCTTCCTCACCATACGATTCCAACTTTTACTCGTTGAATATGATGTTGAACTTTCCCTAATCAAGTTATGCTTTAGAATTAGGAACTGATGAATCTTGTAGAATTGGCAAGGAAGAAGAAGACCAATTTCTGGTTTTGGATTAGAAATAGGAAAAAAAATAAAAAAGGAAGATCAAGCTTTTATTTGTCGTAAAAGAAAATTTATGGAGAAATTTGAATTGAACTTAATTTCTCATTGATTAATTGGCCCATACAAAAGATACATATTTATACTAAAACTCTCGATGTCTCTTAGCTTAATACATGTTTGTATGAAATTTTCTTGACAAATTCTACTCTACCTTGATTTTAGGTAATATCTTCTTTAGAGTTGCGAATTTGGTGGCAGAGATATTGTCTTTGACTTGCTTTAATTTCTCATTGATTAATTGGCTCATAGATAAGATACATATTTATACTAAAACCCTCGATGTCTCTTAACTTAATACATGTTTGTATGAAATTGTCTTGACGAATTCTACTCTATCTTGATTTTAGGTAATATCTTCTTTAGAGTTGCTGATTTGGTGGTAGAGATATTGTCTTTGACTTGCTTCCTTTGGAAAAAGTTTGATTTGATTCAAAGTGTTACTTTAATCACATTATTTAATGGTTGTGTTTGGAAGAAACACCATAACTAATTTTTTTTTGATTCCTAAGGTAGCACAAACACAAGAAACCAATCAAATGGAGTTTTTCCAATAGGAAAATGTTTCAATGAAAAAAATAGTCAAATCAAAAAGGATTTTTCCTCATTTTATTTTCCTACGGCTACACAAATTGACCCTAATTTTTCAACTTAAAATTTTAAAAATTATAACTGATTTTAATTTTTATATTTAATGACATTATAATGTAAGCTGGAACCTCTATTCTAATAGCGGTCAGTGCCACGAATCAATGTCAATGTTGCCTCTGCTTTAATGTTGGCCAGTGCCATGTCAATTGATGACAACAAGTCTTCTCCCATTTGAGTAGAAACCGAAGAGACTAAAACTTTGATATATCAATGTCATGCTTCATTGTCATTAGTTGCTTCTACTAGATAAACTACAATGAAGTCTTTATAGAACTTGTATCATTTTATTCATTAAGGATAAGAAAGGTATTATCATGCACCTTCTTGATTCAAAAACATATTTATCTTTTTTTGTAATTGTCTACCTTTTTTTAATCGATAAGTAGCGACAATAGTGTTTTATGTGTCACTCATTCAAATTAATTGTTCAAGTAATATTTTGATACATTAACATTGTATATTAAACGTTATCTATCCAACAAAGAAAGGAAATATTGATAAATATTTTGATTTTGAATTTAGTTTCAGCCAATGTCATACATAAAGGGTAATAGTTCAACATGACAAAGTAAGATGACGATATTTCAAATGAAGGAGACATGTAGCTGACCTTAGCATAGTTGAGACTTGGTATAGGCTCTCACAAAATAACGAATTACAAATCCTATAGATATAATTCTTCTTTTATGAAAAAAAATATAAAGAATAAAAAGGCAATATTATCGTTTCACAATTAAATGTGCTTATTCTTTTGTTCAGTACCAAAGAGAGAGAAAATGAAATACATGTACTACAAATTTGACATGTTTCTCTCAAACTAGACAAACAACTGAAACTAATGGACAAAAAATCCTTTCTAAATGGCTGAAATAACTAAAGGATGAATAACAATTACCTCCTCTCTAAGAAGTTGCAACACTTGGGAAATGCAGCTAACACCTTTGTTCTTTCCTCACTAGATGATTCCACCTTTTGCTCACTGCATGCAAAATCGATGATATCACTTTTTTTCACTGCATGCAAACCGAAATTTCCAGTCTAATTTTGGCTTGAAATTTTACCCTGGAAACTAATAAAGCTTGTAGCATGGGAGGAAGTGCGAAGACCACTACTCACATAGACAACTCCACCATTCCAGTGCAAACAAGCCTATTGAAGTTCATGCAAAGAAGCATCTAACAAGTTCTACCTTCCATGCAAAAAATTTTACAAAGCTAGCCACCTAGAAGATCTCACTCGAAGGACCACATCAAGCCTCCACAAGAGCACACATGAGTAATAAATCCTTCCACAAACAACTCCTAATATCTAGGAAAGAAGATACTCTCCAACAAAACACACTTGTAGAAATCCTCACCCAAAGCCATAGATCCTAAAATCAAGGGTCAAAGATAAGTTCAAAATTCAAAAATATTTCTAACCCTTATGAACACAAGAGGAAAGACAACTCATCTCCTCTCTAGATATTTTTGAAAAATTGTACTATCATTTTTTATTCATTAGAAAAAAAGGCTTGTATAAATTGTGTAACATTCAATCACTTATCAATCAAGGAAAATCAAGAGTTTTATTTAGAAAATGTTTCTTAGGGATTTTCTCATTGTATCAGAGTGTATGGTCTGATCCAAGGAAATCAACCTTATTCAGCTAAAAGCAATGTTGAAGCCTTCATTCATCCCCTCCCACACGTCTTCAGCCATTTAGAATCGTTTTCCTCTAGGAATTGCTCTCTTTCGTCCACCATGAATTCCAAAGCATTCTCCACTCTATCATATACACTGACATTTTTTTTAACTTCCATTACGTCTCTCATTTCCGTCAAGTTATCTTCTAGAAACTATGGTTTATGGAGAAGCCAATGGGTCCCAGTATTGAGATCCCAATGCCTAATAGGTAATGTTGATGGATCCCTTATACCTCCAGTGCAATTTCTCAATTATAACCAAAACCTCTCTATTATAAACCAGGCATTTGAAGAATGTGAATTAAAAGATCAACTCCTTGTGAAGAGGTCACTCTATGTCATGTCATAGTCCTTTGCACAATAACAGATGTATGGCAAAAATGTGGGTCAATCTTAGCCAGTCAACCGAAAGTTTGAGATACACAACTCCACCAAATGTTGCAGTAGTGAAGAATACTAATGAATAGTCTTTGAAAGAGTACATCAGCAAATTCAAAGGGTAAGTGATGCTTGCATCATTCTTTCTTTGGTCTCACAAGAAAACAATTCCTTCTAGTTATCTTTTGTGACAGGCATGCTCGTTCACCCTCCTATTCCTTCATATGAGACATTCTACCCATGCAAAAAATTCATTGGTGAGGGGTTGACCCCACTATGGTGGGCTTGAGTCGTTTACTAAAATTTGTACAGGGTTGATTCCATTCTTTGGCTCAAAAGTTACTATTTCTTGGATTCGACTTCGCTAGTAGTTATGTGCAACACAAGTGCTAAACTCCTCTTGTGAGGTGTCAACTCCACTATTTCGAATGATTATTTTGGCAATGTTTTCTGCATAAATTTTACTAATATAATGTAGTTAAATAACTGAGTTTATTATAAAAAGTATTGGTTATTAGAGGTATGTATATCCTCTATTCCCATAGGTTGATGTGGTATTCTTTGAGTGGGTCAATAAAAGTTAGCACCTATTTGTTTTCATGTGTGTTGGTATTGCCCCTTCTTCTTTTTGTACCATATATTGGAATGCCCTCTTTTCCACAATAAAAAAAACTATAACAGAGTTTTCTACAGTTGGATTGAACTTTAGAGCTTTATGGGATTGTTCTAGAGTTCTTAGAGGAGTTGCCCACTCCTTTAAGAACTTTAGGCCCATCAAACACCTCTTTACCTTTAGTAGTATTTGAATTCTTTTGTTGAATTTTTTAGGTAGTTGGTTCCTCATTCATATCACCACACATGGAAAGAGTTCATGGTACTAAGTTTTAAAAAAGCATCATTTAAGTTTCCAAAGCTAGCACTTTCATCATACCCTATACCTTTTTGTTATGGGCAACCATTTGGGATTGGATCAAGGTATCCAAGCTATCATGACTTAAGGAATTTTTTTCTTGAAATCTTTTCTTAAACATTATTTTTCATTTTCTAGAGAGATATACTTGGCTTTCAATGCTTAATGGCCATCTAAGCTTGTAGAGGTGTTATGTAATTTGACCAATAATTCATGCTCTTAAGGCATCCAATTTATATATAGCCCTAATGTTTGTACATAAATTTTCTTTTTCTAATTTTTCAAGATTAATAAGTTTCGTCAACTTCTTAATTTTTGTGAAAAAATTTCATATTTTTCAATCACTTTTTCTACATCAAATTCATCATTCTCAAGTTCAGAGTATACCTCATCCTCAAAAGCCATGCGGGTTATATTGGAAAAATCTTCTTCTAAAGCTTCTTTAGCAAGATGGGGCTCCATCCCTTATTTCATCTCTTGAGGACTTCTTCATGGTTTTTTTTTATTTAGAAATCGACAATGAAATGATCTTTGCTTCCACATCTTAAGCATTTCTTGTTGTCCTTTTGACTTGTTTTTCCTCCTTTCATTTGTTACCTTTTTTCTTTCATGTATTTTGAACTTTATAATAAAAAGTGTTATATCTTCATCATCCATTTCAGGTTCATAATCAAAGTCATCATAAGTCGTCATCATTCACTGTTAGAAGATAAGCATGCCAGCTCATGGTAATCATGGTGGGTTCTACTTCTTATGTGTTTGGGCCCATCTTGTGGGCCTTCTTTGGTCATGTGGCCCATCTTAAAATACTCTTAGATATGTGGGTCTTCTTTGGTCGTGTGGGCTTGGGCCCTATCATCCAACATTCACTAACAACGCATTACTTATTTTCTTTTACTTGTTATCTTCCTTCTCAAATTATTTAAGACGCATCGCATATGTGAGAAGATTTTCTTTAGTACATCAATGGTTAAAAATTTAATTGCTCTAGTTTTTGTTATAGCTGTAATTTGGGGCATCTATTCCTTGGGTAAACTTCGTAGAATTTTTTCTACCTTTGTTTATTAGTGAACATTGTGTCTAAAAGAGCTAATTTACTAAGAGTTTCATAAATATTTTACTCATACTCTCAATGGATTCTCCTAGATTCATTCTAAAATTTCTTGTATTCATAAGTTAGAATATTTACCTTTGCCTCTTTTATTTATGTGGTATCTTCACGGGTTATTTTCCCCAAACATTCTTGGCACTAGTTGCACTAATGACTCTAATGACTCTATAATGCTCCATAGTACTTAAAGAACACAAATACAAGTTTAAGGCTTTGTGATTCTATGCCACTCTTCTATTCTCATTTTTAATATATTGCCTTAGAAAGTTTTTTACTTTTATGTCATCTTCCCATTTCATGAGAATGTAGGGTCCTTGAGTAGTGTTTCCCTTAAATCAAACTCCTATACTAGAAGAAAGTATTTCATTCTATATTTCCAGTGTGAATAATTAGCTACATCAAATATGGGTGGTTTTGTTATTGACATACTAGTAGCAAAAGCTTAAGAAGAGTTACTAGCCACCTTCGGGATCATTGACACCCAACCTGAAGTTTAAACAAGCTGAAAGAGTATACTTGCCCTGACATCACTTGTAATGTCCTACAAGGATAAACCTGACATCACTTGTAATGTCCTACAAGGATAAACCAAGAGGGGGGTGAATAGGTTTATCAAATATTATGACTAGTATGAAGTAAATTGTGCACAAGAAAATTTTCAATAGGAAAATAACTTATCCAACCACTACGCAAGAATTTTTAAGGTGGTTCATAAGTAATATTGTAGATTGTTAATCCACTCCCAAGGAACCCTTGCCATAGAATGAAAGTTTTCACTAAGATAAGCCAAAATAGTATCTAACTCAGACTCTTAAAAGATGTAAAGAGAACACTAGCTCAAACACCTTGCAACTTATGGCTAGCAGCTCCTAGGTATAAGCAGATAGGTATTACAAGGATAAGCTAGATGGTTGTGAACAAGTTTATCAACTTTGATGGCTAATTTATAAATTAGTTGCACATGTAACAAACAATACACAAAAAAAAAAAAAAACAAAATAAACCAACTGCTACACCTAGGATTTTTATAGTGGTTCACAATAAATATTTCATATTTCTACTCTACACCCAAGGAACACTTGCCCTAGAATTAAAGGGTTTCACTATATTTACCCAAATGGCGTCTACAACTTAGAGCCTCAAGAAACTCAAACACAACACCACTCCAAACACCTTGGGACTTATTGCCAGCAGCTCCTACATACAAGCACCTAGGTCCCAATAAAAGGATTCTATAATTTTCAATCAGATTTGACAAGTTTTACAAGGTTTACTTGCTTTCAATGTATGCATATACCTCTTGTACTGCATATATTACAATAAAATATCAAATTAATTACACCAATCTCTTGTAAAAATAGCCAAAAGGGATGGAAAAAACAAGTTGTCTGATATCTCTCTTGTAAAAATTGCCAAAAAGAAATTTCACATACATACGCTCCTCTTTTATGGGTCTACTAATACCTCTTGCTTCATTTATAAATTATAAAGACAAATGAATTGACGTTACTTAGAGAGTGGTTATAGAAGTCATTTATGCTCACTTTGTAAGTTCATTTGAATGAAAGGGAGCTTTCCAACAATGAAGGGGGGAAGAGGTGTGGCCCTCTTTGAATTGTAAATCCAAGCTTTATAACATTGGGCTTTCTAAACCAATTTACTTAGGCCCTATTATTACACTCTGAAAGTTAAAGTGATAGTACTTTCAGTAGTGAAAATAACCCACAACCTGTTAGTGTTTACTCTTAGTGGCGAGTGAAAATGAATTACTCCTAGGTAATTCACTTTCAATCATTCTTAAGAAAACCGAGTGAAAGTGAAATCACTCCCTAAGTCTAGTGAATTCTAAACAATACCATGTTGGACTATGTTGGAAGATAAGCTCAAGCCCACACGACAAAGGAAGGCTCACATATCTAAGATTATTATAAGATGGGCCACATGACCAAGGAAGACCCACAAGATGAGCCCAAGCCCATAAGAAGTAGGACCCACAATGATTCCCATGTTGGGTTCTCTAGCCATGGATCGAGTCACCCGACAATCTCCTTTGTCTTCCAGTGTTAATGACGATGAAAAGAGTGATTTTGGGTTCTTAGAACGCCCAATGATGGCTGACGAGTTCAGGGAGGGAGAAGAGGAGAGACGCTATGAGAGAATGAGCCTTCGAGGGATCTCCACCCTTAGGCCTCGTGAGAGAGAGAACTTGATCTCATTTACCTATTCAAATTTCTTTCTTCATTCCATTCAATGACGCCCTTATAAAGATTAGGAACGTCCCCTTACAATAGCTAACGCAAAACCAAAGTTCTGAAAGAAAATTACATCCATGCCACTAAGTTGAGAAATTCAAAAAATTACATACATTACCCTCTACATCTACCTGCTACTCTGGATGTTATGGAGTCCATAATATCAACCCCCCCCCCCCCCCCCCCACTGGAGAAAGAGCTTCTCCTCAAGCTCAAATGTGGGGTAAAGGGCCCGGAATTCCTCGAGTGGTTCCCATGATGCTGGAAGCATATCAGCGTCAGCCCACTGGACTAAAAGCTCTCATGATGCTTGAACGCGGCGAGCCTGTAAGACTTGGGCTGGGGAAGGAAGAGTACACCCCTCATGCAGTGGAGGCAATGGCGTGTGCAGCATGGGTGAGTCTCCTCGAAATGGCTTCAAGAGAGAGACATGGAAGACGTTGTGTATACTAGCGTCCGGGGGGGGAGTTGGAGGCGATAGGCAACACTGCCGATACGAGCCAAGACCTGGAAAGGCCCATAATATTTTGGAGAAAGTTTGTGCCTTCGTGCTGTTGTGAGTGAATGTTGGTGGTAAGGCTGAAGTCATAACCACACATAATCTCCCAGAGCAAAAGAAAGGTCCTTGTGACGCTTGTCATAGTAAAGCTTCATAGTGTCATGCGCTTTCTGCAAATGAGCCTTGACCTGTGCAAGCATAGTATCCTGGTCACCCAAAGCTTGGTCGATCAGTGGTAAGTGAGACAAACCAAGTTCATAAGAGAGGATACGAGGAGGTTCACGCCCATAGACCACCCTAAATGGAGTAGTGCCCAGTGTTGTATGGTACGAGGTGTTATAATAATACTCTACCCATGCTAACTAGTGTACCCAAAGTTTGGGTTATCCTCAATGAAATACTGCAAATTGATCTCAAGAGTGCGGTTCACCACTTTGGTTTGCCCATCGGATTGAGGGTGGTAGGTTGAGGAGAAGGCCAACTTGGTACCCTGTAATTTGAAGAGTACTTTCCATAAGGTACTAGTGAAGACTGCATCGCGGTCACTGGTGATGGACTCAAGTAAGCCATACAGGCATACAATCTCATCCATGAAAAGTTTAGCTACCTAGGGGAGTTGTATACTGATGCGCCAAGGGCAGGAAGTGGTCGTATTAGAGAACTGATCCACCACAACTAGAATAACAAATTTACCCAAAGAATTGAGGAGGCCCTCGATAAAATCCAGGGATATCTCTACCCATACCTGGGACAACAGGTGAAGAGGGTGCAGTTGGCCAAATGGGTGGACAGATTCCACTTTGTTTCATTGGCAAACTTGGTACGCAGATACATATTCAGAAACCATACGTTTCATGCCCTTCCAATAGAAGTCCCTGCTAATATGGAAGTAAGTTTTCTATTGGCCCTCATGAGTACTATCATGCAAGGAAGAGACAATGATGTTGAGGAGCGGAGACGTGTGATGGAGAAAAATGCCTTTCTAGAAGATGAGGAGTCCTGAATTTCCCAATTATGGTCGACCGTGCCCTGCTCAATCTAGTGGTACAACTACAAGAGGTCAGGATGTTCCTGGGTTGCACCTCTGATGGTGTCGAGCAAAAGAACCCGCGGTTGACTGATAGCGTGCAGTTGAGGTTCCGGCAAGTCCCTGCGTGACAGTGCGTCTGCGCCCCTGTTAAGGTGGCCTGGATTGTATTCCACCTTGAAATCAAACCCCATGAGTTTACTGAGCCAATGTTGCTGGGGGGAAAGAGTGAGACGTTGCTCCAGCAAGTACTTCAAGTTGCAATGGTCTGTCCGGATCACAAAATGCCTACCCCATAGGTAGGGCCTCCAATGTTGAATGGCTTTGGCTAAGCCGATGAGTTCCTGTTCATAGGCAGCTAATTTGTGGTGGTGCGCGGCTGAAGTACACTATGGGGTGGCCGTGCTGCTGTAAGACTGCTCCAATGTCCCCACCGGAAGCATCACATTCAATAATGAATAGGTCGTCAAAATTTGGGAGTTGGAGAACCTATGTCGAAGCTAAAGACTATTTCAGCAGTTGGAAGGATGAATCGGCTACTACTGTTCATGTGAAGGCATTCTGCTTGAGTAAGCTTGTAAGCGGTGCGGAGATCTGTCCATAGTCACGAATAAACTTTTTTAATAGCAGGCCAAGCCTAGAAACCCCCCTCAAAGTTGTGAACGACTATGGAATAGGCCAGTCCAGCACTGACCGTATTTTTTTGTTGCCCACTTTCACCTCGGAGGCGGAGATGACATGACCCAAGTAGGCGACCTCAGAATTCCCTATCGCACAGTTGGATTTATTGAGGAACAAATGGTGGGTGCACAGCAGGTGGAACACCTGACGTAAATGCTGAATGTGGTCTTCCCAATTCTGACTATAGATTAAGATATTATCAAAAAACACAAGAACATATTTGCGCAAGAAGGGATGAAATACCTCATTCATCATCACCTGGAAGGTGGATGGGGCATTTGAAAGACCAAAGGGCATCACCAAAAATTCAAAATGGTCGTGGTGGTACGGAAAGCCGTCTTCTCCACATCGTCAGGGTGGACCCGAATTTGATGGTAGTCGGATTTCAAGTCCAACTTCGTAAAGAATGCTGCCCCATGAAGTTCGTCCAACAGTTCATCCAACACGGGGATGGGAAATTTATCCTTGACCATGTGAGCATTAATCTCCCTGTAGTCCACACAGAATCACCATGAATTGTCATGTTTTTTTACCAATAGCACGGGCGAAGAGAATGGCGGATGGTTGGGCTGAATAAGGCCTTGAGTTAACATGAGCTGGCACTGGTGCTCTATCTCATCGTTTTGCAAGTGTGGGTTGTGGTATGGATGCACAACTACTGGTTGGATGCCCAACTTCAGCCGAATACGATGATCACAAGCCCATATCGAAGGGAGGACAGTAGGCTGCTAAAATAAGTCGATGAAGTCATTCACTAGCTGGGAGACCTGACGGCCATCTGATTCTCGAACTTGGAGAGTTTGGAGAGTACACGGTAGGGGAGCATGAGTACCCTGGAGTGTGAGCTGTTGGTGATCCTAATTGAAGCTCATAGTAAGGGACTGGAAATCCCATAGAATCGGACCCAATTGCTGCATCCATTTAACGCTCAGTACCAAATCAAAGCTAGAAAGCGGAATCACCAAAAAATCTGCCTTGAAGGTGTGGCCTTCAATCAAAAATGAGACGGCGGAACATACACCCACGCGGGTAATTTTTTCCCCATCAGCTACCGAAATGGACAGGCCCGAATTGTGTGGAATGTGCAAACCAACTGGTGTGTTGCTAGTTGGCTCAAGAAATTGTGGATGCTGCCCAAGTTGACCAACGCAAGTAATATAAGAGACTGAATACTAGTGTGTACCTGCATCATATTGGTGCTATGTAACGCTGTCATGGCATGGAGGGAAATGGCCGTCCTCTTCCTCTAAAGGAGTGTTGTTGTCAGGATCCTCCACCTCTAACCAAAACAGCCTCTTGCATAAGTGGCCTTGGAAGTAATTTTTGTCGCAATTAAAACATAGCCCCTGGGCCTTTCATTGATCCATTTCGGATTTAGAAAGGCGTTTAATATACTGAGGGGGAGGGGTGGACCTGGAAGGCTCCGATGAATGGGTGGTGAGAGGTCCTTGGCGCAAAGGGGGGTTGTGAGTTGAGGCAACACCAAATGTACTTCTGCTCTGCCAGGGTGAGCGACGCACCAGAGATTCTTTCAGAATTCGGTGTTTAGTATCCAGCGTCCTGGCCAAATTCATAGCATGGGCATAGAGCCTCCACCAAACCAGCAGTAAACAAATGAACGTACTGGCTAGGATGCACAAAGGGACCGGCTCGGGCAAGGTGTTCCTGAAATTGTTTCTAATACGCCTCAATGGACCTAGTTTGTTTGAGATTAACCAAATCCCTAAGAGGATTGTTGTGGGCAGGTGGTCCAAACCTCAATATACAGTAGTCTTTAAATATGTCCCAATCATGCACGTGATGCTCCGAATCGAATTGGGTATACCACAGCAGCGCTTCGTCGAGCAGGTGGAAGACAGCTAGAGAGACCCTCTCCTCGGGTGGGGTTCGTTGGTTGCAAAAAAAAAATGGTCACACCGATGCAACCAGAGTAAGGGGTCAATAGACCCATCATAGGTGGGAAAGTTCAATTTGGTGTACCTGGGCATGTGGGGAGAGGTGTGGCCGTGAGTGAATGCTGGAATGGGAGGGGTAGGGCGTAGGGGAGGGACTGGTGGGGAGCCATAGGGGGTTGCTTGGCAGGGCGTGAGGGGCCTCCTGGTGGGGGCGTCATTCTTGCAAAGTCGTCGTCCATTCGAAGGAGAATTTGGTGGAGGGTGTCTTGTATGGCGGAAACTTGTTGTTGCAGAGCATCATCTCGGGTTCCAACCTCCGTACGATTTTCTTCAACTACATGGTGCCAATCGGCAAGAGAAGAAGAATCATCAAGGGTGGTCCTATCTGATACCAAGATGTTGGGTTCTCTAGCCTTGGATCGAGTCACCCGACGATCTCCTCTAGCTTCCAGTGTTAATGACGATGAAGAGAGTCTTTTGGGTTCTTAGAATGCCCAATGATGGCTGACGAGTTCAGGGAGGGAGAAGAGGGGAGACACTGTGAGAGAATCAACCTTCAAGGGAGCTCCACTCTTAGGCCTCGTGAGCGAGAGAACCTGATCTCATTTACTATTGAAATTCCTTTCTTCATTCCATTCATTGACACCCTTATAAAGATTAGGAATGTTCCCTTACAATAGCTAACGCAAAACCAAAGTTCTGAAGGAAAATTACATCCATGCTACTAAGTTGAGAAATTCAAAAAATTACATATGTTACCCTCTACGTCTACCTGCTACTCTGGATGCTATGGAGTCCATAACATACCATGAGTTGGCATCCTTATCACATCAGTTGGAAGATCAAGAAGGACTCAAGAAAGTATCTTTATCTAATGGTCATGTCCTAGAAGAGTTTTAGTTTGAGTTAGGTTTGTCTTTTATCTATATTGAGTTATTTAATTATGTTAGGACTTATCTTTATGTAATAGAATTTGGGTATAATTGGGACAAGGGTAGTTTTATTGTAATTGGACTCTACTACCTTCTATTATAAATAGAGGTTCATGTATTCTGATTACAACAAGTTATTGATGTCAATGAATTATTTGACTTTTCCATAAATTCAACATGGTATCAGAGCAGGTTCTGTGAGTTAACTTTGTCAACTCACGAAGGTAATGTGATCCTTTTCTCTAAACCCTAAACCCTAAGTCTAGGTTCGTAGTTATTTTTTTTAGTCCCTATAATCGTAGATTTTTTTGCATTTTTTACCTCTATACAGAGTTTTTCATATTGAAAATTATATAATGATGGAAAGATATTTGAGTCTAATTTCCAACGAAAAAATATTTGTTCCAATCGGAGTTATCTACAGAGAGATGTCGATATTCGAATGAACTAAGGTCAGATTGCAAAAAGGTTCGAGCAGCAGCAGCACTCTTTAGATTCCGAGCTATTTATTATATCAAGAACTAGAATTTATATGGAGAAATATATATATCAAAAGAAATATTTGTAATTCTATTTTTTTAAATATTCAACCAATTTTTTATCTGAGTTATCTACAAAGATAAATCGATATTTGAATCAACAAAGGTCAGATTGAAAAAGAGGTACGAGCTGCAGCAGAAAGCCTCAGCTTCCGAGGTATTTTATGCTATCAAGAAAGAGACTTTATATGGAGAATTATATATAAAAAGAAATATATGTAAGTCTATTTTCTTACCTATTCAACCAATTTTTTGAATTATTTTTTATAAGGATATATTTATCTTTGAAGAGTCAATGGTCATTATAGGAAAATAAGAGAAACAGAATTTAGTTCGGCCAGATGACGGAGACCGAAATATATCAGATTATTTATCTTATCATAATTATATTTTATGAAGTTAAATTATACTTGGATAAAAGGTATTTAATTTTACTTTTAGAAGGAAAATATTTTATGTCAATATGATCTATATTTAAAGATATCTTTGCATTGGAAGAATCAAAGGTCATGCTGGTATTTTGTTGTATTGAAAAATCCGAATTTATACCCAATGTTTTGCATCACTTTTTGAGTTGATATATCATAAAATATCTCACTTCTCCCTGGTTTGAGGGCTTATTTATACATCTCTGTTATTTTGGCTTATGGCTACATCTATGATATTTGGTTCAAATTGGGATCACTGCCATTACCTCCCAACTTGAGGGGGAGAAGTACAAGAAGTACAAGAAAGAGGTATTTTATTTCATATGTTGTGAATAATTTTATGTGACCAAAATATTCAAGAAAGGGGGAGCACAAAATATGAAGCTTATACATCAAAGAAAAAAAATTTATATCGGATTATTTCATGGGTTCTTTTACAAAGTTATTATTTGGTTTGTGTTATATGTGCTGGAAGATGGTCGTGTTATATACAGCTGTTGCTATTATGTCTCTTTGGGGACATTATTATTGAAGAAGAGTTGCCCTCATATCATCATTTATTTTACCCTGTCAAAAAATATCACGATTGGGAAACCATGACGAAGGATACCCTATCTAGACCCTGTTAAAAAATATCACTGCTATTATGTCTCTTTGGGGATATTATTATTGAAGAAGTGGTGCCCTCATATCATCATTTATTTTACCCCGTCAAAAAATCACGGTTGGGAAACCATGACGAAGGATACCCTATCTAGGCCTTGTCAAAAAATATCACGGTTGGGAAACCATGATGGAGGAACTTATTATTACATCTATGTTCTATGTTATCCCCCCCCCCACTGTAATGGCTTTTATGTCTCCTACCACTTGAGAGTCGTTGTCCTATGGAGGGACACAGTAGTGGACACTTCAGAGCAATGCCAATAGACACACTTCCGATAGAAGACGAAGTGTGCCCTACATCTAGCATTAGGACTGGATATGGAGCAGCTTACCGGCTAGGTGTGATTTTTACTTTCACTTATATTATGCTGCAGGGCCTCATGGAAGGACGCAATAGCGTGAGGGAGAGTATTGGAAGATGAAGGCATATTGGAAGATGTGCAATTTTATACAAAAATATTCTATACATCATTTGCAGCAAGCTGGGAGTTCATGTTGTTCTCTCACCTTCAGCTTGAGTGGGAGTGTTGGAAGATAAACTCAAACCCACACGACCAAGGAAGGCCCACAAGATGGGCCCAAGCCCATAAGAAGTAGGACCCACAATGATTACCATGAGTTGGCATCCTTATCACATCAGTTGGAAGATTAAGAAGGACTCAAGAAATTATCTTTATCTAATGGTCACGTCCTACAAGAGTTTTAGTTTGAGTTAGATTTGTCTTTTATCAACATTGAGTAATTTAATTATGCTAGGATTTATCTTTAAGTGATAGAGTTTGGGTGTAATTGGGACAAGGGTAGTTTTATTGTAATTGGACTCTACTACCTTCCTCTATTATAAATAGAGGGTCATGTACTCTAATTACAACAAGTTATTGATGTTAATGAAGTATTTCACTTTTCCATAAATTCAACAAACTAAAATCCTAAACCAATACCATGTTGGAATAAAATAAATGTTGGCAAGTAATGTAAGTGTGGTGTAGTAAATGACTTAGCAAGTCATTTGGTTCCCTACTATATATTTGTCTCCACTATATAACAAAATTTTCCCATGAAATTTTTTTTCTGCCCATACAAACTAATTTAACAATGATGCTATTACTACTATGATTCATAAAATAAGAAGATAGAAAAGATGCACACAAGGCTATAGAGGGAGGATAACTCTATTGCTTCATTGGTGAAATTATATATATGTTGCTACAAACTATGCACTAAAATGTGTGACAAAACATTCATGGTTAAGATATACAATTAAAGGATTTTGAATTTAACATGATAATGCAAATAGCTTAAAAAGCTTGCAGGTTAAGGTTTTGTGAACCACATCTACCACAGGGTCATATCAAGGTTGTTCATTCAAGTGAATTTCATATGTACATGCACGAATGACCCTAATTTCATCTCATGCTTAAACACTATTTAGAAAATCTTAAGGTGAAAAGTATGCTTGCATCCCCTTCATTAAATATGTGCAAATATCATTAATTACTATATATTTTATTAATTATTATTATTTATTATTATAAAGTAATCATATATTAAATACTACTTATACAATGTACTAATAATATACATGCATGCAAGACACAAGATTCCTTGACAATACCATATTTGGCCAATCTTCAAGTCCCAATTGTCTTATGAGATTATTCATTGTAATTAGTGTAATATGGTGCTAAGAGCAGAAGAAATAAAAGTGAAGAGGGAGGGAAGGAGAGGAGAGTATTATTAAAGCATTGATTAATCATAAAATAGTATTCAGAGCCATTCAGAAGAGTTACAGATCTACTAATGAAAAGAGAAGTATAACTTGAAAACAAATGCCATGCACAAAAATGGCTCCCAGTACATTTTATTGCCAAAGCTCTATTGCATGACAAAAGCGAACATGCTCCAAGAAGCAACACATGAAGTACCAAATCAAGCAACTTCAAAGACATATCAGAAGAATAACACATGAAGTGTCAAATCAAGTTGATGAATAATGAAAGAAAGCTAAGAAAATAAATGTGCATTAAAAGGAAAGTAAAGCATAAACTACTAATCACAAGAGAATCGTTTTATCTTTGAAGTCCGAACTAGATGACTGATGCAACTACAATTGAAAAGACTAGCAAAGAAGCAGAAAACCATAAGATCTATCAAACAAAGAGAATAAAATGACAGCCATGCACTCACCCCTTCATGCAACAACTGACAAACGCAAGATAAATACAAACAAAAAAATCAAAATTTGATAGACAAAAACTAGCTAAAAACTAAGAAATAAAAAATTTGTATCCTACATCTTACCTGTTTTGCCTTGAGTTCACTGAGGTTCATCTTCTTAGAGGAAGCTCCTGACCCAGATCCATCACTAATCTCCTACAATCCATTTTGGTTATCACTAGAAGTATTTTCCACATCAAATATAGCAATGTCGTCGAAATGGATAAATGTCAGTTCAGATATATCAAAACTAGTCTTCTTTTGATCCAATTCTAGAATTAAAAAAGCCACAAGAAGAGAAACAAGGAGAGAAAAAATGAAAGTTTTTGTTTCACAAAAGGAAGAGACACTAAAAATAAGCTGCCTCTTAGTGATTGATTAAGAAGAGAAGCCAAAGAATGAAAGGACGCATGCATTGGAATCTTGTAAATATAGAGAGGAGAAGACCCTCATCTCGTCATTAGTATTAAGGCTTGTCAGACTGACCTCCGACCTACATCAGCCAACTATAAATGTGAATGGACGGTGACATGATTTCTTCGATTTGATGCTTTCTTTGAATGCTTTTTCTAGAGATTTTTGCTAGAAAATTAATTTTTTGGATTTTCTTGCAACCTGCTTAGTACCTATTTTCTTTCCCATTTTATCCTTGTTAGTTTCCTTAAGTTGAAGATGAAGAAACCTTTATTTGAAGCTGATCAAAGTTCTCAAGACTAGGCTTTGACTTGTTATGTTAGGAACTTTGATGTATCATTGCCATGCTTCATTGTCATTAGTTGTTTCCATTAGAGTCGTTTCTCCCATAGAATGACACATTGTCATTTTGTAAAACTCGGCTAAAATGATTTTAAAAACTTTAAAAAATCCTCACAAATATCAATTAGAATCGTTACATATAATGGTAGGACAAATACAAATTTGGGTGACATATGATTGCCGAAACGAATATGTGATATTTCATTCATGTTTTCTAAGTGAGTTGTTGGATGGTAATGGTCCGGTTGGATGACCTTCATAGATTGGTCATTCTATTTTCCTTAGTCCAGTTGGTAGGCTGGACTAATATTGATTATAGTACATTTTTCATTCTAATGTCCATTTGGATTGTGCATGTTCAATCAAATGCTCTTCTTTCCCAACTCTTCTTTGCTTCTTTTCTTTTTCTCCCTTTTATTGTATAGGCCACTCGGTTGTCTGGGCTAACAGGCCTCAACAGTAGGTTTTCTCTAATGGATCATGATCCCCATTGGTGCATATTTGATAATAATTGTTGGAAGATGGGCTCCAGTCCACACGACCAAGGAAGGTCCATATATCTAAGAGTGTTATAACATGGGCCACACGACCAAGGAAGACCCATATATCTAAGAGTATTATAAGATGGGCCACACGGCCAAGGAAGGCCCACAAGATGGGCCCAAGCCCATAAGAAGTAGAACCCACCATGATTACTACAAGTTGGCATCCTTATCACATAAGTTGGAAGATCAAGAAGGACTCACAAAGGCATCTTTTATCTTATGGTCACGTCATAGAAGAGTTCTAGTTTGAATTGTGTTTGTCTTTTATCTATATTGAGTTGTTTAATTATGCTAGAAATTATCTTTAAGTAGTAGATGGGTGTAAATGAACTCTACAATCTTCCTCTATTATAAATAAAGGTTAATGTACTCTGATTATAACGAGAGAGGGGGGTTTAGTCAACTTGAAGTTCGAGATGAAGATCAACCGCATGACGCCCTTCATCAGTTAAAGTAGTTAATGGAGCGCAAATGACATTTCATCTGGATGCTGGGGATGAAGCAGTCCTTCATCTCCACATTTTAAAATCCTTCATCTCGTTGAAGACCATTTTTTATCTTCTTCGAGATGAAGGATGCGCACACGCTGGTTTTATTTTTTTTCCCCTCTCTCTCTCCTCGCACCCCTATCTCTCGCACGTCCTCATTTCAGTTTTTTCCTCCCTCTCTCGTCTCCATGCGCCCCCAACATCGCTGCTTCCTCTTTCTCTCGGACTCTCGTCTCCGGCCTCCGTCTATGCTCCCTCTCATCTCCGGATCAAGGTTGTGTGTCATGTGTAGACGCCCGAATCAATTCTTCAGTTCTACAATGCGAATCTATCGTCAGCCCTGATATGCAGGCGGACACGTAAGGTCAGGGTTTCAATGTATGGATCCTTCTTCTTTTGACGTCTCCGCTGTTGATTCTACTTCAGAGTTTCTCGCAGTGCTGGATATCATAGAGCGTAAAAAAGATACGAAGGTAATTCCGTTCTCTTTGATGCGAGTCTTTTGCGCTTTTTTTTTTGTCATGCTATCGAAGTTGCCAAAGTACTCGATCTTTCTACAATCTGATTTAGGGTTGGTTGGTCTTTATTGAATGTTCTGTTCCAGATTTTTCTTTGAGAAGGTGGTAATGCTTTTAGTTTCGTTCGCTGCTTGGATTTTGTTTTCTTTAGCGTGTAGGCTGGCTTTCTGAAATTGGGCTGTCATCCTCAATGTACGAGCTATTGCGAGACCTTTGGTTTTTATTCAAGTATAAAGTATTTCGGTGTGTATGAAACGGTCTTGTGAAGTGCAATGTTGGGCGTCCTTTTCTACTTTGTTCAGTGTCTTTTCTTTCCTTTTCTTAAGAAAAATGTGAATGACTCTTCGTTTCGGTTATTTATTTAGTTTATCTCCAAATGTCATAACGAGTAGACTGGTACCAGTTTGTTGATTTCGATCTTGACTACCAGGACCTCGTGTAAACTCTTTTATAAATTGTTCTTAGATTTAACAAACTATACTATTTTTCAGACTTTTAAGGTTTGTCCGACAGTTCTTTGGCGATTTTAATATTGGTTTGAATTTTTTTTATTGCTAGGTGTTAGTTGTTTTGAAAATCTCAAATAATTATGTGCAGAGTATGGAGATTAAGGAGGTGGATCAGATATGGGAGTTCCTGATACTCCAGATAGATTGGCTTCACAGATGACTAATGCTTCTTCTGATGGTGATCAAAGTAAGGTAATATTGAATAATGGGCTAGTTGAAACATTAAATGGCATGCGAAGGGTGAATGCCAGTTGCAGGAACAGCAAAAGATGGTCTCTTAATCCTCTATCTGGTCTCCAAATTGTCAATGAAACTAAACCTGGGAGTTCTATTGGACATAAGAAGCCTGAGAAGGATCAACCTGGAGCAATGGTTTCTGGTGGCAGAATTTTTTAGGAGGTTGGCAATCAATCATCTCAAGTTCAACCTTCTTTTTCACACTGTTCTCCTTATGTGACTGAATTTTTTGGCTTGAATGAGAAGCATAAGATTAAGGAAGAAGCTAGAGGAAAAGTGAGTGATATAAACAACAAAAACATGTCTAATAATAGCCATTCGACTGAAGGTAGAGTGATGCGAAAAAAAATGCTTCTTGGCAATGGCAGTCCTAGTATGGGGAGGAATGTACGCAATGATGTTTCCAATTTCAAGTAACAGTTTGAGTCCAGAAAGACTGAAAAGGGTTGCTCCCTTGGCATGACCCATAATCAGGTGCCGCGATCAGGTCCTATTGGGGCACTTCAAACAAAGGCAACCAGCAAGACACAAGCAGCTGATGGCAGTTATATACCAGCTACTGCTGCACCTTCTGTTAAAACCCCCAACTTTTCCCTGAAAAGAGAGGTATTTGCTCAAGATGGAGCTGGTGCTGGTGGAGATCTTCTGGATCCTACTAGAGGATTAAGGTGTAAGGATAATGGGAAAAGTGTCGGTCCATGCTCTGGTCCTCAATGTAAAGATGGACAAGATGGTTTGATGTGGTTGCAGTCTCATGCCCCACCAAGGAGAACTGGACAGAGAACGCTGGTGCGCAGTGGGTGTATCTCTCCCTATAACATTGCAAAGGTCACATGCTCATCCCAAGATAAAGGCAAGAGTGCTGCTAATGATAAACAGGATGGAGATGGGATAGCAACTGGTGGCAAACCTTCAGATCGAACTAATCCAAGCTTTGAGAGCAACTGTGCTGGCATAGAGAAAGGAAAGGGAGTAATGGTTGATGTGGTGTCAACAAATGAACGTGGCACTAGAACTAGATCTTCTGCAAGCAAGTATATGTTTTTTAATCAGCTCTATTGAAAACACTGTTTGTACCCCTAAAGTGATTCTTTGAGTGTGTCATGGGAAGTGGTAGAGATGGAGCTGCATGGTTAGTGCAACTTCCCTTGCACCAAAGTCAGGCTGGAAAAACTCAATAGAAACCACAACAGGTCTTAAAAAAATAACTAAAACAATGACAGTAATGGATAAAAAAGGCCAAAGAACATTAGAAATATATCACACTTTTGGTCCATAAAAAAGATCGATTTTTTAATCCAAACTCAGTTTAAATACTCAACAAGAATGGATTCGGGTGGCGAGCTCGGTGGAGGAGGTGATGCGGTCCAATTAGATGCAATAGACGATATAGACAGCGATAATTACGATGGTCTTGAGGATGAGGGTAGCCAAGTAACAAACTTCCGGAGGCAGAGTGCATTAGAATCCACAAGAGCCGCACAATCGAGATGCCATATCGGCTTCCATGTAGAATGATAAATGATGGTTGTATCTTATTACTTTTGTATCTTCAAAGATGAAGATGAAGATGAACTTGTCCACACTAATACCCATTTCGAAGATGAAGATCACGTAGATGCATGAGATGAAGATGAACTTCAAATTTCCAGTTTGTTGACAAACCCCCCCCAAGAAGTTAATGAAGTCAATGAAGTTTTTATCTTTACCATAAATTAAACAATAATAGACTTTCAAGTTACTAATAATGAGTATTAAGTACCATAAGCAATTCAAAAGTTCCTTAAAAGATTATTCGCTTATATTTTCGTGTGGCAAAAATTGTCTAAATGGTCCATATATCAAAAGTGAACAAGTAGATCATACTAAAAAGTATACTATCCAAACGACATTGCAACTTTGATCAAATAAGAAAAGAAACAAGCAACCAACCTAGAAGAATCAAGAAGTGTAAAACGAGCCGAAGGAATTGACAACACAGTAAGAAGTCGAGCACTTCAACTAGAAAATTAAAGAATATAAGTATAGAGGGTCAAATAAGTTAAGCCTATGCATATCAGTTGAGTGCCTCAAAAGGAGAGATGAGGTTGAGCGGCAAAAAGGCACAAAGGAGATAAGCATTTGGTAGAAAAAGAGCAAATGAGCCATCCTTGGTGAAAGGAGTTGACTCCTTGTCATGGTAGAGAGAATAAAAGGAGTCAAATACAAAAAATAAAAAAGTTTTAAAATTGAAAAAGGAGTCAAACTTCTCTTTTGGAGTGGAACCCTTATTAGAAGATTCAACTCCAACAAAAGCAGAAATTAAGATAGGACCAGACCCCTAGCATTGGAGTCAACTCGATGGAGTGACAACACCCGTAGGTTGACTTATGGACTTCGTTTTGATAATGTTTTGGGTCCAGACTTTTTGAGTGTTTTGCTTTGTTTTCATTAAAAAAAATGGATTTAATACATATTTTTTGGAATTTTTGGTCCAATTTGACCTAGTGTTTTGTAAAAGATAAAAACATCACTTTCACACTCTAAAATGCTAGTTTTTTGAATATTTGAGAGTCTTCTATTTAATCCAAGTTCACCTCAAATGATTTTCTCCTGGACAAGCATTTTCCAAACCTCCTAATCCTTCACACTTGATTTGAGAAGATTTTGTCATCTCAAGTTATAAATGAAGTAAAAATTGATAGTTCTCTTCATTGAGCTGAATATTCCAATGCTTGTTTTTTCAAATCTTGATTGAATATTTAAATATCTAGTTGTTAAACATGTGCCTAGTGATTTTAAGATTATATTTGATTCAAAAATTATGTTTTATGTGTTTGTGTGATCGACTTCCATTTGAAATAAAACTTGTTTGACCTTTACTTCCAAATCATTTTTTATATGCAAGTATTGTAATTTGATGGGGCATTTTAAAGAGGTTTTGTAAAAGATTAACATTCAGGGATAATTTTTCAAATCCAAGTACATACATATTGGTTATACTTGAAATTATTACTCATTGAAATTATTCACTAAACATCATATTACTACTCTCGTGTTGTATTTTAAAATCAACCATTACATTGAGCTACTTTATATGCTTTCCCCAATTTGAAAAAATAATGCCATCTTTACATTGTGCATATATTTCAAATATAGTCATTAAGGACTTTTTTGAATTGTTGATTACTCCAGTGGCTACTTATGAATTTAGGTACCTAAAAGGTCAATGAGGAACAAACTTAGAGGGGCAAGTGTATTAGTTTTACAATTTGTGTTTGTGTACAATGATATAAGAACAAAAGGAAGTGATAACAAAAAAATACATATAGAATTTTTAGGTCATTTACATTCTCTTCCATGGATTTCTAGTCCACCTCCCAAGATGTTTTAGCACTTTGAGGATCCACCAAGTTTGGGCTGTCAAATGACATCTACAACAAATCGCCTCTATGGCCAACTATGATGCTACCACACAAAGAGTTAAATCACAATACAAAATTTATAATATCACACACTCACTTCGGTTTATAGCAGCTAATTAGACACACTAACTTCTACCCACAAAGGGAATTTTAGTATTTCGTAGGCTACATATGCCTAGACCCACATAGGGATTTTTAGCTACTTATTAGTACATTAGCTTAGACCCTCAAGGAGATATTTAGCATCGTATGCCTTCACAAAGTCTTATAACTAGCATAGCAACATATTCAATTTGCCAACTCCTACTCAACCACAAAAAACTTCTCTCAAATTCTTTGGGGTGTAAATGGTCTTGCCTGCTAAAGGTTTGACCCAAATTGCAAGGATTACTTGTTTAAAATGTAGCCCAATTTAGTTTACCTCTCAATAGGCTAATTTAATAGTATAAGCTAAAAAAAAGTAGACACACCAATCCTAAGCATATAATCCATATATTCAACAGTATAAAGTAGTCTTTAATGACTTGATTTTAAACTAAAGACAACTCATATACTTCTTAATGAATTGATTTAAAAATATACGCAGCTCAAGATAACTTGATTTATAATTTTTGGATAATTGTAATATTTGATTTCAAAGTATAACTCAGGACTACTAATCTAAATTTTAATGGATAATTTCAGCATGTTATGACTCTAGTTAAGTGTACTAGACCAAATATAATCAATTTATCTCTAATTTTTAGCATACAAATACTTGAATTTGAATTCTTATCTCCAAATTTCAATGTGTTTTAAAATCCCTTTCAAATGTCCTATAATTCAACATATTTACATGTACAGGTATGATTTGAAAATATTAAAGGCTATTGGTACTAATTTTGAGTGGTAGTCATTCATACAACAACTCACAATACAATGGTTGGAACAATTTTGATCTTAAAATATTTGACAAATGTTCAACACTGATATCTATGTATTCAATCAAGATTTGAAAAGGTAAACATCAAAATACTTAACTCAATGAAGAAATTTTTCAAATTTTATGGCCTCTCAAGGATTTTGGAGGTTAAAACTTCTCAAAGTACATATGAGAACTTGAGAGTCTTGTTTTTCATTTTGAAAGGAGTTGTTTTAGTTTGAGGTGAATTTGGGTGAAATAGTACGATTCCCAAAGTTAAGAAAAACTAGTCCTTAATAATAGATAAGTCTATTAATGGCATTGAACAAAATTGAATGAAAAACGAGTCTAAAACTTTATAAAAAAATAATCAATAAATCATGTTTTTGTTGTCGATCATGTTGGTAGGTCAATTTAAAATTTTAAGACTATCACTTCTGGATCTACTTTTGATATTTTTGAAAAGTTGGATTATTATTATTTAGGGTCAACTCCTATGCCTGTGGTCAAATCCTTTTTGCTTCCATCAACTCTGTCAGTAGTTGAATATTTCTTTGAGCTCAACTCCACTGGCTTCTATTCCTTGGAGAGGTGAAGTCAAGTGTTAATTTAAGAGTCAATGTTAACTAGGATCAACTCCTTTTTGTTGCTTTCTCCTCAAAGAGGTGGATTCCTGAAATGGGGTTGCTATCAAAGTTACAGTAGTCAACTTCTAATGTTTGCTTCTCTTTATAAAGCTCAACTTATCATTTAATCCAAAACTTACTATTAGTAGGATTCAACTCCTTTTTCTCTTTTGTTTGTTTAATGGCATCAACTCCTTCTGTAGCATTGGTAGAGAATTGACTATTCCATATGTATCTAACTCCTTATTTTGTTGGTAGGATTTGATTTCTTTATCTTTATCAAATGGGTTGACTCCTTCAATATATGGTCAACTTCTATTGTATCTTCATTACATTGTTTGACTCCTTTTCTCTCTATGAAATAGCAAGGGGTTGACCCCATCCATAGGGGTTGACTCATTTTCTACTTTATGCTACTCCCCTTTTGTATTTATTTTTTAATTCAAGTCTTAAATTCTATGTCAAGGCTTGACGTCTTTAGCATTTTACACCTCATTTGATCCTCTTCTTTTACCCGTTTTACTCTTCTTACCTTTTCATCTTGTTGCTTCATTCTTTTGTAAAACTAATTATCCTTCATCTTCTTTGAGAAATAGTATTTCTAGGTTGTTTGGATGTTGTGCCTCTTGACTTTAGTTTCTTAATTCCTTCTTGTGTGGAAAATTAGGATGAACCATGATGGGTCGATTAGATTTTCTACTAGAAATCTCTTTTTATGGATTATTGATCTGCACAATGTACTTAACTCACATCATTAGTACTCAAGTGTTTATTATCATCAAAATAATCTCAATGAGGATCTTAATACCAATAATACCTATTTGCTTGAAAATATATTGCTAAATTTGGCTTTAAGAGAATTTATATTGAGCCATATTACAAGCAAGTAAACCTTGTAAATTGGGTCAAGCTTTGGGTAGGGAAGACCATCCTTAACATTAAATTAATTGAGAGAAGTTGTCATGGCTAAGTTATAGAAGTAGCAAAATTGTGGTGGTTGATGTATAGAAGTTGAGAAATTGTGGTCGGAGTGAGAAGTTGAATTAGCTACTTAAAATTGTCCGAGAGAAGTTGTTTGAGCTAAGGTGAAAATGCAGGGAAGTTATTGTGGCAGAGCAATAGAAGTTGTGAAGTGGTTATAGCTAAAGTGTAGAAGTTGAGTGGCATTAGATGTTGTTAGCCGTAAGATCTTGTGTAGGTAGGCGGTATTGAAAATCCCTTTGTGGGTCTAGGCAGGTGTGTCTAGTAAATTATTGAAAAATCCTTTCATGGGTTTAGGCAAGCGTACCTACTGAGCTGCTTACAAATCCCTGTGTGGGTCTAGGTTTATTTAGCATAGTTAGCTCCTGAAAAATCAGGTTTAAGTCGGGCTATGTGCCTAATTTCCTGTTGTAAATCTAAGTGAAGATATATTATTAAAAATTGGCTATTATAGTCCATAGGGTGCAAGTCCTCTATGTCTACATTGTAATTGACCTTAGAGGCAAATTGCAACAGATTACATAGGGCAACCCAACCAAAGTAGAACCTCAAAGTACTAAAACAACTTAGGAGGTAGACTACCAATGCATAGAAGGATTTTGAACCACTTAAAAATCTTATTTTTACTTTGTATCTCCGGATTTTCCTCCTCAGAATTTTGAGGCCGAACGACCTTCCTCTCTAGGGCCTTAGCAAAATGCCTCTCAATTGCAGAAATTTTAATAGAAGATTCACGCATTCCTTCACACAAAGCTAAAACTCATGTGCGTAATTCTTCCAAAGCTAAAACCCGTGTGCGTATTTCTCCCAGTAGATCGAGGTTTATGGCAAGCCATTTTTTTCAAGACGAAGAATTGCTCATTGTATTCTAGCTTTAATACATGTTGTTACGGTCATGGATCTCACACAGCGATTTGTAGGAAAGAAGAAGAAAAGAAGAAAATCAAGTCGAAGGAAAGCTTGAAAACCTGGTTCGTTGAGGAGAACTCAAAACCCTTGTTTTCTAAATCAATACTTGTGTTTTCCCATTTCTTTCACTCCTTAAGTAGGGTTCACACTAACAAGGTTCCATATATAATATTACAATAATGCCCCTACAGCATATTAACTCTTCAACTGAACTAAAAATAAAGTAAAAGTAAATTGAAATAAAAATAATTAACTTAATACTAAATGACTCAACCACTACCTTTGTATGACTCGACCTGTTATTGAGGTCATAACACTTCATAACTAAGATAATCGATCGAGTCCTAAATATTAGCTAGTTGTTTTCAGTTGGATCAAACTCAATTTCAATTTCCTTTGTTTGAACTAGCTTTTGAATAAAGGGATGTCTAAATTCAATGTGTTTTGAACGAGAGTGGTGAACCGGGTTGTTACTTAGGCTCATGGCACTCATGTTGTCACAATGAATTGAAATTTTTTTTTTCTCTAAACCATAATTCTATAGTTGTTGTTTCATCCAAAGAAGTTGTGCACAACAACTTCTAATAGCTATGTACTCAGTCTTGGTAGTAAATAATGCAACTAAGTGTTGCTTCTTGGAAAACCAAGAAACAAGAATATTTCTCAGTAATTAGCAGTTATCGCATGTACTCTTCTATCAATTTTTCATTTGGAAAAATCGGCGTCAGAATAACATACTAGATCTATGGTAGAGGAGTTGGAGGACCAAAGTCCCCATGTTGAAATTCCTAGTAGATATTGAAAAATCCTTGTCATGGCCGTTAAGTGAGATTCTCTGGATCAGATTGAAATCTAGCACATAAGCATAGAGAAAACATGGTATCATTTCTACTAGTTGATAAATAGAGTAGCTAACCAGTCATGCTTCTATATAATTTTTAACTTGTGTTATATCTGAGTTGTTTGAGTCAAGATTTAAGGATGAACTCATGGGTGTGCTAATTGATTTGAGAGTTTCAATATTGATTCTTTATAGAAATCCTTTGGTGTACTTGGACTAATTTATGAAAGTTCCATTCTCAATTTGCATAACTTGAAGAGGAAGCATGTGAGTTCACCCATTAAACTCATTTCAAATTCATTCTTCATCACATTAGCAAATTTCATGGGTAATAAACTTTCCTTGAACTCATTAGCCATTAAACTCATGGGTGTGCTCTATTAGTTGAAAATTTCAAAGACATTTTATTCTTTCATTAAGCTAAGTGTAATTCCCAATTATACAAATTGATATCTCCCTAGCAGATTTAATACAAACTAGATTTCGGCTCTAGTTGGCACTCCCTTTTCTAGATTTCAAGCTCTAGAATACAAATTGTTCTAGCTTTAAGGTGCTAGAAAACCTCTATCAAAGAAAGTTAAAATACAAAAGAATAAACTTAAACTTACAACTCTCTTTTGGAGAGATAGCCTTTCTCCAAATGAGATTCAAGCCCTCAAGTCTTTAAGCACAAGAACTGAAATGTATAGGAACTTGATGGAACCTTGTAGGCAAAGCGAGTGAAGAGAAAATGAAAGGATTAGGCAAATATGAAGTTGTTTCTCTTCAAAAGGGTAAAATAAAAATATGAAGCTTGAAAATATTTTTTTTGGAGATTTGATATGCCAATAGATAAGCTTGACTCTTAGTCATTTTTTATCTTTAAAAAATTACCCAAAATTGTTGATCGATCAATGAAAATGTGTAATCGATCAACCATGTATAATGACTATATTTTTTGTGTTTCTTTCAACAAATTTTCAACCTTTTAGAAAACTCATTGATCGATCAACCCATTCTGATCGATCGATCATGCAACAGGGGATGATCGATCATGTTTTATAGCATCTTTCTAGCAACATTCTATATAATCAATCATGTTTGAACCAATGATTAATCATGCTTTATAAGTTATGTCAAACTGCAATCTAGATTATCGATCAAGCTCATTTTGGTTGATAGATCATGCCATAAGCTAGTGTACTATTTTTTACATTTAAGCATGATATATGCAATACTAAGGGATTTACCATTGTAAAAAATTTAGATGCATGTAGTTAAAACATGGTTGTGAAATATTTCATGCTCTAAAGCTCCATAACATAAATATGCTTAAAAATAGAAGTTTGGTTGGCTATCTACTTAAATAGCTGGAGTTCCTGAGATTTTCTATTTGACTTTGACTCCAATCTTCAAGTCTTCTTCTTTGCATAAGTTCTTCTTAACAACAACAATCTTCAATGAGTTTTCATTTCAACTCTTAACTTGGCAATTATATGTAATGTATAATAATCTTCAAGTTCTCACTTATTTAATTTTATATGTATATAGGAAAATATTGTCACCACTTGTGTTGAGATGAATGTTGTGAACAGTATGGATCCCTCTATACGAGCTCCTCTCCTAGACAGCGTTTTCAATGGATAACATGGTGGTTATGAGAGAGGCCATGGATTAGGGTGGTCTAGGGGGAATAGTGACTTACTATTGAAGATTAAGTTCAACAAGTGACTATTGATCTTAAAACCGCAAGGGAGAAAATCAATATTTTAGAAGCAAAAGATATAGAAAGACAAGAGCAATATGAAAGGATAGAAACAAGAGATCTGGGAGAGAAGAAAAGATTGAGCTTCAATGGACAAGACCATTTTGGGGAGCAACAACTTGTTGTAGTGCTTAGATCAAGAAAAGCACAACCAATATTCTGGTTTGTTAAACATTTAGCAAATTTGAGTAATTCTATATGGACTTAATTAATACTCTTAAATTGAAAGACTAATCTACGCATACAAATGACTGTTGTGGGCCTAATTGTTGAAGTAATTAATAGTCCTTATTGTGTCTTATATTCACTGGGGTTATGACTCACAAGCCACAATGGTTGGGTCAAAGTGGACGGCCTTGTTTAAAATTTACTCAAGGTTGGTAGAGTGAAGTTGTCAACTCCTATGGTAGCCGTAGCCGTCGCCGTTTATGTGGAAAAAGGCGAGCGCAACGAAAACTTTCTCATGCCTTGGGTTGGAAACCTACCCAAAAAAGGAAAGGATACTGTGCAAGGAGCAAGTGCACATGGGTTGGTTCTTTTCTTTTCCTGGGTCCAAGTGCTCCAAAAATTTAAGCTTCCCTGCCTCACTTTAACACATGAATCTCGAGAAGTCTTGACGGGAGGAAACTTCTTGGCGTTGAAGGGATTATGATGACAGAGCTAGCAGGCCCACATGGGAAACCAGATCATTTCTTGCGCCCGACTGCTAACTTTTTCCCACTCCAACTCTAATCCATAATCTAACTCTCCTTACCTTCTCTACACTGCCTATTAATTGTACTTAGAGTTCACATTTAAACTAAAACGGGTTCTCTAATGGTTAGAGAAATTCTCAAATACACCACCCTCTAACCCATATGACTCCCTCTTTAGAACGTGAAAATAGGCACCAAGGGAGGGGTACCCTCTAAACCATAGGACTCCCCCTCTAATCAATTGTAAAAGTATTAAAACTATACTAATGTAATATTATATCTTGTGGATGTGTTAAGAGGGTGGATGTTTGTACATTTAGAAAACGTTTTGACTTAGAACCTCTACATATGTATCTCGTGTCAAGGAAGGAGGATGGCTCCCCAATACTTCTTGGTCAATGGAGAAGGGATCTCATACCCACCACAAAATGGAAAAAGTAGGAGAAGGACCATGAGGCCTCTCTTCAGTCTTTTTCCTGTTTTTGGTGAGGAGGGGATAAGTCATTCTCTCCTAGGGTCTGTTTGGAATCTCATGAAAAAAAATAAGAATTTGATCGTTATTATTCTTAAAAATAGTTTGTGAAAAGAAGAATTTGATAATTATCTCATTTTCACTAACTATTTTTTAGAATAATAATTCTCATTTTTTTTCTTTTTTAGGAATTCCTAGAAAATGAGAAGGGAGTCTTCCCCTCATCTACTTTATGTTACATTGTGGTATGGGCCCTCCTAGACCTATTTTTTGAAGGAGAAAATGATGGGGGTCTCCCCTATAAGACTTGAAAGAAGAGGGTCATTTTTGTGTCGCCCAAAGAACAGAATTCAACCTAGTTCATGATCTGTCCTTGCCATATTCCTATTTTTAAGTTTATCAAACCCAGTAGAGGGTCCAAAAATATAAAAAATATTATACGTTTGAATTTGAGGAATTTTACATCAATTATTTGGAACTAAAAATAGAACTCTATAAAAAAGAGAACTTATAAATTGCTACCTCTATATTAGCCTCATTCTAACTTCATATCAAGTTGAATCTTGCTTCCTGCCAAGTTTTGAGATACTGAAACCCTTCCAACTTCATCTTCCTTTTTTTCTAAATGGATGGAAAAGGTGCAAGGGAGGTGTCAGGAAGTAATGGGGCCAGTTTCAGAGATGTGAGCCCCGAAGGACTTTTTCCTTCGTCTATCGTGAGAGTCGCCCTTTAATATCATCTCTTCGGAACTTACAGAGATGTAATGGAAAAATAGAGTAAGTCTCGGGACTTACAAAGAGGAGGTTTTTCGAGAGACTCTTGGGAATCAGAAGAGAGAGTGCTCGGAGCTTTGACGCCATTGCCAGAAGAGAGAAGTCGTGGGACTCACATTGTTGTCGTAACAAAGCGACGCCGACGCCATCACCGGAAGAGAGAGGTCGTGGGACTTTGAAACAAAGAGTTCTTGCACATAGAGAGAAGCTCTCTGTACTGTAACACAGAGACACTGTATGACTCGTTGACGTTGTTGAACATAGAGGGTTTGAGGCTCTGTCTATTGTATTGTGATTCCTCAAGAATTAATAAAATCCTTTGCAGCTCCTTTGTCAGGTATGTATGAAAAGCCTTTAACAAATAACAAGGTTTATTTGATGAAAAAGTTATTCAATTTGATGATTGCAGATGGTACGTCTGTTTGCACAACATTTAAATGATTTTAATATTATCAAAAATCAATTATCGTATGTTGAAATTGAATTTGATGATGAGATACGTGCATTGATACTATTGGCTTCATTGCCAAATAGTTAGGAAGCCATGAGAATGGGTGTCAGTAATTCTACCGGTAAATCAAAGTTAAAATATGATGATATTCATAATTTGATTTTGGCTGAGGAGTTGCGCAGGAGGGATTTAGGCGAGACCTCGGATTCGAGTTCGGCATTGAATGTTGATTCTCGGGGGAGATCACTTGACAAGAACTCAAACAGAGGCAGATCAAAATCAAAGACACAGGGGCAAGAGCAAGTTAAGGCCTGGTCAACATGTAACTGCTAGAATTTTAGAAAAGTTGGTCACATAAAGAAGAACTTTAAAAACCCAAAGATGATCGAGAATGATAGTGCTGATGTAGTAACTAAAGAAGTACAAGATGCACTATTGCTTACAGTTCATAGTCCAGTTGATGATTGGACATTGGATTCAGGGGCTTCCTTCCATACATCTTACCATCGGGAGATAATGTAAAACTATGTTGCAAGTGACTTTGGGAAGGGGTATCTGGCTGATGGAGAGGCTTTGAACGTGGTGGGGATGGGAGACATTGACATTGCACTCCCTAACAAGAACAAATGAACCTTGCAAAAGGTCAGGCATATTCCTGAGTTGAAGAAGAACTTCATTTCTCTTGGACAGCTTGATGATTGTGGTCATTCAGTGGTGTTCTTAGATAGCACATGGAAGGTCACCAAAGGGGTATTGGTATTGGCTCAGGGTAAGAAAACTGGTACACTCTATTCGACTACTGGTTTGAATAACACAATGGCTACTACCGTTGCAGAGAGCACAACAGATCTGTGGCATTGCAGGCTTGGCCATATGAGTCAGAAGGACATGAAAGAACTGTTGTCCAGAGGCAACCTACCAGAACTGAAATCAGTTGATCTCGGTATGTGTGAGAGCCGCATTATGGGGAAACAAAAGAATGTTAGTTTCTTGAAAAGTGGCAGAACACTGAAGAAAGGAAAACTGGACCTCGTGCACAAAGATGTGTAGGGACCTTCCTCAGTAGCATCCCTTGGAGGTTCTCGTTACTATGTCACGTTCATTGATTATCATAGCAGGAAGGTATGGGTTTATTTTTTTAAGCATAAATCTGAAGTATTTAATGCGTTCAAAATTTGGAAGGCCATGGTTCAGACAAAGATAGGTTTGAAACTAAAATGTTTGAGGTATGATAAGTATATTGATGGCGGGTTCAAGGAGTATTGTGTAGTTCTGGGTATCAGAATGGAGAAGACCATTTCTGGGATACCACAGCAAAATGGAGTTGTTGAACGTATGAACAGAACCATCAATGAGTATGCTAGAAGCATGAGGCTACACACTGGATTACCACCTACTTTCTGGGCAGATGCAGTCAGTACTGCAGTCTACTTGATAAACAGAGGGCCATCAGTTCTGTTGGATTGTGGATTGCCAAAGGAGGCCTGGAGCGGGAAAGAGGTCAAATTTTCTCACCTTAAACTTTTTGGTTGTCTTTCTTATGTTCTTGTTGATTCTGATGCTTGTAGTGAACTTGAGGTTAAGTCAAAGAAATGTTATTTTATTGGCTATAGAGACGAGGCATTTGGCTATCGTTTCTGGGATGATCTGGGTCGGAAGATTATAAGAAGTAGGAATGTGATCTTTAATGAGAAGATTGTGTACAAGGACAAGTCCAGTACAGTTGTTGAAGCAGCTCCTCAGGAGCCCGAGTTCGTGAGATTGGATGACTTACCAGAGGCCACCATGCAGTGCAGAGATGCGAGTGACAGGGAGAGTGGGTCCAGTGCACCAATTCCTATTATTCCACAGTCATATCCAAAGCCATCCACTCCTACAACTGCAGTTCGCAGATCAGTTAAGACTACTCGGCCTCCACAACGTTTCTCACCTACTTTGAATTATATTATGTTGACAGATGGTGGAGAACCGCAGAGTTACGAAGAAACCTTGCAAGATGAAAATTATAGCAAGTGGGAGTTGGGCATGAAGGATGAGATGGATTCCCTGTTAGGGAATCAGACATGGGAGTTGACAGAAGTTCCACCAGGGAAGAAGGATGTTACACTTGAGAAATTGAAGTTGTGCGCAACTTCAGTTGGTCTTCTAGCATGAAGACAGGGACAGTGAGTTGCAGAGATGGAGGACATCGTGTTTGAGAAATAACTACTGCATTGATACGTGTGAAGACAGATTGATATTAGTCTTCAAGTGGGAGATTGTCAAGAAGTAATGGGGCCAGTTTAAGAGAGGTAGGCCCCTAAAGACTTTTTCCTTCGTTTGGCGTGTCCTGTACTCAAGCCAAATTAAGGGGGGGGATTATCTCTCCCTTTTATATCATCTCTTCAGTACTTACAGAGATGCAGCGGAAAAACAGAGTAAGTCTCGGGACTTACAGAGAGGAGGTTTTTCAAGAGACTCTCGAGACCTGAAAGAGACAGTGCTCAGAGCGCCGATGCCGTTGCCAGAAGAGACAGGTCGTGGGACTCTCATTGTTGCCATAACACAGCGACGCCGTCGCTGAAAGAGAGAGGTTGTGGGCCTCTGAAACAGAGAGTTGTTGCACACAGAGAGAAGCTCTCGGTACTGTAACACAGAGACACTATGTAACTCATTGACGTTGTTGAACAAAGAGGATTTGAGGCTCTCTCTATTGTATTGTGATTCCTCAAGAATTAATAAAATCCTATGCAGCTCCCGTGGACGTAGGCAATTTGCCGAACCACGTAAATTTGTGTCGTGCATGATTACTTTGTTGTCATCTAGATTTCCATAACAGGAAGTCCCCTTAATCATAGATTTGTTGTTCTAGTGTTCCTTGTTTATACCAATTTCAGTTGATCCAAGCTGAAGTTTACATGCAACCCCAAGATGATGCGGCATCACTTTGTGAAAACTTCACAATTAGGATCTGTTTAGAATCCTATGAAAAAGAAAAGAAAAGAAAAAATAAGAATTTAATCATTTTTATTTAAAAATAGTTAATAAAATTGTGATAATAATCAAATTATCTTATTTTTACTAACTATTTTTAAAAATAATACTTTTTAATTTCTTTTTTTCTTCTAAGGTTCCAAAGAGACCCTATGGTATGGTATGTGTGACTAAACATCAATTGCCCATTGGGTGTAACCTTGACAAATGGTAGAGAACCATAGAAACAAAATGAGCCGAAATTCAATAAAATTTACCCAACGAGTCAAATAACCTGAGTTACATGATTGATACGTTAAAGTCAAGTGAGGAGAGGAAGGAAAAAGAAGAAAAGCCTTCCCAAATGGAGGGCTCGAAGTGCGTGGAAGTCAACCAGTTGTACACACGTGTTGATCCGACACGAAAGGATCTGGGACAGCGTTTTTCCTGTCTGACACCTGGAGACTCGACTTGGTTCCTCCCACATAGCCCACGTGCAGAACAAATTAAAAGAGAAACAGGCAAGAAAAAAAGAGAAGAGAGCTGGCCAACGACTGGAGGATGGAAACGGCATGGCTTCGTTGTTACGAGAGTGTCACAAGGGAGAGGATTTTCAGCATCAATGCTGGGTTTGCACGAGGCTTTGGGATCTGCAATCTGAAACACAGAGAAGCGTCACTCTGCTAATGGCTAGGTGTTTTTTCCAAGCTGTGTTTCGGGCTTCGAGTTCTTCTCTCAATTTTCGCTTCCTTTGGTGATTTGGAATTTGTGAGTGTTTTTGTAATTTTGTATCGCCTAGGCCGACTCGCAAGAGCTGCAATTCACCACTTGTCCATACCCTATCCAATCGTCCTAATTTCCAATGTGATTAATTCGCTTCGATTCGATCAAGGCAAGTGAAGGACTCTTTAATTTTCCATCCAGGGTAAGGAATAAGGAATGAAGGATAACCGCTGCACCATTTGCTCCCTCAACGACGTTGGAGAAAGAAAAGTGGGGATCTCGGGGAATCGTGCTCCTTCACTATCATACTGCTCTCCTGATATTCTTCACAAGGCATCATACATAACCTAGATATCGTCTGAAATTGGAAACTAGAAAAATCCAAAGCGGGCATGCTGGAGCTTCGGTCTACCGCCAAATCTTGTGTGTTCCCTTCAGACGGGACTAGAATTCAAGCAACATCAGGGCGAGAAGTTTGATGGTGGGAGCAGCGCGCAACCCGAAATCTATACGCACTCGGGATTGGCTAGACAGCTCGTATTGAACATTTGATTCGATCTTTCACTGGATCCGATAGTTTTCAAAGGAGGCTGCAGCAGACGAACGCTGAAACGCTCCCCTCCAGGGACGACGACGATCTGGACTTATTAATTAGCACGTTACGCTAGCAGATATTATGTAGCAGGATTTGGATAAGACCAAGATCCCAACGCGTTAATTCTTCAAATTAAATGGACTAAGGCTGGTAATTGGCAAATAAACAAGGACTGGACTTTTTACCATATCCTGTTGCGAAAGATTTCTCTTCGTTGAATTCACAAGAAAATGTGAAAAAACGGGTGGGTTTGATGGCATTGCAGGTTCAAGGAAAGGGGGATCATGGTAGGGAATAGAGGAGGCTGCCCGTTGCCCGAAGTGGGCCGTGGGGTTCAGCTGTCGGTTCGGTCAGTAAGGAACATCCCCACGGGAACCGGGCTGGATTCTAACCTTGGCCATCCTACTTGGGTCCCACATAGGAACCTAGCTACTTGCTGCCGGCTCGGGCAGGTAGTATGTCCAAGTAAGCAGGTCAGCCACACAAGCCCCTGTCCCTTGAGCTTTTCTTTCTATGTTTTTTTCATTTTTTAATTTTTATTTTTTTATTAAAACACAGAAGGAGACAAGGGGATGAGACTTTCCCTTGTGGGCAATATTTGTTCTGTATTTGCTGCATATATGCAAGTACACGAGGGGTGGTGGGTGGTCCCATCACGAGGGCCGATGAGAGGTGTTTCTTTTGGAGCCAGAAGATTAAAAAGGAGACGGAGACTTATCACCCAAGAGAAGAGAGAGCGTAGGTCAGTTTGGAGGAGCAGCTGAGAGTGACGGGCAGGCGGGGCAGTTCCTGACCTGCTCGATCTTTAAGGCGGACCCCGGACCCGGCTACTAAATTATAATTTAAGAATATAAATCGGGAACAACAGAGCTTGCTTTAACTATTATAAATATTAGTTGGGATAGGGGTGGTTAAGAAGCATGTAGCGGTCGAGCGGCAAAAGCCCGTGTTTGGGAACTTGAACCCTCAGCAACTACTTGCCTGCCCATGGATTCCTCCAATACCCGCCTCTATTAATCCCTCTCATTGGCTTAACTATCTCCATCCCTACTCTCTCTTCGTTTTCCCCAATCAAAACTCTCTCTGCTTGTGTTTCTCGTCCGAGTGCCGCTTTCACGGGGGGTGCGTCCACTCTCTCACGGCGAGAAAGATCATGAAGGTGAGACCCCAGATCGATATACGAATTAGAGCCTCTACTACTCTTTTTTTTTTTTTTTTCTAGACATTGGCTTATTTATATAAATTTATATAAACGATATTCGATGACATATTTTCATGGGCTTGTAGATCTTGAACTGGATGCAGAGTAAACTCAATGGAAGACATACGAGCAAACGATCGCCTACTTCCCTTGGCTCCAGTAGTCGTAAGTATTTTCCCGCTTGCTTTTAATATTCCAACTACTTTCGTTGCTCGTTAAACGTTCGTCCAGAGCGGTCTTCGGATTTCACTTGTATACGCAGTTCGTGTTTAATAATCGCTTATCCTTCTTCTGCTGCTTCCTGCTTCCTGCTTCCTGCTCCCTGATCTAGCTTAATATATTGTATTATTTATTGCTCTTCGTCTTCTACTTCTCCCCTCTGCTTGTTCAATTATCCACACCACACTGAAACTCTCGCTCGAGTAACTCCGAGATGCCCTTCCCCCGCTATGATTTGAAAACGTTTGGATTGGCCGACACTACACACAATGGGCACTGTTTCACGGTGATTGCGTCATGTAAAGCTGAATCCAAGCACTGGAGAAGAGCATCACACTGGAGGGTGGAGACATGTCGCTTTCGTTAGGGCAAAACCCTTCTTTAGCCGAACTTCGAAAACTCAAAAACAGTAAATTCTAAAACAAATGCTTATACGAAGGAACTGGCCGGCAATCCACAGAAGGTGGAAGTAGGTCCACGTGTAGGGGTCAGATTCGTAGCTAAAACTATGATCCCACTCTTTATACAAGACCATCTTTTCAAAGAGTTTGGACGAATCGATACGACTGCTCAACTGAGATTTGAGATCTTAAATGGTCCCCTGAAACATCGACACGTGGGGCACTTCACTGGCGTTGCCTTGGGATCCATCCACGGTTCACTCTCGGGTCTCCGGAGAAGAACCAACGAAATGCCCACGTCGGGCACTTCACTGCCTCCTGATCCATGCACGGCTCAGTCTCGGGTGTCCCACAAGAGCCAACGAAATGCCCGCGTAGAACTCGCTCAGAATTTGCTTGTTTCTTAACCATCCTCCGGTTTGGGCTTGTTTCTTTGTTTTCAAGATAACTTTCGTATGATTCATCTGATTTTTTTGCTTTTTTTGTTTTGGATCCGAAATTCTGCAGGTTACTCCATGGAAGAAGCTCGCAAGGAAGAATTCAGCGACTGGCCGCATGGCCTGCTCGCCATCGGAACCTTCGGAAACAATCAAATCAAAGGAGATAATCCAGAGAAAAATGAATCTACATATGCTTCACATTCCCCTCATTATTTGTCAGATTTTACTCCAGAAGAAGTTGGCAAGTTGCAGAAAGAGCTTACCATATTACTAAAGCTTAAACCGACTTCCGAAGGTGATGATTCGGGGTTTGAAAAGGCTAACCTTCAATTGGATAAATTTATAAACTGTCCATCCTGCCTGGACGACGGTCGAACAAATTGCAATAAGTTGTGCGACAAATCGGACGACAGCGGCGGTGATCTTTCAAGAAGTACGAGTGTTGTGAAGAGCAAAGGCAAAGAAGTGCTCCAAGATCATAATAACAATGTTATTAGGCAAAGATCAATGTCATTTCTTCTAAAAAAATTGTTTGCTTGTCACGGGGGCTTTGCACCTGCTCCCAGCTTAAGAGATCCAATTCCCGAGTCCAGAATGGAAAAGGTATGCATACAGATGAACTCATTGTCACTAGCGCATACATGTACAGAATGGTTTTTTCTGATTTTAGTATTCTTGATTATTTACAGCTTTTGAGGGCCATACTTCACAAGAAAATCTATCCCCAGACATCGCCCACATCAGGGAAGAAATATCTCGGGGAAAGATATTCCCCCCGAACGGATTCTGCCAGTCATCAGAGTGATCAGGACAAAGAAAACGATGGATGTAAATGGGTCAAAACTGATTCCGAATGTAAGTATTTATTCCAAACGCCTTGCACACACAACAGATCAAAATGCACTCGGCAAACAGGCGCTCTTCTTCAAGATGTAATGGTTTTTTTGGTCTTTGCAGATATTGTTCTGGAGATCTAGATCCCTACCCCGATACTGACGGAAGTCCATTAGTTTGAAGATCGAACTCTCTCTCTCCCTCTTGGTGTCATAAAATAAGAATGTAATCGTGGAAGTAATTTTGTAAATGAGTTTAAAATTAGATGACGACGAATTACCTCCGTTTATTGGATTTTGGTGTTTGTCTGCAGTGTTCAACAGTTCTTCATCGACGATCCGTTATAATTGATATCCCTACTCTGAAGATCTTGAACAGATTGACGAAAATTCATAAATGCCAAACATAGGTGGCAAAGATAATCGATTGTATCCCTTTTTACCTCGATGACAACTCGTCTTTGGTACTAAACTGTCACACTTTTTGTTAGTGTTGACCTGTTAAACGGAAGAAGGAAAGTTCTTGTATGGTAGTATGAGATGTTAGCAGTTATTGTTTTGCAGGATAACCTTATCCTTTTAAGAGATAATAGTTCTTGTTTTTCATAACCCTTATGATCCATTATCCCTCGTATAGTTATTTTAAAACCTCTATATTTTGATGGAAAAATATTTATTCAAGAACAACATATTTGGTTTAGGAGCACTCTTTGATCGAGGAGATTCTGAATAGAAGAGACAATTTTTTGCTGTGAGAATTTGATCGATATAGTTGGAGGTAAGCGCTCTTTCATGCTTCCATTTAAATTTATTTCATGAATTTTATAATGTTATAGAAATTCATATTTAGTCTTACATTTGGTATCAGAACGATACCTCTAACTTGTTTTTAATTCCATTGGTGGAGTAGAGTTAAGCGAGCCCTTTGAACGGAAGCTCGAATTAAAAAAAATTATTTTTTAGGTTCTCAGTGGTCATACCTAGGTAGTGTGTGTGTCTGGTTTGCTATACCAGCAGACCTCGGCAGTGAGATGCCAAGGGAGGCGTCGAGTATGTTGGCGATTGTGTACCAGGCACACAGTCTGGCATTGGGTGCGCCGGTGTCGAGCGCATGACGATGAATCAAGCAAATGTTGGTTGATGGCTGGGTGCGTCAACATCGATTAAATGGTGTGCTGATGCTCGGAATGCTCTCGACGGGAGCATGTCAGAATGTTGTTTAGGCAAGGCGTGCCAGATTTTGCATTCTCTGGCAATCCCACAGTGCTATGCGTCGGAGCAATGATCGTGCTCTTTGTGCGAGTCACCTGATGGTTCACACAACAATGTTGTGCATTAGAGGAAGGGTGTATGTCGGGGTCGATTATGTTAGGAATTAGATACCCTAATGCAATACTCATGAGAGCAATAATAATCGTAGAAGAAGAAATAATTAAACACGAAAACACAAGATTTATACACGTTCACCCCAAGGTGAGACTATGTCTTATTTTTTGTCGCTGCAATAACTCACTATAATGATGGTTTACAAGATAAATAACTTTTCTCTCCCACAACATAAGATCCTCGATGATAACCCTAACAGTGGCATCCCCAAATATAAAGAGAAAACCAGAGCAACCAAAATACAAGTGTGAAATCCCCAAGCCACCCTTAGTGAAACAGTAGTCAATATATCATGGACCTTTCGAGGGCTCCACCCCCGAACCCCTGGGAGGGGGGACTCCCCGTCCCCCTTCCAACTCCCACGGTGACCTTACCTCGAAGGTCGATCCGTGTACCTCCACAACATAAGGTGTTAATTAGGCTCCACAACTTAACAGAGTATAACGTGTGTAGTGCCGGCCATCACGGTATGTTCTCGACGACAATGATGAAGGTGAAGTGCCATCGATCTCTCCCTCTGCGTCGCAGTATGCTCTCGCCGAAGTGCTGGCTGGTGCGGTATATGTCGACAACGATGACAATGGTGGCCGACGTCAAGGTTCTAATAGAGGTCGACGGTGCCCACCATCGAACTCCCCTTCTGAGAGTTGCCAGAGGTTGACGACGACCTCCAATGCGCAGGAACGCAAAAAAAAAATCATATTTGATCTTTTGGAGCGATCTAATCGCTTAAGTTCGATGTTTATTACGTCTCATATAGGGAAGAGTATTCATGGATCAATACCAAAACAAAGAAATATCTTCAAGCTATTCATTATCAGTTTGAGACTTTGAACAAGGCATTAGCGAGCATCCTGATGACCAAGATGTGTTCCATGAAATTTACTAGCACCAAGGGTATGCACGAGTACATCATGCAGATGCGGGATATGGCTGCAAGACTGAAATCGAAGAAGATTGAGTTGTCTGCGTCATTTTTTGTCCACTTCATCCATAACTCGTTTCCGTTTGAATACGCACCCTTCAAGATTTCTTAGAACACACTTAAGGAGAAATGATAAACTAATGAATTTTGGACCATGTGTGTACAAGAAGAAGGGAGACTGAATCAGGACATGATCGAAAGTGCACATTTGACGACTTGAGGCAAGAAACCTTTTAAGAAAGGGAAGGGAAAACCGGCTCTTAATAAAGTGGATAAGGGTGATGTCAAATGCTTCTTTTGCAAGAAAACAATGAGATATAAAGAAGATGTGTCCCCAATTCAAGCATTAGCTTGAAAAAAAAGGTAATCTCATATCCTTAGTGTATTTTGAATCCAATATGACTCATGCTTTTGATAACACTTAGTGGATTGATTTTGGTATTACAATCCATGTTGCCAACACCATGCAAAACTTCTTGAACCATCAAAAACCGACACAAAGTGAATGTTCCATCTATTCAAGAAACAAAATGGGTTCACATGTGGAGGCAGTTGAAACTTACAAACTTATCCTCAATATTGATTTTGTTTTAGACCTTGAAAGGACCTTTTATGTTTCATCATTTTCTAGAAACCTTATCTTAGTTTCTAGACTTTCACTTTTTGGATTCAATTTTAATTTTCTCGGTAATTCCCTTCGTTTATACAAACAATATTCTGGAAATAGAATTTTGGATGAAGGATTGTTTAAATTTCTTTCAAACCATGCCTTTGATTGTAGTTTTACAATTGTGCATGGTTCAAATGTTGGTATTAAACGTGGTGTTATAAATTAGAAATCTTCCATGTTGTGGCACATGAGATTAAGTCATATATCTATTGATATAATTAAAATATTAGTAAATGATGGAGTCCTTCAGGCTCTTGACTTTACTGATTTTAGTATTTGTGTGGATTGCATTAAGGAAAAAAAATTAATAAATACAAGAAAGAAGCTAGAAGGACTTATGATATTTTAGAAATTATACACATTGATAATTCGGGTCCTTATATATTTCATTATTTTTATTGATGACTATTGATGATTGTTGATGACTAAACACGAAATATTTTCTTTATGATAAAAGTGAAGCACTAGATGTTTTTAAGGTCTATAATGAAAAATTAGAGAAACAATTATGCAAATATATTAAGATCATGAAATCAGATAGGGGTGGTGAATATTATGGTAGGTACACGAAAAATGACGATTACTAGGTCCATTTGCAAGGTTTCTTGAGGAACAAGATATTGTTACACAATACACAATATCGGTCTCACCATCTCAAAAATGGTGTGGCTGAAAGACGAAACCAAACATTAATGGACATGGTGAGGAGTATGATAAGTAAATCTGATCTCCCATTGTCTTTGTGGAGTGAAGCTCTAAAAACTATAACTTATGTACTTAATAGGGTTCCAAACAAGGTAGTTCACAAAATACCATTTGAATTATGGAAAGGTTGAAAACCTACTTTAAGGCATGTACATGTTTGGGGTTGCCCAGCTAAAGTTAGAATCTATAATCCACATGAGACAAGTTAGACTCTAAAACAGTTAGTGGAAATTTGATTCGCTATGTAGAAAAGTCTAAGGGATTTAAATTTTATTGTCCATCTTGTATGACAAGAATTGTGGAATCTAAGAATGCCAGGTTACTAGAGAATGATGAGATTAGTGGAGTAGGATACCTTGAAACTAAGTTTTTGAGGACCATAACAGTTCTCAACTTGTTCCCATGTCTTCACATAGATTGGTTGTGTTTCAAGATAATCATCAAAACTTGATTCTTCAAGAACAGCCCATAGTTGAAGAACAATACCATCATGAGGATATTTTTATAGATCCAATTATGCAATATTCTCAACTTGAAAATGTTGAAGTAACATTAAAAAGATCTTCAAGATTTAGGAAACTTGCAATTTCTTCAGAGTATGTAGTGTACTTCAAGAATCTAACATGGACATTGGTGTTGGAGATGATCCTATTACGTTTTCACAGGCTGTGAGTGAAATAAATCCACATTATGGAATGATGCCATGAAGGAAGAGTTGGATTCAATGGCTAAAAACCAAGTCTGGGATCTTGCTCAATTACCTATAGGGGGAAAGGCCATTGGTTGTAAGTATGTTTTTAAAACCAAAAGAGATTCTTTAGGCAATATTGTTAAGTTGTGGAGCCTAATTAATGCCTTACACTAAGTTGGTATGTGGGTCATTAAGGGTAATTTGGGGATTTCACATTATAATTTGGTTGCCCTAATTTTCTCGTTATATTTGGTGCGCCACTATTAGGGTTTAATTACCTAGAGTATTATCATCAGAGCAATATCATCTATTGCGGCTGAAGAGGTTAGAGAAACGATTTCTCTTGTAAACTATTTCATCTTCATAATGGATTACTGCAACAGCGAAAGATAGGACGTAGTCTCACCTTGAGGTGAACCTGTATAAATTTTGTTGTATTTTTTCGTGCTTGTTTTTCCCTTCTTCCACGTTTATTATTATTTCTCTTGTTATTTTGGAATTAGGGCGTCTAATTCATAACAGTTCCAACATGGGCAACGGTAGATGGAAGTCAAGGAATGGAAAAAGCAAGTCCAAATTCAGAAGGAATGTAGAGTGCTGGAATTGTGGCAAGTTTGGTCAAATAAAGCAAAACTGTAGAGCACCAAAGAAGGAAAGAAAAATGATGTTACAAACACAGTGACTGAAGAAGTACAAGATGTTTGACTTTTGTCGGTTGATAGCCCTATTGACTCTTGGATGTTAGATTCAAGAGTTTTTTTTTACACCATTGCGCACCATGAGATAATGCAAATTATGTTGCTGGAGATCACGGGAAGGTGTATCTTACTGATGGAGAACCTTTGGACATTGTCGGTATTGGTAATATCAGTTTGAGGATGTCAAATGGGACAATGTGAAAAATTCACAAGGTGAGACATGTGTAATTTGATCTCATTAGGGTAACTTGATGATGAAAGTCATATTGTGACTTTTAATGGTATTGCCTGGAAAGTCATTAAGGGAGTCATGGTTGTTGCATGGGGAGTTAAAACTAAAACTCTTTACATCACTTCCAATTACAGAAACACAGTTGCAATTATTGATGCTGTTATTGATTCTAATTTGTGGCATTATAGGCTCGATCACATGAGTGAGAACGGAAGGAAAGTGCTTCACTCCAAAGGGAAGTTACCAGGGTTGAAAACTATAAACAAAAGTTTATGTGAAAGATGTATTTTTGGCAAACAGAAAAGGGTTAACTTTTCTAAGGTTGGAAAAGAGCAAAAGATAGCAAAATTGGAGTTGGTTCACACGGATGTGTGGGGGCTTTCAACTGTTACCTCCCTTGGTGGTTCTAACTACTATGTGACATTTATTGATAATGCAAGCAGAAAGGTATGGGTTTATTTCCTGAAAAGGAAAGCTGATATCTTTGATACATTCAAGAGATGGGGAGCAATGGTTGAGAATGAGATAGATTTGAAGGTGAAGTGCTTGCAGTCAGATAATGGGGGAGAATACATAGATGCTGATTTCAAGTGGTATTGTGCTAATAATGGAATCAAGATGAAGAAGATTATCCCTGGAAAACCTCAATAGAATGGTATTGGTGTGGCAAAGAGGATGAATAGGACTTTGAATGAGCGTGCTAGGAGCATGAGATTGCATGCGGGATTGCTAAAGATGTTTTGGTCTGAGGCCATTAGCACCGCTACCTATTTGATTTACAAAGGTCTCTCAACACCATCGAATTACAAAATACGAGAAGAGGTTGGAGCGGCAAAGAGGTAAACCTTTCTTTCTTGAAAGTTTTTGGCTCAAACACAGAGTGATCTACGAAACATCTGTGAAATCCAGCCCATATCAGTGCTTGGCTAAATTTATCATACCATACATGAGGAGACTATTTCAGACCATGAAGGGATTTCTTCAATCGACATACCGACTTCCCCTCAACCACAAATCCAGGTGGTTGTTTCATATAAATTTATTCCTTTATATCCCCATTGAGGAAATCATTTTTCACATCAAACTAATAGAGTGGCCTGGAAGAATTAGCAACAAGAGATAATAAGATACATACCGAGTTCAATTTGGCCACCGGTGAGAACGTTTGCTCATAATCGATCCCATAACACTGCATATAGCCTTTTGGCAATGAGGCATGCCTAAAGGCGAGAAACTGACTCATCTGGATTGTGTTTAACTGCATAGACCCACTTATAGCCGATAGGTATTTTTTCCTTATGGAAGAGGACCTAGAGCCCATGTCTGATTCTCATAGAGTGCCTGCATTTCTTCTTCCATTGCCGCCTCCCACCCTGGATGTTTCAGAGCCTCCTGAAATGATTGTGGGACAGAGATAAAGGAGATAGACACAAGAAATTGACAACATGAAGAAAATAAAAGATGGTGAGACCCGAAATTGGAGATGGGTGAGAAGTAGAGGGCCTAGTGCAAGCTCTAGGTTCTTTCCTTAAGGCGGTGGGTTATCATGTTGTGGTCTAAAAGGAACAAGAGAAGATAGACATACCTCAATGGGATCCGCAAACTTCGCAAGTGTGGTGTCAACCAATGCTTCAGGGGGTTGAATAGTTTCCGTAGCACGGGGCACAACCAGTCGAGGAGAGGATAGCATAGAGGAGAGACCTGGAGAGGCATTTTTATAGTAGTATGAAGAGTTTTCAAAAAAGGATATATCCCTAGACACAAGTAACCTTAGGAGAGTAGGATTGTAACAAACATAACTCTTCTGCATGCAAGAGTATCATAAGAAGATACACTTGACAGATTTTGAATCAAGTTTACTATGTTGTGGGAGGTAATATGAACAAAGCACGTACACCCAAAGACTTTCAGGGGAAGCGAAAAAGGATCACCATGTGGAAACAATAAGGAATATGGGGATCTATGACCAAGAACGAAATAGGGTAGCCTATTTATAAGAAAGCATGCAATAAGGATGGCATGCGGCCAATAAAAGTATGGTACTTTTATGGTATACAATAAGCCACAAGCTACCTCAAGAAGGTGACGATTCTTCCGTTTTGCTACACCATTCTTTTGAGGGGTGTATACAAAAGATGTTTGATGAATAATGTCAATATCTTGACAAAAATAGTCAAGATCACTGGAAGTATATTCTTTGGCATTATCATACCTAAGTATTTTTTTTTACCGAATTGAGTGTCCATCATAGCATTAAAGGATTTAAAAATTGATGGTATTTTAGATTGCTCTTTAAAGAGAAATAGCCATGTGGCACCAATAAAGGTAATAAAGTACTTAACTCGGGAAATATTTGAGACACTCAAGGGTCCCCATACTTCTGTGTGAATCAATGAAAAGAGGAGCAACACTTTTAAGTTTAGGACGAGGAGAGCATGTGGTCCTCTGGTGTTTGCTCAATTGACACACTTCACAATTTAAACTTGAAATATCCTTAAAGGTAGGAAAAAGAAGATGAAGAAATTGTGCGGATGGATGTTCTAACCGATTGTGCCATAGACTTGTCTCAATGCGCTTGCTTGAGATGACATTTATTTGAGGCATGTCCAAGTAGTAGAGCCCCCCTTGTTCACGGCCTCCACTAATCACCTGCTTCATTGTAAGATCCCGAAACACATAGGGAGTGGTGAGAAGGTAATAGAGCAATTGAAATACTGTGCAAGTTGACTAATAGATAAAAGATTCAAGGGAAAGGAAGGAATAAAAAGAATATATGTGAGCGGAAGTGATGGTGTAACAGAGGTGGATCCTTTCCTAAGACCTTTAGTTTGGGTGTCATCAGCTATGGTAACAAATTTATTCAAGAGACAAGGAGAGACAAAGTGGAGTAGATTTTTGTTATCTGTGAGATGCTCGAAGGCCCCTAAATCAGTTATCCAGGATGAAGAGGAGGAAGTGGCAGAGAGCATACCTAAAGCGGTGGTGGCAGCAACAGTTGAGGAGGAACTTGGAGAAGAGACCATCAAAGTTTTCATTTTCTAGAATAAGTCATACTCATATCGGTAAAGGGTTTTCTTTTCTTTTAGTGGGGCAAACTTGTCCTCCTTTGTATCACTTACTGAGGCTTGATTAACCTTAGCCCATTCTAGCATGCCAAGGATTTTCCAACACTAATCGATAGTGTGGCCATATTTTCCACTGTGGGTGCATTCCTTGCTTTCTGTTCTGCAGGAACTTCCTTCCACCTCTTCCTCGTCCTCCTCTATAATTTCTTCCACGGCCTCGGCCACGAACGGTTGATGTTCCCCTATTCCCAGAGTACATAGTGGATGATACTTCCATTGGAGAAGGGGAAGAAGAGTCTCTAATACGGAGTTATATGACGCATACATCATCAAAGGTGGGAATAGCAGAGGCGCTAAGGAGTTGAGTTTTATCAACCTCGAGATATGGCTTAATATTTTCTAGGCAAATGGCAGTAGCTTCCATTCTTGAAGAAGGCCTCTAAATCGAGCCAAATATTCATGAATATTTTCTCTTGTTTAGTATTGAACATACTTTGTAGAATATCATATGGCCTTTGTAAGTTATCGGTGCTAGAGTACAACTTAGCACATGTCTCCCAAATTTGCTTGGTGGTGTCGAGATGAACAACATTGTTGGAGACAAGTTCTTCCATGCTGTTGATGAACCAACTAATTACCTAAGTGTCATTTTTTAACCACTTAGCATAAGCAACATCTTCTTCATCAATGCGTGGCCCAAGTTTGGTTAGGTGACCAAGTAGGTCCCTTGTAATAATAAATCGTCGAACCGATGAGGACCAAATCAAGTAATTTGATATCCCCCGCAAGGGTATAGTAGTAATCTTGGGAATATCATTCTTGCTACTCATGTATTCTTCAGCCATAAGAGGCAATTCAAGGGTAATAGTGTACTCAAATGTGAAGTAGCCTAAGTAAGTTGCTTGTAGAATCAAGTGAAGCCAAGACAAGCTCAGGTATATGGGAGGAGAACCAGAGCTTATCAAGCCTTTTAGCCATGGAGGAAATCCTCTTAGGCAAGTAAACTTTCTGGTAAAAAATTTCTATAATTAATTCTCTAGTCTTCCTTTTAGAGAATAGCAAAAATCAATCAACAAACATGAAATCAAGGTAAGGTGGTATCCCAAGTTAGATCTTTCCAAGATCATCCCAAAAATATATTTGACTCCAGCTTGGAATAAACTAGTTTAGATTCAATCCCTCATGAGTTAGGCAAGATATGATTGATAAAAAATTAAACAAATCAGGCCTAATCAAGAAGATATTGATTGAATGTGAGATCTCAAAAACACAACAATCTTTCTTCAAATAGATTGGCGCCAACTAGAATTTCCAAAGGATGAATTCCTTAATTATTTTGTGCTCCCTTCATTTTATGTAAAACACAATATTCCATTCTTGATTTTTCAAGAACTAGCAGCCATCTCATGGCTTTGAATCAAACAAGGTCTGGCCTCCCCGTTTTTAAAAACACTACACAATATTTTGCACAAAAAACAGCCTTCTTCTTTCAGCTTGCCCCTTCTATTTTTTTTATTCAAAACTGATGAACCTTGGTATGAGAGATGAGAACATCTCTGTAATACTCATATGAGCACCGAGACCAAAAAAACTTCTCCAAAAAAAGTCACAAACCTGAATAGAGTTTCAACTCTCCAAACAATTCAATTAATGGAGAAACTTAGCATAGAAGCTAAGTAATTAGATTTCCGAAATCCAATGGATAAAAAACCACTCATAATAGGCTCAAGAACATTGTTATTCATCAGAAAATCTTTTTTTCCCACGAAATAATAACTCTTCATGCGAAAAATCTCAACATAAACGATTTTCAGCCAAGAACTTGCAAACCAACAAAAAACACAGCCTTGGTAAACTTCTTCTAATCTGAGATGCATAAATCTCAATACTTTCATATGATGAAGACAATAATAAAATCATCTCTGAACCATCTTCTAGAGTTAAGAAAACCAAGAGCATGAAGTCATAATAACAAGAAGGAAAAACAAACTTATCTCAACATGCTTCAATCTTGCTTCACAAAGAGCCTTTTGCGAGTAGCTTTGATCATAACTTCTTAGAGCATCCTCTTGACATAGGGATCCTAAATTCAATGATCTGATACCATGTTGAATTTAAGCATGCTTAAAACCTCGAGCAAGATGAGAGAGGGAGAAGAGAGGGGAGTGACAAGAGAAGAAAAGAACAAAGAGAGAGAGAGTTTAGGGAGAAGAGAAAAGGGAGAAGAGAGACTTTAGGCTAGGAGAGAGATTCTTCCACGAATTTTAGAATAGGAGAGCCTGATTGAAACCTTTAAAACCAAGACTCATATTTACACTATTTCCATTACATATTTAGGGAAAATCTGCAATCAATTAGGATCCCTAATTACATCAATCATAATTAGCTAAATTACATCAATCAAAGGAAGATCAATCAATTACATTAATCAAGGAAGATTGCCAAATCTATCAACTCATGTGATGAGGATTCCACCTCGTGTGATGACTCATCATGCCACCTCGTGTGGGCATGGTGGGTTTGGTCCCACCTTCTAACAGCTATAAAGCTCAATTTCCTAAGTTATAAAAAGATCTTGTTAATTATACTATAACTGCTCTTTATTATGGCTATCATTTTCAGCCTTTTGTCTGTCTAGAATCAGTAATAGGAATTTAATTTCACCTGAAGATATTTTCAAAAAATACATTTGGTTCAAATCCCATAGATATGCAGGACCTTTTCTACCATCTTGCTATGAGGAAGAGGGAAGGCACTAATTTCCTTAAGCTCTCAATCATTCAATGTTGTGAAATATAATTGTCTATCTTATCTACGAGATGTGAACCTATTGTGATTGTCGTCAATGGGTGGTAAAGATCTTTCTATTGAGTGGGTCTAGCGATGCAAGGTAGGCAAGTGGAGTAGTTTCAGTATTGAGGAAGGCAATGAAGAAGCCCGTCACTGAGTGGGACTGGTCCATTCTCGCACTTCTTTTCTTTTTGTCCTTAATTCATTTTTTTAAAAGAAAGATTATCTAGTCTCTTGAACTTGGTTGTCATGATATTGTGCAAGAAGTCTTAGATTTGGCTCCAAGATTAAGGTTCTTTTTTTAATAGAGATCAAGATATTATATATGTTGCATTCATACAACATCCTAAGAACAACCTAGGGCTACGATGGGCACTAATAACCAACCTCCTAATATGTTTCCATGAGTATCACTCTTAGTTTTTCTCTTCTATCTTGTTATCTTCTTTGTTTCATAGTTTTTTTCTTAAAGGCTTGCTTACTATGTTTTCATTAGCATTGGTTGATAAAATTCTACCATTAAAAAAATAAATAAAATCTCTTGGTTGTTAAGTTATAGTATTTTGAATTTTTATGTTTATTTGGGATAAGTGGCATTAAAGCTTAGTTTCCTAAGTTATAAATGTTAAGTTGTGGAGCCTAATTAAAGTCTTACGCAGGTCGACCTTCGTTGTAAGGTCACCGAGGGGGTTGGAAGGGGGATGGGGAGCCCCCTCCTCAAGGCTTCGAGGGTGGAGCCCCCGTCAAATCCACGATATATTGACTACAATTTCATTAAGGGTAGTTTGGGGTTTCACACGTGTAATACATATGCCCTAATTTTCTCTTTATATTTGAGAGCGTTGTTATTTGGGAGCCGAAGAGGTTAGAGAAATGATTTCTTTTCTAAACTATTTCATCTTTATAGTGGATTACTACAATGGAAAAAAACAAGACATAGTCTCACCTTGAAGCGAACCTATATAAATCATGTTGTATTTTCGTGCTTGCTTTTTTTCTTCTTCTACGATTATTATTATCGCTCTCATTAGTTTGCAATTAGGGCGTCTAATACCTAACAATAAAAATATCTTGTTAATTATACTATAACCACTCTTTATGATGGTTATCATTTTCAACCTTTTGTCTCTCTAGCATCAACAATAGGAAGTCAATTTCACCTGAAGACATTTTCAAAAAATCCGAGTGGTTTTGGTCCCATAGATATGCCAGTTTTCTATAATCTTCCAATGAGGAATTGGGAGAAAAAATTTAAGGCACAAATATTCTTAAGCTCTCACTCATTTGATGTTTTGAAAGATAACTATATGTCTTATCTACGAGAACGTGAACCTATTGTGATTGTCGTCAATGGGTAGTAAAGAACTTTCTTTGGTGTGGGTCTGACGATGCAAGGTAGGCGTGTGGAGTAGTTTTAGTATTGATGAAGGCATTTAAGAAGCCCGTGATAGAGTGGGGCAGGTTCATTCTCGTACCTTCTTTTTTTTGTCCTTAATTTGTTTTTCAAAGAAAAATAATCTTGTCCCTCGAACTTGGTTGTCATGATTTTGTGCAAGAAGTCTTAGATTTGGCTCCAAGATTAAGGTTCATTCTAATAGAGATCAAAATCTTATATATGTTGCCTTCATACAACATCCTAAGAACAACCTAGGGCTATGGTGGGAACTAAGAATCAACCTCCTAATGTGTTGCTTGAGTATCAGTCTCTTAACATTTCTCTTCTAACTTGTTATCTTCTCTATTTCATAGTTTTTCTTAAAGGCTTCTTTACTCAATTTTCTTTGGCATTGGTTGATAAATTAAAATCTCTTGGTTGGTAAGTTATAGTGTTCTATTTTTTTATGTATATTTGGGATATGTGGCAATTAAGCTCGGTTGCCTAAATTATAAAAAGATCTTGTGAGGTACACCATAACCACTCTTTATTATGGCTATCATTTTCTGCCTTTTGTCTCTCTAGCATCGGCATTAGGAAGTCAATTTCACTTGAAGACATTTTCAAAAAATCCGAATGGTTCAGGTCCCGTAGATACGTCAAACATTTTCTACCATTTTGCAATGAGGAAGAAGGAGAAAAGGTCCTGGAAAAAATATCATTATGCTCTCACTCATTTAATGTTGTGAAAGATAATTGTCTGTCTTCTCTACCAAACCTGAGATTATCTTCTATGGGTAGTAAAGAACATTCTATGGAGTGGGTCTGGCGATGCAAGGTAGGCACTTGGAGTAGTTTTAGGATTGAGGAAGGCATTGAAGAAGCCCGTCACAGAGTGGGGCAGGTTCATTCTCACACTTCCTTCTTTTCTCTTTGTCCTTATTTTTTTTTAAAGAAAAATTATCTAGTCCCTCGAACTTGGTTGTCATGAATTTGTGCAAGAAGTGTTGGATTTGACTCCAAGATTAAGGTTCATTTTAATTGAGATCAAGATCTTATATATGTTGCCTTCATACAACATCCTAAGAACAACCTAGGGCTATGGTGGGGACTAAGAACCAACCTTCCAATTTGTTTCCTTGTGTATCACTCTCTTAGTTTTTCTTTTCTACCTTGTTATCTTCTCAATTTCATAGTTTTTTGCTTAAATGCTTGTTTGCTCTGTTTCCTTTGGCATTGGTTGGTAAAATTCTACCATTCAAAAAATAAATAAAATCTCTTGGTTGGTAACTTAATAGTATTTTATTCTTCGTGGAGACTAGGTGATCATAGATTGCCTCTCTATATCTCACCTTCTTGTGAAGTCTTTTATAGATCTATACTCCGAGGAGTCATTCAACCGTGCAATCCTTCATCAACTCGAGTTCAAGCGCATAAAAAATTTGGATGCTAAAAATCTAGAGCCTCCTTTCTGCTCTAAAGAAATCAACTTGGCTGCCATTGGCTTGCCTAAGGATTGGGCCCCTAGGCCAGACGGATTCAATGGAGAGTTCTACCACAAATTTTGAGGAACTGTCAGAAATAATGTGCATGCCTTTGCAAAAAAAATTCATCAAGTTGGTACACCCATAAATCCATCGGAGCCTCCTTCATTACTTTAATCCCAAAAGAAATGAACTCAGCCATTCCTCAAGACTTCAGACCTATCAACCTCACCACTAGCTCATACAAAATCATAGCACGCATTCTATCTAGCTGCCTCAGATCCGCCCTCCCTCAAATAATAAACCTTGCCAAAGTGCCTTCATCAGAGGCCGAAATATTCTTGATTCAGCAATGGCTGCTCATGAACTACTTGATTCCTTAAAAAATCCAACCTGCCTAAAATTGTCTTGAAGCTTGACTTTGAAAAAGCCTTTGACCGTGTCAACTGGAAGCTTATTGACCATCTTTTATACCAAATGGGTTTTGGCACACGTTGGAGATTCTGGATGAGAAGTTGTATCTTAAATGTGTCATATTCCCTTTTGGTTAATGGCAAATCCTGTGATTTTTTTTAACGGATCGAGGGGTATCCGCCAGGGGGACCCTCTATTGCCATTTCTATTCACCCTCACTGCTGAACACCTGTTGACTATAGTCTACCTTGCCAAAGGCACCGGTTGGCTCAGTGCCATCTCTACTGACCCTACTCAAGACATTGCCCTTATCCAGTATGCTGATGATACTATTTTCTTAGGTGAAGGCACGATGGCCCAAGTCTCACACATTAAAGCTTGCTCAACTTAATCAAAATTTCATCTAGTAAAAAAGTCAGCTGGACGAAATCCTCCATCACTGGCTTAATATTGACCTAAATTTATTGAACACAATGGCTAGCTATCTAGGGTGCAAAATTTCAAATCATCCTAGCAGCTATCCCTTTGATCTCTAGCATGCCTTCAAAAAGCTCCTGGCATCCAGTAATTGAATGTTTGGAGGGTCGTCTGGCTTCCTGGAAAGGAAATTTTCTTTTGAAAGCAAGTAAACTTGTGCTTATTAAATCCTGCCTACATGAAATTCCCAGTTACTATCTGTCACTATTTTGGTGCCCTGCATCAATCAAAAACAGACTTGATAGCATCAAAAGAAGGCTTTTGTGTGTGTGTGTGTATATGTGTGTGTGTGTGTGTGTGTGTGTGTGTGTTTGTGAGTATGCACCTAATGGTGAAAAGAAGTACCATCTTGTGAAGTGGGCTGACATGTGTCAACCCAAACACCCTGGGGTCTTGGGATCCATGATACCACAACCACCAACTTGACCTTCTTCTTGAAATGAATTTCGAAATTCAACTTGTTCCCAGAACTGATATGGAGAGCTTCAATCGCCGCTAAAGCCAACAAACCAATTGGCTAGTGGACGATGTTATTCCCCTGTCTGGAAAAAAAATCGTTATGCTACTCCCCGACTTTAGAAGGCAATCAAATGTTACATTGGTAATGGTCGTCTCACAAATTTCTGGTTTGATTGGTGGCTGGGATTCAATAGTCTTGATAGAAGCCATGGCTTGATATCAAACTTGGCCAGGAGCACTGATGTTTCTATCTCTGACCTTTGGTCCAAAAAATGGTGGCTGGAATTTGAAGCTTCGAAGAGCTCTTATGGACTTCTGAGGCCATTTTGGTATAAAATCTCCTTACCAGCCTCTCCAAGGTAAAAAGCTCTGGACAACCTCGCTAGATACACTTATGTGGACCCCTTACCTCAAAGAATCTTTTACCACTGCCTCGGCCTATGAATTCCTCAGCTGTCCTAACCATCCTCAACCTGGCCACCATGCGGCCATTGCCTGGACAATACTTGCCCCTCCTCGTGAAAAATTATTTATCTGGAGTGCTTGTAGGAATAAAATTTTCACCTTTGATTCCCTTATTTGGCGCGGCACTTCTGTCTAGGACCCCTCTTGGTCCTTTTGTCAAAATACTCCTGAAACTGCCACCCATGTCCCTCTCCACTGCCATTTTGTCCATGCAGTTTGGTTGAGCCTCCTTAATAAAATCGGCCTTTACACTATACCTCCAAAAATTTGCCATCCACTATCCTCTCAGTCATAAGTGCTAGACTCCCAAAGCTTGAAAAATAGCTCATATCTAGTTAAGTGGGTCATATCCTTTGGGACTTATGGAATGAAAGGAATAGAAAGAAATTCAAATTTATATCTTCCACATTGAAGTTTTGGTAGATAAAATTGTTGGTCAAGTGTCAACCTGGATCATGACTCGGAATGAATTCAGTTAACTCAGTGGCTCTAATCTCAGAGGGAACTAGTGTGTGGTAGCTGAGATGGTGCATCCTTCGTCCTTCAGTCCTTCAGTAATGGCGACCTGGGCTCCTCCACCTGCGGGCCACTATAAGTTGAATTTTCATGGCAAAACATTTGGCTGCCCTGGTTCTGCTGGTTTCAGAGGAATAATCCATGATGAAAATTGTCATCTCCTTTACTCCTTCGCCGGCCCATTGGAAGTCTCCGACTTTATCGCTGTAAAACTTTTCGTATTACTCAACGGGCTTCAAGTCTTCCAAGGCCATCTTGTGGGTCCCCTCCTTATTGAAGGCGACTCCAAGATTGTCATTGAGTGGTGCGCAAAGGCAAACAATCCTCCCTAGCGGCTTTGGGAAATTTACTTTGAAATAGGTAATATAACCTCTATTTTGAACTGTACTTGGAACCACATCCCTAGGTCTGCTATTCACTTGGCACATACTTAGGCTAAGTTAGGTGTTTCACTCCAACACCTTGTTGTGGAGGAAGGCCAGCATAGTTAGGTTTGTATATTTCTCTCCCTCTTATAAAGATTTTACATCCTTCATAAAAAAAAGTTTGAGTATTTTGAATTTTTATGTTTATTTGGGATAAGTGGCAATTGACATTAGTTTCCTAAGTTAAACAAAGATCTTGTCAATTATACTATAACCACTCTTTATTATGGCTATCATTTTTAGCCTTTTGTCTCTCTAGCATCAGCTATAGGCAGTTAATTTCACCTGAAGACATTTTCAAAAAATCCGATTGGTTCAAGTCTCGCAGATATGCCAGACAACTTTCTACCTGTTGGTAGATGGGCTCAAGCCCACAAGCTCAAGACAAGAAGCCCACACGTCAAAGGATTGGCATATGTGTGAAATATGGTGTTTTTTCTTAAAGATGGCATATGGATGTAAATACGTGTTTTTTTATGTCTTTTGTTTCATCAAGTTGTAGCCTTAAGGGCATTTTAAAGACTATAAATAAAGGCATTGTCTAAGAGGTAGGGCATTGAAGTTCTCTCCTCTCATTCGACAAATTTGTCCAGCCCTCATTCTCTCTTTGACGCAAACCTGTTTTCTCTTAATCCAAACTCTCTCCTTCCACGTCCTTCTTCTTCTCCTTTCCTTCTCTTTTCTTCTCTTTTCTTCTTCTTCTTCCTCGTTGATCTAAAGTTCCTCTCATGAGATCCTAAATTCTACATAGTATCAAAACAAGAAGTTTAGGATCTAACTTGGTGAAGTTATTATGGAATTTGTTCAAGAAGTTTGTAAAAGAAGGAGGTCCGCCATGAAGAGATAAGTTAATTCTCTTTTTATTTACAATTTTTTTCTCTTCCTTATTTACATACTCCAAATTATAGTTTTTCTACTTCTTGAACTTTGAATCACATCAAGTCAAGATAAATCTTTATATGTTGTAAAGATTGATTTCTATGACTAAAATGATGTTATAATCTTGATCTTCTTGTAAATCAATTACAAGCTTAATGAAGATCATTTGCTGTTTGTGTCTTATTAAGATTAATGGTTGAGATTCAGTCACCTTTATGTAACTTGGATTAATCTCATTTGAGGTAGAATTCTAGCACATGTTGTTGTAACTTCTCCTACTTAATGGTGCTCATGGGTTTGTGTTATGTTGTTGGATGCCCATTATATGTTTGATGAAATTCAAGCAGTCACTTACCCTTTGTTGTTTCTCTTGAACTTCAACCATTGAATTTTTTTTTACGTTGAAGTATTCCCATGAGCTGAAGATAAATTGTCTTCCAAGTGCATGATTTGCCCTTAAATTGTCTCTAAATATTTGTTCTCTCTCTCAGTTTGTTTTGGAGTTTGTAGTAAGGCCTAATCGGTTACATCTACCTTCTCCTCTTTCTTTTTAAGAATAGAAGAGGAATTGAGTAATGGCTGGATCTTATTCTCACTTGCTAAAGGCACAAATTTATTGATAATTTGGTGCTTGCTCTAGTGAAGAAAAAAAATTTTGGTGACTGATTTGGTCCACAGGTTCTTCAAATTACATTGAGTAATTGTTATTTGAAGAAGTCCCCTTCCCTTGACCTCCACATTTGACTTGCCTCATCATAGAGAGTGGACACAACAGTAATAAGAGTGATATACTCTGTATTACTACAATTCCATTCAGAGGTCTCTCCAATTACCTTAGTCGGCCATAATCGGTACTGAGGGTTCTCATTACTCTTGACCTTTTAAGCCACGTTATTAAATTCCCTCCTCCGATTGATGAAGAAGATGAAACCTACCACAAGTGGGTTAAAAATGATAACATGGTTATAAGTTGGCTCATCAATAGCATGGAAGAGCATGTGGCCAACAATGTGGTCCACTTGGAAATAGCCAAGGACATGTGGGACACTTGTGCTAAGCTTTACTCAAGTACTGCCTCATTACAAAGGGTATCTGATGTCTTACAAAGTATGCTGCATACTAAACATGGAGATAATTTTCACGAATTTTTTGCCCGATTCGGGGCCTTCTCCAAGAATGGAAAATAGCTCAGCCATACTCCACTGACATTGCCATTCAAGAACGAGAACGAGAAGCCTTGGCAGCAGCTATTTGCTTGTCGAATATTAAGCCTTACCTTGAGGTTGCTAAAACTCAGCTTCTAAATTCCTCCGCTCTTCCATCCTTCAATGACATTAGTGCTACATTACTACGGATACCTGATTCATCCCCTCCTTCTCCTATTGATGCTCCATCAGTGATGTTCTCCGGCAATCGGGGTACATCTTCGTCATACCGAGGATGGGGTACAAATATGAGAGGGGGTAAAACTATGAAGGAGGCAGAAAATAGAGGTGGTCGAACGGGTCCAAATAATTCCCGTAATGAGCCTCGACTTTGCACTTATTGTGGTGGTCAGAACCACCTTATGGAAATATGCTGGAAACTTCATGGCAAGCCTGATTGGCCCACGGTTAACCCAATATCTGTTAGTGTTGAGAAACATGAAGAAAAGGTTGACTCTTGCTACGAAAATGTGACACTTACTGCTGAAGACTATGTTCCATTTCAGAAAATGAAGTCCTTCATGGAATCCTCCATTCCCCCATTATCTATTGTTGCTACTACTATTGCCTCAAGTATGTTTTCTTCCTCTTCATCCTCTTCTTCTTGGATCATTGACTCTGGGGCCTCCGAACATCTATCAGGTAACAAACACTTATTTCAATCATTATCTCCCTTTTTCTCATAAATTCGTTACTATTGCTAATGATACCCAAACCAAGTCCTTGGCAAAGGTTCCTCTTCTCTTTCATCGTCTATTCCTCTTAGAGATGTTTTGTTTGTCCCTCAATTTCCTTTAAATTTTTGTTTGTTAGTCAATTAACCAAACAATTAAATTGCTTTGTCACCTTCTCACCATCTTCTTGTGTATTTCAGGATCTCATTATGAAACAGGTGATTAGTGGCGGCCATGAAAATGGACGCTTGTACTACTTCACTCTTCCACCATTAGCTGCCTTATCATCCACTACATCTGAGGCCCAACTTTGGCACAACCGGCTTGGTCATCCGTCTGGCCCTTCACTTCGTTCTTTGCTTCCGTCTTTAAAAGTACTTTCTAAATTCAGTTGTGAGGTGTGTTAATTAAGTAAACATATTAGGAGTACATATTCTCCTCGTATTACAACTACAGGTACTGCTCCTTTTGAGTTAATACATTCTGATGTCTGGGGACCTTTAAGTGTCTCAAATATTTTCCAAGTTAAATATTTTGTTATTTTTGTGGATGATTTTACCCAAGTGACTTGGTTATATTTATTTAAAGAGCGCTCAAAAATTCTTCCTTTGTTTAAAAATTTTCATGCTATGGTATTGATGCAATTTGGGAAGAAAATTCAAATCCTTAGGTCTGATAATGCTAAGGAATACATGTCTAATGATTTCAAATCATTTTGTAAGGGTAATAGGCTTATCCATCAAACATCATGTGCCTATACCTCTCATCAAAATGGTGTTGCTGAAAGGAAGAATTGTCATCTTCTTGAAGTTGCTCGGGGTCTCCTCTACTCCATGAAGGTACCCTATTTTTATTGGCCTCATGCTATACTTACGGCATGTTTTCTTATTAATAGGTTACCTTCATCAATTCATCATAATAAAACTCCTTACTCTGTGTTATTTCATGGCGAAGATCCTTTTTCTCTCCCTCTAAAAGTGTTTGGATGTACATGTTTTGTTCATGTTACTTTTCCACAACAAAATAAATTTGATCCTCGGTCTATGAGGTACATTTTTTTTGGGTACTCACACACCCAGAAAGGTTATGTCTGTTACAATCCTACCCTTCGGAGGATGCTTATCTCTCGGGATGTGACTTTCTTTGAGGACATCTCCTTCTACTCCTCCCATGATGCTCCTCCAGGTTGGACATTTCCTTCTACCACTCTGTGTCTGCTTGTGCCCTTCAATATTGAAGTTAACCCAACCCCTAACGCACTGGCCGTACCTTCACCTGTCGAGTTGTCGGATCCCCCAGCAGTAAGTCCTCCTCCTTGTTTGGGCCTGAATTTGATACTAGGCCTATTGCTTTAAGAAAGGAACGTCATTCTTGTACTACTTCGCATCCTATCTCAAATTTTATGTTTCACCATCGCTTGTCTTCCAAGTATTTTTAGTTCCTTACCTCTCTTTCTTCTACTTCCATTCCACAATCATATCAGGAGGCTCTGAAGCATCCAGGTTGGAAGACCACTATGGATGAAGAAATGCACGCCTTATATGAAAATCAAACCTAGTCCTTAACCTCAATCCCGAAAGGTAAAAGACCAGTTGGTTGTAGATGGGTGTTTTCGGTAAAAAATAATCCGGATGAATCGGTTGCTCGTCTTAAAGCTCAACTAGTTGGTAAAGGTTATACTCAGTACTATGGGATCGATTATGAGGAGACCTCTCCTATTGCAAAATTGATTTCGGTACGTATCATCTTATCTATTGCGGCTAACTCATCATGGCCCGAATATCAATTGGATGTTAAAAATGCCTTTATAAATGGTGATATAAGTGAGGAAATTTATATGGTTCAACCACCTGGTTATGTGGTTGAGGAGGAGTCGGTATGCAAGTTAAAAAAATCTTTATATGGGCTTAAGCAGTCCCCTCGGGCTTGGTTTGATAAATATAGTCAAGCACATCTACATTTTGGTTTTCATCGGTGTTCGATTGATCATTCAGTATATTGTAAAGATACTATCAAAGAAAAAATATTATTGGTTTTGTATGTTGATGATATTATCTTAACTGGTGATGATGCCCAGAGCATACAAGAAGTGAAGAAGATGATATGTTAAGAATTCAAGACTAAAGATCTGGGTATGCTTAAATATTTTTTGGGCATAGAAATACTTCAATCTAAGCATGGGATAATCTTGTCTCAGAGGAAATATGTCTTGGATCTACTTGAAGAAACAGGAATGAAGGGTTGTCGATCAGTTGACACACCTATGGATACAAATGTAAAATTGTGTGCCACAAATGGAGAAGATATTGATATTGGCAAATATCAAAGACTCGTGGGAAAACGGATCTATCTCACGATAACTAGGCCAGACATATCATATGTTGTAAGTGTGGTTAGTCAATCCATGCACAAACCACAGATTACCCATTGGCAGGCATTAGAGAGAATATTATGATACCTAAAAGGAGCTCCAAGAAGAGGATAGCTGTATAAAAAATATGGGCACTTCAACATAGAAGGTTTCTCAGATGCAGATTGGGCTGGATCACTTGCTGATAGAGAATCTACATCAAGATATTGTACTTTGGTTGGAGAAAACTTGGTTACATGGAAAAGTAAGAAGCAAAATGTGGTTGCAAGATCTAGCGCTGAAGCATAATATAGAGTTATAGCCCATACAGTTAGTGAACTCTTATGGGTTAGGACCCTTCTTACCGAATTAGGTTTTTATAAAAAGGGTTCCGTGGGTCTGCATTGTGATAATCAAGCAGCCATTCATATTACTTCAAATCCAGTTTTTCATGAAAGAACTAAACATATTGAGGTGGATTATCACTTTATACGGGAGAAGTTTTAAGCAGGAATAATCTCCCTTAAACATGTTTTATCTCAAGAGTAAGTAGATGATATTCTCACTAAACTCGTTACATCCAAAATCCTATCTTTTATATGTGGCAAACTGGGTATTTATGATGTCTTTTCTCCTCCAACTTGAGAGGAAGTGTTGGAAGATGGGCTCAAGCCCACAAGCTCAAGACAAGAAGCCCACACGTCAAAGGAGTGGCATATGTGTAAAATATGGTATTTTTCTTAAAGATGGCATAGAGATGTAAATACATGTTCTTTTTATGTCTTTTGTTTCATCAAGTTGTAGCCCTAAGGGCATTGTAAAGACTATAAATTAAGGCATTGCCTAAGAGGTAGGGCATTGAAGCTCTCTCCCCTCATTCCACAAATTCGTCCAGCCCTCATTGTCTCTTTAACGCAAACCTCTTTTCTCTTAATCCAAACTCTCTCCTTCCACGCCCTTCTTCTTCTCCTTTCCTTCTCTCTTATTCTTCTTCTTCCTCGTTGATTTAAAGTTCCTCTCATGAGATCCTAAATTCTACACTACCATCTTGCTATGAGGAATAGGGAGAAAAAAGTGAAGGCACAAATATTCTTCGGCTCTCACACATTCAATGTTGTGAATGATAACTGTTTGTCTTATCTATAAGGCGTGAACCTGTTGTGATTGTTGTTGATGGATGGTAAAAAAATTTCAATGGAGTGGGTCAACCGATGCAAGGTAGCCATGTGGAGTATTTTTCAGGATTGAGGAAGGCATTGAAGAAGCCCGTCACAAAGTGGGGTAGGTTCATTATTGCACTTCCTTCTTTTCTTTTTGTCCTTACTTTATTTTTTGAAGAAATATTATCTTGTCCTTAAAAATTGGTTCTAGTGAATTGTGCAAAAAGTCTTAGATTTGGCTCGATGATTAAGGTTGGTTTTAGTAGAAATCAAGATCTTATATATGTTGCCTTCATACAACGTCCTAAGAATAACCTTGGGCTATGGAGGGGACTAAGAAGACACCCTTTTGATGTATTTCCTTGAGTTGCACTCTCTTAGTTTTTTTCTTCTATGTTGTCATCTTCTCTATTTTATAGTTGTTGGTTAAATGCTTGCATATTCTATTTTCTTTGGCATTGGTTGATAAAATTTCACCATTCAAAAACTAAATAAAATCTCTTAGTCTATAAGTTATAGTATTTTGAATTTTTATATTTATTTGGGATAAGTTGCAACTAAGCTCAGATTCCTAAGTAATAAAAAGATTTTGTTAATGGTACTATAACCACTCTTTATTATGGCTGTCTTTTTGGGCCTTCTATCTTTCTAGCATCAACGATAGGAAGTCAATTTCACTTGAAGATATTTTCAAAACATCCGATTGGTTCTGGTTATGTAGATAAGCCAGAGATTTTTCTACCATCTTGTGATGAGGAATAGGGAGAAAACGTTAAGGGACAAATATTCTTAGGTTTTCACTCTTTCGATGTAGTGAAAAGTAACTCTTTGTCTTAACTACAAGACATGAACTTGGGTAATAAAGAACTTTCTTGTTAGGAATTAGATGCTCTAATTCAATACTAACGAGAGCAATAATAATCGTAGAAGAAGAAATAATCAAGCACGAAAAACACAAGATTGATATAGGTTCACCTCAAGGTGAGACTACGTCCTGTCTTCCACCGCTGCAATAATTCACTATGATGATGTAGTTTTTATAAGAGAAATCGCACACACTCAATTATTTTTTTTCCTCTTACCTCTCTCAACTGCAACCGATGATCCTTCTCGATGGTAACCCTAATAGTGGCGCCCCCAAATATAAAGAGAAAACTAAGGCAATCAAAATACAAGTGTGAAATCACCAAACTACCCTTAATAAAACAATAATCAATATATCGTAGAGACTTTCTGCATAAAGCGTTAATTAGACTCCACAACTTAACAATCTCGCACATTGAGACTAATCCATCATCAATAGCTCATCTACAGTAGCAACAACTTCTCAATCCTCAGAGAGAAGTCCAACTAAAGTTGCACAAAACTTCAGTTTCTCAATCATAACTGTCTGCGTCAACATATCAGCCGGATTCTGACTCTCAGTGCTAAGACTCCATCTTCTCAAGTCCAACCTGTATGTGCTTTGTTCTGGCATGATAAACAGGGTTCTTTTCTAGATGAATAGCACTCTGACTGTCACAATACAACACATTCTTCCTATTCTTGAGACCTAATTCTTCCTAGAAAGACTGTAGTTGTACCATCTCTTTGCTAGCATCGGTCACAGTGACATATTTTGCCTCAATAATAGAAATAACAACTATCTTCTCCAACTTAGAGACTTAACTAACTGATGTACCACCCAATATGTATACATATTCAGTAGTACTCTTCTGCCATTAATGTCTCCAGCCATGTCATCATCTACATAACCCTGAAATTCCAAGTCTAACTTTCTGAAACATAAGGTTGAGTCCATTGTGCCTCTCAAATACCAGAGAATCTACTTCACTGCTTCCCAAAGTTGTTTACATGGATTACTCATATATCTACGCACAACTCCCACTACATAAGCTATGTCTGGTCTAGTGCACCATATGGCATACATGAAACTACCAATAGAAAAAGCATAAGGCACATTGGCCATGTAGACTCGCTTCTACTCTGTAGAAGGTGATTGCTCTGTAGATAGCCTAAAGTGACTATCCAAAGGAGTAGTCACTACTTTTGCATCATTCATGTTGAACCTGTTCAACACCTTCTTCATATATTTTTCTTGTGACAGTTTAAAGACATTAGTATCCCTAAGAATCCTCCTCCTAAAGATTTTTTTTGTAACACCCAAATCCTTCATAGCAAAATTCTTGAATAACTCCATTTTTAACTTATTTATTTCCTATTTGCAAGCACCTACAATCATCATGTCATCAACATATAGCAGTAAAAAGATGTATGAGTCTTCAAGGTTCTTCACATAATAGCAATGATCTACCTGGCACATCAAGAAACCATTACTACTCATAAAGGTGTCAAACTTCTTTTACCACTATCTTGGAGCTTGTTTAAGACCATACAAGCTCTTTTGAAGTTTGCACACTATTTTCTCCTTTCCCAGTGCATCGAAACCCTATGGCTGCATCATGTAAATTTCCTCCTCTAAATCACCAAGAAGAAAAATTGTCTTTACATCCAACTGATCTAAGTGCAAGTCTTCATTTGCCACTAGTCCAAGTATTGTTCCAATAGTAGTCAATTTTACTACTGGAGAGAAAATCTCAGTGTAGTCAATACCTTCTTTTTGTTGAAAGCCCTTTACAACAAGTCTTGCCTTGTACCCCTTACTGCCATCATGTTCGTCTTTTATTCGGTAAACCCATTTATTCTGCAAAGCCTTCTTCCCTTTTGTTAACTCGGTCAACTTCCATGTCTGATTGGATAACAATGAATCAATCTCGTCCCTCATGGTCAACTCCCACTTGGTTGATTCATCAACTTGCATGGCTTCCTCATAACTCGTTGGTTCACCTTTATCAGTCAACAAAATATAATTCAAGAGTATGTCTGTGGTGGTCTGCTAGTTTTAGTAGATATCCTGAGTTCAATCACATGAATGTTCTGATTTACTTCTAGGGTTTTCCTGGTTTTCTTGAACAATATTCTCCATCTAAATAACAGGAAGATTTTTCTATTGAATCACTTCAGACTTCTTAGCTTCATTACTTGTGCTCTCAGAATCTGTTCTCAACTTGTCTTTATAAAGGGCACCTTCATTGAAGACCACATCCTTGCCCCTGATAACCTTATGAGTTTGGTCATCCCATAAATGATAACTAAACTCGGTACCACCATAGCCAATAGAGAAATATATCTTGGATTTAGCATCAAGTTTACTTCTAACAGCAAAATCAATGTGAATATAAGAAACACAACCAAACACTGTGAAGAATAAAACGTTTACCTCTTTGCCGCTCCAAACCTCTTCTAGTATTTTGCAATCCAAAGGTGTTGAAGGACCTCTGTTAATCAAATAGGCAGCGGTGCTAATAGCTTCAGACCAAAACATCTTTGGCAATCCCACCTATAATCTCATGTTTGTAGCACACTCGTTCAAAGTCTTGTTCATCCTCTCAGTCATACCAATCTATTGAGGTTTTCCAGGAATGGTCTTCTTCATCTTGATTCCATTATCAACACAGTATCGCTTGAAATCATCGTCTATATATTCTCTCCCATTATCTGACTACAGGCATTTCACCTTTAAATCTGTTTCACTCTCAACCATTGCTCTCCATCTCTTTAATGTATAAAAAAACATCAAATTTGTTTTTCAAGAAATAAACCCATACTTTTCTACGTGCATCATCAATAAATGTCAATTAGTTGAAGATCCCCACACATCTGTATGAACCAACTAACCATTTTAGCCTTCACACAAACTGTTATTTAAAGATTTCAACCCTAATAGCTTCCCTTTAGATTGAAACACTTTCATTCCCATCTCACTCATGTAAACGAGCCTATAATGCCACAAATCAAAGTTAGTAACAGCATTAGCAACTACAATCGTGTCTCTGCAATTGGAAGTGATGTAAAGAGTTCCAGCTTTAACTCCTCATGCAACAACCATGGCTCCCTTAGTGACTTCCTAGGCAACACCATTAAAAGTCATACTATGCCCTTCATCATCAAGCTGCCCTATTGAGATCAGATTACACATCAGTTTTAGCATATGTCTCACCTTGTCAATTTTCCACATTGACCAATTTGACATCCTCAAACTGACATCACCAATACCGATAATATCCAAAGGCTCTCCATTAGCAAGATATACCTTCCCGTGATTTCTAGCAACATAATTCTCTATGATCTCGCGGTGCGCATTGGTGTGAAAAGAAACTCCTAAATCTAACACCCATGAATCAATAGGGCTATCAACCAACAAGAGTAAAGCATGTTGTACTTCTTTAGTCACATCGTTTGCAACATCATTTTTCTTTTCATCCTTCTTCGGTACTTTATAGTTCTTCTTTATATGATCAGACTTGCCACAATTCCAGCATTCCACATTCTTTCCGAATTTGGACTTGCTTCTTTGGTTCCTTGACTGCTATCTATTGTTGCCCTTGTTGGAATTCCTCTTGAAGTTTCTGCCCCTAGTATCGACATTTAGGGCAGAATTAGATGTCGACGATTCTCTGGAATCCTTTCTACGAACTTCCTCAGCAAGAATAATATTCTTAACATCATTAAAATTCAACTTCCAGTTGCCTATAGAATTGATGATAGTCATAGTCAACTCGCACTCAGGTCTGCAGTGCTTTCATCATGTCTTCTCATAGAATTGCGGCAAGATTATTCTCGAAGCTACAGACTGTGGGTGTTTGATACAGCTTTATTATTGGAGATCATGTTGTTCTTCTTGGGTTTTTAGTTATGTGACAAACCATCTTTGCAAGTAGTTGGACTTGCCATATCTCCACATTTTGATAGGCATTCACTTTATCTAATGTAACCATAATTGGTGGTGCAACACTTGAAAAATAAAACAATTGTGCTAAGTTTGCACATGGCTATTGAATTTAAGTTTGAAATCTATTGGCTTTAGGCTTATAACTTAGCCTTCGATGGGATTTGCTAAATTTTATGCAGTATAATTTACAATAAAGAAAAGATAACTTGGGGGGGTTAGTCCACAATGAAGTGGAATGAATTCCCCCCGCATTACCTAGGTCATCACAAATAAGACGTTAGTGTAAAAAGACTTGAATTGAAGTGAGATTACACCATTTCATCTGCCCAGGAAAAAACGGAGGAAAGTTGATTCCTACCTTTTTTCCGAATCATTCACTTACCATGAGCAACGGCATCGCTTCTTTGCCCCCCCCGAAACGAAAAAATCCCTCTCATTTCCTCTTCTCCTCTCCTCTCGCTCGGCCTTCGTCTCCCGACGATTTTTTTCGCCCCATTTCTTCCCCTCGTCTTCGCTCTCTCTGCTTTCTCTCGTTTTCGCTCTCTGCTTTCTCCATTCGCCCCAACTTCATTCATCCCATCTCTCTCGCTATGCAATACCTAGGGTTAATACCATCAACATCAGCGATTTGCGGGATTTTAGGGTTCTTACCGAGTCTATGATGTTTCGAAGAACGGATTGGGACAAGAACCTCGTTGGCGCAAAGCAACGGAGGGACATTTGTTGCCGTGAGGTCGATCTTCACGCCGTAACATGATTTCGCGACGGTTTTGAAGGTCTCGAAGCGACTTGGGAAATCCAAAATTGAAGGTGTCGGAGCCGCAGGGCTCTTCGACGATGACAACGATGACGACGACAACTTATTTTTTATTTTATTTTCACTTTTTAAAATTTTATTCTAATAACACGTAATTAGTATATTAATTTATAATAAACTTTAATCATGAGTTAGTTTAATTATAATAAACTTTAAACCATTGGATTTACATTCTGTGTTAATATATTATTAATTAATAATACGTAAATAAATATATTATGTTATTGATAAATTAATATATTTATTTATTTATTATGTATTTTTTATTTTGTATTAAAATAGTGAGTTTTAATGTTAAAAAATATCTTATGTCATTACAAAATAATTTATTTATTTATTATATTCGTTTATGTTATTTTTAAAATTTTATTTATTTTAAATAATTTATTCTAGTCACACGTAATTAGTATATTAATTTATAATAAACTTTAATCATTAATTGGCTTAATTATCCAAATTGCTATAATTAATTAAACCATTAGGTTTATTTATTATATTATCTTATGTTATTTTTAATTTTTTATTAATTTTATATAATTTATTCTAGTCACAAGTAATTATTGTTGTAATTTATAATAAATTATAATCATTAAGTAATATAATATAATTTTTCATTAATTAAGATATTAATATATTGTGGACTACACGTTAATCACTTATAAGTGTAGTAATCACGTTTATTTTGGTTAATTATATATTTAGGTATATGTTCTATTTAGTATATTATAAAAGGTTACTAATTCTCTTCTTTATATCATACTTTTCATTTGGGGGCACTAACACTGGAATTTATTTTCCAGCCACTTGAACTCGTTTATACTAACACCCAAACATGAGTTGAAGTAGAAGCAATTGATCTCACTTCAATTCAATTTTCCACTTCATTGTGGACTAACCCCCCCTTAAGGATAACTTAGAATAACTCTATTCATTGCGGACAAAAAATAAGATATCTTGTCAAAGGGCTGGCGAAAGCTTTTAACGGTCTCATCCTTTTGAAATTTTGCATACAAGATTGCTAAAATAAAAGTTTGACTTGCCTCTATGACAAAAAGGAGTGGTACAACTAGGAAACACCTCACTCAAGAAGCTATTATAAAAATACAAAATAGTTATCTAAAAGAAACCGATGTGAGTAAGAAACTATTATAGTTAAAAAAAAGACATTCTTATTAAAGAAGAGGCTCCCTAGTAAAGATGCTTTTTAACATAGAAAACTTCTAACAACAAAAGATAACTTTATGAAACTAAGAAGCTCAAGAATTAAAACTTTTTGGTCAGTAAAGTCCAAAAGTCTATAGTTGTCGGTGTGCTCTACATCCTAGGCTGTTTGTCTAAAAGCACAAGTTGATGTGTATGGGAGAATAGGTCCACATTAGTTTCGGAGAACAGATCCTATATTTATTAGTTGGGAAGAGTCAAATTAGCCTAATTTTAACATGATATTAGACCGAATCCAAGCTCATGTTTGTATGTTTGGCACGTTTGTATATGTTTGCCATGTGTTAAGTTATCAGTTTAGGCATGGACATGAGGGGACTTATTATGGGTAAAAAAGTTATGCTATTCATGTGCTTTAAGTCTTAGGCTAGTTTGTTGAGGATGAATTGTTATGTATGAGAAAATAAATTGCCATTTAACAGCAAACTACTTGTCTTTAAAGCAAATCAAGAGAGAAAATAGATCCATTAAATTGCCATCTAACAGCTAACTACTTGTCTTAAGAGTGTTAAATTATGGAACCTAATTAACGTTTTACGCTGAATCAATACACGAATCCAAAATTAAGATCCAATAAATGGGGTTATGTATTAAATTAGACAAAGTTTTAATAAAGTCTTTGCTTACTACAAAGACGGTGACACTGGCCCTACCTTTTTGTAGTTGGGCCATGGATTGAAGGAGATCCAAGTGCTAAGAAGTAAAATTTTGGCCTACCGAATGCCAGGGGTGTTGTAGTTTTAGTTAGCCGTAAAACTCTTGGCTGAAACATTGGAGAAAGACTTGTGAGTTATGATTTTCCGTTTATGTTTTTTAAATAAAGATATGTATTGGGTGTTTGGGTGACTGATACAATTATATAAAATGTGCTTGTGGCAATTTCTTCGTGAGAAAGTGTAGTGTATCGCTCTACCAATTCTTGAAAACAGGAAGAGAAGTATTCTCTATGAGTATCAGTAGATAGATTTGATGCAGAATTGCATCTTATTACAAGGGCTACTCACTGGTTGAAACTCCTTGAATGTGCAGCTCAGAGTCACAGATGGATCAGTGCTTAATTCTGGGTCTCTTCACTATCATCACAGTGCAGTGAGCATGGTGAGCACAGTAGTCACTCACACTCCCCAAAACAGCCCTGCAAGTGATTGATTAGGTAATGTTAATCCGATTGAGAAAATTTCAGGCTCTGATCGTAGTCTCTTCTGTAGTCTATACCTTTTTATAGCTCCATAACCGTGACTTCCCACCACCAACATGGCGGCGTTATGCTTCTCCACAGCTTCGCACAGAACATTTCTGGGGTCCCCTTCTACGACTTCCACCACAACATCTGTCACCTGCACTTTTAAGTCATCAATAACAGAAAATGGATTTTGCAAACCAGTTTCAGTGAAAATGGAAGAGAAGGGTGTCAATAGAGTGGACGTGCAAACGGAACAGATATTCTGCAGGAAATGTGAACGATATGCAATTACCGATTTACTTGAGCAGAGCTCCTTTGCCTTGTTCACTACCCTGGAAGCAATTTTCTTCAAATCCGCGTCAACAAACGGGAAGACTTCAATTCCTCCTGTATAAATGGAAATGAAAAAAACGTTAAAATCTTCATTCCTGAAATCGAAGCTCATATTCATAGATTCAGCATCAACATCGACTTTCGATATTAAAAAATACACCAGCAGAGATCAAAATTCCATTTCTCCATAGGTGGATCTTACTCTTCTGTTCTGCTCTTACCCATCAATTTATACAAAGGGAAGGAAAACGGTAAAAGAAGATAACTTGAAGAGAGGGAAATCCCTGGGAACAGAGCTCTAAACATTGCACCATTCTAGGCTTTAAGCATCAAGTATCTAATCGATCGACGAATACCCATCAGAGAAAAGAAAAAGAGGAGAAAAGCACTGCAAGTACCGACCTGGACCAGCGAGACCAACGATAGACGATGGGGAGGGCTTGGCGTGAACTATGGTCAGTTTAAAAGGAGGTTTCGACTGATACGGAAAGAAGAAACGATCAAGCGTCCATTCCAGGGCATAAAAGCTCTCCGAACTGTCATCGATTCCCACCACCATGACCGAGTTCTCCATTTCTCTACCAGTACGCTACAAAACCAACTCTCCTACGATCAAGCAGTCTGCATCCGTCAGCATCTGTACCTTTTATATGGTATTGACGGGAAACAGAGCGTTGATTGTAAGCTTTGTGGATATGGCAAAAGAATCAGAGACGGAGGATTCCAGATGGACGGCATCAGCCTCAAAGAGAAACTTCTGGATCGACAGTCGACTGTAGTGAGTCGACTCCGGGGAGAGTCTAGAAGCCTGAAGATTTGTGGGGTTTTTTTTTTTTTTTTGTTGAGACTGTTGGCTGTGAATTTGTGGTTGGTGGAAATATGACGCAACTCTGAAATGGACAGAAATAACTTTTGATTCGACGACAGCCCACAAGTTTTTGCAGCCTTAACTCGATATTAGTGGAAGATGGAACAATCCGATTTTGTTACTCTTTTTGTAATTTATAGAAATCTACACGAAATTAGCAGTCACAGCTTCATCGAATATAAAAACTATTTCGTACCAAACATACGAATTCATTATCTGAAGCATAATAGTTTTTTGTATTTGATAAATATTGATTAGATGGGTATGATAATCATTTTGTATGTTTTACACCAAATAAAATAAATCTCAAAAAATATATATGCCCTCTCCCTCGAAGTAAAATCATTCAAGTGGTAGCTATGAATTTATAAACACAAAATGAAAAGAAAGAGTATTCATGGAAACTAAGTACATACACGCATATGAGAAAATTACAAAAGATCGATTGACAGGAATATCGTCTACTCTATGGGCCACCTTTCGTTACAGTTGTGTTTGTGTGCATAACTTCTGGATTATTCAATGTCTTTCTTCCCTTTTTTTTTTTTTGTACAAATTTTCCTTTGGGATTTCAGTGCAGAGAAAATAACTAGAACACGGATTCATGACACAAATTATGTCCATGAACTATTGAACTATTATTAGGTCTAAATGAGATTAATAGCAACCCATGTATGAATTTCACTTCTCTTTACCTTTTCCTTTTTCGTTTCTATTATTATTAATGATAATAATCATGTATTTCCTGTTTTTGGGTTGTTATTCTACCACTTAAATGATCTTACTTGACTATCAAGATCATTCTTGTTAGGAGAAAGTTTCCATGATATATTTTCATCAACTTTTGTAGGAAGAGGGATACAAGAAAGGGATCCATTAGCTGGTCATAGAATCTTTACTACTCAAATTGGTGGTGAAACTTTCTTGAAGGTGGACTATGTTAAGTTGTGGAGCCTAATTAACGCCTTATGCACGGGTCAACTTTCGCGGTAAAGTCGTCGTGCGGGGAAGGAGGGGGGGGGGGGGGGGGGGGGGGGGGGGGGGTGCGCTTGGGAAAGATCCACGATAGATTGTCTACTATTTCAATAAGGGTGGTTTGGGGATTTCACACTGGTAATCCCGTAGCCCTAATTTTTTCTTTATATTTGGAGTGGCCGTTGTTAGGGTTTTATCACATGAAGTATAATCATCGGAGCATCACCAATTACGGCCGAGAGAGGTTAGAGAAAAAACACATGTAAGTGTGTGTAATTTCTCTTGTAAACTATTTCATCTTCATAGTGGATTATAGCAACAACGAAAGACAGGACGTAGTCTCACCTTGAGGTGAACCTATATAAATCTTGTTGTATTTTCGTGCTTATTTTTTTCTTTTGTGATTATTATTATTGCTCTCGTTAATTTGGAATTAGGGTGTCTAATTCCAAACAAGTGGTACCAGAGCTTTGGTTCATGATTGAGAGCAATGGCTGGCAGAGAAGGATCGACACTAGGAATCAACAAGTTTGGTGGTATGGATTTTGCGTTCTGGAGGATGCATATCAAAGACTATCTACACAGTAAAAAGATGCACTCACCACTACTGGATATGAACCCAAAAGGTATGAAAGATGATGAGTGAAATATTCTCAATAGACAGATGTTGGGAGTACTCCGGTTAACACTGTCGAAAAATGTCACTCACAACATAGCGTCAGAGAAAACCACAGTGGGAATAATGAAGATTCTGTTGGACATGTATGAGAAGCCTTCCACAAATAATAAGGTACATCTCATGAAAAAAAATTATTCAAGTTATATATGGAAAAAAATACATTAGTGGCATCGTATTTGAATGAGTTTAGTACAATTGTCAATCAATTTACCTCCGTTCAAATTAAATTTGACAATGAGGTTCGTGCTTTAATTCTTTTGGAGTCTCTGCCAAATCGTTGGGAGTCTATGAAGGCTGCAATCAACAACTATGTAGGCAATGGGAAGTTGATCTTTAATAATGTTCGGCATACCATTCTTGTGGAGGAAGTTCATAGAAAGAACTCTAGAGAATCGTCGACATCTAATTCTACCCTAAGTATCGATACTAGGGGCATGAACTTCAAGAGGAATTCCAACAAGGGTAACAGTAGTGGGAAGTCATGGAATGAAAGAAGCAAGTCCAAATTCGAAAGAAATGTGGAGTGTTGGAATTGTGGCAAGTCTGGTGACATAAAGAAAAACTGCAGAGCATCGAAGAAGGATGAAGAGAAAAATGATATTATAAATGCGGTGACTAAAGAAGTACAAGATGTGTCACTCTTGTCAGTTGATAGTCCTATTGACTCTTGGGTGTTAGATTCAGGACCTTTATTTCACACCACTGTGCACCGTTAGATCATGGATAATTATGTTGTTAGAGATCACGAGAAGGTGTATCTTGCTAATGGAGAACCTTTGGATATTGTCACTATTGGTAATATCAGTTTGAGGATGTCAAACGGGTCAGTGTGAAAAATTCACAAGGAGAGACATATACCAAAAGTGATGTGTAATTTGATCTTAGTATGGGATCTTGATGATGAAGGTCATAATGTGACCTTTAATTGTGTTGCTAGGAAAGTTACTAAGGGAGCCTTGGCTGTTGCACATGGAGTTAAAACTGGAACTCTTTACATCACTTCCAGTTGTAGAGATATGGTTGTAGTTATTGAAGCTGTTACTGATTCTGATATGTGGCATTATAGGCTCGGGCACATTAGTGAGAAGGGAATGAAAGTGTTTCAGTCCAAAGGGAAGCTACCAGGGTTGAAAAATGTAAACAACAGTTTGTGAGAAGGTTGTATTTTCAGCAAGCAGAAAAGGTTAGTTTTTCTAAAGATGGAAATGAGCAAAAGACAACAAAATTGAAGTTGGTTCACACTGATGTAAGGGGGGGAGAGGGGTTGGCTTCTACTGTTTCCTCCCTTGGTGGTTCAAATTACTATGTGATATTTATTGATGATGCAAGCAAAAAAATATGAGTTTATTTCCTGAAAAAGAAGTTTGATGTCTTTGATACCTTCAAGAGATACAGAACAATGGTTGAGAAAAAGAAAATTTGGAAGGTGAAGTGCCTGCAGTCAGATAATGGGGGATAATACATAGATAATGATTTCAAGCAGTGTTGATAATGGAATCAAGATAAAGAAGACAATTTCAGAAAAATATCAGTAGAATGGTGTGGGTGAAAGGATGAATGGGACTTTGAATGAGAGGGCTAAGAGCATGAGATTACATGCGGGATTGCCAAAGATGTTTTGGTTTAAGGCTATTAGCATCGCTGCCTATTTGATCAACAGAGGTCCCTCAACACCATCGGATTGCAAAATACCAAAAGAGGTCTGGATCGGCAAAGAGGTAAACCTTTCTTTCTTGAAAGTGTTAGGTTGTGTTGTTTATATTCACATTGATTCTGCTGTTAGAAGTAAACTTGATGCTAAATCTAAGATATATTACTTTATTGGCTATGGTGCTACCGAGTTTGGTTATCACTTCTGGGATGACCAAACTCATAAGGTTATCAGGAACAAGGATGTGATTTTCAATGAAGGTGCCATGTATAAACACATGTTGAGAACTGAGTCTGAGAGAACAAGTAATGAAGCCAAGAAGTTTGAAGTGATTCAGTTGATAGATCATCCAATTATTGAGATAGAGAATTTTGCTCTGGAAGACCAAGAAAACATACCCCCAGAAATAAATCAGAACATTCCTATGACTGAACTCAAGAGATCTGTCAGAACTAGCAAACCACCACAAAGGTACTCCCATCCACTAAATTATAGTTTTTTAACTAATAAAGGTGAACCAGAGAGCTATGAGGAAGTCGTGCAAGCTGATGAATCAACCAAGTGGGAGTTGGCAATGAGGGATGAGATGGACTCACTGTTATCCAATCAGACATGGCAGTTGATCGAGCTACCAAAAGGGAAGAAGGACTTGAAGAACAAATGGGTGTAACGAATAAAAGATGAACATGATGGTAGCAAGCGGTACAAGGCAAGACTGGTGGTAAAGGTCTTTCCACAAAAAGAAAGCATTAACTATATTGAAATTTTCTCTCCAGTAGTGAAATTGACTACTATTAGAACAGTGCTTGGACTAGTGGCAAATGAAGACTTGCACTTAGAGCAGTTGGATGTAAAGACAGTCTTTCTTCATGGTGATTTGGAGGAAGAATTTTATATAATACACCCACATCGTTACAAAGCACAAAGAAAGGAGAAATGGTGTGCAAACTTCCAAAGATTTTGTATGGTCTTAAACAAGCTCCAAGACAATGGTATAAGAAGTTTGACACCTTTATGAGTAGTAATGGTTTCTTGAGGTGTCAAGTAGATCATTGTTATTATATGAAGAACTTTGATGACTCCTACATCATACTACTACTATATGTTGATGACATGTTGATTGCAAGAGCTTGCAAACAAGAAATAGATAAGTTGAAAAGGGAGTTGTCCTAGAAGTTTGCAATGAAGGATTTGGGTGTTGCAAAACAAATCCTTGGGATGAGGATTACTAGGGATACTGATGTCTTGAAACAGTCACAAGAAGAATAAGTGAAGAAGGTGTTGATCAAGTTCAACATGAATGATGCAAAACCAGTGAGTACTCCTTTAGCCAATCACTTTAGGCTATCAAAGAAGCAGTTACCTTCTACAAAGCAGAAGCGAGCCCACATGGCCAATGTACCTTATACTTCTGTTATTGGCAATCTCATGTATGCGATGGTGTGCACTAGACGAGACATAGCTCATGCAGTGGAAGTTGTGAGTAGATATATGAGTTATCATGCTAAACAACATTGGGAAGCAGTGAAGTAGATTCTCATGTATTTGAGAGGCATTACAGACTCAGCCTTATATTTCAGAAAGTCAGACTTGGGATTACAAGCTAACATGGCTTGAGACATTGATGGCAGGAAGAGTTCTAGTGGACATGTATACACATTGGGTGGTACAATAGTTAGTTGGGTCTCTAAGTTGTCAAAGATAGTTGCTCTTTCCAGTACTAAGGCAAAATATGTCGTCGTGACCGAAGCTAGAAAAAAATGATATGGTTGCAGTTTTTCTGGGAAGAATTAGGTCTCAAGCATGAGAAGAATGTGTCGTATTGTGACAGTCAAAGTGTTATTCATATAGAAAAAAATTGTGTTTATCATGCCAGAGCAATGCATATACAGGTGTATTATCACTTCATTAGATCGGCTCTTGAAGATGGATTATTAGCACTTGAGAAGATTTAAGGGAGTCAGAATCCGGTTGATATGTTGACAAAGTCTGTTACGATTGAGAAATCGAAGTTGTGAGCAATTTCAGTTGGACTTCTCTCTTAGGATTGAGAAGTTGTTGTCGCTGCAATGGAGATATTGATGATGGATCAGTCTTCAAGTGGGAGATTGTTAAGTTGTGGAGCCTAATTAATACTTTATGTTGAGTCGGTACACGGGTTGACTTTCGCGGTAAGGTCGCCGTGGGGGTTGGAAAGGGGGCTGGGAGCCCCCCTCCCGGGGTGTGAGGATGGAAGATCCATGATATATTGACTTCTGTTTCATTAAGGGTAGTTTGGAGATTTCATACTTGTAATCTGGTTGCCCTAATATTCTCTTTATATTTGGGGGCACCGTTGTTAGGGTTTTATCACTCGAAGTATTATCATCGAAACATCACCAATTGAGGCCAAGAGAGGTTAGAGAAAAATTACTTAGAAGTGTGTGTGATTTCTTTTGTAAACTATTTTATTTTCGTAGTGGATTACTACAGCGACAGAAGATAGGACGTAGTCTCACCTTGAGGCTAACCTGTACTAATATTGTTGTATTTCTGTGCTTATTTTTTCTTCTTTTGCGATTATTATTATTACTTTTGTTAGTTTTGAATTACGGAGTCTAATTCCTAACATACTAACGTTGTCAGTAGCACTTTCTGTTATGGTAAACATGCTTGATCAAGATATAATCATATAAAAGAGTTTCAGACGTGTGGGCACTTCTTCTGTTATATGTGTGTATGCTTTGTTGCATCCATAACCATAATCGATGAACTGTAGGCTACAAACTACAAAGTTGTTGATTTTTAGGAGTCCATGAATTTAGGTCACGGAGAAAAAGGAGAGAGACACCATTGGGAGAAAAATAGAGGAGAAGAGGTTATGGACTTGATGATCCCTAAAGCTCAATTTATAGATTAATTAAAATACAATATTACAGTAATACCCCTGAACTTAGGGTTTAGGGTTTAGGATTTTAACCCTGGAACTTCAACCTAATTATATCAATGTCATCTCTATGAGATGACCTGTCATCGTTGTTTGGGGATGTGGCCCTTCTCCTCGATCTACGGGCCTTGAGCCCATCTTCCACTTGGTCTTATGGGTTTGGACCCTATCTTCCAACACTCCCCCTCAAGCTGGGGGGTGCGAGAACAACATGAACTCCCAGCTTGCTACAAATGATGTATAAAATCTTTTTTTGTATATTGCCTACAAGAGTGGACGGAACCACTCTAACACTTCCAACACTCCCCCTCACGTCGGTGATCTTGTTCATGAAGCTCAACTGCATAAGAAAAGTGAGAGTAAAATCACTTCAAGTCATACACATTGCTCTTTAATCCAATCAAATAACTCATGTTGGATGTTCGGTACACTTCTATCTTCTATAGGTAGTACCACTCCTATTAATGTAGCTAGTGGGTCTATACGCTATTCAAAAGTGTAATAAAAAAACTCCTCCATCACCGTGTCTCTCCACCGGACAACGACTCTCAAGTGGTAGGAGTAATAAATTCCAATTCATGGGGTATAACATAGAGTTAGTAATAAACTCTTCCATCACGGTGAAATAACATAGATGTCCTTACGGGTAGTGGATGTAGTAATAAGCTCCTCTGTCACGGTAATGTAACATATACTGAGGTCACCTCTTCTTCAATAATAATGTCTCATCCAAAGAGACACAATAGCAGCAGCTAAAATGGGTTTGGGCCCATATAACATAAACCAAAATAATCCTTATAAAATTGACCCATGAAATAATCCAATGAAAGTATCTATACAAAATAATATGCTGACCAAGGAATAATCAGTCAATTCTTCAAAGTAATAATCCAGCCAGAGAAAAAAATTTCTGAGTCGCAACGAGTAAGATATCAGACCAATATAGCCAAGTCGTAGGAAAAATAGGTATAAACCTTGTGACCAGAACCCGTATAACCAAGGCAGGAAATAAGTGGGTTGAGTCGAGTTGACTCACTGAGTTGACCCAAACTGAGTTGATTCGATTGACCCGATTCGCTAGGTTAACCCGAACGAAACAAAATGAGTCAGTACCCGCCCGCTGGGTTAACTCGACGAAAGAGATAACTCTCAAGTCGGGTCTCGATCCGGGTTGCTGGTCAAAAACCGGCACTCGATTATAACCTAGTTCCTTAACTTAGGAACATTTTAATTTTTCAATAGTAGCTTCTTCTTCGCGGCGCCGAATACAACTATTAGAGGATTCTTCGGAATTCAATTTAATACAAGTGGCCAAGATAGGCAGTAGTAGAGGTGACAACCAGTTCTAGTGAAGAGATTGCAACTTTTTGGCAGCTTTTTGACAGATATTCACGGTAGCATCAGTGTAGCAGATTCTACGTCCTCCCTTCTGAAATAGAAACAAAGTTGTCTTCTCCGACAACGGCAATGGGACCGTGATTCTCGGCAAAGATAGCTCAGATCCAGCAGAGGCAGAAATAAGGCAGTCGTCGTCCCCCCTTCCGAACAGAGCAGGACAAAAAACTTAATCTCGGTAGCACCTCGATGGAGGAAATAATTCAACTTTAAATTGGAAATATTTTCCAGATTGATGACATAAAATAAGCCGAGCAGATCAAGTAGGGATGAGATTCCTCATGTTGTAATGTGCAATATCAAGCTAGGATTAATCCGAGATTAGTCATGACAGTAGTACGACTCGTGTTATGGTCCCTAGCCATGGATCTAGTAACTCAGTGAGTCCATAACAACTCGTGACGGCTAGCAGATAACAACAATGGAAGCAACCAAAGGGCAGAGCAATGCCAGGCAGCAGGAAATGTATATTTTGTAATCCACGAAGATAAGGTTACTGGAAACTAAGATCCATAAACCCAAACACCACGACAGCAAAAACAACAAATTGATAGATTGATCATCATGTTGATCATCCTTCGAGCAACAGTAAACAAAATGGAGAAGACGATTTTCAGAACAAGACAATAAACAAAATAGAGAAATGACGATTCTCAAGAGTAACGCCCAATGTGGAATTCTAAAAAACTATAGCTACGAGTCTTGAAAATCAATACTCTGATACCATGTTGATTTTTAGAACTCCATGAATTTAGGTCATGGAGAAAAAAAAAAAAGACACCATTGGGAGAAAAATGGAGGAGAAGAAATTGTGGACTTGATGATTCTAACCCTTCCCCTAAAGCTCAATTTATAGATTAATCAAACTATTGTAGTACAATAATACCCTTGAACTTAGGGTTTAGGGTTTAGGGTTTTAACCCTGGAACTTCAACCTAATTACATCAATATCATCTCAATGAGATGACTCTTTATTTACCATCATTTCATCATTGTATGGGCCTGTGGACCTTCTCCTTGATCTATGGGCCTTGAGCCCATCTTCCACATCTCTTAGATGTGTGGGTCTTCCTTGGTCTTATGGGCTTGGGCCCATCTTCCAACACAATTGGATATGTAGGTCTTTCTTGGTCATGTGGGCTTGGACCCTATCTTCCAACAAAAGCAAAATGCCCTTTATGCAAAGAAGTATCTACTAGCTACTTTAGTATTTTTTTGGTTTTCAACAATGAAGAAGTAGATGTCATTCCACTACAAGGAGATCTCTTTCATTAAAATACATGGCCTTATGGTTCAGAAAGGAGTTTATGAAGGAGCTATCCATTTAGAGGAGTTGAATCTTTTGTTAAGCCAAAGGTACACTTTTTTAGGGGTTCATTTGCTTTAATGTTGTCTTGTTCCACAAGTGTAGCTTATCCTACAAATGTCCATTTACTTTAATAACAACAATGAGTATTGGGTGCAAAGATGCCAATGAGAAAAGGTAGAGAGGATGAAGCAGGTGAAGGAACATTGAGAATCTCAATGTCAGGCTTTTTCTGGCATTTGATAAAAGATTATTTGTATCTTGTAGATCCTGCCTCAAGAAATCATGGCGGAAGTGAGTGACTCCCTTCTCACCCTTTCTGTTTCAAGAATAAGTTTACTCGATCAAGGGATGATTTTTTTTATGGCAATGATGGAAGGAGTGTGGTTTGTGAATAAGGATTTCTGCCCCTCTTGAAAACATTCCTGATGTTCAATACAATTCATTGTTTTCGTCCCGTGAACTCTTGGTTTGGGTGATTGATTGTCGATTAAGTAGTTATCTATCAGGATAAAGATATGGAAAGAAAAACAGGGAGAACCATTTAATTTAAGCTTCTCTACTTGTTCCTAGTAAGATATAGCTTTCTTACTTGTTTCTCAGGAAATGTTAGGAGGGTTTTCACCTGCAACTTATTTGCAAGGACCATTTAAGCAGGATCCATGTTTCCATGGAAAGCTTGCAACAATGTCTATATGCTCTTATTTCCTTCTTTTCACAGTTGATAAGTGATTAGGTGTCTTTTCCTCTTCCTCCTTTCCATGCCTTAGTGGTTGGAACCAAGAACATTCATGCCTTCCCAATTTTTCAATCCACTGACTCTGCATTGCTATCCAATCTTGCCATCCTAATATAGTTTTATTCATCTCCAGCCATTACGACTGTATGGTATGCCAGGAACTATTGAACTATTATTAGGTCTGTAAGAGATAAGTAGCAACCCATGTATGAATTTCACTTCTCTTTTCCTTTTCCTTTTTCGTTTCCATTATTATCAATGGTAATACTATTGTATTTCCTTTTTTGGGGTAGTTATTTTGTGAGTTAAATGATCTTATTTGACTATCAAGATCATTCTTGTTAGCAAAAAGTTTCCTTGATATATTTTCATCAACTTTTTTAGGAAGAGGGAAGCTAGAAAGGGATCCATAAGCTGGTCATAGAATCTTTACCACTCAGATTGGTGGTGAAGCTTTCTTGAAGGTAGACTAACCTACCTTCATTGTCAATATCACTTTCTGGTACACATGCTTGATCAAAATATAGTCATATAGAACAATAGATGCATTAAACTTTGATTTTTGTTACAAGGTGGGACCCACCATGATCACACGAACTGGTTGGACCCACCATGATCACATGAGGTGGCATGATGAAGCAGGTCTCACAGAAGGGTTTTAGTTTAAAGGTGTTTTAGTTATGTTAGTCTTCTATTTATGTTGAGTTATTTAATTATGCTAGGAGTTATCTTTAAGTGTTAGAGTTTAGGTGTAATTAGGACAAGGGTAATTTAATTGTAATTGGACTCTACTACTTTCTTCTACTATAAATAGGGATTCATATACTCTGATTACATCAAGTCAAAAAACTTCTCCACTTCTCAACTCGTGAAGAATCTCTCTCTAGCCTAACCTATTTTTCTCTCTTTTCTCTTCTTTCCTCTCTACCCGAGTTCTCTCTCTCTTTGCTTTTTTTCTTCAACCTCTCTCATCGTGCTCAAGTTTTCAATCATGGGTTCCAAAATTCAATATGGTATCAGAGCATCAAATTTAGGATCCCCACGTCAAATGAATGTTCTTAGAAGTTATGATCAAAACTACTCATAGAAGGCTCTTTGTGAAGCAAGATTGAAGTTTGTGAGATAAGTTTTTTATTCTTGATTTTGGATCTTTAAAAGATGGTTTAGAGATGATTTTATTGTTTTCTTCATCTTATGAAATTATTGATATTTATGCATCTTGGATTAGAAGAAGTTTACCAAGATAGTTTTGTCAATTTGCAAGTTTTTGGCTGAAAATCGGTTTATGTTGAGATTTTCTGAATAAAAAGTTATAATTTTGTGGGAACAAGACTATATTGATGAAGAAAATTTTTCTTGAGCCTATTATGTGTGGTTTTTTATCCATTGGATTTCAGAAATCTAATTACTTAGCTTCTATGCTAAGCTTCTCTATTAACCGAGTTATTTGAAGAACTCTACTCGGTTTTGTGTTTTTTTGGAGAATTTTTTCAAAGCCACGAGGTGGCTGATTGATCTTGGAATTGAATATATACCAATTTATCCCAATTTGGAGTCAAATATATTTTTTTAATGATCTTGGAAAGACCTAATTCGGAATTGCTGCCTTACCTTACTTGATCTCATGCTTATTGATTGATTTTTGCTATTCTCTACAAGGAAGACTAGATAATTAATTATATAAATTTTTGGCCAGCAAGTTGACTGGCCTAAGAGGGTTCCCTTCTTGCCAAAAGACTTGATAAGCTCGGGCTCTCCTCCCATCTACTAGCCTTGGTTGGTCTTGAATCTCCAAGCAGCTTACTTAGGCTACTTCAAATTTGAGTTCATTATTACCCTTGAATTGCCTCTTATGGTTGAAGAATACATGGGTAACAAGAATGATATTCTCAAGATTACTACCATACCCTTGCGAGGGATATCAAATTTCTTGAGCCAATCCACATCGGTTTGACGATCCCTTATAACAAGGGATCTACTTAGTTACCTCACCCATTAATGAAGAAGATATTGCTTATACGAAGTGGCTAAAATGATAGTTTAGTAATTATTTGGCTCATCAACAGCATGGAAGAACCTGTCTTTATTGCCATTTGCCTAGCAAACATTAAGTCATATCTCAAAGTTGCTAAAAGTCAACTCCTTAGTGCCTCTGCTATTATCACCTTTGATGATGTATGTGGCACATTACTCTACATTCCAAACCCTTCTTCTCCTTCTCCTACTGAAGTATCATCCACTATGTACTCCAGACATAGGGGAACATCAACCAACCGCGGCCGAGGTCATGGAAGAAATTATAGAGGAGGACGAGGAAGAGGTGGAAGGAATGGTTTTGTCATAATAGACGGTAGGGAATGCACCCATTGTGGGAAATATGGCCACACTATAGATCAGTGTTTTAAAATCAATGGCTTACCGGATTGGGTTAAGGCTAATCAAGCCTCAGTAAGTGATACAAATGAGGACTTGTCTACCCCACCAATAGAAAAGAAATCCCTTACCAATGATGAGTATGATTTATTCCAGAAAATGAAAACATTGATGGTCTTTCCTCCAAGTTCCTCCTCAATTGCTACTACCACCACAACTTCAAGTATGCTCTCTACCACTTCCTCCTCTTCATCCTGGATAATTGACTCAGGGGCCTTCGAGCATCTCACAGGTAACAAAAATCTACTCCACTCAATTTCTCCTTAGCTCTCGAATAAATTGGTTACCATAGCTGACAACTCCCAAACTAAAGTTCTCGGGAAAGGATTTACCTCTGTTACACCATCACTTTTGCTCACAGATATTTTTTTTGTTCCTACTTTTCCCTTGAATCTTTTATTTGTTAGTCAGCTAACACAACATTTTAATTACTCAATTACCTTCTCACCCACTTCCTGTGTGTTTCAGGATCTTACAACAAAGCAGGTGATTAGTGGAGGCCGTGAACAAGGGGGGCTCTACTACCTGGACGTGCCTCAAACAAATGTTGTCTCAACCAAGGAAATTGAGACAAGTCTATGGCACAATCGGTTGGGACATCCATCTGCACAATCTCTTCATCTTCTTTTTCCTATATTTAAGGATATGTCAAAGTTAAATTGTGAAATGTGTCAACTAAGAAAACACCAGAGGACCACATACTTACCTCATCCAAAACTTAAAAGTGTTGCTCCTTTTTCGTTGATCCACACGGATGTATGGGGACCCTTGAGCATCTCAAATATTTCCCGAGTCAAGTATTTTATTACATTTATAGATGATTTTACTCATACCACATAGCTATTTTTTTTAAGGAGCGATCGAAAATACCAACCATTTTTAAATCTTTTCATGCTATGGTTGTCACTCAATTTGGTCAGAAAATCAAAGTACTTAGGTCTGATAATTCCAAAGAATATACTTCTAGAGATCTTGATTATTTTTGTCAAGAGAATGACATTATCCATCAAACATCTTGTGCCTACACCTCCCAACAGAATGGTGTAGCAGAACGGAAGAATCATCACCTTCTTGAGGTAGCTCGCAACTTATTGTATACCACGAAAGTCCTATGTTTTTATTGGCCGCTGGCCATCCTTACTGCATGATTTCTTATAAATAGGCTACCCTCTTCCATTCTCGGTCATAAATCCCCATATTCCTTATTGTTTCCACATGGTGATCCTTTTTTGCTTCCCTTGAAAGTCTTCGATTGTACATATTTTGTTCATATTACTTCCCCACTACATAGTAAACTTGATCCAAAATTTGTCAAGTGTATCTTCTTAGGATATTGTCACACACAGAAGGGTTATATTTGCTACAAACCCACTCTCCAAAGGTTACTTGTGTCCCAGGATGTAACCATTGTTTAAGACTCTTTATACTACTCTAACAATGCTCCTCTAGGTCTCTCTTCTGTACCAACTCTCCTCGACCGGTTGTGCCACGTGCTATGGAAAAAGTTCAACCCCCTGAAGTGCTGGCTGACACCACACTTGTGGATGTTATGGACTCAATAATACTGAGTCATCTACTTTACTTTTATTATTTATGTTGCTTTTAATTTCGAATTTTATTGATTTGTAATAAGGCTTAAAGGTAGGGGTAGAATTGGATTTTTTAACCCTAACTTATGTTGATGTTAATTACCCTATTTAAGGGGTAAGAATGGAGAAATAAAACTAAGTTCGGATTTAGCTTAAACTAGAGTACATTAGGTTAATCTAGGTTCTCCTCGAGCTCCCTCTTCTGGGATTTTGGGTGTGAATCTTTCCGTCGGCGTTAGAGCTTGTGTGAAGTAGGCTGGGGAGGTTGAGAAGGGAAGAGAGAGGAAATCTCTACCTAACGGGGTGGAGAGAGACCTGGTGTTTCACGGAACTAAGGAGGAAGAAGGGTTGCGTGAACCCCTTCTTCAGCCAAGGCGAGGGCGGAGGAATTGCTGCTTCATCGTGACGGCAAGAGGCTTGCTTCATTCACAGAACCGAGGACAGAAGACGAAGGAAGAGAATTGAACCTTGTCCGGGAAGAACTCTTCTCCCTTCACGGCGAAACAGGGTCCCTTCACGGCGAAACAGGGTCTTTCACGGCAAAAACAGGGGAGACGATTTACCTAAGTTAAAAAAGGTAAATTGAGATTGATTTTCCTAAGTTCATAAGGTTGGAGTTTTATTATTAAATTACTTGCGTGAATAGTGGTTTACCTATGCGTGAATAGTGTCTTAACTCATTTGTGAGAGAAAAAGAATTTTGTTTCCAACTTAGAGTGGTTGGAGATGAAATTCTTGGTTCTTTACGGATAGTAAACCCGTGTACGTGCTAGATTCATCAGTATCTCGCCGAGTTACTAGATCCATGGCTAGGGACCATAACAACTTGGTATCAGAGCAGGGTAACCCGGCAGAGAGAAGCACCAATGAATACTTTGAATTGCTTGAAAGAAAATTTGATATTGTCCTAGAGAGGTTCTCAAAAATTGATATCGATATGGAGACCTTGAAGGGAAGGATGGATAGCATGGAGAATGGTCTAACTACTGGCAAGAAATTTGCTGCATTGGAGGAAAAGTTCACTCTCAGTTTGGAAACCTTGAAAGGAAGGATGGATAACATGGAGACTGGTCTGAGCACTGGAAAAAACCCAATTTCGGGATACCATTCGCAGATCAGAGGGGGAGATGAGTTTACTAGACACACGAGTTTCTCGGGTCAGCAAGGACCCTTCATTCCGGGGGGACACCTCAACCAGAGGGGAGGCACTGTACCCCTCATTCCAAATCAGAGAGGAGGGGACCATTCGTATAACAGAGGGGACGATGAATTTCTGAGGCGCACGAGTTTCTCAGGACAACAAGGACCCCTCATTCCGGGGGGACACTTCTACCAGGGGGAGGCACTGTTCCGTGGTATACTAAAATGGAATTCCCTACTTATAATGGGTCAGAAGACCCTTTGATATGGTTGTATCGATGCGAAAAAAAATTTAGCCATCAGTGAGTCCCAACCTATGACCGAGTCAACGTAGTTGTTTTCCACTTACTAGGGGAAGCACAACTTTGGTACCAGCTAGTTGAGGTTGATAGTGAGGTGGTAGATTGGGATGAATTTAAGCGACTGTGTTATCTCCGTTTTGGTCCTCCGGCTTACAGTAACCCTTTGGGAGATTTGGTTTTACTACGCCAAACTGGGGCCGTGGAGCAATATCAAAAATTGTTCCAGGAAAAATTAGCACGAGCCAGCAATATGGTACAAGTGGATCAGCAAGTGGCGCTATTTACAACAGGACTGACGGAGGCCTTAAAGCTTGAGGTAGAGTTCTATGCACCTGTTGACTTATCCAATGCTATGAATATAGCTCGTGCTTTAGAATTGCGACAACAGGCACAGCACAGACGACCTCCAGGGTCAGGGGAGCGCATTCCTCTGAGAAACAACCCGGGTATTACTTTGACAGGGGATCCGAGATCTAGTCATCCTACAACTTCTTATATAAAAAAATTGACAAGTGCTGAGATGGCGGAACGGCAGGCTAAGAATCTATGTTACAACTGTGATGAACCATATCGGGTTGGGCATCAGTGCAAAAGATTATTTTTGATCGATAAGGTTGAAGATGAGGATATCGAGGTGACAGAGGATATGATAGAGGAAGAACCACCGGACATCTCCATGCATGCCATTACTGGGCAGCAATCGGCCACAACTACACAAAATGGGAGCGGCTCGACAACTTTCACCAGGTCTACCCAGCTTCCAAGCTTGAGGTCAAGCTCGGTCTCCAAGGGGGGGGCAGATGTTACGGACTCAATAATACTGAGTCATATACTTTACTTTGATTATTTATGTTGCTGTTAATTTCGAATTTTATTGATTTGTAATAAGGCTTAAAGGTAGGGGTAGGATTGGGTTTTTTAACCCTAACTTATGTTGATGTTAATTACCCTATTTAAGGGGTAAGAATGGAGAAAGAAAACTAAGTTTGGATTTATCTTAAACTAGAGTACATTAGGTTAATCTAGGTTCTACTCGAGCTCCCTCTTCTGGGATTTTGGGCGTGAACCTTTCTGTCGGCGTTAGAGCTTGTGTGAAGTGGGTTGGGGAGGTTGAGAAGGGAAGAGAAGAGGAAATCTCTACCTGACGGGGTAGAGAGAGACCTGGTGTTTCACGGAACTAAGGAGGAAGAAGGGTTGCTTGAACCCCTTCTTCAGCCAAGGCAAGGGCGGAGGAATTGCTGCTTCATCATGACGGCAAGAGGCTTGCTTCATTCACAGAACCGAGGACGGAAGACGAAGGAAGAGAATCGAACCCTGTCCGGGAAGAAGAACTATTCTCCCTTCACGGCGAAACAGGGTCTTTCAAGGCAAAAACAGGGGAGATGATTTACCTAAGTTAAAAAAGGTAAATTGAGATTGATTTTCCTAAGTTCATAAGGTTGGAGTTTTATTATTAAATTCGTTGCATGAATAGTGGTTTACCTATGCGTGAATAGTGTCTGAACTCATTTGTGAGAGAAAAAGAATTATGTTTCCAACTTAGAGTGGTTGGAGACGAAATTCTTGGTTCTTTACGGAGAGTAAACTCGTGTACGTGCTGGATTCATCAGTATCTCGCCGAGTAACTAGATCCATGGCTAGGGACCATAACAGTGGAGTTTGCGGATCCCATTGAGGTAAGTCCATCTTCTCCTATTCTTTTTGGACTACAATATGATACTCGACCCATTGCTTAAGAAAATAACCAAGAACTTGCACTAGGCCCTCTACTTCTCACCCCATGTCCAATTTTGTATCTCAACATCATTTATCCTCTTCATGTTGTCAATTTCTTCCGTCTATCTCCTCCATCTCAATCCCACAATCCTATCAGGAGGCATTGAAACATCCAGGGTGGAAGGCGGCAATGGTCGAAGAAATGCAAGCACTCTATGAGAATCAGATATGGGTTCTAGTTCCTATTCCATCAGATAAAAAACCTGACAGTTGTAAATGGGTCTTTACTTTTAAACACAATCCAGATGGGTCAGTTGCTCACCTTAAGGCCTGCCTCGTTGCTAAAGGTTATACGCAGTATTATGGGATCGATTATGAGAAAACATTCTCTCTAGTGGCCAAAATGAACTCGGGATGTATTTTATTATCTCTTATTGCTAATTCTTCCTCGCAAGTCTATCACCTTGATGTAAAAAATATTTTTCTCAATGGGGATATAAAGGAAGAAATTTATATACACCAACCACCTTGATTTGTGGTTGAGGGGGAGTCGGTATGTCTATTGAAGAAATCCCATTATAGTCTAAAACAGCCTCCTCGTGCATGGTTTGATAAATTTAGCCAAGCACTCATACTGGCCAGATTTCACAAATGTTTCGTAGATCACTCCATATTTCTTAAAGACACACCTAAAGGCAAGGTGATTTTGGTTGTATATGTTGATGATATTGTCTTAACTGGTAGTAATCCCGAGGGCATTCAGGAAACCAAGGAAAACATATGTGAAGAATTCAAGACAAAAGATCTTGGACTACTTAAATACTTTCTGAGTATTGAAGTACTACTGTCCAAACATGGGATTATACTATCTCAAAAGAAGTATGCCATTTATCTATTGGAGGAGACAGGAATGATGGGGTGTAGACCAAGAGAAACCCCTATGGATTCCAATACAAAATTATCTGCAAGCACTGGAGAAGATGAGGATATCGGAAAATATCAACGACTTGTGGGGAAACTCATTTATCTTTGTGTAACAAGGTTGGATATATCATATGCAATAAGTATGGTGAGTTAATACATGCACAAACCACAACTTACTCATTGGCATGCACTAAAAAAAATATTGCGATATTTGAAAGAAGCTTCCAAAAGAGAGCTTCTCTATAAGAACCTTGGTCACTTCAACATAGAAGGGTTCTCAGATGCAGACTAGGCCGGATCCCAGGATGAAAGAAAATCTACTTTGGTTACATGGAGAAGCAAAAAGCAAAATGAAGTTGCAAGGTCTAGTGTAGAAGTAGAATACAGGACCATGGCACACACAGTTAGTAAGCTTCTATAGATTAAATCCCTTCTCACTGAACTGGGATTATATAAAGAAGCCCTTATGGATCTACATTGCGATAATCAGGCGGCAATACATATCACCTCAAATTCGGTCTTTCATGAGAGAACAAAGCACATTGACGTAGATTGCCACTTTATACAAGAGAAATTCCAAGTCGGCATATTATCTTTCAAACATATTTCCTCACAAGGGCAAGTTGCAAACATTCTCACCAAACCAGTCACTCATAAAATCTTTTCCACCATCTACAGCAAGCTGGGCATTTATAATGTTTTTTACCCCCAGCTTGAGGGGGAGTGTTAAAGGGAGGGAACCTCCATGATCACACAAGCTGGTGGAACCCACCATGATCACGTGAGGTGGCATGATGAATCAGGTCTCATAGAAGAGTTTCAGTTTAAAGATGTTTTAGTTATGTTAATCTTCTATTTATGTTGAGTTATTTAATTATGCTAGGACTTATCTTTAAGTGTTAGAGTTTGGGTGTAATTGGGATAAGGGTAGTTTAATTATAATTGGACTCTACTACTTTCCTCTATTATAAATAGGGGTTCATGTACTTTGATTACATCAAGTCAAAAGAACTCTCCAGTTCTTAACTCGTGAAGAATCTCTCTCTAGCCTAAACTTTTTTCCTCTCTTTTCTCATCTCCCCTCTCTACTCGAATTCTCTCACTCTCTTTCTTTGTTCTTTTTCTCCTCCCTCTCTCATCTTGCTTGAGTTTTCAATCATGAAGTCCTAAATTCAACAATTTTCAATGGAAACTTGGCACTATGAGACTCTTTGGTTCTTTTTGTTTGTTACTTTAAGGACAATAAGAGTTCACAAGCAGCGGATATTACAGAATCATATCCATTGGCTACTCAAGAGTTCAGTCACCGAGCTGGCATCTGAGAGAGCAGCAACAAAGGTGCTTGTGATAGAGGCATCAGTTCTTCCCATTGAGAAAATCAGTTGATGTTATGGTGAAACCAATTATGGTCTTGCTACTTTGGTGAAAGGTGATAAAAAGTAATGTTTGTCCATGACTTGGATCAACCAATTTGCAATGTCCAGCAGAAAACAGTATATGTTAGTGTTGACAGTAGTCTGGCTATGCTTCCTTATATTTTTCCTTTTTCTTGTGAACACAGAGAAACTCTAATTCAATTATCTACTTTTTTCTTAAGATAATTCAATTATCTTGGCGCACTACTAGAAGAGGTTGTCGGCCAATTTATATTCTGCTTGCAGGGTACTAATACGATGTTTAATTTGCAGCTTATTTGTTACACTTGTGATGATTTTGTTAGAGAATGGACGGCCTTCTCTTATGATTAGTGTGCTTATAATGAAAATAATCGAAATAATAAAGAAACCTCTAAAACTAACAAGAAGCGAATAAAGATAACCAAGAGAAGAAGAGAGGTAGAGAAAAAAAATGTAGAGGTTGATACAAAAAAGAAGAAAGATAAATGATAAAGAGAAGAAGAGGTAAAAAAAAGTTGGAGGGGTAGAGAGAGGCAAGAGGTAAAAAGAAAGAAAGATAAGTGAGAAATAAAGGCAGGCAGAAAAAATGGCTGGAGAAATTGAGAGGGAACGAAATAAGAAAGAGCTGAAAGAGCAGAGAGCGGGAACGAGTTGCCATCTGCTGATGATTGATGCAATCCTTTCAAACCGTAATTTTTTGATTGAACAAGAAGACGAGCAAAAACAAAGAATCTTGTTGACCATTCTCACTTACAAGAAAAGTTGTATAGAATGAGGAAATCTAGCAATGAATTCTATGATCATCCATCAATCATTTGAAACTGTCGGGACCATAGCCACCAAAGCCAGCTTGTTCCTCTTTCTCATTCTGCTTCTTCGTGCATGAATATTGTAGAGAAGAGATTTGCCCCATAGACCCAATAGAAGAAGAAAACTCAACAGGTGACTCTTATAATGCAAAATTATCCTTCTCTAAACGTGCATTATGAGGAGCGGTACAAGTTAAAAGAAATTCAAAATTGTTTTGACAAAGTGGTACAATGACTCTTAAGAGCATCAATTCCAGAGCTTAAACAAAAAAAAAAAAAAAACTGGTTTTGAGAAAGAGAACAATAGAAATTCAAAATTGTTCAGCCTCTCTTCTTCCTAGGGCATTATCCTCCTTCCTCCTAACTAATTTTTTTCTTCCTCCCCTCTTTCTTCTCCTCTTCTTCCTCTTGTTTCTTCTGTCTCCTCTTCTTCCTCTTGTTTCTTCTGTCTCTTCTTCTTCCTCTCTTTTTTTCCACTTTTCTTTTTATTTAAAAAAAATCTCTCTATAGAGGGTGCTGTCGCCAACCCTTCCAGTGCAAAGAAAAGGGGGAGCCTCGCACCCTTCCCTCCAGCCTTCTTGACGCTTCTTTTTTTTAGCCTAGCTTGCTACCTTTTAACCTTTTAACCTCAAGTCTCAAATCTAAACAATGGAAGAATGGGTAGAAAAAGGGAGATAACTGAAAAGAATGGAGACATCAACGGCAGATGTCTTCTCCCCCCTCCTCCCCAACCCCACCCAAATAAAATAAAATAAAGGATGAAATCTGAAAGTTAGGGCAAGTGGGAGAGAAGTAGGGTGAGAATAAGAGAAAGACTGCAACAAGGAATTAGGGCAGGAGAGCTAAGACATCAACGAACAAATGAGAGGGTTCCGTCTAAAAGTTTTAGACTCTTTTCCGGTTCAGACAGAAAATGAGGAAAAAGGTTTGTGTGGGCTACAATGGGAAATAAGGGGTGAAGCTTCCCTTTCGACCTGAAGTAGATTATACATCCCCTTCATCCAATTTTCGGGAATGACACCCCGACCACCCTCATCACTATAGTATGGTAGGAGAGAGAAAATTTATTTTCTTTTCTCTCCACTTTCTATGTGTTAAACATAACTTTACGCTCAATCCGATAAGCATAATCATGGGACTTGTTAAACCACAAGTACATATAAATAAAAGTTTTTTACACAATAGATCCCGCATCCATTGGTTTTATAGTAAATTGACCTAAACGGTGTTATTATGATATTTTTATATAAACAAAAAAGCACAATAAAAAATTTACCAAAAATTTGCCTTTCGACCTGAAGTTAAGATTGTACATCCCCCTTCCTCCCTCATCACTATAGTAAGGTAAGAGAGAGAGAGAGAGAGAGAAAACCAATGGATTTGGACCGGAAAAGATGTGTCTTATGGACACTTGTGGGTATTTGGTTGTCGAGCATTTGTGCACATTCCTAGAGATGAAAGAGCCAAACTTGATAGCAAGACAAAGGAGTGTATTTTCTTGGGTTACAAAACCAGTGATTTTGGTTACAGATTGTGGGATCCAATTGAGAAGAAGGTGTTAAGGAGTCAGGATGTAGTTTTCTTTGAAGAAGAAACTGTTGAGAATTTGGGAAATCCTGAAAATGTGAAAACCTCTTCTAGTCACTTTGTTGATCTTACACCCATCTCGAGTAACCAAGAAGTTGAAAGCAACTTGCATACCGAAACTGAAGATCAAGGTGAGCAATCAGAAAATCAAGGTCCACCTTTACAAGAGATGAGAAGATCAAATCGTGAACGAAGGCCTACTTCAAGATACTCTCCACAGGAGTATGTTTTGCTCACTAATGGTGGTGAACATGAAAGCTTTGAAGAAGTTATGTGTCATGAGCAAAAGGGTGAGTGGTTTGAAGCTATGCAAGATGAGATGAATTCCTTGCATAAAAATCACACCTTTGAGTTAGTTGAATTGCCTAAGGGTAAGAAGGTACTCAGGAACAAGTGGGTGTTTCATTTGAAATCAGATGGCACAGATTCAAAGCCGAGGTACAAGGCTCGGTTAGTTGTGAAGGGATTTGATCAAAAGAAGGGGATTGATTTTGAGGAGATATTCTTGCCCGTGGTCAAGATGTCCTCTATTCGAGTTATACTTGGTTTGGCCGCTAGTTTGAATTTGGAGCTTGAGCAGCTTGATGTGAAAACCGCATTTCTCCATGGTGATTTGGAGGAGGAGCTCTATATGGACCAACCCGAGGGATTTGTTAAAAAAGGCAAAGAGGACTTGGTGTGCAGATTGAGGAGGAGCCTTTATGGCTTGAAACAAGCACCTTGAAACTGGTACAAACGATTTGAATCCTTTATGTGTGACAACAATTTCAACAAGATCACTTCCGACAGTTGCATCTTCATGAAAAGGTACTCCAGTGATAATTTCATTATTCTTTTACTCTATGTCGATGACATGTTGGTTGTCGGTAATGATACAAAGGAGATAGGAGCTTTAAAAAAAAAGCTTGGGAATGAGTTTGCAATGAAGCATTTAGGTCCCGCAAAGCAAATTCTTGGTATGAGAATCACTAGAGATCGGGAAAGGTGCAAGCTTTGGTTGTCACAAGAAAGGTATTTGGAAAAGGTGCTTGAAAGGTTTAATATGAGCAAATGCAAACCGGGTTCTTCTCCACTTGGTAGTCATCTCAAGTTGACACTTGATGATTGTCCAAAGGATGAAAAGGAGAAAGAAGAAATGAAGAAGGTGACGTATGCATCCGTGGTCGGTTCATTGATGTATGCAATGGTGTGTACAAGGCCGGATATTGCTCATGTTGTTGGAGTGGTAAGTCGTTATCTCTCCAACCCTGGAAAAGCTCACTGGGATGCTGTGAAATGGATTCTTCGGTATATTCGCGGTACTACTGGTTATTGTCTCTGTTACGGGGCTAGTAAACCAGTTCTGGAGGTATATACCGATGCCGATTGGGCCGGAGATGTTGACTCGAGGAAGTCAACATCCGGTTATTTGGTTTGTTTTGCGAATGGTGTTGTCTCATGGCAATCGAGACTACAGAAATGTGTTGCACTCTCCACAACCGAAGCTGAATACATTGCAATTACCGAAGCATGCAAAAAACTATTGTGGATGAAGAAGTTCTTTCAAGAATTGGACATTCGGCAAGAGAGGTATGTGTTACTTTGTGATAGTCAAAGTGAAATTCATTTGAGCAAGAATCCCACATTTCATTCGAGATCAAAGCACATTGATCTACGTCATCATTGGATACGTGATGTGCTTGAAAAGAAAGAATTGATGTTAGAGAAAGTCCACACGAGTGAGAATGACTCCGACATGTTGACAAAGTCTTTACCTCCTTTGAAGCTTGAAGCTTGTCGTGACAAAGCAGGTTTGGTTGAGGGTTTTACCTCATGAATCGGGAGGAGGAGTTTTGTTGGGTCCCGATTTCATTCGGGACATGACTATAAATATTGGTCTTGTTTAGACCTTTTATGTAATTTCTGTATGGAATATTTAACCTTTGTAACTTAGGTTTATAGAAATGAGATAAAAATTTTCTCCCACTGTGTTTCCCTCTCTGGCTGTCGTCATCTCTGAAAATCCCAAATCCCCAACAAGAGAGAGAGAGAGAGAGAGAGAGAGAGAGAGAGATAATGATATATTTCACTATTTGGTCGATAACAAAAAAAAAAAAAACAATGGTTGCCCATAGACAAACTACATTGTAGGCCAATTTTTCTACCATTGGAGTAGGTTTCAGACAACCACTTGAAACATATAATAAAGGAATGTTTATAGACAAAATGGCTTTAATCCATCCACAACTTATATGTATTTGATCACCCCTCTTTACTCAGTAGTGGTCGGTATGTCCCGTTGACACGTTGTCCAAGCAGAAAAGCGAGGTGGTAAAGTTTCAAATCGTAAACTCAATTTTGCAGAAGCCTAACAAAAACGAAAATCCGAACTTAATCCGAGTGATCGAAACTAACAATTCTCTGCTCAATATTCACTGGTTACCACCGCTTCTCAGTTCCCCAAATGCTCAACAAGCGCTTACTGCTCCGGTTCGAGATTCAAAATATTGAGCTAACAGCTCGAGCCCCTTTCCATCGATTATCTACTCTCAAATTATTGCACGAACGGAACCAGAGACTTCTACAGACTAAAATAGTAGCATCACTTCCAATTAGATTCGTTAGCTTTAATCCCTTTTTCCGTCCCGAAAGTTCAGGCAAATGCTGTAACTCTCCCGCAAGTTTTTTAACATTTCAGCTGAGACCGAGATCGGGCGAACAGGACGAACTTACGCAAAAAATTAAATTACATTTGGTCATAATTTGAAAATACGGCATATATAAATATATATATATATATATATATATATTATATATATTATTAAAATTAAAAATTAAATTCCATTACTACTGTATGGCATGCCATGAGCTATTGAACTATTATTAGGTCTGCATGAGATTAGTAGCAACCCATGTATGAATTTCACTTCTCTTTTCCTTTTTCCTTTTTCCTGTCTATTATTATTAATGGTAATAATAACGTATTTCCTTGTTTTAGGTGGTTATTCTACCGGTTAAATTGATCTTACTTGACTATAAAAATCATTCTTGTTATATTTTCATCAACTTTTGTAGTAAGAGGGATACAAGAAAGGGATCCCTTAGCTGGTCATAGAATTTTTTCCACTCATATTAGTGGTGAAACATGCTTCCTTGTCACTAGCACTATTTGGTAAAACATGCTTGATCAGGATATAGAACAATTGACACACTAAGCTTAGATTTTCATCGGAAACTTGGCACTATGAAACTCTTTGGTTCTTTTTGTTTGTTAATGTGGGAGGTGGTTATAGTGCACTTTGTAAGTGCTGGGGAAAGTGAAAGTGAAAGTGAATGTGTATTGCCTAGTGAAAGTGAATCAATTGTTTGTGTTAGTGTGCGCAATGAAAAGTACAATATAAAGTACTTGTTTGTGTTAGTGTACACTATGTAAAGTACATGTTTGTGTTAGTGTACACTATGTAAAGTGCAGAGAGATTCTTTATTAATAAAATATTTTGATATATCTGACTTTTAGAAAATTAAATTAATATTAATAAATTAATTAGATATATTAAATATAATAATTAAACAAATGCTTACTTTTATACTATTAAAATTGTAATCATATTGTAATTTGTAATATCTAAATATGAAATAGTTATATAAAAAGGATATTGTATTATATAAAGTTAGTCTATTAGTAATATCAAAATAATATTAATTTATTAACTTAATATATAAAAAGTAAAATATTTACACAAATACTTACTTTTATAATATAAAAAAACTTAATGCAATTATTATATTTAAAGTGTTTAAATTTCACTCTTAAACTATTCATTATCCAGTGTAATACGTAAACAACATAAAAATAAAAATAAAAATAACACAAATATAACTCAATCACCTATTTAATATAAAAAAAACCTACAACTGTACATACAAAATACAACCAAAAAAATATTTAATTCCATAAAAACATAATAGTCAATCATTTTGCCACATCTGACTTGTTAATACATCTCAAAAATGCGATGTTCTTGCAAATTGTACTATATACTCCCTTTGAGTACTTCTTTGAGTGTCCAAATCATCCTCAAAATCATCACCACTATCACTATCTTCATCTTCATTTGCATTATTATCTTCACAATTTTTTCCAACAAAATCATCACTTGAATTATATTCTACATCTTTAAGTAAATCCATGTAATCCTCCATGAGTATATAATTATGCAATACATAACAAACAATCACAATTTTTACCTAGACATCAAAATCAAAAGGAGGGGCATCTTTTAATATCTTGAAACGAGCTTTTAAAGCACCAAATGTACGCTTGATAGTATTACATAAAGATGAGTCTTTGGTTAAATAATTCTCTTTCATCTATAGGAGTATTATCTCCAAATTCTTGCAAGTGATAACGAGTCCCTCGATAGGGAGACAAAAACCCTGGAAGATTTGCATATCCAGCATCTACCAAATAATATTTGCCTACAATAAAATATATATTTATCATAAACTAATAAAAATAATAATAAATTAAAATAGACTAGAGAGAGAAGTGACATTTACCTTTAGGAACACAAAGTTTATCTTGTCTGGTTAATGCTGACTTCAATACAAGTGAATCAACTGTTGATTCCTCCTATCCAGTAAGTATATAAGTGAATTATATGTCAAATGCATATGATGGCTAGGGGTGGCATCAAACCGAGCCGGTTAGCGAGCGGCTCGAGCTCGATTTGGCTCAGTTCAATTCAATATACCTGGATCTCGAATCGAGTTCGAGATCCGAGATCGGCTCGTTAAGTTAACGAGCCGAGCTCGACCGAACCATGGTTTGGTTCGAAAGCTCACGAGCCGGCTTGTTAACTTAACGAGCAGCCTTGGATTTGGGGTAGTCGGGACTCGGGAGAATAACACTGCGAGAGCAAGGGTTTCATCATCTCTTCTAAAGTCAGTATCAAACCCATGATCTTTCTACATTAACCCCATGAAATCCTATTACTCTTTCTGAGAAGAGAAGACTAAGAGAAAAAGTGAGATTGAGAAGAAAGAAGAGGGAAAGGAGAAGTGTGTACGTGTGAAAGAGAGAGAGAGAGAGAGAGAGAGAGAGAGAGAGAGAGAGAGATCAGAAATGTGGATCGAACATAATGATATCTCTTTCCCAAATTCACTATTAAAATTTAGTAACTATAATGAACTAAAATACCCCACACTTACTCACTTAAAGGTAAAAACAATCATTGAAAAATAACTAATCCAGAAGTAATTGAATAATGGCTACCTGATATGATTTTTTTAGAGATATAAGAATGTTAAAGGTCAGGGGTATTTGGTTAATTTCATTTTAGTATATTGTGTTCTGAAGTTATAGTTAATGTAGAAACCTCCCTATGGAGGTACATACAAGCTCCTAAATTAGCAGTTTTGATAATCTTGCTTTGTCTTTTCCTATCAATGTCAATAAAGTGTTCCGTCTAGAATTTTTAATCTTCGTAGGCAGTGTTCTCCTTATTGGTGATAAGTATCTTAGATTATGTGTAGGATCTTTATTGTTTGGATTAGTTTTTTTTTATGTTTTTAATTTGTAATTTTATTTTTTTGTAGAAGAATGAATGTCAACACCTCTTCCTCAATCGACATCAACATTCGATCAGGCAAAAAATGGTTAATTTGGATTCCAACCTATTATGTGAATCAAACGAAAGAAGCGCCCGGGACGCGCCCGTTGCTCCTCCTCTCCCCCCCTCCTCCCTGCGATCCTTCGGTCAAATTTTTTTTTCTCTTCTCCCCTGTCGGCCTTCCTCCCTCTCCTCTCCCTCTCGACCTCCGTCGTAGAGCCTCTCGGTCTCCCGACTTCTCTTCTCTCTCGGCCTCCCTCTCTTCTCCCTCTCGGCGTACCGTTGGAGCGCCGCCTCTGTCGCTGTTGCCCGCTGGCATGCCGCCTCCATCGCTAAGGAACACAACGCACGTTCTGAGGAAGAAGATACTTTAATTTTTACTAAGTTAAGGAAAAATTAAACCATCGTAATAAGAATAAAAAATTATATTTTTATTTATAAAATAATAATTATTATTTATTTAATATATTCATTTTATAATTACTATATTAAATTAGTGATTTAATAGTCATAATTAAAATATTTTTAAAATAAATATTTGATAAATTGTTTTGGTTTAATTATCCCATTGCTATAATTAATTAAACCAATGGTTTTAAATTTTGTGACAATATATTATTAATTAATTATACATAAAAAATATATATTATGTTATTTATAAATATATATATATATATTATATTATTTTTTATTATTGTATTAAATTAGTGGTTTTTAATGTTAAAACATATCTTATGTTATTAAAAAATAATTTATTTATTTATTATATTCGCTTATGTTATTTATTTATTTATTTTTAATAATTTATTCTAGTCACACATGATTATTGTATTAATTTATAATAAACTATAATCATTAATTAATATATTATAGTTTTTCATTAATTAGGATATTAATATATTCTAATACTATATGTTAAATCACATATAAGTATAGTAACCATGCGTTATTTTGGTTAATTATCTGTTTAGGTATATATTATATTTAAGTATATTTTAAAAGGTTACTATACTTTTCTTTTGGGGATATTAACACTAGAATCTGTTTTCCAGTACACTTGAACTCTTTTACACTAACACCCAAAGATGAGTTGAAGTTGAATCAATTCATTTAAGATGAATTGAATTCCTCACTTCATTTCAAGTTCATTGTGGACTAACCCCCGGTATCAAACAACAAAACCTGAAATCTCTGGGCGATTGCTTGGCAGTCCTTCACTTGCCTCTTATCTGGTTTCATCTCCACCCCGGAGCAACCCTAAAGGTAGAAAAGAGCAGGGGAAAACCCGTTAAGGAAGACGAAGGATGAAAGTTGGTCTGGTTGTTCTACCGGTGCCGGGACGAGGCCACCTCATATCAACCGTCGAATTTGCAAAGCAGATTAACCAGCACAACCACTTCTCCATTACCATCCTCACTATGGCTCCGCCCGTTCCAGGTATTCTCACCCTCCCCGCTACCTTCTACGAGTCTGTTACCTCCTCCGGCCTCGATATCAACTTCCTTGATCTCCCACCGGTCGACCCGCCGAATGAACCTTCCGTCGAGGCTTTCATTTCGCTCTACATCGCTGGACACGCCACCCACGTTAAGGATTCCATTGTCCGCCTGCAGTCGTCTATCCGAGTTGTGGCTCTCGTGGTGGACTTCTTTGCTACTACCATGGCAGAGGTGGGAGACGAGCTGGGTATTCCCACCTACCTTTTCTTCACATCTGGAGCGGCTTTGCTTTCTCTCATGCTGTATCTCCCCACCCTGGATAAGAAAATTGAGTCTGAGTTCGAGGACTTGGAGGAGAACGTAGACGTCCCCGGGCTTGGATCTTTGCCACCGCTCGTCATGCCGACGCCGATGATGAACAGGAAAAGCGAAGGATGCAAGTGGTTCGTGGAACACGGTCGGCGGTTCAGATACATGAAAGGCATTATAGTAAACACCTTACGGGAGGTGGAGCCGGCGACGCTCAAAGCAATTGATGAAGGCCAGTGTTTACCGGATTATCCGACCCCGCCAGTGTTCCCGGTGGGTCCGATCCTTGCCCTAGAAGATCAGGATCCATCCCATCCCTGCATCACATGGCTGGATACTCAACCTCCCCGGTCGGTCGTCTTCCTCTGCTTCGGAAGCATGGGTGCCCTGCCAGAGCCGCAGGTGAAGGAAATAGCCCTCGGACTCGAAAGGTCAGGATACCGATTCCTGTGGTCGATCCGGACCCGCCGTTCCCCCAGTTTCACCCCTCCTACAGACGCCGACCTGTACGAGGTCCTGCCGGAGGGGTTCATTGACCGCACCAAGGAACGTGGCCTAGCGTGGCCGCGATGGGTGCCGCAAACGGCCATTCTATCCCACGAGGCGATCGGCGGGTTCGTCTCCCACTGCGGGTGGAATTCGACCTTGGAAAGCCTGTGGTTTGGAGTGCCCATACTAGCTTGGCCACTCGCAGCAGAGCAGAGGCTAAATGGGTTCAAGCTAGTAAGAGACATTGGGGTGGCTGTGGAGCTGGAAATGAACTACAGGGGGCAGACGTTGGTCGAAGCGGCGGAGGTAGAGAGGGGCGTGAGGTGTTTGATGGGTGAAAGTGAGAAAGGGAAGAGGGCAAGAGACAAGGCCATGGAAGCGAGAGCGGCGACTCGGGCGGCAGTGGATGCAGGGGGATCGTCGTTCGAAGCGACGACGCGCTTGAATGAACAGTTTCTCGCACTTGGACATTGAGGGGGCTTAGTGATTTTTCAAAACGAAATCAATGGAAACTGATTGTGAGTGAATTAGTGAAAGTGCAACTTTAAGTGAATTGGAGTGTAAAATAATTTCTTATGTTAATCTTTACAATGGAAATTGTAATGTAAAATAATTTCTTATGTTAGTCTTCACAATGGAAAATGTAGTAGAAACTAGAGAATGATTTTATTAATAAAATATTATGATAAATTTAACTTTTTAAAGATAGTTTTATTTAAATTTTAAATTAATAAAATAAAATATTTATTTATTTTTAAAAATATTTTAATCTATTTAAATATAAAAAATTAGTATACTTAAGCAATCATGGTTTTTTTTAATATTTAGATATTTAATCAAATTCTTACTTTTACAATATCTAAATTATCACTCTTAAATTATTAATTTAATATCATATTAAAAGTCTTGAATATAATAAATAAATTAAAAGGATATTTATTAATAAACTAATATAGATTTTATTTTAGTCTAAAAACTAAAAAAGTAAAATAAAATTAATAATTTAATTAATTATAAAAAATAAAAATAAAAATCCTAAGCAAAGATGTTTACTTTTATAATGTGCAGATGTTTGATCAAATTCTTACTTCTACAAAATCTAAATAATCGCTCTTAAATTTTTAATTTAATATAGTATTAAAAGTCATATATATATATATATATAAATACAAAATTAGGGTATTTTATTATATAAAAATATTTTGATAGATATAACTTTTATAAGATGGTTATTACTTTTATCCACTATTGTTAATATCACTATAAATATTACTAAAGTTATTAATATAATTTTCTATACATATCATCATTTAATTTATTAAAATGATTAATTTAATATATATGTATATATATATATATAATATGATATGTCTTATTAAATTATACTAGAACATAATATAATAGTTCATTATTTAATAATATTATTAAATTCTAAATTATTTAACTATTAGTTAATTATTAATTTTTAACCATTAAAATAATTTATTAACTATTTAAGTATTAATCAATAAAAATATATGAGTAATTTATTACAATTATTATGTTTATTTTTATTACCATAAATTTAACATTAATTATAGTACACAATTAGTTATTATACCAATCATTAATCATCAAATTTTAGCCAATAATTATCGTGGTTTTATTAATAAATTATTTAGGTGTCTACTATCAACCATTAATTATTAATTAATTAACCCTTTGTTGTTAACTACTATTAACAACGGTAATGTCAGATTTCCCCTGAAAATTCCACCATCAATTCCCCTTGGTCGGCCTTGAAAATAACACCAATAAATCACACAAAAAAATATTCAAATGTGAGGGAAATGGGGAAAATCATAAGGTATGCAAAGAAGGTCTTTTCCTTTAGTCTAGTGATGTCTAAGGGCTACCGAGACGGAGACCCAATAGCTGCAATGTTGGAAAATTGTTTGAAGGCCAAGGAATGAAAGAAAAATTGAGAGAAATGAGGAGAAAGAGAGGAAACACCAAAGCCATGACTATTATGCAGAGGAGGAAGAAGACATTGTAGAGATGAAATAGAGGTTAGAAAAGAAGGAGAGGAAACAACAATCATGGAAAAAGACATTGCAAAAACTATTAAGCACCAGAATCAAGCATAGAAATAACACATGATTGTCAGAAATGGAGGAAGAAGACAACACCAGGGGAGGAAGATGAGGGATGGAAACTAAGAAGCGCTATGATTACCTCCCAGGCAGTGAAAGACACATGATGGAAATAAGAAAGAAACAACAAAAACATTGCAGTGAAAGCGCCAAAATCAAGCATGGAAATAACACAAGTTGAAATTGAGGGAGCAAGAGGAGGGATGGGGACTAAGAAGTACCACAATTACCTCTTTGGCATCGACGAGTGGAGCATCAAGAGAGAGTGAGTGTTGAGAGGGAGGCGGAGAGGAGCATTGAGAGAGGGTCAGTCGAGGGGGACGCAATTAGGAGTGTCGCGAGAGAGCGAGTGAAAGTGAAATCCAAGGGTAAACATTAATATTTCACTTTCACCCGTTTGACACGGGAGTGAGTGAAAGTGAATTACACATGTGATTCATTTTTACTTTAATTTGTTGAACGCGCACTAACGATTTTGAGTAAGTGAAAATAAATTTACAGCGATTTTCACTTTCCCTTAGTAGGCAGAATCTCTCCACTCTCCTGTAATACATTTACCAACTTTTTGGAATATCAACCATGAATGACGATGCTTTCCATAGAATTGTAGTAGTTAAATGGGAGAAGAGGAAGCATTAGTTTCAGGTAACACTTATACACCTCAATCGATTTTTTATTTGAATGGAATAATCATAATACTTAAATTATAGCATTGAAATACCTTCACGAGCTAATACAGACTATTAGGTGATTGAGGCATGTCTCTCCCTTCAGCTGTCCATCAAGATGAAACAGTCACATGAACCAATGAAGAAGAAGAGGATAGAAGCACACTTAACCTTGGGCATTAGTGTCCTTGGTTGGACATTTATATCCTAGGAAAAGCAAGAAATGATACAACATGTTTTTCCTAGGAAACATATTTTCAAGAAACTCTCAGATAAAAACCTGTAAGTTCCTTACTAGGAAATTACATTGAAAATTTTAAATTTTTACAAGGAAAATTAAATAAACCTATTAGTGCCATTTCCAGGGAAATAAATAAAAATTGATAATCAATCTCACATTACCATACTTATCCAATAAATTTTTAGTAAAATAAAATGTCAAATACAAAATTTAATCTAAAAACAATAGTTCATCTGAAATCAACTATTGTACTATACAAAATCGTGCCACATTTGAGCTGCTATATTGTTATGAAAATGATTAGCTAATCTAGCTTATTCGTTTTTCCTTCTTCTCCCTAATATTGAGATTGTGGGTTAGTTAATTAGTTCCTCTAAATCATATTCACCTTTTTCTTGATTTTGTCTAAATGCTACATCATCGCCAATAACATCTATTGGTTCTTCTCCTTCAATCCCTTCATCATTGCGATCTGATATCATATAAAATTATAAATGATACAACATGCAAATACAACTTTCACTTGAGTCTTTTATGGCTATGGAAGTTGTCGATCCAAAATTATAAACTATTTGTTAAACATTTAGCCAATATTACCCAAAAGACCGACTTGGTAGGTAGCGGAAGCCAAACACTTAACTCAAGATCATAACATCACACACCCCTTGGAGAAAGAGCTTGCCCTCAAGCTCTTACGAGCCAACGCTCAACAAGCTCCTCCGTTACGAGCCGCGTCAACAATGGCCCACTCTAGTGATACCGCTAGGTCGCCCCCTCTGCGATTCGAACTCGCAACATGAGTAGTGACTCTGATACCAAATGTTAAGCACTAGCTAATACTACCCAAAAGACCGGTCTAGTAGGTAGTAGAAAACCAAAAACTTAACCCAGGATCATAATACTATTGTTTCCTCATACAAAAAGCCTGCTTAATTATGCTTCTTAATGATGAATGACGATGGTTGAATAACTCTGTTGTAGTTTAAAGGAGATGATTTTCATCATATTCATTTAAATGATATCTAGTTGAAAGATAAGATGTCCAAAAACCATGCAAGTTAGCATAACTAGCATCTACCAAGTAATATTTTCCAACAATATGAAACAACAACTATGATTAATCTGAATAAAGGTACCATGTACAAAAAGAAATAAATAAAATAAACATAATTACCCCTAGGGACGACAAGCCCGTTCGATGCATCCAATGCATGCATCAAAATGCAAACATCAACTACTGAACCTTTAATTTGAGTATCACCTTTATTTTTGGATGAATATTTCTAGTTGAAGGAGGACGTATGCAATCATTTTTTAATTTGAGTATCACCTTTAATACTCTATTGAAATATGTACTTATAGTCCAAATTAAACATCTGAAGTGTTCCATTGACACACGATACCTTTGGCCTTGACCAATGGTAACCATAAATATAACAACTTGTTCTTCAACATTAATTTTTTTGGCATCCACAAAAAGTCTCCTATTTCTTAGAAAATTACAGAGGTTGGTAAAAACATATGGTCTCATCCTATACACTCGTCTAAAAAAATGTTCTTTATGCTCCAACATTAAGCGTATATGAGCCCCTCCACCCAACCTAATTTTTTGAGGCATAGCTACATTTTCAGAATAAATTGATATTATAACTAGAGAAGCTATCATATGATAACTAAAGCAAGAACAAGACTCTTAGTGGTAATAACCACGGTACATTTGAGACCTGTATAATGATAAAATCTCAATACCAATCTATATAACAAACACATACAAATTAAGAATTCATTGATACCAACGTGAAAATTCACGTATATTACTAATAATTCATATATAACATTAAAATAGTCAATTTTCATTATCAACAAGAGAAATCAAAACGTAAAAGTCAAACTATAAAAATCCATAAAATAATGATTATAACATGAATAAATTAACATAATTTTTTCCTATTTTATCCTCATATTATCCTCTTACTACATCCTCCTATTTCTTCCATCTTCATAGATGAACTTTAAAAACTCCTTCCTTTTTCTAATGTCATATCGAACAAATAACACTTTCTTTTCATTTGCATCCAACAAAGAAGGACACGGTGGCAAAGATTTGTGCCTGAAGCAGGAATTTCCTGAAAAGCATCAATCTATTTATTTGCTTCAGAACTACTTTTGCTAATTTTTGAATTGCATCAGAAAGTTGTTCAATACAAGCCACCATTGCTTCGTCCTTTTTCCCCCATTACTCGATCATGAAGTTTACTCTTACTCAACAAAAGGAGTTTGATGACCTTGACTATGACTACTAGTTGAGTCACCTTCATCAATTGATCCAGGTATTTGTTCAATCCTTGAATGCATTACACCATCATATCCTATTTGCACTTCATCTTGCTCATTATGACTAACTTTTGTAGTTTCATTTGTTTTACTTTCACGACCTACCATAATAGTAAAGCTTCCAATTACTAAATTTTCTCCAACCACAATATAGAGGAGTTTATAGTTGCAAAAACATTGATGCTTAAAGTACTCAACATCATTGTTTTTTTCTACAAAAACAAAATACAAAATAAAATTTCACCAAAATATCATTTAAAGTCTATTATGCAATAAAATGTAGTACATGACATATTGCTAGAATAAACTCTTCCCAAACATGTGGAGGCACTTCTATTCTCTTAATTTCATGGTCCTAGGTCCACCCACTTGATGATAACAATATGACCATCCTTAAGTATTATTTTCTATATGTTTTTATGATTGATAACATTATCTTTCGTCTATTCTCTTCCCGATTGGTCTTTAAATTCTTGTAGCACTTTGGGCAATGTATCACTCCTCCATTGGCCATTTCCTAACTAAGATCCATTATAGACCTCCTTAGACAACATAGTAAGCGTGGTCACATCATCATGAGGAGTCTATGTTTCATATGGTCCCCGTATTTGCTTAGCACTTCCTTTAGACATCTATAGGATACCATATAGTGAATTTTACTAAACTCTTTTTTTTAGAAAAAGGGGCCAGGTTTATGAACATCGGGCTGCCCAGATTTAAACGTGAATGCCATTGTGTCGGTGGGGGTATGGGAACTCAAGACTTGAGGGATCCTCCATTGTTGTTCCTCTTGAACAACTAGAGAAAAAACACGATTAAGAGGAGGCATCGGATCCATGAGGAGCAGCTGACCACGAACATGGGAGAAAGAGTCATCAAGGCCCATCAAGAAGGAAATGACATACTCCATGCTGTAGTAATCAATAAGATCCTTAACTCCACCACAACATTTTCCACAAGAGCAATGAGGACGGTAATTGTTCAGTTCTTCCCAAAGGGTCGTCAGCTTCGTGAAATAAGTGTTTACAGAATCCTTGTCTTGGTGCAAGTTCATCAATTCCCGTTTAAGTTGAGAAATGCACGGACCATTGCGCTGTTGATAACGATCCCAAAGAGCGAGCCAAATTTCACGGGCAGAAGCAGCAAACATGACACTCGCAGAGATTTCCTTGGAAACCGAATTCAAATTCCAAGAGATGACAATATTGTTATTCCGGGTCCAGGAGTTCAACAAAGGAGGATCAGCACTCTGAGGTATAGGTATAGAACCATCGATAAAACCCACTTTATTCTTCACAGATAAGGCAAGGGACATTGCACGGCTCCAACTGGTGTAATTTTCACCAGTAAGTAGTTGTGAGACAAGAACTTGCCCGGGGCTGTCCGAATGGTGAAGATAGTATGGGTGTGAAGGTTCGTCAAAAGTGGAACGAGTCGAACTGGTACGAAGACCAGAATCGGAAACGCCTGTAGATGAATAAGTCTCCATGGAGTCCCCAAGAAGGTACTAATGAAGGTCTAGGATGTAACCTAAGAAGGCAATAGAAAAAAAATTTGAACAACAAATGGAGCATAGCACACCGTTCGGCCAGCCACAAACTTAACCTTCACGGCCAAATTTAGAGGCAAATTAGGTCACGGTAATGGCGCCAGAGCACCAGCACCGAAAGCAATGAAAAAAAAATTAGAGAGAGCACCAGCTCTCTGCCAAATTTTGGTCACGGCAACGGCGCCAGAGCACCACCGAAACAGGGGCAAAACGGCCCTCACGGCAACTGCGTCAGAGCACCACCGAAACAGGGGCAAAACGGCCCTCACGGCAATGGCGCCAGAGCACCACGACCAAAACAGGGGCAAAACGGCCCTTCTTCACAGCAGAGACGCTATCTCGCCAAGGAGGAAAAACATGCAGTAGCTTAGCTGTTGTCGAAAAACAAAAAAAATTTAGGAGGAAGATGAAATCTAACCTCTGTGTCGGGAGATCAGCTGAAATGGAGAGTTGAAATCAGGTCGCCGATGACCGTCACCGAAAGGGTCGCCGAAATGGTTGAAACCAGTCGCCGGAAATAGGTTGCCGAAAGGTATGTCGCCGGAAATAGGTTGCCGAAAGGTATGTCGCCGGAATCGCTGAGAGAAGAGTCACCGGATGAAAATACTCAGAGGATGAGGATCATCCGCTCTGATACCATATTAAAAATCTGGATCGAAAAGAGTCGTTGCTCGTGTTCATCGGGTTGGCAACGGTCGAGGGGACGAAGACTCTGTTTCGTGATAAAATGTTTATTGAAAACACTGTTACGCATAACAGGTAAGTTTATACAGTGAAATGTAAAAAAGGGTAAAATGGTAAAATACAAAAAAATAAATAATGAATATATTAAATTACATTCTAATAGTTGTCTTTACTTTTTGTGTTGCACATCTCCTAAAAAATATCATAAATCCTTTGAAGACTAAGACATGTGTTCCATATTGCTTTGGCTGTCTCTAGGTGCACCACATTGTTTGCCACGTGTTATTCCATGTTATTTATCAACCAATTGATAACTAGAGTATCTTCCCTCAACCACTTGTGGTAAGAGGGGTCATCTATATACTAAGATAGTTGAGTTATATGTCCAACAAGATCTCTAGTAATCAAGAAACGTTTCACACATTGGTACCAAGACAAATAATTAGTCAACCCTTTGCTAAAATCAACATATATAGAGGAGGAAGATGAGTTCAAAATTTCAGACACGATGACTCAACAAAATAAAAAATTCTGGAAACAACATTCTTGAATGGGCTTTAGGAAAAAGAGGACAAGATTGAATCAAAGTAACAAATTCTTGTTGCATTGGAATTCAAAAACAACACTTACAACACATCGAATTCAGCAATAAGCAAGAGGATGAAACAGGCCTACAAGTGTGACTTCCTTTTTTCTTTTTCTTTTTTTGCTTCTCCTTTTAGAGTTTAAACTAGGAACTCTAATTATCCAACAACCATTGTTAATTAGCCAAAGAAAAACAAGATAATAACTGCTATGAAAGTAATCCTAAAAACAATTGAACTATAGACGAACTGGCCTACAAGCATGACTTCCTTTATTCCTTTTTTTTTTTTTACTTCTCCTTTTAGAGTTTAAACTAGGAACTCTAATTATCCAACAACCATTATTAATTAGCCAAAGAAAAACAAGATAATAACTGGTATGAAAGTAATCCTAAACACAATTGAACTATAGACTACTTTCCAAACACAAGTCCTCAAAACCTATCTTAGGGTTTCAATGAATTAATTAAGCAATTACTCTTCAACAAAGCTGAACTCCATGAGATCTTTGATAGGAGTTTTCAAATTATTATGGAAGGATTTATGGCATTAAATTTGAAGCAAAAACATGAGGAACAAGATCAACACATGTGCATGCTATTTCAGACATTGAAACTTGAGGAAAATCGATTTTTTTTTTTTTTTTTTTAGAATTGACTAAGCTTGACCATGGATGAATTTATAACTTTGAAAAACATGAATTGGATCTCTCATAATGTAAAACATAGAGTAGAACTTAGCTTATTAAAGAGAGACCAAGCTGAATTGACTTCAACCTTTTTCTTTCTTCAAAGTGGTTGAACCTTATCTTGCTTGAAGGACGATTTTGAGACTCCTTTTTCTCAATACATGCATGACTTAATCAACTTTGATTTAAACCCTAGAATTCCTATTCTAATACCATGTTAAATTCTAGGGTATAATTCATAGGTAACTAGGTTTGAGAAGAAGAAGAAGAAAAAAAAAAAAAAAAAAAAAAAGAAGAAGAAGGAAGAAGAGAAGGTGAGGAGAAGAGAGTTTGTGAGAGAAGCACAAGTTGGAGAGGGAAGATTTAGGATTTAGAAAAAAGCTCGAATGAGCCTCCTCCCCCTCACTATGTTACTTATATAGGTGGTGCTTAAATGTCGTAGTACATAAGCAAATACAATATAACCCTCAACTATGTTACTTCTCACTCTCTTAATTACATAATATACCACTTGAATGTCTTCAACAGACTCCTCATTTGGGTATTCAACATCTTTGGCTTTATCATTCGAATGGTTTGTTGAATGACCACTTCCAATAGATTTTTTTTAATCTCCAGTTGAAAAAAATAAGTTCGATTAAGTTCGATTAGTGGGCCTTTATCACTTTCATCTCATTTCTCCAGCATGGTCAATTGGTTGAGAAAACAAGTACTTATCGTACTTTTCATTCTTTTATCCAATCAGATGAGTGCAACCTATTAGGACAGCCTACTACGTGTTTTTTCTTCTTTTCTTATTCATGTTTTCTTTGGGCTAACCGTTTGGTCAACTAGCCGAAAAGTATTCAACAGAGAATTTTCTCTTTTATTGGTCAGGTTATTGGCTCTCCTTCGTTTGGTCAGAACAGTTTGCATTATTTGTTGTGTTGAGCATTCATCAGGGTAAGTCAAACAATTTCACGAACAACTACTTCCAGAGGGTTCTATTTCTCTTGTTTGGTTGATCAATGATGTCTGGCAATCAGATGGTGTGCTTTTGTAGCATGAGCTATTTGTTTATTTTGTATATGCTATTTAAACGGTCTTTCTGTTATGCTACTATGTATTTTCTTTGGGGATTTTTGAGTTGTAAGACATACTTAATGCATCTCATTAGTAACTTAAGTATTTTTTATTATCAAAATTATCTTAAGACCAATACTTTTTATATGTGAAGACACCTTCTCCTTTGAACAAAAAAGGGGGAGGATGTACCTCTCTTTTTCTCCTACACCATTCATATATCAAACTGCATAAAAGTACTAAACCAATATTAAAATACAACACTTTTCAATGATATAGATAATTCATCAAAAAATTGAAACAAAATTTTAAGAATAGCACAAAAACAAATGGTGCTAGGATCCTCATGAATAGTAATTCCATGGTTAGTTTAGTACATTAACTAGAAAGTTCCCCTTTATATATGAAATTGAACTCCAATTCGACGTCCAATCCTAATACTTAACCCCCTTTTATTGTTCCTCGTTCCTTTGACACCTAGGGCTAAAAATTTTATCCATTAGTTCTTTTATTTTTTTAGCCATTCAATTTTAATAGGGTGTGAAAATAATATATATATTATCCTCGTAAATAAAAAAATCAGACAAATATCACATATTTCCATCATGTTGTCTCTCATAAGGATTATATGCCAAGCTACAATTGATTAAGACTTCTTAAAATAACTAGGGAATTGGTCAACAATTATAACAAAGTTATTTAAAAATTATTGAGGCCTTGCGTCATTCTCGCCAGTGCATCTTATTTAATCGAACAATTCGATTAAAACATTACGCGATAAAAGAGAACAGAGAGGAACGCTATGCAAGACCCCTTACTATATATAATATTATTTATTAAACAGAAAAGACTACTTTTTTTTTCTTTGTTTGAGAAGAGAGCAAGAAATGTAAATTTCGCAAAACAAGACAAGTCCGAACTAAGGCGAAGAAGAGAGAGCAGAAACCCCCAACACTTTGTCCTAAAACAACACGGACAGCGCCGGAGGGTTTTACAAGGGCGTTCGGATGAAGGCCACAGCACGTGAGGTACCTTCTCGGATCCCAGACATGGACGCAACAAGAACTTAAATTCATCACCCCATCAGATCTTAATGATATTTGCGGACAACACGGTCATAAAATTAAAACGAAAGGTAGAGTTCTTGATCGCAAGAAATGACTTCCATCAATCCAAATCAAGAAATTCCATTCTTTTTCTCAAAGAGCCTTTCAAGTCGGAGGCATCCCTTTCTGCTTTCTGTGCCTGAAAAGATGGATAACAAAGAAATGTGATCAAGGGAACTGCGAGGAACTTTGGAGACATTTAGCTTAGGACATGGCAGAAAACACTTTACCTTTTTTATATCCGCTGCTGAAACACGGGTCATGTGTGCAGGAAGCTCATCTCTCTCCAGATCCTGCCAATCTCATATCATTTTTCGTTAGGAGAAATGAGTAAGATCTCAATCAACAGAAGAATAGAGATAACAGATAGATACATACCAGCTCACCAATCAGAACAACATTCTCCCCTCTTATTACATACAATCCTAGCGGAATATCACAAAAGAGTTCTCCAACAATAACACGTTCACAGGCACCCTCAAGAACAGCATTTGCTGTCAAAAGATAGCATTGAAAACTTTCATTAACATAAAAATCTAAACTGCAAATATATCTCTACAATGCCGAGGAGAATGTGAGGGTACCAAATTGATCAAAGGAACGTAGGGTCCCCAAAAGCTTTCTCCCATCCCTTAGCAAAACTAGAAGTTTCTCTGCAGAATGAACCGATTATTGTTTAGAAAAAAAATACAACGATGTTTATAAATTACAGAAAAAAATAGATGTAGAACAAACAATCTAGAAAACAAAAACGTTCACAAGCTGCCAGATGAATAATTATGTCACCCTTGGAAAGCATATGATCATTCCTTCCATGTTTTCCTAATATGAACTCAATATAACTTCACAACATTTAGCAGTACCACCTAACTAGCCTTGTCTGGCTTCTTCCTGGTGCATTTATAGTAGTCTTTGTTGGAATATGGGCTCCAGCCTATACGACTAAGGAAGGCCCACAAGATGGGCCCAAGCACATAAGTAGGACCCACCATGATTACCACGAGCTGGCATCCTTATCACATAAGTTGGAAGATCAAGAAGGACTCACAAAAGCATCTTTATCTTATGGTCACGTCCTAGAAGAGTTCTAGTTTGAGTTATGTTTGTCTTTTATCTATATTGAGTTATTTAATTATGCCAGGACTTATTTTTAAGTGTTAAGAGTTTGGGTGTAATGGGACAAAGATAGTTTTATTGTAATTGGACTCTACTACCTTCTTCTATTATAAATAGAGGTTTATGTTATCTGATTATTATAAGTTAATGAAGTCATTGAAATATTTCTCTTTTCCATAAATTCAACAGTCTTAAACATCACTGGAGCCTTGACCCAACCATTCTCCATAACCATCCTAAAGCCTATCCATCCAGCTCTATCCAAACTTACCAAAGCCTATCCATAACCTATTTTGCTGAAGCAACCTTTGGAACTTTGTAGAGGAAATAATCCATCATGCATCTTTTTCAGTTCTCATTATTACTGGTTATGGCTATGACAATTTTTAAAGTAGCAAATGCTCAGAACGAAACCCACTATAGTCCCAAATGTGAACACATTAATTTGCTCAGCCGTTGTAACAACCTCTGAAAAAGCTTCAAGTACTTTTTTTATTTTCAATGAGCATTACCAGTAGTGCTTTTGGATGTGCCCATGCAGTGATGTTTGGGCATTTGCTGTAAGGGCTTTTTAGAATGAAGAAAGGAAAATAAATCAGATTGTGAATAACCTGATGCAGAAATGAACATTCTCAACACAAATATACCCTTGTGAGAGGGTAATTACATTTATCATACATGTATTGATATTTAATTTTTCAGCATAAATGGCATGAAGAGAGAAATGTGATACTTACAGATAAGTCATGTGGTCATTGAAGTTATGGCTTGCATATCCAATGAAATTAAAGGAACACAATCAAGTTTTGCTCAAACATGTGACACTAAATATTAAATATCTAGAGAATGAAGAGATACATCCTCCTAAGTCCGACTAGTCATATTGGAAAAGACTTAGACTTAGCTTTGACAAAGTAACAAGTAGGATGTTTGTTCTACTGGGCCTAATTCAAGGCCCATTTGGTTGGTATCTCATTTGTGTTGTCCACATCTCAAGACCCTTTTCTTTTTCGAGACCATTGTTTTGAGCCCGTAGTTTGGTTGTGTAGACCCGGATGCTTAGACCAACTTTGAAATAGTGTTAGAGTGGAAGCATATGTAAGCCTCCACCCAGAGTTGTTTAGATAGGAACCATAAAAGCACCAACATGTTAGTGGGAGTGTTAGAATATTCCCACATTGACTCAGGATTAGATAAATTATGTGTTTATTACTTGGGAAAGGGCCTCCTAACATCAGATAGTCATTTTAGGGAGAAAATGGACCCAACTTTAACACATAAGTTTTCAAAAGGACACAAGGGGCCATAATAACGCTTATAATTAAACATAGATTAGACATCCACAACACACCATGAGACTTGAATCCATGAACTCGCATAGAAAAAACCTAAAGTTTCATGACTTGTAAAACTAAATTAAGGACAGCTTCCCTATATTAAAACATGCTTTGCAAAAGATTCTATACTTTGAGAGAGCATTCTCTCTCCAAGGAATAATTAATACATGAGAAAAATATAAAATGTTTAGTAGAAAATATCATTTATTAAGTGTTTAAGAAGGACATCACATTGTCTCATTCTTCCTTTTCGTTTTCTATTGTCTCTTTTGAAGTGATTGATTAGAATGCATATATCAAAGTAACCAAACATCCCAAGACTTGAATGACCTCAAATTACGAAAGTACAATGTTCCTTGACAAGCTAGAACTAGAATATGGACCTTTCTCTCTCTACGTCTTACAATCACAACATGATTGCCAAAAATTCTAAATCTAGAGAAGGCCTTATAAATTTGAGAATCTACAAAGGTCAAGATTCAGCATTTAATTTCAATAAATGGTTTCAGAAACCAAGAGGACTTCAAGATTTTCATTTTTTTTTTTAATTTAGCAGCAACATACATGGAAGGAAAAAAGATAACATTTTTAAAAAAAAAGAAACAGAAGTAAAAAACAAAAAAAAGGGTTACACATTCAGATTAAAAAAAGGTGTGAGAAGATTCATAACAAATCATAAGTATTTCTTAAAATATATGACAACCGCAGAGCAAAAGCTAGATGAATTATATGACATGAAAAAACACAAATTCTAGGCCGGATTCAATCCTTTTTATTACAAATTTCCCCATTCACCTTCAGATCAGGCACTGAACACCAAAAGATATAAAATCCTCTAACTTTCAAAGAAACACCATGAATCAGTAAGATCAACATTTGATTTGAACCCATTCAATTGCATTTACGAGTCATTGCACTGGAAAAAGATTGTGCAGCTAATGAGGAAGGTCATTCTTATGCTTTCGCATGAACCATCGCTCAAAAAGACACAAAAAAATATAGGAAGAAAAAAATAAAGCCTCTCAACAACCATGAAACCAGGATTATAGATCAGATAAAACTAACAAGAACCTTGCTGCAGCTGCGCTAAGAGATGGCAGCATCAGTCATTTCAGAAAATACCAGATCCAAGCAACTACAAAGAATGCATCTAAAAGCCACCAAGATTAAGCATCGGAGAAGGCCATCTATTTTCTTGCCAGGAGAAACAAGCCTCGTGTTAAATGTACTGGATGGGTATTTAGGTCATTTCACAACATTTAGATTGTACCTAGAAGAGTGTCATTTCAGGAAGTTTAGAAGTGCCTATGGTCCAATTTTCATAATCTTGGAGTTGTATATATGGAAAAATAAAGTGTGTATGTTAATAAGGGTAGAGGAGTCTTTTCCTCAATAACTCACTTCAGTTAATATAAAAGGGTTAGTGGGGCTCGTGCCTCACCCTAATCAAGTGCTGAAGCCTTCTCCAAAAAGGCTACCACCTCCTCTCTTCTTCTCCTCTCTCTCAACCCTATTTCTCTCAATAACTCACATAGTATCAAAGCAGATCTGTCCATAAGATAGGCGTTTGAAGCATTCCTCCTCTCTCGAAGGCAGCGACCTCATAAGAGAAGGGATTTGAAATCTGCTTTAGTTGGTAAAAATCACATCTTTTTTGTGTTATTTCCTGCCATAACCCAAGGATTAACGGTTCTTACAGCTGATTAAGCAATCTTATGACTATTTTCTGCCCCAAGAGGGTTTGCTGAAGTGAGATTGACCCATTTCTTATTGTGCACACTCAGTTTTGTGCTCCAATTCCTGTGTCACTTATCAATTGGCTGACATCATCCCTTATTCTAGGAGTATTTGTTGCAATTACTGGATTAATTGCTGAAATTCTTGATAAAGGAGTCTTTGGAGTTGGCGCACATCAGTACCTTACCCTAAACCTAACTCAAAGTGGCCCCCAAAGAGCTATTGCTGCTATACCTGCGCACAAGTGAAATTGTCACTTAATTGAAGTCAATCTGGTTTTGGCTGAGTGGATGAATTATTACCTCATCGAGGGATGTTGTGAATTTAGATGGGAAGGAAACCATATTAATTACATCAGAGATTTTTTTTTTTTTTTAAATGATGTTGTACATCTGAGATATTGAACAGATGCATCTATATGAGTTGGTCCAAAAAGAAATCCAAATTTATCAAAGATGATCATCCTACCCCGTTACAAATGATTGGGAATAGGAAAACAATCAAATAATGACTTGGCTATTGAATAGCATGGATTCGATGTTGAGAAATCAGATTAATAATTGTCAAACCGCCAAAGAGATATGGGTATCCTTGGAGTCAATATATGCTCAAGTGAGTAACCAGTCCAGGGTTTATGAACTCTATGCTAGACTCTTCAGCCTTAAAAGGGGGGACAGGTCAGTCATTGGATATTAAAGTGAACTGAAAGATATTATGCAGAAAGTCCATATGTTCCACCCATTCACTACTGGTGAGAAATAACTTAGAAAACAACACGAAGAAGTTCTTACTACAGCATTTTTGGATGGGTTGGGATCTGAATTTGATGGAATTATGGCTCAATTGTTAGCCTTAGATGATGTGTTAACACTTTCCACAACATGTTGCCGAGTTATGGGGGCAAAGCCTGCAATTATGTCTATAGGGTGTTAATATGTCAGATGAATTCCTTTGGTCAATTAGAATCTAGTAGAGGCCGAGGAAGCAGTTATTGAGGCAAAGGTCGAGATAGGTCTAGTAGAGGCCGAGGTCTGATAGATGGTACAAGTGAAAGTTTGACACTTGTGGACGCACCAATCATTACTCCGAAAAATGCTAAATTGAATTTGGGAAGCCCACCTGGGCAAATTCACCAACTCATGAGCAAACTAAGCCCTCAACTGGACAAATAGGTAGTATCTTCCAAGGAACCCCTGATGAGATGCAACAGTTAATTCAACGCATGGCTCAACTTCTTCATCCTCAGCATCGAGTGCATAGCCTCCACCTCCTATGGCCACTCTGACCAACTCAAGTATGTCCGCATTACATGTGCATCCTAGGTCCTCTTGGGTGATTGACTTAAGAGCATCTACTCATATATCAAGTATGTCATCATTGTTCCCTGATCTAAAAGATTCTTTCTTTGTTAAGCATATTACACTAGCTGATGAGTCTGTGTCACCTATTTAGGGAGTGGGTAATGTCACACCTACTCCATTTATGCCTATTAAGTCTGTATTATTTGTTCTTAAACGTCCTCATAACCTATTATTTGTTTGTCAAATTACTAAGTCTTAGCACTATTCTATAACATTTTGTCCTTCTCACTGTGGATTTTAGGATTTTACAATGAGGAAGATAATTGGTTCCGCACGTAAGAGATGAGGACTATACCATTTGGAAGGACCATCTTAGTTGCTTACATATACTCTTCACGCTGCAATTTCACCCTTCCAATGGGATCTACGACTTGGACATCCTCCCCCCTGAGAAGACTTATCTATTTCCTATTTTTCCGTCAAAGTTGCCTTTTCAATGCAAATCGCGCTAGCTAGACAAACATCATCAAAGTGTTTTTCCAATGAGCCAGAAGAAAAGTAAAAGAGCATTTGAATTTATTCCTTCTGATGTATGGGGATCATGCCCAGTTTCTAGTTTGTTTGGATAAAAATACTTTGTTTCTTTCAGTGATGACTTCGATCGCACTAGTTGGGCATATCTCCTATATGAGAAGTATGAGGTGTTTGATGTATTCCAAGTTTTTCCAATGAAATAAAAAATCAATTTTATGCTTTTGTTCAGATTCTCCATATTGGCAATGGGATACAATTCATGAAATTTACTACATTTAGTCAAAATAATGGCATATTTCATCAGTTTTCCTATGTCTTTACTCCACAATAAAATCGAGTAGCAAAGCATAAGAATAGGCATTTACTAGAAATGGCTTGAACATTGCTCATTCATATGCATGTACCTAAGACATTGAAGAGATGTTGTACTTACTACATATTATCTTTTTTTTTTTATATAAAATTTACTACATATTATCTTATTAACAGAATTACTTCATTTGTGCTTGGGAATCAACTTCAAGTGTTGAGTCCATCTAACACATTATTCTCATTGCCTCGGATTTTTTTTTGTCTACTTTGTCCACAAACCATTTTTGGTGCTTCTACAGATAAATTGTCCCCACATGCTATCAAGTATGTTTTTCTTGGGAATTCAAGGATACAAAAGGAATATAAATATTTTTGTCCTTCTCTTTGCAAAACATTTGTGTTTGCTAATGTGACTTTCTTTGAGGATGCACCATTTTTTTCTTCTTATGATACAAGTGCATATCACCTTCAGCCACAATTCTTAGTGTTATTGCTCATGTACCAATGGAAGATGTCTTTTGTTTGCCACAATCTATTATTGCTCAAAAACCCTTGCAGGACACAAGCAACAAAACTCACAACAAGATCTAGTTCCCAATCTCTCACAATATCCACCACCTTCTTCATCACCGGATCCTGAGGTAATTAATTTAGATATTCCTATTGCTCTTTGTAAAGTGGTTCATTCTTCTACTCGTCATCCCTTAACTCGTTATGTTTCATTTGATTCCTTATCCACTGGTTACAAGCAGTTTGCCTTTTTTGATAAAGACAAGCAGTTTGCCTTGTCTTTGTCCACCTATACCATTCCTTCTTCTGTGTAGAATGCTTTGTTATCTCTTCAATGGAAGCATGCAATAGATGTTCAGACGGAGGCTTTGACAGATAGAGGTACTTGGAGTTTGTGTGATGTTCCTACTGGTGCAACTATTATGGGGTGTTGCTAGATCTACACAGTGAAATATAGAGTAGACGGGTCAATTGAAAGGTATAAAGCCCAGTTAGATACAAAAGGGTAAACTAGGAACTATGGAATCGATGTGTGTGAAACATTCTCTCTAGTTGCCCTTTTAACAATTGTTCGTATTCTTACCTCACTTATTGTTAATCAAAATTGGCCACTCTTCTAGCTTGATATTAAGAATGCCTTCTTGTTTAGTGACTTAGTAGAGGAGGTATGTTGCTCAGGGGGGTACTCATAAAGTGTTGAAGAACAAGTATGAAAGAGTCTTACGTGACTCTCACAACAAAAAATCTCACAAGAGCCAGAACTAATATGGTAGAGTCTATGACGAGTCACACAGGAGGAAGTTTCACAGAATAATTTACTTGAAGGTATTTTGGTTATGTTATTCTATTTATGTTCAGTTGTTCAATTGTTCTAGGACTTATCTTTTAGTGTTTAAATTTAGGTTTAACTGGGATAAAGGTAATTTAATTGTAATTGGGTTCTACTTATTTTCTCTATTATAAATAGATGCTCATTGTACTCAAATTACATCAAGTTAGTGAAGTATTTCTTGTTTTTCATAAATTCAACATGGTATCAGAGTGGGTTCTATAAGTTGACTCGGTCAACCCACTAAGATAATATGCCCATTTTCTGATCTATCATCTCCAGTAGTTTTGGTTTATATTTCATATGTTTTTCTTTCTTTCCTAATCCAGTACTTGTTGTTTTCTTAGTGTTTGAACCTCCATTTCATATGCAAATTATATATTGACGGAAAGATCTTCGAGTCTACTTTCCAATGCAAAAAGAAGTTTTGCAATCGCAACTTTCTACAAAGAGAGATCGATATTTGAAGTAATAAAGGTCAGACTACAAGAGAGGCTCGAGCAGCAACAGAAAGCTTCTTTCGAGGCGGTTTAGGCCATCAAGAACGAAACTTTATATGGAGAATTATATTCTAAAAGATAGATCTATGAGTCTATTTTTCTTACCTATCATAACAATTCTAAATCTGAGTTTTCTAGAGGGAGATATCTGAGTTTCATGCTGGCCAAAGAAGAAAGAGTATTTAGTTTGGCCAAATTACAGAGTCCAAAATCTATCAAATTTTTTCTCTCAAAAAAAAAAAATTTTATGAAGAAAATTTATACTTAAAATAAAAGGTATCCAAATCTAGTTTCACAAGGAGAAAATTTCATGTCAAACTAATCCATATGTAAGGAAATATTCACATTGGAGTTGACAACCATTAAGCTATAGAATTAAGAAAATAAAAAGGTCATAACATATTCAAAAAATGAAGCTTTTTATGTCAAATTAGGTATCAAATTACCGCTCTTGGAGTCTAGTTTCTTAAGCAACAAACGGTTTGTGATTTTGATCTATATTGTGGGAGATATTGATGTCAAATAAAGGTCAATTCTGCCAAAAAACTTTCCTTATTCCTATTTTCTCTCCTATTATCTCTCCGTGCATTGGATTGAATTGAGTTTCCTTTTCTCCTAGAATCCTAGTTATTTAGCCAAATTTCTCTTCTAATCCAAGATGTGATCAAAATTAATCACTCCAAGATTTGCTTGTTTCGTTTTCAAATTTTGCGTTTTTTGTTACGTAGGTGTGTATCTTCCACATCGGCAACTCCAAAAATTGTGGTCACCCAAAAAAAAGGTTATACTTAGTCAAATTTATCAAGTTCTATCGTTATAGTCTCCCCTAGCTTTTTTTTTAATAAAGGTCATAATCTAGATTCGTTTAGAAGTATGAGTGTTGTATAGTCGCCTCCTTCCAGTTAAAGTTGTTTTCCTCTAGGATTTCTTTTGTTTATCTTATTGTGTTTTCATCACTTCAGAGCAATGCTTAGATCAACCACCTAAAAATATAGGAGTGTGCCCAACATCCAGCTTAAGTCAAGTCTTTTATTCTTCACCCAAGAAGTGATTTGTGTTTGAGTTACCCTTAAAAAGTGAGTAATATCTTTGTTGTGCCCTAAAGTTGGGTCATTTTCCGCCTTTTAAATTGAGCGGAGTGTGTTTCAGACTATGACCATTTTGACTGGTGTATGGAGCTAAATATGGCTAAGAATGATTTTCTTCTCCCATATTGTGTTTTGTCCAAGTTGAGTCTTTATGTCTTTTTTATCCCTAGCTTGAGGGGGAGAAGTTGAAGAAGTACAAGACAGAGGTGTGTTATTCCTATGTGACCAAAATATTCAAAAAAGGGGGTGAACAAAAGATGAAGATTTTACATCTATGAAAAAAAAATTAGCCAATGAAGATTGAAGACAAAAAAATCTTTTTCATTGCAAGCTGAAGTTATAAACTCCAACTTGAGAAGGAGTGTTGAAAAACAAGTATGAAAGAGTCTTACATGACTCTCATAACAAGAAGTCTCACAAAAGCCAGAACTAATATGGTATAATCTATGAGGAGTAACATAGGAGTAAGTCTTACAAAAGAGCTTACTTGAAGGTGTTTTAGTTATGTTAGTCTTCTATTTATGTTCAATCATTCAATTATTCTAGGACAAGGGTAATTTAATTGTAATTGGGTTCTATTTGTTTCCTCTATTATCTTTTGGATTCTCTCGAAGCCATTGCAATCATTCATTATTTGTTATAAAGAAATTTCTAGCATTGTGGTTCTACTTGTGTATGTTGATAACATTGTTTTGTCAGGACATGAAGTTCAAGGTATTGAAGAAGAAAAACGAAAATTGGCAAAACATTTTCAAACAAAAGATTAGAGGTTTTCTTGCGATAGAAGTAGAAGCAGGACCAGTATTGTGTTGATAAAGAGAAAGTATGTCACTAGCATGCTATAGGAGTATAGTGTACTAGGTGCAAAGCTTGTAGAAAAGCCCATGGAATTTAGAAATAATCTTCATGATGAGCAAAGTGAAGAACTCAAGGATAAGACTATATTTTAAAGATTAGTTGGGAAGCTGATTTATGCAACTGTCATAAGTGTGGTAAGCCAGTTCATGGAATGCCCAGGCAAGGTTCACTTAGAGGTAACTAAGAGAATATTGCGGTACTTGGAGTCTCCAGGAAAAGGATTATTTTTTAGTTCTCACAATCATATGAAAATAAAAGCCTTCTCAAATGCTAACTATGCAGGCTCTAAGGTAGATAGAAAGTCTATTACTGGTTAACTGTGTTTTCGTGGGAGGTAACCTAGCAAGAAATAGAATGCACTAGCTCAGTCAAGTGTTGAAGCGGAATACAGGGCACTGGCCCATATAGTCAATGAAATGAAGTGGGTGAAATTAATGCTACCGGAGCTAAATCTACATGTCCATATGCCAATGACAATGTATTATGATAATCAAGTTGCCATTTGTATTGCTACTAACCTAGTGTTTCAAGAGAGAACCAAACATATTGAAGTGGACTGTCATTTCATTAGAGATACAGTAATGAAGAAGGAAGTTGATACTCCATATATCCGATCAAGTGTTCAACTTGATGACGTGTTCACTAAAACGTCGGGCAAGCAAGTGTACAAGGCTTTCTGTAACAAGCTGCGACTACTTGATCTATATGTTCAAGCTTAAGGTGGAGTGTTAAATGTATTGGAAGGGTAATTTGATCATTTCACAATATTCGGATTTTATCTAGAAGAGTATCATTAGTTTCAGGAAGTTTAGAAGTGCCTATGGTCCAATTTTCATAATTTTTGGACTTGTATATATGAAGATATAAGGTGTCTCTATTAGAGAGGTAGAGGAGTCTTTTCCTCTACAACTTATTGAAGTTAATATAAAAGGGTTAGGGGGGCTCATGCCTCACCCTAATCAAGTGCATAAAGTGCATAAGCCTTCTCCAAAAAGGTTGTCGCCTCCTCCTCTCTTCTTATCCTCTCTCTCAACCCTATTTCTCTCAATATTCCACGCTTAGTCATACTCATGAGCCCCTTTAAGGGATTCCATAATATAATTTTAAAAGTCCCTTAAAAATGATTGCAATGCATCTCATCAGAGCAGTCTAGTTTGCACAACCAGGGCCATATACCTCATGTTTTAAATAGCTGTAATTTATAGTTTCAAATATCTTAAAAGTTAATAGAGAATAATTGGAGTCCAGCCAACGGCGCCAACCCAAAGGGTGCACACCTTAGAACAGTTTACTTTATGGCATAGACAGCTTGCATGTGAGCCCCAACAGCCATAAATCAAAATTGGCAAGTTAGCGGCTGATGATTTCAAATTCAACCTCATCTTAAGAGCATAGCAGACAATACATTATCGTGGACACAGAAGTTTCTAGGCACTAAACAAAGTCCTAGAAGAATAAAAGGGAGCAAAAAAGAAAATATTGAGACAGGAAGTAAGATCATAATACCTAGTTTGACAAATTACAACTAAATCCTCGAAAAGAAATAGCACATACTTTTGGAGCTGCACAGAGTATCCTACAGATTAGTAAACACATATATCAAATCTGCACCATGCCAACTCCTTTTTAAACATTTTTAAAACCTCCAATTAGTGAAGGTTTTTTAACTTCTACCATCTGGTGCCAGCCAAAGGGCTCTGCACAACCGTTGATATAGGCATGCAGCTAGTCATAAGAAAGGGGAAATTTTGAATTACTCCAGACACAACCACAAAAAGGACCAGGTGGAGGTGCACAGGTATTAAGTAAGAAACAAAACATCTAAGAGTATGTGGAGGGTACATATCTCACCATGGCAATCTTTCAGAAGAAACTAGTATAAAAAGAAGTAAATCCAAAAGTCTCTACCAGGCCGAAGAACAACAACACAAATACACAATTTGCAAAGATGACTAGCTGCAAATAAGGCAAACTAGAGAGTGGAAGTATTCATCAAAACCAAATTATCTTTTATTAATTAAAGAATAAATATGAGTAGACCAGATTGGCATTTTATGCAGACTAAGTCTCTTGATCATAGCGTTATGGAGGCTAGGTTTTTAATTAAAAACCAATTCCTACTAATCCTTTCATTATCAATTTTATCATAGGTTTTTTGGTTCTCTACCGGTTGAGATAAACATAGATTTGATTTTACATACAAAAAAATGTTGATGGAACCATTTCTATTTGAAAGATAATAGAACCATTTTTTTTGGAGAGACAGAGAGCAACCTTATTATACTTGAGACACCAAACACATTCAAGGTTTTTTATTTTTTTTTGGAAACAGATGCAGAGTTAAAATCAATCAATAGATAATTGTAAACTGGAAATATTCTTCCACGATTAAAAAAAAATTATACACACGTCAAGTGAGCAACGTTTATGTGCGTAGCCAAGACGTATTAGAAACAATACCATCTAGATTTAGACAAGCACAGAAAGTTAGACTTAATGGAAGCAGATGCAGTTGACAGAACGTTCTTATGGTTACTTACCAACTCAAGAAAACAGATAAATAAATAATCTTTGAGCAGTGTATAACTCATCCGAACATGCCATGCGTCTGAGAGTATGCGTTCAGTTAATTATCCCAAAGACACACAGGATAAGAACGATCAAACATGTACATCAAATGCAATCGGAAGCACTCTTAGGTAAAGTATTTGTCGGACGTGTCTGTGTATAAGTGGAGAAAGAGAGAGAGCTTACTGTCAAGGTAGCTCGCAAGCGAGGTGGAAAGAAATATATCTTCAGGCCCTGCCCAAGACATCGAAATCAAACTTTTTCGGTCCTTCAAAAATTGCCGAAAATTCTTCCAAAACCGTTTCAAATGGCATTGGCAACTCGATTCTCGAGCAAACGCTAACCTCCACCCAATTCAGGCCGAATTTCAACAAGTACTATTGCATAAAAAACCCAAGTTCTAATAGAAATTCCGATGTAGATCCAACACCATTAAAACCCTAAGCCGCCAAAGCACTCGAGAGGAAAAACTCCAGCTCCAGATCGGCTTCCTATAATTCAGAATCCCAGAACAAAAAGAGTTTCGTTGAATAAAAATGAATAACCAGAATCCAATAGTTCCCGGAAAAAGAGGCAATAAATAACTGAAAAAATGGTTGACACTAAAGCAACTTTGGCTGAGAGTAGGTGGGGTTGTATGTTTTTCAAGGTACTACGCTAGGGTTTGGATCTGCCTTCCGATCGGCTTAGCGCAGGCTGCTTTTGCAAAGACACGACCTCCACTCGTCTACTGACTGCTCTCGGACAAGTGTAAAATCTCTTTGACCGAAGGCATTTAAAAAGTCTACCACTGCGGTATACAACTAAATCTTTCTCTACTATTCGCTGGTACATACGCTGAACTTGAACACCGCACGAGTCAGTGCCACAAGCACGTGTTTAGCGTCGTATTATAATGGAAAGTTCTCCATATTGTGGAAGGTTTTAATTACGACTGATAATTTACTCATAATAGTTATAGTTAACCCTGCTATTCAAATTTCATTATTTTCTTCCCAATAATTTTTCAGTGTTATCACACCCAGATCATAATCATCGATTTATGCGTGATTGATCATGTGTTGACTGGTTTCCGAAATGGGTGGGTTTTGGTTTAGATTAGGATGATTAGGTTTTGGAAGTTTATGTTTAATTCTATTCATGCATGATGGCCATGTATTAAGCTTGAAATTTTGAAAATCGAGGGTTCTGATTTAGATTAGGGTTGTTTAAATTTCTGAAATTTTATAGTTTGATTTATGCATGAATGGTTGAGTGTTGAGTATGGATTACTCGAATTGAAGGTCTCAGTTCGATTTTTTAATTCGCTTAATTTCTAAAATTTCATCTCTCTATCCAATTTTGGCATAATTAGTTGAGTATGGAGTATGAAGCATTGAAATTGAAGATCTGAGATAGACGGGTGTTATTTTAATTGCTAAATTTTTTTGTTTTTTGTTCAATTTAAGCATAATTAGATGAGTATGGAGTATGGAGCATTGAAATTGAAGATCTTGGATAGATGTGTGTTGTTTTTTGTTCAATTTAAGCATAATTAGTTGAGTATGGAGTATGATGCATTGAATTTGCAGATCTAGGATAGATGGGTGTTGTTTTAATTGCTTTAATTTCATATTTTTTGTTTAATTTAAGCATAGTTACTTGAGTGTGGAGTATGGAGCATTGAAATTGAAGATTTGAGTTAGATGGGAATTGTTTTACTTGCAAGAATTGTAGGTATTTGTTCAATTTAAGCATGATTAGTTGAGTAGGGAGGAGTGGATTACTGAAATTGAAGGTTTTAATTGGATTTAAGTTATTTAATATTTGGAATTCCATATATCTGTTCAATTTAGGTATGGTTACTCGTATATGGAGTGTGGGTTACTGAAATTGATGACCTGAGTTGGATTAAGATGGTTAATTTCTGGAATGTCATACTCATGTTGGGTTTATATAAGATTTAGTTGGATATGAAGCAAGAATTAATGAAATGGATATTGAATAGATTAAATGTTGTTTAATTTTCTATAATGTTTTTGTTATGTTTGATCTATGCATGTTTAGTTGGATATGGAGAAAGGGTTGCCGAGATTGAGGGTTGAGTGAACTATATGTTGTTTAAGTTTTTGTAATTTCGTGTTTTGTTTGATCTATGCATGGTTAGTTAGATATGGAGAAAGAGTTGTTGAAATTGAAAGTTTGAATAGATTAACCATTGTTTAAATTTCTAAATTTCCATACTTCTTTTTTGGAAGACACCTCAAGATGCCATTAAGATAATAACCTTACTCACGTCAAGGTGGTGGCACAAAGGGTAATTAAATAATCTTCTCATAAGGATGTCACATGGGTGTAATTATGTAAGATAATGTATGTCTACTTATGTCTTTTCTTTTTGAAAATTTGTAGCCCTAAAGGCATTGTAGTTATTGTAACCTTCCTTCATAAACTATAACTAGAGGCGCAAGGAAGGGGTAGATCATTAAGTCTCCCCTCTTCTCTCAAATTTGTCTCTAGCCGTCTCTCTCTTCTCCCAAGCTCTCTCGAGCTCCATTGTTATGAACCCAACAGTGGGCCGAGTCATGTAGACATCGTGGCTGAGTCAATTACCCAGGTTGAGTCAGTTATTTAGTCAATTAGTTTACTTTTCAAGTTACATGCCATGGAGGGGCAAAATTATAATTCTTTGAACCTTGTGGTCATGAGTCATATTTAAGGGACACCCTGGAATGAAATAGGCAAGTCTTAATCTTCCAAAAACAAGGATCGGCGTTCTCCTTAACGAACCCAAGGATCGGTGTTCTCCTCAATGAACCCAGGGTTTCAAGCTCCCCTTCGAGCTTGACTTGCTTCTCCTCCTTCTTCTCTACAAATCGCATTGTGGATCTGGGACCATAATAATTTGGCATCAGAGCAGGTAAATATGGGGGAGTCTTCAAGCCATGAGGATTTACTCGCAAGGTTCACAGAAATGGTTAACGCCAGCCGATTAGCAACACTGCTGGATAGCCGAGTCTCTCAAGCGGTATCTCAACAAGTTGAAGTAGTAACGAATCGGGTATATGACATGATTTCAGGAAGAACACCAACCCCACGAGAGGGGGAAAGGGCACCTTCGAATGGACAAGGTGTACATCAGGCTGGACGCACAGAAAGAATTTCTGCAATACGTGATTATTTTGCAACAGGGCGCGTAGAGTTAATTTCTGCAATGTGTGATGATATACGACAGATTTTCAATGAAATGTCTGAGAGAGGGGCCGAAATAGAAACACAACTTGATAAGGATTTAGAGGGGAAAATCATTGTTCCAGTAGAGGACGATGAAACCTCTGTCTCGGCGAATAATTTCATCCATTCCGTAGGCGTTCGACCCCAAATCTCTCCGAAAAAGCATGGTGTGGGTTTGCAGGTTTCTGTTCGGCCAGATGCCTCCTTTGTCAACATTGTTGCTGCTATTCACCAGCGGCAAAAGCTTCGCAAGGTAAGTATTATCGGCGATAATGGTGCTGGGGAGAGATCGTTGTTAAATTGATGGGGAGTGTACATAGATGAGAACAGGAAAGACAAAAAATCCAGAGACTTTAATTTCGAATTGGAAATGGTTGTTGTGGCGGAAGATGAAATTAATGAGAAACTGAAGTTTAGTGTTGGAATCATTGGTGGGGGTGATGTTCCTTCCGCTGCTGGTCTCCTTTTTTGACAACTTCAGAAAAGCAAATGTGTCGATTGAGGCTGAGGTTTGGAACGCCATGGTTCTCACTGACGAACAATTCAAGATTGCCTTAGAGCTTCGACACCTTCCTTTAGCCCTGCATGTAAAAATTATTGAAGTGCTTACTCTATTCTGGAATGCTACTCTATTCTGGAATGCTATTGGGGCATACTCCGCTCTGACTAATCTCTGTCTCGCTCCGTCCAAAGCTGTGAAACAGCAGATGAGTTCATTGTTGCAAAAGGGTCATATTGGTGTAGTCAACAGAATTATGGAATTCGCAAGTGTTGGTCAGGCAATTTTAAAGTGTGAGAGTAGGAACCATAAGGTTCAGTAAAAGGACAAAAATACGCAGTCTCATGTTTGTGGATGGTCAACATTTGTGGGTGATCTAAAATTCAAGGAGGTTGCAACTAGTTGTGGGATCGATGTAGCTTGCAAGATGTATGTCGAAATGCTAAGAAGAATTAAGACAAGAGTTGGGTGCAGGGTTGAAATCGTGCACATTTCCACTTGCAAGTTTCCATATACATATCAAGAGGTAAGGTCTGCCCCTTTTATTGAAAACATGACAAACATATACAAGAGCATGGAGTTTGCTGTTAATGACTATCCTTTTCTATTGTTGTCTCTAAATCAATTGCCTGATGGAAAAAGTGTTGGAATTTCTAGAATGTGTTGGAGGGAGCTGAATGCCATTGCTAATGGGTCAATGCAATTGTAACTCTTATGTTTGAGAAAGGGCCGAAAAGAAATGGGGAATATGGGGTGTCTGTGCTCAAAAGTCCTATTATTGTTGAGAACAACACCAATGTTCTTCATTCTCATGCCATTTGTGAAGATATTGGACCTGAGATGATAATGACCACTAAAATTACTGCTGTCATTGCAGTCAGCGTGGTGGCCTTCCTTCATCACTCACCTCTGAATTTGAAACTTAATGACCAGTGTCATCAGAAAGGGATTCAAACAGCAGTGGTAGAGATCTTGAAGAACATGGAATTGATGTCTGGTGAGGTGTTTGATGTACTTTAGGACATAGAGTAGAAGCTTGGGATGTCTGGATTTGAAACTTCTAAAGTGAGTACCCTGCTTAGTTATGATCATGTGCTGAAAGATATGTTGAAGAAGGCAAGAAATGAATCTGAAGGATGGCTACAGTATGCTGCCCATGTTTATTGAGACTTTGTCCAGGTGGCTTAAGATATACAGAACCATCTCAATTTCTGTGTCCACAACCCTACTGCACTGTCACCAAAACATCATTGGCCCGGAGATTTCAGATACAATGGACACTTCATGTTGAACTTTGACAAGATGTCCAGTCAACTGCTAATTTCAGGACCTACATCGGGCACTAGAAGAGTTCTCTATAGATGCGCCCATATTTATTGGACTGGATGTTGCCCAGTTTGTCTTTGAGACTTCTAATGCTACCAATTTACTCCTCACAAAAGAAGTTGCTTGGATGGAAGAAATACTCTCTACCGAATCATTAATCAGGCAAAGCCCACCATCTCCATATGCAGACCGTATCGTTGCCAATGAAATAACCGTCGCTGTCACAAAAAATGCAGAAATCGAGATCAGATTTCTGGGCTTAGGAATCAAAGGGCAGCAATCTGTCTATTTGGGGAAGGTTGGTTGTCGACAACACAATGACATGAGAGAAGGTATACAAAAGGTTGTTGCGGCCTCTGATTGCACACTAGTGGAAGGTGTGCTCAGCCATCAACTTAACCAGTTTGTCATTGTTGGAAATAATTTTCTCATCAGTGTAAGCAATCCAGAAACTAGAGTTGATACTGCAGAATTCGAAGAAAATGCAGTATATGTGTCATCACCGTTTATAGGCGGTGCAATTCGTCAAAAGGTCCTTGCATACTTCTGGTGGTAATGGGATAGATTGCAGGAGAACATATTTGCAAATGTGCCCATATCAAACTACTTCAGATTCTGTACATTACTGGGTTTCAAGATATTGGCAGCAGCACAGGTAGATGTTTCCATTGTTGAGGAGGAAAATTTGATGCAACTAAAGTGTGGTAGCAACCAGTGGTCAGTGGAATATCTTACCTAGGATCTTACCATATGCATATCCTCAGACATATTCCTGGTGCAATTACTGGAGAGCAAGCAAGCCTATTAAAGGATGAACTGGCAGCATTTACTGTTTCTCAACTAGTAGAATCAATGACAGTAAGTGAGAACAAGGCCGCTCACCTATGTGTGCCTTTACAAATAGCTCCCCCTTTGGCCATGGGCTTGCTTAATGATCGGCGACTTGGACTTCAAAGGAACCACTGGTGTCTAACTGCAGAACTTGCCCTTACCCTCGGTCATACATGGATTCAAAAACTGGGACACATTCAAGACATAGACCTGCCCTAGAGCTATCTAGCTGCGGAGTTTGTAGAAGGGCTTGTAATGGCCAAATTACAAGATCGAGCACAGGTGATATTTGACCCACATAATGCTACACAAAGTGAGGGTAGTTGTACATTAGTTGGAGGCCTCGTTTTCTGTTTGGATGGAGCACATAGTCCAGCAAGTATGGAAGAGTGTGCACAATGGTTTTTCCAAGTGGTGCAAGACGACAACTACCAAATTTATGCAGACGAGCAACCTTCTAGTATTCACACCATCACACAGGATGAGGAACAAAAGCTCTCAACTGAATTGATTAAAGCGGCCTACAATGTGCAAACAAAGTGCGGACAGATCTTGTTGTTCAATGGCCTATCGATGCGGGCCCCTCACTTGCTTCTTTCATGGCTACTAGCTGCTTGTGCTAGTCCTAGCATCTATTCCAGAAGTTTTTTTTGGAGGTCCCTGTCCAGTGGGCTGACACAAGTCGTGATGCTACCACCTGGGAAGATGTGCAGACATTCTGCCCAACCTATCTTGCCTTTGAGTTTGCGGACAAACTCGTTCTCTAAGGGGGGGTGTAATGTTATGAACCCAATAGCGGGCCGAGTCATGCAGACGTCGTGGCTGAGTCAATTACCCGGGTTGAGTCAGTTATTTAGTCAATTAGTTTACTTTTCAAGTTAAATGCCATGGAGGGGCAAAATTGTAATTCTCTGAACCTTGTGGCCACGAGTCCTAATTAAGGGACGCCCTGGAATGAAATAGGCAAGTCTTGATCTTCCAAAAACAAGGATCGACATTCTCCTCAACGAACCCAAGGATCGGCATTCTCCTCAATGAACCCAGGGTTTCAAGCTCCCCTTCGAGCTTGACTTGCTTCTCCTCCTTCTTCCCTATGAATCACATTGTGGATCTGGGACCATAACATCCATCTTTCTTTAGCCATCTCTCTTCTTCTTCTTTCTTCCTCTTCTTTCTTCTATTCTTCATCTTCCTCTCTTCCTTCTCATCCTCTATTTGAGGATCTTATCATGAGATCCTAAATCCAACATGGTATCAGAGCATTAAGGTGGTGATTAAGTAAGCTTTTATCAAACTTCATGTATTGTTGTTAGTGAAGCAAGGCTCGACAAACAAGATAAGTGTCTTTTATTTTCTACCCTTCATGAGATGATTCTAATAATGTCTTGATCTTGGCAAAATGTTTGTTTCTCCTCTGGATAAAAGATGTGTGCTTCATCTCATACATGATAATGTTTACGTGCTCGGTGTATTTTTCATGCAAGAGAATGCTCGGTTTAAGCTTATGTTGGATTATCATAAGTTTGATTTTCTCTCCTAGAAAAATATATGTTGGATAAAGTTATTTTTTGTCCTCTTTATGTATAAGAGGATTATTGTGATCAAAACATGATTAAATTCGTTCAAGACTGGTTTATGATGTTGTTTGTATATTTTTCTCTCTAAAGAGCTCAACAAAGGCTGATTTTCTGGTTATTAAGAGCAGGATTATTTTTAAAAAAAGGTGTTTTTTTTTGCACGATTTTTTATCTTCCGTTGGTTGTGTTATCCTTTGGATTATCTTACCTAAGGGCCTATTAGTGCGCCTCTGGGTCAAGTGAAAGCGAATTATATTACACTGTCACTTGACATGAATGCGTTACTGCACACATCCGGTGTTGGTTCAAGTAGATGAACAGGTTCATCCACTTGAACTCGCTTCTCGGCTCGCAAAAGTGGATCTCACTCAGCTTTTGATGCTCTCGCTCTCGCTCATTATTAATTCAGTTCATTATCAAGTATTTTTGTTTATTTATTTTATTTTATTTTATTATAAATAATTAAACTAATAATTTTTTTATTTGTGGGAATATATTATTAATTTATACTACCTAAAAATCTATCTTATGCTATTAATAAAATATTATATTTATTTATTTATTATATTCATTATTTTTAATACTATATTAAATTAGTGATTTAAGAGTGGTAATTAAAATATTGTTAAAGTCTGCATTTGATCAAGTATTTTTTTAATTATTTTATTTTTTATAATTAATTAAACTAATAAAAATATAATTTTTAGGAAATATAATATTAATTTAAACTATGTAAAAATCTATCTTATGTTATTAATAAAATATTATATTATATTATATTTATTTACTTATTTATTATATTAATTATTTTTATTACTATATCAAATTAGTGATTTAAAAGTGGTAATTAAAATATTGTTAAAGTAAGCAATTGATCAAGTATTTTTGTTTAATTATTCTATTTTTATCATTAATTAAACTAATGATTTTTAATTTTGTGAAATATATTATTAATTTATACTATGTAAAATATATCTTATGTTATTAATAAAATATTTTATTTATTTATTTATTATATTCATTATTTTTATTTTTTTACTTTTTATTTATCTATTTTCATAATTAATTTGTACACCAATTAATTGTCACACGTAATTATTTTATTAATTTAGACTAAACTACAATCTATCTTAATTTATTAATGAAACATCTTATGTAAGTAATTAATTAGTATATTAATATATTTTCATACTACATTAAATTACTTATTAGGGTAGTAACCATGTTTGTTTATGTTAATTATCTATTTAGGTATATGATCTATTTAGATATATTATAAAAAGTAACTCATTCTCTTATTTACACAACATTTTTCATTTTGGGTATTAACATAGGAAAGTGTTTTCCAGTGCATTTTACATCTACCACACTAATACCAACAAGTGATTCACTTTCACTTACACTAGATAATTCATTTTCACTTACACTAGGTAAGTGCACTAACCCCCTAAAGAAATCAAAGAGAAAAGGTTAAGATCAAGCTGTCATTTAAAACACAAAATTGGTGCACTTTGCATAGAAGGAAAGTTCCTTCTTCTAGAGCTTGAAAAATAGGAAGGTTGAAAAAAGAAAGTGTTGTGATTTATCAATGTAAAGGATTCCTATATTAGATTATTCTCTACAATTTCTTTCCTAAATAATTTAGGAAAGAAGGAAGTCAAAGAATGAATTCTTATCTTCATAGTTGGAACAAGAGTCATAGAAGGAAAGTTGCTTTCTTTAAGAAGATCTTCTAAGTTGTCAAAGATCCCTTGAGATTTCGCTTACTTTTATAATTCTTTCTTAATTGGGGAAGATTTGGAATCAATCTTATCTAACTTGGATTAGCACGTGGAGTCATAATCTCCTTGATCATGTGCATGATTAAGGCTTTGGTTTGGGTTGGCTTAAGTTTGAATTGTTAATTGACTCAATTTGGCTTGATTGGTTTCCTTTCCTCTATTATCGGTTAGTTGATATAGTGCATTGAATATACATTGGTGATGGGTGAAGATTATGTGAATATGAGTGGTAAAAGTGACTTACTTAAGATTACCACAATTCCCTTGAGAGGGTTATCAAATTACTTGAGTTGGGCTTAGTTAAGAGATTCCTTATTGTTAGGAATTAGACGCCTTAATTCTAAACTAACAAGAGCAATAATAAAAAATACAAAAGAAAGAAAAAATAAACACGATAACAAACAAGATTCATACAGGTTTGCCTCTGTTAATTTTCAAGACTCCATGCATTTAGGTCATGGAGAAAAATGATAGAGACACCATTGGAAGAAAACTGGAGGAGAAGAGGTTATGGACTTGATCCAAGCCCTCCCCCATAAGGTATATTTATAGATATCAAAACTACCAATATTACGAGTATACCCTTCACCCTAATAAGGGTGAGGAAGAGACAGAAAACATAAACTAATTACATCAGTGCCACCCTAATTACATCATATATTCCAACACCCCTCAAGCTGGGAGGTAATGGCAGTAATCCCAGCTTGAACTAAATAACATAAATGTAATAATAATCTCCTCCATCATGGTGCCCAAGGATAAGTAAGAAACTAGGCACAAACTCTCAAAAGGTAAAAATGGGTGATAAAACATAAGTCGAAACCAAAATTGAAGGATTTCGAACGAATATAGTGACAATAATCACTAAAGGGGGTAATGCCTGTCATTCACAAGACAACGATAAAAAATCCACGGGTACCAATAAAAAGTCTCAATGGAATTAAAACACCCATATGAATAAAAGGGACAACCAAACCAATGCTTTAAAAGGGTTGGCCAATAAGGGTAAATGAGAGTCAAATAAAAGATGGTAGGAGAAAGACTGCCAAAGGGTAATGGGTAATGGGTAAAGAGGAAGATACAATACTAAGGCCACCATGTGATTTATTTTTCTAAGAAATTCAAATTTTGCATCAAAAGAACCAATGCCAACAATAGTCAGCAAATAATGAACCCAAGGCAAGCAACTGAGGAGTTCTTCTTTAGAATTAATGTCTCAATCAAAGGGACACAATAGCAGCAACGAAAATGGGCCAATGCCTAGATAACATGCACCATATGTGTAGTTGTATAGTAGCGGATAACCGGTAAATAATAGAGGTCCTTAAAAATAATAAGGACACATGAAATAGTCCGCAGAGAATCCATCAGTAAATAAAGAAGTTGCACCAAATTCGAGTAATAATCCATGATAATAATCAGCCGGAGACAGAGAACCGAGTTGGATCGAGTCAAATAATAGACCAATATATCCAAGTCGCTGCAGAAATATGTATAAGCTTTGGTCTAGGCACGTATATCAAGGCAAAAAATAAGTGGCCTGAGCCAAGTTGACCCAAACCCGAGTTGACCCGGACTGTGTTGACTCGATCCGAGTTGGCTCAGTCAGAACGGACCCAAGATCCTTGGGTTGCTGGGTCGCTGGTTTGACTCGGGCGAGTCCGGGTCTTGGCAGAGCAGAGCGGGGTGCTTGACCCAACGCTGATTAATTTTTTCCTAACTTAGGAAAAATTTATGAATAGTGCCTTCGTCTTCCTCTTCTCGGTGCCGAACAGCTCGCGAGATGAACTTCTTCTTCTCCCCCTTGCCGAAGCTGGAAAGGACTTAGTGATGTAGACAACTCGCCAAAAACAATATTCTCGACGGAGTAAATAATCCAATGAAAAGAAACATGACTCGACAGTCTCATAGTCATCTTCTCCAGTTTCGAGAAGAGTGAAAAACCAGAGAGAGCTGAGATGTATCATCGTGGCCACGATGATCAACCGGTGATAATTTTCAGAAGATAATGCATTAGAGGAAATAATCCAGTGAAGCATAGAGCAATTCCAGTATTCCGAGCTAACTCGGACTATGTTGATGCAGCTCGGCCAGGAGATAAAATCTCGTCGGGTTCGGTGGCCGATTTCTTCTTCTTCTTCGACAACGGCGGATTGTCTTCACCCGCGGTCGAACAGAGCAGAAACAATAAGTCTATTTTGTTAAATATTCAACCAATTCTCGGTATGATTTTTTTATAATGAGATATTGATCTTGGAAGAGTCAATGGTCATTCTGGACAAAAAAAGGAAAAACTATACATAGTTCGGCCAGATGATAGAGACGGAAATCTATCAGATTATTTAGCTTCTGATAATTATATGTTATGAAGAGATGTTATACTTGGATGAAAGGTATTTAAGTATAGTTTCATACGAAAAAAAATTCATGTCAATCTGATCTATATTTAAAGATATACTCGTATTGGAAGAATCAAAGGTCATGCTGGTATTCTGCTGTATTGAAAAATCTGAATTTATGCCCAATGTTTTGAGTCACTTTTTAAGTTGATATATAAAGAAAATATCTCACTTCTCACTGGTTTGAGGGCTTATTTATACATCTCTATTATTTGGGCTTATTGATACATCTATGATATTTGGTTCAAGTTGGGATCAATGCCATTACCTCCCAGCTTGAGGGGGAGAAGTAGAAAAAGTAAAAGAAAGAGGTATTTTATTTCATATATTGTGAATAAGTTTATGTGACCAAAATATTCAAGAAAGGGGGAGCACAAAAGATGAAGCTTGTGCGTTTGGTCCTTGAACGGCAGGCCCCAGATGGGAATGGTGTTGACGCATTGGTGGTTGTGGGGGAGGTGGTGGGTGGAATGGATGGTGTTCGGCCGGTGGAGAGTAGGCAGCTGGAGGGTGGGCTCGTGTATCATGGTCCTCTTGTCGCCGGAGGAGAGCTTGGATGGCAGCATCCATTGATTTTATTGCCTCACACAAATCAGAGGTTGTTTGACGCACCTCTTCCAGGGCATGAGCCTGGTTATCTGTCCTTTGCCTATTATCTTCCACTAATTGTCTCAAATCGTCAGGGCCAGAGGAATCCCCAAGGGTGGACCTGTCTGATACCAAGATGTTAGGTTCTTCCCTTGCCATGGATCGAGTCACCCTTCTTTCCTCTCTTCCCTCCATGGATGATCTTGACGTTGGAAGAGAACCCTTGTTTCTTGAACGTGTAATGGTGGAACTCAATTTAGAATGAAGGAGCTTTGGAGGAAGCTCAACCTTGGACCTCAAAGGGAGAATCCGACCTTGACCTTTGAGGGAGAATCAGACCTGTAAAATATAATTTCTCAATACTTGCCTCTCTTTTCCTTCACGTCCCCTAAATAGGGTTGAGGACGAAAATACAAAGATGACCCATTAGGTCAAGTGGTTCACGCCACATTACACTGAACCAACCCAAAGTAAACCAAACCAAACAAAGTAAACCAAACCGAATTGAAATTACATGAAAAGTAAATTGACATAATTTAATTCCTATGCCTATGGATAACTCGTGATGCTATGGGAAGGGCGGGGTATTGTTATGGTTCTGGGGTTAAGTACCTATGTCTTCCGCTCCTTACAAGCCGGTCTTTTGGGTAGTATTGACTAGGTGCTTAACAGACCACCATTAGCGATTCGTCTTCTCCCAATGATTTGTGAAATATTATTGAGGGTGTTCCGATTGAAGGACAAACCCAAACATCAACACTTTGAAATGAAATTCTGGAGATCAAGGAGTCTATTCTTCAACTCAATCTTCGAATTGGAGACTGGCCCCTCCATGCCGCCGCAGAAATGAAATCAGAGAAATCAGAGAAGCAAGAAATTAGAGAGTCCTTTTCTCTCCAGGAGCGGTGACATCCGAAATTGGGGACTTCGACTATCCAAAATCGGAAGAGTATTCAGTGCAACCTTCATCGGCAAAAATAGAAGGGTGTTTGTTAAGCACCTAGCCAATATTACCCAAAAGACTAGCCTATCAGGAGAGGAAGGCATAGGTACTTAACCCAGGACCATAACATCACACCCCACCTTCGCGAGCCAACGACCACGGTGGCGCAACGACACTCGCCCAACCACAACGACACTGGCCCAACCGCAATAATACCTAGACGTGACCTACCAGTAATTTTAATCCAACCTCTATGACCTACCAGTAATTTTAATCTAGCCTTTGCGCTCCCCGGGACTCGAACTCGCGATGTGGTAGCCCGCTCTGATACCAAATATTAAACACCTAGCCAATACTACCCAAATGATCGGCCTGTTAGGAGCAGAAGGCATAGGTACTTAACCCAGGACCATAACAGTGTTCGCCATCAAACCCTTTCTCATTGGATGCCATACGTCGTCCCGAATAGAAGACGCATGAAATCTGAGAGCTCACTGTCTCAGAAAAGTTCCCCCAACTTCCAAAATAAGTCGATGGGGCGACCTCAAATCCGAAGGCCTACTCTGCTGTAGCGGAACCAAAACACTTGTTCGTCGTTAAGTAGAAAGGTTCTAAATTTTGGCCACTCCTTCATGTTGTTCGCTGTTGGCAACAAGTCTGGCTCGACGGGCTTGAAGTTGGCAAGGGGCATGAAGAATCCAGACAAGCACCATTGATGGCTTATACGAACTGACAAGCACAAAGACCCAAAGATTTCCATTTTGAAGTAGAAATCATGGCCTTGGCGGAAGAAGAGAGGTCTCGCCTAGAGAATTTCAAATTGAAATGGTTTTCACATAGATGAAGCCCCCGTTAGTGGTATCTAATGGGGCTTCTAATACTGGGGAGTTGTTCGAATTAAAGACTCAACGTGATGTTGTTAACTGGTCGGCAATGTCAATGCAATTAATTAATCTTTCTGGAATCATGGCCATCTTACAATTCAAGCAGCAGAGGGCCTTCGCTATATCTCCCGTCAACAATTTTTTTGCATAGGGGCAGGGCACATATTCTATTGTGGTGCATGAAGACAGCAAAAGGGTGGTTGTTTTGGGTCATTTTGCCAGCATTAACAGTCCATTTCAAAAAGTTGTGTTAATTTTTGAGGATGATATGGATGTTGCTTATATAGATTTTGAGGTGAATTTACTTGAATTTGGTCATGACAAACACTGTACCCAGATGACAACAAATTCCCTCCAAGCAAATTCCACCATAGACTCTGAACTATAGGTAGTTGCTTCACCGAATCCATCACCTCAAGATGCTGATATGCATTTCAGGACAATGAAAGCAATGGGGCTCATCCCCAATGCCGTTGCAGTGCTAGATGGCTTATGCATGGACGGGTTGATTCAAGGTGCTATGAAGCTATTTGGGTTCATGTGTCAGAAGGGTACAATCCCTGAAATTGTAATCTATATGGCTGTGGTGGACGGCTGCTGCAAGACACTAAAGTTTGAAGATGGACAAAGGGTTTTCAAGAAAATGCAGACAATTGGTATCTCTTCCAATACTTTCAGCTATACAGTTTTTGTTCATGGATTGTGTCAAGGGAAGCAACTGGAAGATGGGATTGGATTTTGCATTGAGATGTTGGAGGCTGGGCATTCACCAATTGTTGCTACTTTTATTGGGTTGGTTGAAAAGAGATCAGAAGATGCTCAATGTGTCATTCAGAGGTTAAGAGAGAAAGGGCAGATAGTAGGGCTCAAGTAGATAGCTTGGTCAGATTATCAGTCGGGATTTTAGTTGTTGTAGCTGTGACAATACAGGAATGCGTTCAACACTTTCAAATTTCTGCTGCTATCGCATTCTTGGGGTGGGCAGGTGGGCCACTTCCCATTTTTCAAATTGCTGTAGTGGTGGCAATGCAGCAATGGACTTCACAGAACAAAATAAAACTGGTTCGTAGTGATGATGAGGAGCCATACCTAGCATATGTAGGACATGAAAATGTATCACAGGTTGCATTTATAGCTCATGCGAATCAAGGACATGTTGTTCAGATCTGTGCAAACAAGTTGGCCAACAGAAAATTGATAGGTCCATCTTTAGGCCAGCAGCATAGCAGGGTTTATTGGAAGAATGAAAGTTCTACCTTTTGTTCCAGCTCAATCCAATGCATAGCTGGTTTGTACGGCGCTATTTTGCCACGACAGAAAACAGTGCTGCCAATAGTGGCACTGCTGAAAGTAGTGCTCATAGTTCCTATTGCAGTCAGCATAGTGGTATCCTTTCATCACTTCCCTTTGCATTTGGAATTTCATCCGACATGGATTCAAATAGCAGCGGTAGCGCTCACCAATAACATGGAATGTACGTATGGAAAGGTGTTTCCTATACTCCAGGCTACTGAGCAGCAGCTTGTGCTATTTGGATTTTGACAAAGAACAACTGGTTGGATTCATGGAAAGTTGGGTTCTCTGCTGATGATGGTGATGAGGAACAAGCATGCAGTTTGCTTCCTAGTGTTGTTCCGTTACCTGACTGCTCATCTGAATTACAGGACACATGTGGCCTGGATAGTTCTACAGGGGCAGCAATCTTCCTCTTGGCACTTCACTATGAAATGGTACAACCATCCATACATCGTCACCATGCTGATCTTGTTGTCCATGATGGTTTCAGGCCCTGAGTGTTTCGAGGTGCAGCAAATAGAGGGGTTGGTGTTGCTGAGTCTTCTCAATCCCAGGGGGCTGGTCGTGATGTTGTTGCTGCCATGTTGGCAGAGTGTAGGCAGTGCAACCTTGCCAATGGGCGGCCGCCATGAGGGGTTGTTCACACCAGTCCATGATGGAGGGAAAGTAGAGATGCTACTTGGGGGGATGTAGCGACGTTCGGCACGCATGCATACATTCAAAAAAAATTGATTACTAGGGGGAATGCACTAGTTTTGGGCGTTCAAACGACGAACATAGCTATTGAGGAGGCTACCTGGGAACAGGTGGAGACATCGACATACAGACCCTACTTTTGAGCTTGAGGACAAGCTCTTTCTCCAGGAGGGGGTGATGTTATGGACTCCATAGCAAGTCGAGTAATTAGTAGACGCCGTGGGTAAATCATATAATTATCAGGTATAAGCACTTTGATGGTTTAGATGTAATTTTCCTTCTTTTCATGGGCCTTGTTATTGGCCTTTGCTTTGTACTCGAACCCTAGTCCTCTCTTATAAGGGGGAAGAAGGCTTGAATGGAATTAAGCAATTGATCAATAGTTTATCCAAGAGGTGGGACTCTCTCTCTGACGAAGTCCAAGGTGTATGCTTCATTCAAAAGCTGAGTGTCTCTCAGAAATAGGGCGATCCAAGAATTTCAAACCCTTCTAAATGACGCATTCCAATATGGAACCTAGAGGTGATCATCGGGTGACTCTATCCATGTCGGCTCGCGAAGGTGGGGTGTACTGTTATGGTCCTGGGGTTAAGTACCTATGCCTTCCGCTCCTAACAAGCCGGTCTTTTGGGTAGTATTGGCTAGGTGCATAACAAAGTGTTTGTAGTCAGATAATGGGTGAGAATACATAGATGATGATTTCAAGTGGTATTGTACTAATAATGGAATCAAGATGAAGAAGACCATTCCTAGAAAACCTCTATAGAATGGTGTGGCAGAGAAGATGAATAGAACTTTGAACGAGCGTGCTAGGAGCATGAAATTGCATGCGGGATTGCCAAAGATGATCTGTTCTGAGGCTATTAGCACCACTACCTATTTGAATAACAGAGGTCCCTCAACACCATTGGATTGCAAAATACTAGAAGAGGTATGGAGTGACAAAGAGGTAAACCTTTCTTTCTTGAATTTTTTTGGTTGTGCTTCTTATATTCATATTGATTTTGCTGTTAGAAGTAAACTTGAGGCTAAATCTAAAATATATTTATTTATTGGCTATGGTGGTACGAAGTTTCTTTATTGCTTCTGGGATGACCAAACTTGTAAGGTTATCAGGATCAAGGACGTGAACTTCAATGAAGGTGCCCTATATTGAGAACAAAGTCTGAGAGGATAAGTGATGAAGCCAAGAAGTCTGAAGTGATTCAATTGAGAGATTGTTGGAAGATAAGATCAAGCCCAAACAACCAAGGAAGGCCCACATATGTAAGATTATTATAAGATGAGCCACATGACCAAGGAAGGCCCACAAGATGGGCCCAAGCCCATAAAAGTAGAACCCACAATGATTACCAAGAGCTGACATCCTTATCACATCAGTTGGAAGATTAAGAAGGACTCACAAAAGTATCTTTATCTTAGGGTCACGACCAAGAAGAGTTTTAGTTTAAGTTATATTTGTCTTTTATCAATATTGAGTTACCTAATTATGTTAGGACTTACCTTAAGTATTAGAGTTAGGTTGTAATTGGGACAAGGGTAGTTTTATTGTAATTGGACTCTACTACCTTCTCCTATTATAAATAGAGGTTCATGTACTCTGATTACAACAAGTTATTGATGTCAATGAAGTATTTAAATTTTCCATAAATTCAACATGGTATGAGAGTAGGTTTTGTGAGTTGACTTGGTCAACTCACGGAGGTAATGTGATCCTTTTCTCTAAACTTAAACCCTAGGTCTAGGTTCGTAGTTATTTTTTTTCAATCCCTACACCTATAGTTTTCGTTGATATTTTCACCTCTATATTTAGTTTTTCATATCTCAAGTTATATATTGACGGAAATATATTTGAGTCTACTTTCAAAAGAACAATGATTTGTTCCAATCGGAGTTATCGACAGAGAGATATCAATATTTCAATGAGCGAAGGTCAGTTTGAAAAAAGGTTCGAGCAGCAGCAACAATCTTCAGATTCCGAGGTATTTTTTGCTATCAATAACTAGACTTTATATGAGGAAATATATATCAAAATAAATATCTATAAGTCTATTCTTTTACCTATTCAACCAATTTTTTATCTGAGTTATCTACAAAGAGAAATCGATATTTTAAGCAAGAAAGTTCAGATTGAAAAAGAGGTTTGAGCGGTAGCAGAAAGCATCAATTTTTGAGGTATTTTATGCTATCAAGAAAGAGACTTTATGTTATGGTCCCTAGCCATGAATCTAGTAACTCGGTGAGTCAAATAAGGATCCAGCACTGTTAGAGGTTTTCTCAACATGTTTTTGTGAAAAGAAACTCTCTTTTACTTCCCTCCACGTTATAATTGAAAAGGAGTTTCCTTTTCTCAATTATAGATGCACCGCATCAATCAAGAGACTGTTTAAGGATCCAATTATGAAACCCCACTTTATACCCCACGTCAATGAGTAGGGTTTCTAAATTCATGCAACTACCAATGCTGTATGTAAAGAAGGCAGTCTATAGCTCTTCTAAACTCAGACAAGATAGATAAAAATACCTCTTGCAGACCTCCTTCAATCAGCAACTCGAAAACCTCTTTCTTGATGCTAAGGCTCACGTAAAACCTCCTTCCCTCACTGCTGGTTCATGGAAGAGATGGATAGCTATTGCAGTTTCGAAGAGAAGGATGATTCCTCTTCCTTTTCCTTCCACGATCTCGTGAAAGACTCCCCAATGGATGCAGCCAACCACCAAGGATAGTTCACGCCAAGAACCCTATGATAGGGAACCTAGCAAGAACCTAATTACTCTATTTTACTCTAAATCTGAACTTACTTTATTTCTCATTCCTTACCCCTTAAATAAGGTCATTCACGCCAAGTTAGGTTAGGGTTAGGTTTATAAATCCCAACTATACCCCTACCTTCAAGTCTTATTACATAATCAATCAAATTCAAAATTAAAAGCAACATAATTAATAAAAGTAAAAGTAGGTGACTTGGTGAGTCATTGTTTCCTCCTCTGAGTGACTTGGTGTAGTATTCAGTCCATAACATCTGCCTCCCCTTGGAGAAAGAGCTTGTCCTCAAGATTGTAAGCTGGATAGACCTGTTTGAAGGTCTCTAACCGCTCCCATGTCGCTGCCTCGGGGTCTGTAGCGGTCCACTGCACGAGGATGTCCCACTGGTCATTCGCCACACGTGCCCGTAACACCGCGTAGGGTGTCAGAATGACATGGCCATTGTCCACTGGAGGAGGGAACAATGGAGAAGAAGGGGCTGGCCCCTTGTGAGGTTTCAGTAGTGAGACATGAAACACATCATGCAGCTTCGTTGTGTCTGGCATTTGTAGTTGATACGCCACCTGCCCGACTCATCGAATAATGGCAAAGGGCCCAAGTACTTGGGGGATAGCTTATGGCGCGTTGGCCCGATGAGAGAGTGTTGTCAGTAATGCCGGTGACGTAGCCACACATAGTCCCCAACCACGTATGAGACATCCCAGTGCCCCTTGTTTTAAGCCGTAGTCATCCGGTCCTGAGCCTTTTGTAGCCGGTCTATAAACATCTTCAACACCTGATCTCGATCCATGAGTGCCTCATCAATGGCATCCACGCGGGTGGTGCCTCTGGTATAAGAGAGAAGCCACAGGGGGGGGGGTCCCTCCCATTAAGAACCCGGAAAGGAGAGGACTGCAAGGCCGAGTGGAATTAAATATTATAACAATATTCTGCCTAGGGTAGCCATTGAACCCACTATTTCAGTCGATCTCCCACTAAGCATCAGAGATACATCTCGATGGTCCGATTAACCACCTCGATTTGGCCATCCGTCTGAGGCTGATATGCGAAGGAAAATTTCAATTGCATTCCACTCAGTCGAAACATTTCCCTCCAGAAGGTACTCATGAAAACTGCCTCTCGATCACTCACAATAGATTTAGGAATGCCATGTAAGTGTACAATATTCTCCAAGAAAGTCTGTGCCATGCGAGCTGCCTTATAGGGGTGAGCCATCGGGATAAAATGACCATACTTGGAGAAAAGATCAACTACCACAAACAAAACAGATTTCCCGGCTGAGAGGGGAAGACCCTCCATGAAGTCCATTGAAATATCTGCCCATACCTGAGTACGGAGAGTGAGAGGCTGGAGAAGACCTGCAGGACTCAAATGACTTGATTTGTTCCTTTGACATACTTGATAGTCGGAGATATATGTAGTAATGGTGGAATTCATCGCCGGCCAATAGACATCCTTCCTTCCGAATACGCCACAACATCTTCTGTAACCCCTCATGGGTAGAATCATGATAATCTGAGAGAATGGCTGGAAGCAACTCAGACGTGGTCGGAAGGTAAATTCGATGCTTATAGCAAATTAGTGAATCCTGAATGGACCACTTATAATCCATCTCCCCATTGGAAATTTTGCGGTGTAGCTCCTGTAGTGCTGGAAGTGTGGCATGCACATCACGGACCATGTCTAGAATGAGAAAACACGGCTGGCTGATGGCATAGACTAGCTGCTGATGTTCAAAACGTTTGGACAAGGCATCCGCCGCCTTGTTTAATCTACCAGCACGATACTCTACTGAGAAATCAAAGCCCATTAACTTACTAATCCAATGTTGTTGTGGTGATGTCGTGAGACACTGCTCAAGTAAGAACTTGAGACTATAATGATCAGTACAGATGAGAAACGTACGTCCCCATAAATACGGCCGCCAGTGTTGGACCACCTTGGCCAACCCGATCAACTCGCGTTCATATGCAGCCAATTTCTGATAACGAGAGGCCAACTATCGACTAAAATAGGCAATGGGGTGGGAGTTCTAATGCAACACGGCCCCAATGCCCCCACCAGAAGCATCACATTCTATAAAAAACAAGTCATCAAAATTTGGAAGCTATAACACCGGTGTAGATGCAAGAGCATTCTTGAGTGCATCAAATGCCATGGAAGCCTCCTCGTTCCACTGAAAGGAATTCTTTTTAAGGAGGTTTTCCAAAGGTGCTGCCAACGGACCAAAAATTCGAATAAATTTCCGGTAATAGCCTACCAAACTCAAGAATCCTCGTAATGCTAAGCAAGACTAAGGCTGTGGCCACTCACTAATGGCTTGAATCTTCTCGGGATCAACAGTGGCCCCCTCATGGGAAATAATGTGGCCCAGGTAAGCAACATGAGATGCCCCAAAGGAGCATTTGGACTTTTGAAAATATAATTGGTGTGCTTGCAAATGTGCTAAGTGGTCATCTCGAGATTTGCTATATATGAGTATATCATTAAAAAAACAAGTACGAATTTCCGAAGGTAAGAGCTAAATACCTTATTCATCAGCGCCTGGAAAGTAGAAAGAGCATTTGATAGCCCAAAAGGCATGACCACAAATTCAAAGTGGCCGTGATGTGTTTGAAATGCCGTCTTTTCAATATCTGCTGGATGCGTACGAATCTGAAGATACCCAGACTGTAAGTCTAATTTTGTGAAGACCCACAATCCATGTAGCTCATCGAGGAGCTCCTCCACCGCCGGAATGGGAAATTTGTCTTTCACTGTCAGCGCGTTCAACTCACTCTAATCAACACAAAAGCGCCAACTCCCATCATGTTTCTTAACGAGCAGAACTGGTGAAGAGACGGGGGACCTACTACTGCAAATAAGGCCCTGTTGTAGCATCATCTGACACTGTCTTTCAATCTCATCTTTGTGAAGGTGAGGATACCGATACAGATGAACAACTACCACATCTGACCCTGGTTTCAAACATATCCGGTGATCACACTGTCTGAGTGGGGGGAGCCCTGTAGGCTCACTGAAAAGGTTGGACAACTCAGCAATAAGACCATCAATACTGCCTGCTGAATTATCCGGGGCAGTCAGAGAATGAATGTGCTGTTGTGTTTCTGTCTGACTTCCTTGTAGGAGCACTTGGCTACCACGTAGGACAAAACTCATTGTCAATGCAGAAAAGTCCCACAAAATGGGTCCCAACGTTTGTAACCATTTGATTCCCAACACCATATCAAAACTCAGCATGAAACAAAGTAGTGCCAATAGTAAAATTTACCGCCTTGTTGATTCTGTAGCTAGGAACCTTCTCCCCAGTGGCCACTGAGACTGTGAGTGTTGGATGGGGAAGAATATGTAATTGCAGGTGCTGGACTGCTGTCAAACTAAGAAAATTGTGGGTGCTACCCGAGTCCACTAGGCCCATGAGTACTCGATCGAAAATCTGAGCTCTGACTTGCATGGTTTTGGGCGACTTTTGCCCAGTAATTGCATGCAAGGAAATTTCCGGTGGTGCTTCCTCTATCATATCCTCTGTCACTTTGATATCATCATCTTCAACCATATCAATTAAAAAAAATCTTTTGCACTGATGACCAACCCGATATGGTTCATCACAGTTGTAACAAATTTTTGGACCGCCTCTCCATCATCTCAGCACTTGTCAATTTTTTTATGTACTGAGGTGATGCTCGATTTTGTATCCCCTAATAAAGTGGTGCTTGGAATGTGTCTGGGAGGAGGTGTTGTGGTCTGAACCCGCTGAGGATAATTGCGTCTGCTCTGCCAGGTGGAGGAAGTGCTCATCGCCCCTGACCATGTGGGTTGTCTATGTAGGGCCTTCTGTCGCAGTTCTAAAGCACGGGCTACATTCATCGTGTGTGATAATGTAATCGGTGCATAGAGCTCCACCAAAAGCTTTAATGCCTCCATCATGCCTGCTGTAAATAATGCCATTTGCTGGTTCACTCGTACCATACCAGTTTGTCGTAACAGAACCAAATCACCCAAGAGATTGTTGTACGTCGAAGGACCAAAGCGAAGAGAGCATAAATTCTTAAATTCTTCCCACTCGACAACTGTTCTATCCGCCTCAACTTGTTGATACCAGAGTTGTGCTTCTACCAGTAAGTGGAAAACAGTCATCCCCACTTTATCATACGTTCGTACTTGTTGATGGGCAAAAACTTTTTCACAACGATATAGCTATACCAAAGGGTCTTCTGACCCATTATAAGTGGGAAATTCGAGTTTAGTGTTCCTAGGTACTGTGCCTCCTCCCTGGTTGAAGGGTCCCCCCGAAATGAAGGGTCCTTGCTGGCCAGGTACAGTGCCTCCCCCCTGGTTGAAGGGTCCCCTCGGGATGAAGGGTCCTTGCTGGCCAGAGAAACTCGTGCGCCTTGTAAACTCGTCTCCCCCTCTGTTATATGAATGGTCCCCTCCCCTTTGCTCTGGAGTTGTGTTCCTTCCAGTAGTCAGACCCGTCTCCATGATGTCCATTCTTCCATTCAAGGTCTCCATACCGATATCAACCTTAGAGAACCTCTCCTCCAATTCAGCAAATCTTTTCTCATTATCTGCATTGCCTTTGAGGATAGCTTCAAGCAATTCATGGTTGCTGATATCTGCTGGGTTACCCTGCTCTGATACCAAGTTGTTGAGCACCTTGCCAATACTACCCAAAAGACCGGCCCGTTAGGAGCGGAAGACATAGGTACTTCACCCAGGACCATAACATACGTCTTCATGGTGGGTCCCACATTGTAACATATAGAAATCTAGTCCTCCACCTCTTTGGTAGGCATTTCATCCAGTATAAGATTAGCCCACTGCAAGAGATTGGTTATCTCAATTGTGGGCAGATTGACCTTGAATACTGCTGGAATAGATTGACCGTCAATACTTCTAGAACAGTGTGTAGTGCTAAAAGCATTTTTGACTGTAGCAATAGCTTAGCCCCTCTGCAGCTTGAAATTTAATATGGCAATGATTCCAGAAAGACGAATTATTCTATTTGATTGGCTATAACCCAATAGCATTGCCGACCCAGCAACCACATCTCATGTAGGCATTAATTCGAACAACTCCCAAGCATTAAGAGCAACATTGGAGCATGGAGCATTAGGTTCATAGCCAGAGATAATTGCATGCTCCACTGGAATAAAGTTTTGAATGACAATTTCATACCTGATTATGTTCCCAGCAACCACGAAGGGAATTCCATCTACAACACCATTATCAAGGGCCTCATGTTGTTGAAGCAGTTTCAGATCGAAACCTTCTGGACCCGACCTTTTATCTTCCGCTAGGACAACTATTTCTACTTAGAAATAGAAGTCTCTAGATTTTTTTTCTTTTAAGTTTGCATAACCCGTTAATGGCAAAAAATGAAGCTACTGACAAACTCGAGCCTGACTTGTTGTCAGCGGCAAACATCAGCCACATGGTGCTTCTCCACTTGGAGAAGCTTCGAGAAGTTAGGTAAAAATTTTTTGAGATAGAGGTTGCTCGGAATTTTTTTGTCTCCTGTTCTGGGAGACATTTTGCTTGCTGTGAGAACGGGTTTTTTTATGTCAAACTAAAATCAGCCAGTTCCAATGAGGTTTTTGTAGAATAACCCTCCGATTTTGGATTTCCATGGTCCACAATTTCGGATTTCCATTTGCTCTGGATTTCCCTGCTCGAAGATTTGAGGTCGAACGACCTTTCTCTCTACAGCCTTGGTAAAATACGTCTCGATTGAGGCCCCTTCCTCAGACATTTTAATGGAAGAAGAACGTGTATCATCACGCATTGCTGCCATTCGTATTTCCATTTTGAGTATGTTGAATCGCTGGTTAAGAGTTGAGATTTGTTCCAACTGCTGCATGATTTGAGCAAACCTTCTCTCATTTTATGCCTGTGCCTTTGTGTGTGCATTCTGCCCTCTAATCACCAACTCTCTTAACTCACCATTGTTACAATCCTCCATTGCTACAATCCCCCATGTTACAGTCTCGGATCTCACACTGTGACTCTTAGGGAAGAAGAAGAGAAGAAAAGAAAAGAATCAAACCGAAGGAAAGCTTGAAAACCCTAGGTTTGTTAAGGAAAATGCACACCCCTGAGCTCGTTTAGGAGAACTCAAACCCTTGTTTACTCTAAATCAAGACTTGCCCTTTCTCATTTCTTTCAACCCTTAAGTAGGGTTCACTCTAACAAGGTTCAAGATAAAATATTACAATAATGCCCTACAACATTTTAACTCTTCAACTAAAATAAAAATAAAGTAAAAGTAAATTGAAAGAAAATAAATTAACTTAATACTAAATGACTCAGCCATTGTGCATCTGCATGACTCAGCCTGCTATTGAGGTCATAACATTAATGCTCTACCTCTTAGCCAAGGGCCTCTATTTATAGTTTTTTGAGTGTATGTTGAAATTACTAGAATGCCCTTAAAGCTACAACCTTTACAAGAGAAGAGACATAAATAGAGATGTAATTACATCTTCATGTTATCTTTATAAGAGCCTTCTTGTTTACCAAGATGCCACCTTTTGGATGTGTGGGCTTGAGCCTGATTCAACGTAAGGTGTTGATTAAGCAGCACAACTTAATATCCACCTCAATGTGTTTGGTCTCTTCATTGAAGACCAAATTCAAAGTGATATGAATAGTTATTTGGTTATAAAAGTATAGACCCATAGAATCTTCTTTATAGAATCCCAATTTGGTAAGAAGGCACTTGATCCATAAGAGTTCACTAACTGTGTGAGCTATAGCCCTACATTCTGCTTATTGCTTCTCCATGTAACCACGTTTCCTCCTACAAGAGTGCAATATCCAAAAGTGAAATTCCTGTCATCAGATGATCCAGCCCAATCTGCATATGAGAAAACTACTATGTTGAAGTCGCCATTTTCTTATAAAGTAATCCTCTTCCTAGAGCTCCTTTTAAATATCGTAATATCCTCTCCAAGGCTTGCCAATGGGAAAGTTGTAGGTTATGCATATACTGGCTCACCACATTTACGCCATATGAATTGTCTGGTCTAGTTACTGTGAAATAGAAAATTTTGCCCACCAGTCTTTGATATTTTCCAATATCAATATCTTCTCCAAAACTTGCACATAATTTAATACTAGAATCCATAGGTGTGTCAGTTGGGCAACACCCCATCATTCTCTTTTCTTCAAGAAGGTCCAAGACATAGTTCCCCTACGATAATATTATCCCATACTTGGACTTCAGAATGTCAATTTCCAAAAAATAATTAAGAACTTCAAGATCTTTGGGTTTTTTTTGAATTTATGGAAAAGTGAAATACTTCATTGACTTCAATAACTTATTGTAATCAAAGTACATGAACCACTATTTATAATAGAGGAAGGTAGTAGAGTCCAATTACAATAAAACTACCTTTATCCCAATTACACCCAAACTCTAACACTTAAAGATAAGTCCTAACATAATAAAAAACTCAATATAGATAAAAGACAAACAGAACTCAAACTAAAAATCTTCTTTGATGTGACCTTAAGATAAGATACTTTTGTGAGTCCTTCTTGATCTTCCAACTGATGTGATAAGGATGCCAACTAATGGTAATCATTGTTGGTCCTACTTCTTATGGGCTTGGGCCCATCTTGTGGGCCTTCCATGGTCGTGTGGCCTATCTTATAATAATCTTAGATATGTGGGGCCTTCCTTGGTCATGTGGGCTTGAGCTTCTCTTCCAACACTCCCCCTCAAGCAGGGGGTGAGAGAACAACATGAACTCCTAGCTTGCGGCAAATGATGTGTAGAATATTTTTGTATAAAATGGCACATCTTCCAATATGCTTTCATCGTCCAACATTCCCCCTCACGATGTTGCGTCCTTCCATGAGGCCCGGCTGGCATAATATAAGAGAGAGTAAAAATTACTCATAGTCGGTAAGCCATTGCTTCATACTTTGGTCCTAATGCTGGATGTAGGGCACACTCCATCTTCTATCGGTAGTGTGTCTATCGGCATTGCTCTAAAGTGTCGACCACCGTGTCCCTCCACAGGACAACGACTCTCAAGTGGTAGGAGTCATAAAAGCCATTACAGGGGTGGGCGGCAGGAATACGTAGATGTAATAATAAGCTCCTCCATCATGGTTTCCCAACCGTGATACATATATATACATTTATATGAGGCCACCTCTTCTTCAATAATACTATCCCCAAAGAGACATAATAACAACAGTTGTATATAACACGACCATCTTCCAACACATATAACACGAACCAATTAATAAACTTTGTAAAAGATCCCATGAAATAATCTGATATAAAAGTTTCTTCTTAGATGCACAAGCTTCATCTTTTGTGCTCCCCCTTTCTTGAATATTTTGGTCACATAAACTTATTCACAACATATGAAATAAAATACCTCTTTCTTGTACTTCTTGTACTTTTCCCCCTCAAGCTAGAAAGTAATGGCAGTGATCCCAACTTGAACCAAATATTATAGATGTAGCTATAGGCCCAAATAATAGAGATGTATAAATAAACCATCAAACCAGGGAGAAGTGATATATTTTCCTGATATATCAACTCAAAAGTGACACAAAACAATCGACTTAAATTCGGATTTTCATTGTAACAGAATATCAGCATGACCTTTGATACTTCCAATGCAAATATTTATTTAATTATAGATCATATTAACATGACATTTTTCATTACAAAAGTATACTTAAATACCATTCATCCAAGTATAACTTATCTTCATAAAATATAATTATCTGAAGATAAATAATCTGATAGATTTCGGTCTCTGTCATCTGGCTGAAATAAGTACTGTTTCTGCTTTTTTTTTCCAACATGACCAGTTACTTTTCCAAGATCAATATCTCCTTATAAAAAAATCATAACGAGAATTAGTTGAATAGGTAAGAAAATAGACTTACATATCTTTCTTTTGATACATAATTATCCATATAAAGTCTCTTTCTTGATATCATAAAATACCTCGGAAGTTGAAGCTTTATGCTGCCTTTCGAACATCTTTTTCAATCTGACCTTTGCTGCTTCAAAAATCGATTTCTCTTTGTATATAACTAAGATTAAAAATTGTTTGAATAGGTAAAATAATAGACTTAAATATCTTTTTTTATATATATTTCTTCATATAAAGTCTAGTTTTTTATAGCAAAAAATACCTCGAAATCTGAAGCTTTCTGCTACTGCTCGAACCTTTTTTCAATCTGACCTTGGTTCATTAAAATATCGATATCTATCCATAGATAACTCCGATTGGAAAAAAATAGTTTTTACTTGGAAAGTAAACTCAAATATATTTTCAGAAATATATAATTTGAAATATTAAAAACTCCGGATAGAGGTAAAAAAAGGCAAAGAAAACTATGGATGTAGAGACTGAAAAATAACTTTGAACCTAGACCTAGGGTTTAGGGTTTAGAGAAAAGGATCTCATTATCTTTGTGTTAGGTTCTTCCCTTGCCATGGATCGAGTCACCCTTCTTTGTTCTTCCCTCCATGGATGGTCTAGACGTTGGAAGAGAATTCTTGTTTCTTGAACGAGTAATGGTGGAACTCAAATAGAACGAAGGAGCTTTGGACGAAGCTCAACCTTGGACCTCAAAGGGAGAATCCAACCTAGACCTCTGAGGGAGAATCTGACCTGTTAAATCTAATTTTCTTAATACTTGCCTCTCTTTTCCTTCACGTTCCCCTAAATAGGGTTGAGGACGAAAATACAAAGATGACCGATAGGTCAAGTGGTTCACGCCACATTACACTGAACCAATCCAAAGTAATCCAAACCAAACCAAATTGAAATTACATGAAAAGTAAATTGACATAATTTAATTCCTATGCCTATGGATAACTCGTGATGCTATGGAGTCCATAACATCACACCCCCCCCCCCCCCCCCCCCTTTCATGAATATTTTGGTCACATAAACTTATTCACAACATATGAAATAAAATACCTCTTTCTTGTACTTCTTGTACTTTTCCCCCTCAAGCTAGAAAGTAATGGCAGTGATCCCAACTTGAACCAAATATTATAGATGTAGCTATAGGCCCAAATAATAGAGATGTATAAATAAACCATCAAACCAGGGAGAAGTGATATATTTTCCTGATATATCAACTCAAAAGTGACACAAAACAATCGACTTAAATTCGGATTTTCATTGTAACAGAATATCAGCATGACCTTTGATACTTCCAATGCAAATATTTATTTAATTATAGATCATATTAACATGAAATTTTTTATTACAAAAGTAGACATAAATACCATTCATCCAAGTATAACTTATCTTCATAAAATGTAATTATCTGAAGATAAATAATCTGATAGATTTCGGTCTCTGTCATCTGGCCGAAATAAGTACTGTTTCTGCTTTTTTTTCCAACATGACCAGTTACTTTTCCAAGATCAATATCTCCTTATAAAAAAATCATAACGAGAATTAGTTGAATAGGTAAGAAAATATACTTACATATCTTTCTTTTGATACATAATTATCCATATAAAGTCTCTTTCTTGATATCATAAAATCCTCGGAAGTTGAAGCTTTATGCTGCCTCTCGAACATATTTTTCAATCTGACCTTTGCTGCTTCAAAAATAGATTTCTCTTTGTATATAACTAAGATTAAAAATTGTTTGAATAGGTAAAATAATAGACTTAAATATCTTTTTTTATATATATTTCTTCATATAAAATCTAGTTTTTTATAGCAAAAAATATCTCGGAATCTGAAGCTTTCTGCTACTGCTCGAACCTTTTTTCAATCTGACCTTGGTTCATTAAAATATCGATATCTCTCCATAGATAACTCCGATTGGAAAAAAATAGTTTTTACATGGAAAGTAAACTCAAATATCTTTTCAGAAATATATGATTTGAAATATTAAAAACTCCAGATAGAGGTAAAAAAATGCAAAGAAAACTATGGATGTAGAGACTGAAAAATAACTTTGAACCTAGACCTAGGGTTTAGGGTTTAGAGAAAAGGATCTCATTATCTTTGTGTTAGGTTCTTCCCTTGCCATGGATCGAGTCACCCTTCTTTGTTCTTCCCTCCATGGATGGTCTAGACGTTGGAAGAGAATTCTTGTTTCTTGAACGAGTAATGGTGGAACTCAAATAGAACGAAGGAGCTTTGGACGAAGCTCAACCTTGGACCTCAAAGGGAGAATCCAACCTAGACCTCTGAGGGAGAATCTGACCTGTTAAATCTAATTTTCTTAATACTTGCCTCTCTTTTCCTTCACGTTCCCCTAAATAGGGTTGAGGACGGAAATACAAAGATGACCGATAGGTCAAGTGGTTCACGCCACATTACACTGAACCAATCCAAAGTAAACCAAACCAAACCGAATTGAAATTACATGAAAAGTAAATTGACATAATTTAATTCCTATGCCTATGGATAACTCGTGATGCTATGGAGTCCATAACATCTACCCCCCCCCCCCCCCCCCCCCCCCCCCCCCCCCCCCCCCCCCCCCTTGAGAAAGAGCTTGTCCTCAAGCTCAAAGTATGGGTAGAGGGTGCGAAACGCCACTAATGGCTCCCATGTCGTGTCACTGGGGTCACCATCTGCCCATTGCACTAAGATCTCCAAATCACTCTGAATACGGCGAGCTTGTAATACCTGTGTCAGGGTAGAAAGTACCTGTCCCTCATGGAGTGGAGGCAGCGGGGTGTGGAGCAAAGGTGAATCACCTTGGAAGGCCTTTAATTGTGAGACATGAAAGACGTTGTGAATTCTGGCCTCTGGCGGAAGCTGCAATCGATAGGCCACTGTCCCAATGCGGTCCATCACCTGAAAGGGACCATAATATTTAGGAGAGAGCTTGTGACGTTTGGAGGCTATCAACGACAGCTGCCTGTAGTGTTGGAGATGCAACCAAACATAATCTCCAGGAGAAAAGATGACTTCCCGATGCTTCTTGTCATAATATTTTTTCATAGAATGTTGTGCCTCCTGTAGATGAGTGTGCACCTCAGTGATGAATGTGTCTCTTTCAGCTAATGCTTGGTCCAAGTGGCGACTTTAGAGGCCCCTGGTTCATAGGCTAAAAGACGGGGAGGTTCTCTACCATATACCACCTTGAATGGGGTTGTGCCGAGTGCGCAGTGGTAGGAGGTGTTGTAACAGAACTCAGCCCAGGCGAGCCACTTAACCCACCTCTTAGGTGAGTCCCCCATGAAACAACGGAGATATATTTCAATGGTTCTGTTGACGACCTCTGTCTGAAAATCAGTCTGCAGATGGTAGGCTGAAAAAAAGGCTAACGTTGTGCCCTGTAACTTGAAGAGTTCTTTCCAGAAGGTACTTGTAAAGATTGCATTCCTATCATTGGTAATTGAATTAGGCATCCCATGTAAGCGGACAATGTTATCTATAAAAAGTTGAGCGACTTGAGCTGCAGTGTAAGAATGCGCCAGAGGAACGAAATGCCCATACTTAGAGAAACGATCCACCACTACAAAGATAACAGATTTACTCGACGAAGAGGGAAGTCCATCTATGAAGTCCATAGAAATATCAGACCAGACCTGTGACGGAAGCTGAAGTGGTTGGAGCAACCCAGCTGGACTTAATGTTTCAGCTTTATTCCGTTGACAAGTCTGACAAGCTGCCACTTAATCAGCTATACTGCTCTTCATGCCCCTCCGATAAAATTCCCTACTGATCCAAAAATACGTTTTTTGTCGGTCCTCATGTGTACTGTCATGAAAGGAGGCTAAAATGCTGTTAATCAGAGGGGATGTGTGGTGTAGAAAATTCTCTTTTTTTAGAGGACGAGATTGTCCTGAACCCTCCAATTGTTTGCCGCTGTCCCTTGCTGGATGTCCTGGCATAAGGAGATAATATCCGGGTACTGTTGTGCCTCTTCCCGTATAGAATCCAACAAGAGAGCTTTGGGTTGACTAATGGCATTTAATTGCGGCTCTGGAACGTCCCGGTGAGATAATGCATCAGCCCCTACATTCAAACTTCCCGATTTATACTCGACAGAAAAGTCAAACCCCATAAGTTTACTTAACCAATGCTGTTGTGGTGAAGTAGTGAGACACTGCTCAAGAAGATACTTGACGCTGCAATGATCAGAAGGAATCAAAAAAGAATGTCCCCATAGATAAGGGTGCCAATGCTGTATAGCTTTCACCAATCCAATCAATTCCCTCTCATAAGCTGCCAACTTGTGGTGGTGTTGTCCCAGTTGGCGGCTAAAATAAGCAATCGGGTGGCCGTGTTGATGCAACACTGCTCCAATACCGTCCCCCGAAGCATCACATTCCACTACAAATGATTCATCAAAGTCGGGGAGCTGCAAAACCAGGGCTGATGATAAGGCGTCTTTCAATTGCTGAAAGGAATGAGTTGCTGTCTCTGACCAGGTAAAAGCATTTTTCTTGAGGAGATTGTTGAGCGGAGCTGCAAGTTGGCTATAGCTACGAATAAATTTTCTATAATACCCAGCTAGGCCCAAAAATCCTCTTAAGGCTGTAATAGATTTAGGAATAGGCCAATCTGTGACCGCCTGTATCTTATTCTAGTCTACCTTCATCCCCGCTGCTGAAATAACGTGGCCCAAGTATGCCACTTCTGATGTGCCCATAGAACATTTGGATCGATTTAAAACCAAATGATGTGAACGTATAAGAGAAAATACCTGGTGAAGGTGTTGAAGATGTTCTTCCCAGCTGTTGCTATAGACCAAAATATCGTAAAAAAATACCAATATGTATTTTCTCAAGAGAGAGGAAAATACCTCATTCACGAGGGCCTGGAAGGTGGAAGGCGCATTTGATAGACGAAATGGCATTACGAGGAACTCAAAATGGTCGTGATGCGTGCGGAACGCTGTTTTCTCCACATCTGATGGATGAACTTGGATTTGATGATAGCGAGATTTCAAATCGAGTTTAGTAAAAATAGTAGCTCCATGTAGCTCGTCTAACAGCTCGTCCACCACTGGAATAGGAAATTTATCTTTAATCGTATGGACATTGAGTTGTCGGTAATCCACACAGAACCTCCATGACTTATCATGCATGCTACCAAGTAATACCGGTGAGGAAAAAGGAGACCTGCTGGTCTTTATAATACCCTGTGCTAACATCTGCTGGTACTTGCCTTTCAATCTCTTCCTTCTGTAAGTGGGGGTAACGATACGGATGCACCACTACCGGCTTAGTACCCGTTTTCAAACGGATACAGTGATCACAGTGCCTAATTGGCGGTAAGGCAGTAGGGTTTTGAAAGATATCTTCAAATTCTGTAAGTGAGAGAACTTACATGTGACTGTGGACTGGACTTGGGCAACTTGTAGTGCGCAGGTGAGTGGTACTTGTGTGCCATGCAATATAATCTGATGTTGGTCCTCTAACCCAAGTTGTTCTGTCGCCTGCTGACTGATGAAATTATGTGTACTGCCCGAGTCAACTAAAGCCAGTAACTGTAAATGATGTAATTGTGCTTTAACCTGCATTGTGCTTGAACTGCGAAGACCAGTCATAGCATGAAGGGAAATCTCTGGACCTTCTTGGTCAGTTTCCACAAGTTCCTCCTCAGGTAGTATTTCTTCTCCATCCTCCCACAGACATGTACTGAATAATCGTTTGTAGTGGTGTCCAATGACATATTGTTCATCACAGTTAAAACATAGGCCCTTGGCCTTTCTTTGCTCCATTTCCTGTCTAGTAAGTTTTTTGAAGTAAGGAGCAGGTGGAGCCGAAATAGAGATGTCTGGGCATGGGGCTGCACTGTCTCTAAATTGTGGAGGTCCATAGGAAGGGTTTGGCGCTGAGGCATTGTGCCTCCCTGGCCAAGATGGTTTTCTGACCAGTGACTCCTTTAGAACACGTTGCTTGTGCTCAATTGCCCTGGCTAAATTCATAGCATGGTCTAAATCTTTAGGAGCATGTAATTCAACTTCTAATCTCAGAGCTTCTGTCAAACCAGCAGTAAAAATATGAACATACTGTGTGTGGCTAACAAACTGGTTTGCTCGGGCTAACCTTTCCTGGAAGGTCTTTTGGTACACCTCTAATGATCCAGTTTGTTTGTAATTGATTAATTCTCCCAATGGATTGCTACTAGTTGGAGGACCAAATCTCATCATGCAAGACTGTCTAAAAGTTGCCCAATCCTGAACCACTTGGTCATTTTGGAATTGGTGGTACCATAGAAGCGCTTCATCGAGCATGTGGTAGGTGGCCAAATACACTTTCTCATCCGTAGGTGTTTTTTGATGATAAAAGAACTGATCACAGTTGGCTAACCAAATCAAAATGTCCTTAGACCCATCATACGTAGGAAAGTCAAGTTTTAAATACCTGGGCACAATGTTTGGTCCTTGAATGGTAGGCCCCAGATGGGGATGGTGTTGATGCATTGGTGGTTGTGGGGGAGGTGGTGGGTGGAATTGATGGTGGTCGGCCGGTGGAGAGTAGGCAGCTCGTGGTTGGGCTCGTGTATCATAGTCCTCTTGTCACCGGAGGAGAGCTTGGATGGCAGCATCCATTGATTTTATTGCCTCACGCAAATCAGTTGTTGTTTGACACACCTCTTCCAGGGTATGAGCCCGGTTATTTGTCCTCTGCCTAGTATCTTCCACTAACTATCTCAAATCGTTAGGGGAAGAGGAATCCCCAAGGGTGGACCTATCTGATACCAAGATGTTAGGTTCTTCCCTTGCCATGGATCGAGTCTCCCTTCTTTCCTCTCTTCCCTCCATGGATGATTTTGACGTTGGAAGAGAATTCTTGTTTCTTGAACGAGTAATGGTGGAACTCAAATAGAACGAAGGAGCTTTGGAGGAAGCTCAACCTTGGACCTCAAAGGGAGAATCCGACCTAGACCTCTGAGGGAGAATCTGACCTGTTAAATTTAATTTTCTTAATACTTGCCTCTCTTTTCCTTCACGTCCCCCTAAATAGGGTTGAGGACGGAAATACAAAGATGACCCATAGGTCAAGTGGTTCACGCCACATTACACTGAACCAACCCAAAGTAAACCAAACCGAATTGAAATTACATGAAAAATAATTTGACATAATTTAATTCCTATGCCTATGGATAACTCGTGATGCTATGGAGTCCATAACACTTTGTGGTTGACCAAGTCAACTCACAGAACCTGCTCTAATACCATGTTGAATTAATTAAAAAGAGAAATACTTCATTGACTTCAATAACTTGTAATTAGAGTACATGAACCTCTATTTGTAATAGAGGAAGGTAGTAGAGTCCAATTACAATAAAACTACCCTTGTCCCAATTAGACTCAAACTCTAACACTTAAAGATAAGTCCTAACATAATTAAATAACTCAATATAGATAAAAGACAAACATAACTCAAACTAAAACTCTTCTTTGATGTGACCATGAGATAAGATACTTTTGTGAGTCCTTCTTGATCTACCAATTGATGTGATAAGGATGCCAGCTCATGGTAATCATGGTGGGTCTTAGTTCTTATGGGCTTGGGCCCATCTTGTGGGCCTTCCTTGGTCATGTGGGCTTGAGCTTCTCTTTCAACAGTTTTAAATTCAAAACTTATCATGTTTTTGACTTCTTGTATATTATTGGCATCATTGTCGGTTAAGACAATATCATCAACACACAAACCCAATAATACCTTTCCTTATGTGGTATCTTTAATAAATACTGAATGATCTATGGTGCACCAATGAAATCCAAACTATTTTAGTGCATGGCTAAATTTATCAAACCAGGCCCAAGGAAAATTTTTGAGCCCATAGAAGGACTTTTTTAAGAGGCATATGAACTCCCCCTCAACCACATAACTAGGCGATTGAATCATATAAGTTTCCTTGCGTATATCACCATTTAAGAAAATAGTTTTTACATCAAGTTGATAGATGGGCCATGAAGAGTTAGTGGAAAGTCACAACAAGATACATACCAAATTTAACTTGGCAACAAGAGAGGTCTCCTCATAATCTATTACATAACATTTAGTGTACCCTTCAGCAATGAGGCAGGTATTAATGTGAGCAACGGACGCATCCAGATTATGTTTGATAGTAAAACCCATTTAAAACCCACTAGTTTCTTACCTGTCGAAAGCAATGCTCAGGTCCATGTTTGATTTTCATATAAGGCTTGCATTTCCTCATCCAAAGCTGCCTTCCATCCTGGATGTTTTAGGGCCTTCTGATAGGATTTTAGAATAGAGATGGAAGAAAGAGATGCAAGGAACTGATAATAGGTGGAAGACAACCGACAGTGAGACATAAAGTTGGAGATACGATAAGAAGAAGTGCAAGTGTGAGGTTCTTTTCTTAGAGTAATGGGTCGAGTATCAAATAAATGGAATAGGGGAAGAAGGACTTACCTCAATTGGATCCAAAAATTTTATGGGTGTGGTATCAGCCGATGCTTTGGAGGGGGAGTCACATTGGCATTAAAAGGCATAAATGGACATGGAGTGGCCAGAGGGAATGAAAGACCCAGAGGAACATCTTTCGAGGAATAGAATGAGGTGTCCTAAAAAAATGTCACATCCCTAGTCACAAGTAACAACCGAAGGGAAGGATTGTAGCAGGTATAACCTTAATGGGTATGAGAGTAGCCCAAGAAGATGCACTTCATAGAGTGAGAAGCAAGTTTACTTTTCTGTGGAGATGTGAAATGGGCACAACAAGTACACCCAAAGACCTTCACAGGAAGAGAAAATAGGTCTTCACTAGAAAATAAAACGGAATATGGAGTCTTATGACCAAGTACATATGAAGGTAACTTATTGATAAGAAAGCAGGCCATAAGTATGGCATGAGGCCAATAAAAGTAGGGTACCTTCATCAAGTAGAGGAGGCCTTGGGCAACCTCAAGGAGATGGAGGTTTTTTCTTTCGGCAACATCATTTTGTTGAGGTGTGTAAGCACATGATTTTTTTATGCATAAGGCCATTATCTTGACAGAAGGACTAAAATTATTAGATAAGTACTCTTTAGCATTATCAGGCCTAAGTACTAGAATTTTCTTGTCAAACTAGGTCATAACTTGAAAGGCCTTAAAGATAGAAAAAATTTCAGATCATCCTTTAAACAAATATAACCAAGTAACCTTGGTAAACTTTTTAACAAAGGTAAAACATATTTTATTTGAGAAACTCAAAGGTCCCCATACGTCAAAGTGTACTAAAGAAAATAGAGCAACACTTTTATTGGTAGGGCGAGGAAAATACGTATTCCTGTGGTGTTTGCTTAATTGGTAAACTTCACAATTTAAAGTAGACAAAGGTTTTAAAGACAGAAATAAATGCCAAAGAGAAGATGTAGAAGGATGGTCAAGCCATTTGTGCGATAATTGTGCCTCAGATGAAGAGGATGAAAGTGCAGCTAACGGAGGCAGATCCAAGTAATACAAACCTCCTTCATGGCCTCCACCAATAACCCACTTCGCTGGTAGATCCTGAAATACACAAGAAGAGGGTGAGAAGGTGACATAGCGATTGAGATGTTTTGTTAGCCGACTTACTAAGAGTAAGTTGTAAGGAAATTGAGGAAAAAATAGGACATCTTGAAGTGGGATAGAAGGTGTAATTAAAGTTGATCCCTTGCCAAGTACTTTGGTTTAGGAACCATTAGCTATAGTAACAAGCTTATCAAGAATCCATGGAGATATGTTAGGAGGCCCCTGAGTCTATTATCCAAGATGACAAGAACAAGGTGGAAGATAGTATACCTGAAGCAATAGTGGTAGAAACCTTAGGTGAGGATGTACGGGAAGACATCATTAATGACTTCATTTTCTGAAATGTTTCATAATCTTCATGAGTGAGAGTCATGTTCCCGGTTTGTAGTTCAGCCTTTTGTTCCAATTTATCATTAGTAATTGTTCAATTTATGAAAAAGAGAAATACTTCATTGACTTATTGTAATCAGCGTACATGAACCTCTATTTATAATAGAGGAAGGTAGTAGAGTCGAATTACAATTAAACTACCTTTGTCCCAATTACATTCAAACTCCAACACTTAAGATAAGTCCTAGCAAAATTAAATAACCCAATATAAATAAAACATTAACATGAATAAAACACCTTTAAACTGAAACTCCTCTATGAGACCTACTTCCATGATAATTGTGGCTCTGTTAGACGTCTTATTGTGTAAGACTTCTTATGCCACCTCACCCAATCATGGTAGGTCCTATATCTTATGGGCTTGGACCCATCTTCCAACACTCTTGGATATGAGGGTCTTCCTTGGTCTTATGGGCTTGGGCCCATATTCAAACACACTTGGATATTATTTTAGTTGTTTTATTTAATTTACTTTATTTTATTTTAGTTTTAGGTCGTAGGGGTATTTTTGGAATTATTTATTAATAGGGATATTTTTAAAATATTTTATTCATAGGGATATTTCTGTAATATTTTATTAAACTCTAACATGGTGAACCCTTTTAAGGGGTAAGAGTAATGGGAAAAGGAAGCATTGAAGTATTAAGAATTAGGTTAAATCTAGCGTAAAGAGGCTTAGAGTTCTCCTCAATGAGCTCTAGGGTTTTCAAGCTTCCCTTAGGCTTGATCTTCGTTTTCGTCTTCCCATGTCTTCCTAATACCCCTATGGTAATGCTTGGAAGACCCGTAACCCATGGCAGACCCCAGATCCTCCCAAAGAATCCACGTGTCAGATCTGGGACCGTAACAACTGGTATCAGATCCTCCCAAATAACCCATTGTGTTCCTGCTCTGATACCAGTTGTTACGGTCCTTGATCTGACACGTGGATTCTTTGGGAGGATCTGATACCAGTTGTTATGTCCCGGATCTAACACAAGGATTCTTTGGGAGGATCTGGGGTCTGCCACGGGTTACGGGTCTTCCAAGCATTACCATAGGGGTAGTAGGAAGACATGGGGAAGATGAAAACGAAGATCAAGCCTAAGGGAAGCTTGAAAACCCTAGAGCTCGTTGAGGAGAACTCTAAGCCTCTTTATGCTAGATTTAATCTAATTCTTAATACTTCAATGCTTCCTTTTCTCATTACTCTTACCCCTTAAATAGGGTTCACCATGTTAGGGTTTAATAAAATATTACAAAAATATTCCTATGAATAAAATATTCTAAAAATATCCCTATTAATAAATAATTCCAAAAATACCCCTATGACATAAAACTAAAATAAAATAAAGTAAATTAAATAAAACAACTAAAATAATAATGTTATTGCGTGCATAACATTACACCCCTCTTGGAAGACGAGCTTGTCCTCAAGCTCGGAAGTAGTGTCTGTATGCCGACGTCTTCACCGGTGTTGAAGTAGCATCCGTGATCGCTATGACGCCCCCTCAGTTTGCCCACTTTTTTTTTTTTTTTTTTCTGGGCCGGTCCGAGTTAACCTGGGTTGACTCAGTTCAGGAACCCAGTCCGGCGTGCGACTCAGCGGACCGGGCCGATTAAATTTTCCTAAGTTAGGAAAATTTAATCGGGAGTCGTCGTCTTCCTTCGGCAGCTCCCGAACTCTGTGCCCGGCAGTTCCATTCCTCACGGCACCGATGAAGTTCTGCGATTGGCTTCTCCTTCCTCTCTCCCAGCACCGACGGAATCGCATGATTTTCTGGTGGCGAATCGCAGCCCGTCAGGGCTTCGCCGCCTGGATAGTTTTCGTGACAGAGGGGTCTCAGAAACTTGTGAATCGTCGTTCCTCAGCCTCCCGAAACCGAGATCCCTTGCCGAAAAGTTGCTTATGGCGCCGACGAACTATCTTGCTTCGCCGGTGGAGACGAGAAGTCCGCTGAGGCATCGCCGCTTGGAATTTTTCTGAGACAGAGGGCTCTCGGGTAGTTTGCCGACGAACCATTGGGACGCGACTGGGCACCCTGCTACTCCGGCGGTGAATCGCACCACTTGGAGGCGAATCGTAGCCCTTGGAGGCATATCGGAAGTTCTGCGCTTGCTCGGAGATTTCGAGTGCCATCGAAATTTCCAGTGCAGCCATTTTTGGAATTTCGGAATCCCCAAATTCCGATGTCGTCACCACTAGAGTTCCTGGCCGTTGGCCTTTCTGCTCGTCCGAGGCAGCAGCTGCCTCTTCTACGCATATGCCGTAAGCGGAAACAGGTCGTATGACCTTTTCTGTGAGAGCACGTAGCTCCATTGCCGAACATTCAATTGAAGCATATAACCGTGCTCGTATTTCCTCCAATTCCTTACCCATAGCAAACCATCTTTCTTGGGATATAGAATAACCCATTGTGTTCCTGCTCTGATACCAGTTGTTACGGTCGCTGATCAGACACGTGGATTCTTTGGGAGGATCTGATACCAGTTGTTATGGTCCCGGATCTGACACAAGGATTCTTTGGGAGGATCTGGGGTTTGCCACGGGTTACGGGTCTTCCAAGCATTACCATAAGGGTAGTAGGAAGACATGGGGAAGACGAAAACGAAGATCAAGCCTAAGGGAAGCTTGAAAACCCTAGAGCTCGTTGAGGAGAACTCTAAGCCTCTTTATGCTAGATTTAACCTAATTCTTAATACTTCAATGCTTCCTTTTCTCATTACTCTTACCCCTTAAATAGGGTTCACCATGTTAGGGTTTAATAAAATATTACAGAAATATCCCTATGAATAAAATATTCTAAAAATATCCCTATTAATAAATAATTCCAAAAATACCCCTATGACCTAAAACTAAAATAAAATAAAGTAAATTAAATAAAACAACTAAAGTAATAATGTTATTGCGTGCATAACAATATGTGGGCCTTCCTTGGCCGTATGGGCTTGGGCCCATCTTCCAACACTCCCTCTCAAGCTGGGGGTGAGAGAACATCATGAACTCCCAGTTTGCTACAAATGATGTATAAGATCTTCTCATATAAAATGGCAGTCCTCCATATCTTCCAACACTCCCTCTCACAATGGTGGTCTCTTCCATGATGCCCAGCTAGCATAAGATAAGTGAGAGTAAAATCACTCCAAGCAGTATAACATTGTCTATACGCAATGCTCAGAAGTATAATAAAAACTCCAAGCTGTATGACATTGTCTATACCCAATGCTCAAAAGTATAATAAAACTCTTCCATCATCGTGTCCCGCCACATGACAATGACTCTCAAGTGGTAGGAGTAATAAATGCCAATTAAGGGGGGTGACATATATTTAGTAATAAGCTCGTCCATTATGGTGTCCCAACCCAGGCATCGACTCTCACAGGTAGAAATGGGTGATAAATGCCTATCATTCACAAGGCGCCGATAAAAGACATGATAAATGCCTGTCATTCACAAGACGGAAATAAAGGAAGTGATAAGTGGGTAATGCCTGTCATTCACAAGACGGCGATAAAAGACCCATGGGTATATATATATATAAGTCTCAATGGACTTAAACACCCATATATGTGATGGACTTAAACTCCCAATCGAAGCAACAAGCAAAAGGTTAGCCCAAAGATGTATGTGAGAGTCAAATAAAGGATGGTAGGAGTAAGGTTTTCAAATAATGAAGAAGATAGGATGTTGAGGCCATCACTTCTTTTATAATAGAGACACAATATTTGCAGTTGAAAAGGGTCTGGCCCCATATAACACGAACTAAAATAATAAACCTTGTAAAAGGACCCATGAAATAATCTAATGCAAACTTTTCTTCTTAGATGCAAAATCTTCATCTTTTGTGCTCTCCCTTTCTTGAATATTTTGGTCACATAAAACTTATCCGCAACACATGGAATAAAATACCTCTTTCTTGTACTTCTTGTACTTCTCCCCCTCAAGTTGGGAGGTAATGGCAGTGATCCCAGCTTGAACCAAATATCATAGATGTAGCAATAAACCCAAATAACATAGATGTAATAATAAGCCCTCAAACCAGGGAGAAGTGAGATATTTTTCTGATATAGCAACTCAAAAAGCACAATCAGCTTAAATTCGGATTTTTCAATGCAACAGGATACGAGCATTACTTTGATTCTTTCAATGCAAATATATCTTTAAATATAGATCAGATTGACATAAAATTTTCTCCTTATGAAACTAGACTTAAAAAAAATTCATCCAAGTATAACTTCATTTCATAAATTATACTTCTTTTGACATAAATAATCTGATAGATTTCGGTCACTGTAATCTGGCCGAATTATGTATTTTTTTCTCCTTTTGCCAGCATGACCGTTGACTCTTCCAAGATCAATATCTCCTTATAAAAAACTCAAATAGAGAATTGGTTAAATATGTAAGAAAATATACTTACATATATTTATTTTGATATATATTTCTCCATATAAAATCTCGTTCTTGATAGCATAAAATACCTTGGAAGTTGAAGCTTTCTGTTGCTGCTAGACCTTTTTTTTGCAATTTGATCTTCTCAGCTTCAAATATCGATTTCTCTTTTTAGATAAATTTGATTGGAAAAAATAGTTTTTCCTTGGAAAATAGACTCGAATATATTTCCGTAAATATATAATTCGTAATATGAAAAACTCAGTATAGAGGTGAAAAACATAAAACAACTAATGGGTGTAGGGACTGAAAAAAATAAATACGAACCTAAATTGCTAGAGATAATAAATCAGAAAATATCATATTACCTTTGTGGGTTGATCAAGTCAACTCATAGAACCAGCTTTGATACCATGCTGAATTTATGGAAAAGAGAAATACTTCATTGACTTATTGTAATTAGAGTACATGAACTTCTATTTATAATAGAGGAAGGTAGTAGACTCCAAGTACAATTAAACTACCTTTGTCCCAATTACACCCAAACTCCAACACTTAAAGATAAGTCCTAATATAATTAAATAACCCAACATAAATAGAAGATTAACATGACTAAAACAACTTTAAACTGAAACTCCTCTATGAGACCTGCTTTCATAATAATTGTGGCTCTATTAGACTTCTTATTGTGTAAAACTTCTTATGCCACCTCACGTGATCATGGTCCCATATTTTATGGGCTTGGGCCCATATTCCAATACTTTTGGATATGTGGGCCTTCCTTGGTCTTATGGGCTAGGGCCGATCTTCCAACACACTTGGATATTTGAGCCTGCCTTGGTCATGTGGGCTTGGGCCCATCTTCCCACAGTAACAAAGGATGGAGTAGTCATGGCCCATTCCGGTTTGCTATGAGGCTTCCAACAAGTTTCCATAAGGTAGTTTTGACCACCACAATAAGTGCATACTCGAGGAGCAAGAGGAACTATCGGTTCTACTACCTCTTGTTCGGGTTCCTCTAGAATTTTTGCCACAACCTTGGTTGGAGGATAAAGTACCTCTATTACCTAATACATAGCAGATAAAACATCATTATTTGAGTTAGGAGACAGATCAGGAATTCGTAGCAATGTGGCACTTATATCATCAAAGAAAAGAAGTGCAAAGAAGCTAAGAAGTTGAGTCTTAGAAACTTCAAGGTATGGCTTGATATTTTTCAAACAAATTAATGCCGCTAAAGCTTCCATTTACCTTTTTTGACCCAAAATATCAGTGGAGTGTGGTTGAGTGATCTTCCACTCTTGAAGTAAACCTCAAAATCATGCCAAATAATCATGGAGATTGTCTCCTTGCTTAGTATTGAGCATGTTTTGCAATACATCAAATAACTTTTGTAAAGTTGCCATACTAGAATATAATTTAGTAAAAGTATCTCAAATGTGTTTGGCTAAATCTAAGTGTTAAATTGTGGAGCCTAATCAATGCCCTATGCTGAGTCAGTACGCAGATCGTGGTTGCCCTAATTTTCTCTTTATAATTGAGGGGTGCCACTATTAGGGTTTGATCATCACTGAGAAGGAGCTGGAGTTGTAGCCTGAGAGAGATTAGAGAAAACACATGTAAGTGTGTACAAATTCTCTTGTAAACTATTTCATCTTTATAGAGGATTACTATAGTGGCAGAAGACAGGATGCAGTCTCACCTTGAGGCAAACACGTATAAATCTTGTTGTTTGTTTTCGTGCTTGCTTTTCCTTTCTTCTACGATTATTATTATTATTCTTGTTAGTTTGGAATTAGGGCATCTAATTTCTAACACTAAGTGGACAACATTGTTGGCTACATGTTCTTCCATACTATTAATAAGCCAACTAATTACCAAATTATCATCCTTAACCCATTTTAAATAGGATTGACTTTCTTTACCAATCGATGGAGAAGGCTTGGTTAAGTGACCGAGAGGTTTCAAGTAATAAGAAGCCTTCTAACCTGTTGGAGGACAGGGCCCAAGCCCACACGACCAAGGAAGGCTCACATATCCAAGTGTATTAGAAGATGGGCCCAAGCCCATAAGACCAAGGAAGACCCATGCAACCAAGAGATGTAGAAGATGGGCTCAGGGCCCACATATCAAAGAGAAGGCCCATAGGCCCACAAACATTGATGGCAGGATGGTAAATAAAGGGTCATCTCATAGAGATGGCATTGATGTAATTAAGCTAAAGTTCCATGGTTAAAACCCTAAACCCTAAGTTCAAGGGTATTATTGTAATATTGTAGTTTCATAAATCTATAAATAGAGCTTCGGGGGGAGGGTTAGGAAAAATCAATTCTATAACCCTTCTTCCTCCAGTTTCTTTCCCTTTTTCTCCATGAGCTAAATTCATGGAGTCCTGAAAATCAACATGGTATCAGAGCTTTGATTTTCAGGACTCGTAGTATGGTTTTTCTGATTAAAAAAAAACCCATATTTTTTCTTTCTTTGTTTGTGTTTTTTCTTATTTGTTCTTCTTTCTCTTTATTTTGTTCCCCAAACTATAGCTTTTGATTTTTCAAGTATAGGTTTTTCTTTGTTCTACCGATGCCATCCCTTGCCACCGGTTCATGGGAATCATTGAACTTATTCAACTATATTGCTGCAATGGTGAATACTCAAATGAGAATTGATATATGCTTGCATCGATGATCTGTTGTGAAATTCTGATGGTGGATGTTAACTTAGACCAAGGTTTGTTCTTTTGATTGATTTTGATCCTTTAATTTGAATTGTTTCTTAGTTGTTTTTCTTAAAAGTGTTTTCGTTATACACAAACCACACCCTCCACCCCCCCCCCCCCCCCCCCCCCCCCCCCCCCCCCCATCCTTTTTCACGGAGCATAAAATTAGACTAATCACTCTATGTGGGAACTATCCTTACTCGCACTACTGCATATATTTTTAGAAGTATAGGTTTTATTTTTGTTTGCCTGTGACAAAAGAAGCTCACTAACTATGTGTGCCATGGCCTTGTATTCTGCTTCTAATTTGGACCTTGTAACTATATTTTGCTTCTTTTTTTTCCATGTAACCAAGTTCCCTCCAACAATTGTACAATATCCCGAAGTAGATTTTCTATCATCCGGGTATCCAGCCCAATCTGCATTTGAGAACCCTTTTATGTTGAATTGACCATGGTGAAATATTCCTTCTAGTGCTTGCCAATGAGTAAGTTATGGTTTGTGCATGTATTGACTCACCACATTTACTGCATATGATATATCTGGCCTTGTTACATAGAGATAAATGAGTTTCCCCACAAGTCGTTGATATTTTCTGATATCCACATCTTCTCCAGTGCCTATAGATAATTTTGTATTTGAATCCATATGGGTTTCTACTGGTTTCCACCCCATCATTAATGTCTCCTCCAGTAGAGCAAGGACATACTTCCTTTGAGATAGTATAATCCCATGTTTGGACTGTAGTACTTCAATACCCAAAAAGTATTTAAGTAGTCCAAGATCTTTTGTCTCTGTTGAATTTAGGACCCCATCACTGAAATCTTGAGCAAGGTGAGAGAGGGAGAAGAAAAAGAGAAAAGAGAGGGAGAGGGAGAGAGAGAGAGAGAGAGAGAGAGAGAGAGAGAGAGAGAGAGAGAGAGAGAGAGAGAGAGGTAAAGAGGAGAGAAGAGAAAAGAGAGAAAAGGAGTTTAGGTTAGAGAGAGATTCTTCATGAGTTGAGAAATGGAGAGCTTCTTGACTTGATGTAATCAGAGTACATGAACCTCTATTTATAATAGAGGAAAGTAGTAGAATCCAAAATACAATTAAACTACCTTTGTCCCAATTACACCCAAACTCTAACACTTAAAGATAAGTCCTAGCATAATTAAATAACTCAACATACATAGAAGACTAACATAACTAAAACTCCTTTTAATTGAAACTCATCTGTGAGAGACATTATCATGGTGGGTCCCATTTGATTGCCAAATCTTCCAACTCATGTGATAAAGATGTCAACTTGTGTGATGACCCATCATGCCACCTCACATTATCATGGTGAGTCCCACTTGATTGCCAAATCTTTCAATTCATGTGATAAGGATGCCAACTCGTGTGATGACCCATCATGCCACCTCACGTTATCATGGTGGGTCTCACCAGCTCGTGTAATCATGGGGGATCCCACCTTGTAATACTTCCCCTCATGCTGGGGGTGAGAAAACATAGTCAATGCCCATCTTGCTGCAAATGGTGGACAAGATCTTATGAGTGGCCGGTTTAGTGAGAATGTCTGCAACTTGGCCTTTTGAGGAAATATGTTTGAGAGATAATATGCTGGTTTGGATTTTTTCTCATAAGAAATGGCAGTCTACTTCAATGTGCTTTGTTCTTTCATGGAAGACCAGATTTGAGGTGATATGTATTGTCGCTTGATTATCGCAATGTAGATCCATAAGGGCTTCTTTATAGAATCCCAGTTCAGTAAGAAGGGATCTGATCCATAGAAGCTCACTAATTGTGTGTGCCATGGCCCTGTATTCGGCTTCTGCACTAGACCTTGTAACTACATTCTGCTTCTTGCCTCTCCATGTAACCAAGTTCCCTCCAACCATTGTACAATATCCTGAAGTAGATTTTTGGTCATTCGGGGATCCAGCCCAGTTTGCATCTGAGAATCCTTCTATGTTGAAGTTACCATGGTTCTTATAGAAAAACCCTCTTCCTGGAGCTCCTTTCAAATATCGTAATATTCTTTCTAGTGCTTGGCAGTTACTAAGTTGTGGTTTGTGCATGTATTGACTCACCACACTTACGACATATGATATATACGGCCTTGTTACACAAAGATAAATGAGTTTCCCCACAAGTCTTTGATATTTTCCAATATCCATATCTACTCCAGTGCCTGTAATAATTTTGTATTGAAATCCATAGGGGTTTCTGCTGATCTACACCCCATCATTCCTGTCTCCTCCAGTAGATCAAGAACATGCTTCTTTTGAGATAGTACAATGCCATGTTTGGACTGTAGTACTTCAATAACCAAAAAGTATTGAAGTAGTCCAAGATCCTTTGTCTTGAATTTTTCACATATCTTTTCATTGGTTTCCTGAATGCCCTCGGGATCACTACTGGGTAAGACAATATAAGCAACATATATGGCCAAAATCACTTTGCCTTTAGGCGTGTCTTTAAGAAATATAGAGTGATCTACAAAACATTTGTGAAATTCGGCAATCGACATACCGACTCTCCCTCAACCACAAATCTAGGTGGTTTTCACATATAAATTTCTTCCTTTATATCCCCATTGAGAAAAATTTTTTTTCACATCAAGCTGATAGACCAGACAGGAAGAATTAGCAGCAAGAGATAATAAAATACGTACCGAGTTTATTTTGGCCACTAGAGAGAATATTTCCTCATAATCAATCCCATACCACTGCATATAGCCTTTAGCAATGAGGCGGGCCTTAAGGCTAGCAACGGACCCATCCAAATTGTGTTTAACAGTAAAAACCCACGTACAATGGACAAATTTTTTATTTGATGGAAGAGGAACTAAAGCCCATGTTTGATTCTCAGTGAGTGTTTGCATCTCTTCGTCCATTGCCACCTTCCACCCTGGATGTTTTAGAGCCTTCTGATAGGACTGTGGGACTGAGATGGAGGAGATAGATGAAAGAAATTAACAACACGAAGAGTATAAACAATGGTGAGACACAAAATTGGATATAGGGTGAGAAGTAGAGGGCCTAGTGCAAGTTTTGGGTTCTTTTCTTAAGGCAATGGGTTGAGTATCATATTGTGGTCCAAAAGCAATAGGAGAAGATGGACTTACCTCGATGGGATCCGCAAACTCTACAAGTGTGGTGTTAGCCAGTGCTTCTGGGGTTGAACAATTTTCATAGCATGGGACACAACCGGTTGAGAAGAGGCTGGTATTGAAGAGAGACCTGGAGGAGTATTGTTAGAGTAGTATGAAGAGTCTTCAAAAAAAGTTACATCACTGAACACAAGTAACCTTTGAAGAGTGGGATTATAGCTAATATAACCCTTTTGTGTGCGAGAGTATCCTAAGAAGATACACTTGACAGATTTTGGATCAAGTTAATTATGTTGTGGGGAGGTAATATGAACAAAGCATGTACAATCGAAGACTTTCAAGGGAAGCAAAAATGAATCATAATGTGGAAACAATAAGGAGTATGGGGATTTATGATCGAGGACGGAAGAGGGTAGCTTATTTATAAGAAAGCATGCAGTAAGGAAGGCATGTGACCAATAAAAGTATGGGATTTTCATGACCAATAAAAGTATGGGATTTTCATGGTATACAAAAAATTACGAGTTACCTCAAGAAGGTGACAATTCTTTCGTTCTGCTACACCATTATGTTGGGGGCTGTAGGCACATGATGTTTGATGGATAATGACATGCTCTTGACAAAAATAGTCAAGGTCTCTGGAAGTATATTCTTTGGCATTATCAAACCAAAGTACTTTAATTTTCTGACCAAATTGAGTGACAACTATAGCATGAATGGATTTAAATATGGATGGTATTTCAGATCATTCTTTAAAATGAAATAGCCATGTGGTACGAGTAAAATTATAAATAAATGTAATAAAGTACTTGACTCGGGAAATATTTGAGACGCTCAAGTGTCCCCATACATCTGTGTGGATCAATGAAAAAGGAGCAACACTTTTAAGTTTTGGACGAGGTGAGTATGTGGTCCTCTAGTGTTTGCTCAGTTGATAGACTTCACATTTTAAATTTGACCTATCCTTAAAAGTAGGGAAAAGATGATGAAGAGATTGTGTGGATGGATGTCCCAACCCAACATGCCATAGACTTGTCCCAGTTTCCTTGACTTAGATGGTATTTATTTTAGGCACGTCCAGGTAGTAGAGACCCCCGTGTTCACTGCCTCCACCAATCACCTGCTTCATTTTTAGATCCTGAAACACACAAAAATTGGGTGACAAGGCAATTGAGCAATTAAAATATTGTGTTAGTTGACTAACAGATAAGATTCAAGGGAAAGGTAGGAACAAAAAGAATATTTGTGAGCGGAAATGATGATGTAACAGAAGTGGAACCTTTCCCAAGAACTTTAGTTTGGGAGCTGTTAGCTATGGTAACAAATTTATTTGAGAGACAAGGAGAAACTGAGTGGAGTAGATTTTTGTTACCTGTGAGATGCTCGGAGGCCCCTAAGTCAATTATCCAAGATGAAGAGGAGGAAGTGGCAGAGAGCATACCTGAAGCGGTGGTGGCAACAGTTGAGAAAGAACTTGGAGGAGAGACCATCAGTGTTTTCATTTTTTGGAATAAGTCATACTCATCATCGGTAAGGGTTTTCTTTTCTATTGATGGGGTAGATTGGTCCTCCTTTGTATCACTTTCTAAGGCTTGATTAGCCTTCATTTAATCCGATTTGCCATGGATTTTATAACACGTATCTATAGTGTGGCCATATTTCCCACAATGGGTTCATTCCCTGTTAAAGCACGTATCTATAGTGTGACCATATTTACCACAATGGGTGCATTCCCTACCGTCTATTCTGAAAAAATCATTCCTTCTACCTCTTCCTCTTCCTCCTCTATAATTTCTTCCATGGCCTCGGCCGCGGTCGATTGATGTACCCCTATGCCCGGAGTACATAGCGGATGACACTTCAGTAATAGAAGGAGAAGAAGAATCTGGAATACGGTGTAATGTGGCACATACATCATCAAAAGTGGGAATAGTAGAGGCGCTAAGGAGTTGACTTTTAGCAATTTAGAGATATGGCTTAATGTTTGCAAGGCAAATGGTAGTGGCTAAGGTTTCCTTCTGCTTGTCTTGGACAAAGACATCGGTGGAGGTAGGCTGAGCAAGCTTCCATTCTTGAAGAAGGTCGCTAAAACAAGCCAAATATTCATGGATATTTTTTCCTTGTTTAGTGTTGAATATTCTTTGGAGAATATATGGCCGATGTAAGTTGTTAGAGCTGGAGTACAACTTAGCACATGTCTCCCAAATTTGTTTGGCGGTGTCGAGATGAATAACATTGTTGGAGATAGGTTCTTTCATGTTGTTGATGAGCCAACTAATAACCAAAGTGTCATTTTTTAACCTCTTAGCATAAACAATATCTTCTACATCAATAGGCGGCCCAAGTTTGGTGAGGTGACCAAGTAGATCTTTTATTATAAGGAATCGTCAAACCCATGTGGAATAACTCAAGAAATTTGATATCCTTCGCAAGGGTATGGCAGTAATCTTGAGAATATAAGTCTTGTTACCTATGTATTCTTCAGCCATAAGAGGCAATTCAAGGGTAATAATGTACTAAAAAAATTCTCCAAAATAATAATCACAAAACAGAGTAGAGTTCTTCAAACAACTCGGTTAATAAAGAAGCATAGCATAGATGCTAAGTAATTATATTTCTGAAATCCAATGGATAAACAACCACTCATAATAAGCTCAAGAGCAATTTAATTTATTAGGAAAATCTTGTTCCCAAAAAAATATAACCTTTTATGCAAAAAATCTCAACATAAACCGATTTTCAGTCAAGACCTTGCAAACCGACAAAACTGCCTTGGTAAACTTCTTCTAATCCGAGATGCATAAATCTCATTAATTTCATAAGATGAAGAGAACAACAAAATAATCTATGAACCATCATCTAAAAATCCAAAAAACCAAGAGCATGAAGTAATAATAACAAGAACGAAAAAATTATCTCACAAGCTTCAATCTTGCTTCACAAAGAGCCTTCTATGAGTAGCTTTGATTATAACTTCGTAGAGCATTCTTTTGACGTGGGGATCCTAAATTTGATGCTCTGATACCATATGGGATTTAGGTCCCCATGACTGAAATCTCAAGTAAGGTGAGAAAGGGAGAAGAAAAAGAGAAAAGAGAGAGAGAGAGAGAGAGAGAGAGAGAGAGAGAGAGAGAGAGAAGAGAAAAGAGAGAAAAGGAAGCAATAGAGAGATTCTTCATGAGTTGAGAAGTGGAGAGCTTCTTGACTTGCTGTAATCAGAGTACATGAACCTCTATTTATAATAAAAGAAAGTAGTAGAATCCAAATACAACTAAACTACCCTTGTCCCAATTATACCCAAACTCTAACACTTAAAGATAAGTCATAGCATAATTAAATAACTCAACATACATAGAAGACTAACATAACTAAAACTCTTTGAAACTGAAACTCTTCTGTGATACACATTATCATGGTGGGTCCTACTTGATTGCCAAATATTCCAACTCATGTGATAAGGATGTCAGCTCATGTGATATCATGCCACCTTACGTTATCATGGTGGGTCTCACTTGATTGCCAAATCTTCCAACTCAAGTGATAAGGATGCGAGCTCGTGTGATGACCCATCATGCCACCTCACGTTACCATGGTGAGTCCCACTAGCTCATGTAATTATGGTGGGTCCCACCTTGTAACAGTCTTGAATTCTTCACATATTTTTTCCTTGATTTCCTTAATGTCCTCGAGATCACTGTCAATTAAAACAATATCATATAAATGTTGAATTTAGGACCCCATGATTGAAACCTCGAGCAAGATGAGAGAGGGAGAAGAAAAAGTGCAAAGAGAGAGAGAGAGAGTGCTCGGGTAGAGAGGAGAGAAGAGAAAAAGACAGAAAATGATTCTTCCATGAGTTGATGAGTGGAGAGCATGATTGAACCCTTCAACCAAGACCCTTATTTATACTATTTTCATTTCATATTTAGGAAAACTTCAGAGATAAATTAGGATCCCTAACATCCCTAATTACATCAATCATGATTATCTAGATCTACATAAATCAAAGGAAGATATATCAATTACATTAAGCAAGGAAGATTGCCAAATCTTTCAACTCATGTGATAAGGATTCCAGCTCGTGTGATGACTCATCATGCCACCTCACGTGGTGACTCATCACATGGTGAGTCCCACCTTGTAACACTCCCCTAAAGCTGGGGGTGAGAAAACATCATAAATGCCCAGTTTGTTGTAGATAGTGGACAAGATCTTATGAGTGAATGGTTTGGTGACAATATCTGCAATTTGCCGTTGTGAGGAAATATGTTGGAGAGATAATATTCCGGCTTGAAATTTCTCTCATATGAAATGGCAGTCTACCTCAATGTGCTTTCTTTTCTCATGGACGACCGGATTTGAGGTGATATGTGTTGCCGCCTGATTATCACAATGTAGATCCAATATGTTACTATATTTTGGAATTTATATTAATGTTTGTTATTTAGATAATTATATGTATATAGGTTAATAAGTTATATGGGTTATAATGTAATTAAGCCCATGGGCTATCTTGTTTAACCTAAACCTAATTCTATGTTTAAATAGAGAAAGGAAAAAGAGGATCTCCGATTTCATAAACTTCTCTTGCATATTGGTGGTCATCATTCTCAGAGCTTGGAGGTCTCGGGTGTGTGTTCCATGACCCTGTCAGGTATATTATCTTGATTATTGCTTCCTCCAACAATTAGTAGATTCGGAGCAGAGAGCTCTTTATTTTGGCTGCTCACGGCAGAACCTCTTGGTGGAAATCATTGGTTGTTGCTGCTGTCTTCAGCAACTCGATTTGGCTGTTCCAGCAGCCTCTCTTGGGATAAAAATTATTTACATGGTATCAGAGCTACTATTATAATTTTTATTTCCGTCGTGCTGGTATTATTTAGGCCATTGTTGCTGTTTCCGGAAGTGACGCTGTGCTGGTTAACAGCAGATTTCGGAAACTTACAAGATTTCGGTTTTGGATTGATTTGCTGCTAAACGTCACGAAACCGAACTCCTCAACCTTTTATGGATTGTTTTACTGATTTAGCGTCGTCCTTAGCAGCACCAGTTTTCCGAGCAGCACCAGTTTGCTGTTTCCGGAAGTGACGCTGCCTGGTTAACAGTAGATTTCAGAAACTTGATTTCGGTTTTGGATTGATTTGCTGCTAAACGTCACGAAACCGAACTACTCAGCCTTTTCTGGATTGTTTTGCTGATTTAGCGTCGTCTTTAGCAGCACCAGTTTGCTGAGCTGCGCCTGAAAAAAAAAAATCAAGTTCGAATTCTGTTTCGGCGTGGCGCAAGGAGAACGATGACACTGTTAAAATATCAAACCTCCCTTAGGAAAATTTAACCCAGACCAGCCCACGCCCGCGCCTGTTCAACCCGGACCATCCAGCCCAACCCGAACCGGATGGCTTATTGGTTCCTGTTTTGGAGTTTTAATTCCATGACCCATTCTAGTTTGGATTTGTTTGATTAAGACAAATGATTGGAACAAGTTTATTTGATTTGTCGGCTTTTTAGATTGAGTTCTGAGTTGAAGTTTACAGCATTTGTTCTCCAAAAACCATTTTGAGCAAAGTGAAAAAAAAAAAAAATATTGATGACTCCAGGATTGCATTTCAGCACGGTTTTGCACTCGGATTGTTGTGTATCTGAGTGGCTTGCTATATTCATCATGTCAACTGACAAGTTAGATGTTTTACCTATTCGTTTCACAGGTAAGAATTACTCTACATGGGCATTTCAATTTTGTTTATTTGTTATGGGAAAAGAGTTATGGGGTCATATAGATGGAAGTGATCCGGCACCTCGAGAGGCTGCAACTTTGTCAAAGTGGACAACCATGGATGCTCGAGTAGTGACCTGGATACTTGGCTCTGTTGAGCCACATTTTGTTCTTAATTTGCTGCCTTATAGAAATGCAGCTGATATGTGGAATTACCTCCACAAGATTTACTACCAAAATAGCACGGCTCGACGATTTCAATTGGAATATGAGATGGCTAATTTCACACAGGGCAACCTCTCTATTGAATAATTCTATTCTGGGTTTTTAAATCTTTGGGTCGACTATGCCGAGATTTGTTTAGGAGAATGTTCTAGTTGCTACTCTCTTTGTTGTTCAGGTCGTGCATGGGACAAGCAAGAGAGACCAATTCTTGATGAAGCTCCATTCAGAGTTTGAGGTTGCCCGTTCCAATCTAATGAATCATCATCCTATACCGTCTTTGGATACCTGTTTGGGTGATCTTCGAAGGGAGGAACAACCTATTGCCACTCAGGCCACCATGGAACATCAGGATAATATTGATGCCCCTGTTCCTATGGCATATGAAGCACAAGGGAGAAAACAACGTAGGGACATGAAGTCCGTCCAGTGCTTCAACTGTAAAAAATTTGGTCATTTTGCTCGGGATTGCACTAAGAAGTTCTGTAGGTACTACAAGAAAACTGGTCATCTCCTCTTGTCCTATTCGCCCAACAAGGAAGAAGGGCACTGCTTATCATGCCTCCATAGGTGCTTCTAGTTCTACTGCCTTACCTCTTGCCATGCCGATAACTCCGAATACTGTTTCTACAGTCTCAACAAGTCCAAGTACACTCTCTCCTGAAATGGTACAACATATGATCATTTATGCCCTTTCTACTTTTGGGCTCTCAAGTAAGAATAAAGTTTCTACTCGCCCGCGGTATGTTGACTCCAAAGCTTCTAACCATATGACCAACACTACTATTTCTCTTTGCAATGTTAGAAAGTATGATGGAAATCTGAAAATTAAAACTGCTAATGGCAGCTCTCTACCTATCAGTGTGGTTGGAGACCTTTCTCCTCCCTTAGATGATATTTTTGTGTCCCCTGATCTCTCCACAAATCTTATTTATGTTGGTCAGTTGGTTGATAATAATTGTGATGTTCAGTTCTTTCGATCTGGTTGTGTTGTGCAAAATCAAGCGTTAGGGAAGATGATCGTGAAGGGGCCTAAAGTGGGACGACTCTTTCCCATTCAAGTTTTTCTCTCTACCAGTATTCCTCATGCTTCTTTAATTTCCTTTGCAAGTAATATTGTTAGTTCTGGAACTAAAATGTGGCATAGACGTCTCAACCACCCAAACTTTGATGTACTCCGTACCATGTTTAATTCTAGTTTACTAAAAAGTACAAAATGTTCTTCTCTTGATCTTTCATTTGGTTGTTCATCATGCAAACTTGGCAAAAGTAAAGTTCTCCCTTTTCCTCATCATGGATCTCATGCCACATATTGTTTTGATATTATTCATAGTGATCTTCGGGGAATTGCTCCTATTGTTTTTCATGCGCATTATAAGTATTTTGGTACTTTTATTGATTTTTTTAGCCATTTTACTTGGGTCTACTTCCTACGGGCTAAGTCTAAAGTTTTTGTCGTATTTAAATGCTTTCTTGAGCTTCTTGAGACTCAATTATCTGCAAGCATCAAGGTATTGCGCTCTAATTCTGGCAATGAATACATGTCTAATGAGTTTTAGGATTTTCTTCAAAGCCAAGGTATCATCTCTCAACGTTCATGTCCTTTGACACTGCAACAAAATGGAGTTGCGGAGAAGAAAAATAATCATCTTCTTGATGTAGTACAAACTCTTTTACTTGATTCATCTATTCCTCCTCGTGTTTGGTGTGAAGCGTTGTCCACTTCGGTACATTTAATCAACCAATTGCCTTTTCCTACATTGCATTATGTTTCTCCATTTTTTAAGTTATTTGGTCATTCTCCTTCTTATGCGGATCTTCGGACATTTGATTGTGTTTGTTTTGTGCATCTACCTACTCATGAACGACATAAACTTACAGCCCAATCTGTTAAGTGTGCTTTTCTTGGTTATGCTATATCACAAAAAGTCTATGTTTGCAATGATCCCCATGCTCGTCGTATATGTGTTTCTGGGAATGTAATTTTCTTTGAAAATCAATATTTCTTTCCCTCTCATGTTGAGCTACCATTTGCATCTTCATCTATTCCTCCTAGCATTTATGAACCCAATCCCACTTCATCTGTGCTCCCTCCAGATCCTGGCGCCTGCTCCTGATCCTCTTCCTCCTGCTGCTTCCATCACTCTTCGCCGGTCTAGTTGCACTTCTTGCCCACCGGATAGGTATACTTTCTCCTCCACTGTCTCTCTTGTAGCTACTTTATCATCTATTTTGATTCCCTCTTGCTAAAAAAAGGCAATGGCACATGAGTGTTGGCAAAAGGCAATACAAACAGAACTTCAAGCTCTTGAGGAGAATCACACTTGGGATGTTGTAACTTGCCCCTCTATTATTAAGCCTCTTGGGATTAAATGGGTTTTCTCTGTAAAGCTTCAATCGAATGGTTCTTTGGATCGGTACAAAGCTCACCTCATAGATCTAGGAAACACGCAAGAATATGGGATTGATTATGAGGATAAATTTGCTCCAGTTGCCAAGATGACCACGGTTCACACTTTTTTAGCTATTGCTCCTTCACAGTTCTAGCATCTGCATCAGATGGATGTCAAAAATGCATTTCTGCATGGTGATTTGCAAGAAGATATCTACGTAAAGCTTCCCTTTGGTATGACTAGTTCTTCTCCTCAGGATGTCTGCAAGCTATGTCGTCCTCTGTATGGGCTTAAGCAAGCTCCCCGGGCTTGGTTTGAGAAGTTTCGCAGTACACTTCTTCTCCACTGTGTTATGGACTCCATAGCATCACGAGTTATCCACAGGCATAGGAATTAAATTATGTCAATTTAATTTTAATGTAATTTCATTTGGTTTGGTTTGGTTTGGTTTAGATGTAATGTGGCATGAACCAATTGACCCATGGGTCTATTTTGTATTTCTGTCCTCAACCCTATTTATGGGACGTCAAGGTGAAGGAAAAGCAAATATTGAGAAATTAGAATTAAATAGGTCAGATTCTCCCTTAGAGATCTAGGTCAGATTCTCCCACTGAGGTCCAGGTCGAGCTTCCTTCAAAGCTCAATCATTTCATTCCTATTTCCATCATTCCACGTTCAAGGAACAAGAATCCTCTTCCAGCGTCAAGAACCAATATGGTGGGAAGAAAGGAAAGAAGGGTGACTCGATCCATTGCTCGGGAAGAACCTAACATCTTGGTAACAGACAGGTCCACCCTTGGGGATTCCTCTTCCCCTGAGGATTTGAGGCAATTAGTTGAAGATAATCGCCAACGGACAGACCTTTAGGCTCAATCTCTAGAAGAGGTGCGTTAGACAACATTTGACCTGCGTGAGGCCATAAAATCTATGGATGCTGCCATCCAAGCCCCCCTCCGACGCGAAGATGACAGTGGTACACGAGCACAACCTCTGGCAGCCTACTCTCCACCGATCGACCACTATCACTACCACCCACCACCTCCTCCACCACCACCAATGCGTCATCACAATCCCCATCTGGGGCCTGCAGCTCAGGGACCAAATACGGTTCCCAGGTATTTAAAACTAGACTTTCCTACATATGATGGGTCTAAGGACCCCTTGATTTGGTTAACCAAGTGTGATCAATTCTTTTATCATAAAAAAACACCTGTCGATGAGAAAGTTTATTTGGCCGCCTACCACATGCTCGATGAAGCGCTCCTATGGTACCACCAATTCCGAAATGACTAATTATTTCAGGATTGGGCAACCTTTAGACAATAATGCATGATGAGGTTTGGTCCTCCAGCTAGTAGCAATCCATTGAGCGAATTAACCAATTATAAGCAGATTGGATCACTAGAGGTGTATCAAAAGACCTTCCAGGAATGATTGGCCCGCGCTAATGAGTTTGTCAGTCACACCTAGTATGTTCATATTTTTACTACTGGTTTGACAGAAGCTCTGCGACAGGAAGTTGAATTACATGGTCCTACAGATTTGAACCACGCTATGAATTTAGCCAGGTCAATTGAGCATAAGCAGCGTGTTCTAAAGGATTCACTGGTCAGAAAACCAGCATGGCCAGGAAGGCACAATGCCATTGCGCCACCTCCTTATTATGGACCTCCACGTTCTGGAGCCAGTGCAGCACCACGCCCAGACAGCTCTAACTAGATTCCACCAACTCCTTACTTCAAAAAACTGAACAGACAAGAAATGGATCAGAGAAAGTCCAAGGGCCTTTGTTTTAACTGTGATGAACAGTATGTACAAGTTCACTTATGCAAAAGATTATTCAGAATGGGGGGGGGGGGGGGGGGGGTAGTCAACATGACTCAGGGCATGATCTTCATGCGCATTATGCAGTTCATGTCCTGAGGTCGTTAGGGAGCGCCAAAATTCATGTCATGTACATGATCATCCATGACTCAGAAGTTCATGTCCCAAGCGTAAACAGCGAAAATTGCTTTTCGCCCAATTTTGAGAATCATCAACAGGTCTCACGCGTGGGGCTCTCTCTGGCTCACACCGTCTCGCTCATTTCTCCTCATTTCATTCCCGCACCTCTCTCTCGTTCCCACAACCCCTCTATCATCTCCCTGAAACCCGAGCTCTCTGCTCCCTCTCTCATCTCCGCCGTCCCTCTTCGGTCTCTCTCCTGCCTCCATCTCTCGCTGCGAACGTCCTTCTCCATCTCGGACTCGCTCTCCTCTGAACCTCCCGCTCGCTTCTTCCTCTCTCTTCTCCCTCTCAGCCTCCCTCTCTTCTCTATGTCTCTTCTCCCTCTTTTCTCCCTTGCGGCATCTCACTCCCTTCTCCCTCTTGCTCTTATCTTTTCCCCCAAAATACTTTCCGATTTCTTGCGATTTCCCCTATTTCAGTTTTAGTTTTCTTCGATTTTGACATTTGGGCTTCAATTTCTTAATTTCTACTTCGATTCAGCATCGATTTCCCCATTCAACTTTGATTTCAACTGTCGGCTTCTATTTTCCCCAAATTTTAGAAGGTATGACTAAACCCTAATTTTTTTCTGATTAAATGAGTGTTGTATTTGATTTAATTTTAGTTTCAATGCCTAATTTGGGGTTATTTGTGCATAATTGTGGGATTTAGTGTTACAAATTAGGGTCTAAAATTTTTATTAGGGTTAGGGTTTAGTGTTTTTAGGGTTTGGTGTTCTGTATTTAGGGGTTAAGTTTTTAGGGTTAAGGATTTATGGTATTGTTAGGGTTTAGGTTCTGGAATTAGGGTTTAGGTTTTTTTTTCAATTTTTTTCAGTTAAGGTTTATTGGGTGATAGGGTTTAGGGTTTGGGGCTCTTAGGGTTTTTAAAATCTAGGGTTTTTTGTTTAACTTCTGGAATTAGGGTTTAGGGTATAGGGTTTAGGAGGTTTTGGAGGTATGGGGTCTGGGGTTAGGGTTTAGGGTGTAGGGTTTTTTTAAGGTTCTCAATTACGGTTTACGGTGTTTAGTCCAATTCAAACAAGGTTGAGTCGCTTACACGGGCGTCCATTAGCCAACAAAACCCGACCCCCATCACGGACGAGGTACAGTTCGTAGTGACTGTGAAGTCATATGGGGCTCTACCAGGGGTTTTCGGTGAATTTGGACTTGATGTGTGTGTGTGTGTGTGTGTTTGCATTGTTTAGTGCATCTCCAATGGAAATAGTTGATTAATTTTGGAATGTTTTAGATTGTTGTTTAAAATTTTTGAAATGCTATGGAATGTTTTTGCCATTTGGTGAGGAGATTCGGGTGTTATAAATATCCACCACATGGTATTTTCTTATTTGTGGTTTTTGTTTCATGACGGGTAATGGTTGTCTGATAAAGTTTTTTCCATGAGGACATTCTCGGATTTAGATTGAAAATGGCTGCCAGAAAACAACCATTTAGATTGAAAATGGCTGCAAGAAAACAACCAAGTGGTCGACCATACAACTTTTGGTGCTTTGAAGAAGACAACAAAATTCTCGATCTTTTAGTCGAGTAGGTATATATGGGGAACAAGTTGCCCAATGGGGTTTGGAAGCATGAGGTATATACGGAATGTGTCAATAAGTTCACAGTCAATAAAAAAACTGTTGAGCAGCTTAAGAATCGAACAAGATCATGGAAGAAAATATACCAAACGGTAACGAGTTGTCTCAACACTAGTGGATTCGATTGGGATGCAACCACACAACGAGTTACTGCATGTCATTCTGTATGGCAAGACTACATTAAGGTCAGTAAATCATGATATATTGTAAAACGGGTTGTATTGTTTTGCATTACTAAGAACTTTATTCCATTATAAATGATATTTTATTCTTGTAGGAGCATAAAGAGGCTAAGAAGTATAGACAACAAGGTTGCCCCCTTTACGACAAATTGGCTATGGTAGTCGGAAACACTATAGCCGTAGGGAATGGTAGTACAACTCCTATATATCTAGGTGATGAAATTATCCATGATGAGTCGGCTCCTATCCCGATGGGAGCCCAACAATGTTGACGTAGTTATGGGAACTCCACCGGTAGGGAATTACCAGGGCGGGGATCGGCTACCCGAGTCGTAGTCGGAGTGTGTCTGGATGGTGCTGCTGTAGATGCTCCCTGAGATGAATTATAGCGGCGCCCTTGCCACGTGGAGGAAGTATTCCTCTCACTCGACCAACCTGACTTACGTTGCTGCAACTGTTGTCGTTGTTCCATTGCTCGGGCCATATTCATGGCATGAGCTAGATCCGTGGGCATAAGGAGTTCTACCTCTAGCCGTAAATACTCATTGAGACCTGCTGTGAATAAGGAGACCTGCTGGTCAACCAATACCCTCTCTCCAGCACGAGCCAACTTTTCCTGGAAGAGTTTTTGATAGTGTTCCACCGAATCCGTTTGTCTCAATAGGACTAACTCTCCCAAGGGGTTGCTGTTGGCGGGAGGCCCAAATCTAACTGTGCATAGATTTTTAAATTCGTCCCAAGTCATTCCCGGTCTCTCTTTCTCTACTTGAGTCACCCATAACATGGCTTCATCTGTCATATGGAAAGAGGCTAGTTGCACCTTATCCCATTCAGTAGTCCCTTGGTTCAAAATTTTTTTTTCACATCTATGCAACCAAATTATGGGATCCACAGAACCATTGAAAGAGGGAAACTCTAACTTGGTGTACCTTGGGATTGTGCCTCCATGCTGAGGTGCTTGGACAGCAGTGCGCCCAGGCCACTGCTCCCCTCTTCTGTGATATGGTTGAGCAACCTCTCGCACCTCTGGACTCTGATGTCTCTCTGTCCTCAACTCCTGTAGCATGATAATGATTCGGCTCATCTCTTCTTCCAAACCACAAACCTTTCCCAACACTGGTTGTGCTATTTCAAGGCTATCTTCTATCTTTTGTATCCTGATTTGGATTTCTTCATTGCTGATATGATCCCCCATATTACCCTGCTCTGATACCAAGTTGTTACGGTCCCGGGTCATGGATCGAGTAACACGGCGTGGGATTTGTGAATCCAGCACTCAGAATTTACTCACTTCACGTCAAGGGTCTGTGTATGAGTATTTCTCCTTAACCAGTGCTTGGCCAGGAGGAAAGATCTTCTTTTGAGGGTCCTACCGAGTTGTTGTGCTAGGTAGAAGACCCCACAACAATGCTGACCTTACTAGAGCAAGGTGCTCTCTTTTCTTGGTGACGGCAAAGAGGGTTTGGCCCTCTTTGTTGCTGCTCTAGCCAAGAATGCAATCCTTCTTTCTTAAATAACTTGAAACACGAGTTTGGGATAGATCAATACCTCTTCTTTGATGCAATGATCAGCTCCCACGTTGCACCAGGATTTGCTCAAGATTTGAGGATAAAAATCCTCACTTTGCTGCTTGGTAAGGGTGGAATTCGACCTCTCTTGCTGTTGCTGCCGAGAGGGAGGATAGACCTCCTCTTTGGGCTTGGAAAAGGGGCAGGAAGCTCCTTTTCTTAGTAGGGATGATGGTGGATGAATTTGGGTGAAGATGGATGGCAATGGAGGGTGAAGGATAGGTTGGATTTTTGGAGTAAACCCTAAACTCGAGATCCAGAGGTGATCTCAACCTATTTAGACTAGGTTATTCTAAAATCTCAAAGCTTCCCTATTTCATTCATACCTATCCCTTAAATAGGGAGTTTTAGGGTTAGGGTTACAATAATTCCCCATAATGCCCTTACATATAAAGTAATTAGAAATAATTCCTACTTAAAACAATATAAGAAATAAATCCTACTTAAAACAATATAAGAAATAAATCCTACTCAAAGAAATATAAGAATTAAATCCTATTGAGTGAGTTGTTGTTGTCTTCTTCGTTGTGTGACTCGGTGTGCTATTGAGTCCACAACATCTGCCTCCCCATGGATAAAGAGCTTGTCCTCAAGCTCAAAAGTTGGGTAGACTTGTTTGAAGATGTCCACACGTTCCCATGTTGCCGCATCGGGGTCAGTGTCCATCCACTGAAAGAGAATCTCCCAATGATCATTGGTCAGCCGTGCACGTAACACCGCAGCTGGGTTCAGAATAACCTCGCCATGATCAACCGATGGTAGGAATGGAGTGGATGTAGGCTGTGCTCCGGAATGCGGCTTCAAAAGAGAGACATGAAACACATCGTGAATTCTGGCTGTGTCTGGTAATTTGAGTTGATAGGCGACTGGTCCCACGCGTCGAAGAATGGGAAACGACCCAAAAAATCTGGGTGAGAACTTATGACGTGGAGGTCCCGCTAGAGACTGCTAACGGTAAGGCTGAAGCCGTAGCCACACATACTTTCCAACCTCAAAAGAGACCTCATGGTGGCCTCTGTTGTATACATCCTTCATCCGAGTTTGGGCACGTCGTAGCCGTTCTGTGATATTCTGTAGCGGTAGATCCCTATCTATGAGTGCCTGATCAATCGTGTCCACGTGGGTGGACCCTGGGTTGTACGAGAGGAGGCGAGGTCGATCCCGACCATATATAACCCGAAAAGGAGTGGATTGCAATGCAGAGTGGAACGAAGTGTTGTAACAGTATTCGGCCCACGGAAGCCATTGAACCCATTACCGCGGACGATCCCCCACCAAGCACCATAGATACATCTCGATGGTGCGGTTCACCACCTCAGTCTGCCCGTCTCTCTATGGATGATAGGCGGAGGAGAACTTCAATTTCGTCCCACTCAAGCGAAATAATTCCCGCCAAAAGGTGCTCGTGAAAACTGCATCTCTGTCACTCACAATGGATTCTGGAATGCCATGTAAGCGGACTATCTGCTCCAGGAAAGTCTGAGCAACCCGCGTTGCTGTATACGGATGAGCCATCGGTATAAAATGCCAGTACTTGGAGAATCGATCAACCACTACGAAAAGTATGGATTTGCCGGCTAACAGGGGTAGGCCTTCCACAAAATCCATTGAAATGTCGGCCCAAACCTGCGTAGGAAGGGCTAGAGGTTGGAGAAGACCGGCTGGACTCAAGTGCTCGGCTTTGTTGCGCTGGCATACCTGACAGTCGCCCACATAAGTCACAATAGAGGGTTTCATGGCTTGCCAGTAAAAATCAGCTCGAATTCTGTGCAAGGTCTTCTGGATCCCCTCGTGTGTACTGTCGTGGTAGGCCGAGAGAATAGCTAGAATCAACTCGGACTCAGGTGGAAGGAAAATCTGATGCTTGTAATAAATAAGTGAATCCTGGATGGACCACTTCACATTCATTGTCCCTTCTGAGATCTGCTGATGCAGTTCCTGCAGTGTAGGGTTAGTAGCATGTGCTTCTCTCACCAAGTCCATAATGAGAAATCTCGGCAGGCTGATAGAATAGACCGACTACTGATCTTCAAAACACTATGACAAGGCATCTGCCATACTCCACCGAGAAGTCAAACCCCAACAACTTACTGATCCAGTGCTGCTGTGGCGACGTCGTCAAACGTTGTTCTAGTAAGAATTTAAGGCTGTAGTGATCCGTGCTTATGAGAAAAGCCCGGCCCAAGAGATAAGGCCTCCAATGTTGGACTGCTTTGGCCAACCCAATCAATTTGCGCTCATAGGCTGCCAGTTTGTGATGGCGGACTGCCAACTGTCTGCTAAAATAAGCAATAGGATGGCCCAGCTGCTGTAAAACGGCCCCCATGCCCACGCCCAAAGCGTCGCACTCTACCACGAACAATTCGTCAAAGTTGGGAAGTTGTAATACTGGCGCGGATGTGAGGGCAGCTTTGAGTGCCACAAATGACGTGGTGGCCCCCTCATTCCAAATAAAGGAATTTTTCTTGAGTAAACTCGTCAATGGTGCTGCCACTGGCCCATAGTTCTGAATAAATTTGCAGTAGTAGCCCGCAAGACCCAGAAAACCCCGTAATGCAGAACACGACTGTGGTTGCGGCCACTCGTGAATAGCTTGGATCTTCTCGGGATCCACCGTAACCCCCTCATGTGAGATAATGTGTCCCAGATATCCCACATGTGAAGCCGCAAAAGAACACTTGGAGTGTTTCAAATAGAGCTGATGTGCTCTTAACAAGTCGAAAACAATCCTCAAGTGTGCCAAGTGCTCCTCAACTGACTTGCTATATATCAAAATATCATCAAAAAATACAAGAAAATTTTTTTGAAGATAGGGGCTAAATACCTCGTTCATCAAAGCTTGAAAAGTGGAGGGTGCATTGAATAACCCGAACGGCATGAGGACGAACTCAAAGTGGCCATGGTGCGTGCGGAATGCCATCTTCTCGATATCCGAGGGGTGCATCCGGACCTAATGGTATTCCAAACGGAGGTCGAGTTTAGTGAATAACCACAACCCATGTAACTCATCCAGAAGCTCATCCACTACCGGAATCGGGAACTTGTCTTTTACTGTTTGCACGTTCAACTCCCGATAATCCACACAGATCCTCCATGTCCCATCATGTTTCTTCACAAGTTAGACGGGTGAAGAGAATGAGGAGCGGCTGGGACGAATAAGACCCTGTTTCAACATCTCATGGCACTGACGCTCTATCTCATCCTTCTGAAGGTGTGGGTAACGGTATGGTCGCACGACCACTACCTCAGAACCTGGTTTCAGACAGATCCTGAGGTCATAGTGCCTCATGGGAGGCAACCCCGAAGGCTTCTGGAAGAGGTCATATAACTCCTCAACCAGACCATCACTAGTACTGGCAGGCTGATCCTGTGTCTGCAAAATGTGTATGCGATGGGTTCTGTCCACCTGACAGCCCTGTAAGAGCACCTGACTTCCGGCCAAATCAAAGCTCATGGTTAAAGCCGAAAAGTCCCACAGAATGGGCCCCAATGTTTGTAACTATTTAATGCCTAAAACCATATCAAATCCCACTAGGGGAATAACAAAAAATTCCACATTAAATGAAGTAAATCCAATGGAAAAAGTTACCGCCTCACTAATCCCATAGCTAGGGACCTTCTCGCCATTGGCCACTGAGACGGTGGCTGTCGGATGAGTGTGTATCTAGAGCTGGAGATGTTGTGCGGCTATCAAACTCAGAAAATTGTGTGTACTCCCTGAGTCGACTAGTCCCACCAGTTCTCGGTCGATCACATGAGCTCAGACTAGCATTGTAGTAGGCGATTTCTGCCCAGTAATAGCATGCAAGGATATCTTTGGTGGTTCCTCCTTGATAATATCCTTTCGTTCCTCTGGATCCTCTGAATCCTCCATCTCGAGCCAAAATAATTGTTTACATTGGTGTCTGACCCGATACTGCTCATCGCAGTTATAACAGAGATTTTTGGACCGCCTTTCTGCCATCTCCGCACTAGTCAATTTTTTTATAAAGCTCGGTAGGGAATTACAAGGGCGGGGATCGGCTACCCGAGTCGTAGTCGGAGTGTGTCTGGATGGTGCTACTGTAGATGCTCCCTGAGATGAATTATAGCAGTGCCCTTGCCACGTGGATGAAGTGTTCCTCTCACTCGACCAACCCGGCTTACGTTGCAGCAACTATTGTCGTTGTTCCATTGCTCGGGCCATATTCATGGCATGAGCTAGATCCATGGGCATAAGGAGTTCTACCTCTAGCAGTAAATACTCATTGAGACCTGCTGTGAATAAGGAGACCTGCTGGTCAACCAATACCCTCTCTCCAGCACGGGCCAACTTTTCCTGGAAGAGTTTTTGATAGTGTTCCACAGAACCCGTTTGTCTCAATAGGACTAACTCTCCCAAGGGGTTGCTGTTGGCGGGAGCCCCAAATCTAACTGTGCATAGATTTTTAAATTCGCCCCAAGTCATTCTCGGTCTTTCTTTCTCTACTTGAGTCACCCATAACATGGCTTCATCTGTAATATGGAAAGAGGCTAGTTGCACTTTATCCCATTCAGTAGTCCCTTGGTTCAAAATTTTTTTTTCACATCTATACAACCAAATTACGGGATCCATAGAACTATTGAAAGAGGGAAACTCTAACTTGGTGTACCTTGGGATTGTGCCTCCATGCTGAGGTGCTTGGACAGCAGTGCGCCCAGGCCACTGCTCCCCTCTTCTGTGATATGGTTGAGCAACCTCTCGCACCTCTGGACTCTGATGTCTCTCTGTCCTCAACTCCTGTAGCATGATAATGATTCGGCTCATCTCTTCTTCCAAACCACAAACCTTTCCCAACACTGGTTGTGCTATTTCAAGGCTATCTTCTATCTTTTGTATCCTGATTTGGATTTCTTCATTGCTGATATGATCCCCCATATTACCCTGCTCTGATACCAAGTTGTTACGGTCCCGGGTCATGGATCGAGTAACACGGCGTGGGATTTGTGAATCCAGCACTCAGAATTTACTTACTTCACATCAAGGGTCTGTGTATGAGTATTTCTCCTTAACCAGTGCTTGGCCAGGAGGAAAGATCCTCTTTTGAGGGTCCTACCGAGTTGTTGAGCTAGGTAGAAGACCCCACAGCAATGCTGACCTTGCTAGAGCAAGGTGCTCTCTTTTCTTGGTGACGGCAAAGAGGGTTTGGCCCTCTTTGTTGCTGCTCTAGCTAAGAATGCAATCCTTCTTTCTTAAATAACTTGAAACATGAGTTTGGGATAGATTAATACCTCTTCTTTGATGCTATGATCAGCTCCCACGTTGCACCAGGATTTGCTCAAGATTTGAGGATAAAAATCCTCACTTTGCTGCTTGGTAAGGGAGGAATTCGGCCTCTCTTGCTGCTGCTGCCGAGAGGGAGGATAGACCTCCTCTTTGGGCTTGGAAAAGGGGCAGGAAGCTCCTTTTCTTAGTAGGGATGATGGTGGATGAATTTGGGTGAAGATGGATGGCAATGGAGGGTGAAGGATATGTTGGATTTTTGGAATAAACCCTAAACTCGAGATCAAGAGGTGATCTCAACCTATTTAGACTAGGTTATTCTAAAATCTCAAAGCTTCCCTATTTCATTCTTACCTATCCCTTAAATAGGGAGTTTTAGGGTTAGGGTTACAATAATTCCCCATAATGCCCTTACATATAAAGTAATTAGAAATAACTCCTACTTAAAACAATATAAGAAATAAATCCTACTTAAAACAATATAAGAAATAAATCCTACTCAAAGAAATATAAGAATTAAATCCTATTGAGTGAGTTGTTGTTGTCTTCTTCGTTGTGTGACTTGGTGTGCTATTGAGTCCACAACACAAGATGACATAGCGACTTGCATGTGGAATGATAACTGATGATTGTATCTTTTATTGTATTTGAACATGTGTTGTTCTTATGTATTAAACTTGTAATTTGATGATTTTAATACTAATCACAAACTTGTTATTACAATAAAACTTTATTACATTAGTAATAAAGTTGTATATTTATTTATATATTATATTTATTAAAATTTATTACTATATTAAGATATTTAAGTCTGATAAATAAAATATAGTTACAATATGCATTTGATCAATTGATTAATTTTAATTTTTTGGAAATATATAATTAATTAATACTACGCATATTACGTTTTTAATAAAATAATTCTTTATTTACTCTTTATATTTTTTTATTTATTGTATTATATTAGTGATTTAATAGTGGTAATATTACGTACAAATATATAGTGTATTAAAGTTATGATTAGATCAATTTTTCCTCTTAAGTCATTCATTTTTAGGCTATAGTATATCATATGTTATTAATAAATTAATAGCTAAACATATTACTTTCGTTTTTGTTATTTATAACGTTATTTATTTATTACTTGTAATTAATCATGTGCGTATTTCATTGGCTCATGTAATTACCATATTAATGCGCACTAACATATCTAATTCAATTAATAAATATATTAATATATTTTAATTATACATTAAATAAGTTATTCGTGTAGTAATAATGATTGTTTTACCTAATTTGGGGGTCGAGGATTATGTTGTAATTATAAGTGTACTGTACAGGTTTAGGGATTCTCTTGTTTTTTATGTTTTTCTAATGAGTGGGCACTATTCACTGGAAAATGTTTTCCTGTACTTGAAGGCGTCAACACTAACACTAAATGCGAAGATGATCTTCATGTACATGACTGACATGATCTTCATGTTGGACATGAACTTGATCTTCAAGAATCCATTTGGGGGACTAACCCCCCTTATATGTTTGTGGAAGGATTGTGAAGACATACTACCAGAGGAGGAGATTGTGGAGACAGACCAAGAGGGTCCAGAGATTTCCCTTCTTGCCATGACTGATCTGCGCAGTTCTAGTACCATGCATGTTAAAACCCAGTTACATCATCTACAGTTACTTGCTTTAGTTGACTCTGGCAGTACACATAATTTCATCAGTCAGCCAATGGAAAAATAACTTGGGTTAGTAGTCTAGTAACAGACTAGCCTTTCTATGTCAGTAGCCAATGGGGCTAAAATTATCAGTGTGGGCATCTCTCCAGCCACATACTTTGATATTGAGGGACACACATTTATTGCAGATTTCCTAGTGATTCCAATGTCCGGATTTGATTTGGTACTGAGAATTAAATGGTTACAACTGTTGGGGCCAATATTATAGGATTTTCAGGCTCTGACCATGACCTTTACAGAGGACCACCGTCAGATTACATTGCATGGCACCCAGCCACTAGTGCCCTACGACCGTCAGGTTGTTCAGGTCCAGAGCATGAACAACTGTAAGTTATCTCAATTACTTACAGACTTTGAGGATATCTTTCAGGAACCTACTGCTCTATCGCCAATTAGGCACTGTGATCACTGTATCCATTTGAAAACGGGCACTAAACCTGTATTGGTGTGTCCTTATCGTTACCCCCACTTACAGAAGGATGAGATTGAAAGGTAGTGCCAAAAGATGCTAGCCCAGGAGATTATTCAGCCCAGCAGGTCTCCTTTTTCCTCACCGGTATTACTGGTCCGCAAGCATGATAAGTCGTGGAGGTTTTGTGTGGATTAAGGCAACTCAATGCGCATACCATTAAAGACAAATTTCCCATCCCAGTGGTGGACGAGTTGCTAGATGAGTTACATGGTGCTACTATTTTTACCAAGCTCGATTTGAAATCTGGCTATCATCAAATCTGAGTTCATCATTCAGGTATGGAGAAAATAGTGTTTCACATGCACCACGGGCATTTCGAGCTCCTCGTAATGTCATTTGGTCTCTCAAATGCGTCTTCCACATTCCAAGCCCTCATGAATGAGGTATTTTCCTCTCTCTTGAGGAAATACGTTTTGGTATTTTTGATGATATTTTGGTATATAGCAATAGTTGGGAAGAGCATCTTCAGCACCTTCACCAGGTATTTACTCTTATCCGCTCACATCATTTGGTTTTAAATCAGTCCAAATGTTCTATGGGAACCTCAGAAGTGGCATACTTGGGCCATGTTATTTCAGCAGTTGGGGTGAAGGTCGACCAAAGTAAGATACGGGCTGTCACAGATTGGCATCCTCCCACATCCATTACAGCATTACGGGGATTTTTGGGCCTAGTTGGGTATTAAAGGAAATTTATTCGCAGCTATGGCCAGTTTGTAGCACTGCTTAACAACCTACTCAAGAAAAATGCCTTTACCTGGTCCGAGCGTGGCTCATTCCTTTCAGCAGTTGAAAGAGGCCTTATCATCAACCCCAGTTTTGCAGCTACCGGACTTTGATGAGTCATTTGTGGTGGAATGTGATGCTTCGGGGGGTGGTATTGGTGTATGTTACACCAACAGGGACACTCGATTGCTTATTTTAGCCGCCAACTTGGCTAGCACCACCACAAGTTAGTAGCTTAAGAGAGGGAACTGATTGGATTAGCGAAAGCCATACAGCATTGGCGGCCTTATCTCTGGGGGTGCCCATTTCTGATTTGCACCGATCATTGCAGCCTCAAGTATCTGCTTGAACAATCCCTCACTACCTCACCGTTGCAGCATTGGTTAAGTAAACTTATGGGGTTTAACTTTACTGTGGAGTATAGTCTTGGGAGTTTGAATGTGGGGGTTGATGCTTTATCTCGTCGGGACATTCCAGAGCAGCAATTACATGCCATAAGTCAGCCCAGAGCTCTCTTGTTGGATTCTACATGGAAAGAGACACAATAGTACCCAAAAATTATTGCTTTATATCATGAGATCCAACAGGGAACAACGGCAAACCATTGGACGGTTCAGGACAATCTGGTCCTCTTCAAAAACCGCATCTTTCTACACCACACGTCACCACTGATTCACAACATTTTAGCCTCCTTCCATGATAGTACACATGAGGGCCGACAAAAAACATATTTTTGGATAAGTCGGGAATTTTATTGGAGGGTTATGAAGATCAGTATAGCCGATTATGTGGCAACATGTCAGATTTGTCAACCGAATAAAGCTAAATCATTAAGTCCAGCTGGGTTGCTCCAACCACTTCAGCTGCCGTCACAAGTCTGGTCAGATTTTTCCATGGACTTCATAGATGGCCTTCCCTCGTCTTCCGGTAAATCGGTTATCTTTGTAGTGGTTGATTATTTATCAAAGTATGGCCATTTCATACCTCTAGCGCATCATTACACTGCAGCTCATGTAGCTCAGCTCTTTATGGATAATATTGCCCGCTTACATGGGATGCCTAATTCCATTACAAGTGATAAGGATGACATCTTTACCAGTACATTCTGGAAAGACTATTCAAGCTGCAGAGCACAACGTTAGCATTCTCTTCAGCCTACCATCCGCAGACTGATGGTCAAACAGAGGTCATCAGCCAAAAAATTGAGATGTATCTTCGTTGTTTCATGGGGGACTCACCTAAATGGTGGGTTAAGTGGCTCGCCTGGGCTGAATTCTATTACAACACCTCCTACCATAACGCACTTGGAACAACCCCATTCAAGGTAGTATGTGGTAGAGACCTGCCCAGCCTTTTATCATATGAACCGGGTGCCTCCAAGGTCGCCACTTTGGACCAAGCATTATTAGAAAGAGACACCTTGCTCACTGAGGTGCGCACTCATCTCCAGAAGGCCCAACATACTATGAAGTTGTATTATGACAAGAAGCATTGGGAAGTCTTCTTTTCTCCAGGAGATTATGTATGGCTGCATCTCCAACACTACAAGCAGCGGTCACTGACAGCCTCCAAGTGCCACAAGCTCTCTCTAAAGTATTTGGTCCCTTTCAGGTAATGGACCGCATTGGTATAGTTGCCTACCACTTGCAGCTTCCGCCAAAGGCCAGGATTCACAACTGAAGGCCTTCCAAGGAGACTCTCCCTTACTGCACACACCTCTGCCCCCACTACATGAGGGACATGTCCTTTCTACTCCAATACAATTATTACAGGCTCGCCGCATTCAGGGTGATTGGGAGATCCTAGTGCAATGGGCTGATGCTGATCCCAGTGACACGACATGGGAGCCATTAGCTGCCTTCCGCACCCTCTACCCTACTTCGAGCTTGAGGACAAGCTCTTTCTCCAGGAGGTGGGTAATGTTATGGACTCCATAGCATCACGAGTTATCCACATGCATAGGAATTAAATTATGTCAATTTAATTTTAATGTAATTTCATTTGGTTTGGTTTGGTTTGGTTTAGTTTGGTTTGGTTTGGTTTAGATGTATTGTGGCATGAACCAATTGACCCATGGGTCTATTTTGTATTTTTGTTCTCAACCCTATTTATGGGGACGTCAAGGTGAAGGAAAAGCAAGTATTGAGAAATTAGAATTAAACAGGTCAGATTCTCCCTCAGAGGTCTAGGTTGGATTCTCCCTCTGAGGTCCAAGTCGAGCTTCCTTCAAAGCTCAATCATTCCATTCCTATTTCCATCATTCTACGTTCAAGGAACAAGAATACTCTTCCAGCGTCAAGAACCAATATGAAGGCAAGAGAGAAAAGAAGGGTGACTCGATCCATGGCTCGGGAAGAACCTAACACACTACTTTACACAAATCCAGTATGACTCTTCTCTATTCTTTCACAAGTCGGCATCGGGCATCATCCTTCTCTTAGTCTATGTGGATGATATTATCCTTACTGGCACTAACTCTCGTCTGATTATTAAGCTCCAGCGGCTTCTGCATTCGACCTTCCATATGAAAGATCTGAGACAACTAACATACTTCTTAGGATTGGAAATACATCATCGGGCCAAAGATATTTTCCTAAATCAGCACAAGTATACCCAAGATATTATATTACATTAGCTGGTTTGGCGGACACTTCTTCTACTGCTACTCCTATGGAGCTGAATGTGAAATACCGGAAAGATGAAGGGGACCTTCTTGATGATCCTACTCTCTATCGGTGTTTAGTTGGGAGTCTCATCTACTTGACCACAACTTGCTCGGATATGTCCTACGTCGTTCACCAGGTTAGTCAATTTATGTCTTCTCCTTGGCATCTTCATCTTGCTACAGTCCGACGGATTATTCGTTATCTTCGAGGTACTCCTACTTGTGGGTTATTCTTTCCTATCGGCTCGTCTCTTCAACTTGTTGCCTACAGTGATGTTGATTAGGCTCGGTGCCTCGATACCCGTCGCTCTACTATAAGTTGGTGTACGTGTTTAGGAGATGCCTTGATTTCTTGGAAATGTAAGAAACAAGATTGTGTTTCCAAGTCATCTACTGAGGCAGGGTATCAAGCCATGTTTACAACATGTTCTAAAATTATATGGCTCTGCCGTCTCCTTGCAGAACTTGAGTTTCCTCAGACCACCTCGACACCTCTTCATACGGATAACACTAGTACTATTTAGATTGTTACCAATCCTATTTTCCATGAACGCACCAAGCACATTGAGGTTGATTGTCATACTATCCGCGACACCTTGGAGCGTCGAGAGATATCTCTTCCTCACATCTCTTCGAATCTCCAAGTGGCTGATATCTTCACCAAAGCCATGACTCAACTCCACCATAATTTTCTAGTTTGCAATTTTTTGTTGGTTGACTTACCCGCATCAATTTAAGGGGGGATGTTACCATATTTTGGAATTTATGTTAATGTTAGTTGTTTAGATAATTAAAAGTATATAGGTTAATAAGCTATAGGGTTATATTTTAATTAAGCCCATGGGCTATCTTGTTTAACCTAAACTTAATTCTATGTTTAAATAGAGAAAGGAAAAGGGGAAGAGGATCTCCGATTTCATAAACTTCTCTTGCATATTGGTGGTCGTCATTCTCAGAGCTTGGAGCTCTCGGGTGTGGGTCTTCCATGACCCTATCAAGTATATTATCTTGATCAGTGTTGTTTCCTCCAGCAATTAGAATTCTTTCCGTAGATTCAGAGCAGAGAACTCTTTATTTTGGCTGCTCACGGTAGAACCTCTTGGTGGAAATCATTGGTTGTTGATGTTGTCTTCAGCAACTCGATTTGGTTGTTCTAGCAGCCTCTCTTGGGATAGAAATTATTTACATATGGGCTTCTTTATAGAATCCCAATTTAGTGAGAAGGGATCTAATCCATAGAAGCTCACTAACTGTGTGTGCCATGGCCCTGTATTCTGCTTCTTGCTTCTTTATGTTACCAAGTTCCCTCCAACCATTATACAATATCCCAAAGTAGATTTTCTATCATACAGGGATCTGGCCCAGTTTGTATCTGAGAACCCTTCTATGTTGAAGTTTTTAAGTTGTGGAGCCTAATTAATGCCCTACGCTGAGTTGCCCTAATTCACTCTTGTAATGCGGTTGCCCTAATTTTCTCTTTATAATTTAGGGGTGCCTCTATTATGGTTTTATCATCTTAATCCGAGGACCATCTCGAGTTGCAGCCCGAGAGGTTAGAGAGAAACACCTGTAAGAGTGCGCTTTCTCTTGTAAAATATTTCATCTTCATAGTGGATTACTGCAATGGCGGAAGACAGGACGTAGTCTCACCTTGAATCGAACCTGTATAAATCATGTTGTGCTTTTCCATGCTTGTTTTTTCCTTCTTCCATGTTTATTATTATTGCTCTCGTTAGTTTGGAATTAGGGCATTTAATTCCTAGCATAAGTGACCATTATTTTTATAGAGAAGCCCTCTTCCTGGAGCTCCTTTCAAATATCACAATATTCTTTCTAGTGCTTGCCAATGAGTAAGTAGTGGTTTGTGCATGTATTGACTCACAAAACTTACTACATATGATATATTAGGCCTAGTTACACAGAAATAAATGAGTTTCTCCACAAGTCCTAGATATTTTCCGATATCTACATCTTCTCTAGTGCCTATAAATAATTTTGTATTGGAATCCATAGGGGTTTCTGCTAGTCTACACCCCATCATTCATGTCTCCTCCAGTAGATCAAGAACATACTTCCTTTGAGATAGTATAATCCCATATTTGGACTGTAGCACTTCAATACCTATAAAGTATTTAAGTAGTCTAAGATATTTTGTCTTTAATTCTTCACATATCTTTTCCTTAGTTTCCTGAATGCCTTCGGGATCATTGCCGGTTAAGACAATATCATCAACATAAATGGCTAAAATTATTAAGTTGTGGAGCCTAATTAACGCCCTACACTGAGTTGCCCTAATTTTCTCTCTATAATTGAGCGACGCCGCTATTAGGGTTTTATCATTTTAATCATGGGATCATCTTGAGTTGTAGCGCGAGAGGTTAGAGAGAAACACCTGAAAGTGTACTATTTCTCTTGTAAACTATTTTATCTTCATAGTGGTTATTGCAGCGGCGGAAGATAAGACGTAGTCTCACCTTGAGGTGAACCTGTATAAATCTTGTTGTGTGTTTTCGTGCTTGTTTTTTATTTCTTCCATGTTTACTATTATTGCTCTCGTTAGTTTGGAATTAGGGTGTTTAATTCCTAACAAAAATCATTTTCCCTCTAAGTGTGTCTTTAAGAAACACGGAGTGATCAACACATCCATAAAATTTGGACCATATGAGTGGTTGGATAAATTTATCAAATCATGCACGAGGAGACTGTTTCAGACCATAAAGGGATTTCATCAATTGACGTACCGACTCCCTCTCAACCACAAATCAAGGTGGTTGTTGCATATAAATTTTTTCCTTTATATCCCATTGGGAAAAATATTTTTCATATAAAGCTGATAGACCGGCCAGGATGAATTAGCAACAAGAGATAATAAAATACGTACCGAGTTCATTTTGGCCATCGGAGAGAATGATTCCTCATAATCGATCCTGTAACAGTGCGTATAGCCTTTGGCAATGAGGCGTGCCTTACGATGAGAAACTGACCCATCCGGATTGTGTTTAACTGTAAAGGCCCACTTAAAACCGACATGTTTTTTTCCTTATGGAAGAGGAACTAATTTCTTCGTCCATTGCCGCCTTCCACCCTAGATGATTTAGAGCCTTCAGATAGGACTGTGGGACTGAGATGGGGGAGATAGACAGAAGAAATTGACAACATGAAGAGGATCAACGATGGTAAAACACAAATTTGGAAATGGAGTGAGAAGTAGAGGGCCTAGTGCAAGTTCTAGGTTCTTTTCTTGAGGCAATGGGTGAAGTATCATATTGTGGTCCAAATGGAATAGGAGAAGATGGACTTACCTCGATGGGATCCACAAACTCTGCAGGTGTGGTGTCAGTCAACGCTTCAGAGGGTTGAATAATTTTTGTAGCACGGGGCACAATCGGTCGAGGAGAGGCTGGTACAAAAGAAATACCTGGAGGAGCATTGTTAGAGTTATATGAAGAGTCTTCAAAAAAAGTTACATCCGTGGACACAAGTAACCTTTGGAGAGTGGGATTGTATGAAATATAACATTTATGCATCAGTGAGTATCCTAAGAAGATACACTTGACAGATTTTGGATCAAGTTTACGATGTTGTGGGGAGGTAATATGAACAAATCATGTACAACTGAAGACTTTCAACAAAAGAAAAAAAGGATTACCATGTAGAAACAATAAGGAATATGGGGATTTATGATAGAGAATGGAAGAGGGCAACCAATTTATAAGAAAGCATGCAATAAGGATGGCATGCAACCAATAAAAGTATGGGACTTTCATGGTATACAATAAGTTGTGAGCTACCTCAAGAAGGTGACAGTTCTTTTGTTCTGCTACACCATTCTGTTGGGGGTGTAGGCACAAGATATTTGATAGATAATGTCATTTTCTTGAAAAAATTAGTCAAGATCTCTTGAAGTATATTCTTTGGCATTATTAGACCTAAGTACTTTGACTTTATGGCCAAATTGAGTGACAACCATAACATGAAAGGATTTAAATATGGATGGTATGTTAGATTGCTCTTAAAAAAGAAATAGCCTTGTGGTACGAGTAAAATCATCAATCAAGGTAATAAAGTACTTGACTCGGGAAATGTTTGAGATGCTTAAGGGTCCCAACACATCCAGTGTTGATCAATGAAAAAGGAGCAACACTTCTAAGTTCTAGACGAGGTGAGTATGTCGTCCTCGGGTGTTTGCTTAGTTGAAGCACTTCACAATTTAAATTTGACCTATCCTTAAAGGTAGGAAAAAGAATATGAAGAGATTGTGTGGATGGATGTCCCAACCGATCATGCCATAGACTTGTCTCTGTTTCCTTGGTTGAGATGGCAATTATTTGACGCACGTCCAAGTAAGTAGAGCCCCCCTTGTTCACACCCTCCACCAATCACTTGCTTCGTTATAAGATTCAAAAACACACTGGAAGTATGTGAGAAGGTAATTTAGCAATTGAAATGTTGTGTCAACTCACTAACAAATAAAAGATTCAAGGGGAAGGTAGGAACAAAAATAATATCTATGAGCAGAAGTAATGGTGTAATAGAGGTGGATCCTTTCCCGAGAACTTTAGTTAGGGAGCCATCAACTATGGTAACAAATAGCTATACAGATCAATGAAAAAGGACCAACACTTTTAAATTCTGGACGAGGTGACTATGTGGTCCTCTGGTGTTTGCTTAGTTGACACACTTCACAATTTAAATTTGATGTATCCTTAAAGGTAGAAAAAAGAAGATGAAGAGATTGTGCGGATGGATGTCCCAACCAATTGTGCCATAGACTTTTCTCAGTTTCCTTGGTTGAGATAGCATTTATTTGAGGCACATCCAAGTAGTAGAGCCCCCCATGTTCATGGCCTCCACCAATTACTTGCTTTGTTAGAATATCCTGACACACACAGGAAGTGCGTGAGAAGGTAATTGAGCAATTAAAATGTTGTGTTAGCTCACTAACAGATAAATGATTCACGAGAAAAGTAGGAACAAAAAGAATATCTATGCGTGGAAGTGATGGTGTAATAAAGGTGGATCCTTTCCCGAGAATTTTAGTTTGGGAGTCATCAGCTATGGTAACAAATTTATTCACGAGACAAAGAGAAAATGAGTGGAGTAGATTTTTGTTATCTGTGAGATGCTCAGAGGCCCCTGAGTCAATTATCCAGGATGAAGAGGAGGAAGTGGCAGATAGAGCACCTGAAGCGGTGGTGACAACAACAGTTGAGGAAGAACTTGGAGGAGAGACCATCAGATTTTTCATTTTCTGGAATAAATCATACTCATCATCTGTAAGGGTTTTCTTTTCTATTGGTGGAGTAGACTGGTCCTCCTTTGTATCACTTATTGAGGCTTGATTAGCCTTAACCCAATCCGGTATGCCATGGATTTTAAAACACTGATCTATAGTATGGCCATATTTTCCACAATGGGTGCATTCCCTACCATCTGTTATTGACAAAACCATTCCTTCCACCTGTTCTTCATCCTCCTCTCTAATTTTTTCCACGGCCTCAGCCGCAGTCGATTGATGTTCCCCTATGCCCCGAGTACATAGCTGATTACACTTAAGTAAGAGAAGGAGAAAAAGAGTCTGGAATGCGGAGTAATGTGGCATATACATCATCAAAGGTGGGAATAGCATAGGCGCTAAGGTGTTGATTTTTAGGAACTTTGAGATATGGCTTAATGTTTGCTAGGCAAATGGTAGTGGCGAAGGCTTCCTACTACTTGTCTTGGATAGAGACATCAGTAGAGGTAGTCTAAGCGAGCTTCTATTCTTGAAGAAGGCCTCTAAAACAAGCCAAATATTCTTGGATATTTGTTGAATTTAGGATCTCTTCACTAATATCTCAACCAAGGCGAGAGAGAAAAAAAAAAGAAAAGGAAAAGAAAGATCTCAGGTAGAGAGAAGAGAAGAAAAAAATAAGATAGACGTCAAGAAAAGAGAGATTCACTCAAGAGAGAAGTGTAGAACTTGATGATTTAATTCCGAGTTACAACACCTCTATTTATAATAGAGGAGGAGATAATCCTTGTACATTAAACTTTAAGTCTCCTAACTACATTCCAACTCTAACTCTATAAGATAAACCTATCATGATAAGATAACACAATCAATTTAGTGGTCTAATATAACTAAAACACTAACTCTTCTTTAAGCACGTAAATACAAGAGAGGAAGCCAGCTCGTGGTCTTATCTTTGTGGGTCCCACTTTATCTTCCAACTTTTGTTGATAAGGATACCAGCTTGTGGTATCTTTGTGGGTCCCACTTGATCTTTAAATCTTCTAACTTATTCCAGCTCATGCTTCTTATCTCCCAACTCGTGCCAGCTTGTGTGAGGACACTTCTTGACATCTCACGTCCTCATGGTGGGTCCCACCAGCTCGTGTAACCATGGTGGGTCCCACATTGTAACAATATTTTCTCCTAGTTAAGTGTTGAACATTCATTGGAGAATATCATATGACATGTGTAAGTTGTCGGACCTAGAGTACAACTTAGCATATGTCTCCCAAATTTTCTTGGCGGTGTCAAGATGAATAACATTGTTGGAGATAGGTTCTTCCATGTTGTTGATGAGCCAACTAATAACTAAAATGTCATTTTTTAACTACTTAGCATATGCAACACCTTCTTCATCAATTGGTGGCCCAAGTTTGGTGAGGTGACCAAGTAGGTCCCTTGTTATAAGGAACCATCAAACTGATGGGGACCAGCTCAAAAAATTTGATATCCCTCGCAAGGGTATGGTAGTAATTTGAATATCATTCTTGTTACCCATGTAGTCATCAGCCATAAGAGGCAATTCAAGGGTAATAATGTACTCAAATTTGAAGTAGCCTAAGAAACCGGCTTGGAGATTCAAGTGCAGCTAAGGCTAACTTGGGTACATGGGAGGGAAAACCGAGCTTATCAAACTTTTAGGCAAGGAAGGATCCCTCTTAGGCCAGTCAAATTGCTGGCCAACTCTAGTCTTTCTTGTAGAGAATATCAAAAATCAATCAATAAGCATGAGATCAAGAAAGGTAAGGTAGCAATTCCGAATTAGATCTTTCCAATATCATTCCAAAAATATATTTGATTCCAGCTTGGGGTCAACTAGTCTAGATTCAATTCCTCATGAAATAGGCAAGATATGATTAATCTAAAATAAAAATAAAAAATAGGCCTATTCAAGAAGATATTGTGAGATCTTCACAAACAACAATCTTTCTTCAAATGGATTGATGTCAACTAAACTTTCGAATGACAGCTCCCTTCATTATTTTTAATTGATTCCTTTTATGTAAAACACAATATTCTATTGTTTATTTTCCAATAATAATCAGCCAATTCGTGGCTCTCAAAAAATTATCCAAAAAATCACAAAATCGAGTAGAGTTCTTCAAACAACTTGGTTAATGGAGAAGCTTTGCATAGAAGCTAATTAATTAGATTTATAAAATCCAGTGGACAAACAATCACTCATAATAGGCTCAAGAACATTTTTATTCATCAGGAAAATCTTGTTCCGACAAAATTATAACTTTTTATGCAGAAAAACTCTACATAAACCTATTTTCAGCCAAGAACTTGCAAACCGACAAAATTGCCTTGGTAAACTTCTTCTAATCCGAGATGCATAAATCTCAATAATTTCATAAGATGAAGACATCAATAAGATAATCTCTGAACCATCTTCTAAATATCCTAAAATCAAGTGCATGAAGTAATAATAACAAGAATGAAAAACATATCTCACAAACTTCAATCTTGTTTCACAAAGAGCCTTCTTTGAGTAGCTTTGATCATAACTTTTTAGAGCATTATTTTGACGAGGGGATCCTAAATTTGATGTTTTGATACCATATTGAATCTAGGACCCTATGATTGAAACCTCGAGCAAGATGAGAGAGGGAGAAGAAAAAGAGCAAAGAGAGAGTGAGAGCTCGGGTAGGTAGGAGAGAAGAGAAAAGAGAGAAAAAGACTTTAGGCTATAGAGAGATTCTTCCACGAGTTGAGAAGTAGAGAGCTTGATTGAACCCTTCAACTAAAACCCCTATTTATACTATTTCCATTACATATTTAGGGAAAGTTTAGAGATAAGTTAGGATCTCTAACATCCTTAATTACATCAATCATGATTATCCAAATCTACATAAATCTAGGGAAGATAAATCAATTACATTAATCAAGGAAGATTGCCAAATCTTCCAACTTATGTCATAAGGATTCCAGCTCGTGTGATGACTCATCAAGCCACCTCACATGGTGACTCGGCATGCCAACTCGTGGTCATGGTGGGTCCTACCTTGTAACACAACATATACGACCATAATTACTTTCCCTTTAGGTGTGTCTTTAAGAAACATGGAGTAATCTATGGAAAATCTAAGAAATCTAGCCCGTATTAGTGCTTGGCTAAATTAATAAAACCATGCACGAGGAGATTGTTTCAAACTATATAGGGATTTCTTCAATCGACATACCAACTCCCCCTCAACCCCAAATCTAGGTGGTTGTTGTATATAAATTTCTTCCTTTATATCCCCATTGAGAAAAGCATTTTTCACATCAAGCTAATAGACTGGCCAAGAAGGATTAGCAACAAGAGATAATAAAATACGTACTGAGTTCATTTTGGCCACTGGAGAGAATGTTTCCTCATAATCAATCCCATAAAACTACGTAGAGCCTTTAGCAACGAGGCAACCCTTAAGGCGAGCAAAGAACCCATCCGGATTGTGTTTAACATTAAAAACCCACTTACAACCGATAGGTTTTTAATCTAATAGAAGAGGAACTAGAGCCCATGTTTGATTCTCAATGAGTGCATGCATGTCTTCGTTCATTGCTACCTTCTACACTAGATGTTTTAGAGCCTTCTAATAGGACTGTGGGACTGAGATGGAGGAGATAGACGTAATAAATTGACAACTTGAAGAGGACAAACAATGGTGAGATACAAAATTGGATATGGGGTGAGAAGTAGAGGGCCTAGTGCAAGTTCTGGGTTCTTTTCTTAAGGCAATGCATCGAGTATCATATTGTGGTCCAAAAGCAACAAAAGAAGATGGACTTACCTCGATGGGATCTGTAAACTCTGCAGGTGTGGTATCAGCCAGTGCTTCATGGGGTTGAACAGTTTTCATATCATGGGGTACAACCAGTCAAGGAGAAATTGGTACAGAAGAGAGACCTGGAAGGGCATTATAAGAGTAGTATGAAGAGTCTTAAAAAAAGTTACATCCCTTGATAGAAGTAACCTTTGGAGAGTGGGACTATAATAAATATAACTCTTCTGTGTGCGAGAGTATCCTATGAAGGTACACTTGACATATTTTGGATCAAGTTTACTATGTTGTTGTTACGATCCCGGATCTAACGTTGTGATTCGTAGGGAAGAAGAAGAGAAGAGAAGAATCAAGTCGAAGGGAAGTTTGAAAATCCTAGGTTCGTTAAGGAGAACGCACACCCCTATGCTCATTTAGGAGAACTCAAAACTCTTGTTTACTCTAAATCAAGACTTGTCTCTTTTCAATTCCTTACACCCCTAAATAGGGATAACGACAACAAGGTTCAAGAGAAAATTATAGATTTTCCCCTCCACGGAATTTAAATTAAATAAACTTAATGACTAAGTAATTAACTTAACTTACTGACTAAGTAACTGACTCAGCCAAATTAATTGACTCAACCACCGTGTTTCTGCATGACTTGGCTTGCTATTGAGTTCATAACATTACACCCCTCCTAAAGAAAGAGATTTTCCTCAAGCTCAAAGGTAGGGATGGAAACCAAAACGTCGCCACATCTCCCCAAGTAGCATTTGTGGCATCCGTGTCAACCCACTTGACAACACCAGCAGCATATTCAAGCTTTGCTCTTCCCATCCTCGATCCTGGAATTGTGTGACACAACCTCCTACTTCGGCCTCCATTTGTAAGGCTGCACTTCCCACACTCTTCATGGTCATGGCGGAGAACTAGTATGGAAGCATAGCACCCACAATCAACCCAATGAAGACTTTAGGTGTCAAAACATCCACTGTGGAAATTTCAGCACGGCTCACAAAAAGGCACCAAAGAGAGCCAAAGACACCATGGCGGCTAAACCAATGACAAACCCCTTTCCAATAACAGCATCAGTTCTTTCATGTTACAATGTGGGACCCACCATGGTGCTCAAGCTAGTGGAACCCACCATGAAGACGTGGGACACCAAAAAGAGTCCTAGAGGACTTGGGACACCAAGAAGAGTCCTCACCCAAGCAAGCACGAGTTAAGGAATAAATAAGCACAAGCAAAATTGAGTTAGAAGACTTGAAGATCAAGTGGGACCCACAAATATCTCACAAGCTGTCAACGTTATCAAGATGACCAGGAGGATCATGAGGGCCCCACAAGGATAAGGCTACGAGCTGGCCTTCTCCCCTATAGTCACGTGAAGAAAGCAAGAGTTATAGTTCAACTCATATTATGCTTCTAGTAGTTTGGTCTAAATAGACTTATCTTAGAGAGTTAGAGTTGGAATGTAATTAGAATTGAAAGGCTAATTGTATAAGAAATCTACCTCCAACTCTACTAGAAATAGAGGTATTGTAATTTGGAATTAATCAAGTTACACGTCTCATTCTCGAGTTACTCTCTCTCTCTCTCCCTTTGCTTGGCGCAACCTTTCTTTGCTCTTTTATGTTTTCTTCTCTCTACACAAGTGCTCTTCTTCCCTTTTCTCTTGTTTTTCTTTCTCTGAATTATGGAAAAGGGATCCTAAATCCAACATGGTATCAGAGAATTATATTTAGGATCCCTCATCAAAGGAATGCTCTAGAGAAGTGATGATCAACACTACTCAAAGAAGACTCTTTTATGAAGGAAGAACACAAGCCGAGAGATAAGTGTCCAAATTTTTTTTTTTATGCTATTGGTTTTTGAATTTAGAAGACGATTCAAGGATAAATATGTGAATGCTTTCATCTTATTATGTTATGGATATGCATGCCTCTCTATCTAGAAGGAGCTATCAAAACCTTTTTATCGGTTTGAAAATTCTGTTTACCGAGACCAGTCCATAATCAGATTATTGGTAAAACAATTTCGTGGAATAAGAGTTCCCTGATATAGAAGAATGTTATTGAGCCTCTTATGAGTGGTTTTTGGAAAAAAATTAAGAATAATAATTTAGCATTGATGCTAAATTTTCCCATACATCGAGTTGATTGAGGAAGTGCTACTTGGTGTTATTATTAGAAATTGTTTTTGAAGAAAGGCCTGTCATGGCTGACGAAAATATGAATATCAAATGTGATATACTGAGAATCACCACTATACCCTTTGTGGGGTATCAAATTTTATGAGTTGGTCCACATCGGTTTGGAGGTTTCTTATAACAAAAGACCTACTTGGTCACGTCACTACCTGAGGACCACCTGTTGATGAAGATAATATTTTTTATGTGAAATGGCTGAAGAATGATACTTTGGTAATTGGTTGGCTAATAAATAGCATGGAAGAACATGTCTCTAGTAATGTTATTCATCTTGATAAAAAAATTTGGGAGACATGTGCTAAACTATACTCATGCTCTGATACACTACATAGACCCTATGATATTCTCCAAAGAATGTTGAATACTAAACAAGGAGAAAATATTCATGAATACATGGCCCGCTTTAGAGGCTTTCTTCAAGAGTGGAGGTTAGCTCAGCCCCCAACCACTGATATTTCTATCCATGACAAACAAAAGGAAGCCTTAATTACTGCTATTTGTCTTGCAAATGTTAAACCTCATCTTCAGATTGCCAACAGTCAACTTTTGAGTGCTTCTATTGTCCCAAAGTTTGATGAAGTGTGTGCAACACTACTTCGTATTCCAGAAACTTCTTCCTCCACCACTAATGTATCATCTGCTATGTATTCTGATCATAGAGGATCATCATCTGACCGCGGTCGAGGCTGAGGTAGAGGTTATAGAGGGGGCAGAGGAAGAGACAGAAGGACTGGTCCTGGTAGAATAGATGATACCAAATGTACTCATTGTAAATTTTTTGGCCACACTATAGATCCGTGCCGTTATAGGGCATGCACTTACTATGGAAAATATGACCATTATAAAGAAATATGCTATAAAGAAAATGAAAATCAGAATTGACAAGGGCTAATCAAGCCTTTATGAGTGATACAAAAGAAGAACATCCCACAACAACAGCTGCACAGAAAAATATTACTGACGAAAAGTATGAGATGTTTCAAAAAATGAAGACAATGCTAGGTTCTTCCCCTAGTTCCTCCGCAACTACTGCTACCACTACCGCTTCAGGTATGCTATCTGCCTCATCTTCATCCTGGATAATTGATTCAGAAGCCTCCAAGCATCTTATAGGTAACAAAAATTTATTACATTCTCTATCTCCGAGTCTTTCACACAAGTTTGTTACCATAGCTAACGGTTCTCAAACCAAAGTCCAAGGGAAAGGTTCCACTTCTGTCACCCCATCACTTCCGCTCACTGATATTCTTCTTGTTTCTACTTTTTCTTTGAACCTATTATCTGTTAGTCAGCTTACAAAATATTTTAATTGCTCGGTTACCGTCTCACCCAATGTCTTTCAGGATCTTGTAATGAAGTAGGTGATTGGTGGAGGCCATGACAAGGGGGGCTTTACTAGTTGGACGTGCCAAAAATCAATATGGTTTCTACTACTAAAAATGAGACACGTTTATGGCACAATTGGTTGGGACATCCTTCTTCACAGTCTCTTCATTATATGTTTCCATCTCTTAAAGTCAGGTCATAATTATTTGTGAGGTCTGTCAATTGAGTAAACATCAAAGGAGTACATACTCTCCTCGTCCAGAAGTCAAAAGTGACACTTCATTTTCATTAATTCATACTGATGTTTGGGGGCCCTTGAGTGTCTCTAATATTTCTCAAGCAAAATATTTTATTACTTTTAATGATGATTTCACTCACACAACTTGGTTGTTTGTCTTTAAGGAGCATTCTAAGATACCATACATTGTTAGGTCATTTCATGCTATGGTACACACATAATTTTGTTAGAAAAAAAAATCTCCGGTTTGATAATGCCAAAGAATACATTTCCAAAGACCTTGACTCTTTTTGTCAAGAAAATGACATTATCCATCAAACATCATGCGCCTACCCTCCTCAAAAACCGATGTAGCCAAAATTAAAAATCCTCATATTCTTGAGGTCGCTCGAGGTTTGTTATATGCCATGAAAGTTCCATACTTTTATTGGCCTCATGCCGTCCTTAGCTTGCTTTCTTATTAATCGTCTACCATCTACTATTCTTGGTAATAAATCTCCCTACTCTAGATTATTACTGAATGATGATCCATTTTCATTACAGTTAAAAGTCTTTGGATGTCAATGTTTTGTTCATAACTTATTACCTAGACACAGCAAACTTGATCCTAAATTTATCAAGTGTATTTTTTGGGATACTCTCGCACACAAAAGGGTTATGTTTGTTATAGTCCTACTCTTCAACATTCATTTGTGTCCAGGGATGTAACATTTTTTGAAGACTCCTCATATTATTCTGATAGCGCTCCTCCTGGTCTATCCTCAATACCAAGTTCCTCTCGACCGGTTGTGCCTCATGATACAGAGATCATTCAACCCCTAGAGCAAGTGGCCGACACCATACCTGCCGAGTTAACAGATCCACCAGAGGTAAGTCCTTCATCACCAATTATTTTTGGTCCTCAATATGATACTCGCCCTATTGCTGTATTGAAAGAAACTCGATCATGCACTCAACCTTCTACTTCTCATCCTATTTCCAATTTTGTGTCTCATCATCGCCTCTCACCTTTATGTTGTCAGTTTCCTTCTTCTATTTCCTCCATATTTGTTCCACAGTCATATCAGCAGGCTCTACAACATCCAGGGTGGAAGGCAACAATGGATGAAGAAATGAAGGCACTTAATGACAATCATACATGGTCATTGGTTCCTCTTCCAACAGATAAAAAACCCATTGGTTTCAAGTGGGTTTATACTATCAAACACAATCCGGATGGGTCCGTTGCACGACTGAAGGCTCGACTGGTTGCAAAAGGTTATACTCAATGCTATGGAATTGATTATGAAGAAACCTTCTCTCCAGTTGAAAAAATGAACTCGGTACGTATCTTATTATCTCTGGTAGCCAATTCATCATGGCCAATATATCAACTGGATGTAAAAAATGCATTTCTAAATGGTGATATTTAAGAAGAAATTTACATGCAACAACCACCTGGGTATGTGGTTGACGGGGAGTCCGTATGATACCTTAAAAAATCTCTATATGGTATAAACCAATCCCCTCGGGCATGGTTTGAGAAATTTAGTCAAGCCATCAAACGGGCCGGTTTTCACAGATGCTCTGCAGATCACTTAGTATTTATTGAAAATACAGCGAGAGGTAAGGTGATTCTAGCTGTATATGTTGATGATATTATTTTAACTGGAACCAATTCCGAGGGCATTCAGAAAGCAAAGGAGAAAATATGTACAGAATTCAAGATGAAGGATCTTGGATTACTCAAATATTTCTTTGGTATTGAAGTGTTACAATCCAGACATGGGATTTTCCTATCCCAAAGGAAGTATGCTTTTGATCTACTAGAAGAAACATGAATGATGGGATGCAAGCTAACAGACACTCCTATGGATGCAAATTCAAAATTATGTGGAGGCACTAGAGAAGATGTAGATATTGGAAAATATCAAAGACTAGTGGGATGACTTATTTACCTGTATGTAACAAGGCCGGATATTTCATACGCAGTAAGTGTGGTAAGACGATACATGCACAAGCTACAACTTAGTCATTGACAAGCACTTGAAAGAATACTACGATATATGACAGGGGGCTTCTATATAAAAATCATGGTCACTTCAACATCGAAGGATTCTCAGATGCAGACTGGGCTGGATCCTTAGATGACAGAAAATCTACTTCGGGATTTTGTATGATGGTTGGAGAAAATCTGGTTACATGGAAAAACAAAAAGCAAAATTTAATAGCACGATCAAGTGCAGAAGCAGAATACAAAGCCATGGCGCACACTGTTAGTGAACTCATATGGATAAAATTTCTTCTCACTGAGTTGGGATTCTCCAAAGAAGTTCCAATAGATCTATACTGTGATAATCAAGTAACAATACACATTACATCGAATCCGGTCTTCCATGAAAGGACAAAACATATTGAAGTGGATTGCAATTTTATACGAGAAAAGTTCCAAGCTGGGTTCTTATCTCTGAAGCATACATCATCACAAAATCAAGTTACAAACATTCTCACCAAGCCCGTCACTCACAAGATTATGTTTACCATATGCAACAAGTTGGGCCTTGATGATGCCTTCTCACCCCCAGCTTGAGGATGAGTGTTACAATGAGTGATCCACCATGGTACTCAAGCTGGTGGGACCCACCATGAGGATGTGGGACACCAAGAAGAGTCCTAGAGGACGTGGGGCACCAAGAAGAGTCCTCACCCAAGCAAGCATGAGTTAAGGAATCAAGAAGCACAAGAAGCAAGCCCGTCACTCACAAGATTATGTCTACCATATGCAGCAAGTTGGGCCTTGATGATGTCTTCTCACCCCCAGCTTGAGGGGGAGTGTTACAATGAAGGATCCACCATGGTGCTCAAACTGGTGGGACCCACCATGAGGATGTGGGACACCAAGAAGAGTCCTAGAGGACGTGGGACACCAAGAATAGTCCTCACCCAAGCAAGCATGAGTTAAGGAATCAAGAAGCACAAGCAGAATTACGCTAGAAGACTTGAAGATCAAGTGGGACCCACAAATATCTCACGAGTTGTCAACCTTATCAAGATGAGCTAGAAGATCACGAGGGACCCACAAGGATAACGCTATGAGTTGGCCTTCTCCCCTATAGTCACATGAAGAAAGCAAGAGTTCTAGTTCAACTCATATTATGCTTCTAGTAGTTTGGTTAAAATAGACTTATCTTAGAGAGTTAGAGTTGGAATGTAATTAGGATTGAAAGGCTAATTGTATAAGGACTCTACCTCCTCCTCTACTATAAATAGATATTTTAATTCAGAATTAATCAAGTTACACATCTCATTCTCGAGTTACTCTCTCTCTCTCCCTTTGCTTGGCGCAACCTCTCTTTGCTCTTTTATTTTTTCTTCTCTCTACCCTAGAGCTCTTCTTCCCTTTTCTTTTTTTTTTATTTCTTCTTTTTCTTGCTCAGAATTATGGAAAAGGGATCCTAAATCCAACATTTCGCGTATCCTGTGACTCATGCCAGCCATCTCAACAATACCTCCAGCATTGTCGCTAATGACACCATATGCATCAGTGGCCAAACTAGTAGCAAATGTGCTCAGCATACCAAGAGCTGCCATTGCAATGCCATACATGGCAGCAAGGCTAAAGATGGCAAAAATTCTGATAGGAATCCCAAAAATTATATCAGTTGTAATCTGCATCCTAGGTACAAGTTGATATAGTGTGTCTACCATAGTTTTACACTTGCTTACAGTGTATTCCTTGTTCATTGCACACCAGACAAAATCACTTACTGACTGCACAGGCACATGTAGAAGCAAGTTGTTAAGCACCTATCCAATACATACCAAAAGATTGATTTGTTTGGTAGCGAAAAGCCAAGTACTTAACCCAGGACTATAACAATATATCCACCATTACGAGCTGACAACCACGACGACTTAACACATAGTGACGAAGTCGACTATTACATGGTCACTTGCATCTGGGTCGACACAATTGCCTATGATAAGATTCGAACTCACAACGTGGTGCCCACTCTGATATCAAATGTTAAGCACCTAGCCAATACATACCAAAAGACCAATCTGTTTGGTAGAGGAAAGCCAAATACTTACCCCAGAACCATAACAATATTGTGGTGCCCACCATCTCTCTAAATAGCTTCAGCCCATGGCCTGGGTGTTGCCTTGTAAATATCCAGCAATCATCACTTTCCCTTTTTCAACATAACCTCTTTTTATAGAATTCCAAGACTCCACCTCTTTTGTATTGTTATAGACTCCATTGCATCTAGAGTCATGGCTAGACACAATACTTAGGTGGGGTCACTTTCAAATAAGGTTAAGGGTTGGGTCTAATGTTATTTTTAGTTATGTGTTGAGCTCGTCATGGTGGTTTGAGTCAAGCTTTGGGAAATGGTTAGGGTGGTTAGCGTCAGACTTTGGGAAATGGTGGTTAGCGTTAGACTTTGGGAAGAGTATGGTTGGGGAAATGAAGGGACGTCATGGGAAGATAATAGCTTGGGAAATGAGTGAACGTCATGGGAAAATGTGGGGCTTGGGCAGTGTAACGTCATGATCCTTCTTGTTATGAGAAGGAAGGTAGTCTATATTTAATCAAGCTTTGATCAATAGAATTAGTACAAGGTCGGATTCTCCCTTCTAGCCGAGTTCCAAGGTGACTTCCCTTCACAAGCTCAGTTATTCATCCTCTCGTATTACACTATTGGTCGACCAAAGAATTCCAAGTTTCCTTCAACGACACACGTCAACCTGGAAGGTAGGAGTGATCGTCGGGTGACTCGATCTATGGCGAGGGAACCTAACATCATGGTATCAGACAGGACCACCATCTGCGATTCCTCTTCCCCTACGGATGTGAGTAATCAGGTGGATACACTCCGAATGGAGACACAACATTCTATAGCTTATGTTAGCATAGAACTCATTGATCTGCTGGACTCCTTCCAGCAATTTGTTCTTCGAATGGAGGAGTTTATGACATGGGCCACTGCCCCTCCTGGTTACCCACATCACCAGCACCAGCAGCCACCTTCCCCGCCACCACCAATGGCTCCTCTGCGCCCAGCCCACCCTGTTCCAGGAGGACTTCACGCCAACAGCCCTTCAACAATGCCCATGTACACTAAGCTGGACTTTCCTCCTTATGACGGGTCCATTGACCCTCTGATTTGGTTTCAACGGTGTGACCAATTTTTTTTGAACCAACGAACCTAGCTAGAGGACAGGTTCCGTTAGCAACATTTCACATGCTAGATGAAGCCAACCTATGGTATCATCAATTTAAGTCTGAGCATCCGGTGCATGATTGTATGTTGAGGTTCTCCCCCCCCTCTGGGGGATTTGGTCAATCAGAAATAGATAGGTTCCATTGAGACCTACCAAAAACAATTTCAGGAACGACTTGCCCGAGCTAGTCCATATGTGCGCTCTGATCAATATGTTAATATGTTTACTGCTGTCTTAGTGGAGGCACTTTGCCTCGAGGTGGAATTGCATGACCCCCCTTCTTTGGCCCATGCCATGAATTTGGCACGCACGTTGGATGCCAAACAACGAATTTTGAAAGACTCTATGGAGCGTCACCTACCATGGCCTGGCTGAGCAACTACTGGAAACTCCTACAGCCACAACTCCCCTATGCGCCAAGGGACAAATCCTACTCAGACCACAGAGCTTTCCCGGTCCACTCCCCCACCACAATACATTAAGTGCCTGTCCAAATCAGAAATGGAGCAGCGCAAGACACTTATGCAAGCGGCTCTTTTGGTTGGAAGTAGAAGATCCAAAGGAGGACTCCCCACCACCAAATGAAGAAACCCCTGAGGAGGAAGAACCGGCCATTTCCATCCATGCCATGACTAGATTACACAACACCAACACTTTGCAAGTACATGTGGGCATTCAAAACTTCCGGTTACTTGCCTTGGTGGATTCGGGTAGCACCCACAATTTTCTGAGCCAAACATCGGGCACCCATTTGGGATTAGCAATTCTGCAGAATTCTGGACTCTCCATTTCAATAGGTAATGGGGAAAAGCTCACCAGCATTGGTCTCTGTTCAGCAGTGCAGTTTGTTATTGAGGGCCACCACTTTGGAGTGGATTTCTTGGTTATTCCATTGGTTGGGTTTGATCTCGTCTTGGGCATTAAGTCGCTCCAACAGTTGGGTTTGATATTGTGGGATTTCACTTCATTAACCATGGGTTTCACTTTGGGCCAGCACCACATCACCCTTCATGGGACTCATGCCCCTTCGTTGTGTGCACTCCACCACCTTCAAGTGGCTGATTCCGATCACAGTCACTTACACTCTCTCATTGTAGAATTTGGGGATTTATTTATGGGGACACAATCACTCCCTCCTATCTGTAACTGTGACCACTGGATTCGTCTGAAGATGGGAACGAAGCCGGTAGAGGTAAGACCATATCATTATCCACATTTTCAAAAAGATGAAATTGAACACCAATGCCACCAAATGCTCGAGCAAGGCCTCATCCAAGCCAGCAGATCTCCCTTTGTGTCTCCAGTGCTCTTAGTGAAGAAAAAGGATCATACTTGGTGTTTTTTTGTCGATTACAGAGAATTAAATGCACACACCATCAAGGATAAATTCCCCATTCCAATGGTTGATGAGCTTTTGGATGAACTACATGGCGCCAAATTCTTTACCAAGTTGTATTTGCGCTCCGGTACCATCAGATTCGTGTCTACCTTGTAGACGTGGAAAAGACCGACTTCCGCACCCAAAATGGCCATTTCGAGTTTCTGGTCATGCCATTTGGGCTTTCCAACGCCCCCTCCACTTTTCAGATGCTCATGAATGAGGTATTTTGACCCCTTTTACAGAAATTTTTATTGGTTTTCTTCGGTGATATTTTGATCTACATCTCTACCTGGGAAGGCCACCTACAACCCTTGCGTTCCGTATTCCACATATTGCGTGCTCATCACTTATTTCTCAAGCATTCGAAATGCTCTTTCGGAGACCCGGAGGTCGCTTATTTGGGACATGTTATTTTAGCCTCTGGCATCAAGGTTAATAGTACTAAAATTCAGGCCATTATTGATTGGCCTTCTCCTCAATCAGTAACTGCATTAATGGGCTTCTTGGGCTTCTCGGGCTACTATCGCAAATTTATACTAGACTATGGCCAAATAGCAGCTCCACTGACAAGTTTGCTGAAAAAGCATTCTTTCATGTGGTCTGAGGCCGCATCTTCCTCCTTTGTACAACTCAAGCACGCCTTAGCGTCAGCACCAGTGCTCCATCGTCCTAAATTTGAGGATCTCTTTATTATTGAATGTGATGCGTCTAGGGGCAGCATCAACATGGTATTACAACAGCAGGGTAATCCTATTGCTTATTTCAATAGACAACTGGCTATACATCTTCACAAATTGGAGGCTTATGAGCGAGAACTTATTGGCTTAGCTAAAGCCATTCAGCATTGGAGACCATATCTGTGGGGCCACCAATTCCATATTCGAACTAACCATTGCAGCCTGAAGTACTTATTGGAGCAACGTATTACCACTTCATCCCAGTAGCACTGGCTCAGCAAATTAATGGGGTTCAATTTTCGGGTGGAGTTCAAATCAGGCCAACTCAATCGAGGTGCCGACGCCCTATCACGTAGAGATATACCAGCACCACAACTCAATGCCATCAGTCAACCTCGGTACTTGTTGATAGATTCAATTCAGAATGAAATTCAAAAAACACCGGACCTCCTCGCCTTATTGAACAGCATAGAACAGTAGGCCATGGACAACAACTGGACCATCCAGGACCGCCTCATTTTGTATAAGCAATGGCTTTATCTTCCTGCCACCTCGGCCTTACTGCCCACCATCCTTTCCACATATCATGACAGTACCCATGAAGGACAGCAAAAGACTTATGTCCACCTTAGGCATGACTTTTATTGGAAAGGAATGAAAAGAATAGTAGCTGACTATGTCTCCGTCTGTCAAGTCTGCCAACGCAACAAAACAGAAACTTTAAGCCCAGCAGGCTTAGTCCACCCACTTCAGCTCCCTACTCAGATTTGGGCCGATGTCTCCATGGACTTCATTGAGGCTCTTCCAAAATCTTTGGGTAAATCTCTCATATTAGTGGTGGTGGATCATTTCTCAAAGTATGGGTATTTTATTTCCCTATCACATCCATATACAGCTTGCCACATTGCTCAAATTTTCATGGATCACATTGTCCAACTCCACGGCCTTCTGGAATCCATCACCAGTGACAAAGATGCCATTTTTATGAGTAACTTCTGGAAGGAGCTTTTCAAGCTACAAGGAACCAAGTTGGCTTTCTCCTCAACTTACCTCCCCCAGACAGATGGGCTAACCGAGGTAGTCAACCGTACTCTCAAAATGTATTTGCTTTGCTTGGCGGGCGATCATCCCAAAACTTGGGTCTGTTGGCTTGCATGGGCTGAATTTTGCTACTATACTTCCTATCACACCACGCTCAAGACCACTCCCTTCCAGGTGGTTTATGGTCGAGAAGCCCCTCGACTTGTCTATTATATTGCTGGTTCTACTCGGGTTACTGCTATTGATCAGGCATTGGAGGAACGAGACCGCATGATTGCCTAGGTTCGAGCGAACTTACAACAGGCTCAAGCACTCATGAAGAATACTTATGACAAGAGCCACCATGACCAATCTTATGCTCTCGGTGACTATGTGTGGCTGCGTCTTCATAAGTATTGCCAATTGTCCCTCTCTGCGTCCTAGCGCCACAAACTCTCACCCAAGTACTATGGCCCATTCTAGGTCATGGAGCACATCGGCAGCATGGCTTACCATCTCCAGCTACCTCCCGATGCCCAAATTCATGATGTCTTCCATGTATCACTGATAAAGCCTTTCAAGGGTGATTCACTGATGTTGCACACTCCTCTGCTGACCCTTCATGATGGTCACGTCTTACCATCTCTAGCCCGGGTCTTTCAGGCTCACCGCGTCAAGGATATTTGGGAAATCTTAGTTCAGTGGGCGGAGATGGATCCGGTGGAATCCTCGTGGGAACCATTGACGGAATTGCAGGCCCTCTACCCCAACTTTGAGCTTGAGGACAAGCTCTTTCTCTAGGAGGGCAGTGATGTTATAGACTCCATTGCATCTAGAGTCATGGTTAGATGCAGAACTTAGGTGGGCTCAGTTTCAAATAAGGTTAAGGGTTGGGTCTAATGTAATTTTTAGTTATGTGTTGGGCTCGTCATGGTGGTTTCAGTCAACCTTTGGGAAATGGCGGTTAGTGTCAGACTTTGGGAAGAGTATGGTTGGGGAAATGAAAGGACGTCATGGGAAGAGAATAGCTTGAGGACAAGCTCTTTCTCCAAGTACTTAACCCAGGACCATAAAAATATCATGGCACCCACGGCCTGGGTGTCTGCCTTGTAAATATCCTACAATCATCACATTCCCCTTTTCAACATAACCTCTTTTTATAGAATTCCAAGACTCCACGTCTTTTGTAGGCCTTTCATCAAATATATGATTTGCCTTCTACAAGAGATTGGTTATTTGAACTGTGGTCTGATTGACCTTCAATACTATTGGAACAGATTGACCTTCAATACTCCTGGAACAGTGTGCAGTACTGGAAAAAAATTGACTAATAGCATGACCTACCAAGCAACAATATCTCGTGTAAGCATTAATTCGATCAGCTCCCTTGCAGACTCCATATTACCCCACTTTGCATAACCTTCCCCAAACTCAAAGTCAAATACCTCCATCGTTGTCTCTTCCAACACAGCCGATATCACCAATGCTGGCAAATCAACCATTTCCTCTATTCGTGCATCTTTCCCTGGTTGTTTTCTTAGTAAAACCTCCAGTAATATTATCCCAAAAGCTTAAGCATTTGTCATAGAATTTTATTTCTTCATCATGTGCAGCTCCAGCACCTTGAATCCATCAGTCTTTGCTGCTACCACCATCTCGTCGGCCACGGCAGGGACCAACAGCTTGTCGAGACTAAATTCTGTTTGTCTAGCAACAAAAATTTCTTCGATGAGGACATTATTGGATCAAACATTTCTGTGCGTGATCGACATTTCATGAATCATGTGCAAATGGACGAGGCCCCTTACAATGCCCAAGTCGATTTTGTGTCGCCGAACCCAGTTTAGCATTGGCCTTCCTGCACGGGTTCCATGGAGAAGATCAACAAACAGGAAATTGAACATACCTATCTATCCTGATAAGTCCAAACTTTCCTCATCAACTTCATTCAGATGGTTGTGAACACGTCGGTCTTTCTGTATCTTCTTTGTGGCCCTCAAGAACAAGCTTGAGATCCTTGGACTCATCACGCAATCCAGGGTCACCAGCGAAATAACCAGTGGAAGCACAAAATTCGTTCAACTTGGATTTCCAGACTCTGGGCTTCAGCTTTGGATTTCCAGGCTCAGAGAAGTTAGATCGACCCTCTTCAGGATGGCCGAAATGATTCATCGCGACAGAGGCAACTCAGAATTTTTCTGTTTCCAGTTTTGGGAGAAGTTTAGGTTGCCGTGAACAAGGGAGATTTGAGGTCGAACCCAAATCTGGTTGTTCCGATGCGAAATGAGGTGGAACAATGGGGTGCAACAGCTCATCTTCTGGAATGGCACCCTTCCTCTCTGAGGGCTTAATGTGATGCTTCTCGATTTCGGGTTTCCTGGCTTTGAATGTCAGCTCTGGATTTCCCTACTTGAAGATTTGAGGTTGAACGATCTTCATCTCTATGGCCTTAGCCAGATGCATCTCGATTGTGGCCCATTCCTCAAACATTTTAATCGAAGATTGATGCATCTCCTATTGCATCTCACCTACTATTGTGTGCAAATCTTGATGCATCTTACATGCAATTGTGAGAAAATCCAGGAGTATGGCAAGTATTTCCTCTTGGGTTGAAGAATCGATCATTGTGTTTCCACTATGATACCAGTTGTTACGGTCCATGATCTAACACAGCGATTCATAGGGAAGAAGAAGAGATGAGAAGAATCAAGCCGAAGGGAAGCTTGAAAACCCTAGGTTTGTTAAGAAGAATGCACACCCCTGAACTCATTTAGGAGAACTCAAAACCCTTGTTTACACTAAATCAAGACTTACCCTTTCTCATTTATTTCACCCCTTAAGTAGGGTTCACGTTAACAAGGTTCAAGATAAAATATTACAATAATGCCCCTATGGCATATTAACTCTTCAGCTAAAATAAAAATAAAGCAAAAGTAAATTGAAAGAAAACCAATTAACTTAATACTAAATGACTGAGCCACTGCATGAATCGACCTGCTATTGAGTTCATAACACAAGCACTTCCGTTGTATTCCTTAGGTCTTTCTTGTCATCCAAAACAACACCCCCAGCAACAAGGAGAAGGTCCCTAAGGTTTCCTCTGGAAGATGGTTCAAAAACATCAGAGAAGTAAAAGTAAACTCTACTGAATTGTCATAAAGTGGGACCCACCATGGAGCATGAGCTAGTGGGACCGACCATGAAGATGTGGGATACGAAGAAGAGTCCTCACCCAAGCCAGCACAAGTTAAGAAGATAAGAAGCACAAGCTTAATTGAGTTAGAAGACTTAAAGATCAAGTGGAACCCACAAAGATACCATGACCTGGTAACCTTATCATTATGAGCATGAAGATCATGTGGGACCCACAAGGATAAGGCCATGAGCTGGCCTCCTCCCTTATATTCACGTTATTGAAGAAGAGTTATTGTTCAACTCATATTAGACTTCTAGTAGATTGTGTTGATAGACTTATCTTAGAGAGTTAGAGTTGGAATGTAATTAGAAGATTGAAAGGTTAATTCTATAAGGGCTCTATCACTTCCTCTACTATAAATATAGGTGTTTTAATTCTGAATTAATCAAGTTATACATCTCCTTCTTGAGTAAATCTCTCTCTCTTTGCTTGGCTCACATCTCTCTTTTCCTTTTTTCTTCTCTCTACCCTAGAGCTCTTCTTCCCTTTTCTTCTTTTTCTTTCTCCTTTCTCTTGCTCAGAATATTGTAAAGGGGACCCCAAATTCAACATGGTATCAGAGCATTAAATTTAGGACCCCTCGTCAAAAGGAATGCTCTAAAGAAGTGATGATCAACACCACTTAAAGAAGGCTCTTTTGTGAAGAAAGATCACAAACCGTGATATAAGTGCTTAATTTTTTTCCTTCATGTTATTGGTTTCAGAATTTAGAAAATGATTTGAAGATGAGTATGTGAATTCTTTTCATCTTATTATATTGTGGATATGCATGCCTCTCCATCTAGAAGAAGCTATCAAAACAGTTTTGTCGGTTTGGAAATTATGTTAATCAAGACCAATCCATGATCATATTGTTAGAATTGTTTTTCGTGGGAACAAGAGTCCCTTGATATAGAAGATTTTTATTGAGTCTCTTATGAGTGGTATTGTAGGAAAAAATCAGAATAATAATTTAGCATCAATGCTAAAATTTTCCATACATCGAGTTGTTTGAAGAATACTACTTGGTGTTATTGTTAGAGTTTTTTTTTTTTTGAGAAGGGGCTATCATGGCTGAAGAGAATATGAATATCAAAAGTGATATACTGAGAATCACCACTATATCCTTACATGGAGTATCAAAGTTTATGATTTGGTCTACATCGGTTCAAAGGTTTCTTATAACAAAAGACCTACTTGGTCACCCCACCACTTGATGACCACTTATTAATGAAGATGATATTTTTTATAACAAATGGTTGAAAAATGATACATTGGTGATTAGTTGGCTAATCAACAATATGTAAGAACATGTCTTCAACAATGTCATTCATCTTGACACTGCTAAACAAATTTGGGAGACATGTGCTAAATTGTACTCTTGCCCGGATACTCTACATTGACCAAATGATATTCTCCAAAAGATATTGAATGCTAAACAAGGAGAAAATATCCATGAGTACTTGGCCCACATTAGAGTCTTTCTTTAAGAGTGAAAGTTAGCTTTGCCTTCAACCACAAATATTTCTATCCAAGACAAGCATAAGGAAGCCTTAATTACTGCTATTTGCCTTACAAATATTAAACCCCATCATGAGATTACCAAGAATCAACTTTTGAGTGCTTCTGTTGTCCCCAAGTTTGATAATGTATGTGCAACACTACTCCGTATTCCAGACACTTCTTCCTCCACTACTAAAGTATCATGCGCTATGTATTCAGATCATAGAGGACCATCATCTGATTATGGCCGAGGTCATGGCAGAGGTTATAGAGGAGGAAGAGGAAGAGGTGGAAGGACATAGTGTTGGCAGAGAAAATGGGAAAGAAAGTACTCATTGTAAGAAATTTCGCCACACTATAGATCAATGTTATTACAAGGATTACAAGGCATGAGGTTACTGTGGATAATATGGTCATTATAAAGATTTATGCTATAAAGCCAATGGACAGTTAGAATTGACAAAGGCTAATCAAGCCTTTGTAAGTGAAACAAAAAAAAAATAGACTTATAAATTATTCACGACTGCGAGAATATATCATCACCAGAAGGTATGATAACCAAATCGAATTCCAGAGGGTCTGGATTCGACAATTAAAAGATCGTCTCGCATGAGTTCAAACCAAACTCAAAGAGCTCGAAGAAAATCCTTTAGTTGTAGATTATAACAACGAAGGAAGAAGAATAATCCGAGATGGACGATTCCTAGGACTTGGTCCAGTAGGATTAAAACAAGTTATCAAAGACCTGAAACACCAAATCTGGATTGAACAACTTGAACTTCAAGAATATGCTATCTAAGCAATTCTTAGAAGATTTGGTAATCATTCTGCAAAGAGAAATCTTCTAAGAATGACCCATGAAGAAACCGTATCTCAACCTGTAGACACCGCTTCAACAGGAGAAGCCTCTACAAGTACATATGGCAAACCAGAAAAAACAAAATACTGGTATGTTGTCTTCATAGGAAGAGAAACAGGAATATATGACAGCTGGGAAGAAGCCCAAACTCAAGTCATAGGATTTCCCGGAAATTCTCACAGAAAATTCCGGACAAAGGACGATGCTAAACAAGCCTGGACAGCATCCCGAAAATAGATGATCTATCGGCAAAAACTTTTAGATCGTTTGCAACAAAAGAGAGAAGGTCTAGCCTTCACTCTCTTACTAAGAAACATGCTTCAACTAGAAGATGATACTACCTTAGCCAAAGAAATGTACAATTTCCATTGGGAAAGGTATACGAATCGCATCCATCTATTTCGATGCAAGATCGACAAAATCAAACAAAAGCTAAACCTCTTAGCTTTGTAAAAATGAATGAGTTTTTCTATTTAATGGATATGGAAACTCCATTACCATTAGGCCTTCTTGACATCACCGGATGGCTTAAAAACCTAGTGTACTTTGCAACACCTTGCATAGCACCTAGAAGAAAGGATCCAGCACCACCTGCTTTTAGGATCGCTTCAAAAGCATCATCCTCCACCGATGATGAAGTTTACGCAGAATATAATACCTTCGGTCATCAACCGATTTATTATGTTCAAGAAGAAAAACCTTCTTCTAGTAAACAAAAAGAGCAACACGACAGTGAACCAGAAGCCTGGAAATCTGATGAAGTTGCAGAAGAAAATACCAAGCAAATAGACTACTCTGCTAAAGACGAAAAGGCAGATGATCTTGGTAAAAGGTTTCGAATGCTTCGTGGTAATGACCATTTTGAAGCAGAAACTTCAAGGGTACGAGATACCCACATGGAAGATAGCTTTCAAGATAACTTCCGAAACCGTACTGCGGTTCATCCGCAAGAATGAGAAAGTTTCTCCCACTCCAAAATATCCCTGGGAGGACAAAGGTATACGACAAAATACACAAATGTCGATCCTTCAAATGCTACTAAGGGACACCAAAACATAGATAGCATAAACCCTTTTGGATTTTACCTCAACTTGGATTGCCCAAGGATGGAGAAAAAGTCCTTAAAGATTGGGAAAGAAGCATGAGCAATGCTGCAAATATGCATGAATCTTGGAACCAAGAATCAACATTTAATTTCTTTACCCATGCTTTACAGGGTAATGTAGCTCTTTGGTGGGACAACCTTCCCGAAGACCAAAAACGAGCTAATACCTCAATATCGATAGCCAATATCTTGAAAGGATTAGTGGCTAATATATCAAAGGAATTTCTAGGAATACATCCAACCCTAGAAGCCTACAATGAGAGTACTAAACAAAGAAAACGTTTAGAAACTCTTCAAAAATTAAACAAGTTACAAATCTGTAACATTTGTTTTTATGAGAAGTATTACTGCGAGTTTGCAAGTTACTTCTATAAACTACACAAAGAAGATCAGAAACCTTATCTGTCTATCTTTTATGCAAAATTGCCAGAACCATTTGCACATGTAGCATAAAAAGACTACATTACAAAGTATTGGCAAAACAATCCAGAACTTGGTACTTTAACCATGGATATTTTCCTAAAAATTGATACGTTAGGAAGAAGACATAGATTTGTACAAGACATGTTAGCAAATCTTTGTGAAGCCCAAAAACTACAAAAGAAAAGTAGTAAGGCAAATAAACAAACATTATGTTGTTCAAACCAAAACAAAAATGTAGGAGCTTATGGTTGCAAAACCACCTCCCATATGCAACGAAAATATCCTAAGAAATTTCAACAGAAAAAATTTAGGATACAAAAAAGTTCTACAACAAGGTATACTCCTAAAAAGAGATACTTTCGGAAAAGAACAAATTCTGGCCCCACCACATCCAGTAAAGGGTCAAATGCACACTGCCCAAAGGGAAAAACCCCAAGCAAATGCAAATGCTGGATATGCCAGAAAGAAGGACATTTCGCCAGAGATTGTCCAAATGATAAACAACAATGGCGGTATAGTACATACATGTTACTAGCCGAAGAAAATGGATTGGAAATCATCCATTACGATGACATCCAGTCCGAAGATGAAGTGTATGAACTTCATCTCGAAACTGAGTCCTCCTCCTCGGAAAACTCAGAGAACATGTCAGACTCTTCAGGCTCCTTCTCTGAATGAGTATCCGCATAAACGCAGAGCATGTTGCATCTGAAAATTCTTATATCACGATCATGCTTAAACTACCAGGATATATCAAATTCCATATACACGCTCTCGTAGATACAGGAAGTTCATATTGTCTAGCTCGGCAAAATCTACTTCCCACAGATCTATGGAAACCACTTGAAGCGCCCCTTCAAGTAACAGTTGGCTCCGGAGAAACTTTCTCTCTTCCTGTCGAAGCCCGCAACATTCATCTCGACATTGGAGGTGAAAAGTTTCTGATTCCAAAACTCATTAGTTTAGGATCAAACATAAATTCCGGACCAGATTTAGTCCTAGGAAATGAATGGCTCATGTTTCATGCCCCTGTAGAGCAAACACCAGCCTACTATAAACTTCGATGTCGCACTCGACGTGAAATCGACAATACTGCTGTCTTTGTCTACGCAGTAAAACCTACTGAAGTCTATGCCATTTCTGGCAATGGAGCTGTCCTCCATCAGGTCTTCAAAAAACGCAGCACGCGTGGTGATGAGATTCCTCCCTTAGAAACTCTACTCCTCGCTGAGTCCTGTGAATCTGAAGTTCAGCAACTTCTAGAATCCACTTGTTCTGAGAAACCTTTAGAATGGTGGCATAAACAAAAACCATATGCAGACCTCGAACTTCTTGATCCTGAAAAAGAAATCCGAGAAAAACCTATGGTTTATACTCCTACTGATGTTGAAGAATTCTCAACACAGATAAATGATTTGCTGGCTCAAGGTTTAATCCACGCAAGTCATTCTCCACATACATCTCCTGCTTTCTGGGTACGGAATCACGCAGAGATAAAACGAGGTAAAGCTCGAATGGTCATTAACTATAAAAAGGTTAATGAAGCCACAAAAATGGATGGCTACTATCTTCCTAACAAAGAAAGATTGATAGCTGCCATAAGAGGAAAACAATGGTTTTCTAAATTTGATTGCAAATCTGGGTTTTGGCAAATTCATCTAACCGAATGAGCTATTCCCCTAACTGCATTCAGTTGTCCTTCAGGACATTATGAGTGGCTTGTAATGCCCTTTGGGTTAAAACAAGCACCCAACACATTTCAAAGAAGAATGGATGATATCCTCAAACCATTCTTTAAATTTTGCTTAGTTTATGTTGATGATATCCTAGTCTTTTCAGAAACCAAGGATCAACATAAAGAGCAATTACTGAAGGTCTTAAATGCCTTAAAAAAATGCTGGGATAGCATTCAGCAAAAAGAAATCAGAGTTGTTTAAAACCAAGATAGATTTCTTAGGTCTAAACATCTCAAAAGGAGAAATCATTCTTCAAAATCATATTTTGGAAAAACTAGCTACTTTTCCGAATGAAATTGAAGATATAAAACAACTTCAACGTTTCTTAGGATGCCTAACATATGCTGAACAATTCATACAGAATTTAGCAGAAATTAGGAAACCCCTTCAAAAAAAACTAAAGAAAGACGTCAAATGGGAATGGACACCCACTGATAGTCTTGAAGTAATCCGGATCAAACAAATGATGAAACACCTCCCGGTGTTGACTCTACCCGATCCAGATGCAAATCTGATTTTAGAAACTGACGCCTCTGATCACACTTGGACAGCAGTCCTAAAATGCAAAATCAATGATTCTGAAAGAATATGCAAATATACATCAGGAACATTTTCATCTTCTGAAACAAACTATCATTCTTATGAAAAAGAAATTTTAGCAGTAAAGAATGGGATAAAAAAATTTTATATTTATCTCGCTCCCAAAGAATTTCTGGTAAGAACTGACTGTAAAAATTTTATCGGTTTTATGGCAAGAAATTTAGAAGATTCACTTTGTCACGGTAGGTTACTCCGTTGGCAGCAATGGTTCTTTCAATTCTCTTTTACTGTTGAACACATTAAAGGAGATAAAAAATATTTACCTGACACTCTTACTCGAGAATTTTCTTGTGTTACAGACAGGTAAAACGGATCCCCTCAGCAGCACCCTGACGGACCTAGCAGCAGCAATTGCCACACTCACGGTATTGCTCTCAACCCTACAGTCACTATTCAATAGTCTTTTAGTTCTCTCAGAACGAGGAGACATACATGAGAATTGTGCCCGTTACGGGTTAAGTGGAGAACTCTTACAACTCAAGGTTAAAGAATTAACCGAAGAGTTAAAAGAACTCACTCTACGGCATGAAATGCCAAGCTCCTCCGGGACTTCTACCGGATCTCCATTGCGAGAAAAGGAAGCTACAACGTCAGCTAATCAGCAGACGGATGACTTTAGTGTTTTGATAAACACAGGTCGACCCGGGATTTCTACCGGTCATGCTAGGCATGAGAAGGAAATCACAACCCAATCTTCTTTGAAGATAGGGGAATCAGGGATTTCTACCTGCCAGTCAAGAGCTGGAAAGGAAACCTTAACGATTTCGTTGAAATCGGAATCAGGGACTTCTACCTGTCAGTCTAGAGCTGAAAAGGAAGTCTTAACGGATCCATCCCTGATGGAAACGGACTTGTCTAGGAATGAGAAATCATTCAAGACAAAATTGGTTACCCCGTCTGAGTTTACAAGGTTGAAAAGCCTAAATAAACCAGATAAACCTAGTTTTAATGAGTTTGAGTTTTTAAAGAAATTTAAACCTTTAAAACTTTTGGACATTATGTCTGAAGAACCCTCGCTACGCCCTCAGCAGGTGGACATCGTTCGTTCAAGGATCGAATCCGATCATACTGTTCAATTCCAGAGATGGAATGAATAAATTGGACAAGGGATGAACACTCCCTTCTTCACCACTGAGCCCAGCAACAGTTGGAATCAAGTGAAGCTGAGTCATGAAATAGACTCAAAATATGCATCCATGCTTTATGCATTTGGATTCATAACACAAATGGTATTGCCCTCCACCGACTTATCAGTATTGGAGAAAATGCCAAAGGAAATTATGGAGGCTTGCAAAAGCTTTATCTCCATAACGAAGAGTAAAGGAATTCGACTGCATTTCGTTTCCTGTATTGCTGAAATTGTTACTGACACAAAAATGTTTCCAAGCATTTCCGTCGTGACTATTGAAGGCATCAAAGAAGGTGACGCCAACATGGAATATGATCCCAGACATGTTCCAACAGCCAAGCCTTGCCCAGAAGCAGTCTGGCCAACCAGGCGTATCCGCGGGCTCAAAAACCTGATAAAGCTCATGAAGCAGCTGATTCAGAAAAAGAGAAGCTTCATCTACAAGACCTCCGTCCCATTGATGATCATCTCTAAAAGTTATAAAGAGACTCCGGCAACCGTCCAAACCAGTCTCGAAGCTACGCTGAAGAAACTTCTTGGAGGAAATATCCCCTTCAGCAAAACATAAAAGGAGAGCTTCTGCCAGATGGCCCAGAAGACTTTTCCAAAGGAGCACACCTGCAAATTGTGCACAGAAAGGCAGCTGTCCGAATGAGCAGTCAGCAGCCACGTCAACCGACTAGTCAGCAGCCAAGTCAGCAGACTAGGCCCACGATGAAAACAAAGTCAGCAAAGGCGGCTCAAAAGTCCGCAATGACGGCTACACCAAGTCAACAAAGATGGTGAAAAAAGATTCCTGCACGTCATCATCATGATGTCACAAGCAGAAAAGACATTTCTACCCCTGCTTTCGGCGCCGAAAGGTAATAATGCAAGGGCAAAAGAGACATGCCAAAAAGACAAAAGTTACCCTTTGTCTTTAAACGCATACCTTACAATCAAGGGTAAAGGTGGAAAAGCTGAAAAATCTTCAGCTATAAATACGATGCTCCTCCAGAGGAAAATCATTGAAACTTGGAGCAACTCACCAATAGACGAGCATTAGTTCCGACGAAGAAGGCAATTTCTGGCGATCTTTCTCCGGCAAGTTCCTCAAGCACGGTATGTGCTTAAACAGCCGTAATGGTTGAGTAGAAAAGAGGGAACCGACCGGTGCCACGGTCGGTAACTTCTGGAGTTATGTAGATAAGTAGTTTTCTTTTCCTTTTTTAAGGGTATGTATTTTATGTTTGGTTTTTAGACAATGTTTTTATATTTCCGCATGTTTGTAATATTGTGATTCGTACAGTAGTTGTTTTTACTGTTCATGTTCCGCATTTATAAATATGATCTCCACAGTAGTTGTTATTACTGTTCATATTCCGCATCTATGTATTGATCTCCACAGTGTTTGTTTTTACTGTTCCATAGTTACTGTTCAAAAGTACTGTTCATTTTTACTATTCACTGTTACTATTCATGTTTACTGTTCACTCGACAAGAAGAAATAGTATCGAAATAGTGCCAAATAGGACTGACGCTAGAGACTTAGAATTATTCGGCTACGCTCCGAGGTAGAAAATGAAACGGAGCTGTGCTCTACCCTGTTGAAGCAGCCATGGAGCCGCAACGGTTAATAGGAACGGCTCGGGGCCCTCTGAAGACCGTGAGGACCACAACGACGGAATTGCCCACGTGGTGGTAAGCCGGTAGGAATAGGGTCAAACCCCGAAGAAGTTCTAGGTAGCAGCAGAAGTCATGTTGGGCCTACTAGATAGCTATGAAATAGACACAAATGAGTACATAACGGTGACATGTGGTAGGAAGCAGGAAAGTAGCCTAATGGTAAACTGATAGGACGGACGAAGTGTGACTATAGGAATAGTATTGTGTGAGTCATTGTTGTTTTCCGCTGCCCATAGATGTCATCCTCTGCCCGTAGCTCGAGACTGGCAGGTAGAAGTCCCTAGGATTTTAGTTCCGCTGCCCTCTTCCCTAGGTTGTCTTCCGCCGTGTCGTCTGTAAAATGGTATCAGAGCCGAGTATTAGACTTGGTTTTGTATGTGTCAAAGAAGTCAAAGCTTATCTTTGATTCTTTTTGTTTAGGTATACATACTCCCAAACAGTTACGACCCATACCGGTCACATCCCAAGTAACATTTGTAAGGAACAAATGTACTAATGTACCAAAGACCTCAACTGGTAGGTCAGAAGGAACTCAACGGTCCTTCTTACGACACCGTGTATAAAACTGGACACACAAATGTTTGTCCAATAATAGGCTATCCACATGGATGGCATGACAAGAATAATACAATATTAAATAATATAATGGATTTAGTTGGTGATATACATCACAGCTTCTTTCTGAAAAGATGCTGGGAAAAATACACCCCAGAAAGCGTTGCTTTCCTATGCGTAGGAATAGAAAGTGACGTTAATGAACAAGTATAGAATCTCAAGAGAAGAATTAATGCCCATCTTGAGGTACTTAAAACAGGAAATACTGAAGAAACAGTACGTTTCCTTACAGATCTACAAAGCTATGTGGATCAAGAAATAAATCCTTCTAGGATCTTAGCACCAATTCGAGAAGCGAAAATAAAGATGGTTAATAACAAACCATCAAAAAAGGAGTTACAAGAAGTAATTTGCAAAATATCTTCTGTAAAAACTCATCATGGAACAGATAGAGATCGTCTTATACGAGACATCTGCGCCTTAACACAAAATGAGGAATTGAGAGAACTAGTTATATAACACATAACTCCTTTCATCACTTTGTATCAATTGGAACGATTGCTTGAACTCCTGTTCCAAAAATTAGAAGAGACCGCAACTCATCTAAAATTCCTAAATGACTGAACAAATAGGAATAGAATGTACTTCTCTCCAAAACAGTGTTCATATACATCATGAAACACAGGGAGAATACGATGAACATCCTAATCTCATGCAGGATGGACAAAAGTGGACAATCAGTATCCCTCGGATAACTGAAGTCTACAACAAAGATTGGATTGAATTCCAAAAGAAATCCTTCGTCTTCCAGAAGGAACTATCTGTAGAAATACAGGATACCGACTCAGGTACTTTCTGCTACAGATTATTAAGTGAATCTGACTTAGCTAAGCTAAAACGATTCAAATATGTCCATTATGGACTAGTTCGTATAGGATTAGACCCCTTAATACGAATCAATCAGAATTTACCCTTCATAGCAGCTATAGTAGATAACTCTGTGAAGAATAATTTTGAAAAAGCCCTACTCGTCTGTAAAATGGTATCAGAGCCGAGTATTAGACTTGGTTTTGTATGTGTCAAAGAAGTCAAAGCTTATCTTTGATTCTTTTTGTTTAGGTATACATACTCCCAAACAGTTACGACCCATACCGGTCACATCCCAAGTAACATTTGTAAGGAACAAATGTACTAATGTACCAAAGACCCCAAATGGTAGGTCAGAAGGAACTCAACGGTCCTTCTTACGACACCGTGTTGAAAACTGGACACACAAATGTTTGTCCAATAATAGGTTATCCACATGGATGGCATGACAAGAATAATCCAATATTAAATAATATAATGGATTTAGTTGGTGATATACATCACAACTTCTTTCTGAAAAGATGCAGGAGTAGAGAAAGTAGTTTATGACAATAGTGGGAGATAAATCACCACGCTAGCTACCATTTGTATAACTCCTCCATTTGTATAAATTCTGATTGATTCGTATTAAGGGGTCTAATCCTATACGAACTAGTCCATAATGGACATATTTGAATCGTTTTAGCTTAGCTAAGTCAGATTCACTTAATAATCTGTAGCAGAAAGTACCTGAGTTGGTATCCTGTATTTCTACAGATAGTTCCTTCTGGAAGACAAAGGATTTCTTTTGGAATTCAATCCAATCTTTGTTGTAGACTTCAGTTATCCGAGGGATACTGATTGTCCACTTTTGTCCATCCTGCATGAGATTAGGATGTTCATCGTATTCTCCCTGTGTTTCATGATGTATATGAACACTGTTTTGGAGAGAAGTACATTCTATTCCTATTTGTTCAGCCATTTAGGAATTTTATATGAGTTGAGGTCTCTTCTAATATTTGGAACAGGAGTTCAAGCAATCGTTCCAATTGATACAAAGTGATGAAAGGAGAGATGTGTTGTATAACCAGTTCTCCCAATTCTTCATTTTGAGTTAAGGCGCAGATATCTCGTATAAGACGATCTCTATCTGTTCCATGATGAGTTTTTACAGAAGATATTTTGCGAATTACTTCTTGTAACTCCTTTTTTGATGGTTTGTTATTAACCATCTTTATTTTCGCTTCTCGGATTGGTGCTAAGATCCTAGAAGGATTTATTTCTTCATCCACATAGCTTTGTAGATCTGTAAGGAAACGTATTGTTTCGTCAGTATTTCCTGTTTTAAGTACCTCAAGATGGGCATTAATTCTTCTCTTGAGTTTCTGTACTTGTTCATTAACGTCACTTTCTATTCCTACGCATAGGAAAGCAACGCTTTTTGGGGTGTATTTTTCCCAGCATCTTTTCAGAAAGAAGCTATGATGTATATCACCAACTAAATCCATTATATTATTTAATATTGGATTATTCTTGTCATGCCATCCATGTGGATAGCCTATTATTGGACAAACATTTGTGTGTCCAGTTTTCAACACGGTGTCGTAAGAAGGACCGTTGAGTTCCTTCTGACCTACCAGTTGGGGTCTTTGGTACATTAGTACATTTGTTCCTTACAAATGTTACTTGGGATGTGACCGGTATGGGTCGTAACTGTTTGGGAGTATGTATACCTAAACAAAAAGAATCAAAGATAAGCTTTGACTTCTTTGACACATACAAAACCAAGTCTAATACTCGGCTCTGATACCATTTTACAGACGACACGAGTCTCTAGCAGACTCTGACAGCGGAATACTGATACCAAAGCACTATTGCTATGATATCGACACAAAGTCTCTAATAGACTTGTACACACAGCGGAAGACAACCTAGGGAAGAGGGCAGCAGAACTAAAATCCTAGGGACTTCTACCTGCCAGTCTCGAGCTACGGGCAGAGGATGACATCGACGGGCAGCGGAAAACAACAATGACTCACACAATACTATTCCTATAGTCACACTTCATCCGTCCTGTCAGTTTACCATTAGGCCACTTTCCTGCTTCCTACCACATGTCACCGTTATGTACTCGTTTGTGTCTATTTCATAGCTATCTAGTAGGCCCAACATGACTTCTGTTGCTACCTAGAACTTCTTCGGGGTTTGACCCTATTCCTGCCGGCTTACCACCACGTGGGCAATTCCGTCGATGCGGTCCTCACGGTCTTCAGAGGGCCCCGAGCCGTTCCTATTAACCGTTGCGGCTCCATGGCTGCTTCAGCAGGGTAGAGCACAGCTCCGTTTCGTTTTCTACCTCGGAGCGTAGCCGAATGATTCTAAGACTCTATCGTCTGTCCTATCTGGCACTATTTCGATACTATTTCTTCTTGACGAGTGAACAGTAATCATGAATAGTAACCATGAACAATAAAAATGAACAGTACTTTTGAACAGTAAATATGGAACAGTAAAAACAAACACTGTGGAGATCAATACATAGATGCGGAATATGAACAGTAATAACAACTACTGTGGAGATCATATTTATAAATGCGGAACATGAACAGTAAAAACAACTACTGTACGAATCACAATATTACAAACATGCGGAAATATAAAAACATTGTCTAAAAACCAAACATAAAATACATACCCTTAAAAAAGGAAAAGAAAACTACTTATCTACATAACTCCAGAAGTTACCGACCGTGGCACCGGTCGGTTCCCTCTTTTCTACTCAGCCATTACGGCTGTTTAAGCACATACCGTGCTTGAGGAAGTTGCCGGAGAAAGATCGCCGAAAATCGCCTTCTTCGTCGGAACTAATGCTCGTCTATTGGTGAGTTGCTCCAAGTTTCGATGATTTTCCTCTGGAGGAGCATCGTATTTATAGCTGAAGATTTTTCAGCTTTTCCACCTTTACCCTTGATTGTAAGGTATGCGTTTAAAGACAAAGGGTAACTTTTGTCTTTTTGGCATGTCTCTTTTGCCCTTGCATTATTATCTTTCGGCGCCGAAAGCAGGGGTAGAAATATCTTTTTTGCTTGTGACATCATGATGATGACGTGCAGGAATCTTTTTTCGCCATCTTTGTTGACTTGGTGTAGCCGTCATTGATGACTTTTGTAGCCGTCATTGCGGACTTTTGAGCTGCCTTTGCTGATTTTGTTTTCGTCGTGGGCCTAGTCTGCTGACTTGGCTGCTGACTAGTCGGTTGACGTGGCTGCTGACTGCTCATTCGGACAGCTGCCTTTCTGTGTACAATTTGCAGGTGTGCTCCTTTGGAAAAGTCTTCTGGGCCATCTGGCAGAAGCTCTCCTTTTATGTTTTGCTGAAGGGGATATTTCCTCCAAGAAGTTTCTTCAGCGTAGCTTCGAGACTGGTTTGGACGGTTGCCGGAGTCTCTTTATAGCTTTTAGAGATGATCGTCAATGGGATGGAGGTCTTGTAGATGAAGCTTCTCTTTTTCTGAATCAGCTGCTTCATGAGCTGTATCAGGTTTTTGAGCCCGCGGATACGCCTGGTTGGCCAGACTGCTTCTGGGCAAGGCTTGGCTGTTGGAACATGTCTGGGATCATATTCCATGTTGGCGTCACCTTCTTTGATGCCTTCAATAGTCACGACGGAAATGCTTGGAAACATTTTTGTGTCAGTAACAATTTCAGCAATACAGGAAACGAAATGCAGTCGAATTCCTTTACTCTTCGTTATGGAGATAAAGCTTTTGCAAGCCTCCATAATTTTCTTTGGCATTTTCTCCAATACTGATAAGTCGGTGGAGGGCAATACCATTTGTTTTATGAATCCATATGCATAAAGCATGGATGCATATTTTGAGTCTATTTCATGACTCAGCTTCACTTGATTCCAACTGTTGCTGGGCTCAGTGGTGAAGAAGGGAGTGTTCATCCCTTATCCAATTTGTTCATTCCATCTCTGGAATTGAACAGTATGATCGGATTCGATCTTTGAACGAACGTTGTCCACCTGTTGAGGGCGTAGCGAGGGTTCTTCAGACATAATGTCCAAAAGTTTTAAAGGTTTAAATTTCTTTAAAAACTCAAACTCATTAAAACTAGGTTTATCTGGTTTATTTAGGCTTTTCAACCTTGTAAACTCAGACGGGGTAACCAATTTTGTCTTGAATGATTTCTCATTCCTACACAAGTCCGTTTCCATCAGGGATGGATCCGTTAAGACTTCCTTTTCAGCTCTAGACTGACAGGTAGAAGTCCCTGATTCCGATTTCAACGAAATCGTTAAGGTTTCCTTTCCAGCTCTTGACTAGCAGGTAGAAATCCCTGATTCCCCTATCTTCAAAGAAGATTGGGTTGTAATTTCCTTCTCATGCCTAGCATGACCGGTAGAAATCCCGGGTCGACCTGTGTTTATCAAAACACTAAAATCATCCGTTTGCTGATTAGCTGATGTTGTAGCTTCCTTTTCTCGCAATGGAGATCCGGTAGAAGTCCCGGAGGAGCTTGGCATTTCATGCCGTAGAGTGAGTTCTTTTAACTCTTCGATTAATTCTTTAACCTTGAGTTGTAAGAGTTCTCCACTTAACCCGTAACGGGCACAATTCTCATGTATGTCTCCTCGTTCTGAGAGAACTAAAAGACTGTCGAATAGTGACTATAGGGTTGAGAGCAATACTGTGAGTGTGGCAATTGCTGCTGCTAGGTCCGTCAGGGTGCTGCTGAGGGGATCCATTTTACCTGTCTGTAACACAAGAAAATTCTCGAGTAAGAGTGTCAGGTAAATAGTTTTTATCTCCTTTAATGTGTTCAACAGTAAAAGAGAATTGAAAGAACCATTGCTGCCAACGGAGTAACCTACCGCGACAAAGTGAATCTTCTAAATTTCTTGTCATAAAACCGACAAAATTTTTACAGTCAGTTCTTACCAGAAATTCTTTGGGAGCGAGATAAATATAAAAATTTTTTATCCCATTCTTTACTGCTAAAATTTCTTTTTCATAAGAATGATAGTTTGTTTCAGCAGATGAAAATGTTCCTGATGTATATTTGCATATTCTTTCAGAATCATTGATTTTGCATTTTAGGACTGCTGCCCAAGTGTGATCAGAGGCGTTAGTTTCTAAAATCAGATTTGCATCTGGATCGGGTAGAGTTAACACCGGGAGGTGTTTCATCATTTGTTTGATCCGGATTACTTCAAGACTATCAGTGGGTGTCCATTCCCATTTGACGTCTTTCTTTAGTTTTTTTTTGAAGGGGTTTCCTAATTTCTGCTAAATTCTGTATGAATTGTTCAGCATATGTTAGGCATCCTAAGAAACGTTGAAGTTGTTTTATATCTTCAATTTCTTTCGGAAAAGCAGCTAGTTTTTCCAGAATATGATTTTGAAGAATGATTTCTCCTTTTGAGATGTTTAGACCTAAGAAATCTATCTTGGTTTTAAACAACTCTGATTTCTTTTTGCTGAGTGCTATCCCAGCATTTTTTAAGGCATTTAAGACCTTCAGTAATTGCTCTTTATGTTGATCCTTGGTTTCTGAAAAGACTAGGATATCATCAACATAAACTAAGCAAAATTTAAAGAATGGTTTGAGGATATCATCCATTCTTCTTTGAAATGGCATTATAATGTCCTGAAGGACAACTGAATGCAGTTAGGGGAATAGCTCTTTCGGTTAGACGAATTTGCCAAAACCCAGATTTGCAATCAAATTTAGAAAACCATTGTTTTCCTCTTATGGTAGCTATCAATCTTTCTTTGTTAGGAAGATAGTAGCCATCCATTTTTGTGGCTTCATTAACCTTTTTATAGTTAATGACCATTCGAGCTTTACCTCGTTTTATCTCTGCGTGATTCCGTACCAGGAAAGCAGGAGATGTATGTGGAGAATGACTTGCATGGATTAAACCTTGAGCCAGCAAATCATTTATCTGTGTTGAGAATTCTTCAACATCAGAAGGAGTAAAAACCATAGGTTTTTCTCGGATTTCTTTTTCAGGATCAAGAAGTTCGAGGTCTGCATATGGTTTTTGTTTATGCCACCATTCTAAGGGTTTCTCAGAACAAGTGGATTCTAGAAGTTGCTAAACTTCAGATTCACAGGACTCAGCGAGGAGTAGAGTTTCTAAGGGAGGAATCTCATCACCACGCGTGCTGCATTTTTTGAAGACCTGATGGAGGACAGCTCCATTGCTAGAAATGGCATAGGCTTCAGTAGGTTTTACTGCGTAGACAAAGACAGCAGTATTATCGATTTCACGTCGAGTGCGACATCGAAGTTTATAGTAGGCTGGTGTTTGCTCTACAGGGGCATGAAACATGAGCCATTCATTTCCTAGGACTAAATCTGGTCCGGAATTTATGTTTGATCCTAAACTAATGAGTTTTGGAATCAGAAACTTTTCACCTCCAATGTCGAGATGAATGTTGCGGGCTTCGGCAGGAAGAGAGATAGTTTCTCCGGAGCCAACTGTTACTTGAAGGGGCGCTTCAAGTGGTTTCCATAGATCTGTGGGAAGTAGATTTTGCCGAGCTAGACAATATGAACTTCCTGTATCTACGAGAGCGTGTATATGGAATTTGATATATCCTGGTAGTTTAAGCATGACCGTGATATAAGAATTTCCAGATGCAACATGCTCTGCGTTTATGCGGATACTCATTCAGAGAAGGAGCCTGAAGAGTCTGACATGTTCTCTGAGTTTTCCGAGGAGGAGGACTCAGTTTCGAGATGAAGTTCATACACTTCATCTTCGAATTGGATGTCATCGTAATGGATGATTTCCAATCCATTTTCTTCGGCTAGTAACATGTATGTACTGTACGGCCGTTGTTGTTTATCAATTGGACAATCTCTGGCGAAATGTCCTTCTTTCTGGCATATCCAGGATTTGCATTTGCTTGGGGTTTTCCCCTTTGGGCAGTATCCATTTGACCCTTTACTGGATGTGGTGGGGCCAGAATTTGTTCTTTTCTGAAAGTATCTCTTTTTAGGAGTATACCTTGTTGTAGAACTTTTTTGTATCCTAAATTTTTTCTGTTGAAATTTCTTAGGATATTTTCGTTGCTTATGGGAGGTGGTTTTGCAACCATAAGCTCCTACATTTTTGTTCTGGTTTGAACAACATAATGTTTGTTTATTTGCCTTACTACTTTTCTTTTGTAGTTTTTGGGCTTCACAAAGATTTGCCAACATGTCTTGTACAAATCTATGTCTTCTTCCTAACGTATCAATGTTTAGGAAAATATCCATGGTTAAAGTACCAAGTTCTGGATTGTTTTGCCAATACTTTGTAATGTAGTCTTTTTCTGCTACATGTGCAAATGGTTCTGGCAATTTTGCATAAAAGATAGATAGATAAGGTTTCTGATCTTCTTTTTGTAGTTTATAGAAGTAACTTGCAAACTCGCAGTAATACTTCTCATAAAAACAAATGTTACAGATTTGTAACTTGTTTAATTTTTGAAGAGTTTCTAAACGTTTTCTTTGTTTAGTACTCTCATTGTAGGCTTCTAGGGTTGGATGTATTCCTAGAAATTCCTTTGATATCTTAGCCACTAATCCTTTCAAGATATTGGCTATCGATATTAAGGTATTAGCTCGTTTTTGGTCTTCGGGAAGGTTGTCCCACCAAAGAGCTACATTACCCTGTAAAGCATGGGTTAAGAAATTAAATGTTGATTCTTGGTTCCAAGATTCATGCATATTTGCAGCATTGCTCATGCTTCTTTCCCAATCTTTAAGGACTTTTTCTCCATCCTTGGGGCAATCCAAGTTGAGGTAAAATCCAAAAGGGTTTATGCTATCTATGGTTTGGTGTCCCTTAGTAGCATTTGAAGGATCGACATTTGTGTATTTTGTCGTATACCTTTGTCCTCCCAGGGATATTTTGGAGTGGGAGAAACTTTCTCGTTCTTGCAGATGAACCGCAGTACGGTTTCGGAAGTTATTTTGAAAGCTATCTTCCATGTGGGTATCTCATACCCTTGAAGTTTCTGCTTCAAAATGGTCACTACCACGAAGCATTCGAAACCTTTTACCAAGATCATCTGCCTTTTTGTCTTTAGCAGAGTAGTCTATTTTCTTGGTATTTTCTTCTGCAACTTCATTAGATTCCCATGCTTCTGGTTCACTGTCGTGTTGCTCTTTTTGCTTACTAGAAGAAGGTTTTTCTTCTTGAACATAATAAATCGGTTGACGACCGAAGGTATTATATTCTGCGTAAACTTCATCATCGGTGGAGGATGATGCTTTTGAAGCGATCCTAAAAGCAGGTGGTGCTGGATCCTTTCTTCTAGGTGCTATGCAAGGTGTTGCAAAGTACACTAGGTTTTTAAGCCATCCGATGATGTCAGGAAGGCCTAATGGTAATGGAGTTTCCATATCCATTAAATAGAAAAACTCATTCATTTTTACAAAGCTAAGAGGTTTAGCTTTTGTTTGATTTTGTCGATCTTGCATCGAAATAGATGGATGCGATTCGTATACCTTTCCCAATGGAAATTGTACATTTCTTTGGCTAAGGTAGTATCATCTTCTAGTTGAAGCATGTTTCTTAGTAAGAGAGTGAAGGCTAGACCTTCTCTCTTTTGTTGCAAACGATCTAAAAGTTTTTGCCGATAGATCATCTATTTTCGGGATGCTGTCCAGGCTTGTTCAGCATCGTCCTTTGTCCAGAATTTTCTGTGAGAATTTCCGGGAAATCCTATGACTTGAGCTTGGGCTTCTTCCCAGCTATCATATATTCCTGTTTCTCTTCCTATGAAGACAACATACCAGTATTTTTAGGCAAAAGTGTATGAACTTCATCTCAAACCTGAGTCTTCCTCCTCGGAAAACTCCGAAAATATGAGTGACTCTTCAGGCACAACTTTTGCCTAAAAATAGGTCATGCTTTTGCTTACCTGTTATACAAATGGCAGCTAGCATGGTGATTTATCTCCCACTATTGTCATAAACTACTTTCTCTACTCCTGGATCATGCATTATAGAGAATTTTATAATTAACCTGATACTCTTACCACTCGAGAATTTTCTTGTGAAGAACAGCCTACAAAATCAGCAGCATAGAAAATTTTTACTGATGAAGAGTATGAGCTATTTCAGAAAATGAAGACAATGTTGGGTTCTTCTCCTAGTTCCTCCACAACTACTGCTTCACTACTACTTCAGGTATGCTATCTTCCTCATCTTCATCCTGGATAATTGACTCAAGAGCCTCCAAGCATCTTATAGGTAACAAAAATTTATGACATTCTCTATCTCCGAGTCTTTCACACAAGTTTGTTACCATAGCTAACGGTTCTCGAACCAAAGTCCAAGGGAAAGGATCCACTTCTATCATACCATCACTTCTGCTCACTAATATTCTTTTCATTCCTACTTTCCCTTTGAATCTATTATCTGTTAGTCAGCTCACAAAATATTTTAATTGCTCTGTTACCTTCTCACACACTTCATGTGTATTTCAGGATCTTATAATGAAGCAGGTGATTGGTTGAGGCCATGGACAAGGGGGGCTTTACTACCTGGACATGCCAAAAATGAATATGGTTTCCGCTAGTGAAAATGAGACAAGGTTATGGCACAATCGGTTGGGATATCCATCTGCACAGTTTCTTCATTATATGTTTTCTTCTCTTAAAGTAAGGTCAGAATTTCATTGTGAGGATTGTCAATTGAGTAAACATCAAAGGAGTACATACTCTTCTCGTCCAGAAGTCAAAACCGTTACTACATTTTCTTTAATTCATACTGATGTTTGGGGGCCCTTGAGTGTCTCCAACATTTCTCAAACAAAATATTTTATTATATTTATTGATGATTTCACTCACACAACTTGGTTGTTTGTATTTAAGGAGCATTATGAGATACCATTTATTTTTAAGTCATTTCACTATGGTACTCACACATTTTGGTCAGAAAAAATAAATTCTCCTGTCTGATAATGCCAAAGAACATGATTCCAAAGACCTTGACTTTTTTTGTCATGAATATGGCATTATCCATCAAACATCACGTGTCTACACTCCTCAACAAAATGGTGTAGCCTAACGGAAAAATCGTCATATTCTTGAGGTTGCTCGTGGTTTATTATATGCCATGAAAGTTTCATACTTTTATTGGCCTCATGTTGTCCTTACGGGTTGCTTTCTTATAAATTGTCTACTATCTTCCGTTCTATGTAATAAATCTCCTTACTCTAGATTTTTACCAAATGATGATCCGTTTTTACTACCTTTGAAAGTCTTCTGATGTCAATGTTTTGTTCATAATTTATTTCCTAGACATAGCCAACTTGATCATTGTTGAATTTATGGAAAAGTGAAATACTTCATTGAAAACAATAACTTGTTGTAATCAGAGTACATGAACCTCTCCTTATAATAGAGGAAGGTAGTAGAGTCCAATTACAAATAAAACTACCCTTGTCCCAATTACACCCAAACTCTAACACTTAAAGATAAGTCCTAACATAATTAAATAACTCAATATAGATAAAAGACAAACATAACTCAAACTAAAACTCTTCTTTGATGTGACCATAAGAAAAGATACATTTGTGAGTCCTTGATCTTCCAACTGATGTGATAAGGATGCCAAATCATGGTAATCATTATGTGTCCTACTTCTTATGGGCTTGGGCCCATCTTGTGGGCCTTCCTTAGTCGTGTGGCCCATCTTATAATATTCTTAGATATGTGGGCCTTCATTTGTCGTGTGGGATTGAGCTTAGCTTCCGACAATCATAAATCTATCAAGTGTATCTTCTTGGGATACTCTCGCACACAAAAGGGTTATGTTTATTGTAGTCCCACTCTTCAACGTTTATTTGTGTCCAGGGATGTAACATTTTTTTAAGACTCCTCATTTTATTCTGATAGTGCTCCTCCTGGTCTGTTACCAAGTTCCCCTCGACCAATTGTGCTTCATGAAACAAAGATTATTCAACCCCCAGAGCAAGTGGCCGACACTAGACCACAGAGGTAAGTCCTTCATCCCCAGTTATATTTAGCCCTCAATATGATACTCGTCCTATTGCTGTAAGGAAAGAACCTAGATCATGCACTAGACCTTCTACTTCTCATCCCATTTCAAATTTTGTGTCTCATCAACAACTCTCACCTTTATATTGTCAATTTATTTCTTCTATTTCCTCTATATTTGTCCCATAGTCCTATCAGGAGGCTCTACAACATCCAGGGTGGAAGGTAGAAATGGATGAAGAAATGAAGGCACTTAATGTCAATCAAACATGGTCATTGGTTCCTCTTCCAACAGATAAAAAATCGTTGGTTGCAAGTGGGTTTATACTATCAAACATAATCCGGATGGGTCAATAGCACGACTGAAGGCTCGAGTGGTGGTCAAAGGTTATACTCAGTGTTATGGAATTGATTATAAAGAAACCTTCTCTCCAGTGGCAAAAATGAACTTGGTATGTATATTATTATCTCTAGTGGCCAATTCATCATGATCGATATATTAACTTGATGTAAAAAATGCATTTCTAAATGAGGATATTAAAGAAAAAATTTATATACAACAACCACCTAGGTATGTGGTTGAGGGGGAGTCAGTATGCCACCTAAAAAAATCTTTGTATGGTCTGAAGTTGTCCCCTCGAGCATGGTTTGAAAAATTTAGTCAAGCCCTCATTTGGGCCAGCTTTTACATATGCTTTGGAGATCACTCGGTATTTATTGAAAACACACTGAGAGGTAAGGTAATTCTAGTTGTATATGTTGATGATATCATTTTAACTGGTAGTGATTCCGAGGGCATCCAGAAAACAAAAGAAAAAATATGTGCTGAAATCAAGACGAAGGATCTTGGACTAATCAAATATTTTTTGGGTATTGAAGCATTACAATCCAGACATGGGATTGTGCTATCCCAAAGGAAGTATGCCCTTGATCTACTAGAGGAGACAAGAATGATGGGATGCAAACCAGCAGACATTCCTATGGACTCAAATACAAAATTATGTGGAGACACTGGAGAAGATGTAGATATTGGGAAATATCAAAGATGTAGAATTTAGGATCTCATGAAAGGAACTTTAGATCAATGATGAAGAAGAAGAAGAAGAGAGAAGGAAAGGAGAAGAAGAAGGATGTGGAAGGACAGAGTTTGGATTAATTGAGAAGAGGTTTACGTCAAAGAGAAAATGAGGGTTGGACAAATTTGTGGAAAGAGAGGAGAGTGTTTCAATGCTCTACCTCTTAGCCAATGCTTTTATTTATAGTCTTTACAATGCCCTTAGGGCTACAACTTGATGAAATAAAAGACATAAAAAGAACACATATTTACACCTCTATGCCATCTTTAAGTGAAGTATCATATTTCACACATATGCAACTCCTTAGACATGTGAGTTCTTGCCTAGTGCTTGTGGCCTTGAGCCCATCTTCCAATACTCCCCCTCAAGCTGGAGGAGAAAAGACATCGTAAATACCAAGCTTGCCACATATAAACGATTGGATTTTAGATGTAACGGGTTTAGTGAGAATATCAACTACTTGCTCTTGAGATGACACATGTTTGAGAGAGATTATTCCTGCTTGAAACTTCTCCCGTATAAAATGACAATCCACCTCAATATGTTTAGTTCTTTCATTAAAAACTAGATTGGAAGTAATATGAATGGTTGCTTGATTATCACAATGCAAACCCATGGACCCTTTTTTATAAAAACCTAATTTGGTAAGAAGGGTCCTAACCCATAAGAGTTCACTAACGGTATGGGCCATAGTTCACTAGATCTTGCAACCACATTTTACTTCTTACTTTTCGATGTAACCAAGTTTCCTCCAACCAGAGTACAATATCCTAATGTAGATTTTCTATCATCAGGTGATCCAGCCTAATCTGCATCTGAGAAGCCTTCTATGTTGAAGTGCCCATGTTTTTGATACATCAAACCTCTTCCTTGAGCTCCTTTTAGGTATCGTAATATTCTCTCTAAAGCCTACCAGTCGGTAATTTCTGGTTTGTGCATGAATTGACTCACCATACTTACAGCATATGATATGTCTGGCCTAATTACCGTGAGATAGATCAGTTTTCCCGCGAGTCTTTGATATTTGCCAATATCAATATCTTCTTTATTTGTGGCACATAATTTTACATTTGTATCCATAGGTGTGTTGACTGGTCGACAACCCTTCATTCCTGTTTCTTCAAGGAGATCCAAGACATATTTTCTCTGAGATAATATTATCCCATGTTTGGATTGAAGAACTTCTATACCCAAAAAGTATTTAAGCATACCAAGATCTTTAGTCTTGAATTCCTGACATATCATCTTCTTCACCTCTTATATGCTTAGAGTATCATCATCGGTTAAGATAATATCATCAAAATATACGGCCAATAATATTTTTCCTTTGACAGTATCTTTATAATATATGGAATGATCAACCGAGCACCGATGAAAACTAACCCGTAGAAGTGTTTGACTAAATTTATCAAACCAAGCCCGAGGGGACTGCTTAAGCCCATATAAAGATTTTTTTAATCGGCATATTGATTCCCCCTCAACCACATAACCAGGGGGTTGAACCATATAAATTTCCTCACTTATATCACCATTTAAAAAATCATTTTTAACATCCAATTGATAGACGGGTCATCATGAGTTAGCAGCAATAGATAAGATGATGCGTACCGAATTCAATTTTGCAACAGGAGAGAAGGTCTCATCATAATCTATCCCATAGCACTGAGTATAGCCCTTAGCAATGAGTCGAGCTTTAAGACAAGCAACCGGTCCATTCGGATTATGTTTTACCCAAAAAATCCATTTACAACCAACCGGTCTTTTACCTTTTGGGAGTGATGTTAAGGACCAGGTTTGATTTTTGTATAAGGCGTGCATTTCTTCATCCATAGCGGCCTTCCATCTTGGATGCCTCAGAGCCTCCTGATATGACTGTGGAATGGAAGTAGAAGAAATAGACGCAAGAACTGAACACACTCGAAAGACAAGCGATGGTGAGACATGAAATTTGAGATAGGATGCGAAGTAGTACAAGGATGATGTTCCTTTCTTAAAGCAATAGGCTGGGTATTAAATTCAGGCCCATACATAGGAGGAGAAGGACTTACCTCTGGTGCATCTGACAACTCCATAGGTGAAGGTACGGCCAGTGCATCAGGGGTTGGTTTAACTTCAAGATTGAAAGGCACAAGCGAACAAGGAGTGGTAGAAGGAATAGTCCAACCTAGAGGAGCATCATGGGAGGAGTAGAAGGAGGTGTCCTCAAAGAAAGTCACATCCCTAGAGATACACATCCTCCAAAGGGTAGGATTGTAATAGATATAACCTTTCTGGGAGGGAGAGTACCCCAAAAAAATGCACCTCATAGACTGAGGATCAAGTTTATTTTTGTGTGGGGATGTAACATGAACAAAACAAGTACATCTAAACACTTTCAAAGGAAAATAAAAAGGATCTTCACCATTATATAACACAGAGTAAGGAGTTTTATGATGAAGAACTGATAAAAGTCACCTATTAATAAGAAAGCATGTTGTAAGTATAACATGCGGCCAATAGAAATAGGGTACCTTCATGGAGTAGAGGAGGCCCCAAGCAACACCATTCTGTTGAGGGGTATAGGCACATGATGTTTGATGAATAAGCCCATTACTCTCACAAAATGATTTGAATTCTTAGCATTATCAGATATAAGGATTTGAATTTTCTTCCCAAATTGTGTCAAGACCATAGCATGAAAATTTTTAAACAAAGGATGAATTTTTGAACGCTCTTTAAATAAATATAACCAAGTCACTCGAGTAAAATCATCAACAAAAATGACAAAATATTTAACTTGAGAAATATTTGAGACACATAAAGGACCCCATACAATAGAATGTATTAGCACAAAAGGAGCAGTACTTGTAGTTGTAAGACGAGGATAATATGTACTTCTAATATGTTTACTTAATTGACAAACCTCACAACTGAAATTAGAAAGTTCTTTTAAGGATAGAAGCAAAGAACGAAGTGAAGGGGTAGACGAATGACCAAGCCGGTTGTGCCAAAGTTGGGCCTCAGATGTAGTGGATGATAATGCAGCTAATGGTGGAAGAGTGAAGTAGTACAAGCCCCCCTTTTCATGGCCACCACCAATCACCTGCTTCGTTGTGAGGTCCAAAAATACACAAGAAGACGGTGAGAAGGTGATAGAGCAATTTAATTGTTTGGTTAATTGACTAACCGATAGAAAATTTAAAGGAAATTGAAGGACAAACAAAACACCTTGAAGGGGAATAAATGAGGTAAGAGAGGAGGAACCTTTGCCAAGGACCTTGGTTTGGGTACCATTAGCAATAGTAACAAATTTCTGAGGACGACAAGGAGATAAGGATTGTAACAAGTGTTTGTTACCTGATATATTTTTGGAGGCCCCGGAGTCGATTATCGAAGAGGAAGAAAGCATACCTGAGGCAATAGTAGTAGCAGTAGTAGATGATGAGGGAATAGAGGATTCCATGAAGGACTTCATTTTTTGAAATGCAACATAGTCTTCAGCAGTAAGAGTCACATTTTTGGAGGATGATTCAGCCTTATCTTCATGTTTCTCAATGGTAATAGAAACTGGGTTAGCCGTGACCCAATCAGGCTTGCCATGAAGTTTCCAGCATGTTGCCACAAGGTGGTTCTAACCACCACAGTAAGTGCAAAGTCAAGGCTTAGAACGGGAATTATTCAGACCAGTATGACCACCTCTATTTTCAGCCCCTCTCATAGTTCTACCCCCTCTCCTATTTCTGCCCCATCCTCGGTATGATGAAGATGTACCCCGATTGCCGAAGAACATCGCCGATGGGGCACCAATAGGAGAAGAAGGGGATGGATCATGTATCCGAATTAATGTAGCACTAATGTCATCGAAGGATGGAAGAGCGGAAGAACTTAGAAGCTGAGTTTTTGCAACCTCAAGGTAAGGTTTAATATTCGATAAGCAAATGGATGTTGCCAAGGCTTCTCGTTGTCGTTCTTGAACAGAAATATCAGTGGAGTATGGCTAAGCTATTTTTTATTCTTGGAAAAGGCCCCAAAATCAGGCCAAAAATTCGTGAATATTATCTCCATGTTTAGTATGTAGCATATTTTCTAAGACATCATATATTTTTTGTAATGAGGCAGTACTTGAGTAAAGCTTAGCACAAGTGTCCCATATGTCCTTGGTGGTTTCCAAGTGGACCACATTATTGGCCACATGCTCTTCCATGCTATTGATGATCCAACTTATCACCATGTTATCATTTTTAACCCACTTGTGGTAGGTCTCATCTTCTTCATCAATCGGAGGAGGAAATTTAATAACGTGGCTTAAGAGGTCACTAGTAATAAGAACCCTCCGGACCGATTGTGACCAGCTCTTGTAATTTGAGAGACCTCTTAGTGGAATCGTATTAATGCGGAGTATATCACTCTTATTACTGTTGTGTCCACTCTCCATGATGAAGCAAGTTAAATGTGGAGGTCAAGGGAAAGGGCCTTCTTCAAATAACAATTACTCAATGTAATTTGAAGAACCCGTGGACCAAATCAGTCACCATAAAAAGAGAACAAGAAACCAATTTCCTTCACGAGAACAAGCACCAAATTATCAACAAATTTGTGCCTTTAGCAAGAGAAAATAAAATCCAGCCATCACTCAATTCCTCTTGTATTCTTAAAAACAAAGAGAAGAAGGTAGATGCACCCGATTAGGCCTTAATCCAAACTCCAACACAAACCGAGAGAGAGAAAAAATATTTAGAGAAGATTTAAAGGCAAATCAATATACTTGGAAGAAATTTATCTCAGCTCATGGGATACTTCAACATAAAAAAAATTCAATTGTTGAAGTTCAAAAAGAAACCACAAATGGTAAATAACTGATGGAATTTCACCAAACATATAATGGGCATCCAACAACATAACACAAACCCATGAGCAACATTAAGTAGGAGAAGTTACAGCAACATGTGCTGGAATTCTACCTCAAATGAGATGGGTCCAAGTTAAATAAAGGTAATTGAATCTTAACCATCAATCTTAATAAGACACAAACAACAAATGATCTTGATCACACTTGTAATTGATTTATAAGAAGATCAAGATTATAACATCAATTTAGTCATAAAAATAAATCTTCACAACATATAAAGATTTATCTTGACTTGATGTGATTCAAAGTTCAAGAAGTAGAAAAATAGTAAAGAGGAGTATGTAAATAAGGAAAGGAAACAAAATGTAAATAAGAAGAGAATGAACTTATCTCTTCATGACTGAACTCTTTCTTTTACAACTTCTTGAACAGTTTCCATAATAACTTCATCAAGAAGGATCCTAAACTCCTTGCTCTGATACCATATAGAATTTAGGATCCATGAAAGGAACTTTAGATCAACGAGGAAGAAGAAGAAGAAGAAGAGAAGGAGAGGAGAAGAAGAAGGACGTGGAAGGAGAGAGTTTGGATTAAGGGAGAAGAGGTTTGCATCAAAGAGAAAATGAGGGTTGGACAAATTTGTGGAAAGAGAGGAGAGTGCTTCAATGCTCTACCTCTTAGCCAATGCCTTTATTTATAGTCTTCACAATGCCCTTAGGGCTACAACGTGATCAAATAAAAGACATAAAAAGAACACATATTCACACCTTATGCCATCTTTAAGTGAAGTATCGTATTTCACACATATGCAAGTCCTTTGACGTGTGAGTTTCTTGCCTAGTGCTTGTGGCCTTGAGCCCATCTTCCAACAAAAGACTAGTGGGAAGACCTATCATGTTTCTTGACCAGTAACACGGGGAATGAAAAGGGAGACCTTCTAGGCTGAATAATTCCTTGGGCGAGCATAGTTTGGCATTGGCACTCAATTTCATCCTTCTGTAAGTGGGGGTAACGGTAAGGCCTGACCACCACTGGTCCAGTCCCCAATTTCAACCTTATGCTGTGATCACAATGGTGAATGGGCGGGAGGGGAGTAGGGGACTGAAATAAATCACCAAATTTTTTAAGTAAAGTAGTTAACTTACAATGCTCAGCGCTCTGGACCTGAATTTCCTGAAGAGTGCAAGGCGCAATAGCATGTGTGCTATGAAAGGTAATCTGACGTTGGGCAGCTGTAAACGTCATGGTAAGTGATTTGCAATCCACTAATATAGGCCCCAATGTTTGGAACCATTTAATTCCGAGTACCAAGTCAAACCCCGCCAGTGGAATGACCAAAAAATCGGCTACAAAGGAGTGCCCCTCAATACAAAATGGTGTGGATATAAAGAAACCCACACTGCAGATTTTTGCCCCATTGGCCACTGAGACGGATATGTCAGTGTTCTGCTGAATTACTAACCCAAGTTGTTCTACAGCTGGCTGACTTATGAAGTTATGGGTGCTGCCAAAGTCAACTAAGGCCAGTAACTGGAGGTGGTGCAACCCCACCCGAACTTGCATTGTGTTGGAGCTCTGCATGCCAGTCATAGCATGGAGTGAAATAGCAGGTGTATCCTGTTTGGCCTCAACACTGTCTTCCACTGATTAAACTTCATCTGTGTCATCGAAGACCTCCAAACAGAATAACCTCTTGCATAGGTGACCCTAGACATATTGTTCATCACAGTTATAACAAAGGTCATTGGCCCGCCGTTGTTCCATCTCCTGCCTGGATAGCCTTTTAATGTATGGAGCTGATGCTTGGAAGGTGAAATGTCTGCACGGGGTGATGAATTTGGCCCAAGGCGTCTAGTCCCTGAATAGGAGGTGGGGGCATTGGTGGGTGCCCTGCTTGGCCAAGAGGGTCTTCTGACTAGGGACTCTTTGAGGACGCGCTGTTTAGCATAAATTGTCCTGGCCAAGTTCATAGCGTGGTCCAAGTCTCGAGGGTCATGTAATTCTACCTCCAGACGCAGGGCCTCAATCAAGCCAGCAGTAAAGACATGAACATACTGCAAGGGCCTGACAAAGTCACTGGCTCGGGCCTAGCGTTCCTGAAAGTGCTTATGGTACAATTCAATAGCTCCCGTCTATTTTAAATTCACCAAATCACCCAACGGATTGCTACGGGTGGTAAGACCAAACCTCAACATGCAATATTGTTTAAATAAATCCCAATCCTAAACCAGATGTTCATTCTTAGACTGGTGGAACCATAGAAGCCCTTCATCGAGCATGTGGTATGCGGCTAACTGGACCCGGTCATCCACAGGTGTTCTTTGATTGTAAAAGAACTGGTCACATCAATGTAACCAGATCAAAGGGTCTGTACACCCATCAAATGTTGAAAAATCCAATTTAACATACCTTGGTACCGAATCAGGGGCATGTGCATGGGATCCCATTGGGATGTGGGGGCCACAGCTATGGTGGTGGTGGTGACGGGTGGTGATGGTGATGCTCGGCCGAAGGAGTGTAGCTTCCGGGCTGTGGCGGCCGAAGGAGTGTAGCTTCCAGTCACCAGAGGATTTGGTGGACGGAATCATTCAAGGCGGCCAGTGCCGATTGAAGGTCAACAGTGTGCTGGCGATTATCGGTAATGGTTTCATGTTGTGCCTCTGATATTTGACGTTGTTCCTCAATAAGTTGACACAAATCCTCTAGGGAAGAGGAATCCCCAAGGGTGGACCTGTCTGATACCAAGATGTTGGGATCTTCCCGAACAATGGATGTCGTCACCCTTCTTCCTTGTCTTCCCTCCAAATTTTCCCTTGACGTGGGAACGAGATTTCGGTGTTTGGAACGTGGAATGGTGAAAACGAATTGAGCCTTGAAGGAGGCTTGACCTGGACCTCAAGAGGGAGAATCTGACCTCTAACTTTCTACTTGATTCAATGCTTAATTTCTCATTAAGCCCTTCTCCCCTATCAATAGGATTAGGGACGTGAATGACAAACCTAACCCATGGGTCACTAAGTTCACGAAAATTACAATCAAACCAACCCGAACCATAACCAACATACATAAAAAGGAATATTCCATAATGTAATTTCTACGCTTGTTTATTACTCGAGATGCAATGCAGTCCATAACACAGGTTCTCTATCTCATGAGGCCTAAGAGTGGAGCTCCTTTGAAGGCTCATTCTCTCACAGCATCTCCCCTTTTCTCCCTCCCTGAACTCGTCAGCCATCGTTCGGCGTTCTACGAACCCAAATCACTCTCGTCATCATCATTAACACTGGAAGCCAGAGGAGATCGTCGGGTGACTCGATCCATGGCTAGAGAACCCAACATCGTGGTATCGGAGGGGGCGACTGTTAAGCACCTAACCAATACTACCCAAAAGACCGACCTGCTAGGAGCGGAAGGCATAGGTACTTAACCCCGTGACAATAACGGTACACCCACCTGTTGTGGACTCAATAGCACACCGAGTCACACAACAAAGGAGACAACAACAACTCACTCAATAGGATTTATTTCCTATATTTCTTTGAGTAGGATTTATTTCTTATATTGTTTTAAGTAGGAGTTATTTCTAATTACTTTATATGTAAGGGCATTATGGGAATTATTGTAACCCTAACCCTAAAACTCCTTGACATGACCTATTTAAGGGAAATGTATGAATGAATAAGGCAAGCTTTGAGATTTTAGAATAACCTAGTCTAAACAGGTTGAGATCACCTCTTGATTTAGGGTTTACTCCAAAAATCCAACCTATCCTTCACACCCCATTGCCATCCATCTTTACCCAAATTCATCCCTCATCATCCATATTAAGAAACGGAGCTTCCTGCCCCTTTTCCAAGCCCAAAGAGAGGGTTCTCCTCTTCATCAACGTCAGCAACCATCAAGGGGCCTAACCCTCTTGACGAGCAGCAAGTGGAGAGTTTTCTAGTCATTCACGTGAAGGAGGTTAATTGTTGTTCCTAAGCTTGGATCCAGCAAGGAAAGAGAGAATAATCATTCATGCACATGGGCCAAGGCTTGCTACAAGTCAGGTGTACATAGCTTGACGTCCTACAACCAAATTAGGTTTGAAACCCTGATTTCCGTGAGAAGAAAAAGGTATTCTTCTTACTTTATTCTGGTCAACATTGATGGCTTAATTTCATATATTTATCAATCAAAATATTGCATCCATCAAGAGTCTTGTCCACGTGAGAGAAACCCAGCAAGGAAGAGTGTTTTCTACCCTTATACCGAGTCCGGCAACTCAGTACTAGTGCAGGATTCAAAAATCCCACGCCGTGTTACTCGTTCCATGACCCGGGACTGTAACAACTTGGTATCAGAGTAGGGTAACATGGGGGATAATATCAGCAATGAAGAAATCCAAATCAGGATACAAAAGATAGAAGATAGCCTTGAAACAGCATAACCAGTGTTGGGAAAGGTTTGTGGTTTGGAAGAAGAGATGAGTCGAGTCATCAACATGCTACAGGAGTTGAAGACAGAGAGACATCAGAGTCCAGAGGTGAGAGAGGTTGCTCAACCATATCACAGAAGAGGGGAGCAGTGGCCTGGGCACACTGCTGTCCAAGGACCTCAACATGGAGGCACAGTCCCAAGGTACACCAAGTTGGAGTTTCCCTCTTTCAATGGTTATGTGGATCCCTTAATTTGGTTGCATAGATGTGAAAATATTTTTTTGAACCAAGGGACTACTGAATGGGATAAGGTGCAACTAGCCTCTTTCCATATGACAGATGAAGCCATGTTATGGGTTACTCAAGTCGAGAAAGAGAGACCAGGAATGACTTGGGGAGAATTTAAAAATCTATGCACAGTTAGATTTGGGCCTCCCGCCAACAGCAACCCCCTGGGAGAGTTAGTCCTATTGCGACAAACAGATTCTATGGAACAATATCAAAAACAATTCCAGGAAAAGTTGGCTCGTGCTGGTGAGAGGGTATTGGTTGACCAGTAGGTCTCCTTATTCACAGCAGGTCTCAATGAGTATTTGCGGCTAGAGGTAGAACTCCTTATGCCCACGGATTTAGCTCATGCCATGAATATGGCCCGAGCAATGGAACAACGACAACAGCTGCAGCAACATAAGCTGGGTTGGTCGAGTGAGAGGAACACTTCCTCCATGTGGCAAGGGCACCGCTATAATTCATCTCAGGTAGCATCTACAGCAGCACCATCCAGACACACTCCAACTACGACTCGGGCAGCCGATCCCCGCCCTGGTAATTCCCTACCGAGCTTTATAAAAAAATTGACGAGTGCGGAGATGGCAGAAAGGCGGTCCAAAAATCTCTGTTATAACTGCGATGAGCTGTATCGGGTCGGACACCAATGTAAACGATTGTTTTGGCTCGAGGTGGAGGATTCAGAGGATCCAAAGGATATTATCAAGGAGGAACCACCAGAAATATCCTTGCATAATATTACTGGGCAAAAATCGCCTACTACAATGCAAGTCTGAGCTCATGTCATCGACCGAGAACTGGTGGGACTAGTCAACTCGGGGAGTACACACAATTTTTTGAGTTTGACAGCCGCACAACATCTCCAGCTCCAGATACACACTCATCCGACAGCCACCGTCTCAGTGGCCAATGGCGAGAAGGTCCCTAGCTATGGGATTAGTAAGGCGGTAACTTTTTCCATTGGATTTACTTCATTTAATGCGGAATTTTTTGTTATTCCCCTGGTGGGATTTGATATGGTCTTAGGCATTAAATGGTTACAAACGTTGGGGCCCATTATGTGGAACTTTTCGGCTTTAACCATGAGGTTTGATTTGGCCGAAATTCGGGTGCTCTTACAGGGCTGTCAGGTGGACAGGGCCCACCGCATACACACTTTGCAGACACAGGATCAGCCTGACAGTACTAGTGATGGTCTGGTTGAGGAGTTCTCTAACCTCTTCCAGGAGCCTTCGGGGTTGCCTCCCATGAGGCACTGTGACCACAGGATCTATCTAAAACCAGGTTCTGAGGTAGTGATCGTGCGACCATACTGTTACCCATACCTTCAGAAGGACGAGATAGAGCATCAATGCCATGAGATGTTGAAACAGGGTCTTATTCGCCCCAGCCGCTCCCCGTTCTCTTCACCCGTCTTACTTGTGTGAAACAGGATGGGACATGGAGGTTCTGTGTGGACGTGCAGACAGTCAAGGACAAGTTCCCGATTTCGGTAGTGGATGAGCTCCTGGATGAGTTACATGGGTCGTGGTTACTCACTAAACTCGACCTCCATTCGGAATACCATCAGGTCCGGATGCACCCCTCTGATATCGAGAAGACGGCATTCCGAACGCACCATGGCCACTTTGAGTTCATCGTCATGCCTTTCAGGTTATCCAATGCACCCTCCACTTTTCAAGCTTTGATGAACGAGGCATTAAGCCCCTATCTTCGAAAATTTGTTCTTGTATTTTTTGATGATATTTTGATATATAGCAAGTCAGTTGAGGAGCACTTGGCACACTTGAGGATTGTTTTTGACTTGTTAAGAGCACATCAGCTCTATTTGAAACATTCCAAGTGTTCTTTTGCGGCTTCACATGTGGGGTATCTGGGACACATTATCTCACATGAGGAGGTTACGATGGATCCCGAGAAGATCCGAGCTATTCACGAGTGGCCGTAGCCACAGTCGTGTTCTGTATTACGAGGGTTTTTGGGTCTTGCGGGCTACTACCACAAATTTATTCAGAACTATGGGCCAGTGGCAGCACCATTGACGAGTCTCCTGAAGAAAAATTCCTTTATGTGGAATGAGGGGGCCACCACGTCGTTTGTGGCACTCAAAGCTGCCCTCGCATCCGCACCAGTATTACAACTTCCCAACTTTGATGAATTGTTTTTGGTAGAGTGCGACGCTTCGGGCGTGGGCATTGGGGTTGTTTTACAGCAGTTGGGCCATCCTATTGCGTATTTTAGTAGACAGTTGGCAGATAGGCAAACTAAGGTGGTGAACCGCGCCATCGAGATGTATCTACGGTGCTTGGTGGGGGATCATCCGCGGCAATGGGTTCAATGGCTTCCATGGGCCGAATACTATTACAACAGTTTGTTCCACTCTACCTTGCAATCTACTCCTTTTCGGGTTATATATGGTCGGGACCCACCTCGCTTCCTCTCGTACAACCCGGGTCCACCTGCGTGGACGCTATTGATCAGGGTCTCATAGATCGGGATCTGCTGCTACAGAATATCAAAGAACGGCTACGATGCGCCCAAGCTCGGATGAAGGATGGCCACTGTGATGTCTCTTTTGAGGTTGGAGAGTATGTGTGGCTACGGCTCCAGCCCTACCGATAGCAGTCTCTTGCGGGACTTCCTTGTCATAAGCTCTCACCCAGATTTTTTGGGCCGTTTCCCATTCTTCGATGAGTGGGACCAGTCGCCTATCAGCTCAAATTACCGGACACAGCCAGAATTCACGATATGTTTCAAGTCACTCTTTTGAAACTGCAATCCGAAGCACAGCCTACATCCACACCATTCCTACCACCGGTTGATAATGGTGAGGTTATTCTTAACCTAGCTGCGGTGTTATGCGCGTGGCGGACCAATGACCATTGGGAGATTCTCGTTCAGTGGACAGACACTGACCCCGATGCTGTAACATGGGAACGTGTGGACATCTTCAAACAAGTCTACCCAGCTTTTGAGCTTGAGGACAAGCTTTTTCTCAATGGGGAGGCAACTGTTGTGGACTTAATAGCACACCGAGTCACACAACGAAGGAGACAACAATAACTCACTCAATAGGATTTATTTCTTATATTTCTTTGAGTAGAATTTATTTCTTATATTGTTTTAAGTAGGAGTTATTTCTAATTACTTTATATGTAAGGGCATTATGGGGAATTATTGTAACCCTAACCCTAAAACTCCTTGACATGACCTATTTAAGGGAAATGTATGAATGAAATAGGCAAGCTTTGAGATTTTAGAATAACCTAGTCTAAAAAGGTTGAGATCACCTCTTGATCTCTAGTTTAGGGTTTACTCCAAAAATCCAACCTATCCTTCACACCCCATTGCCATCCATCTTTACCCAAATTCATCCCTCATCATCCATATTAAGAAAAGGAGCTTCATGCCCCTTTTCCAAGCCCAAAGAGAGGGTTCTCCCTCTTCATCAATGTCAGCAACCATCAAGGGGCCTAACCCTCTTGACGAGCAGCAAGTGGAGAGTTTTCTGGTCATTCACGTGAAGGAGGTTAATTGTTGTTCCTAAGCTTGGAGCCAGCAAGGAAAGAGAGAATAATCATTCATGCACGTGGGCCAAGGCTTGCTACAAGCCAGGTGTACATAGCTTGATGTCCTACAACCAAATCAGGTTTGAAACCCTCATTTCCGTGAGAAGAAAAATGTATTCTTCTTACTTTATTCTGGTCAACATTGATGGCTTAATTTCATATATTTAGCAATCAAAATATTGCATCCATCAAGAGTCTTGTCCACGTGAGAGAAACCCAGCAAGGAAGAGTGTTTTCTCCCCTCATACCGAGTCCAGCAACTCAGTACCAATGCTGGATTCAAAAATCCCACACCGTATTACTCGATCCATGACCCGGGACCATAACACCACCCTTACGAGCCGACGACCACGTGGCCGGGATTAACATACACAGTCGCCGGCCAGGATTAACACACATAGTTATCAGAACAACCACGGTGGCCGGGATGAACACACACAGCCGTCGGCCGGGATTAACACACACAACTATTAGGACGTCCGGGATTAAAACACATAGATGCCTTGAGCGGACACCCCAAGCGGATGCCCCGCGTGAGAGTCGAACTCGGGATGTAGCACCTGCTCTGATACCAAATGTTAAGCACCTAGCCAATAGTACCCAAAAGATCGACCTGTTAGAAGCGGCAGGTATAGGTACTTAACCCCAGGACCATAACAGCGACCTCGTAGAGGGGGTGACCTCGCGGAAGGGGCAACCTAGCGGAGGGGGGGACAAGACTGGGCTATCGCTATAGTGGAGGAGGCAACCTGGGTCGGTTGTCGCTAGAGTGGGCTGATGTGAAATTTAATTACATCGGCTTTTATACCTTGCAAGCGTACGAATCATTCATGTAATCTAGCGTATGAATCATTCATGTAGCCTAGCGGAGGGGGGGACCAGACTGGGCTGTCGCTATAGCGGAGGAGGCAACCTGAGTAGGTTGTCGCTAGAGTGGGCTGATGTGAAATTTAATTACATCGGCTTTTATACCTCGCAAGCGTACGAATCATTCATGTAATCTAGCGGGAAGCGAGGGTCATATCCATAGGGAGGACTGAATTTTGTGTATTCTTCAGTCAACTACCCTAACCAAATATGATGAATTAATCTGAACTAAACACTAATTATATCCTAAATTATCAAGAAATAATCTAATCAACTACTTGCATAATAGGAAACGTCAACTCTGGATTTTACAGTGATTCGTACCTCTCTCGAGCGCCACATAACCACGAAACCGGATTCTCAATCCTTGTGTCTAGCCCCTCTCGGGCGCCTAGAGTTAATGACAGAGATTAGATTACAATAGAATGCAGAGAATCAATTTCCTATTGTTATGATGCTAAAATTATCAACTCTGGATTTTATCATGATTTGTGCCTCTCTCAAGTGCCACATAATCACGAATCCCATTTCTCAATCCTTGCGTCTAGCCCCTCTCGAGCGCAAAGAGTGAAAGACAGAAATCGGATTAAAATACCAAAATCCAACCTAAATTACAGTCTTACCCTAACTAGCTAATTTAATAAAATATCCAGAAAATAAATATTCGATAAACATTAATTCTCAAATCAAATTTAATAAACATTCAAAACCTAAGTTCAAACTATAGGAAAATTAAATTACAAAATGACGGATTACTCCCCTTCTCCTTCCTCTCGCTTGGGCAGCACATGCTCGTTCTCACAGGTGCTGCAATTTCCAGAAATTGATGGCTTCGGGTTGCAAGAGCGAGTGGCCGGAGGTAGAGACGACGTTGGCGAAAAAAGATAGAAATCCACGGATGGAGGTGACGAACGGCGTTCAACGGAATGGAGCCGAAGTCATCTGACCGGCTCTCTCAAGTCTCGGTCGGAGTCGGAATAGCTCCGAAAATGGTCGAAAATGGGTAATTGACGTCGGAGGATGGTCGGAATGCGGAATTGGCGCCGAAGGAGCCCTCTCGGTCTGGAGAGCAGAAAATGGCAGTGTCGAACTCGCCGCGACAGAGACTCTCTGAAGCTCTCCTTAGGTTTGTTCTCGGTTGCAAGATGGGGATGGACGACGGTGACGAATGGCGTTCGGAGGGAGCCCTCTCGGGTCATCCCTCCAAACGGTCGGCGGCCTCCCCTTCTCCTTCCTCTCGAGCACCTCCCCTTCTCTCAACGATTTTTCCTTAAATATCTCTTTTTCTTTACTAATGGCATTTTGGTAAATATCTCCTTCTCCACCAAAATTCTCCTGAAATTCCATAATTGAATCCATAAAAATCATTTCAGGAAGAAATAAACCCTAAAAGAAATGAAATATAATTCAGGAGGGAAAAATATGCAATATAAACAGTGATTAATGCCAAATTCAATAAATGCATGTTTCATTTGAAAACCGATAAATAACCACCTATAACACAATTATAAGGGCTATTTTATTATAATTAACCTAGTTCTCAAGTCAGAATCTGGCATCTATCACACCCCCAAACCAAAATCTTTGCTAGTCCCTAGCAAAACAACAATAGAACCAAAATTAAGCCTAGGAAAACATGCCACTTTCATAGGGAACACGATTGCATTTAGCGTATGCAACAAGCCGTTAAACCCCTACTTGACGGTAGTGGACGAGTTGTGTCTTGTGAGGTTTTGCATGGAATTTACCCACAAAATTCATCTAAATCAACAATATAACAAGAAAACTGAAGAAAATTTACTCCTCATTAGCATATGACTAACACTTAGTATCGTAAAATATCTGAAAATCATTTGAAACCCTGCTCAATTTGAAAACTTGTGTAAAATATAGCACATTATCAATCCAAATACACTCATTGTTACTCCACCTGAACCAATGTGACCCATAAGCAATTACTTCAACAGAACAAGAGGCAACAAATAACAATAAAATCCTGGTCACATCACAATTAAGAAAAAATAGTAGAGTAAGCCTGTTGTCTGACATTCTCACAAAAGAAGTATACAAATTTCAATCTTGACTTGCAACTTCTTTCAACTCATTGCTTCCAGATTTAAACCCATTTTTCGCTATTACCAGCGCATTTTTGTTATTACCAGCGTAATTTTTGTTTCACTGAATACATTTGGTATTACCACCATTCTGTATCTATCTTCACTACACATGCACTTATTTTTAACTAACAGACTGTTCTGGTGTATGTCCCTGGGTTGGCCCAGGCTGTTTCTGAGGTTATCTATCTTTTGCGAGCAAGAGCATTTCCATTTGCATTCATACATTACAACAAGGAATTTCACTGAGATATAAAAAAGAATGAGTTCAAATAGGCATACAAGACTATTCAGACTAACATAGATCAACACTAGATTTACATGTTCTCTTTTGCAACTAAGTTCCAAGTCTAATGCAATAGTAAGTTATCCCACTGAATTCTCATGGATCACAACAAATGATATCAGATTTTTAATAGGCATATTCTACACAGTTTTACAAAAAAATTTGAAACACATTTGAGCAACTTTATTTTAACTCAACTAAAGTTAACCACATACTAAGAGGAGTAATTTGAAAACCACGAACAAAAATCAAAAGAAATTCATTGCTAAGACATAAAAGAGCCATCCCCCCCCCCCCCCAAAAAAAACCTAAACCTGACATTGTCCTGAATGGGGAAAAATTAAAACACCAGAACGACTACAAAAAGGAATAACAGCTAAAGAATAATAAAACTCATGGAAACCACATGCTCCATTGGCACATAAGAAGTAAAGCAAAGCCAAAACAGTGCAAGGAAAAGAGATATCAGCAAACACCCCCAAACCTAGAGCATGACATCATCAAGCAAACCAACTAACAATCACTAAAATATTTGATTTACTAGACGATTTATTGTTGGCCTTAACGTCGTTTTTGGTGCCAGTCTTCTCGTCTAATAGCTACTACTCCAGTTGACTCACAACTTAGTTAGTTATACTCCAGCAGAGTAAGGGTTAAGCTCCCTCAGGGCTCCTAAATCCATAGGTGGGACCATATGTGTTTGGTCATCAACAATAATACCGAAGAGTCAATAAAGACCCCCAGGAATGATACATAGTCTCCCTCGAAGAAGGTTTACTCATATCAGTTGTACCCGTAGGTAATCATCGGTAGATGAAACCGCTATCCCACATCACACTTAGAAGAAATCTCAGTGTGACTGGCCACTGAAGGCAGCAGGAATCACGAGCTAAACACAAGTCCTTTAGTTACTCACCATAAGGTTTTCATTCAATACTTCAAGATCGAACTGGTCAATCCCAAAACGGTTGTTTGAGTACAGACCTCTCAAACTAGGGACCAAAAGTCTGGTCATTTACAACTTGAACCATTTACACTCTCAGCCGGCAAGAGAGTACCCCGAGTGCATGACGGGGCCAGCATCGCCGGGGGACCTCCAATCAATCAAGACCAGAGTACACCAAAGGTTATCCCAATAAGAATGAATAAGCCAAAAATAAAAATTGTAATGTACAAAGGGATAGAAATGTGGGGATTGACTACAATGTGCTAAGTTTATAGTCATAAGCAAGACTCTGACACAGTCAAGATGAAAGGACAGGTTCCTCCTAGAAAATCACCATCACCTCCTCCGATGTAGGGACATTCTCACGATATAGTTTGAGCCTCTGACCGTTAACTTTGAAGACTGACCCGTCTCCGTGATTGCGGATCTCAACAGCGCCATGAGGAAACACGTGTAACCTCAAATGGACCGGACCACCTGGATCTCAGCTTCCCTGGAAACAAATACAATTGTGAGTTATAAAGTAAAACATTCTACCCAATAGTAAAAAACTTGCGAAAAATAGATTTATCATGTAAAAGCTTTCTTCGCTCCTTATACAGTTTGGCATTCTCATAAGCATCATGACGTATCTCCTCCAACTCATTCAATTGCAATTTCCTCTCCTCACCCGGTTGAGCCAAATAAAAATTCAAAGCCTTAATGGCCCAATAAGCTCTATGTTCAAGCTCAACAGGTAGATGACATGCTTTGCCGAACACTAAGCAAAATGGAGACATCCCAATAGGAGTGTTATAAGCGGTTCGATAGGCCCATAAAGCATCGTCCAATCGAGTGGACCAATCTTTCCTATCAAAGCAAACCGTCTTCTCCAAAATCCATTTGATCTCCCTATTAGAGATTTCCACTTGACCACAAGTTTACGGGTGGTACAGAGTGGACACCCGATGAGTGATGGAGTATTTCTTCAACAAGGTCTCAAATGTTCTGTTACAAAAATGAGATCCCCCATCACTGATGATCGCTCTCGGGGTACCAAACCGATTAAAGATGTTTTCTTTTAAAAAATTTACCACCACTTTGTGATCATTTGTCTTACATGCAATAGCTTCGATCCATCTAGAGACATATTCAACAGTAACAGAAACATTTTAATTGCTCTATCAATTTCTCACCCACTTCATGTGTGTTTCAGGATCTTACAACAAAGTGGGTGATTGGTGGAGGCCATGAACAAGGGGGTTTCTACTACCTGGATGTGCAACAAATAAATACCGCATCCACTTGTGACACTGAAACCAGGTTATGGCACAACCGGTTGGGACATCCGTCCACCCAATCTCTTCATCATTTTTATCCTAAAGTGCGATCGGACCTTCATTGTGAAGCATGTCAAATGAGTAAACATCAAAGATCTACATACTCACCTCATCTAGAAATTAAAAGTGTCTCTCTTTTTTCGTTAATTCATACTGACGTATGGGGACCCTTGAGTGTCTCCAACATTTCTCACGTGAAATATTTTATGACATTCATTGATGACTTCACTCGCACTACTTGGTTATTTTGGTTTAAAGAGCGTTCTGAAATCCCATTGATATTTAAATATTTTCATGCAATAGTACTCACTCAATTTGGGCAGAAACTTAAAGTCCTTCGGTCGGATAATGCCAAAGAATACACACCCAAAAATCTTGACTCGTTATGTCAAGAAAATGGCATTATTCATCAGACATCATGTGCCTACACCCCTCAACAAAATGGTGTAGCAGAACGAAAGAACCATCATATTCTTGAGGTAGCTCATGGTTTACTTTATGCCATGAAAGTTCCATATTTTTATTGGCCGCATGCAGTTCTTACTGCATGTTTTCTTGTAAACCGGTTACTCTCTTCTGTTCTTGGTAAAAAAATCTCCGTACTCTCTATTATTACCTGATGATGTTCCTTTTTCACTACCTTTGAGAGTCTTTGGTTGTCAATGTTTTGTCCATATTTCCTCCCCAAAACACAGTAAACTTGATCCCAAATCTGTGAAGTGTATCTTCTTAAGATACTCTCGTACACAAAAGGGTTATGTTTGCTATAATCCCTCTCTTTAGCCTTTACTTGTGTCTCAGGATGTCACATTTTTTGAAGACCCTCCATATTATTTTGATAATGCTCCTCCAAGTTTATCTTCTCTACTAGGTTCTCCTCGACCGGTTGTGCCCTGTGCTGCAGAAACTACTCAACCCCCAGAAACACTAGCTGACACTATACCTACTGAGTTGTTGGATCCTACCACTGTAAGTCCATCTTCTCCGATTATTATTGGCCCAAAATATGATACTAGTCCTATTTCTGTTAGGAAAGAGCCCAGCTCATGCACCATGCCTTCTACCTCTCATCCCATAACAAACTTTGTGTCTCATCTTCGTCTATCCCCTATTTTTTGTCAATTTCTATCAGCTATTTCCTCCTTACATGTACCACAATACTATCAGGAGGCTCTCAAATATCCAGGGTAGAAGGCGGCTATGGATGAAGAAATGCAGGCTCTTTATGAAAATCAGACATGGGCTCTAGTTCCCCTTCCTTCAGATAAGAAACTCGTCTGTTGCAAATGGGTATTTACGGTGAAACACAATCCGGATGGGTCTGTGTCTCGGTTGAAAGCCCACCTTGTTGCTAAAGGCTATACACAATGTTATGGCATTGATTATGAAGAAACCTTCTCTCCAATGGCTAAATTAAACTCGGTACGTTTCTTATTATCTCTGGCAGCTAACTCTTCCTGGTAGGTCTATCAACTTGATGTAAAAATGTTTTTCTAGATAGGGATATAAAGGAGGACATTTATATGCAGCAACCACCTGGGTATGTGGTTGAGGGGAGTCCGTATGTTAACTACAAAAATCTATTTATGGTCTCAAACAGTCGCCTTGTGCACGGTTTGAAAATTTTAGCAAAGCTCTCATAAAGGTCGGATTTCACAGTTGCTCTAGAGATCACTCTGTCTTTATGAAAGACACACTGAAGGGCAAGGTACTTCTATCCGTATATGTTGATGACATTATTATAATTGGCAGTGATCCCGAGGGCATCTAAAAGACAAAAGAAAGGATATGTACTGAATTCAAGACAAAGGATATCGAACTGCTCAAATATTTTTTGGGTATTGAAGTACTACAATCCAGACATGGAATTATATTATCTCAAATGAAGTATGTCCTTGACCTACTGTAGGAGAACGGAATGGTGGGATGTAGATCAGCAAAAAATCCTATGGACTCGAATACAAAATTATGTGCAGGTACTAGAGAAGAAGTAGATGTCGGAAGATATCAAAGATTGGTGGGAAGACTTATTTATCTCTGCGTAATGATGCCAAATATTTAATATGCAGTCAGTGTAGTAAGTCAATCTATGCACAAACCACAACTCAGTCATTGGCAAGCACTAAAACGTATATTATGATATTTGAAAGCAGCACCAGGAAAAGGGCTCCTCTATAAAAATCATGGACACTTCAACATCGAAGGATTCTTAGATGCAGACTGGGCTGGATCCCCAGATGACAAAAAATCTACTTCTGGATATTGTACGATGGTTGGAGGAAACTTGGTTATATGGAGGAGCAAGAAACATAAAATAGTTGCAAGGTCTAGTGCAGAAGCAGAGTACAGAGCCATGGCACACAGTCAATGAACTCCTATGGATCAGATCTCTCCTAACTGAACTGGGTTTTTACAAAGAAGCTGCTATGAATCTATATTGCGATAATCAGGCTGCAATTCACATCACATCAAATCCAGTCTTCCATGAGAGAACAAGGCATAGAGAAATAGATTGCCACTTCATATGAGAACAATTCACTGCCAGCATCTTATCTCTCTAGCATGTATCTTCACAGAACAGGTTGCAGACATTCTCACCTAACCAGTCACTCACAAAACTTTGTCCAATATTTGTAGCAAGGTGGGCATCTATGATGTTTTCTCACCCCCAACTTGAGGGGGAGTGTTACAATGTGGGACCCACCATGGCCCCACAAGCTGGTGGGACCCACCATGAGCTCGAGAGGTGTCAACAAGAGTCCTCATACAAAGTGGCTCTATCTAAGAGATAAGGAACATGTGCTGGAATTAAATAGAAGATTTGAAGATCAAGTGGGACCCACAAAGATACCATGAGCTGGTATCTCTATCTACATGAGCTGGAAAATCATGTGGGACCCACAAGATAAGACCAAGAGGTGGCTCTCTAGCTTGATTCACATCCTTAAAGAAGGTGTTTGTAGTTGAGTTAAGTTAGTCTCTTAAATAGATAATGTAATCTTATCATGATAGGCTTATCTTGGAGAGTTCTAGTTGGAATGTAATTAAGAGTCCTAAAATTACTTGTGCATGGACTATCTCACCTCCTCAACTATAAATAGAGGTGATTGTAACTCAGAATTCATCAAGCAAGTTTCTTATTTTTTTTTCTTCTCTCTCGTGTGAAGTATTCTCTCTCTACTCTCTTTTATTTTCCTTCTCTTCTCTCTCTACCCTAGAGCTCTTATCTTTGTCCTTTTTTTCTTTCTCTCTCCCCTTGCTCGAGGTATTATTCATGGGATCCTAAATTTAACATTCTCAATCAATTAGGCTCCCTAATTACATCAGTAAAGGGAAGATTAATTACATCAATCAAAGGAAGATTAAAAAATCAATGGAGAGAATCTAGCATCCTTGTGAGATTACACCTCATGCCACACCTCATGGATGTGTGGGTCTTCTCCACATACGTGGGTTTGGTGGGCTTGGTTCCACCTTCTAACAATGGTCACATACCTAAACACAAGTAACTGCCGAAGAGTAGGATTGTAACAGATATAACCTTTCTAGGTCCGAGAGTAATCCAAGAAAATGCACTTCATAAAGCAAGGTGCAAGTTTACTTTTCTGAGGATATGTGAGATGGACAAAACAAGTGCACCAAAGACTTTCACGAAAAGATAAAATGGGTCTACACTAGAAATAATATGGAATATGGAGTCTTATGACAAAGTACAGATGAAGGTAGCCTATTTATAAAAAAGCAAGTTGTAAGTATAGCATAAGGCCAATAAAAGTAGGGTATTTTCATGGACTAGAGGAGGCCCCGGGCAACCTCAACAAGATGGTGGTTCTTTTGTTTAGTGACATCAATTTGTTTAGGCATGTAAACACATGATGTTTGATGGAAAAGGCCATTATCTTGACAGAAGGACTAAAATTCACCAAGCAAGTACTCTTTAGCATTATCAGAGTGAAGTACTTGAATTTTCTTACCAAACTAAGTTAACACCATAGCATGAAAAAACTTAAGTATAGAAAAAAATTCAGATCTCTCTTTAAATAAAAATAGCCAAGTAACTTAGGTAAAATCATCAACAAAGTTAACAAAGTATTTAACTTGTGGAATGTTTGAGACACTCAAAGGTCCCCATATATCAGAATGTACTAAAGAGAAAGGAGCAACACTTTTATTTTTAGAGCGAGAAGAATATGTACTCCTCTAGTATTTGGTTAACTGACAAATTTCACAATTTAAAGTAGATAAAGACTTTAAGGAAGAAATTACATGTCTAAGAGAAGATGTAGAAGGATGGCCAAGCTAATTGTGCCATAGGTGTGCCTCGGATGGAGAGGATGAAATTACAACTAAAGGAGGCAAGTCCAAGTAGTACAAATCCCCTTGTTCATGGCCTCCACCAATCACCCGCTTCGTTGTTAGATCCTAAAAAACACAAGAAGTGGGTGAAATGTGATGGAGCAATTAAGATGTTTGTAAGTTGACTTACAAAGAGAAAGTTTAAAGGAAATTGAGGAACACATAGGACATCATGCAGTGGAATAGAAGGTATAACAGAAGATGGTCCCTTGCCAAGTACTTTGGTTTGGGAGCCATTAGCTATAGTAACAAACTTATTGGAAACACATGGAGATATTGTAACATATGCTTATTACTTGTGAGGTGTTTGAAGGCCCCGAGGTCTATTATCCAAGATGAAGAGGAGGAAGTGGAAGAAATCATACCTGAAGCAATGGTGTCAGCCATCATTAGAGGTATAAGGGAAGACACCATTAAATATTTCATTTTCTAAAAGATTTTTTAATTCTCATGAGTGAGGGTATTTCCCGTTTTTCATTGGTAACAGAGGCTGGAGTAGCCATGGCCCATTCTGGTTTAACATGGAGCTTCCAACATGTCTTCCAAGGTGATTTTGACCAACACAATAATGCATATCCGAGTTTAGGTTCTAGCTAGAACCGCTTCCACCACCTCTTGTTTGTGCTCCTTTATAATTTCTACCACGGCCTCGGTTGGAGGATGAGGCACCTCTATTACTTAAATACATAGAAAATGAGAAATCATTATTTGAGGTGGGAGAAGTATCTGGAATTCGTAGCAAAGTGGCACTTATATCATCAAAAGATGGAAGAGCGGAAGAGCTAAGAAGTTGATTATTAGCAACTTCAAGGTAAGGCTTGATATTTGTCAAAAAAATGGTTGTCACTAAAGCTTCCCGTTGTTGTTCTTGAACTGAGATGTTGGTGGAGTATGGTTGAATGATCTTCCACTCTTGTATTAAACTGCGAAATTGAGCCAAAAATTCATGAAGATTCTCCCCTTGCTTAGTATTAAGCATGTTTTGTAACACATCGAATATTTTTTATAAATTCTCCGTACTAGAATATAACTTTGCACAAGTATCCCAAATGTGTTTGGTTGTTTCTAAGTGAACAACATAGTTGGCTACATGTTCTTCCATACTATTAATAAACTAACCAATTGCCAAATTTTCATCCTTAACCCACTTTACATAGGAGGGATCTTCTTCATCAATTTGTGGAGAAGGCTTGATTAAGTGACTCAAAAGGTCTCAAGTCACAAGAAACCTTCTAACCGATTGAGATCAACTAAGATAATTGGATGATCCTCTTCTAACCGATTGAGATCAACTAAGATAATTGGATGATCCTCGTGAGGGAATAGTAGTAATTTTTAGTATATCACTCGTACTACATGTATTTCCTTCAGCCATCTTCAATCAAACAAATGCTTAACTAAGCACAACTAAGAAGAGGACATGGTACTAAAGCACACCAAGATCCAATTATACGATTTCCAAATTTAAGAGTGAGTATAACTGAGGTGGGAAGTCACTTAAAGTCATGCATAGGCTGCCAAATAGGTCAATCCAAATTTCCCAAATAGGCCAAATAGGGGAAGATACCATTTTGCATGCATTCAAATTTGAATAACAATTTGAACGCTTAAAATCAGATTTGGAATTTCAATCAACTAAAATAAAATTTCAAAATTCTTCAATATTTCAAACATGAAATAGATATCTTGGCCAAAAAAGAGGATATAATCTTGTACCAAATCAACTAAAAAATTATCCACTAATTCAAACTTAAGAATTCTTGTACCAAATCAGCCACTTTCAAGATAGAGTGTCTTATCCACAAAATCAGGCATTAAATCATCCAAAATTTTATGCCTATGCCAAGTGGAATAACCATCCATTAATAAATAAAATTCTCTTATACCCTTAAAGAAAAAAATCAAGAGGATAGAGTGAAAACTCTTGCCTTAACCCAAAATTCCAAAATCGTGGCCAATTACTTAAAAACTGCAACTTTTGGACTTTCTTTGAGATCCTTTTTAGCAAATAAGGTCTCTTATAAATATCATCTCATAGGAGGAAATCACAACTTTAAAGTAACATATTATCAATCACTTTAACTAGGAAATATTATAAGAGAGAACTTGTCTCATGCTTTGTAGACTAATCCAAGTATAAAAAACTTGTCTTGAATCCAACTCACCAAAGAAAGGATCTTGAAAATTAGGAAATTGAGTCAAGTCTCATGCAAGTATCAACTGAAGCTCAAATCATTCCCATCACATAAACATCCTCTTCTTAAATAATCAATTTTGATAAAAAAAAAAACTTGTAACACTGATCTTGATCAAACATGTAATTTAGCTACAAGAAACCAAGACTATTTGAATACTTTTTTTTCTTTCCAGAACAAATTGTAGAATTATTAGAATCAGATATCTTTATCTTTTTGTGTATAATACTTAAATTAATAGAAAAATTATATGATCTTTGTTAATATTGCTCTTATAATAGTTTTCAGTAATCTAGTAATATTCAGTTTTGTCTGTTTCGTACTTTCTTTAAATCATTATATTAGGGTATTTGAAACACCAAGGCCAATACTTATACCTAGAACCCCTAGAAGACAAATCATAAGAAGAGTTCAACCTAGACAAAACATTAGTAGTCCATAACTGAATACTCCAGATTAAAATAGAGTACCCCCTAAAAATATATACTCCAGATTAAAATATATATCATCTTACTTTCTATATTTCATCATACTTTTCATATTTCATTTTACTGTCTATATTTCATCTTTCTTTCAATATTTTACTTTACTTTCTATATTTTATCTTTCATTCTATATTTCATCTTTCGTTCTATATTTCATTTTACTTTCTATATTTCATCTTTCTTTCTATATTTCATGTTACTTTCTATATTTTATCTTTCTTCATATATTTCATTATATTTTCTTTATTTCGTCTTTCATTCTATATTTCATTTTTACTTTCTATATTTCATCTGTTTTTCTATATTTCATATTTATTTTTATATTTCTTCTTTCTTTATATAATAAAATTTACATTTCTATATTTCATCTTTCTTTCAGTATTTCATTTTACTTTTTATATTTTATTTTACTTTCTTTATTTCATCTTTATTTCTATACTTCATTTTACTTTCTATATTTCATCTTCCTTTCTATATTTCCTTTTACTTTGTATATATTGCATCTTTCTTTATCTATTTCATCTTTCCTTCTATATTTCCTCTTTCTTTCTATATTTCAGGTTACTTTCTGTATTTTATTTTTCTTTCTATAATTCATATTAGTTTCTATGTACCATCTTACTTTCAATATTTCGTTTTACTTTCTATATTTCATCTTTCTTTCTACATTTCAGTTTTCTTTCTATATTTCATCTTTCTTTCTTTATTTCATTTTACTTTCTATATTTCCTTTTACTTTTTTTCTTCATTTCCTGTCACTTTCTATATATCGTTTTTCTTACTATATTACATTTTACTTTCTATATTTATCATTCTTTCTGTATTTCATTTTACTATCTATATTTCAGCTTTCTTTCTTTATTTTATTTTACTTTTTATACTTCATCATACTTTCTATATTTCATATTACTTTCTATTTTTCATCTTACTTTCTATTTTTCATTTTACTTTGTATATTTCATCTTCTTTATATATTTCATTTTACTTTCTATAATTCACCTTTATTCCTATATTTCATCTTTCTTTCCATATTTCCTTTTTCTTTCAATATTTTATTTTTTTTTATTTCGTCTTTCTTTCTATATTACATTTTACTTTCTTTATTTCATCTTTCTTTATATATTTTATTTTACTTTCTATATTTCATTTTACTTTCTTTGTTTCATATTTCTTTCTATATTTCATTTTACTTTCTTTATTTTCACCTTCTTTCTAAATTTCATCTTCTTTTTATATTTCATTTTACTTTCTATATTTCATCTTTCTTTCTTTAATTCATATTACGTTCTATACATCATTTTTCGTACTATATTTCATTTTACTTTCTATATTTCATCTTTCTTTCTAAATATCCTTTTACTTTCTATATTTCATCTTTTTTTCGTTATTTTATTTTACTTTTTATATTTCATTTCAGTTTCTATATTTCATCTTACTTTCTTTATTTCATTTTACTTTCTATATATCATTTTTCTTACTATATTTCATTTTACTTTCTATATTTCATCATTCTTTCTGTATTTCATTTTACTTTCTATATTTTATATTTCTTTCTTTATTTTATTTTACTTTCTATATTTCATCTTATTTTCTATATTTCATCTTACTTTCTATTTTTTATCTTACTTTCTACTTTTTATTTTACTTTCTATTTTTCATCTACTTTCTATATATCATTTTAGTTTCTATAATTCGTTTTTCTTTCTAAATTTCATCTTTCTTTCCATATTTCCTTTCTCTTTCAATATTTCATTTTATTTTTTTTTCATATTTCTTTCTATATTACATTTTACTTTCTATATTCCATCTTTCTTGGTATATTTTATCTTTATTTTTTTATTTCATTTTACTTTCTATAGTTCATCTTTTTTTCATTATTGAATTTTAATTTCTATATTTCATCTTTCTATTAGTATTTAATTTTAATTTCTATATCTCATCTTTGTTTCTATATTTCATTTTACTTTCTATATTTCATATTTCTTTCTATATTTCCTTTTCTTTCAATATTTTTTTTATTTTTTATTTTTCATCTTTCTTTCTATATTTCATTTTACTTTCAATATTTCATCTTTCTTTCTACTTTTCTTTTAACTTTCTAAATATCTTCACACTTTCTATATTTCATTTTACTTTCTTTCTATATTTAATTTTTCTTTCTTTATTTTAACCTTCTTTCTATATTTCATCTTCTTTCTATATTTCATTTTACTTTCTATATTTCATCTTTCTTTCTTTAATTCCTGTTACTTTCTATACATCATTTTTCTTACTATATGTCATTTTACTTTATATATTTCGTCTTTCTTTTATATTTTATTTTAATTTATATATTTCATCTTTCTTTTTGTATTTCCTTTTACACTCTTTAGACTTTTATATCTTCACACTTTTTATATTCCATTTTACTTTCTATATTTCATTCTACTTTCTATATATCATCTTACTTTCTATATTTCATCATACTTTCCATATTTCATTTTATTGTCTATATTTCATCTTTCTTTCAATATTTTACTTTACTTTCTATATTTTATCTTTCATTCTATATTTCATCTTTCGTTCTTTATTTCATTTTACTTTCTATATTTCATCTTTCTTTCTATATTTTATCTTTGTTCATATATTTCATTTTATTTTCTATATTTCGTCTTTCATTCTATATTTCATTTTACTTTTTATATTTCATCTGTTTTTCTATATTTCATTTTTATTTTTATTTTTTGTCTTTCTTTATATAATAAAATTTACATTTCTATATTTCATCTTTCTTTCAGTATTTCATTTTACTTTCTATATTTCATCTTCTATCTATATTTTATTTTACTTTCTTTATTTCATCTTTATTTCTATACTTCATTTTACTTTCTATATTTCATCTTCCTTTCTATATTTCCTTTTACTTTGTATATATTTCATATTTCTTTATGTATTTCATCTTTCCTTCTATATTTTCTCTTTCTTTCTATATTTCATGTTACTTTCTGTATTTTAGTTTTCTTTCTATAATTCATATTAGTTTCTATGTACCATCTTATTTTCAATATTTCGTTTTACTTTCTATATTTCATCTTCCTTTCTACATTTCAGTTTCCTTTCTATATTTCCTTTTACTTTCTTTCTATATTTCATTTTAGTTTCTATATTTCATCTTTCTTTCTTCATTTCATGTCACTTTCTATATATCGTTTTTCTTACTATATTACATTTTACTTTCTATATTTATCATTTTTTATGTATTTCATTTTACTTTCTATATTTCAGCTTTCTTTCTTTATTTTATTTTACTTTCTACATTTCATCTTACTTTCTATATTTCATCTTACTTTCTATTTTTTATCTTACTTTCTATTTTTTATTTTACTTTCTAATTTTCATCTACTTTCTATATTTCATTTTACTTTCTATAATTCATTTTTCTTTCTAAATTTCATCTTTCTTTCCATATTTCCTTTTTCTTTCAATATTTATTTTTATAATTTTTATTCCATATTTCTTTCTATATTACATTTTACTTTCTATATTCCATCTTTCTTGATATATTTTATCTTTATTTTTTTATTTTATTTTACTTTCTATAGTTCATATATCTTTCTGTATTGAATTTTAATTTCTATATTTCATCTTTCTATCAGTATTTAATTTTAATTTCTATTTCTCATCTTTGTTTCTATATTTCATTTTACTTTCTATATTTCATATTTCTTTCTATATTTCCTTTTTTTTCAATATTTTTTTATTTTTTATTTTTCTTCTTCTTTCTATCTATCTCCCTCTCTCTCTATCTCTCTCTATCTTTCTATCCATCTATCTCTCTCTCTCTTTCTCTCTCTCTCTATCTTTCTATCCATCTATCTCTCTCTCTCTATCTATCTATCTTTCTATCTCTCTCTCTCTCTCTCTCTCTCTCTCTCTCTCTCTCTCTCTCTCTCTCTCTCTCTCTCTCTCTCTCTCTCTCTCTCTCTCTCTCTCTCTCTCTCTCTTAATGATAGAGATCCAGAAAAAAATGGAACAGTTATAGGCATGCAATATCCATGTTTAAAACATGTGTTCGAGATATATCATCTTTCTTTTTATATTTTATTTTACTTTCTATATTTTATAATTATTTATGTATTTCATTTTACTTTCTATATTTCATCTTTTTTTATATATTTCATTTTACTTTTTATATTTCATCTTTCTTTTTATATTTAATTTTACTTTCTACATATTATCTCTCTCTCTTTCTCTCTCTCTATCTATCTATCTATCTATCTATCTATCTATCTATCTTTCCATCCATCTATCTATATCCGTCTCTCTATCTTTCCATCCATCTATCTATTTCTCTCTCTCTCTCTCTCTCTCTCTCTCTCTCTCTCTCTCTCTCTCTCTATCTTTCTATCCATCTATTCTCTCTCTCTCTCTCTCTCTCTCTCTCTCTCTCTATCTTTCTATCCATCTCTCTCTCTCTCTCTCTCTCTCTATCTATCTATCTATCTATCTATCTTTCTATCCATCTCTCTCTCTCTCTCTCTCTCTCTCTTTCTCTCTCTCTCTATCCATCTATCTATCTCTCTCTATCTATCTATCTCTCTCTCTCTCTCTCTCTCTCTCTCTCTCTCTCTCTCTCTATCCATCTATCTATCTCTCTCTATCTATCTATCTTTCCATCCATCTATCTATATCTCTCTCTCTATATTTCCATCCATCTATCTATCTCTCTCTCTCTCTCTCTATCTTTCTATCCATCTATCTATCTATCTATCTCTCTCTCTATCTCACTCTATCTTTCTATCCATCTATCTCTCTCTCTCTATCTTTCTATCCATCTATATCTCTCTCTCTCTCTCTATCTATCTATCTTTCTATCCATCTCTCTCTCTCTCTCTCTCTCTTAATGATAGAGATCCAGAAAAAGTGGAACAGTTATAGGCATGCAATATCCATGTTTAAAACATGTGTTCGAGATATATCATCTTTCTTTCTATATTTTATTTTACTTTCTATATTTTATAATTGTTTATGTATTTCATTTTACTTTCTATATTTTATCTTTTTTATATCATTTTACTTTCTATATTTCATCTTTCTTTCTACATTTCCTTTAACTTTCTAAATATCTTCACACTTTCTATATTTCATTTTACTTTTTTTCTATATTTAATTTTTCTTTCTTTATTTTAACCTTCTTTCCATATTTCATCTTCTTTCTATATATCATTTTTCTTTCTATATTTTATCTTTCTTTCTTTAATTCTTGTTACTTTCTATACATCATTTTTCTTACTATATTTTATTTTAATTTCTATATTTCATCTTTCTTTTATATTTCATTTTAATTTCTATATTTCATCTTTCTTTTTGTATTTCCTTTTACACTCTTTACACTTTTGTATCTTCACACTTTTTATATTTCATTCTACTTTCTATATATCATCTTACTTTTTATATTTCGTCATACTTTCCATATTTCATTGTACTGTCTATATTTCATCTTTCTTTCAATATTTTACTTTACTTTCTATATTTTATCTTTCATTCTATATTTCATCTTTCGTTCTATATTTTATTTTACTTTCTATATTTCATCTTTCTTTCTATATTTCATGTTACTTTCTATATTTTATCTTTCTTCATATATTTCATTTTATTTTCTTTATTTCGTCTTTCATTCTATATTTCATTTTACTTTCTATATTTCATCTGTTTTTCTATATTTCATATTTATTTTTATATTTCTTCTTTCTTTATATAATAAAATTTACATTTCTATATTTCATCTTTCTTTCAGTATTTCATTTTACTTTCTATATTTCATCTTCTATCTATATTTCATTTTACTTTCTTTATTTCATCTTTATTTCTATACTTCATTTTACTTTCTATATTTCATCTTCCTTTCTATATTTCCTTTTACTTTGTATATATTGCATCTTTCTTTATCTATTTCATCTTTCCTTCTATATTTCCTCTTTCTTTCTATATTTCATGTTACTTTTTGTATTTTAGTTTTCTTTCTATAATTCATATTAGTTTCTATGTACCATCTTACTTTTAATATTTCGTTTTACTTTCTATATTTCATCTTCCTTTCTATATTTCCTTTTACTTTGTATATATTGCATCTTTCTTTATCTATTTCATCTTTCCTTCTATATTTCCTCTTTCTTTCTATATTTCATGTTACTTTTTGTATTTTAGTTTTCTTTCTATAATTCATATTAGTTTCTATGTACCATCTTACTTTTAATATTTCGTTTTACTTTCTATATTTCATCTTTCTTTCTACATTTCAGTATCCTTTCTATATTTCATCTTTCTTTCTTTATTTCATTGTACTTTCTATATTTCCTTTTACTTTCTTTCTAAATTTCATTTTAGTTTCTATATTTCATCTTTCTTTCTTCATTTCATGTCACTTTCTATATATCGTTTTTCTTACTATATTACATTTTACTTTCTATATTTATCATTCTTTCTGTATTTCATTTTACTTTCTATATTTCAGCTTTCTTTCTTTATTTTATTTTACTTTCTATATTTCATCTTACTTTCTATATTTCATCTTAGTTTCTATTTTTTATCTTACTTTCTATTTTTCATTTTACTTTGTATATTTCATCTTCTTTCTATATTTCATTTTACTTTCTATAATTCACCTTTCTTCCTATATTTCATCTTTCTTTGCATATTTCCTTTTTCTTTGAATATTTCATTTTATTTTTTTTATTTCATCTTTCTTTCTATATTACATTTTACTTTCTATATTTCATCTTTTTTTATATATTTTATTTTACTTTCTATATTTCATTCTACTTTCTTTATTTTAACCTTCTTTCTAAATTTCATCTTCTTTTTATATTTCATCTTTCTTTCTTTAATTTATGTTACGTTCTATACATCATTTTTCGTACTATATTTCATTTTACTTTCTATATTTCATCTTTCTTTCTAAATATCATTTTACTTTCTATATTTCATCTTTCTTTCTGTATTTCATTTTACTTTTTATATTTCATTTTAGTTTCTATATTTCATCTTTTTTTCTTTATTTCATTTTACTTTCTATATTTCATCATTCTTTCTATATTTTATTTTATTTTCTATATTTCATCTATCTTTCTTTATTTTATTTTACTTTCAATATTTCATCTTACTTTCTATATTTCATCTTACATTCTATTTTTCATCTTACTTTCTATTTTTTATTTTACTTTCTATTTTTCATCTACTTTCTATATTTCATTTTACTTTCTATAATTCATCTTTCTTTCTAAATTTCATCTTTCTTTCCATATTTCCTTTTTCTTTCAATATTTTATTTTATTTTTTTATTTCATATTTCTTTCTCTATTAAATTTTAATTTCTATATTCCATCTTTCTTTATTTCATCTTTCTTGATATATTTTATCTTTATTTTTTTATTTCATTTTACTTTCTATATAATTCATCTTTCTTTTTGTATTGAATTTTAATTTCTATATTTCATCTTGCTATCAGTATTTAATTTTAATTTCTATTTCTCATCTTTGTTTCTATATTTCATTTTACTTTCTATTTTTCATATTTCTTTCTATATTTCCTTTTTCTTTCAATATTTTTTTATTTTTTATTTTTCATCTTTCTTTCTATATTTCATTTTACTTTATATATTTCATCTTTCTTTCTACATTTCCTTTAACTTTCTAAATATCTTCACACTTTCTATATTTCATTTTACTTTCTTTCTATATTTAATTTTTCTATCTTTATTTTAACCTTCATTCTATATTTCATCTTCTTTCTATATTTAATTTTACTTTCTATATTTCATCTTTCTTTCTTTAATTCCTGTTACTTTCTATACATCATTTTTCTTACTATATTTTATTTTACTTTATATATTTCGTCTTTCCTTTATATTTCATTTTAATTTCTATATTTCATCTTTCTTTTTGTATTTCCTTTTACACACTTTACACTTTTGTATCTTCACACTTTTTATATTTCTTTTTACTTTCTATATTTCATTCTACTTTCTATATATCATCTTACTTTCTATATTTCATCATACTTTCCATATTTCATTTTACTGTCTATATTTCATCTTTCTTTCAATATTTTACTTTACTTTCTATATTTTATCTTTCATTCTATATTTCATCTTTCGTTCTATATTTCATTTTACTTTCTATATTTCATCTTTCTTTCTATATTTCATGTTACTTTCTCTATTTTATCTTTCTTCATATATTTCATTTTATTTTCTTTATTTTGTCTTTCATTCTATATTTCATTTTACTTTCTATATTTCATCTGTTTTTCTATATTTCATATTTATTTTTATATTTCTTCTTTCTTTATATAATAAAATTACATTTCTATATTTCATCTTTCTTTCAGTATTTCATTTTACTTTCTATATTTCATTTTACTTTCTTTATTTCATCTTTATTTCTATACTTCATTTTACTTTCTATATTTCATCTTCCTTTCTATATTTCCTTTTACTTTGTATATATTTCATCTTTCTTTATGTATTTCATCTTTTCTTCTATATTTCATCTTTCTTTCTATATTTCATGTTACTTTCTGTATTTTAGTTTTCTTTCTATAATTCATATTAGTTTCTATGTACTATCTTACTTTCAATATTTCGTTTTACTTTCTATATTTCATCTTTCTTTCTACATTTCAGTTTCCTTTCTATATTTCATCTTTCTTTCTTCATTTCATGTAACTTTTTATATATCGTTTTTCTTACTATATTTCATTTTACTTTCTATATTTATCATTTTTTCTATATTTCATTTTACTTTCTATATTTCAGCTTTCTTTCTTTATTTTATTTTACTTTCTATATTTCATCTTACTTTCTATATTTCATCTTACTTTCTATATTTCATCTTACTTTCTATTTTTTATCTTACTTTCTATTTTTCATTTTACTCTGTATATTTCATCTTCTTTCTATATTTCATTTTACTTTCTATAATTCACCTTTCTTCCTATATTTCATTTTATTTTTTTTATTTCATCTTTCTTTCTATATTACATTTTACTTTCTATATTTCATCTTTCTTTATATATTTTCATTTTACTTTCTTTGTTTCATATTTTTTTCTATATTTCATTTTACTTTCTTTATGTAAACCTTCTTTCTAAATTTCATCTTCTTTTTATATTTCATTTTAATTTCTTTATTTCATCTTTCTTTCTTTAATTTATGTTACGTTCTATACATCATTTTTCGTACTATATTTCATTTTACTTTCTATATTTCATCTTTCTTTCTAAATATCATTTTACTTTCTATATTTCATCTTTCTTTCTGTATTTCGTTTTACTTTTTATATTTCATTTTAGTTTCTATATTTCATCTTTCTTTCTTTATTTCATTTTACTTTCTATATTTCTTCATTCTTTCTGTATTTTATTTTACTTTCTATATTTCATCTTTCTTTCTTTATTTTATTTTACTTTCTATATTTCATCTTACTTTCTCTATTTCATCTTACTTTCTATTTTTCATCTTACTTTCTATTTTTTATTTTACTTTCTATTTTTCATCTACTTTCTATATTTCATTTTACTTTCTATAATTCATCTTTCTTTCTAAATTTCATCTTTCTTTCCATATTTCCTTTCTCTTTCAATATTTCATTTTATTTTTTTATTTCATATTTCTTTCTATATTACATTTTACTTTCTATATTCCATCTTTCTTTATTTCATCTTTCTTGATATATTTTATCTTTATTTTTTTATTTCATTTTACTTTCTATAGTTCATCTTTCTTTCTGAATTTTAATTTCTATATTTTATCTTTCTATCAGTATTTAATTTTAATTTCTGTATCTCATCTTTGTTTCTATATTTCATATTTCTTTCTATATTTCCTTTTTCTTTCAATATTTTTTTATTTTTTATTTTTCATCTTTCTTTCTATATTTCATTTTACTTTCTATATTTCATCTTTCTTTCTACATTTCCTTTAACTTTCTAAATATCTTCACACTTTCTATATTTCATTTTCCTTTCTTTCTATATTTAATTTTTCTTTCTTTATTTTAACCTTCTTTCTACATTTCATCTTCTTTCTATATTTCATTTTACTTTCTGTATTTCATCTTTCTTTCTTTAATTCCTGTTACTTTATATACATCATTTTTCTTACTATATTTCATTTTACTTTATATATTTCGTCTTTCTTGTATATTTCATTTTAATTTCTATATTTCATCTTTCTTTTTGTATTTCCTTTTACACTTTTTACACTTTTGTATCTTCACACTTTTTATATTTCATTTTACTTTCTATATTTCATTCTACTTTCTATATATCCTCTTACTTTCTATATTTCATCATACTTTCCATATTTCATTTTACTGTCTATATTTCATCTTTCTTTCAATATTTTACTTTACTTTCTATATTTTATCTTTCATTCTATATTTCATCTTTCGTTCTATATTTCATTTTACTTTCTATATTTCATCTTCTATCTATATTTTATTTCATCTTTATTTCTATACTTCATTTTACTTTCTATATTTCATCTTCCTTTCTATATTTCCTTTTACTTTGTATATATTTCATCTTTCTTTATGTATTTCATCTTTCCTTTTTTATTTCCTATTTCTTTCTATATTTCATGTTACTTTCTGTATTTTAGTTTTCTTTCTATAATTCATATTAGTTTCTATGTACCATCTTACTTTCAATATTTCATTTTACTTCCTATATTTCATCTTTCTTTCTACATTTTAGTTTGCTTTCTATATTTCATCTTTCTTTCTATATTTCATTTTACTTTCTATATTTCCTTTTACTTTCTTTCTATATTTCATTTTAGTTTCTATATTTCATCTTTCTTTCTTTATTTCATGTCACTTTCTATATATCGTTTTTCTTACTATATAGAAAACAGAGAAAACAGAACCACTCACTGAGATGAAATATATATATCGTATCTTCGTATAGAAGAAAACAGAGTCACTCACTGAGATGTGCATCGGTTAATAAAAGAATCTCTCTTCTGTATTCTAACCTCTTCTTCCTCTGCCAGACTCTGCAACTCAATTTGCCCCTCCCAAAATGCCATAAATTCCACATGGGTCCCCCGAGCTTTCCATTTATTGTCAGCCAACAGTAGTCAAACAATAAGGGAGGTCGGAAGTGAGAAGAGAATCCAATTTTTTTTCAACTTGTTTCAAGGATATGATTCCTCTACCTCTCCTTTTCTTCTTCTCTTCTTCTTCTTCTTCTTTCTTTCCTCTCTCACCCTCTTGGTTGAGTACCTTTCATGGGATCCTAAATCTAACAATGTGTTCGAAATAAAAAATAGACATGTTGTTGAAGAAGGCAAAACAATTATGCTTGCCATGAATGTTCCTCAATTTTATTGGCCTTGTGCGGTTCTCACTGTTTGCATTTTGATTAATCGAGTGTTCTACACGGTTGATGAGTCATCCTCATTTCCATTGACACTGTGAGTATTTGGTTGCACCACTTCTTTTCATAATATGGGTCCCATCAAAATAAGTTTAATCCCAAGGCAGCAGTCGGAGAGGGGTCCTTCTAATGTCCCTGAGGTATTTTCTCCTCCCTCATCACCAATACAATTTGGACCATCTTATGATACTCGACCCATTGCTCTTCATAAAAAACCTCGTTCCACTTCTATTCAGCCTACATGCACCTCTCATCCCATCTCTAAATATGTTTCGACTCACCATTTGTCTCCTAGTTGTGTTTCTTTTTTGTCTATAGTATCATCCACTCATATCCCTACAAGTTATTCAGAGGCTTCCATTGTTCCGAGATGGAAAGTTGTCACGGATAAAGAGATCCAAGCCAAGTACAAGAACTCTACTTGGGAGTTAACATCTCTTCCATCAACCAAGAAGGCAGTTGGTTGCAAGTGGGTATGTATGATCAAGTATAATCTTGATGGCTCAATGGCCAAATGTAAAGCAAGGTTAGTTGCCAAAGGATATACTCTATCATATGGTATGACTATGATGAGACATCTCACCAATGTCACAGATGAATTCTACTTGTGTCCTTATTTTTCTTACTACAAATTTTAAATGGGTGATACATAAGTTGGATGTTAAGAAAGCCTTTTGTAAATGGGGATTTGTTGGAATAGGTTTATATGAGTCAACCACCTGGTTATGTGATTGAGGGGTCCATTAAAAAAAGGTTATTTATGGGTTGAAACAGTCCCCACATGCCTAGTTTGATAAGTTCACCACTGTAGTATCTCAGCTTGGATTCATGTGATGTGAAAGTGATCATTGTGTTTACAAAAAAACAACATACATGGCAATATTCTCATAGCCGTATATGTTGATGATATTGTTATTACTATTAGTGACCTTAATCTGACAGGTTAAGAAGGACTTGAACAAAGAGTATCAGAGCAAAGATCTAGAACTTCTCGAATACTTCATGAGTGTAGAGGTCTTTCAATCTAGTTACGGCATTGTTTTGTTACATAGGAAATATGCACTTGACCTCTTAAAAGAAACTAGGATGATTGGGTGTAAACCAATTGATACACCTATAGAACAAAATGTTCAATTATGTGTTGAAACTAGCAGTGATGTTGATATTGGTCGGTTTCAACAGTTGGTTGGGATTGTTAAGTTGTGGAGCCTAATTAATACCTTACCCTCTGGCATGGATCGACCTTAGCTATAAGGTTGTTGAGGGGGTTGGAAGGGGGGCGAGAAACCCCCCTCCAAGGGGTTCGGGGGCGGAGCCCCCGGCAAGTCCATGATATATTGATTGTTGTGTCATTAAGGGTACTATGGGGATTTCACACTTATAATCTGGTTGCCCTAATTTTCTCTTTATATGTGGGGGCGTCATTGTTAGGGTTTTATCACCTTAACAAGTATCATCATCCCGAGGAGCATATGGAGTTGCAGGCCGAGAGGTTAAAGAAAAACACCTGTAAGTGTGTGTGATTTCTCTTGGTAAACTATTTCATCTTCATAGTGGATTACTACAGTGGCGGAAGACAGGACGCAGTCTCACCCTGAGGAGAACTTGTATAAATCTTGATGTTATTTTTCTTTGCTTGCTTTTCCTTTTTCCGTGATTATTAATATTGATCTTGTTAGTTTAGAATTAGGGCATCTAATTCCTAACAGGGATGCTGATTTACCTCAAGTTACGAGACCTGATATATCATATTCAATTAGTGCTATCAATTAACGCCAACCTAAATAGTCTAACTGGATGGCCTTGGAGAGATTTCTCTAGTATTTGAAGAAAAATCCTATCCCCTGGATATACTGACATTGAGGGTTTTTTAGATGCAGATTGGGCAGGCTCTCCGGATGACAAAAAAAAAACCCACCTTTGTATATTTTATGACTCTCTAGGAGGTAATTTATTCACATAGAGGAGAGAAAATAGAATGTTTTGGTGAGGTCAAGTGATGAGCTTGAATATAGAGCTATGACACATATAGTAAGTGAGCTATTATGGCTCAAGTCTTTCATAATTGAGCTCAGGTTCCGAACAACCAAGCCTATGTGACAACCAAGCCTATGTACCTTCACTGTGATAATCAGGAAATCATCCATATTTCAACAACCCAATGTTTCATGAAAGAATTAAACACATCGAGATAAATTGTCACTTTGTTGTAGAAAAGTTACAAGCCGATGTTATATCAATGCAATACATACCCTCCAAGAACCAACTAGCAGATGTCTTTACGAAGACTATTGTTGCAAAGTCCCTCTTTGATATGTGTTCCAAGTTAAGAATATTTGATGTTTTTTCACTAGTTTGAGGGGAGTGCTTAAAGGGTATTAGTAACATTTTGTGTAATTAAGTGAAGTGGTATTAGGGACTAATTATGTTAAAGTGTGAGTTCTTTTTTATGTCCACTTACCTATAAATAATGAAGTGAGGGGGGAAATCAAGGACAAGTTCACCCTTCCCCCCACCCAAGTTGTCCTCTCCCTTCTTCTCTTCTTTACCCTTTTTTTCTCTCGGCTTTTTCTTCTTTTCTCTTATTCTCCTAAAACCTAGACCTTCTAGTGATGAAAACCTAAAACCTAACACTCCCCAAAAGGACTCTATCAATTTATCTTCTAATTTATTTTTTAAACAACTAAGGGTCGTGAGAACTAGTAGTTGATGCACTTAGTTCTATTTGCAATTTTAGTTTTTCTTTAGATACTTTTGGATACAGATTTAGATTCAGATTAGGACATCTAAACTTGAGAATTACTCAATAGAGTTGGATTTAGAAATCTACCTTTGGATAGTTCCTACATATTCAGATTTCAGATATGCAAAAATGGATCTGACTAAAAATTTATATTGAAACCAAATGTAGTCCATTTGCAGCTGTCTATTTGCCTGATTAAATAGGCTTTGTGCTTAAATTATAAAGTAACTAATCCTTGTTATGTTGTAAACTAAACTTGGACAAGTTTATTGGTAGCTACTGCTGAAAATCATCTAATGGGTCTAGGTGTTTTTACGAAATTTTTGTAACAATAAGTCTCAAGTGTTAGACAAGTAATGTAATTGGACCTTTGAGGTCTACTTTTATAGATGTCATTTATTGTTGATTAGCGGATGAAACTCTGAGGTGTAAAAGCTATAGGAGTGGACATAGCAATTTAATTTTAGGTTGTGAGCCACTATAAATCTGTTGTGCTAAGAGTGGTTATCTTATTATTACATGACTTATTTGATTTGACTATTTGATAATTCACATTTAGCATTAAATTTTGATAAACCGATTTAGCCCTCCCCCTCCCCTCCACCCCGGCTTATCCTTGTATGACCTAATAGATATGTGAGGAGAATTTCTCATCTCAAAGAAAAAAATACCGAATAGCACACTCATTATCGAATAAGCTTGCCAAAGAGGAAGTGTCCCAAGAATGTCAAACCTACAAGTCGTTATTGTACCTTTAGCTCACCTTGGGTTACCTTGTAATTTATAATGTATTGAATTTCTAGAAAATCAAAATATTTCTTGACTTGTTTAAACTAAGTATATTGAGTTTCTGTTTATAATAGAGAAAATGAGTAGAATTAGATTAAAAATAAACTATCAATGTCCTAGTTACACCCAAAATCAAATATTTAAATATAAGTCCTAGAACAATAAAAAAATTGGACATAAATAGAAGACTAACATAACTGAAACATCTTTAAATAAACATTTTTGTGAGACTTCCTCCTATCCCTCTTAGACTCCACCATATTAATTATGGTTCTTGTGAAACTTCTTGTTGTAAGAGTCATGTAAGACTCTTTCATACTTTTTCTTCAACAGTCCCCTTCAAGTTGTAGTTTATAATTTTAGCATGTAATGAAAAAAAAAATTGTCATCAGTCATCATTAGCTAAAAATTGTTCATAAATACCAATTTTTCTTCTTATGTTCTCCCTCTTTCTTGAATATTTCAGTCACATAAAACTTACCACAATATGTGGCATAAAATACCTCTTTCTTGTACTTCTTCTTCTACTTCTCCCCTCAAATTGGGATAAGAGGGACATAGAAACCTAGCTTAGACAAAACACAATATTAGAGAAGAAAACCACTCCTAGACATACAATAGAGGTAATAACACAATCATAGTCTGCAAAACACTTCACTAAATTTTTAAAGGAAAAAAAACAACCCACCTTTAGGGCACAACATAGAGAGTACTGACTTTTTAGGGGTCGCTCAAACACAAATCACTTCTTGGGTGAAGAACAAAAGATTTGACTTGAGTTGGATGTTGGGCATACTTCTACACTTTTTAGGTAGTGGGTCTAGGTATTTCTTTGAAGTGAGGGAAATACAATATGATAAATTGAAGAAATACTAGCTAGAGGAAAACAACTTTAATTAGAAGGACCTTTTAAAAAAAAACTTGAAGAGGCTATAACTATTGAACTTAATAAATTTGATTAAGTATAACTTTGTTTGGGGTGACCACAATTTTGTGAAGTTGATGATGTGGAAGATATACAACAAGTAACAAAGATGCAAAATATTACAACATCGTAGTAGGATATTACATACCTTGAACAAGCACATCATGGGGTGATTAAATCTGATAAAAACTCTCTAATTAAAATATAAATTTAGTTAAAAAAAACTAGGATTCTAGGCGAAAAGGAAACTAAATTTACATCAATGCATAGAGAGATAATAGGGTAGAAAAAGGAAAAAGAGAGATTTTAGGCAAAATAGACTTTTGGTACTTCTGATATTGATATCCCTGAAAATATAGCTCAGAATCACAAATGGTTTGTTGGTTAAGAAAATAGACTCAAAGAGAATTAATTTGATAGCCAATTTTACATTAGAACTATTGAAGAGCAGATATTGAAGAATCTTACATGACTCTCGCAACAAGAAGTCTCACAGAGCCAAAATTTATATGGTGGAGTCTTATAGGAGTCTCATAGGACGAGGTCTAACAAAAGACTTTCACTTAAAGGTATTTTAGTTATGTTAATATGCTATTTATATTCAGTTATTTAATTATTCTAAGACTCATCTTTTAGTATTTAACTTTGGGTTTAACAGTGACAAGTGTAGTTTAATTGTAATTGGATTCTACTTTTTTCCCTCTATTATAAATAGAGGTTCATTGTACTCAAATTACAACAAGTTAATGATGTTTTTCTCTTTTCCAAAAATTTAACATGGTATCGGAGTCGGTTCTGTGAGTTAACTCAGTTTACACACAGGTATAACGTGATCCTTTTCTGATTTATCAACTCTAGTAGTTTAAGTTCATATTCTATCTTTTTTCTTTCATTCATGTCCTAGTACTTATTGTTTCCTTAGCGTTCACACCTCCATAAGATATTTTAATATTATAAATTATATATAGAAAGAAAGATAATTGAGTCTAATTTCCAACGCAAAATGAATTTTGTCAATCGGAATTTTAAAAAAAAATAAATTGATAGTTGAAGGAGCATAGGTTAGGAAGCAGGAAAGGTTCAACCAACAGCAGAAAGCTTCAATCTTTTGAGCCATTTTATGACATCATATGCATATTTATATGTAAAAAATATCTCTAAGTCTATTTTCTACCATGTCAAACCAATTCTCAATATGAGTTTTCTATAGGGAGATATCAATTTCGAAAGACTTAATGGCCATGATGGTCATAGAAGAAAGAGTACCCAATTCAGCCAGATTAAATAGTCCAAAACCTATTAGATGTTTCCTCTCAAAAGAGTATATTTTTTGATAAATGTTATACTTGGATGAAAGGTAGAAGTCTAGTTTCAAAAGGAGAAAAAATCATGTCAATCTGATTTATATTTAAGGAGATATTCACAATGCAGTCAGTAAGGGTCAAACTACTTAACAAAAAAAATAAAAAAGTCATAAAAGATTCAAGATCAAAGATTTTGATATCAAATTAGGTATCAATTTAAAAATCTTTGAATCTAGTTTCTTTAGAAACAAACCTTTTGTGATTCTAAGCTATATTTTTTGAGATATCAATATCAGAAGTACCAAAAGGTTAGTTTGGCCTAAAATCTCTTTTTTTTTTCTTCCTTTTCCCTTAGAATTTAGTTTTTTAGCCAAATTTCTCTTCTAATCGAAGATTTTTTGTCAGACTTAATCACTCTATGATGTGCTCATTCAAGGTATGTAATATCTTACTTCAATGTTGTTTTCAAGTTTTACTTTTTTGTTTTTGTTAATTGGTTGTGTATCTTACACATCGTCAACTCCGAAAATTGTTATCACCCCCTCCAAAAAAAAAAAAAGTTATACTTCGTCAAATTTATTAAGTTCACCATTATAGTCTCCCCTAGTTTTTTTAAAAAAAATGTCACATTCTAGAATTCGTTTGGAAGTATGTGTTACATAATCGCCTCCTCCCAGTTAAAGTTGTTTTCCTCTAGTATTTCTTCAGTTTATCTTCTTCTGTTTTTCATAACATAAAGAGCAATGCCTAGACCCACTACCTAAAAAGTATAAGAGTGTATCCAACATTCAACTTGAATCAAATCTTTTATTCTTCACCCAAGAGGTGATTTGTGTTTGAGCTACCCTTAAAAAGTGAGTAGTCTCTATCTTAAGCCCTAAAATTGAGTCATTTTTTGGCATTTAAAATTGATTGAAGTGTGTTTTAGACTATGACCATTTTGACTGGTGTATAGAGTTTTATCGTACAACTATAAGTGATTTACTTCTCTCACTTTGTGTTTTATCCAAATTGGGTCTCTATGTCCTTTTATCCCTAGCTTGAGGGAGTGAAGTAGAAGCAGAAGTACAAGAAAGAGGTATTTTATTCCACATGTCGTGGTAATTTTTATGTGACCAAAGTATTTGATAAAGGGGGAGAACAAATGATGACAATTTAACATCTATGAAAAAGTTTTAGCCAATGATGATTGAAGACCAAGAATCATTTTCATTGCAAGTTGAAGTGATAAACTCCAAGTTGAGGGGCGAGTGTTGAAGAGCATATATGAAATAGCCTTATATGACTCTCACACTAAAAAGTCTCACAGAGCCAAAATTCATATAGTAGAGTAAAACAAGAGTCTCATGGGAGGAGCTCTCATAGAAGAATCTCATTTAAAGGTGTTTTAGTTATGTGAGTCTTCTATTTATGTTCAGTTGTATAATTGTTCTAAGACTCATCTGTTAGTCTTTAACTTTGGGAGTAACTGGGGCAAGGGTAGTTTAATTGTAATTAGATGTTACTTATTTTCTCTATTATAAATAGAGGCTCTTTGTACTCAAATTACAATAAGTCTGTGAAGTTTTTCTCTTTTCCATAAATTCAACAAAAACCTTTGGTCTTGTATCTTTTATGATGGTTTGATTTGCTTCATTCTATAACATGACATTTGTAAACTTCTATCAGAATTTCCTTCCATATATATGAGATTGACATGAAAGTTGATCCTTCTGAAACTAGACTATGATATATTGTTTTCTTTATAAAATATACTTATTTTGAGAAAAAGAATCTGATAGATTTCGGATTTTACACTCTAGCAGAATGAGTACTATGTCTTCTTTGGCCAGCATTACCATCGACTCTTCCGATATTGATATCTCCCTCTAGAAAAATCAATTTGAGAATTGGTATGATGGGTTAGAAAATAGACTTTCATATATTTCCATTGATATATAATTCTCCATACAAAGTGTCATTCTTGATGGCATAAAATGCCTCAAAAATTGAAGCTTTTTGTTACTACTCGAACCTCTCTTCCTATTAGACCTTAGTTGCTTCAAATATGGATTTCTATTTTTAGAAAACTCCGATTGTCAAAATTTGTTTTGTCTTGGAAGGTGGACTCAAAATTCTTTTGATCAATAAATAATTCGACATATGAAAAGTTCAGTGTGGAGGTGCAAACACCAAGGAAACAATGGATACTTGGACAGGAAATTAAAAAAAAAGGTAAAATACGAACATAAACTACAAGAGATGATAAATCAGAAAAAGATCACATTATCTCTCTAGGTTTCTTTTTATCAATATATAATTTGACATGTGAAAAGTTCAATGGGGAGGAACAAATGCCAAGGAAACAATTGATACTACTACAGGAAATGAAGGAAAAAGTAAAACACGAACCTAAACTACAAAGATGATAAATCAAAAAAGGATGACATTATCTTGGTGGGTTTCTTTTGATCAATGTATAATTTGACATATGAAAAGTTCAGTATGGAAGTGCAAACTCTAAAAAAACAATGGATACTAGGACAAGAAATGAAGAAAAAAGTAAAATACAAACTTAAACTAGAAGAGATGATAAATCAGAAAATGATCACATTATCTCTTTGGGTTTCTTTCGATCAATATATAATTTGACATATGAAAAGTTCAGTGTGGAAGAACAAATGCTAAGGAAACAATAGATACTACTATAGGAAATTAAGGAAAATGTAAAATACGAACCTAAACTACAAGAGATGATCAATCAAAAAAGGATCACATTATCATAATTCGACATATGAAAGGTTCATTATGGAAGTGCAACCCCTAAAGAAACAATGGATACTAGGACATGAAATGAAGAAAAAGGTAAAATACGTACGTAAACTACAAGAGGTGATAAATCAGAAAATAATCACATTATCTCTGTGGGTTGACCGAGTCAAATCACAAAACCCACTCTAATACCATGTTGTTTTTCTGGAAAAGAGAAATATTTCACTAACTTGTTTATAACTGAGTATAATGATCCTCTATTTATAATAAACAAGTAGAATTAGATTACAAATAAACTAACTTTGTCCCAATTATACCCAAAATCAAATCCTTAAAGATAAGTCTTAGACCAATTAAGTAATTGAACACGAATAAAAGACTAACATAACTGAAATATCTTTAAATATACTCTTTTATGAGACTTCCTCCTATGAAACTCCTCTTAGACTCCACCATATTAATTATAGCTCTTGTGAGATTTCTTATTATGAGAGTCATATAAAAATCTTTCATATTTTTTCTTCAACATAATGTACAAAATCATGTAATCTATTTTTTTCTCAAATAAAAAAACAAATCATAATTTTCAAAATAAGTAATTAAATAATTCACTAAGTCTGCACATACAAACTCAACTCAAAAGTATTCAACCCAAGAGCAAAACAATTAAACAGTATCCAAGCATCCTTTCTACAATAGTGAACCAAACAAATACAATTACATCCCTTACAAATAAACCAAGACTAGCACAATCAACACTAATTAAATTCAAATATATCAACTCATAAAAAATTATATTCTAAATGAAACATACAATAGTGTTGATAGTAAGTAATATGATCATCACAATACAAAAGAATGTTCATAGTAATATTTCATTGGTACACAATACCGTGGTAGTGTTTAGTTATGTTTAGTAATAGATCATTGAAACTAAATGCATTGTTATCCATTAGTATCAAAATGTAACTTGGTACTAGGTTAAACATGATAAGCTCAACAAATAAGATCATTAATCGAGCATAACTCTCAAGTAGAAGAACAGTGAGTGAGAAAAGATAGGAGAAACTTTGGCATATAGAGGGGAATTGAGAGAGGGAGTTGCCCGAGTCAAGTTTTGCTTATGAAGTTGAATAGGGAGGAGAGTCAAGGTGTTGGTTCTATACAAGATAGTGTAGAAGGAAAAGTTGGGTGGTATTGAAACTAAGGGGGGGTTAATCAACTTGAAGTCCGAGATGATCTTCAACTGCATGAAGTCCTTCAATACTTGAAGTTGTTAGTGGAACGCAAATAACATTTCATCTAGATGCAGGGGATAAAACAGTCCTAATTGGGGGTTATTGTCAAAATATATTATTAATTAATACCATGTAAAAAATCTATCTTATATTATTAACATAATATTTTTTTATTCATTAATCATATTTATTTTTTATTTACTCTATTGTTTTAGTGATTTAATAGTGGTAATTAAAATATTATTAACTCAAACACTTGGTTTAATTAATTTATTTTTATAATTAATAAAATCGATGAAGATAACAATTTTATTATCCACACTAACACCCATTTCAAAGAACCCATACCCATTTCAAATATGAAGATCATGTAAGCCTTTGTCGAAGAATGGTAATATACTGATAAATTCATCAATAATCTTCTAGTAAATGTTGGATGTCATACATCACCTAATTTCCATTTATGAAGTGCCAATTTTATAGAGCTTCTGAAGAGGCTATTTTATTTTTTTACCAGACTTTTTAAAACTGAGACCCGACCAAACCCATTTTGAACACTTTGAAGTAGATTCTTAATTAAAAAAAAAAAAAAAAAAGGAAGAATGCTTTCAGAACTGCCCTACACTACCTTAAATGACAGATAAGAAGTCTGTTTCCAGAATAACTCAAATAGACGCTGGCTCAGCCAGCAAGCTGGTAGGAAGATGAATTCAAAATATTCCCGCCACCTCAATGCGGATCACAGTTACATAGATCCAGGTTGTCATTTTTTGTACAACATGACCACAGCAGTGCCAGTATTGCTTTACCATTAAGGCAACAAGGACCCCATAGAGGTCTTGAGTGAATTATGTGTAGTCCTACTGTACATTCTGCCATGGATACAAGAGCACTTCATACCGTAGTATTCTGAGAGATGACCTCACCGAATCTGAGGAAGAGGTTGGCGTCTGAGGTGCTGCTTAAGGTGGCGCAAGCCATTGCGTTTGGATTCTTGAGGTTGTAGTCACGTACATAGTTGGTAACTGATGAAGGCGGCGGTGGCATGGCCTCCTTACTGGTTGGTGGCTCTTCCGCAGGCACCAGGCTTTCCAGCACTCGTGACACTTCGTGCATGGTGGGACGATCTGCAGGCTGTTTTTTGCTGCACAGTAGCGCTAGCTGAAAAACCTTTTTTACAACATTGAGATCTTTACAGGTGGTGGAGATCTCTGGATCCACCGTCTCCATCACCCCATTGCTGGCAGTTTTTGACAGTATCTGAAGGTCATTGAAGCCATTAGAAAACTAAATATTGAAAGCTTACATGACCAAAAATAGAACAAACACACAAGAGGGAGAGGCCGATTGGTTTGAAACATACCAGGCCTAGGAAATTACTGTCCAAAATAGAACATAGTAAACTAAAAACACGAGGGGGAGTCAGCCTGGTTTGAATCATACCAGGTCGAGTAAATTACAGTCATTGTCCACGGCCTTCCTTCCAGTGAGTATCTCAAGCAAGACAATCCCAAAGCTGTACACGTCTGATTTTTCGTTAAGGCGAGAGGTTCGAGCATACTCAGGATCAATGTAACCAATTGTACCAATGATGTAGGTGGACGTGTGTGTCTTAGACAAACATAAGCTCTTTGCTATGCCAAAGTCAGTCAGATGAGCCTCAAAGTCCTTATCTAAAAGAATGTTTGATGATTTCACATCTCGGTGGATTATACGGGGGCTACAATCATGGTGCAGGTAAGCCAACCCATGCGCGGATCCAAGAGCAATTCGCAGGCGGGTCTCCCAATCAACCTTCTTCTTCTTTGACTTACCTGGTGAAGCCAAAATTAAGGGTTGATAAACTTTTGAAATAATAATACTGATCAAGGATTAGAAAACAGGTTTCTTGAATGAAGAATGCTTACCATGAAGGAGATCCCACAAGCTACCATTCTCCATGTAGTCATAAAACAGAAGGTTCCCTGAGGGAGACAGTGAGTATCCTTGAAGGCTAACCAGATTTCTGTGTTTGATGCTACCAACAGTCTCAAGCTCTGTCTCAAATTCCTTTAAGCTCTGAGGATAATGAGAATAAAGCCTTTTGATTGCAACAGGTCGACAATTCTTGAGCACACACTTGTACACAGTGCTTGAAGCACCATACCCTATTATATACTTCTCACTGAGATTTTCTGTCATCCTCATTATATCTTCGTAAAGATGCAGAGCCATGTTCATGTGAAAGATGACTAGTTTTGGTGATATGTTACTAACTGCAGTAAACTAAAAATCAGATTCAACAAAGGAAATAAAAATAGACCCAATCATTTTTTGGAATGCTTGAGGTTGAATGGTTAACCTGGCTTGTTTGGAGAGCCCTCTGAAAAATGAGTTGGAGTATGAGGTCGACAGGCTGCAACCAAGATCATGAGAATAATAGCAGCTGAACCAAACGTTATTGCCAGAATGGCTGCTTTGGACATTGAAGCTGCATAGTTACAGACATTGACATTGGTAACTCTTGCAAAAAGTATAAAAGACAAACTATTTCTCCTTAGCATTCTATCTCATGGTAGTAAACAGGATTTCAACTGGAAAGGTGCTTTGAACCTTTTGGTGGCTGCTGATGTACATGACAGGGCAAATTCAGCCAATCACCACAAAGCCCAGGATTCCCTAAGAAGCTGTTCATAAAAATTGAATGCTTAACAACTATGCTTGTAAAACGTTAAAAACATCAAGAACATACCCACTAGTGGAGTTAAAAGCAAATCTGAAGTAGCTGCCAGATAAATACTCAGCTCACCTGTCCTGAGAAAACCTGGAAAAATTATTCCCACTCGGAATGTAACCAGCAAGGTTGTTATATGATACATTTCTGTTAGAAAAAGCGAACTAAATAATCAGGAAAAGAGGGCAAGAGCATTTTCTTTGTGAAAACCGTAAGAAGTGTAGGATAGCGTGCACTTACAAGACAGCAAGGCTCAAACAGTTGATTAAAGAGAGAACATTTCCAGACAAAGTGTTATTTTCCAGTCTTCTGCCCAAGCATTACACAAAAAAGTTTAGTACATCCAAAAAGCATAAACCCACGCTACCAAAAGAGGAATATATTCCTGATGGACTTCACAAGAAACAACTGAACACTCTTTTGTAGCAAATAGGAAATTTTAGTGGCACCTAAAAACAAACTGATGGTTTAATCTCAAATAAGGTAAAACATACAGTGAAAAAAGATTCTGGAGCTGACCAAGCTCCTCAGGAAGTGAACCAGAGAGGTGGTTATTAGACAAGTCTCTACACGCACAAAAGCCAGATGTTATCAGAAATGTGTCAGAAACATCACACTTAATAACTTCTGCTGCCAAAGATTTTGAGGTTTCATGATCAAATCCTTACATATCCATAACACTCCTCAGATTTCCAAATTCCTCTGGGATGTAGCCCTCCAGATGGTTGTTCCTCAGATTTCTGTAAGATGACAAAATAAAGGATGTCAAGAAACTGTAATTGCCAGTAAAACACTAGCTAACAAGTGATGCAAAATCTCACAGCTTTAAGAGGTGTTCCAAGTCACCAACTGATGCAGGAATGGAACCACTAATTTCATTGTTGGAAAGGTCCCTGAAAGTAAAAATATTTCAATAATTTGTTACAGGTTTTAAGCAAAAAAAGAAGGGTAAACTTACAAGGTATCTAAATTGCCAATTCGGGACAGCTCGATAGGGATGGGACCCTTCAAATTGTTTGATGAAAGGTTCCTGAAAAAGGAAGCACCAAACTCAATGAATTAATAATTCTGGAAATATAATTGATAAAACCAGAAGAAATTTTCCCCTAAAGAATTGATTAAAAACAAAGAAATTAAGAAATATGTTCAGAGGCAACTTCATCTTTCCAGATAACAGATATATAAAAAACACATACATATTAGCACAGCAAAATCTCTTCACCACACCCAGGACTTACAAGTATGTCATACTCTCAAGCTTTTCAAATGCCCGAGGAATAGTACCATTTAACTCGTTCCCATAGACGTTCCTGTATACAAAAGATTCATCAATAAAAAGATCCCAAGTAGGGCTTAACCAAACATATGTAGACAAATTTAAATCTTACAGGTTATTCAAATTTACACAGGAGCTGAGATTTTCTGGAATTGGCCCCTCAAGCTTGTTGTCGGCAAGATTCCTGCCAAAATGATGTTCCAATCAATTACACCATAGGAAAGTAAAAGTTGTACCTACAGAAATACATAGATTACATAGATAAAATAAAAAAAATCAAGAAAGATTTCAAGGAATACATACAGGTCAAATAAATCTGTAAGCCTGCCAAGTTCAGAGGGAATATGGCCAGTCAAGTGATTATCACTCAGTTCCCTGCAAATACAATCATTCATGAGCATTACTAGTCCACAGGAAGCAAATTACCACACAGATGCTGAGTAGACCCTTACAGATAATGAAGCTTCGTCATGTTACCAAGTTCTGGTGGGATGGATCCTGTGAGCATGTTTCCTTGCAAATACCTAAAAATTTTATCTAAGTTCATCAATAGAATGAACAATGCCACAGCATTTGCGAGAGAAAAGAGTGGCTTCGGTTTTGATAAACAAAAAGAGTAGAAACCACATATATAAATAGATAACAGCTAGCTCATGTCCACTTAAAATGATCGAGTTGGTCAGTTAGAGGGTAAAAATTAAAAATACACATAGAAAGAGAAAAGTAAATAAAAATGATCTGTGAATTCAATGACCCGAAAAACCCATCACTTACAGTTTCTCAGTGTAAGTTAAGTTGCCCAAAATGGGAGGGATGGGTCCACCGAGTAGGTTGCAGCTCAGATCACTGAATTTAACATAAAACAATGTGAAACACAAATTCACAAGTAAAGTGCTTACTGCAGTACAAGATTAAAATATGAAATGGGATCAGTATATTCCAGTCCCACTAATGCACTCAGTTAAATCATGATAAAAGCCTAAAATGATTAAACATGTATTCTACCCCTCAAATGGATTAAACAAGGAAGATTTTAACATCTAGGAGATAGACAGTTTACAGTTCTTACAGCACAGCAAGTGCCTGCATTAAACCAATCACAGGTGGAATTGACCCAGACAACCGGTTTCCTTGGAGAGATCTGAACATGAATTAAAAGAATCATTTCTTGCACAAGTAAAAAACTTCAAAAGTAAAGACTATTACAGAAGCTACCCAATAATGTCAAACTATTTGCAAAACAAGATAGACCACATACAGTGTAGCTACTTGAAGAAATCCAATGTTAAATGGAATCTCCCCAGTGAGATGATTATAGGACAAGTCCCTGAAAACATAGAGCACATGAATTAAATTAAATCATGCCCAACAGCTTATGATGTTAGAAAGATTAACCTACAGTAGATGGTAGAATGGTAGAATTTATACGTACAAGACCTGGAAACCGGTGCAATTGCCAATATTTGTAGGAATGCTCCCACTTAAGCTGTTATTTCTAACATCACTACAATATAAGTGGAGATCGAATGAACACACTTCTTTACAATGTTAGCAGAAAACAGGAGACAAGAACCTCAGAACTTACAAGAACCATAACCCTGTCAACTGGCACATATCAGGTGAGAGGGTTCCCACCAAATTGTTCCCCCTCAGACCACTGAAAAAAAGTCGGATACCCATAAGGAACTGGCAACCCAGAATAAGCCAAAAAAATTAAAATTTGGATGAATAACCCTAAGAAGAGATGTTGGAGAACTCACAGATACTGCAGAACCTCATTCCAATAAATGAGCCTTGGTATATCCCCAGTCAATTTATTTTGAGCCAGGTCCCTGGTGAAAGAAAGGGTAATGCTAAAACTAGCACTTTTTTTTTTTTTTTTTGTGGTGAAAATGAACAGACACTGATGCTGTTTTTCAAACAATAAAGAAAAATGAATAAGAAAAACTGACTTACAGGATTTTCAAGTTTGGAATTTGAGAGAGGGTTGAAGGGATGGGTCCCGTCAGCTGGTTATTTTTTAATATCCTAAAGGACAAACCAACAATGATTACAAAAAGTTAGAACCAAAAGAAAAAAAAATTATAAAAACAATGAACTGAACCAAAAGGACAAAACCAATGCAACCATACAGACTTACAAGGCTTCAAGTTGCTTCAAATTTGATATTGAAAATGGTATATCGCCATAAAGATCATTGGAGGACAAGTCCCTAATACCAAAAGCTTTAGCAGGTCAACAATTTGGCTTTTGAAGAAAAAGATTAAAAAAAGAGATCCTCTACTAACTGAATCGTTTAATATGTAACCCAGAAACCATTTGGGATGGCAAATCATAAAACTAGAACTTACAGGCTATTCAACAAAGAACAGGAGCCTATCTCATCTGGAATCTGCCCTGACAGATGATTTCCTGTTAAATCACTGCATAAGGACACATGCAGCAGTCATAAATACATTGTTTCTTTCCCAAATCGAGTATAAAAGGCATTATATGAATTTATGAGCTTTTCAAAAACATGGCAACAAATGTACATTGAGAGCAAGCCTTTCAGGTTTCCAATTTCAGGGGAAATTTCTCCGCCAAGGTTTAAGCCTGATAAGTTTCTGAAATGTGCAAAACAGAATGCCATGTAAAACGATCAGTGACATGTAAAACGATCCATCTAGCAAAAAATGAAAAATTACAAATATGACATTGCAGGCTACAAAAGAATTAAAAAATATATCTTACAGTGCAACAACATCAAATGTGACATTATCACAGATAACCCCCCTCCACGAACAGTAATCTGAGGAATCGGCATTAACCCAATCGTACAACACATTATCTACATCTCGAAAGGATTTTTTGATTTCCAAGAGTGTCGCTCCTGAACAAAACCGAAAAACAAATCATCGACATCTTCTAACCAACTGTCTTTATCCCCTTACGACCAAGACACAGCACCTTTCAGCACTATCGTAGAAGAACCAGTTATGAGAAAAATAACACTAAATTACCCCTCAAGCTCAACGTGTTAAGGGAATTTTTTTCTAAAATTGCAAGTATCGAGTTCGCTATGTCATGCACCAAGTCCAGTAAGTAAACTTGAGCCGTGAACGAGAGCAGCAATTTCTAAAAGAAAATCTATTAGCGCAGTGGTCAAAGCAATTATTTAAGGAGAGAAAATAAACGCTGTCGACTAAAAACACACTTTCTCAGACAACAAAAGAACAAGCACAAACAGGAAAAGAGAAAGAATAGTAGCAGAGAAACAATAGAAAACGACCTAAAGCAGTATATGAATCCAAAATCAACACTTGAGCCCAGTAATAAACAGGAAAATTACAGGATAAGCTAAATACTGCAGAAGAAAAAATTACGTTTCGACACACTTACCATCGTCTGAATATGCTAAATCAAACACCAATGCTACGTCGAAAATGAGAAAAAAGAGTAATACAGTAGATGTCTTCAATTCCTCATGTTTCCCAAAGGGACGCATTTCTGTCTTCCTCTTCCACCAAACCTAGGAAACGGGTTTGAAATCTATCCAAGTAGCAACAGCCTCCTAACTGGACTTAGGGAAGAAACGGGATCTTGCTCCACTTGCCACTACCACAAGATTTCCAATCGAGAAGGTCACTGAACTGTGTTGTGATACAAAACTTTTTGCTGTTCATCTCTCACTTGACAGACGCCAAACGCGAACTTCTATAACATTGTTCATTGTTTTCCACTCGAACCGTATATGAAAGTATAGACAGCGAGACAGCCACCTAAGGAAATCACAACTGTGAAAACTCCAGGGACCGTCAATGTCCTCCTTCCTGGATCGTCTGCGTAAGACAGTTGGAAGATAATCCGTCCGCCAAATGCAACGACATGGAAAGAGAAAGACGAAGTTTTACTTCAAAAATGACCTCCTCCCACCGACACGGAGACGGAGAAGGAGAACAAAAACGAGAGCGCTCTGCAGTCCGCTCTGGCCTTGTAACGGAGTGAGGAAGGGCGTCATTGTTTTGTTTTCAGTTTTCTTTTCTTTTGACGAAATCACGACACCCTTGCCTGTTCCATCACATCCTTCTGTCCTGCGTCTGATAACCAGGGAAGAGTACTAGCCTCTGTTTCCTCTGCAATCTTTTCATCGCTATCCTCTCTCTCTCCTCTAATCAGAGAGAAAGAGAAAAAAACCCGAGCAGTGATTGCAGGTTGTAGCGCAGGAGGGTGGCAGAGGGTTTTTAACTTTACCTTGGAAATAATTCTCTCTCCGGCTTCCGCCATTATCCTCTGTTTTACATTCTCTCTCTTCTGCATGCGATGCTGCGCATTAGTTGCCAATTGCAATCCTTTTCAGGTTGACAACAACCTGCGTCAGAACGACGGAAAAGGAGAGAGAATAGTTTCTCTAGTTTCCCATTTTACCACTCCCTTTCCAATCAAAGCTTGAAGCCCCTCCGCCACTGTACATACCGGCAAACTCCTCGGCGACTGGCCAATTTTGAAGGGGCACCGGGTTGTTGCATCTTTATAAATGCAATAATATTACATCCAATAAAAGTGCATGGTGTAAGAAAATGATTTAGTGTAAGTCACATTGGTTATCGAATAATTGAATTTCACTAGATCCGGCACACTAAATCTCTTATATACCTAGCTTTAAGTATGTAAATATTCATTGTTGAATATATACACAATTCAGGATAGATATACTTAAAATTGGACAAAGATACTTAGATTTGGTAAATATGTCTTAGCCAATCGTAATTCATATGGAGTGTGATTTCGAGTACCGAGTTGAGTAATAGAAATTACTTAGTGTTGTCAAGAGTTGGGAAGGTGGGCTATATTGCTACACAGTATTGGAAACAATTTGGTAAGTTGGCTTGGATCAATAATATTGTAGTTGGAATTTGGGAAACCTCGAAGTAATTTAAACATGAGTTAAGAAAATTAGTTCAAAACTAGAATAGTGGACAAAGTGGAGTGAGACTTGTTCTTTGTCACTCAAAATACATCACTTGTTGACCCAGGTATGACTATTTTCTAGGTCTCTCCTACAAGTAGTTGGGCCCTAAATTTTGGGTATTTCAACACATCTACATAAGAGTTGAATTTCTAAGACAAAGAAATGTTTCATTGATTTCATTATAATTAAGTATAATTAACCTCTATTTATAATAAGGAAAATAAATAGAATCAAATTATAAGTAAATTACCCTTGTACTAGTTGCATCCAAAATCAAACACTAAAATTTAAGACTTAAAACAATTAAACAATTGAACATAAATAGTAAGTTAACTAAAACACCTTTTAACAGGACCACTTCTATGAGACTTCTTCCTATAAGACTCCATTTAGATTCCACCATAGTAATTTTTGTTTTGTGAGACTTCTTACGATGAGAGTCATGTAAGACTCTTCCTCAATCTAAAGTTTATAACTTCACTCTGCAATGAAAAAATTATTGGTCTTCAAAAAGAAATTCTTCATATTGTGCTTCCTCTGACTTAGGTATCCTAGTGACATAAAATATAATTATCACAACAAATTGAATTCTTCATTATATATTATACTTCTTCTCAAATGATATCAATACCCACACTGCATCGAGAGGAAGCATAACCACTACAACACTTAGCTTCGAAATTGAATGCTTACACGTAAAGAAAAAAATAAGAAAATGTACATTAAATCAATAGATTAATGAATGTTGTTGACTGAGTGTTGACTCTCATCTTAATTTTTATGATAAAAAAATTTAATTAATCTAACATTCAACATTCTAGCCTTTTAAATTGTTGACTTCAGGATTTCATACTATTGAGATCTTCAACTTAGAGTGTTGAGGAGATCAAGGAAGAACGAAAAGAGAAGAGGAGATGAGGAGAAGAGAAGGAGAGAAGTGAGGACGACTGAGAAAGAAAGGGAGAGAATTGGAGGAGGGAAGAAAGAGAGAGAATTAGGGTTGTGGAAGATATCCAAACCATCCCTCTTAGCCTTTATTTATAGATGTCAAGAGTACATAAATTACAAGTACACTCTTCACCCTATAAAGAGTAAGGAAAAGACAAAAAAATATAAGATATTTACAATAATAACACCTAATTTTGTCTATGTCTTTCAACACTCCCCCTCAAGCTTGTGGTAAAAAACATCGTATATCCCTAGGTTCGTACATGTAGTGGAGAGAATTTTGGAGTTGATTGACTTTGTGAATATATCAACAAGTTATCTATGAGTTGAGACATGTTTAAAACTTATGATTCCTACTTGTAACTTTCTCTCATAAAGTGATAGTCCATTTCGATATGCTTAATTCTCTCATGAAAAACTGGGTTGGAGGCAATGTGGATCACTGCTTAATTGTCTCAATAGAGTTCCATAGGGCCTTCTTTATTGAATCCCAATTCTGCTAGAAGAGATTTAATCCGTAAAAGTTTACTTATAGCATGTGTCATGGCTTTGTATTTGGGTTATGCACTGGACCTTGCAACCACATTTTGTTTTTTCCTCCTCCATGTAACAAGGTTGCCTCCAACTAGAGTACATTACCTGAAGTAAATTTTCTATCATCTAGTGATCCAGCTCAATCCGCATCGACAAAGCTTTCAATATTGAAATGACCATGACACTTATATAAGAGCCCTTGTTTTTGTGCCTTTTTCAAGCACATGAGAATCCTCTCCAATTTCCAAAGAGACATTTGAGATTTAAGCATATACTAACCACATTGACTACACAATAAATATCAGGTCTAGTCACATTGAGATAAATAAGTTTCCCAACTAGCCTCTTCTACTTACCCACATCAACTTCTTCTCTCGAGCCAACATATAATTTTGTATTTGTCTCCATAAGGGTGTCACAAGGAAGACATCCCATCATTTTTTTTTCTGTAAGCAAGTCAAATACATATTTTCTATGTGATAAGATAATACCATGCATGGACTAAAGAACCTCAATACCAAGGAAGCATTTAAGGAGTCTCAAGTCTTTTGTCTTGAATTCATTGTATATCTTGTGTTTGACTTGATTGATGCTATCGGTATCTCTGCTTGTCAAAATAATATCATCGACGTACACAACTAGTACCATACCTTTCTCAGTATGCGTGACAAATATAGAATGGTCCACAGAGCACCTTGTGAAGCCGAATCAGTGCATAGCTTGATTAAACTTGTTGTTGGAAGATAAATAATATCATCGACGTACACAACAAGTAGTACCATGCCTTTCTCAGTATGCGTGACAAATATAGAATGGTCCACAAAGCACCTTGTGAAGCCGAATCAGTGCATAGCTTGATTAAACTTGTTGTTGGAAGATGGGCTCGAGCCCACAAGCTCAAGGCTAGAAGCCCACACGTCAAAGGAGTGGCAAAGTGATTATTTATGGTATATTCCATAAGGATGACATGAAGATATAAATACGTTGTCTTATTATGTCTTTGAATCTATTGAGTTATAACCCTAAGGATTTTGTAACACTATAAATAAGAGCATTGGCTAAGACGAAAGGCATTCAAGCCTTCTCCTCTCTTTGAGAAATCGTCTAGCCGCCCTCTCTTCTCCCTTGACGTATTCTCTTCTTCCCTTAATCCAAACTCTTCTCTCTCAGGTCCTTCTCCTTTCTCCCTCTTCTCTCTCTTCTCTCCTTCTTCATCCACATTAACCTAGAGTCCTTCTCATGGGGTCCTAACTTCTACATGGTATCAGAGCATGGAGTTTAGGATCCCTATTCAAGTAGTTATGTCCTCATTCAAGAAGTTGTTTATAGAAGAAAGGGTTTTGCCATGAAGAGATAGGTAAAATTTGTTTTTTTTCATATTCTCTCTTTATGGATTCTATTTTTTCTCTCTCTTCTTGAATGCTTGAGTCATGTCAAGTCAGATAATTTTCATAAACATTGTGAAGATCTATCTTTTATGAAGAAAAAGATGTTATAATCTTGATAAGCTTGTAGCAATTACATGATTGGTCAAAGGTTGGTTGTCCCTATTGTTATGATTTGAATTCAGTTATCTTTATGTGATGTGAATCAAACATTGTTGATTTGGGATTCTAGCATCTGTTGCTGTCAATTCTATAATCTAACGGTACTCATGGGATTGGGTTATATTGTTGGATGACCATCATATGGTTAGAATTCCAACATTTACTTATTCCTAGTGTTTCTTTCTATTTTTGAACTTTAGCAATTGAATTTTTTTGTGTTGAAGTATTCCCATGAGTTGGAAATTTTTTTTGCCAAGAAATTGCTCTCGGTTTACCAAGAAAGGCCGTGTCTACATTTTCTCTCAATTTTTTGGTTGAGTTTGGATTAAGGATAAGAGTTGCATCTATTCTCTTCTCTCTATTTTTTTTATAAATATAAGAGAAGTTGAGTAGTGGCTAGTTTTTGTTACCACTTGACAAAAACACTAATGTTTTCATGATTTTGTGCTTATTCTAGTGAAAATATTCTCTACTTATTTTTGGTGGCTAATTTAGTCTACAGGTGTTTCAAATTACGTTGTGTAATTGTTATTTGAGCCCTTCGACAATTGACCTCAACAGTTCATTTGCGTCAACATAGAGAGTAGACATTTGAGTAATAAAAGTGACATACTCCGAATTACTACAATTTCACTAAGAGGTCTTTCCAATTACCTCAATTGGTCAGAATCAGTATCGAGGATTCTCATTACTTGTGACCTTCTCAGTCATGTTCTCAAAATCCCTCCTTCGATTGATGAAGAAGATGAATTCTACCGTAAATGGGTTAAAAACGATAATATGGTTATCAGTTGGCTTATTAACAGCATGGAAGAGCATGTCGCTAACAATGTGGTCCACTTGGAAACTTCCAATGATATTTGGGACACTTGTGCTAAGCTCTATTCAAGTACTGCCTCCTTGAAAAGAGTCTATGATGTTTTCCAAAGTATGTTGGCTATGATGTTTTCCAAAGTATGTTGGCTACCAAACCAGGAGATAATATTCATGAATTTTTTGCCCGATTTCGTGGCCTTCTCCAAGAATGGAAACTTCCTCAACCATACTCTACCGACATTGTTGTTCAAGAAAAATAGCGTGAGGCCCTGGCAGCAGCTACCTGCCTTACCAATATTAAGCCTTATCTAGAGGTGGCTAAGATTCAACTTCTTAGTTCCTCTACCCTTCCTTCTTTTGATGACATAAGTGTCACATTATTATGGATTCCTGATCCATCTCCTCCTTCTCCGATTGATGTTCCATCAGCTATGTTCTCTGATAATTGGGCTACATCATCCCAATTCCGAGGACGTGGCAAAAATACAAGAATAGGCCGCAATAGAGGTGGTCAAATGGGTCCACCCCATTCCCACACTGAGCCTCGTGTCTGCACTTACTATGGTAGTCTAAACCACCTTGTGGATTCATGCTGGAAACTCCATGGCAAGCCTGATTGGGCCACATCCAATCCAGCCTCTGCCACTGTTGAGAAAAAGGAGGATAGGACTGATTCTCCTTCTGGGAATATGACTATTTCTGCGGATGACTATGCTGTAATTCAAAAGCTAAAATCCTTATTGGATCAGTCATCTACTCGACCAGAACCTACTGTTGCCACTACCATTGCCTCAGGTATGCTTTCTTCCCCTTCAACCCCTTTCTCTTGGATCATTGACTTGGGGGCTTCTGACCACTTGACAAGTAACAAACACATGCTTCATTCATTGTCTCCATGTCTTCCTCATAAATTTGTCACTTGCTAATGGTTCCCAAACCAAGGTGCTTGACAAGGGTTCCTCCTCTCTTACTGTGTCTATTCCTCTTCAAGATGTGTTGTTTGTTCCTCAATTTCCGTTAAATTTGCTCTCCATTAGTCAATTAACCAAACAATTGAATTGTTTTGTCACCTTCTCACCATCTTCATGTATATTTCAGGATCTAAGTACGAAACAAGTAATTGGTGGCGGCCATGAAAAAAGGGTCTTATACTATGTTACTCTTCCACTAGTAGCTGCTATTTCATCCATTACATGTGAGGCTCAACTTTGGCACAATCGGCTTGATCATCCATCTACCTCGTCACTTTATTATTTAGTTTCATCTCTTAAATCTTTGTCTAATTTTAATTGTGAGGCATGTCAATTAAGTAAATATGTTAGAAGTACATATTCTCCTCGTCTTACAACTACTTGTACTGCTCCATTTGCATTAATACATTTTAATGTATGGGGACCTTTAAAGGTCTCTAACATTTCTAAAGTTCAATATTTTGTTATTTTTGTGGACGATTTTACCAAAGTGACTTGGTTGTTTTTGTTTAAAGAACGTTCAAAATATCTTTCTATTTTTAAAAATTTTCATGCAATGATTCTGACTCAATTTGGGAAAAAAATTCAAATCCTTAGATCTGATAATGCTAAGGAATATTTGTGTATCGAGTTTAAATAATTTTGTGAGGATAATGGGCTTCTTCATCAAACTTCATGTGCCTATATCCTTCAACAAAATGGTGTTGCTGAAAGAAAGAATCGTTACCTCCTTGATATTGATCGGGGCCTCCTCTGCTCGATGAAGGTACCCTACTTTTATTGGCCTCATGCTATTCTTACTGCATGCTTTCTCATCAATAGGTTACCTTCATCAGTGCTTAGAAATCATTGGTAAAGATCCATTTTCGCTCCCTCTTAAAGTATTTGGTTGCACATGTTTTGTTCATGATACTAAAAGAAAACTTGATCCTCGGTCTTTGAAGTGTATTTTTTTGGGTGTTCTCGAACTCAAAAAGGATATATTTGATATAATCCTACACTTCGAAGGTTGATGGTATCTCGGGATGTGACTTTCTTTGAAGACACTTCCTTCTACTCCTCACATGAGGCTCCTCCAGGATTTACATTTCCACCTACCACTCCATGTCCACTTGTGTCGGTTAATGAAGATCTTACTTATTCCCCTGAAGCATCAGTCGTCCCCTCACCTGTGGAGTTGTCAGATCCACCTGGGGTAAGTCTTTCACCTCCTCCTATGTTTGGGCCTGAATTTGATACTCGGCTTATTGCGTTATGAAAGGCAACCCGTCCATGTACTACGTCTCATCCAATTGCCAATTTTATATCTTCTTATCGCTTATCTTTTGAGTGTGTTCAGTTTCTTGCTTCTCTTTCGTCTGTTTCCATACCACAATCCTATCAGGAGGTCCTGAAGCATCCAAGATGGAAGGCGGCTATGGATGAAGAAATGCATGCACTATAGGAAAATCAAACTTGGACATTGGCATCACTTCCAAAACGGAACAGATTGGTTGGTTTTAGATGGGTTTTTTTCTGTGAAACATACCCCAATGAGTCGGTTGCTTGACTTAAAGTAAAACTAGTTGCAAAAGGTTATACTCAGTGCTATGGGATAGATTATGAAGAGACTTTCTCTCCGATTGCAAAATTGAACTCGGTACGTATCATCCTCTCTATTGCTGCTAACTCATCATGGCTAGTATATAAGCTCGATGTAAAAAATGCATTTTTAAATGGTGACATAGCTGAAGAAATTTATATTGTCTAACAACCAGGATATGTGGTTGAGGGGGAGTCTATATACCGGTTAAAGAAATCTTTATATGGGCTTAAACAGTCCCCTCAGGCCTGGTTTGATAAATTCAGTCAAACACTTCTACGATTTCGTTTTCATAGGTGCTCGGTTGATCACTCAATATATGTTAAAAATACTAGCAAAGGGAAGATATTATTGACCGTGTATGTTGATGATATTATCTTGACTGGGAATGATGCTCATAGTAAACAAGAAGTGAATAATATGATATGTCAAGAGTTCAAGACTAAAGATTTGGGTAAGCTCAAATATGTTCTGGGTATAGAATTCCTTCAGTCAAAACATGGGATAATATTGTCTCAAAGAAAATACGTCTTGGATTTCTTGAAGAAACAAAAATGAAGGTTTGTAGACCAGTTGATACACCTATGGATGGGAATGAAAAATTGTGTGCTACAACTAGAGAAGATGTTGACATTGTAAAATATCAAAGACTCGTGGGAAAATTGACTTATCTCACGATAACTAAGCCAGATAAATCATATGCTGTGAGCGTGGTAAGTCAATTCATGCGCAAACTACAAATTACTCACTGGCAAGCTTAGGAGAGAATACTATGATTCTTAAAAGGTGTTTCAGGAAGAGGATAACTATATAAAAAATATGGGCACTTCAATATAGAAGCCTTCTCAGATGCAAATTGGCCGGATCACCCGATGATAGAAAATCTTGTACCCTTGTTGGGGGGAACTTGGTCACATGGAAAAACAAAAAATAAAATGTGGTTGCAAGATCTAGTGCTGAAGCAGAATACCGAGCTATGACCCACATTGTAAGTGAACTTTTATGGATAAAGACTCTTCTTACCGAATTGAGATTTTATAGAGGCTCCATGGGCCTACATTGTGATAAGCAAACAGCTATTCACATTACATCAAATCCAGTCTTCCATGAAAGAACTAAATATATTGAAGTGGATTGTCATTTTAAATGGGAAAAGTTTCAAGCAAGAATAATTTCTCTTAAATATGTTTCATCTCAAGAGAAAATAGCTGATATCCTCACCAAACTGGTTACATCCAGAATTCTATCTTATATAGGTGGCAAGCTTGGTATTTATGATGTATTTTCTCCTCCAGTTTGAGGAGGGTGTTGGAAGATGGGCTCAAACCCACAAGCTCAAGGCTAGAAGCCCACACATCAAAGGAGTAGCAAAGTAGTTATTTATGGTATATTCCATAAGGATGACATGAAGATGTAAATACGTTGTCTTATTATGTCTTTTAATCTATTGAGTTGTAACCCTAAGGGTTTGTAACACTATAAATAAGAGCATTGGCTAAGAGGTAAGGCATTCAAGCCTTCTCCTCTCTTTGAGAAATCGTCCAACCACCCTCTCTTCTCCCTTGACTTCTTCCCTTAATCCAAACTCTCCTCTCTCACATCCTTGTCCTTTCTCCATCTTCTCTCTCTTCTCTCCTTCTTCTTCCACGTTAACCTAGAGTCCTTCTCATGGGGTCCTAACTTCTATACTTGTCAAACCCGAATCCTCTCCAAACATCAATCTTGATTTTGAATATTGATTCAAATGGCATATCAAGATAAATTGTTCCTTCCTAGAGGACAATCTGTAAACCGGCCCCCTCTATTTAATGGTCTAAACTATGGTTATTGGAAGTTAAGAATGAAATTCTTCCTCCAATCTATGAATTTGGACATATGACATGTGATAAAGAATGATACCTTTGAAGTACAAAAATTAGAAAATAGCCAACTTGTCATAAAAGAGTTCAATGAGTTGACTAGGAAAAATAAGGAGTAACTCAGAACAAACTCCAAGGCCATTAACTTATTGTTATGTGCCTTAAAACCAAAAGAGTTCAATCAGGTCTCCACATATAAGACCGTTAAAGAAATTTGAATCAAACTTGAGGTCACACCTGAAGGGACGACTTGAGTCAAGGACTCTAGAATTAGTTTATCTATAGCTCAATACGATGATTTTAAAATGAAGTTGGGTGAATCAATAACTGAGATGAACTCTAGGTTCACACACATAATTAATGAATTGAACATTCTAGGATAAGAGATCTCCCTATATAGGCAAAATGACAAGCTTCCTAAGGCACTTCCAAAGTCATTGGGCATGAGGAAGACTGTCATTCGTGAGATTGCTAACTTTAGGACCATGAGCTCAAAAGAGCTTCTAGGGATTCTCCAAGCCTATCATATGAAACCTGAAGAGAGAGAAAAATCAACCTAAGAAGAAAACTCTTGCTCTAAAGACCAAAACTAGCACTAAAAATGACAATAGTAAAGAAAACTCTGGTGAAGTGTGTTCATTAGTAGATATCTTCAAAAGATGTACTGCAACAAGAAGAATTTTAGAAAAAAATAATTTAGAAATAAAAATGACAAATCATTTACGAAAATTAATGTTTGTTTTGAGTGTGGCAAACTGGGGCATAGAAGAAACAAGTACCCTAACCTAGAATGAAAAATCGCATCCTCAAGCAAGAATCCGAAGAACAAGAAGAAGAAAGTCTTGATATCTACTTGGGATTCTATGGAAGGAGAGTTTAGCCATTTCGAGGAAGAAGAAAGTGATGTGGGACTTATGACAATTGAAAACGATGACGAGTCCACCACTTAGAAAGAGGTAAGCGACTCAGACTATGAAAATGAGTTAGAATTGCTTTTAGAAAAAAAAAAATCTTTTTATAGTCTTGTTGGAAGATAAGCTCAAACCCACATGACCAAGGAAGGCCCACATATCTAAGATTATTATAAGATGGGCCACACGACCAAGGAAATCCCACAAGATGCGCCCAAACCCATAAGAAGTAGGACCCACAATGATTACTATGAGCTGACATCCTTATTACATCAGTTGGAAGATAAAAAAAGACTCACAAAAGTATCTTTATCTTAGGGTCACGACCAAGAAAAGTTTTAGTTTGAGTTATGTTTGTCTTTTATCTATATTGAGTTATTTAATTATGTTAGGACTTATCTTTAAGCGTTAGAGTTGGGTGTAATTGGGACAAGGGTAGTTTTATTGTAATTGGACTCTACTACCTTCCTCTATTATAAATAGAGGTTCATCTACTCTTATTACAACAAGTTATTGATGTCAATGAAGTATTTCACTTTTCCATTAATTCAACATGGTATCAGAGCAGGTTTTGTTAGTTGACTTGGTCAACTCACAGAGGTAATGCGATCCTTTTCTCTAAACCCTAAACCCTAGGTCTAGGTTCATAGTTAATTTTTTCAGTCCCTTCACCTACAGTTTTCTTTGCGTCTTTCACCTCTATATTTAGTTTTTCCTATTTAAAATTATATATTGAAGGAAATATATTTGAGTCTAAGTTCCAAAGAAAACCTATTTGTTCCAATCGGAGTTATTTACAGAGAGATATCGATATTTGAATGAGCAAAGGTTAGATTGAAAAAAAGGTTCGAGCAGTAGTAGAAATCTTCCGATTCCGATGTACTTTTTGCTATCAAGAACTAGATTTTATATAGAGAAATATATATAAAAAAAATATCTATAAGTCTATTCTTATACCTATTCAACCAATTTTATATCTGAGTTATCTACAAAGAGAAATCGATATTTGAAGCAGCAAAGGTCAGATTGACAAAGAGGTTCCAGTGGCAGCAGAAAACTTAAAATTCTGAAGTATTTTATGCTATCAATAAAGAGACTTCATATGGAGAATTATATATCAAAAGAAAGATAAGTAAGTTTATTTTCTTACCTATTCAACCAATCCTCAGTATGATATTTTTATAAGGAGATATTGATCTTTGAAGAGTCAATGGTCATTCTGGAAAAATAGGAGAAACAATATTTAGTTCGGCAAGATGACAGAGACCGAAATATATCAGATTATTTATCTTCTAAAAATTATATTTTATGAAGCTAATTTATACTTGGATGAAATTTATTTAAGTCTACTTTCATGAGGAAAAAATTTCATGTCAATCTGATCTATATTGAAAGATATACTCGAATTGGAAGAATCAAAGGTCATGCTGGTATTTTGTTACATTGAAAATCCGAATTTAAGCCGATTGTTTTGCGTCACTGTTTGAGTTGATATATCAGAAAAATATCTCACTTCTCCCTGGTTTGAGGGCTTATTTATACATCTCTGTTATTTGGGCTTATTGCTACATCTATGATATTTGGTTCAAGCTGGGATCACTGCCATTACCTCCCAGCTTGAGGGGGAGAAGTAGAAGAAGTACAAGAAAGAGGTATTTTATTTCATATATTGTGAATAAGTTTATGTGACCAAAATATTCAAGAAAAGGGGAGCACAAAAGATGAAGCTTGTGCATCTAAGAAGAAATTTTTATATCGGATTATTTCATGGGTTTTTTTACAAAGTTTATTATTTGGTTCGTGTTATAGTTGTTGGAAGATGGTCGTGTTATATTCAACTGTAGCTATTATGTCTCTTTTGGGACATTATTATTGAAGAAGAGGTTGTTAAGCACCTAGCCAATACCACCCAAAAGACCAGCTTGTCAAGACCGTAAGACATAGGTACTTAACCCAGGACGATAACATCACACCCACCGTTGGGAGGCCGACACCCACGACGGCCTACACTAGAGACGGCCCACTCTAGTGACGACCCTAGGTGCGGGAACACACTGAAGTCGCCCCTTCCGCTTATAGCGATGGCCCATGGTGCAGAACACACTCTGATCGCCCCTTCCGCTAGGTCGCCCCCTACGCCCAGGGCTACACACCTCCACACACCGCTTGCAACACACGGGAATTGAATCCGCGACGTAGTGCTAGCTCTGATACCAAATGTTAAGCACCTAGCCAATACTACCCCAAAGACCGGCCTGTCAGGAGCATAAGACATAGGTACTTAACCTAGGACCATAACAGAGGTGGCCTCATGTCATCATTTATTTTACCTCGTCAAAAAGATCAAAATTATTTGTGGTTGGGAGTCCATGACGGAGGAACTTCATCCTTGTAAAAAAAAATCAAAATTATTTGTGGTTGGAAGTCCATGAAGGAGGAACTTATTATTACATCTATGTAATGCCCCCGACCCCCTATAATGGCTTTTATGTCTCCTACCACTTGAGAGTCGTTGTCTTGTGGAGGGACACGGTGGTGGACACTTAAGAGCAATGCTGATAGACACACAACCAATAGAAGACAAAGTGTGCCTTACATCCAGCATTAGGACTGAAGTATGAAGCAATGGCTTACCAGCTAGGAGTGATTTTTACTCTCACTTATATAATGCCGTAGGCCTCAATGAAGGATGCAATAGCATGAGGGGGAGTATTGGAAGATTAAGGCATATTGGAAGATGTACCATTTAATAAAAAAAAATTTATCTCTACATCATATGCAGCAAGCTGGGAGTTCATGTTGTTCTCTCATCCCCAACTTGAGGGACAGTGTTGGAAGATAAGCTCAAGCCCACACGACAAAGGAAGGCCCACAAGATAGGCCCAAGCCCATAAAGAAGTAGGACCCACAATGATTACCAAGAGTTGGCATCCTTATCACATCAGTTGGAAGATCAAGAAGGACTCACAAAAGTATCTTTATCTTAGGGTCACGACCAAGAAGAGTTTTATTTTGAGTTATGTTTGTCTTTTATTTATATTGAGTTATTTAATTATGTTAGGACTTATCTTTAAGTGTTAGAGTTTGGGTGTAATTGGGACAAGGGTAATTTTATTGTAATTGGAATCTACTACCTTCCTCTATTATAAATAGAGGTTCATGTACTCTGATTACAACAAGTTATTGCTGTCAATGAAGTATTTCACTTTTCCATTAATTCAACAAGTCTAAATAAATACAAGGAAAAATTCAATGCTCAAAACAATAAGATTGTAAAGCTAAAAAATGACCTCCTCGCGTTGAAGGAATCTAATACTTCAAAGCAATGTGGTGAGATAGACTTGACTTTGAGAAGAAAAGCATTGAAATAGAACAACAACTCAAAGCTCTATCACAAAACACCACACCAAGGACGAAAATTTGGAAGAACATGAAAAGTCAAAACAAGAAGTTCACACCAGTTCCTCATATCCGATACCACTATTGTAATGAAGCGAGACATCAAGCAACTTTGGGTACCCAAAACAACCGAAAGGGTTGTGTTAACCCACAAAACCTTGGGCAAACAAATTTAGATGCCCAAATCACCTAGCACTTCAAATGTCATCCAAATGGACCCAACTTAAAATAGGTTTCTAAGTGTTAAATATTTTGTGATGTAGGTTTCTCTCCAAGCCAAGGCACCAAAGAATGTATGAATTTTGGATAGTGGGTGCTCAAGGCACATAACTGGTGATAAGAAGAAGTTCATAGAACTCAAACCAAAATGTAGTGGTCATGTAACATTTGGAGACAATAGCAAAGGTACCATCAAAGGAATTGGTAAAATCGAAACCACAAAGTCTTTCTTATCTGATGTTTATTATGTAGAAGGCTTGATCCATGAATTAGTTAGCATTAGTCAATTTTGTGACAAGGAAATAAAGTCTCATTTGAGAAGGACAAATGCTTAGCAAAGAACAAAAATGATGAACTAGTTTTAGAGGGACATAGAAATAGGAACCTCTATGTTGTGAACATAGTTGATTTACCTTTGGGTGCAAATATCGATGAATCTTGGTTATTGCATAAAAGAAAAGGACATATAGGAATAGATTCCTTGAAAAAATTAGTTAATAAAATCCTAGTGAGAAGAGTACCAAACCAAAAATTTTTATGAGAGAAACCTTGTGATGCTTGCCAACTTGGAAAGTCAAAAAAACTCTTTCAAGGCTATGAATGTTATCTCAACGTCTCGACCTCCTCAACTAATCCAAATGGATTTAGTTGGACCTACTCAAACCCTAAGCTTAGATGGAAAGTGTCTCACCTTAGTGGTTGTAGTGATTATTCTAGATTCACATGGGTAGATTTCCTAGCTCATAAGGATGTTGCTTTCTCAGCCTATGCAAAGCTATGTGAAAAAGTTCAAAAAGAGCAAGGTTGTTGCATTATCAAAATTAGGAATGACCATGGAGAACAATTTGAAAACTCACAATTCGAGGAATATTGCATAAAGCATGGAACAAAACCATGTGTTTTCAGTTCATTGAACTCCTTAACAAAATGGTGTTGTTGAGAGAAGAAATAGAATCTTAAAGCGGTATTTATGCCACATAGATATTTGGCTGAAGCCATAAATACTACTTGCTACATCATAAATCTAGTAAGCATAAGACCCCTTCTCAACAAAACTCATTATGAGTTGTATACGTACACCATTCCCAAACATAACTTATTTACAAACCTTTGGATGCAAAGCATTTGTATTAAAAGAACCAAAGGAGAAACTAGGAAAGTTTGACTCTAGGCCTGAAGTAAAATTTTTATTAGGTTATTTATCTCATAGCAAGACATATAGAATTTATAATAAGTCATCTATGAGAGTTAAGAAATCAGTGCATGTTGAATTTGACGAATAACTCCAATTTCTAACGATGAAGAGGGAAACCCCTTCCTCTCATCCCTGAGATCTCAACATCAAGACCAACATCTTGAAGAGTACCCAAATGGCCAGTGTTAAGTTTAGGATTCCATGGTGTTTATGTCTTCAAGTATGTAGTAGTGAACGAAGGAAGAAATAAGGATAAGAGAAGAAAAGAAGGAAGAGAAGAAGAGAAAGAGAAGAGGACAACTGAGTTGGAGAGAAGAAAGAGAGGGAAGGGACATTAGGAAGTGTGGAGAGGATTAGGGTTCTGATATTACCTGAATCTCTCCCCTTAAGTATTATTTATAGAGTTCAAAAGTTCAAAAAGTAAAAGTATTCTCTTCACCCTAATTGGTGAGGATAAAAGCCAAAAGACCATAGAATTGTACATTAATGCCACATAAGTTCACTTAAATCTTCTAACACTCCCCCTCAAGCTAGTGGTGAGAAGACATCATAGATTTCCAACTTGGTGCATATAGTGAAGAGAACTTTTGGGTTGATTAGTTTTGTGAATATATCTGCAACTTGCCTTTGAGATGAGACATGTTTGAGACATATAGTACTTGCTTGCAGTTTCTCTCTAACAAAGTGACAATCATGTTAGTGTGTCAATGCCCACCTCCCACAAGTTACTGTTAATGTAATGTATTCACTGACCCCCCAATTATGAGGAGCGCCAATGTCGATAGTGACTAAATTAGTTAGTAGTTCCGGCTTAGATGCTGATGAGGTCAAATTGTGACTGCAATGGTTATTTGTGAAGAAACTATAAAATGAATAAGGAAGACAGGGGTTCGGGGTGTCAGGCCCGACAAGGGTCCAAGGGGGCTGGCCCCCTTGACGGCGGCCCCACGGTATGCCCTTGTCATGATTGGGAGACCCAAGTATGAACGGAAAAATTGAATCACCCAATGAACGGGATTTAATGGACACAGTAAAAAATAGAGGTGCACTCTGTACTGACCGTCGCAGCGGACAGAGGCCTCCATTGGCACCGGAAGAGAAAGGAAGATTCCTACCATCATTTCCGTAGATGTCTCCCAGCTGTCTTCCTCGATTGAGTGCTTCAAAACACCTATAAATAGAGGTGTTCTTCAACAACAATCGGAATCCAGAATCATACATCTTCCTTGTTCATTTTATTTTTAGTTTCTTCTTCTATAAGTCCAGAAGCATTGAAGCACTTCTAAGAGCGTGTGGTGGGACGAAATCAGTTTGTATTTCAATAAAGATTAGTGTTGACTTTCTTCTTGATTGTTGTTAGATGTTCCTGGGTTGAGCTTACTCTGTTTTACAAATCAACTTATGTGCTTTGTTCTTTTATGAAAGATTGGATTGGAGGCAATATGAATTGTTGCTTGATTATCATAGTAGAGTTCCTTAGGGTCACCTTCGTTGAATCCCAACTCTACTAGGAGGGATTTAATCCATAGAAACTGATTTACCGCATGTGCCATAGCCCTATATTTTGCCCCAACAATAGATCTTGAAACTACATCCTGCTTTTTACTTTTCCATGCGATAAGGTTACCTCCAACTAAGGTACAATACCTTGAAGTAGATTTTCTATCATTTGGAGATCCAACCAAATTAGTATTAGCAAAACCTTCAATATTGAAATGACCATGACATTTATATAGAAGTCCTTGACTTGGAGCATTTTTCAAATACTTGAGGATCCTTTCCAATGCCTTCTAGTGAATAATTTGAGGTTTATGCATGTATTGTTCGACAACACTAACTGCAAAGGAGATATCCAGTCTTGTCATGGTGAGATAGATCAACTTCCCTACCAACCTTGGTACTTGCCTACATCAACATCTTCTCCAAAGCCAGCACATTGCCATACATTTTTATTTATAGGGGTGTCAGTAGATCGACATCCCATCATTCTTGTGTCTTTAAGTAAGTCAAGTACATATTTTCTCTATGATAGGATAATGACATGCTTGGACTGAATAACTTCAATACCAAGAAAGTATTTGAGTCCCAAATCATTTGTCTTGAATTCACTACATAATTTGTGTTTAACTTGACTTATGTTGTATGTGTCACTCCCTGTCAGAATAATATCATCCACATATACAACAAGAAGCACGACTCCCATGTTAGTGTGTTTAACTGTTAAAAGATACCCACGTGAGAAGGGGTGACATGGCTATTGAATAAGAAGAAGTTTCATATAGATGGCATAAAATTTTAATTATGCAAGCTAGTGTATGTCCTCTTATGTGTTTTTGCTTTTGAATCATGTTGCCCTAAAGGCGATGTACTCATTGTAAATAACTTCACGCAACTATAAATACAGTCTTAAGGCATGAGATAGAGCATTCAAGCCTCTTCCTCTTGGCTCAAATTCTTCCATATACTTCTCTCTCGTTCCTCTTCTTTCTCTCCCTTGATTTCTTTTCTCCTCTCTCCCAAGAGCTAGACTTCCTCTCTTCTCTTCTTCCCTTCAAATATTTTGTGTTAATGTGTTGGCCCTAGAAATCAACATGGTGTCAGAGCGAGTAACGATCTAAGATGAAAAAAGAGAAGAAGATGGAAAGGAAAGGGAGGAAGAAGAAGAAGTAGAAGAAGAAAAATAAAAAAAGAGAAGTTTCTTGTTTTTCTTAGTCTTCTTTCCCTATTGCTATTTTTCATTGGATTTTTACTCTATTACCGTATGTTTAATATAAAAAACTATATACCGTTGGAAAGATATTTGCATCTAGTTTCCAAATAAAAAAGAATTGTTAAAATTGGATTTTTCTAGAAAGTTCAATATCTGAAGTACCCAAGGACAATTAGCAAAAAAGTTTCATGTAGCAACATAAAGCCTCAACTTTCTGAATGGTTTGTACCAACATGACTGAGAATTTATACTAAGAATTATATCTCAAAAAAATCTATGTGAGCCTACTTTATATAACAATAAACTGTTTCTCAATCTGATCTTTCGAGTGAGAAATCAGGTTTTTCTAGAAAGAGAAATCGATATCTGAAGTAGCAAAAAAGTTTCATGTAGCAAAAGAAAGGCTCAACTTTCTGAACGGTTTGTACCAACATGATTGAGAATTTATATTAAGAATCATATCTCAAAAAAAATCTATGTTATGAGAATGCAAAATGTCATATTGTTCTCCCATAATGCTTAGGATTTTATATTTATTTGGTGCCTAAATGTACTCATTATTCTTATATTTTGATTTAGGATGCAAATGAAGGTGTTAAGTGCAAAGCGAAGTTAATTGGGCAATTGTGGACAGTTTCAACCAAGCTCTGATTGAGATGATTCAAGATGATATGGAACGCCAAGAAAAAGTTATACAACTTTTATGTTTTGAATTTGGAGAGATACTGGTTGAATCTAGGTCTAAATCTGATTTGAAGTCACAACATATGTATTGTGATGTCCTAGAACGGGAAAAGGGTGGGTAAGGTGGGGGGCTGTGGTGGGTGGAATATAAAGAGGAAAACCTTAAGGGACTAAAAAGAGAAGGAGGTACAAGGAGAGTTCGGCCGACCCCCCTCCCCCTTTCTTTTTCACTTCTCAAGCTTTTCCTCCTCTTTTCACTAATTTTTCCTTCAATTTTCTTCATGGCCCTGTGTGGCTAAACTTTCAAACTTGGTCAAAGGAAACTGAAGCCATGAGAATCAATAAAACTGTGAGATCTGATTTGTTTTCATCATTTAATTTATGTGTTGAGTATCAGATGTTCTTCTAAATTTTTTTTCATGATTGTCTCGTTTAATCACTAGGAGGCCTACTAGTTTATTACTCATTGCTATCTACTAATGGGTTAGATGTTACGTGGGGGGGGGGGGGGGGGGGGAGGTGGATAAAAAGAGGAAAACCCTAATCCTTAAGGGACTAAGAAGACAAAAAGGTACAAAGAGAGTTCAGCTGATCCCCATTCTTTTTCCCTTCTCCAACTCTTCCTCCACTTTTCTCTATTTTTTCCTTCAATTTTATTCATGGCCCTGCATGGCTAAACTTTCAAACTTGGTCAAAGGAAACTGAAGCCATCAGAATCATTAAAATTGTGAGATCTGATTTGTTTTCATCGTTCAATTATGTTTTCAGTATTAGATGTTCTTCTATAATTTTTTTCATGATTGTCTCATATAATCACTAGGAGGCCTACTAGTTTATTACTCATTTCAATCTATTGCTAGGTTAGATGTCAAATCCATAATTTTTTGATCCCTCTAACTTGTGAAGCAATTGAGATTTGATGATTTGCAGCCTCAGAAATTATTAGATCTTAAGAAGAATGCTAGACTAAATTAAAAGCAGCCCCTTGTGCTTGTGTTGATTAGTTTCATCGATCTCTCTAATTCTTAAGGCTGCTGCTAGGTTAAACCTTTAGCGTTTGTCATGGGTTGTTTAGTAGTTAGGGTTAATTAGATCACTTGTTTTTTAATTAACTACAACTAAGGAGAGTTAGGAAGATTGTTCCAACGGTGAATACTCAAGTGTGAATTGATATATGCTTGCATCGATGATCAGTTGTGAAATTCCGATGGTTGATGTTGACTTAGACCAAGGTTTGCTCTTTTGATTAATTTTGATCCTTTAATTTGAATTGTTTCTTTGTTTTTTTTATTAAATGTGTTTTCGTTATACTCAAACCCCCGATCCTTGTTCACGGAGCATAAAATTAGACTAATCACTCTTCGTGGGAACGATCTTTTCTCGCACTGCTACATATATTTTTAGGAGTATAGGTTTTATTTTTGGTTGCATGCAACAGAAGTGGTGCTGACCATTGCAAGAGCTGTCACCACAATGCCATACATGGCAGCAAGGTTAAAGTTGACAAAAATTATGACAGAAATATCAGAAATGGGAATTAGCAACACCTTGCATAGGGCTGTAAGCATTGCTAGTGTAATACGTTGTTGTGTATCCACTAAGGAGTCCAGCCCACAATCAAATAGCAACACAGAGGAAGAAGTGCCAATTCTGAACTGGTTTCACGACTCCAACTACTACCATATGTCTTACTTCCTCATAAATGTTTGGTGCCCTCACTACACTCCCAGCCAAACCATAGGCATTTAGGAGGATGGTATATGTCGCCATATCAACAAGGACATATACTATTGGCCTTTGCTTGTAGATATGTATTGTATAGCTCAAAGGACGATCATGTTCATTCACGGGGCTTAACGTAATAAAATCTTGAACAAGGATTCCATACCTGATGATGGTCTTACAAACAGCAATATAATTTTTTTGTTGAAGTATTTTCTCTATCCGCAGACCACTATGGTTTAGGGCTGAGTTGGTAGCAGCAGAGAAGTTGGCATTTATTGCCTCTGCTAGTGGAAGCCTTCCTATTGAGATAGAGTGAAACCTTGCCCCTTCTCTGTATGTCATGCTACCAACTACTTGGTTGGCCTCTCCTACCTCACCCAACTTCTCCATCTCCCTTACCAGCTTCAACCCATGGCCTAGGTGTCTGCCCTGTATATATCCAGCAATCATCACATTCTCCTTTTTAATAGACCCTCTTAGTGTAGAATTCCAGGACTCCACCGCTGTTGTAGGCCTGTCATTAGGTATAAGATTTGCCCATTGCAAGAGATTGGTTAACTGAGCTGTGGGCAGATTGACCTTCAATACTGCTAGAACAGAGTGACCTTTAATACTGCTAGAACAGTATGCAGTGCAGAAAAAAAAATTGACCGTAGGCTCTAATGTTCCACTGGCAGCACACAAATTATTTTTTTTGGCAACAAACAAAATTTCAATTGCACCTCCAATATCAATTGGCACCATTTCAAATATGCACCCAACACTTGTTTGAATCCTTCTAAGCAATTTAACATATATCTGGTAGGCTACATCACCCCCAACACATGGTGGATCTCTGGATAACCCCTGTGCTACCAAACCAGTAGGTCCCTCTTTGAATCCACTCTTGTCCTTGTCAATTTTTTCAAAAGTTGTATACAAGTGATCTTCTTTTTCCACTCTATTTAGTTGCGCCGTTACTATTATGAATTCAATATAATCAATTGCACCATTTCCCTCCACCTCAGCTGCTTCCATCGGTTGCCTATCTTTAGATTCTGAAAGCCTAGTCCCCCACTTTGGCAGACCACTTTTCAGTTATTCAAAAGTGATGGTGCCATTGTTATTTGTATCCATAGATTTGAACATCTCTTTCAAGCTCATGACTTTTTCCTCAGAAAGATGCTCAACAATTACCTTTACAACAATTTTTTTAAGCTTATTCATTACCCTGAACTGCTCCATTCTAGTTAAAACTGCACTGTTAATTGGTTTTTTAGGTGCATCCCCACCCTCACGGACCCATGTACGATTTAGAACTTCAATTGTAGAAAGTCTCTCTCTAGGATATGCTCTCAGCATTGTGTTTACTAGTTCTTTTGCACCACTGGAAATTGATGGTCATGGATCAGATGCAAATGCAATATGCCCATGCAAAACCACATCAAATATACCCTGTTCAGTCTCTGCCCAGAATTTGATTATGTTCTCATGAATAGCAATATAAGTCATCATTACAGTCTTCATGTGTCCTCTTGAAATTTATTTGAGAGTAATTTTCTCTTCATCATTTTGCCTTACAGAAACCATTTACTTTTTGTTGACATCTACACTACCTTTATGGGTAGAAACACTACCTTTTAGTAGTGGGAAACATATTGCTTAGAGCAATTGCATCTTCTCTCATGTTATCAATTGCTTGCACTCCCTCGTGACTATAAATTTCACATCCCCCATAGACAAAACCCTTTAACCCAATCTCCCCCTTCTCTCGTGCCTCAGCCACACTGTCAAAAAGTTCCTCATTATCATGAATTAAGAAATTGAACGTACTTGTCCATCTTGACAAATCCAAACTTTTCTTAGCACCTTCATTCAGATGGTTGTGAACACGTTTGGTCTTTTAGTGATCTTTTTTGTGGACCTCAAAAACAAGATTGAAATCCTTGGACTCATCACGCAATCCAGGGTTACCAGCGAACTCACTAGCGGAAGCACAAAATTCATTCAAATCGGCATCAATGATTCCAACACCGAACTTCATTTTTGGATTATTGTGGAAAATAGAGTCGACGTTCCAAGAATTTTTGTCTTCCTCAACAGTATCGTCCTCCTCTGCTTCCGGTAGTGACGTGTCCAGGTTCTTCTTGCCGATGACCTTGAAGGAGAATGTCATGCCGTCAATGACAGCCTTGGCATAATAACCTTTGGCACAGGATCCCTGGCCAATGAGCTTGCCGAGCTCGTATTTTCGAAAAAAAATGGGTTGTGCTGGCGTCGAGGATATGAGGGGTCTCCATGGGTCACAGAATCAATTGACCCGAAGGAGAGTCCTGAGTCCCGAGGCTCTTCATCTCTGCTCTGGCTCTCAAGCTCGCTAGGGATTCCCATAGTCTGGGCTTCGGTTTAGGTTGCCATGAGTAGAGGAGGTGCTCGACGAAAACATGTGAACCCAATTTGGGCTACTCCAGAGAAATTTGATGTCGGCCGACGAACAGCAACAACTGTTCATCTTCCAAAATGGCGACCTTCCTCTCTGAAATTTTTTTACAACGCTTCTCGAATTCCAACAATCTCTCTTCTATTTTAATGGAAGACTGATGTAGCATTGCTGAAAAATCTCTACGCAGTACTGCACGTATTTCATCTACGATCAACGAATCACTCATTGTGTTTCTGCTCTAATACCACGTTGTTACAGTCCTAGATCCAACACAACAACTTGTAGGGAAGAAGAAGAGAAGAAAGAAAATCAAACCAAAGGGAATCTTGAAAACCCTAGGTTCGTTAAGGGGAACACACACCCCCAATCTCATTTAGGAGAACTCAAACCCTGTGTTTAACCTAAATTCAGACTTGCCATTTTCCCATTCCATTGGCCCTCTAGAGAAAAATACAGATTTGCCCCTCCAAAGCATTTAACTTGAAAAGAAAACTTAATGACTCAGTAACTGACTCCGCCAGAGTAATTGACTCAGCCCGGCGTCTCTGCATGACTAAGCTTGTTATTGGGTTCATAAAAATATCCACATTGGAAGATTCAAAGGTGATTCTTGTATCTTGTTGGATGCAAAAATTGGAATTTAAGCCAAATTTTTTCTTCACTTTTTAACTCATCTTATAGTATTTAACTCTGGGTGTAACTAGGATAAGGCTAGTTTAATTATAATTGGATTCTATTAGTTTCCTCTATTATAAATAGAGGCTCACATACTCAAATTACAACAAATCAGTAATTTTTTTCTCTTTTCCAAAAATTCAACATGGTATCAGAGTGGGTTCTATGAGTTGACTTGATCAACCCATAGAGATAATGTGATCCTTTTATGATCTATCAGAGAATCCGATCTCTGAACTAACACTATTGATCAATGCTTAATTTCATTCCGGTGCCCATCCTCCATATAAGATAGGATTAGGGTAGACGTACACAGTCAAGGCTAAGAAAAAGGCCCATCAAATTAAAAGAAATTACATCTAAACCTGCAAGTGCATAAACTTGGGAATTACATAATTTAATCCCTGCAACTACTAATTACTCTCGATGCTATGGAGTCCATAACATTACCCCTCATGGAGAAAGAGCTTGTCCTCAAGCTCAAAGTTGGGGTAGAGTCCATGGAATGTGTCAAACCGTTCCCAGGAGGCTTCAACCGAGTTTGTCTCAGCCCAATGGACTAAAATCTCCCATGCGCCATGGACTCGACAAGCTTGCAAAACATGAACTGGAGTGGACAGAACACGACCATCCTCTAACGGCGGCAGAGGGATGTGCAACATAGGTGAGTCACCATGGAATGGCTTCAACAGTGAGAAATGGAAGACATCATGAACCTTGGCATACAGGAGAAGTTTCAGCCGATAAGCCACACTGGCAATACGATCCAAAATTTGGAATGGCCCATAGAATTTTGGGGAAAGTTTGTGATGTTTGGAGGCTGTAAGGGATAGCTGGCGGTAATGTTGAAGGCGAAGCCAGACATAGTCCCCAGGATCATAAGAGAGGTCACGTTGACCCTTGTCATATGTACGCTTCATAGTAGCCTGAACTTGCTGCAAGTGTGTTTTGACCTGGTCGAGCATACGATCCCGTTCCCCCAAAGTTTGGTCTAGATCAGCCACACGAGAAGAGCCATCCACATAGGATAAGAGACGAGGTGGTTCCCTACCATAAATGGCGCGGAAGGGGGTAGTCTTGAGGGTTGTTTGGTAGGAAGTATTGTAACAAAACTCTGCCCAGGCTAGCCAACAGACCCAACGTTTGGGATTATCCCCCACGAGCAATGCAAATACATCTCAATGGTTTGATTGACTACCTCCGTTTGTCCATCTGTTTGAGGGTGGTATGCTGAAGAGCAAGCCAATTTAGTGCCATGTAAATTTAAAAGCTCCTTCCAAAAGGTACTCGTGAACACATCATCTCTGTCACTGGTGATGGACTCCGGTAAGCCATGAAGGCGGACAATCTGGTCCATGATAATTTGAGCCACATGGGTCGCCGTATATGTATACGATAGCAGAAGGAAGTGAGCATATTTGGAGAAATGGTCCACCACTACCAATATAATAAATTTATCGGAGGACTTTGGTAGGCCATCAATGAAATCCATGGAGACATCCATCCATACTTGAGAAGGAAGCTGGAGAGGCTGAAGCAGGCCAGCTGGTCTTAATGATTTAGTTTTGTTCCTTTGGCAGACCTGGCACGCAAACACGTAGTCATTCACCATGCATTCCATTCCTTTCTAATAGAAGTCACGACTAAGCCAGAAATATGTCTTTTGCTAGCCTTCTTGGTTGCTGTCGTGATATGTAGATATGATGGTGTTGAGTAGGGCTGAAGTAGGATGTAAATAAAGCTGATTCTTGTATAGTTTGAGTCGGTCTTGGATGGTTCAATTGCTGTCCATGGAGTTATGCTCAATATTGTGAAACAAGGCTATAAGCTCAGGAGTTTGCTCCCCGAAATGAATCCAACAAAAGGAACAGTGATTGACTGATGGCATGTAGTTGTGGCTCCGACACCTCCTTGCGTGATAAGGCATCAGCCCCCTTGTTGAGTTGGCCTGGTTTATATTCCACCTTAAAATCGAATCCCATCAATTTACTAAGCCAATGCTATTGAGGGGAAGTGGTTATGCATTGCTCCAATAAGTACTTCAAGTTGTAGTGGTCTGTGTGGATAAGGAAGTGGCGACCCCAAAGATAGGGCTGCCAATGTTGAATGGATTTATCTAAGCCAATAAGTTCACGTTCATAAGCAGCTAATTTGTGGTGGTGTGGTGCTAGGTGGCTGCTGAAATATGCAATGGGATGGCCCTGCTGTTGTAAGACCGCTCCAATGTCGCCGCCAGAAGCATCACATTCGATAATAAACGGTTCTTCAAAATTGGAAAGTTGGAGCACTAGAGCTATTGCTAATGCGTGCTTCAACTGATCAAAGGAGGAGGCAGCTGCGTCAAACTAGGTGAAGGCATTACGCTTCAATAAACTATTGAGAGGAGTCGCGATCTGGCCATAATCGTGAATGAACATCTGATAGTACCCGACGAGGCCTAAGAATCCCCGTAAGGTAGTGAGTGAATGTGGAGAGGGCCAGTCAACAACTGCCTTGATTTTGCTACTGTCTGCCTTAACTCCTGAGGCCGAGATGAAATGTCCAAAATAAGCTACCTCGGAGGTACCCAATGAGCACTTGGATTGCTTGAAAACTAAATGAAGTGAACGCAGGAGGGTGAAGACATGGTGCAAATGCTGAATATGGTCTTCCTAGTGCTTGTTATATATCAAAATATCATCAAAGAAAACCAGAACATACTTCCGTAATAGAGGGTGAAATACCTCATTCATAAGTGTCTGAAATGTGGATGGGGCGTTGGATAGCCCAAATGGCATAACGAGGAATTCGAAGTGGCCATGATGGGTGCGGAAGGTAGTCTTCTCCACATCTGCAGGGTGTACCCGAATTTGGTGGTACCCAGACCTCAAATCCAGTTTGGTAAAGAATTTGGCCCCGTGTAATTCGTCCAAGAGTTTGTCCACCACAGGGATTGGAAATTTATCCTTGATCGTATTAGCATTTAGCTCTCTGTAGTCAACACAAAATTTCCAAGTGTTGTCTTGCTTTTTAACTAATAACACTGGGGAAGAAAACGGAGACCGGCAAGGCTGAATAATGCCTTGTGCTAACATGAGTTGACATTATCTCTCGATTTCATCTTTTTCTAAATGTGGGTAGCGGTATAGGCGCACCACTATTGGCTTAGTGCCCATTTTTAATCAATTCCGATTGTCACAAGTTCTGATAGGTGGGAGGCCTGCAGGTTCCTAAAATAAATTAGAAAATTCTGTAACGAGGGAGTTTAACTTACAACGGTCTGAGTCCAAAACTTGGAGGTGCAGGAGAGTGCAATCGGACGATGCATGTGTCCCATGAAAGGTGAGGGGTTGCTGGTCGTTAGTAAAGCTCATAGTGAAGGATTTGAAATCCCATAAAATTGGTCTCAACTATTGTAGCCATTTATTACCCAAAACCATGTCAAACCCTGCCAATGGAATGAACAAGAAATCTGCCAACTGCTGAAAAAACTCCCGCACTGGAAATCTTTTCCCCATTGGCTACCGAGACTGAAATGCCTGAGTCCTGCTGAATCGACAAGCCAAGTTGTTGTACTGCCAGTTGGCTGATAAAGTTGTGGGTGCTGCCCGAATCAACTAATGCGAGCAACATGAAATATTGTAGGCCAGCGCGGACCTGCATCGTGTTAGTACTGTGCAACCCCGTCATCGCATGGAAATTGTTTGTTCTTCGATCACAGGCTCTTCCACCTCTTCCAGTGGTGTGCTATCCTTGAAATCATCCACCTCTAACCAAAACAGACGTTTGAATAGGTGCCTAGGTAGGTATTACTCATCACAATTGCAACAGAGGCCTTTGCCCTCCTCTGGTCCAGATATGGTCTGGAAAGGCTGTGAATGAATTGTGCCTGTGGTGTTGACTTGGGTGCCTCCGATGTTTGAGAGCGTTTTGGCCTTGGCACAGAAGGGAGGTAGTGGTGTGTGGTGCCCCAGTGGGCACACGGCCTTGCCATGGGAGCCTACACCCTAGGGATTCTTTTAAGACCCTATGCTTGGCATCCAGGGTACATGCGAGATTCATAGCATGTGCTAAGTCCTGTGGGTCATGTAATTCCACTTCCATGAGAAGTGCTTCCACTAGTCAAGTAGTAAATAAATGCACATACCGAGTAGGACGCACATACCTACTGGCTCGTGCCAGCTGTTCTTGAAATTGCTTCTGATAAACGTCTATGGAACCGGTTTGTTTGAGATTGACCAAATCGCCCAAAGGGTTACATCTGGTGGGGAGACTGAACCTCAACATGCAATAATCCTTAAAAATATCCCAATTGTGGATATGGTGTTTAGAATCAAACTGATGGTACCATAGCTGCGCTTCATTGAGCATGTGGAAGGCGGCTAAAGGAACCCTGTCATCCGCTTGTGTTCTTTGATTCCAAAAAAATTGTTCACACTGATGTATCCATATCAAAGGGTCTAAGGACCCATCATAAGTTGGGAAATTGAGTTTGGTATACCTGGGAACAGTGGGGGGGGGGGGGGGGGGGGGGGAGGGGGAGGGTTGGGGCCGTGTGCACCCCCTTTGTGATGGTGGGATGGGCGCATATGAGGCAATGTAGAGGGATGAATGGGAGGTTGTAGGTCGGGGGGCCTGTTGGTGCTACTTGGGTGAGGCGACTCCTGATCAATCAACTCACCCTCTTGTTGACTAAGGTGAAGAAAAATTTCACAAAGCTCCCTAAATTACGTTTCGAGAGTCTGTGTATCCTGACGAACTTCATCCAATTGAGTGCGCCATTCATTAGGAGAGGGAGAATCGCTGACGGTGGTCCTATTTGATAACACGTTGTGAAGCTCCCTTGCCATGGATCGAGTCACCCGAGAATCTCCTCTAGGTTTTAGATTGGAAGATGTCCTTGAGGAAGGCTTGAGATTTTTGGAATACCCTATTGCTGAGGATAACCAAGCTTTCGAAGGAAGCTTGCACCTTGGACCTCGTTGGGAGAGAGAATCCGATCTCTGAAATAACACTATTGATCAATGTTTAATTTCATACCAGTGCCCGTCCTCCATATAAGATAGGATTAGGGTAGACGTACATATTTAAGGCTAAGAAAAAGGCCCACAAAATTAAAAGAAATTACATCTAAACCTACAAGTGCATAAACTTGGAAATTACATAATTTAACCCTTGCGTCTACTAATTACTCTCGATGCTATGGAGTCCATAACAACGTACTGCGGGGAAGATGATATTTTTGGAAGGTCTATTCTGTAGTGAAGTTTTTTTTGGAAAGTCCTCTCTGTTCGGAATTTCTATCGAAAAGTTTCCTCCCGCGACGGGCTCTATTGCCGCTGAGCTTTACGAGCATGAGCTATGCATTGCTGTTTTTGGAAGTTGCCGTTGTCGATGTTCGGCTTAAGTTCCAGTGATGTCTCTTATTTTTTAAAGGTTCCGTTTCAATTTCATCGTCGAAATTTCTTTGCGGGATCCTCCATCCAAACACTGTTGCTATTTGAAAAGGAAAGTTTCCTTGTTTTGAGCTGTTCGCGAGAGGAAGAAGATGATTAAATATTTCCTAAGTTAAGAAATATTATTTCGGCACCTAAGTTCGGAAAGTTTAATTGAGCACAATCTTGACTCACCCGAGTCAACTCAGCACACCCGAGTCAAGCAAGTGCCGAGTTAACCTAGCCAACCACTCTTCTGTTCCAGACTGAGTCAAGTCGGACCAACTTGGACCGGGTCAACTCGGGTCAACCTGATGCTGGCCACTTAATTTCTGCCTCGGGATGCATGCCCAAAATTTCGGCATGACTCAGTAATTTTTTTTTCTCTGGCTGGATTATTCTTTTTGAAGAATTGACAGATTATTCCTTGATCAACATATTATTTAGTCTGGATATGTGTATTGGATTATTTCATGGGTCATTTTACAAGGATTATTTTGGGTCATGTTAAATGGGCCCAAGCCAAGCCCATTTTAGCTGCTGCTATTGTGTCTCTTTTGATGAGACAGTATTATTGAAGAAGAGGTAGCCTCATACCATTATTTATTGTCAACCCCATAAAAAATATTAGCCTCATACCATTATTTATTGTCAACCCCATAAAAAATATCAAAATATTTTTTGGTTGGGAGTCCGTGATGGAGGAACTTATTATTATATTTATTGTCAACCCCAACAAAAATATCAAATTTATTTGTGGTTGGGAGTCCATGATGGAGGAACTTCATCCCCGTAAAAAATATCAAATTTTTGTGGTTAGGAGTCCATGACAAAGGAACTTCATCCCCATCAAAACTATCAAAATTTTTGTGGTTGGAAGTCCATGACGGAGGAACTTATTTTTATATTTATGTTACTTTCCCCCATTAATATCATATATTACTCTACCACTTGAGAGTCGTTGTCCTATGGAGGGATACGGTGGTGGAGGTAGACACTTCACAACAATGTCTTAGCGGCTAGGAGTGATTTTTCTCTCACTGATATTATACTAGCTGGGCCTCATAAACGAGAGCACCAGAGTGAGGGGAAGTATTGGAAGATGAAGACATATTATACAAGGAAGATTTTATACATCATTTGCAGCAAGTTGGGAGTTCATGTTGTTCTCTCAGCCCCAGCTTGAGGGGGAGTGTTGGAAGATAGGGTCCAAGCCTATACGACCAAAGAAGGCCCACATATAGAAGTGTAGAATAAGATGGGCCCAAGCCCATAAGACCAAGGAAAACCCATGGATATGAGAGATATAGAAGACGGGCTCAAGACCCATATATCAAGGAGAAGGCCATAGACCCATATACATTGATGGCAGGATGGTAAATAAAGGGTAATCTTATAGAGATGGCATTGATGTAATTATGTTAAAGTTCCAGGGTTAAAACCCTAAACCCTAAGTTCAAGGGTATTATTGTAATATTTTAGTTTCATAAATCTATAAATACCACTTCAGGGGAAGGATTAGAAAGAATAAAATCCATAACCCTTCTTCCTCTAGTTTTTTTCCCAATGAGTTTATTTTCCTTTTTCTCCATGAGCTAAATTCATGGAGTCCTAAAAATCAACAATCTAGAATTAATATGGAAGAGTCTTTTCGGAGTTTCATAGAAGGAGGTCTCACAAAAGAGTCTCAGTTAAAAGTATTTTAGTTATGTTAGTCTTCTATTTATGTCTAGTTTTTTTATTGTTCTTGGACTCATATTTTAGTGTTTAACTTTGGGTGTAACTGGGATAAGGGCAGTTTAATTGTAATTGGATTCCACTAGTTTCCACTATTATAAATTGAGGTTTATGTACTCAAATTACAACAAGTCAATGAAGTTTTCTCTTTTCCAGAAATTCTACAACTTGAAAGTTTTGTTTGCTCATTCTAAAGTCCAAATATTAGTATCCTCAATTTCTCTTATTCCAAAACTTATCTCTTGAATATTTTCTATGCAAATTGGTGAAGTTGAGTTAAATACTAATTGCCTTATATGAGAAGTCTTTGTTTAAAAAGTTTCCATTACTACGTTTCATTTCAAAACTTTCTTATTGAAGATATTTTTTAAGTTTCCTCAATCATCATGTTATAGAGGAATTATTTTTTATTTTCCTCTTGAGTCAAACTTGGTCACCTCCCAAAAGTCATACTTGGTCTAATTTGTTAAGTCATTTCAGTGCTACCATTACAGTCTCCTTCTTATTACGGAAGTGTTTATTTTCTCTTCCTTTAATCCTCCATTACCATTTTATATGGTTGTCTTTCTCCTACTATCCTTTTGTTTCACTCTCGTTTACCCTATTTGGCCAACCTCTTGGTGTGTTGCTTTTGTTTGTCCTTTTTTTATATGTGGGTGTTTTTAAGTCCATTGAAGCTTTTTATTGGCACCCTTTGGGCATTTATCGTCTTCTTTTGAGTGACATGTATTACCCTATTTAGTGCTGATTATCACGATTTTGTTCGAAATCCTTTGAGGTTGGTTTCGACTCCTGTTTTATCACCCATCTTTTTTTACTTTTTGAGAGTATGTGTCCAATTGAGTAATTATCTTGGGATACCTTGACGGAAGAGATAATTATGTCAACTATTTTTTTTTGTTTCAAGTTGGGATCATTGCCATTACCTCCCAATTTGAGGGAGAGAATAGAAGGAGAAGGATGGTTAGGTGACAAAATCTACCGTAACACAAGCTGAATCAAGTCAGGTCACATTCATTACAGTATTGATTTGCTGTATGTTCTCTTCTGATTTTATTTCAAGTAAGAATTCAGATCAGAAGTTGAATGCTGCAGTGGTTGCGCCTCCTTCCGAATTCTACATTTTAGAAGAAGCAGTATAATCAAATTTTATCTGAGTAGAATATCCAAGGGGAAAAGAAGATGAGAACAAGATAAAGGCTATAAGTAAGATGTGAACAAAAACAAGAATCAAAGCAACACAATCAAATTTCCTTTTGAAGCCGCACAAGATGATAATTTCTTTTCAAGCACACAAGGTTTCTTGACCAAGATTATTTGCAAAGTGAAGTTACAAACAACAATTTGAGGGAGAGTGTTAAAAGACAGTCACGTGTATAGGGGTGCATGGCTAGTAAATAAAGAGAAGTTTTGTAGAGATGACATAGAATTATAATGATGCAAGTTGTTGTATATCCTTTTACGTCTTTTTCCTTATGAATCATGTAACCCTAAGGGCATTGTAGTCATTGTTAACACCTTCACATAACTATAAATACACCCTCAAGGCAGGTGGTAAAGCATTCAAGCATCTTCCTTTTGGCTAAAATTCGTGCATATACCTCTCTTTCTTTTCCTCTTCTTTCTTTCCCTTGGTTTCAAATTCGTGCATATACCTCTCTTTCTTTCCTTATTCTTTCTCTCTCTTGGTATTCTTCTCTCCTCTCTTCAAGAGCTAGAGTTCCTCTTTTCTCTCCTTCCTTTGAGATCTTCTGCGTTTATGTGTTGGCCCTAGAAACCAACATTAGCAAATACAAAATGATCCATGAAGCACCTTGTAAACCCCTACCAAAGCATTACTTGACTAGATTTATCAAACCAAGCAAGCAAACATTATTTCAGACTATATAAAGACTTCTATAGTCGGCAGACCATCTCCCCTCAACCACAAATCCAAGTGGTTGGTGCATGTAAATCTCCTCCTTGATATCTCCATTGAGAAAAACATTTTCACATTGACTTGATACACATACCAATGAGAGTTAGTTGCAAGAGATAATAAAACAAGTAACGAGTTTAGCATAGCTACAGGGGAAAAAGTCTCCTCATACTATTAATCAACCAATTAAGAACAAGTGTCCACTGCGCCATTTGGTGTTTGTACTATCTTCCACATCCACTAGCGGAGGTAGCTTAGTTAAATGACCTAATAAATCTTGAGTAATAAGGAAGTGCATGGATTTAGACCAACTAAAATAATTTGATAATCCCTTCAAAAGAACCCTGGTGATTTTAAGTAAATCACTCTTAACTACCATTGTGAAACTCAAATCTTCATCCATGAAATCTCAATAAAAAAAGTAAGTAATAACAACACCTTAAACTCTGACATTAAAAATAAGAATATCAATTGGTGGAAACGCTCAAACCATTAAAATCAGACTTCCAAGTACTGGATTTGTGTTGGTTGTGGTAGATATCGATTACATGTACATGCAGAAATCAAATCATGTGTGCATGAACAAATAAATTTCAGAATGTATAATACCATATACCACCATGTGAGCTGGGATGTAATTGAAGCTTAATGAGACATCAAACAACCTTAATCACAAGGACAGATAGGCAAGTCAAGTGACAAAGTAAGCTGCCTAAATCAAGCTTGCCTTAGGTTGGCAAATTTCCCTCTTATGCATGTGCGCCAACTTGCAACTCTAAAGGAGGCAACTGCCTTCCATTTTTTGGTTGATTTGGATAGTTTCCTCAATTAGGGATCTTGAACATTGGATGAATATTCCAGAACTGATTTATGACTTCCAAATCGGTAAAAAACCAAAATATGACTGGAGATAACAAAATGGCAAAAAGGGATGAGTAACATCTGCTGTAATATCAATACGTGTGCCCCAAAAATGATTTGTTCAAAACAATAAATGTGGAATCAAACCGATACTTATGCTGAAATTCAGGTATGTAGCATGAAACAAGACGACAATTTCATGTAGTTCATGTAATAATTTTTCCTCAATCCTTCAAATATTCCATCTTAAATTATTAAGGATAATCTTTCAAAATAATCCAGAAACAATAAGCACAAAATATGCTGTAAACCGATGTTAATAGTAGTAAACAGAAACCCATACTAAAATTGAATGTTTTCCTATTCAATTGATATGCCTTTTTGTATAGTTAATGTATAAAAAAATTCATGCACAAGTCAGACATGAATCAAGCATTTTCCAGACTTCAATATACACATAATATTCAGTAAATAACCTTAAAAGAAAAACTTATCTCAATGGGAACTGAGCTGCTTCTCCAAGTACATCAAAACTTGTCATGATGATCAATCAAGAGGGAGAAGAAAGTAACAGTTTGGAATCCAGAAAATACTGCTCTGATACTATGTTAATTTTAGAATTCCATAGTGTTTATATCTTCAAATATGTAGTAGTGGAATAAGGAAGAAAGAAGGAGAAGAGAAGACAAGAAGAAGAAGAAGAAGGAAGATAAGGAGAGAGAGAAGAGGACGAATGAGTTGGAGAGAAGGAAGATAGTGAGGGGACGTTGGAATGTGTGGATACGATTAGGTTATGAGCTTACCCTAATCCCTCCCCCTTAGTATTATTCATAGAGTTCAAAAGATCAAAAGTACAAGTATGCCTTTCACACTAATAGGTGAGGATAAAAGCCAAAATACCATAGAATTTTTCATTAATGCCACCAAAGTTCACTTATATCTTCTATTACCCAAATAACCAAGAAGAACCACTTAGGGACCCAAATAACCTTAGGTTCATGCCTTATCATCTCCTAGAACAAATAATCGGTGAACATCACGACAAAATTGTAACTAGAATAACAACTCATGAGGCTATGCTGAGTAGCACCTTCATTTATCAACTAGAACCCAAATGCGTTGCCGAAGCTGAAAAAGATGAGTTTTTTTTACCATGGCAAAGCAAGAAGAGTTAAAGGAGTTTGAATGAAAAAATTTTGGACTCTAGTACCTAGACCACAAAATCAGCAAGTAATAGGAACCAAATGGGTCTTTAGAAACAAAGCAAATGAGGAAAATCAGATAGTGAAAAACAAAATTAGGTTAGTTGCCAAAGGATATAACCAATAGGAAGCAATTGATTCCAAAGAAACCTATGGACCGGTAGAAAGATTAAAGGCAATTAGAATCCTATTAGCCTATACTTGTCACATGAAATTCAAATTGTACCAAATGGATGCCAAAAGTGCATTCCTAAATAGGTACATTCAAGAAGAAGTTTATGTTGAACAACCCAAAGGATTGGAGGACATGAGCAAGCTTGACCATGTATAAAAATTACATAAAGTACTATATGGGTCAAAACAAGCTCCTAGATTGTAGTATGAAAGATTAAATGAATTCTTGCAGAAAAAACGGATATTTTGGATAAAACACTATTTACCAAGAACCATGTTTAAAATTTGATCATTATCAAAATTTGATCATTGTCAAACTCTATGTGGATGATATCTTTTTCGCTTCTACTAGCCCTTAACTATGTCAAAAATTTGCTAGTGGAATGAATAATGAATTTGAAATGAGTTTAATGGGTGAATTCACATTCTTCCTTGGACTTCAAGTCATACAAACCAAATGTTGATTTTAGGGATTCCATAGCCTTAAGATCTTTGATAATGATAGATAGAAGGTAGAAGAAGGAGGAATAAGGGGGGAGGGAGGAAGAAAGCACAAGAGACTTTTGATAATGATAGATAAAAGGTAGAAGAAGAAGGAATAAGGGGGGAGGGAGGAAGAAAGCACAAGAGACGTCGAAGGAGTGAGAGAGAGAACATGTAGGGAGAAAAGGAGGAAGAATAGGGTTTTTTCTTGTGTCCTAACCCTCAGCACAATAGGCTTAGGTAACTCATCGACTATACCCTAAACAACCTATTATGATACCAAAAGCATTATTGCTCTGATACTATTTTTACACACAAACAGACTAAACAGGCTAAAATAGACACAACAGCCTAAAACAGGGTGAACAGATACCAAAAGCACTATTGCTCTGATACCACCATAACTACACACTGACTACGGGCAGCGAAAAACAACTATAACTCACACAAGATTATTCCTATAGTCCTATTCATACATCCTATCATTTCACCATCAGTATGACTGAGCCTGTTCCTACCACATGTCACTGGTATTTACTTGTTTGTGTCTATTTTATATCTATCTAATAGGCCCAACATGACTTTTGCTGCTACTCAGAACTTCTTCGGGGTTTGACCCTATTCTTGCAGGCTTACCACCACGTGGGTTTATTGCTACACATCCTCGCGGTTTTCAGAGGTCCCTGAGCCATACATGTCAACCGATGCGGCTCCAATGGCTGCTTCAGCAGGGTAGAGCACAACTCCATTTTGTTTTCTACATCGAAGCGTAGCCGAATAATTCCTAGTCTCTAGCTTTTGTCCTATTTGGTACTATTTCAATACTATTATTATTGATGACTGAATAGTAAACATGAATAGTAAACAAGAATAGTAAACATGAACAGTGAAAATGAACAATAATTTTTGAACAGTAACTTTAGAATAGTAAAAACAAACACTGTGGAGATTCATATATATATGCGGAAGACAGACAATATAAAAAAACACTGTACGAATCAAAATATTATAAACATGTAGAGATTATAAAAACATTGTTTCAAACAAAAATAAAAATAACTAAATACATATCCTTAAACAGGAAAATAAAAAGAAACCAGGTGGGACACTTGTGGATGAATAAAAAGGTTGTTCTTAAAAAAATGTTACAATACTTCAAATAAGTATCTTCTTGAGTGAAGGATAGTTACACACATATCCTCTTTGAATACAAGAGTAGCCCAAAAAATACGTTTAATTGTCATGAGATCCAATTTAGTAGTATGGGGGGATGTAACATGAAAAAAATAGGAACACCCAAAAACTCTCAAAGGAAGAGAAAATGGCTCATCACTAGGAAAGAAATGAGAGTATAGTGTCTTATTACCAAGCACTGAAGAAGGTAACTTGTTACTAAGATAATAGGCCAAAAGGATGGCATGTGGCCAATAGAAATGAGACACAAGCATAAAATGTAGTAGAGCACAGGCAACCTCAAGAAGGTGTTTATTCTTTCTTTTAGCCACACAATTTTGTTGTGGTGTGTAGAAACAAGAAGTTTAAAATTTCATGATGAAAACAAAGCTTCCTTACTCTACCATGCCTTCATTAAGAGTATGTTGCAGATGATATCATCAACTAATATATGCAATAACTATATACAAAAACTATACCTTGCAGCCCATGACTTAAATACAATAGGTTCAAACCAATGAAGGAGAACAACTTATCTATTCTAAGAGAGCCCAATACCACTCTTCAACTTGTTCCATATAGTCTTACTGTAAGTTGAACACACAAAAAAAATTGGAATCTTGAAACTCAGTCATTGCTTTGTTACCATGTTGATTTTTAGGATTCCATAGCCTTAGGATATTTTATAATGAAAGATAGAAGGAATAAGGAGGAAGAAGAGAGAAGAGAGGAAGAAAGCATGAGAGAAGTCCAAGGAGAGAGAGAACACGTTGGGAGAAAATGAGGAAGAATAGGGTTTTGGATTTGTGTCCTAACCCTTCCCCTAGATGCCAAATATTCAAACATCAAAAGCATACCCTTCACCCTAGAAGGAGTGAATAAAGGACAAAGATCATAAGGTAATTACATCAATGATACACAAGCTTGCTTATATCTTCTAAGACAAAGAATGAAACTTTCATAACTCAATCAAACTATTCTAACATATTGCTTAAGAGATTCAACATTGAAAATCTTTGGCCAATTAGCACACCCATGAGTTTTTACTTGAAACTTTACTCAAACAACTCATGTAGGGCCATAGATCAAAAGCTTTATAGAACTATGATTGACTTCCTACTTTACTTATCAGCCAATAGAAACATAATGTTTTTGGTATGCCTATGTGCTTGATTTCAATCCAACCCTAGAGAATCTCACTTAGTGGTTGTGAAATGAATTTTTTTGACATCTCTTTGGAACACCTAACTTAGGACTTTGCTAGTCAAACTCCTCTACCGTAGATCTAGTAGGTTACTCCAATGCTGATTTTTTCGGATGTAAAATTGACAGAAAAGGTACAAGTGGTAGATGTCAATTAATTTGAAATATAATTGTCTCTGAGAACCCTATCTACCACTGATGTTGAATACATAGCTTGTGGAAGTTGTTGTGCATAACTACTATGGATGAAGGAACAACTACAGGATTATGGCTTAGAGAAAAATAAAGTTCTAGTCCATAGTGACACATGAACGGAATAAGTCTTAGTAAGAATCCGGTTCACAATTCTTGATCTAAACATATTGAGATTAGACATCACTTCATCTAAGAGTTGCTTAAAACCAAAGTGATTAAAATTGAATTTGTTCCCACTAAAAATCAGTTAGCGGATATTTTCACAAAGCCATTTGGATTTGATAGGTTCTCTAGGCTTTGAGGAGGACTAGACATGAGCAATCTACCTTCATCGACCTAGGCTGATAATTTGAGCTTAAAGAATGCATCCCTCAAAATCTAGCCTTAGGAGTGATATGAAAGCCAAAAGATCATTTTTCAATCACTCTAGAAAGGGTTTTGATTGATCAATTGAAGCAAATCGATTGATCATTCATGGTGCAAAACAAGAAGTAGAAAATTTTTAAGTTTCACTTTATTTTCCCATTCCAAGCTCTTCCATTCTCATTGGCCTAGTCGTCTCTACCTCCAAAAGTCCATTCCCCTTCGGATTGCCTCAATTGTTTTTAGTTTCTAGCCCTCAAATCCGAAAAGCCTTGTTTTTCTTCTTCCAAAGGCCTTCCTACACATATTTCAAAATAAAATCCTTTTTTTTTTTACAATGATGAGAAAGAAAATCATGGCGAAGAAGAATACTCCATCCAAAGAATTGGATGTTTGTGAGGAAATGCCCAACTCGAGAGAGAACTTTTGCACCCGAATCTAGAGAAGTATTTATTTTAAGAGCTTCATTGGAAAAACTATTATTGAGCTAAGTATGGGGGGGCATTGATTTCCGAAAAAGAGATATCAATGACTTTGAGAGGATTTCAGGTCCTACATGGGACCTTTGATGAGTGAGGAGGCCATTTACCCTCTTTTGGTACAGGTGACACCATGCACTATGAGGCTCACTTCCTTTGACAAGAAAACCAAAATCTAAATTGAGTCAAGTGACCTCAAAAAATTCTTAGCACAACCTCGTTGAGGATAGTGAAGTATGTAAAGAAGAATTGGCCTATGGACCTACACAGGGAGTACCTCCAAAAAAGGCAATATGCCATCCAACTCACGTTTGGCCAAATAGTGGGTAGCTCATATGATATAAAGGACTTGAGCATGGAGCACAGCGTGTTCATGGAGATCGTCACCCACATCGTCAACTTGAGGAAAGAGACCTTCTCTTGATTGACTATGATCAATATCTTCTCTATGAGGGCCCTCACGCAGAAGATTGATTTGGATTTTTGATACTTCGTAGCTCTCATGATGATGGATATTGCTTCAGAGTGCAGGAGTAAACAACCTATCCTTCACTTAGCAGATTACTACCATCCTCCGCCACTTTGGAGTAGTTGGAGTAGATCTCACCCATGAAGAAAGTGTGAATTAAACAAAGAAAATATCAATTGGTGAGACAAAGGTAGGAAAATTTGGCTTCACCAAGTGGAAAGGGCAAAGGTGGCAGAAATAGGCAAGGTGGCTGCTCAGGAAGTTAGGTCCAGAGACAAGTTGAGTTTGGATCCATTGCAGCACGAACAATATCAATTCGTGAAGAGGATGCGTATTGACAATGCCTCTTCATCCCCCGGATGATTCCAATAGCTTGAGGAAGCCAGAGATGAACTGAGAGAGACCTAGGCTGCGATAGTGGGCACACAAGAAAAACTCAAGATGGGTCAACATGAGATTTGAGAGCGACAGTTGCGGATCCAATTGATGGTCAAGAATCTTCTCAGCCGCATCGTTCTACCAATACCGCCTGAGCACTAGGCATTGGAGTTCACCCCTTGCTCACATTTTGTTTATATTGCTCAACAATTTTTGTATTCAGTCTCCTTTTGTAAATCTTCACAGAATGATTTAACTAAAGACCATCAAGCCAATTTTTTGTCTATCTTTAGTATCATTTGTAACATTTTTTTGAATTATTAAATAAAGGAGGAGAAAATACTCAAGGCAATAAACCAATTTTTTTTAAAATTTGATGTACGTAGATTTAGGGGGAGCTATTTCCCTATATTGATGGATTTTCTAAGCTCCTACTTATAGGGATGTTTTAATTTTTGTAGTTTTTATAAATTAGCTTTTATCGTCATAAAAAAGGGGGAGATTGTTGACTCTTGGTTTTGATGATAAAAAACTTAATTAATCTAACATTGGAAATTCTAGCTTTTTTAGTTGCAATTCCTTCAAGAGATACAAAAGTCAAAGGTCTATGCAAAGAACCAGAAAACGCTTCTCATAAACCTCCAGCTACACAATTGTGTCAAAGTCATCTTGAAGAAGCACCCTAAAAAATAAGTAGCAAAGAATTGAAGACTAGACTTTAAGTAGTTTGGAAGATAAAAAAAACCCAGTCTATGTAAGAGAGCGGCCCCAAACCTTCAAACTTGAGCTACAATGAAGTTTTTGGAGCGTTAGGACAAAATTGCATTATCTACATGTTTTATCAACCCATACATATGTTTTAAACATGTTTGAATCACTTAGAATCAATTTCAATCATGCTTTGAAAACACATTTAGAGTTCTCACACTGGATTGATTGACCAACCAGAATGTGCACAAGCCAAAAATATAAAGTATGATTAGTTAATCACCCTTGATTTATGCTCCACCCAAACATGGGAAAATTGAGTTATAAAGCCTGATCAATCATTCTCTGTGGACTGATAGATCAATGTTATCCAGTCAATGTAAAATTAAGAACATTTACAAATCAATCATTTAACACTGATTGATCATACAAAAGTTTGCCTACCAAGGACATAAAGTATGATTGATCATAGGAACACCATTGAGTGATTGATTGATCATTCCTTGGACATGGAAAGATCAACTAAAATCGTCAGAACCAATAGATGGATATTGATCCATCATACCATTGATGAATAAGTCATTTTCTGACAAACATAAAGTTGTAATACTTGATTGATCGATTGATACCCAGCACTAATCGAACAAGGTGAAGTCACCTTTTTGAAAACGGGAAAAAAATGGATAGTTTAGCTTGGGGAACTTAAAAATACCCCACCAAGCATTATTTTGAGAAGTTAATGAGCATTGATTGTCATATCCACTGCATTCAAAGTTCTCAACCTTGCAATTCATTCCCTAAGTTGGTTTTTAAGAAAGAAAAAGCTTTCCTTTCAAATACAATCTTCTTTTCTCAAAACCTACTCCTATCATTCATTTAGTCAAGGTCCAAGCTCATTCACATCATGCATCAAAGCTGGGGGCTTGGTCAAATCAAAAGAGAAGGCTATCTCTTCAAATATCAAAGGGTGTAAGCTTTTCTCTTTTCTTGAAAAATTTTGATTTTATTTGAAATGTACATTTAAAAACCTTTAATCTAGATTGAAGAGCGTGCTAGAGTTAGAATATAGATCAAGGGAGATTGCATGTAATCGTGTATTTGAGCACACATATGGCTTTAAAAAGAGATAGAATCTCTTTTGTTTAATTCCAAGCTACTAGAGACGGTGAATACCAATAGGGGAACACCCATAACAAAAGATCCGATGTTATTGTGGTGTGCGCATTTTCTTTACTTTTACTTGTATTTAATTTTATTTTAATTGGTGCACACTCAATTTTAATTTGTAAAAACACAAGCCACTCTCCCTCTTGAGAAGCCTTTTGGGCCAACAAAAGTCACCAGCTTTGATTCAACTTGTAGAATCCTTCATACTTTTCCTTCTATTCTCCTCCTGAAGTGGGAATGGTAATGTCCAACTTGAAACAAAAAATAACTATAGTAATTATCTCCTCCATCAAAGTGTCTCAAGGATAAGTACTCAATCGAACACAAAATCTAAAAAAATAAAAATGATGAGTGATAAAAAGGAGTCAAAACCAACCTCATTTATTTCAAACAAAATAGTGATAATAATCATTAAAAGGGGAAATGCCTATCACACAAAGGACAACGATAAAATCCCACTTAAGGGTACCAAAACAAAAGTCTATTTGGAATTAAAAATAGCTTTATATAAAAAAGTACCAACCTAAGCAATGTACCAAGGGGTTGGTCTAAAAGGATAAACGAGAGTCAAAAAGGGTACGAGAAAGGTAATCGATTAAATGGGTTATGGGCGGGGAAGGGAGGGTAGGAGAATGGTAATCGAGTAAATGGGTTATGGGCGGGGGGGGGGGGGGGGGGGGTGGGGGTGGGCGTGGTTTGTGGTGAAAGGAAGAGAAAATAATAATTGATTTGTAGGGCTCTCTTCACATAATTACAATGGTCTAAGTGAAGAAAGAAGAGGGAATTTGTTATGGATACCATAGTAGGACGAGTCATCCAGAGGCGATGCGGGTGAGTTGGTGACTCAGTGGAACAGCAAGCACCGTAGGATTATATGTCTATTTTATTTCATAAGTCATTAGCATGTATATTTATTTTATTTCCTAAGTCGTTAGTATGTAAGCCAATGGCAGTACTGTAAAACACTCTTGGGCCCATAGCATGAATGGCTTTAAGGGAGCTCACGAAATGAAATGAAACAAGAATGATTTTACCCTAGACAGGATCGGTGTTCTCCTCCAAGGAACCCAAGGTTCAGGCCTCCCTTTGATGAGCCCGGTTATCCCTCTTCCCTTGATTCTCCGTTCAGCTCTCTATCTTCATCTCCTCTCGTTCTTCACTCAAATTCAGAATCATAGGTCGAATTGAAAGACCTAGACGTCCTGGTTCTGGTCCCAAACTGCAAGAAGATCTCTCCTTCCGTCGTATCACTCGGTCCATGGTCAGATACCATAACACGTTGGTATTAGAGCAGGTAAATAGGGGAGAGGCGTCAAACCAGGAGGAGTTGTTGGCAAGGTTCATGGAATTGGTTCACGCCAGGCAGGAAGAAATAGAGGGCCGCGTAGCTGCTTTGCTGGATAGTTGACTGTCTCAAACGGTATCTCAACAGGTAGAAGAGGTCACAAATTGAGTTTATGAGAGACTCCTAGGATGGACACCCACTCTGAGAGAGGGGGGACAAAGCACCCTTGAATGGATAAGGTGCACCTCCAGTTGGACGAACAGAGTACAATGGATACGGGGGACATTTCAGTCCAGACAATGGGACGGTCCCAAGGTACACCAAACTCGATTTTCCAGTTTTCAATGGGCCAGATGACCCTTTTAATTTGGTTATACCGTTGTGATTTTTTTTCTTTACAATCAACAAAAGGCTGAAATAGACAAAGTTGGGTTGGCCGCATTCCACATGCTCGATGAAGCGCAACTGTGGGGACATCAACTTGAATTGGAACTTCCGGGCATCGATTGGGAGGAATTTAAGAAATTTTGCACCATACGGTTTGGACTGCCGGCTCACAGCAATCCTTTGGACAATTTAGTACTATTACGCCAAACCGGTAGTGTAACACAGTATCAAAAGAAACTCCAAGGGAAATTAGCACGCGAGCAAGCAAGGTGAAACGGGTAGACCAACATGTCAATTTGTTCATGGTTGGCTTTACTAAGTCCCTTCTTCTAGAAGTGGAACTCCTTGGCCTTACGGATTTTTCCTGAGCAATGAATTTGGCGAGAGCCTTGGAAGCCAAACAGAAATTTTAAACCAGAAGACCAGTCTAGCTTGGGGGAAAGAATAACTCTCCAGTGACTACCACAAAACTACCATGGAGAAGTACTGCTGCTCCCACTCCTTCTACTACACCTAAACCTGCTCCATCCACTCCAGCTTTCATCCATAAATTAAATGTTATGGTCCCGGCTCATGGATCAAGTAACACGGCGTGGGATTTGTGAATCCAGCACTGGTACTGAGTTGCTGGACTCGGTAAAGAGGGTCAAAGATCCCTTCTTTGACTGATCTTCCACACGTAATCAGTCCCCCTTTTTATGAATCCACTCTAGTGCTAAAGTTATAGCTAGAATTGAATTAATTCATATGGAGAAAGGACTGGAAGAGATACCTTTTGTTGCTCATGGAAATCAGGGTTTCAACGCTGGTTTGGTTGTTGCTCGTGCTAGGATTGAAGTCCTAGCTTATGGGTAGCCCTTGGCTCACCTTGGTGGACGTTGCTGCTATGTTTCTGTGATGCCTCCAAGCTAGGAAGAGATGCACCAGTCCTTCACGTGGAAGAACCTGAAAAACCTTCCTTTTTCTGCTCGTTAAGAGGGTTAGAACCCTTGCTTGTTGTTGACGCTGAGAAAGAGGGAAGACCCTCTCTTTGGGCTCGGAAAAGGGGCAGGAAGCTCCTCTTCCAGCTATGGATGATGGAGGATGAAGGTGGATGAAGATGGATAGCAATGGAGGGTGAAGGATACGTTGGATTTTTGGAGTAAACCCAAAACTCGAGATCAAGAGGTAATCTCAGCCTGTTTACACTAGGTTATTCTAAAATCTCAAAGCTTGCCTATTTCATTCATTCTTTCCCTTTAAATAGATCACGTCATGGCGTTTTAGGGTTAGGGTTACAATAATTTCCATAATGCCCCTACATATAAAAGTAATTAGAAATAACTCCTACTTAAAACAATATAAGAAACAATATGATATAATGCAATGAGTTCCAGATGCTGCTGTGTTTCCTCCTTAATAGAATCCAACAAGAGAGCTCGGGGTTGACTGATAGCATGTAAGTGTGGCCCTGGAATGTCTCGGCGAGACAAAGCATCAACCCCCACATTCAAACTGTGTGATGAACTCCATAGCATCACGAGTTATCCATAGGCATAGGAATTAAATTATGTCAATTTACTTTTAATATAATTCCAATTGTTTTTTTTTGGTTTATATGTAATATGGCATAAACCAATTGACCCAAGGGTCTAATTTATATTTTCGTCCTCAACCCTATTTATGGGGACGTCAAGCTGAAGGAAAGTAAGTATTGAGAAAATTAAAATTAAAAAGGTCAGATTCTCCCTCAGAGGTCTAGCTCGAATTCTCCCTCTGAGGTCCAGGTCGAGCTTCCTTCGAAGTTCAATCATTCCATTCCGAATTCCACCATTCCACATTCAAGAAACAAGAATCCTCTTCTAGCGTAAAGATTCAATATGGAGGGAAGAGAGGAAAGAAGGGTGACTCGATCCATGGCTCGAGAAGAACCTAACTTCTTGGTATCAGACAGGTCCACCCTTTGGGATTCCTTTTCCCCTGAGGATTTGCGGCAATTAGATGAAGACAATTGTCAGAGGACAGACGTTCAGGCTCAATCCCTGGAAGAAGTGCGTCAGACCATATCTGACTTACGTGAGGCAATCAAATCCATGGACGCAGCCATCCAAGCCCTCCTCCGACGACAAGACGACAGTGGTCTACGAGCGCCGCCCCCGGCAGCCTACTCTCCACCAGCCGACCACCATCACTACCAGCCACCACCTCCTCCACCACCACCAATGCGCCATAACAATCCCCATCTGGGGCCTACCGTAAAGGGACCAAATACTGTTCCCAAGTATTTCTAACTCGATTTTCCTACATATGATGGGTCTAAGGACCCCTTGATTTGGTTAACTAAGTGTGATCAATTCTTTTATCATAAAAAAACACCTGCGGATGAGAAGGTTTATTTGGCCGCATACCACATGCTCGATGAAGTGCTCCTACGGTACCACCAATTCCGAAATGACCAATTGGTTCAAGATTGGGCAACCTTTAGACAATCATGCATGATGAGGTTTGGTCCTCCAGCTAGTAGCAATCCATTGGGAGAATTAATCAATTATAAGCAGAATGGATCACTAGAGGTGTATCAAAAGACCTTCCAGGAACGTTTGGCCCGCGCTAATGAGTTTGTCAGTCACTCTCAGTATGTTCACATCTTTACTGTTGGTTTGCCAGAAGCTCTGCGGCTGGAAGTTGAATTACATGGTCCTACAGATTTGGACCACGCTATGAATTTAGCTAAGTCAATTGAGCATAAGCAGTGAGTTCTGAAGGATTCACTGGTCAGAAAACCAGCTTGGCCAGGAAGGCACAATGCCACTGCGCTAACACCATATTCTGGGCCTCCACATTCTGGAGCCAGTGCAGCACCGCGCCCAGACAGTTCTAACTCTATTCCACCAGCTCCTTACTTCAAAAAACTGAACAGACAAGAAATGGATTAGAGAAAGGCCAACGGCCTTTGTTTTAACTGTGATGAATAGTATGTCCAGGGTCACAATGCAAAAGATTATTCAGTATATGTCTGTGGGAGGATTGTGAGGACATACTACCAGAGGAAGAGATTGTGGAGACAGACCAAGAGGGTCCAGAGATTTCACTTCATGCTATGACTGGCCTGCGTAGTTCTAACACCATGCAAGTTAAAACCCAGTTACATCATCTACAATTACTTGCTTTAGTTGACTCTAGCAGCACGCATAATTTCATCAGTCAACCAGCGGCTGAACAACTTGGGTTAGTCGTCCAACAGTAGACAGGCCTTTCTGTCTTAGTAGCCAATGGGGCTAAAATTATCACGGTAGGCATCGCTCCAGCCACACACTTTGATATTGAGGAACATGCCTTTATTGCAGATTTCCTGGTGATCCCACCGTCAAGATTTGATTTGGTTCTTGGAATTAAATGACTCTAACAGTTGGGGCCTATTTTATGGGATTTTTAGGCTCTGACCATGACCTTCACAGAGGACCACCGTCAGATCACATTGCATGGCACCCAGGCACCAGTGCCTTGCGCACTTCAGACTGTTCAGGTCCACAACACCGACAATTGTAAGTTATCTCAATTACTTACAGACTTTGAGGACATATTTCATGAACCTACTACTCTACCGCCTATTAGGCAGTGTGATCACCTCATTCATTTGAAAACGGGCACTGAACCTGTAGTGGTGCGTCCTTTTCATTACCCCCACATCCAGAAGGATGAGATTGAAAGTCAGTGCCAAAATATGCTCGCCCAGGGAATTATTCAGCCAAGAAGGTCTCCTTTCTCCTCCCCGATACTACTGGTCCGCAAGCATGATAAGTCATGGAGGTTTTGTGTGGATTACAGGCAACTCAATGCGCACACCATTAAAGACAAATTTCCCATACCAGTGGTGGATGAGTTGCTAGATGAGTTACACGGTGCTACTATATTTACCAAGCTAGATTTGAAGTCTGGCTATCATCAAATCCGCGTTCATCCATCAGATGTGGAGAAAACTGCATTATGCATGCACCACGGTCATTTCGAGTTCCTCGTGATGCCATTTGGTCTCTCAAATGCGCCTTCCACATTCCAGACCCTCTTGAATGAAGTATTTTCCTCTCTCTTGAGGAAATACGTTTTGGTATTTTTTTATGATATTTTGGTGTATAGCAACAATTGGGAAGAGCATCTTCAGCACCTTCACCAGGTATTTACTCTTCTTCGCTCACATCATCTAGTTTTAAATCAGTCCAAATGTTCTATGGGTACCTCAGAAGTGGCATACTTGGGCCATGTTATTTCAATAGTTGGGGTGAAGGTAGACAAGAGTAAGATTCAGGCCATCACAGAATGGCCTCCTCCCACCTCCATTACAGCATTAAGGGGATTTTTGGGCCTAGCTGGGTATTACAGGAAATATATCCGCAGCTATGGCCAGATTGCAGCACCTCTCAACAACCTACTCAAGAAAAATGCCTTTACCTGGTCCGAGACAGCGGCTCATTCCTTTTAGCAGTTGAAAGAGGCATTATCATCTGCACCGGTTTTGCAGCTACGGACTGTGATGAGTCATTTGTGGGATAATGTGATGCTTCGAGGGATGGTATTGGTGCAGTGTTACACCAACAAGGACACCCGATCGCTTATTTTAGCCGCCAACTTGGCCAACACCACCACAAGTTAGCAGTTTATGAGAGGGAACTGATCGGTTTAGCTAAAGCAATACAGCATTGGTGGCCTTATCTCTAGGGGTGCCCATTTCTTATTCTCACCGATCATTGTAGCCTCAAGTATCTTCTTGTGACCTAAAACTGAAATAAAATAAAGTAAATTAAATAAAACAACTAAAATAATAATGTTAAGGCGTGCATAACATTACACCCCCCCCCCCCCCCCCCCCCCCCAAAGAACGAAGTTGTCCTCAAGCTCGGAAGTAGTGTCTGTATGCCGACGTCTTCAACGGTGCCCCAGTAGCATCCGCGATAGCCATTTGCTCTCTCTGGACGCCCAAAAACTGGAGCAAGCATTCTAGGATTTTTTATTTTTTTTCTGGTCTAGAGAAAAAATATAAATAATTCTCGTGGACATTCTTCATTTCGCTGGCCGGTAAACAAATATTCGATGGCTGAGATAGATAGAGCCCATGAAGCAGCACTTGTTTGGAGTTGTATAAGGTGAGTTCTGAGGCTACTTTCCTTTATAGGCATTGCTGTTGTTGAAGCTAATAGGTCTCCACGTGCATCAAGCAGGACACTCTCCAATGCTGCTACGGCAGCAAGTGCCGACACCAGAGAATACAGCTCCTCTGCCCTTGACAGTAAATGATGCATTGAGGAACCCATGGCTAGCACAACATGAACAGCTGAACTAATTGAAACCTTCGCCATCAGTACATCTGGCCTCGCCCCATCAGTGACAGGAGGTGGAGAGTGCATACTTCCCATGCGTCAGCAGCCCCAGCCATAGACATTGAATGCTCTCTATCCATTACAGCCCACTCACCAAGGTAAGTAATATGTTCGATAAGTAGTGAATCCAACTTCATATCCTGCCTAAGTTGTTGGAGGGTGATCCTATGGACAAGGAAGAGAAGCCATGGCTGGTGACGTATGTCTCCTGATGCAAAGCATTCGTCAATAAAATTATACTGCTTGGTCCCTTCCCTCCAATCATGTTCAGTATCAGCTACACAAAAGAGGAATAGTCCATAATTTGTTGAATACCAGTAGTTGGCCCTATTTTCAGCAGGAACATAATACATCGTCTCTACTACAACACCACATTCTCCACCAGAATCTGTAGTGCCATAGAAGGAACCAGATCCTGACCATGCGCGTTCATGTTTACCACACACTGTCATATATGGAACAACAGAAGCAATAGGTTCCCCTGGTGCCATAAACTGGTCCCACTGCGAGATATATCCCTTTGCAGCAGCTATGCTAGCCTTGAAGTCGTTTTAATCAAACCCATAGCCTTGGTATGCTCCACAATACCACCTTCCTCTTGTTCCCTGAATGCCATCAAGCTCAAGCAAGGCTTTGGAGGCTGCAACTGACAGAACAGGATGGCTTGTTGACCACTTTATCACAATATTTCGAGGCTCATGAAGTGGGTTTAGAGACACAAGGAAAAGGAGTCCAGTGTCATCAATATTCTGAATCACATTGAGCCAATATGTGAGGCGTGCGTTGTTACTTATGTTTCCAAGAGAATTCCTGGCACTCCATGCCGAAGGGTTCTTAGGCATCAAATTTGTACCACAGTGAAGGAAAATATCTCTGTAGACATATTGAAATGCACCAAGGATTCTGGTTTGTTCATTAGTAGCTTCTTCTCCTAAAGCTCTCAAGGCATCTGCCAGAATTGCTGGTATGGGCAGCACTGTTTTGGAAACAGCAGTCAAAAGGACAATATCACCCAACTTCAAAGTTTGCAAGTGGTCCGGAAATCCCGAAATTGTATCACAATGATGGATAGAATCCCAAAGGATGAATGGTTTCTGTTGAAATGTATAGCTGTATAGCGTGATCGGAGGAAACTGTATAGCGTGATTGTTTCCTCCGATCCCGTGATTATATTCTTGATTCTATTCCTTGATTTTAGGATCTAAATTGATCCTAAAATCAACTTGTAATGTATTATAAATACCTCCTAAACGGAGAAGAATAAATCATCGGAAAACCATTCGTTCAACCTCTGTTCTTATTTTTCGGTTCTCTGTTTTACATGGTATCAGAGCAGGAGTTTTTTCCTCTCTTTTCCGTCGCAGAAAGTCGGAGCTAAGTGCTCTTGTAATCACCAAAGGAGGAAACCGGAGGAAGGAAAAATCCGTCGGAGTTGCAGAACTCTGTTTTTTCTGCAACTCCATATTCCGGCTGTCCCAATGCCAAAAGAACGTCGCCGACGCCGACGACGGCACCACCACACTGTTACGACAGAAACCGACGCTCCGCTGCCGTTGTCGAAGATGAAGGTTGCCGTTGCCGACGACGAAGACAGCCGTTGCCGAAGACGAAGGCTGCCGAAGACGAAACGTTTTTTACGTCGTCGGAATCACGTCGCCGACGAGTTCCGACGATCGCCGACGAGCGCCGACGACGGCATCACCACCCTTTTCCGAACCGAAGCTGACGCTCCGCTGCCGTTGCCGAAGACGACGGTATTTTTTTTAAAACTTAGGTACTGTTGATTTATTTTTCCTGTCGACCCAAATCGGCGGGTCGACCGAATCGGATCGAACCGGTCTAAACTCGAACCGGATCGGACCAGCACTGGAGCGGACCAGAATTGAATCCGCCCAGATCGTACCGAACCGGACTAGATCGAACCGGACAGGACTGAACCGAACTGGACCGGATTAAAAAAAAAAAAAAAAAAAATCAAATCGATGGCCACCCCTATAGGCGCATCTACCGACCTTATCCCATCACCATAGATTATAGTCCACCAAGATAATTCTGCGTTTCCAACTGGAATTATCCTCGATGAGACCAATTATTCATTATGGTCCCAACTCATGGAGATGCGAATTGGCGCACGCAACAAAGCTGGATACCTCACCGGCGAAACAAAAAAACCAGCATCTGGTGATGCTAATCTTGGAGTTTGGATTACTGAAAATCAAAGAGTTAAAAGTTGGCTTATTGACTCCATGAGTCCATTACTCATGCAGCGATTTATTCGCCTCTCCACTGCCAAGGAGATATGGGAAGCAGTATCAAAAACATTCTATGATGGATCCGATGAAACTTGTATATTTGAGCTGAACCAGAGATCTTTTTCTACCAAACAAAATGGTAGACCGTTATCCACATACTACAATGAACTGGTTGCTATTTTCCAAGAGATTGATCATCGAACTATATCTCAGGAAGGAACAGTCGAAGGGCTAATCCAGTTGCACTCTGCAATGGCTAGGCTTCGGGTTCATATTTTTCTCAGTGGGCTTGACTGGGAATTTGATCAAGTTCGTGGAGAAATTTTGCGAAAAGATCCCAAACTTGATTTGGAAAGTACATATGCCTATGTCAGACGCTAATATCAACAGAGACAGACAATGGGGAGCTATCGCCCAGTCTCCGAGAACTCGGCGATGTTGGTCAACCAAAGCCGACAAGGATCATCAAACAGTCGGAACCCTCAATCCTCTGGCAAAGGTAACAATCGTGTATGTATTCACTGCGGAAAAAAAGGACATTCACAACACCGGTGTTATGAGATTATTGGCTATCCGGAGTGGTGGGATTTCTCGAAAAATCCCCGTAACAAGACTGCTGGGAAAGCTATGGTGACATCCATGAAAGATAATCAGGAGCTACCTACTGCAAATGTTGCTCATCCAGGTATTCTCGATCATGCATTAGTATTTTCTGTACATTCTAAGAATAGACCTTGGATTATTGATACAGGTGCATCCGATCATATGACAAGGGATCCCAGTCAGTTACAATCCATCCTACCTTCTCCACAATCTGTTATTTCAACAGCCAATGGTAGTATCTCTCTTATTACTGGGGAAGGATCTGTTATCTTATCCAATAATCTGACATTAGATACTGTCCTTGTGGTTCCCTCTCTTGAATATAACCTTTTGTCTGTTAGCCAAATTACTTCCACTCTTGCTTGTACTGTAACTTTTTGGCCCTCATTTTGTGTCTTTCAGGACATTCTAACCCGGAAGATTCTTGGTTATGGTGTTAGACGGGGCAAACTCTACTATTTGGAGTTGCAAGAAAACGGGGGATCAAAAATCAGTCAGACAAATCAAGCTAGCAGTGAAGATAATGCTCAAACAACTGTATGGTTATGGCACCGACGATTAGGCCACCTTTCCTTTGGTTATCTTAAGAAATTGCGACCTCAACTTTTTTCAGGTTTGACTGATGTGCATTTTCATTGTGACACATGTGAATTGGCTAAAAGCCACCGTATTGATTATTTCCCGAGTTTGAATAAAAGTTTCGAACCTTTTGCGGTTATTCATTCTGATGTTTGGGGTCCAGCCAAGATTCCCTCTATTTCTAGAGCTCGTTACTTTGTGACTTTTATTGATGAATGCACTAGAATGACTTGGGTATCTCTGCTTATCCACAAAAGTGATGTGAGTCTAGCATTTCAGAAATTCCATACCATGATACATACTCAATACCAAAAGCAGATTCGTGTTTTGCAATCTGACAATGGTACTGAGTTTGTTAATGCTTCTCTCGAAACTTTTCTGACTACTCATGGAATTCGTCACCAGACTTCTTGCACCTATACTCCCCAACAGAATGGATTGGCAGAAAGAAAGAATAGACAACTTTTGGAAGTAGTACGTGCCTCTCTCTTTGGCATGAACATGCCTCGATTTTATTGGGGTGAAGCTATCACATCTGCTGCCTACCTCATCAATCGAACACCTTCTAAAGTACTGGATTTTCAAACTCCTCTACGTAAGCTACAATCCCTGATTTCAATTCCCCATCTTCCAAATCTTGAACCCCGAATTTTTGGGTGTACCGCTTATGTTCATATCCCAAAGATCTTGGGAAATAAACTTGATCCATGTGCCAAGCGATGTGTATTTGTTGGCTACTCTGATTTTCAAAAAGGATATCGGTGTTATGATCCACACACCAACAAGCTCCATGTGACTTTAGATGTCTCATTCCATGAATCAGTCCCTTATTATTCAGGGGGAGTTTCTTGGACATCTCTTCAGGGGGAGAGTTCAAATGAAGAGAATGTTCCACATGAAGCTAACGGAGACGTTGAAAGAGGTGCCGAAGTTATTGAGTTAGAAGCGGTGAATGAATTTTTTAAGTGTCATGATGTGCAACAAGACTATGATTCAGTAATTTCACCTGAAGAACCCCCAGAGTTGCCCCCGTCTGCACCAACAACTGAAGAATCAACCCAGAATGTTCCTCCTCAGGTAAATACGAATCCTATGTTTGATGAGTCTACTGAAACATGTCTTCCTACAGAAAACATAACCTCTAGATATCCACAAAGATTGAATAGAGGAGTTCCAAAAAAACAGTATGAACCTGATCTTGAAGCAAAGACCAAATACTCAATCAATAACTATGTGTCCTCCCATAGGTTGACTAAATCATATGCATTTACTGTTGATCAATTATCCAGGGTTTCTATTCCTAGTAATGTGCAGGATGCATTAGCTGATCCAAAATGGAAAAAAGCGATGAACGAAGAGATGGAGGCTCTACAAAAAAATGCCACTTGGGAACTTGTTCCCCAACCTAAAGGAGTAAAAACAATTGGATGTCGATGGGTGTTCACATTGAAACTCAAATCGGATGGAAGCATTGACAGATATAAAGCTCGGCTAGTTGCAAAAGGATATACGCAAAGGTATGGAATAGACTATCAGGATACTTTTGCACCAGTAGCTAAGATCAATACAATTCGTATTCTTATATCTATAGCAGCAAATCGAGACTGGCCTCTGCAACAATTTGACGTTAAAAATGCCTTCCTCAATGGAGACTTAGAAGAAGAAGTCTACATGGAACTACCACCAGGTATAAAAAGTGGTTCTTTGTCTCAAGGTAAAGTTTGTACATTGAAGAAGTCATTGTATGGGCTGAAACAGTCACCTAGAGCATGGTTTGGGAGATTCTCGACTACAATGAAGGAGTTTGGTTATAAACAAAGTAACTCAGATCATACTTTATTTATAAAACACAAAGAAGGAAAGGTAACAGCATTAATTGTATATGTTGATGATATGGTCGTGATAGGAGATGACCCAGGTGAAATGCAAGCTTTACAGGAGTATTTAGCTACTAAATTTGAAATGAAGGATCTCGGACAACTTAAATATTTTTTGGGGATTGAAGTTGCAAGATCGAAAAATGGAGTCTTCCTTTCACAGCGAAAATATGTGTTAGATCTTCTAGCTGAAACCGGAATGCTTGACTGTAAACCAATAGAGATGCCGATGGAAATGCATCATAAACTCGGAATTCTTCCAGATCAAATTCCAGCAGACAAAGGGCGTTATCAACGATTAGTTGGAAGATTAATCTACCTATCCCACACAAGGCCCGATGTAGCATATGCAGTAAGCGTTGTGAGCCAGTTCATGCATGCACCAAGTGAAGAACATATGGAAGCAGTATATCGGATCTTGAGATACTTAAAGAGTGCTCTAGGAAAAGGTTTGTTATTCTCAAAAAATGGTATCTCTAGTATTGAAGGGTATACAGACTCTGATTGGGCAGGTGATCAGACAACCAGAAGATCCACGTCGGGTTACTTTACTTTTGTGGAAGGGAATCTTGTCACTTGGAGAAGCAAAAAACAGAAGGTAGTATCAAGATCAAGTGCTGAAGCTGAATTTCGAGGTATGGCTCATGGTGTATGCGAGTTGTTATGGATACGGAATATACTGAGAGACCTAGGGATTGAATACGACAAACCTATGAATCTTCACTGTGATAACAAGGCAGCTATCGCAATTGCACAAAATCCAGTTCAACATGATCGCACTAAACATGTTGAAGTTGATCGTCATTTCATCAAAGAGAACCTCGATGCAAAGATTATACAATTCCCCTTCATTCAATCTGCGAGTCAAATGGTGGATATGCTCACGAAGGTAGTATCAGGGAAAGCATTTCATGGTATAATTGACAAGTTGGGTTTGACTGATATCTATGCACCAACTTGAGGGGGAGTGTTGAAATGTATAGCTATATAGCGTGATCGGAGGAAACTGTATAGCGTGATTGTTTCCTCCGATCCCGTGATTATATTCTTGATTCTATTCCTTGATTTTAGGATCTAAATTGATCCTAAAATCAACTTGTAATGTATTATAAATACCTCCTAAACGGAGAAGAATAAATCATCGAAAAACCATTCGTTCAACCTCTGTTCTTATTTTTCGGTTCTCTGTTTTACAGTTTCAGATCTAATGTCTTCCCTACAGGGACAGAGGCACAAGCAGTGCCAACAGTGACAGTACACTTCTGCGGAATTGCCTCCAAATTTTCCACATTCAAAGACTCGGGCTGTGAAGAAAATTACCTCATAGGCCTTCTTGGTGAGCCTCTCAAGGAATGGAGATTTTCCCAAATGTTCCATGCTAGTCCCGGTAATGTAAAAGATGTCCTTCTGCCATGGTTGCATTCTAGAAATGTACGGATCCCCGGGTGCTAACTTCCCTTTATTGGTACTTTCAAATCGAAGAAGCTTTGCTAGATGGCTCCTATTAGTTGCATCCTCGATGATGACTAGTTTTATGGACTTGCCAAACTCTTTCCAGAACTTAGCATATGATCCTCTCTTCAACAACACTTCTTCAGTGTAAAACTCATTAGGAACCTCATCAGCAATATGACGGATCATGTCCAGTGCCTTCTTGGTGAGTTGCTTCTTTATCATCATCAAACTACTATGTTGTTGAAGCCTTACTCGAGACACATTGAGGGGCAAGGTGTCAGAGTCAACAAGACCCGTCAAAAAGCTTAAATATGTTGGAAGAAGCTCATCAAATTCACCTTCAGCAGTGAAGTGACTCCAAGCCATTGGCTTTTCATCACCAAAGTCCTTTGCGAGAGAATGGTAAAATTTGTGGTACTCTTCATCAATAACCTCTTCATTTGATTCATCATCATCATCTGCTGAAACTGCCGACTCAACCTCCTTCCTTGCCCAGAGATAGATGGGGAAGTTGATGACTTCAGAGTATCTTTGAACCAATTCCTTCAATTCGTGTTGTTCCAAAGATTCACTAGCTTCATCCCTAAGATGTAATCTGATCTCAGTACCACAACCTAATGGTTCATTCCATGTGTCCTCTGAGATTGCAAAGGCTCCATCAGCGGTAGACTCCCCTACATACTGTTTGTCATTGTTGTGTTTGCTGATAACTTCAACATAATCAGCAACCAAGTATACCGAGTAGAAACCAAAATATTCAACAGCAAAATTTTCAGCAGTCCCACCCAAAATATTCAGCAGTCTCCATAAAATTTTCAGCAGTTTCTTCGCTACAATAAAACTGAAGAGGTGCAAACGTTGATGTCCCCCTAAAAACTTTTCTATGAATTCCGGAATCTCCAGAAAAAATTCATAGCAAAATTCATACACACAAACCCTAATTCCACCAATCAAGCACTGTTGCTCTACAACAGCAGACAAAAAGCCTTTGTCCACAATTTTCAAGCAAAGTTGCTGCTCTTGGAGGCTCTTCAATCTCATGGAACCACCGATTTGACCTAAAAATAGATGACGATTCAGAAGCTTACCCCCAATTTCGTTGGAGATGGTTCCCCGCTGGGCTTCCGAGGGTGAGGTTGAGCCTAAGAATGAGAATCAGGAAGCCAAAGCCCACCGGATTTGTTTCTGACGGCGCTTCCTCTTTTTTCAGTGGACTCTTGTTTCTGCCGGTGCTTGTAGATTGTCGAAGACAGGAGGGATGGCCTAAATGATTCACCATGACCGAGTTAGTTCGGAATGCTTCCGTCTGCTGTGCGGAAAAATTTGTTGTTGGCTGTGAGAAGGGGATTTGTAAGGTTGAACCCAAATCAGCCTGTACCAAGGAGATTTTGGCAAAAAACCCTTCCAATTTTCCCAACTCTTCATCGTTGTTGTTCGGCTTTGGATTTCCTTGCGCGAAAATCTTGAATTTTTCTGAAGCCTGGCCTTTCTGCCCTTCCGAAGTTGAGGTTGCCCCTGCAAGGACTTCGGCCGGTAAACGGGACAAAATTTTCAATTTTTCTGGCTCGTCGGCTGTTTTCAATTTTTCTGTTGCTTTTCCTTCATCGTGTACCTCTTGCTTGGAAATTTCAGGTCTTGTGACCTTTTCTGCGGCAGTGCGTGGGTCCCTTGTCCAACATTCCATGAAAATATCATACAATGCTCGTGCTTCTCCTAATTCTTTGCATAATTTTTCCACTGAAACATGTATCTTTTCCATTGAAACGTGTACCTTTTCCATGCGATCTTGTACCTCGTGCAATTGTTGGGATACATAACCCATTGTGTTCCTGCTCTGATACCAATTATTACGGTCCCGGATCTGACACAAGGATTCTTTGGGAGGATCTGGGATTTGCCACGGGTTACGGGTCTTCCATTCATTACTGAGGGATAGTAGGAAGACATGGGGAAGATGAAGATCAATGGACGATGAGAGAATACGTTGGTTTTTTAGGAAAACCCTAAGCTCGAGATCAAGAAGGTGATCTCAAACTTGTTTACGCTAGATTTAACCTAATTCTCAATACTTCAATCCTCCCTTTCTCATTAGTCTTACCCCTTAAATAGGGTTTACCCTGTTAGGGTTTAATAAAATATTACAAAAATATCTATATGAATAAAATATTTCAAAAATATCCCTACTAATAAATAATTCCAAAAATACCCCTATGACCTAAACCTGAAATAAAATAAAGTAAATTAAAAAAAACTCAAATAATAATGTTATCGCATGCATAACATTGAATGTGGGGGTTGATGCTTTATCTCGTCGGGACATTCTAGAGGTGCAATTACATGCCATCAGTCAGCCCAGAGTTCTCTTGTTGGATTCTATTCAGGAGGAAACACAAAAGTATCCGAAAATTACTACCTTATATCGTGAGATTTCGTAGGGGAGATCGGAAAAACATTGGACGGTTCAGGATAGTCTGGTCCTCTTCAAAAACTAGATTTTTCTACACCACACACCACCACTTATTCACAACATTTTAGCCTCGTTCCATGACAGTACACATGAGGGCCAACAAAAAACATATTTCTGGATCAGTCGGGAATTTTATTGGAGGGGTATGAATCGCAATATAGCAGATTATGTGGTGGCTTGTCAGATTTGTAAACGGAATAAAGCTGAATCATTAAGTCCAGCAGGTTTGCTCCAACCACTTCAGCTGTTGTCACAAGTTTGGTCAGATATTTCCATGGAGTTCATAGATGGCCTTCCCTCGTCGTCTGGCAAATCCGTTATCTTTTTAGTGGTTGATCGTTTCTCAAAGTATGGCTATTTCTGGTCAAATATTTCCATGGACTTCATAGATGGCCTTCCCTCGTCATCCGGCAAATCCATTATCTTTGTAGTGGTTGATCGTTTCTCAAAGTATGGCCATTTTCTCCCTCTGGCGCATCCTTACACTACAACTCACGTAGCTCAGCTCTTTATGGATAATATTGTCCGGTTATATGGGATGCCTACCTCCCTTACCAGTGACAGAGATGCCATCTTTACCAGTACATTCTGGAAAGAACTATTCAAGCTGCAGGGCACAACGTTAGCATTCTCTTCCGCCTACCATCCGCAGACTGATGGTCAGACCGAGGTCGTCAACCGGACGATTGAGATATATCTTCGTTGTTTCGTGGGAGACTCACCTAAACGGTGCGTTAAATGGCTCGCCTGGGCTGAATTCTATTATAACACCTCCTACCACAGCACACTCGAAACTACCCCATTCAAGGTAATATATGGTAGAGACCCTCCCCGCCTTTTATCGTATGAACCAGAGGCCTCCAAGGTCGCCACTTTGGACCGAGCGTTAGCAGAAAGAGACACCATGTTCACTGTGGTGCGCACTCATCTCTAGAAGGCCCAGAATACTATGAAGTTTTATTATGACAAGAAGCACCGAGAAGTCTTCTTTTCTCCAGGAGATTATGTATGGTTGCGTCTCCAACATTACAGGCAGTTGTCACTGACAACCTCCAAATGCCACAAGCTCTCTCCAAAGTATTATGGTCCCTTTCAGGTGATGGACCACATTGGCACAGTTGCCTACCGCTTGTAGCTTCCGCTAGAGGCCAGGATTCACAATGTGTTTCACGTCTCCCAACTAAAGGCCTTCCAAGGCGGCTCTCCCTTGCTACACACCCCTTTGCCCCCACTACATGAAGGACGTGTCCTTTTTACTCCAGCAAAGGTGTTACAGGCTCGTCGCATTTAGGGTGATTGGGAGATACTAGTGCAATGAGCTGATGATGATCCCAATGACACGACATGGGAGCCATTAGCCGTGTTCCGAGCCCTCTACCCCTATTTCGAGCTTGAGAACAAGCTCTTTCTCTAGGAGGGGGGTGATGTTATGGACTCCATAGCATCACGAGATATCCACAGGCATAGGAGTTAAATTATGTCAATTTACTTTTAATGTAATTCCAATTGGTTTAGTTTGGTTTAGATGTAATATGGCATGAACCAATTGACCCATGGGTCTAATTTGTATTTCTGTCCTCAACCCTATTTATTCGGACATCAAGGTGAAGGAAAGTAAGTATTGAGAAAATTAGAATTAAACAGGTCAGATTCTCCCTCCGAGGTCTAGGTCAGATTCTCCCTCTAAGGTCCAGGTCGAGCTTCCTTCAAAGCTCAATCATTCCATTCCGAATTCCACCATTCCACGTTCAAGAAACAAGAATCATCTTCCAGCGTCAAGATTCAATATGGAGGGAAGAGAGGAAAGAAGGGTGACTCGATCCATAGCTCGGGAAGAACCTAACAAACTGCCAGGTTTATACTCAACTATAAAGTCAAACCCCTTCAATTTACTCAACCAGTGTTGCTGAGGGGAGGTGGTGAGGCGCTGCTCAAGAAGATACTTCATGCTGTAATGATCGGTTTGAATCAGAAATGGGCGCCCCCAGAGATAAGGCTGCCAATGTTGTATTGCTTTAGCTAAACCAATCAATTCCCTCTCCTAAGCTGCTAGTTTGTGATGGTGTTGGCCAAGCTATCAGCTGAAATAAGCTATCGGATGACCTTGTTGCTGTAACACTGCACCTATACCGCCGCCCGAAGCATCATATTCCACCACAAATAACTCATCAAAGTCCAGTAATTGCAAAATCAGCGCTGAAGATAATGCTTCCTTCAACTGCTTAAAGGAATGAGCCACTGTCTCGAACCAAATGAATGCATTTTTCTTGAGGAGGTTGTGGAGCGGTGCCGCAATCTGGCCATAGTTGGGGATAAATTTTCTGTAATACCCAGTGAGGCCCAAAAATCCCCATAACGTTGTGATGGAGGTGGGAGGAGGTCAATCTGTGACGGCCTGAATCTTAGTCTGGTCAACCTTCACCCCAACTGCTGAAATAACTTGGCCCAAGTATGCCACTTCGGAGGTGGCCATAGAACATTTGGACTTATTTAAAACCAAATGATGGGAGTGGAGAAGAGTAAATACCTGGTGAAGGTGCTGAAGGTGCTCGTCCCATACACCAATATATCATCAAAAAATACGAGAACAAATTTCTGCAAGATAGAACTAAATACCTCATTCATGAGGGCCTGGAATGGGGATGGTGCATTGGAAATACCAAAGGGCATCACGAGGAACTCGAAATGACCGTGGTGCGTGCGGAACGCAGTCTTCTCCACATCTGAAGGATGAACACGAATCTGATGATAGCCAGACTTCAAATCCAGCTTGGTAAATATAATGGCCCCGTGTAACTCATCTAGCAACTCGTCCACCACTTGGATGGGAAATTTGTCTTTTATTGTGTAATCATTGAGTTGCTTGTAGTCCACACAAAACCTCCATGACTTATCATGTTTTTTGACCAATAATACCGGGGATGAGAAAGGAGACTTGCTTGGCTGAATAATTCCCTGGGCGAGCATATTTTGGCACTGCCTCTCAATTTCATCCTTCTATAAGTGGGGGAATGGTAAGGCCGAACCACCACCGGGTCAGTTCCCATCTTCAAGCTGATGCGGTGATCACTGTGGCAAATAGGCAGAAGACCAGTAGGAGCATGAAATAAATCTTCAAAATCTGTAAGTAATTGAGCTAACTTACAGTGCTCGGTGCTCTTGACCTGAACTGACTGAAGTACGTTGGACACCGGAGCATGGGTGTCATGCAAGGTGATCTGATGCTGGGCTCTGTGAAGACCATAGTCAGGGCTAGAAAATCCCACACAATAGGCCTCAACCGTTGTAACCATTGAACTCCGAGTACCAAATCAAAACCGGCCAGTGGAATCACCAAGAAATCGGCAAGAAAGGAGTGGTCCTCAATATGAAAAGGGACTGCCGTAGAAATACCCACAGTGATTTTTTCCCCATTGGCCACAGAGAAATGTGTCAATGTTCCTAACAGAACATTATACCTTATCTGCAGGCAACAAATGTGTCCGTTTTTTTTTTAACAAATCGTACCTGGCCTTAATCGTGGGTAGCCTGATTTAAGAATTGAGATTCAATATTAAAATGAGAACCGTTAATATTGAATGATGGATTATGAGTCCGGAACGCAATTAATAAAATGAAGAGGAAGAGTCAGAGAAGCTGACTTGAGTTAGAAAGCGGTTAAAGCATTTACTTTAAATATTGGCCATTAAATAAGCACGTGACCTCGTGTCTCTTTCTTCAGAGGGCAGCGCCTTACTTTTGGAGGTCCCACAATGTACTCCACTCCCTGCGTGATCTGAATTTACGCCACGAGATTTGTCCCACTCGCATGATTCATTTTGTTGCGATTATTTGCCGGATCCGGATAAACCGTGATATGGAACTCAGTCATCAATTATGAATTTATGAAGCAAGGGATAGGCACGCCTTCCTAGTCGGTCCTTCGGATTCATCCTGACCGTCTACGTAGCAAAGAATTCTGAACGCTTCGAAGGGACGTGCTGAAAGCGACGTGTAACATTTTTTCCAGAGTCGAGCTGGCGTTAGCTGGTAGAATTACGGTTGCTGAGCTGGTCCTGGCTACCGTAGACGAGACAATGGGTTGCTGAGCTGGTCCTGGCTGCCGTAGACGAGAAATGGGTTAGACCAGGATTCCTTGGGAACAGTAGTGCACTCCCTAGTCTCTAATCGGGAATCCTCGCGGTCTGTTAACCACCAGTGAACGGAAAGAATACAAACGCAAAAGTTTTGTATCTAACGGCTGGTGTCTGCTTTGAGTTCCGCTCGATTCCAGTTTTGTACATAATTAACCGAATTCAATTAAACCATGGTTCAATTTAAAAACTTACGAAGCAGTTTGAGTTGGGAGGCAGGAGTAGCAGCAGGAGCGTGATGTCAACTTCTGATTTCGTATCTTTCCCTTTCGTTATCTCAGTGGCAATTAGTTCTCTCGGCGGGAATTAGGAAAATAGAATACCTTTATGATCTTTGATTCTTTCAATTTGAATATATCTTTTAATATAAATCAGATTGACATGAAATTTTTTTATTCTGAAACTAGACTTAAATAAATTTCATCCAAGTATAACTTCAATTCATGAAATATAATTATCAGAATATAAATAATCTGATAGATTTTAGTCTCTATCATCTGGCCGAACTAAGCATTGTTTCTCCTTTTTTTTCAATATGACCATTGACTCTTCCAAGATCAATATATTCTTATAAAAAATTCATGTCGAGAATTTGTTGAATAGGTAAGAAAATAGACTTACATATATTTCTTTTTATATATAATTCTACATATAAAGTCTCGTTCTTGATAGCATAAAATACGTCGGAAGTTGAAACTTTCTGCTGCTGCTCAAACCTTTTTTCCAATCTGACCTTTGTTGCTTCAAATATTGATTTCTCTTTGTAGATAAGTCAGATCAAAATTTTTTGAATAGGTAAGAGAATAGACTTACTGATATTTGTTTTGATATATATTTTACCATATAAAGACTACATCTTAATAGCATAAAATACCTCGAAATTTATAGCTTTTTGTAGCTGCTCGAACCTCTTTTGTAATTTGATCTTTCCTCATTCAAATATCGATATCTCTCTCTAGATAACTCAGACTGGAAAAAATCATTTTTCTTTGGAAAGTAGACTCAAATATATTTACGCCAATATTTAATTTGCAATATGAAAATCTCATTATAGAGGTAGAAAATGCAAAGAAAACTACGGGTGTAGACTAAAAAAAAAAACTACAAACCTAGACTTAGGGTTTAGGGTTTAGAGAAAAAGATCTCATTATCTCTGTGGGTTGACCAAGTCAACTCACAGAACTTGATCTGATACCATGTTGAATTTATGGAAAAGAGAAATACTTCATTGACTTCATTGACTTATTATAATCATAGTACATGAACCTCTATTTATAATAGAGGAAGGTAGTAGAGTCCAATTAAAATAAAAGTACCTTTGTCCCAATTACACCCACACTCTAACACTTAAAAGATAAGTCCTAGCATAATTAAATAACTCAATATAGATAAAAGAGAAACATAACTCAAACTAGAACTTTTCTAGGACGTGACCATAAGATAATGATGCCTTTGTGAGTCCTTGATCTTCCAATTTATGTGATAAGGATGCCAACTTGTCTTAATCATGGCGGGTCCTACTTCTTATTGGCGTGGGCCCATCTTGTGGGTCTTCCTTGGTCGTGTGACCTATCTTATAATACTCTTAGATATGTGGGCCTTCCTTGGTAGTGTGGGCTGGAACCCATATTCCAACAGTAAGTTTTTCCTGTTTGCAGGTAGAGCGTTCTGAACCTCAGGAAGTTTGAGGTAGACATGCCTTTCATAAGTCATGCACACATCAACACCCACACTTTTCTGGGTTGCATATGTGTTCAATCTCAACTCCAACGCCAAAATTGATGGGTAGTAAACATCAAGTATGACATCATATGGGTTTATGCAAGCACCAACCATGCAATATGCCTCAACAATTGCATTGTTGTACTTAGTGGTTACATTATGCGATGTGCTGAAGACATAGTCATCAAAATCGCATTCATTCATTATGACAAGGCCAATCTCGTCCGAAATCATTCCATGTGACCAAGAGTATTCATAAGTTGCAGGAATATCTCTCTGTCTAGCTTGAGAAGTGGGTTTGCAATAGCTACTTCCTTAATGTTGAACTTGAAGCTAGTTGAATATTTATTGTGGTTCAACAGAGCTACAACCAAATGGGGTATATAATGACCTACTTTCTTTCTGAAGGTCACCAGTAATTTTTGCACCACCTCTCTCTCATGAGCAACATCAGGCTTCTCCAAATCTATATACACTTTTGAATCCCGTATATTCAAATCTTTCCTCTAGATGGATGGTGGGACCTTCTTCCTGAAATATTGCAAGAAAAATATAGGAGGTTTCTAATTCCACTGCCCAATGAAGCAACTTGGTCCAAATAATATGCAAAAGGATGCAAGACTATCCATTCCACAAACATTATAGTTAAAACTTCTTGTATCCCATTATCAACGTCATTCAGATCTCTCCAACGCTTTCCAAAAATTCCAATAGAATTTCCATTAAAGGCATACGGTGCAAACTTATATAGACCTTGGTATAGAGAAAAACAAGGAAAAATCTCCATCACTAAAACCCAGCCTCTTGAGAAGCTTGTATCATCAACAAAAAATTAAAATAGAAAGCCTCCCAGGAGTCCTGATCCAAAGACCCACACATAATCAATAACTGAAGTGTTTTTACATTTAAGAAAAACATTTGCAGCCAAAACCTAAGTGCAATATGCAATTTTATATGAATGAAGAAAAACACAAACTAGATGTTGTAGTCGTTCAAAGTGAAAATTTTCAACCTGATTATGTTTTCACATGTAGCAACGTCTCTGGAATTCTCTATTCCTGACTTCTCATCTTCTGCCAAGGCAACAATTTCCATTGTGAAATCAAAGGTTTTGGGTTTTTGTTCTTTCCTATTCGCATCTATGTACACGACCAGTCGATTTATCGACGAGATCTTCGAGAAGAACAACCTTAGGAAGCTTTTTCCCATGGTGAATAGCAGCAACTCTATAGACAAAGGAAGCATCTGGCTGAACTTTATCCTTGAGCCTCTCGGCTCGGAAATTTCCAGTCTCCACCACTTTGGACTTCCCAACTCTGGACTTCGGCTCTGGATTTCCCTACTCGGAGATGTGAGGTCAAACGAAGAACAACAACAATTGTTCATCTTTCGAAACGGCTCCTGCCCCTCAGAGGCCTTAATGGATGCTTCTCGATTTCGGTCAATCTCAAGTTTTCCACCCTTCAATTTGGGAGCGGATGCCTTTCCTTGAACATCACTGAAACCATACTGGTTAGTCTTTCCAATAGTTGGTCGATATTTTCAAACCTCTCCACATTTTCGGCATGCACCCTTTCAGACCATTCTCTCAGCTCGTCTATGCTGCATGAATCCCCCATATTACCCTCCTCTAATACCAAGTTGTTACGGTCCCGGATCTCACACAGTGATTCACAAGGGGAGAAGATTAAGGAAGAAGAAAATCTAGCCAAGGGAAGCTTGAGACCCTAGGTTCGTTGAGGAGAACACACACCCCTAAGGTCGTTTAGGAGAACTCAAAATCCTTTGTTTAACCTAAAGTCAAGACTTCCCTTTTCCCATTCTTTTCACCCCTTAAATAGGGTTCACGCTAACAAGGGTTCAAGAGAAAAAACTTACAATAATGTCCCTTCGGCATACTAACTCATCAATTGAAATAAAACTGGAGTAAAAGCAAATTGAAAGAAAAGCAATTAACTGAATACCTCAATGACTCAACCTCGGCAATTGAGTCCATAACACTATGTATAACAAGATTAGTGGTAAAAGAATTACAATCAAACATTGTTATGGACTCCATAGCATCCCGAGTTATCAATAGGCGTAGGAATTAAATTATGTTATTTCCCTTTTCATGTATTTCAATTTGGTTTGGTTTGGTTTGGATGTAAATTGGCGTGAACCAATGGACCCACGGGTCTAGCTTGTATTTTCGTCCCCAAACCTATTTATTGGGACGACAAGATGAATGAAGATTAAGCATTGATAAATCTAGTTTAGACAGGTCAGATTCTCCCTCAGAGGTCTAGGTCGGATTCTCCTTCAGAGTCCAAGTCGAGCTTCCTTCACAATTCAATCATCTTTATTCCGTCATCACCATTCCACGTTCAAGAAATAGAGCTTCTCTCCCAGCGTCAACATCCAACCTGGAGGGAAGAGAAGGAAGAAGGGTGACAAGATCCATGGCTCGGGAAGATCCTAACATCTTGGTATCAGACAGGTCCACCCTTGGGGATTCCTCTTCCCCAAAAGATTTGCGTCCTATCATTGAAGAACTTCGACAGAGGTCAAACGCTCTTGAAGAAAAAACAGAGGGCATGCGTTCGTCCTTAGCAACCATTGACACATCCCTCCAAGCCCTCCTCCTGTAACAGGATGACAATGGGTATTGAGCGCCACCATCGATGGGAACCTATCCACCACCGGCATAGCACCACCACCAGCAAATGCCACCCCCACCCCCACTGCTGTGCCACCCCCATCCCCCTATGGCTCCTCACGCACAAGGCCCTAATTCAGTTCCTAGGTATTTCAAACTGAACTTTCCTACATTTGATGGGTCTAAGGACCCCTTGATTTGGTTACACAAATGTGACCAGTTCTTTTATCATAAAAAAAACACCAGCGGATGACAAGGTTCATTTGGCCGCATACCACATGCTCGATGAAGCGCTCCTATGGTACAACCAATTCCGAAATGAACATTTGGTTTAGGACTGGCCGACCTTTAGACAATCTTGCATGATGAGGTTTGGTCCTCCATCTAGTAGCAATCCATTGGGCGAATTGATCAATTATAAACAAACTGGGCCACTAGATGTGTACCAAAAGACCTTCCAGGAACGTTTGGCCAGAGCTAGTGATTTTGTTCGGCCTTCCCAGTATGTTCAAATCTTTACTGCTGGATTGATCGACGCTCTGCATCTGGAAGTTGAATTACAGGGTCCTACAGAATTGGACCATGCTATGAATTTGGCCAAGGCAATTGATAATAAACAGCGTGTTTTGAAGGACTCACTGGTCAGAAAACCATTTTGGCCAAACAGGACCCATGCCCTGCGCCAGCACCATATTCTGGGCCTCCACGTTCTAGGCCCAGTGCCGCACAGCGTGCAGAAAGTTCTAACTCTATGCCACCAACCCCTTATATCAAAAAATTGAATAGACAAGAGATGGAACAGAGAAAGGCTAAGGGCCTTTCTTTTAATTATGATGAACAGTATGTCCAGGGTCACATATGCAAAAGATTATTCAGTGTGGTTCTTTGGGAGGATTGTGAGGACATACTACCAAAGGAAGACATTGTTGAGACAAAACACGAGCGCCCAGAGATTTCACTTCATGCCATGACAGGTCTGCGCAGTTCTAACACCATGCAAGTTCGGGCTCAATCCGAAGTATACTAGGGGTGGGAGGAGTTCGCGAAGAACTTGAATTGAAGTGAATAATTGAATTGAACTTAAATGAATTGATTCGACTTCAACTCATCTTTCGGTGCTAGTGTAGACGAGTTTAAGTATATTAGAAAACAGATTCCAATGTTAGTGCTCCCAAATGAAAAGTATGATATAAAGAAAAGAATGAATAACCTTTTATAATATACTTAAATAGAATATATACCTAAACAGATAATTAACCAAAATAAACATGATTACTACACTTATAAGTGATTTAACGTGTAGTATTAGAATATATTAATATCCTAATTAATGAAAAACTATATTATATTACTTAATGATTATAGTTTATTATAAATTAAAACAATAATTACATGTGACTAGAATAAATTATTTAAAATAAATAAAAAAGTTAAAAATAACATAAGTGAATATAATAAATAAATAAATTAGTTTGTAATAACATAAGATATAGTTTAACATTAAAATTCACTATTTTAATAAAAAATACATAATAAATAAATAAATATATTAATTTACCAATAACATAATATATATTTTACATATTATTAATTAATAATATATTAACAAAAAATGAAAAACTAATGGTTTAATTAATTGGATAATTAAATCAATTATAACGATGGTTTAATTTTTCTTAACTTAGGAAAAATTAAATAATGTCTTTCTTAGCGCGCATCGTCTTCCTCAGCGGCAGGCTAGCGGGCAACGACGACACTCCAACGGTATGCCGAGAGGGAGAAAAGAGGGAGGCCGCGAAACAAGAGAAGTCGGGAGGCCGAGAGAGAAGAAAAGTCGGGAGGCCGAGAGGGGACAGAGACTCGGCCTCCTGTGCTCAGCGACGGAGGTCGAGAGGGAGAGGAGAGGGAGGCCGAGAGGGAGGAAAGTCGACGGGGGTGGAGGAAGAGGGAGGAGAAAAAAAAACTTTGCTGAAGGATCGCGGGGGGAGTGGGGAAGGACCAACGCGTCGCGCGCTTCAATCAGTTGATTTGCAAAATAGGTATAAATCAGCTTTCCCTGATTTTTGCCTGAGCGAATGAAGTAGTGTAATTTCACTTCAATGTAATTCATTCTACACTAACACCATTATTTAATGAACTAAATAATGCAGGGGGAATTCATTCCACTTCATTGTGGACTAACCCTCCTAAGGGGGGGTTAGTCAATATGAATCAGGAGATGAACTTCATCCTAATTACTTAGATCATCACTTTAAGTCATTAGTGGTGCACCAACGCCCAGTTCATGTTGATGAACCATATGAATTCAAAGATGACTCCCAAAATATAATTTTTGGAATCAAGAATCCATAAAATTTTTATTCATCCAGATGAACCGTCGGGACTTTTTGTTGCTCTTTCCCAATTTTTTTCCCTTTCTCTCTCGTTCTCCATCTTCCTCTCTGTCTCCCTCTTCCTCATGCACTTTCTTCTCCCTCTCAACCTCCCTCTCCTTTCTTCCTCGCGCTGTGAACACCCTCTCGGCCTCCCTCTCTCTTTCTCGCACTCGCTCTCCCTCTCTCTTCTCTCTCTCGGCCTCCCACTCCCTTCTCCTTTGTCGCTGCTCTATTTTCCCCTGAAAGACCTCCCAATTTCCTTCGATTTCCCCCATTTTGATTTTGATTTTCTTCGATTTTTCACATTTCAGCGTCAAATTCTTTGATTCTACTTCGTTTTCCCTTGATTTTCCCATTGGGCTTCAGTTTTCCCCAAATTTCATAAGGTAAGCCTAAACCCTAATTTTTTTTTCAATTAATATAGTGTTGTATTTGATTTAATTTTAATTTCTGTGTGCGTAATTTGTATTGATTGTTTAGTTACTACATAATTTCAGGATTTAGGGTTTAGGTTTATGGTATTTAGGGTGACGAGTTTGGTGGAGGAGGTGATACATTTAAATTGGAAGATGATGATTTGAGTGACGAGCTTGGTGGAGGAGGTGATGAGGTCCAATTAGTAGGTGCAACAGAAGATGCACACAACGATGATAGTGATGGTCTTATGGATGAGGGTAGCCAATCAATAAGCATTCAAAGGTAGCGTGCATTAAAATTCACAAAAGCCACACAATATCGAGATGCCATAGCAACTTGCTTGTGGAATGATAAATGATGGTTATATCTAATTGCTTCTGAACATGTATCTTGTCATTCATATGTACTAAAATAGTAACTGGATGATTTTAATATTAAAGGCGCAAACTCGTTGTTGAATATTCTATCTTAGGTTATTAATTATATAGTATATTTATTTATTTATTATATTCATTAATTTTTATTACTATATTAAACTAGATATTTAAGTCTGGTAATTAAAATATAGTTAAAGTATGCATTTGATCAATTATTTTTTTATTATTATCCCAATTTTATAAATAAAAAAATAATCATTTTTTTATTTTGTGGAAATATATTATTAATTAATACTACATAAAAAGTCCATCTTGTGTTATTAATAAAATAATATTTTTATTTATTCATTATATTTTTTTAATTACTGTATTATATTAGTGATTTAATAGTGGTAATTAAAATATTATTAAATCAAACATTTGATCAATTATTTTGGTTTAATTAACCCATTTTTATAATTAATAAAACCAATGGTTTTAAATTTTTCAGAAAAATATTATTAATTCATAATACATAAAAATATATAATGTGTTAAAGTAAGCATTTGATCAATTATTTTTCTTTACTCATTCATTTTTATGTTAAAGTATATCTTATGTCATTAATAAATTAATAACTTAATTTATTATATTCGTTTATGTTATTTTTAACTTTATTTTTTTATAATTAATCATGTGCACAATTAATTGGCTCATATAATTACTGTATTAATGTACAATAAACTTTAATCATTAAATAATATAATATATAATTTAATTAATTAGTATATTAATATATTTTAATTATGCATTAAATTACTTATTAGTGTAGTAACCATGTTTATTTTGTTTAATTATCTATTTAGGTATATGTTGTATTTTAAATAAATTATAAAAAGTTACTCATTCTCTTGTTTACATCATATTTTTCATTTTGGGGCACTAACATTGGAATCTGTTTTCCAATGTACTTGAACTCGTCTACACTAACACCCAACTTGAAGTTGAAGTTGAATTAAATCATTGCCTTGAATTTGAAGTTGAAATTGAACTTGAACTTCAAGTAATTACTTACGTTGACTAACCCCCCCTAAAAAGAGTTAGCTATCTGCCTATTATACTTTTTCGAGCTCAACTCATCCTTAACAAATAAAAGTTTGGTCAATTTCTAGATTTTATATTTAATGATATTCATAACCATAGATTGAAGATGTTATATTTACAATTCATTCTTTAAAACGAAAATACCCTTATTTCTAGCTCATAATTATCTCGTAACATAGGTTATGATAGTACATGACATATTATTCCGTTATAGAGTAATATAGTTATTAATTATTGTTTAACTGTTATGCACGCAATAATATTATTATTTTAATTATTTTTTTTAATTTACTTTATTTTATTTCAATTAAAGTATTAATAGGCCACATGGGCATTTTTGGAATATTTCATTTATAGGGGTATTTTTATAATATTTTATCTTAAACCTTGTAAGGGTGAACCCTATTTAAGGGGTAAGAGTGATGAGAAAGACAAACATTGATTTAGGTTTTGAGTTCTCCTCAACAAGCTTAAGGGTGTGCGTTTTCCTTAACGAACCTAGGGTTTTCAAGCTTCCCTTTGTCTTGATTTTCATCTTCTCTTCTTTCTCCCTATGAATCCATGTGTCAGATCCGGGACAATAACAACTGGTATCAGAGCAGTAACACAATGAGCGATTCTTCGTACCAAGAAAAATAGATTGCCTTGCTCGAATTATTAGAAGAAATACGTGCATGATTTATAGTATGGGGAGAATCTTTGTGGGAGGGAATGCGTGGAAGAGACATTCAAATTTCTACAATGAAGAGGTATCTTGATGCCGCAGAAAAGAAGGTCATACAACCTAAATCCTTTGAGCACGAAATAAATACTGAACAAGAGGCAGCAGACACTGTCGCCGACGGGCAGAAAAGCCAAGGGCCCAAAAATTTCAACATTTCCGAGCAGGGAAGTCTAGCGATGTGCCAGACAAATTTAATTTCTCGATGAAAATCAAACGACAGGGACCCTGGAAAGTCGAAATCGTAGGGGTATTCTGCCAAAACCTCGTCGGTAATGACTGATTTGGGTTCGACCTCAAAAAATGCCTTCTCACGGCCAGCAAAAATGTCTTCCAGAACAGAAGACGGAAAAATTATGTCCCTCCTTTGTCTCAGAAAATCTCCAAGCGGCGAAGCCCCAAAGGGCTGCTATTCGCCACTGGGAAAAGAGAAGCCAACGGAAACAAATCTGGTGGGCTTTGGCTTTCGGATTCTCACTCTTAGTCTCAATCTCACTCTCAGCAGTCTAGTGGGGAACCACCTTCAATGCATTTGGGGGTAAGCTTCGGAAACACCATCGATTTTTAGGTCAAATCGGTTGCTCCATGGGGTTGATGGGGCTCCAAGGGCTTGAGCAGCAGCAACATTGCTCAAAAATTGAGGATGGAGGTTCTCTATTCCGTGAAGCAAAGAAAATGTGCACAATTGCTGGAATTTTGGCTTGTGTGTATGAATTCCGAGATGGAATTTTTTTGGGGGTGCTGGGATTGATAGATTTTTTTTGGATGTTGTTTTATTTTTCTACTGCTGAGAACAACAGCAGTGAACCTCTTCCAATTGCTGTTGCACACATGGATGAAGGACGTGTTTCATATTCTTCGTTGACTAACCTTGATAAACTGATTGATGACATTCATTATGAAGAAGATTGCCCTCCTTCTATGTGGACTGCCTCTAGAGGAAAGGGTTCTTGTGCCTCAGAGCCAATGCCTTTCAAGCCAGATTTCACTTATCAATTGCCTTTGAAGAAAATATTTGGTGGGTATGGAAACATTACAAGCATTGTAGTAATGAGAGAGGGAGATGGGAAATCCAAATGTTTTGGATTTGTTAACTTTGAGAATGCAGCAGATGCTGCTCTAGCTGTTGAGAAGCTTAATGGGAAAAAATTGATGACAAGGAGTAATATGTTGGGAAGGCACAGAAGAAATCAGAAAGGGAGATGGAATTGAAGGGCCCGTGTGACCAAAATAATAAGGAGACTGTAGACAAGTACCAAGGGGTGCACCTGTACTTGAAGAACCTGGATCACAACATAGATGATGAGAAGCTGAAAGAATTTGCCACTTCCCAGCAGTGGATTGTTATGGTGAACGCTTTCCAAACCGGATCACTCTCTAGCCGTCTTGGGATTCCAATGAATTATGGAATCGATGTTGTTCATGGCCACAACAATGTCTATAAAGCCACCTTATTTCCTCATAATGTTGGACTGGGAGCAACCAGGGATCTTCAGCTTGTGAAGATGATTGGAGAAGTAGCTGTTTTGGAAGTCAAGGGAACTGGGATTCAATACGTTTTGGTTCCATGTATTGTAGTTTGTAGAGAAAACAATTATGTTCTCTTTAAACTAAGGGAGACAACAATTATTTACCTGATACTCTTACTCGAGCTTTTTCTTGTATTACAGATAGGTAACAATGGATCCTCTCAGTAGCACACTGATGGACTTAGTAGCAGCAATTGCCACACTCACGGTATTGCTCTCAACCCTACAGTCACTCTTTGACAGTCTTTTAGTTCTCTCCGAACGAGGAGACATATCTGAGAACTGTGCCCGTTATGGGTTAAGTGGAGACATTTTACAACTCAAAGTTAAGGAATTAATCGATGAGTTAAAAGAACACACCAAAAGGCATGATGTGCCAAGCTCCTCCTGGACTTCTACCGGATCTCCATCGTGAGAAAAGGAAGCCTTAACGTTAGCTAACGAGCAGATGGATGACTTTAGTGTTTTCATAAATACAGGTCGACCTGGGATTTCTACCGGTCATGCCAGGCATAAAAAGGAAATCACAACCCAATCTTCTTTGAAGATAGGGGAATCAAGAATTTTTACCTGCCAGTCTAGAGTTGGAAAGGAAACCTAAACGATTTCATCGAAATCGGAATCAGGGACTTCTACCTGTCAGTCTCGAGCTGGAAAGGAAGTTACAACGGATCCATCTCTAATGGAAACGGACTTGTCTAGTAATAAATTTTCATTCAAGACAAAATTGGTTACCTCATCTGCGTTTACAAGATTGCAAAGCCTCAATAAGCCAGACAAAATAAGTTTTAATGAGTTTGGGTTTTTGAAGAAAATTCAACCTTTGAAACTTTCCGGACATCATGTCGGAGGAACCATCGCTATGCCCTCAAAAGGTGGACAACATTCATTCAAAAATAGAATCTAATCATACCATCCAATTCCAAAGATGGAACGAGCAGATCAGACAAGGTATGAACACTCCCTTCTTCACAACTGAGTCCAGCAACAGTTGGAATCAAGTGAAACTGAGTCAAGACATAGACTCAAAATATGCATCAATACTTTATTCCCATGGATTCATAAAGCAAATAATGATTCACTCCACCGATCTATCAGTCTTGGAGAAGATGCCAAAAGAGATTATGGAGGCTTGCAGAAGTTTTATATCCATAACAAAAAGTAAAGGAATTCGGATTAATTTCGTTTCCTGCATTGCTGAAATTGTTACTGACATCAAGATGTTTCCAAACATTTTTGTTGTGACTCTTGAAGCTATCAAAAAAGGTGAAGCTACAAAGGAATATGATCCCAAACATATTCCAAAGGCCAAGCCATGCCCCGAAGCAGTCTGGCCAACCAGACGTCTACAAGGGCTAAAGAATCTGACACAGCTCATACAACAGTTGGTTCAGAAAAAGAAAAGCTATATTTACAAAACATTTGTCCCACTGACAATTGTTGCAAAAAGCTACAAGGAGACTCCTGCACCTGTTAAGAAAAGTCTCGAAGAAACGCTGAATAAACTCCTCAAACGAAATATTCCCTTCAGCAAAAAGACAAAAGAAGATTTTTGTAAGATGACCTAGAAGTCCTTCCCAAAGGAGCACACCTGTAGATTGTGCACAGAAAGGCAGTTGTTCGAATGAACAGTTAGCAGCCGCCATGGCCAACGACAAAATCAAAGTCAGCAAAGGCGGCTACAAAAAGGTCAACAAAGGCGTCTACAAAAAATTCTAAAACGTCAGCATGATGACATCAAAAGAAGAAAAGTCATTTCTACCCCTGCATTCGGCGCCGAAAGGTAATAATGCAAGGGCAAAACTGAAAAGACAAAAAGACAAAAGTTACCCTTTGTCTTTAAACATAGACCCTTCAATTAAGGGTAAAAGAGGAAGAAATGAAAATCCCTCAGTAATAAATTCAAATCTCCACCAAAGGTTGAGACATTCGAAAAACACTCCACTCTTTCATTCGAAGATGAAGAAGAAGGCGATTTCCAGCAAGCATCCTCCGGTGAAGTCCTTAAAAGCACGGTATGTGCAAAACAGTCGTAATGGTTGAGTAGTAAAGAGGGAACTGACCGGTAGCACAGTCGGTAACTCGGGAGTTATGTAGATATGTAGTTTATTTTTCCTTTTTTAAGGATATGTATTTTGTTGTTTTTCTTTTGTTTGAAACAATGTTTTTATAATTCCACATGTTTCAATTCATACTGTGACTGTTGTTACTGTTCCTCTTCTGCTTATATATATGAATCTCCACAGTGTTTGTTTTTACTATTCAAAAGTTATTGTTCATTGTTACGGTTCATGTTTACTGTTCATGTTTACTGTGCATGTTTACTATTCATGTTTACTATTCACTCGTAAATAGTAATAGTATCGAAATAGTGCCAAATAGGACAGAAACCTAAGACTTGGAATTATTCGGCTACGCTTCGAGGTAGAAAATAAAACGGAGCTGTGCTCTACCCTGCTGAAGCAGCCATGTAGCCGCAACGGTTGACATGCACGACTTGGGAACCTCTGAAAACCGTGAGGAATCCACGTGGTGGTAAGCCGATGGGAATAGGGTCAAACCCTGAAGAAGTTCTGAGTAGCAAAAAAAGTCATGTTGGGCCTATGAGATAACTATTAACAATGATAAAGGAGTAACAAACAGTGACATGTGGTAGGAAGCAGGGTAATATGAATAGTGAACTAATAGGAATGTATGAATAGGACTGTAGGAATAGTATTGTGTGAGACTTAGTTGTTTTTCGCTGCCCCCATCCTCTGTCGAGTGTGTATTGTGTTTAAAATGGTATCAGAGCAATAGTGTTTTGGTATCATAATCTGTTAGACACTTGTTGTGTGTAAAATTGTTGTCTCTTTTAGTTTAAAGAGAACATGATTACGAAAAAGTAGATATACATCACCATGCTTGCAGTATTTCAGAACTGTCAGAGGCCACATGCTCTGTTTAAAGTGAGATTTAATTAGAGGATATGCCTGAAGAATCTGACATGTTTTCTGAGTTTTTTGAGGTGGAAGACTCAGATTCAGGATGAAGTTCATAAATTTCATCGTCCGATAAGATTTCATCATAATAGATGATTTCCAATCCTTGTTCTTTGGCAAGTATCATGTACGTATTATATTGCCGTGATTTCTTATTATTAGGACAATCTTGAGCGAAATGTCCTTCTTTCTGGCATATCCAACATTTGCATTTGCTTGGTGGTTTCCCCTTTGGGCAATATGCATTTGACCCTTTACTGGATGTGGTAGGGCCAGAGTTCGTTCTTTTTCTAAAGTATCTCTTTCTGGGAGTATACTTTGTTTTAGAACTTTTTTGTATCCTAAATTTTTTCTTAGGATATGTTCATTGCTTATGAAAGTTGGTTTTACAACCATAAGCTCCTACATTTTTGTTCTGGTTAGAACAACATAATGTTTGTTTATGTGCCTTACTACTTTTCTTTTATAGTTTTTGAGCTTCATAGAGATTTGCCAACATGTCTTGTACAAATATGTGTTTTCTTCCTAAAGTATCCATATTTAGGAAATTATCCATGGTTAAAGTACCAAATTCTGGATTGTTTTGCTAATATTTTATAATGTAGTCTTTTTCGGCTACAGTTGCAAAATGTTCTGGCAATTTTGAATAAAAGATGGGCAGGCAAGATTTCTGATCATCTTTTTGTAATTTATAGAAGTAGCTTGAAAATTCGCAATAGTACTTCTCATAAAAACAAATGTTATAGATTTGTAACTTGTTTAATTTTTGTAGAGTTTCTAAATGTTTTCGTTGTTTAGTACTCTCATAGTAAGCTTCTGGGTTGGATGTATTTCTAGAAATTCTTTTGATATCATAGCCACTAATCCTTGTAAGATATTAGCTACAGAAGTTGAGGTAGTTCGCTTTTGGTCTTCGAGAAGGTTGTCCCACCAATGAGCTACGTTACCCTATAAAGCATGGGTAAAGAAATTAAATGTTGAATCTTTGTCCCAAGATTCATGCTTATTTGCAGCATTGCTCATGCTTCTTTCCCATTCTTTAAGGATTTTTCTCCATCCTTGGGGCAATCCAAGTTGAGATAAAATCCAAAAGGGCTTATGCTATCTATGGATTGATATCCCTTAGTAGCATGTGATGGATCGACATTTGTGTTTTTTTTCGAATACCGTTGTCCTCCCAAAGATCCTTTGGAGTGAGAGAAACTTTCTCTTTCGCTAGAATTATCCGTTGTGCGGTTGTAGAAATTGTCTCGAAAGCTATCTTCCATGTGGGTATCTTGCACCCTTGAAGCATTCTAAATCTTTTACTAAAATCATTTGCCTTTTTGTCTTTAGCAGAGTAGTCTGTTTTCTTGGTATTTTCTTCTACAACTTAGTTAGATTCCCATGCCTCTGGGTCACTGTCTTGTTGCTCTTTTTGTTTACAAGAGGAGGGTTTTTTCTCTTGAACATAATAAATTGGTTGGCGACCGAAAGTATTATATTCTGCGTAAACTTCATCATTTGTAGAGGATGATGCTTTTGAAGCGATCCTAAAGGCCGAAGGTTCGGGATCTTTTTTCCTAGGTGCTAGGCAAGGTGCTATGTACACTAGGTTTTTAAGCCATTCAGTGATGTCCGGAAGGCCTAACGGTAAAGGAGTTTTCATATCCATTAAATAGAAAAACTCTGTCATAGAGCTAATTCTTGAAGCTTCCTTTGAAGTCTTTTTAGCATATACCTAGTAGAATTTCTCTACGGGTTAATCTCCACCATTCAACCAGATATGGTTGATAGGCTATATCGGTTTCACTTACTGATCTGAGGTTTTCTCTGGTTTGCCAAATTTGATTCGTCATTGTGCGTACCAGAAGAATTTGATCTAATTGTGTTCCTCTATAGATCATTTTCACAAAGCTAAAAGGTTTAGCTTTTGTTTGATTTTCTTGATCTTGCATCTTAGGTTGTAGATGCGATCAGTATATCTTTCCCAATAGTAATTGTACCATACTATTGTTGGGATTGTATCATCTTCAGGTAGAAGTATATTTCTTTGTAAGAGAACGAAGGCAAGGCCATCTCTCTTTCTTTGTAGACGATCTAGAAGTTTCTTTCTGTAGATCATTCTGGAGTCCAAGGTGTAAAAGGAGTTTTATACCTTGATTGACTAGGAGATCCTAGACGTTCTTTTAATGCTAAAACTTCGGTGAGAAGTTCGTGCATTTTATCTTTGTTTAGATTAGCTAAACTTTGTTTTAGTTCTGTTAATTTTGTAAACAAAACAGGACTATTTCCCTGGTCAATTTTCTCTAGAATATTTTCTAGGATGTTTTCACATATTATAATTTCTCTATGATCCCCAAATGGGGTCGTTGCTACGAGAGTTACAGCGAGGATCCAAGGATTGTCGAGGAGATGACAGAGCTCTTCTTTGGTTTATAGGGAGAAATCCTTCAAGGAGGACGACTGGGTGCTCCTTATGTTGCTGGACAAAAGAAGGTTGTTGCCTGTGTGAAGCACTTTCTTGGTGATAGCGATACCCAGAAAGGGATCAATGAGTACATCACCATAATCGACTTCCAAACATTTACTGACATGCCTGATCAAAATATGGATATTTGGCACGACAAGATAGTCAAATTCTGCCAAAACAGGAATGTCGGGGAAGCACTGGGTGTCTTTGAGAAGATGGCAAGACAGCAGGTGAGGAGTCCTCTCACAGTGTCTTGTGTCCTTCCTATTTGTGCCCCACCCATTGATTTTTTCTTGGATAGGTTGATACATGATCACACGATAAAGAATGATTTTGAATCTAATGTTGTTGTATCCTATGGATTGATTAATATGATTGCAAATTGGGTTGGGAAGGAGATGATACATGAGGAAGCTGCTGGTTTTGCAGCACTTCGGTTCTTCCACAAATTGTTTTGTGTTGTTGTTGTGGCACTGCAGTAACCAGTGCTGCCAGCCAGCCAAGCAAACAATGCTGCTGTGGCAGTCCAACATACATTGCTGCTAACCAGCCAAGCTAAGGTGCTTCTTGAGGATGCAGATGGCTATTTTCGTGCAATCAAGGCACTAACCCAGAGTGCTAGAAAAGGGAAGTATGATTCCAGTAGTGCTGAATTTAGTGTTTATGCATCGGGGGTGGAACTTGAACCACTTGCAGGAACTCTTACATTAGCAGGTGCTGAAGTTGATCAATCTATGATTGGCATAGTGTATTTTTTCTGCTCCTGGTCTGGATTTGAAACGTCAAAGGTGAGTTCCTTACTTAGTCCTATTAATGAGATGGAAGATATATTGCAACAGAATAGAAATAAATATGAAAGGGCCTTCAGTCTTGGTTATACTCCTTTATTGGTCTCATTGACCTGTCGCATGGTAAGTAATTTGGCACATTGTGTTGGCATGGTTGTTGGCATTGAAATGAATGCATCCGCAGTGTTAGATGCTCATAGGAATGCAGAGATCAATGGCATAAAATACTGTAAGTTCCTTTGTGCCAAGGCAGTAGTTGTAATGAGTTTTCTACTCAAAGAATATCTAACTGCGCCACTGCAAGAAGAGAGTGAAAAAATAGCGAAGATATATATAATGTGTCCTGCTGAGTCTTCTCAATCCTAGGGGGCTGGTCAGGATGTGTTGCTGCCATGCTGGAATAGCGTGGGCAGTGCAACCTTGCCAATGGGGGGCCTACGTGAGGGACAGTTTCACACCAGTCCAAGATTGATAGAAGGCAGATATGCTACTTGGGGGAGATGTGACGACGTTCAGCATGCATCCCTACATTTGACCCTAAAATAAAATTTTGCTACTAGGGTTGAAGGCTCCAGTTTTGGGCATCCAGAGGGCAGACACAACTTCTGCGGATTCTACTTGGGAACAGGTGGAGACATCAGCATACAGACCCTACCATCGAGCTTGTGGACAAACACTTTCTCCCAGGGGGGTATAATGTTATGCACGTAATAACATTATTATTTTAATTATTTTTATTAATTTATTTTATTTTATTTTAGTTAAAGTATTAATAGGCCACAAGGGCTTTTTTGGAATATTTCATTTACAGTGGTATTTTTGTAATAGTTTATCTTAAACCTTGTAAGGGTGAACCCTATTTAAGGGGTAAGAGTACTGAGAAAGGCAAACATTGATTTAGGTTAAACAGGGTTATGAGTTCTCCTCAACGAGCTCAGGGGTGTGCATTCTCCTTAACGAACTTAGAGTTTTCAAGCTTTTGTTATGGTCATGGGGTTATGTACTTGGATTTCCGCTACCTAACAGGCCGGTTTTTTGGGTAGTATTGGCTAGGTCCATAACATTTTGTATCAGAGCAGGCGCTACATCGCGAGTTCGAATCCCAGCGAGAGTCTTGAATGGCGAGAGTCCTGCGTGGAGGAGGCGACCTAGCAGAAGCTAGAGTGGGCCGTTGTGTAAGTGGGCCGCCGCTAGTGTGGGTCGCCGTGGATGTCGGCTCTTGAAGGTGGGTGTGATGTTATGGTCATGGGGTTAAGTTCTTGGCTTTCCGCTACCTAACAGGCCGGTCTTTTGGGTAATATTGGCTAGGTCCATAACAACTTCCCTTTGGCTTGATTTTCATCTTCTATTCTTCCTCCCTACAAATCCATGTGTCAGATCCGGGACGATAACATTAACATAGTATCGTGTTGGCATAGGTAGCTTCTCAAGACGAGAATGAATTGAGATTTTACAAATTAAAAAATAATAAGTGTGCATAAATTTAAATAAATCTAAATACAAATAAGGCAAAAATAATTTCACAAACCAAAATGAATACTAAATTTTTTGTTATCAATGTTCCCTCATCCAAGAACCCGTGTTAGGAAAATTTCACTAATATGAGCTCTATTAGCTTGGAATTACACAAAAGAGATTTTGAATTTCTTTTAAGCCATGTCTAATACTCAAATATACGATTACAACATCTCCCTTGAAATTGAGTTAGATTCTAGCCCTAGCAAGCTCTTCAATCTAGATTGAAGGTTTTAGATGAACTTTTCTTATTAGATTTAGGATCCCATGAAGAGTATAATAAAGGAACTAGATTAATACAGAGGAACACAATGAATGAGAGAAAAAGAGAATGAGTGGGAGAAGAGGAAGAAGAAGAAAGAGAAAGAGAGGAGAGGGAGTTCAGTTAAGAGAGTGAGAGAGAAGGGAAGGAGGATTAGGTTAAGTGACATCCTAATCTTCCCTCTTAATGGATGTATAATAATGAGATAGTCAATAATTATACCATTACTTTTTACCCTAAGGAGGAAGCAAAATGGAAAAAAATTAAAAATGATTTACATCAGGCCACTACTACGAGCTTATCTTCCAATACTCCACATCAGGCCACTACTACGAGCTTATCTTCCAATACTCCCCCTCAAACTTGGAGGTGGGGGGGGGGGGGGGGGGGGGGGGGGGGGGGGGGTTGGAGGGGGAGAGAAAACATTGTAAATATCCAGCTTACTGCATATAGTGGTTTAGATCTTGGATTTGATTGGCTTTGTAAGTATATCTTCTAGTTATCTTTGAGATGAAACATATCTAAGAGATAAAATAGCGGCTTGCAATTTCTCCCATAGAAAGTGGCAATCTACCTTAATACATTTTGTTCTCTTGTGGAATACTGGATTTGAAACAATATGAATAACTACCTGGTTGTCACAATATAATATCATAGGGGCTTCTTTTTTGAACCCCAATTCAGTAAGAAAAGATCTAATCCATAGAAGCTCATTGACTGTGTGAGCTATAACTCTATATTCTCCTTCTGCATTGAATCTTACAACAACATTCTGCTTTTTACTTCTCCATGTAACCAGGCTACCTCCAACTAAGGTACAATACCTAGAAGTGGACTTTCTGTCATCAAGTGATCTAGCCAAATTGGCATTTGCTAGACTTTTAATGGTGAAGTGACCATGATTCTTATAGAGAGGTCACTTTCCCGATGCTCCTTTTAAATACCTCAACTTACTCTCTAGAGCTTGCCAATGGGTAAGTTGTAGTTTATGCATACACTAACTAACCACACTTACTGCATATGATATATCTGATCTGGTCACCGTGAGGTAAATAAGTTTTTCCACCGGCTTATGATATTTACCTATATCAACATCTTCACTAGAGCTTGCACATAGCTTTGTGTTAACATCCATGTGTTAGCTTTGTACTATTTAATATATTCTAAAAATAATTTTAATAAAATTAAAATCTAGAATTATTTATTTAAGATTTTTTTTCCTATTCTATACTATCGTAAGGAACTTGTAATTTTGATGAAATTAGAAAAACATATTATTTGAAACCTATTGCAACCAAAGATAAAGTCAAAAGTGTTGCCTTTTATATTGTATTTTTTATTTTGTAGTTCATAGTTTTTAACTTCTTGTATATGTTACATAAAAGAATCGTACATCTAGGACTCAACCTGGGTTGGTCAAAACCCCACTTAAATTAGTTTAACCTCAGTGGATAAGAGGGAACTTAACTAAAATAGAATAGAATAGAAAATAAAAGTATAAACAGCACATCCAACTAACCTATTAAAATCTGAATTAACCTGACCACGTTCTAAGTCAATAAAAAACACTCGAGAGTCAAAACGCCAGTGAAAGTGGTAGCATATTAATTATAAAACGTGGCAAAAAGGGCGATTGGGGTAGGGATGGGCATTCACGGGGAACTCCAACAAAAACTCCGGGCTCAGGCAGGAACGAGGTGAAAAAAATGATGGGTCAAATTTAAATCAGATTTACCGGCACAAAGTAGAGATAGGTCAAATTTAAATCAAATTTATTGAGACATAAACAAAGTTTCGGAGATGAAGTTGAAGGTGGGATTTAAGGGGGGGTTAGTCCAAAATGAAGTGCACTTGAATTACTCCCACATTACTCAGTTCATTAGATTAGGTTGTTAGTGTTGAATGATTTCCACTTCATTTGAATCATGTCAGGTAATGTTCTCTGGTAAAAATGGGAGAATTAAGTTTCATACCTATTTTGTGAGTCATCTTAATGAATCGAGCGCGGGACGCATTTCTCCGTCCCCCAGAAGGAAAAACATTCTCTCATTTCCCTTCAGTTCTCCCTCTCCCTCGGCCTTCCTCTCTCGACGAATTTTTTTGCCCCTCCCTTCTTCTTCTCGTCTTCACTCTCTTCTTCCTCTCATCTTCGCATCTCCTCTCCCCTCTCCCTTCTTCTCGTCTACGCATCTCCTCTCCTTGTCTCTCTTGGCCTCACTCTTCCATCTCCCTCTCTATTCTCCCTCTCGGCCTCCCTCTTCCTTCTTCCTCTCTCTTCTCCCTCTCGGCCTCCCTCTCCCTTCTCTCTCTCGCTCTCCTCTTTCCTCCTCCCCCACCCCCCCCCCCCCCCCCTCCCATGATTTCATTCGATTTAACCTATTTCGGTTTTGATTTCCTTCGATTTTTGACATTTAAGCATTGATTTCTTCGATTGGGCTTCAATTAACCCACTCGGTAGTGGTTTTCCAAAAATTTTAGAAGGTAAGCCAAAACCCTAATTTTTTTTCAATTGATTTAGTGTTATATTTGATTTAATTTTAATTTATGTGCTTAATTTGTATTGATTGTGGCCTAATTGTGGGATTTAGGGTTCAATTTCATCTTGATAGGGTTTAATTTCGGGATTAGAGTTAGGGTTTGGGGCTTTTAAGGTTTTTAAGGTCTAGGGTATAGCCTTTAGGTCTGGAATTAGGGTTTAGGGTATTTTCAAAAAATATTAGGGTTATTGATTTTTGGGGTGATAGGGTTCTAAGGGTTTAGGGTTTAGGGTTTGGAGCTTTTAGGGGTTTTAAGGTTTATGGTTTAGGGTTTAGGGTTTATTTTAATTTTTAGGGTTCTCGATTAAGGTTTAGGGTTTGGGGTGTTTAGTGCAGTTCAAAAAAGGCTAAGTCGCGTACTCGGGCATCCATTAGCTAATGAAACCCGACCCCCATTACTAATGATGTACGGTTTGTAGTGACTGGGCTCTACCAGGGGTGTTCAGTGAATTTGGACTTGATGAGGTATTTTTTCTTTGTTCCAGTCATCTGCAATGGAATTTCTTTTATTAATTTTGAAATGTTTTAGAATGTTGTTGAATATTTTTGAAGTGCTATGGAATGATTTTGCCATGTAGTGAGGAGATTTGGGTGTTATAAATATCCACCACATGGTATTTTTTTTTTTTTTTGTGTTTACGTGTGTACCTAGTTACTATGACGGGTAATGGTTGGTTGATAAAAAAATTGTCCATGAGATTTAAAAAAAAAAAAAAAATTTGTTCTCGGTTTTTGTGGTGATAGGGTTTAGGGTTTAGGGTTTTTAAGGTATACACGTTAAATCACTTATAAGTATAGTAACCATGTTTATTTTGGTTAATTATCTATTTAGGTATATGTTCTATTTAAGTATATTATAAAAAGTTACTTATTTTCTTGTTTATATCATATTTTTTATTTGGGGGCACTAACATTGGAATCTGTTTTCCAATGCACTTGAACTCGTCTACACTAACACCCAAAGATGAGTTAAAGTTGAATCAATTTATTTAGGGGAGTTGGTCAACATGACTCAAGACATGAACTTCAGGCGCATTACTCAGTTCATGTCCTGAGGTCGTTAGGGAGTGCCAAACTTCATGTCATATACATGATCATCCATGACTCAAGAGATCATGTCCCAAGAGTAAACAGCATAAAGTGCTTTCTGCCCGATTTTGAGAATCATGTACATGAAACGAGTGCGGGGCTCTCTCTGCCGCACACCCTCTCGCTCATTTTTGCCATTTCGTTCCTGCACTCCTCTCTCGTTCTCGCAGTTCCTCTATCGTCTCCCTAAACCCCGAGCTCTCTGCTCCCTCTCTCGTCTCCACTGTCCCTCTCCGGTCTCCCTCTTTACAGCCTCTCCCTCTCGACCTACGTTATAGAGTACGGGAAATCGAGAGGGAAAGGAGAGGGAGGGAGGCCTTCCTCCCTCTCCTCTGGCTTCTCTTGTCTCTCGGTGTTCCTCTCTTCCCCTCCTTCTCAACCCCCCCCTCTATCGGCCATCCTCCCTCTCCTCTCCCTCTCGACCTCCATCGCAGAGCACGGGAAGTCGAGCATCTGTTGTAGAGCTTCTCAGCCTCCCTCTCTTCTCCCTCTCGGTGTACTGTTGGAGCGCCGCCTCTGTCGATGTTGCCCGCCAGCATCGTCGTTGCCCACTGGCCCGTAGCCATTGCCCGCCACCATCGTCATTGCCCACTAGCACGTCGTCGTTGCCCGCTGGCTCGCCGATGAGGAAGACGACGATGGTCTAATTTTTCCTAAGTTAGGAAAAATTAAACTATCCTCATAAAAATCATTAATTTATAAATTTATTCATAAAAATAATTATTTTATTTATTCAATATATTTATTTTGTAATTACTATATTAAAATAGTGATTTAATAGTCATTATTAAAATATTTTTAAAATAAATTATTTTGGCATAATTATCTTATTACTATAATTAATTAAACCAATGGTTTTAAATTTTGTTATAATATATTATTAATTAATAATACATAAAATATGTTATGTAAAAATATATAGTGTGTTAAAGTTCTCTTAAATCATTCATTTTTAGGTTAAAGTATATTATATGTTATTAATAAATTAATAACTCAACGTATTACTTTCATTTTTGTTATTTATAACGTCATTTATTTGTTATTTGTAATTTATCATGTGCGTATTTCATTGGCTCATGTAATTACCATATTAATGCACAATAAAATATCTAATTAAATTAATAAATATATTAATACATTTAATTATACATTAAATAACTTATTCGTGTAGTAATAATAGTTGTTTTACCTAATTTGGGGTTTAAGGATTATGTTGCAATTAAGTATCCTGTAAGGGTTTAGGGATTCTCTTGTTTTTTATGTTTTTCTCATGTTGGGCCACTAACATTGGAAACTGTTTTCCAGTGCACATGAAGTCGTCAACACTAACACCAAGTGCGAAGTTGAAGTTCATGTACAAGACTGACATGATCTTCATGTTGGACATGAACATGAACTTCAAAAATCCATTTTTTTGACTAACCCTCCCTTTGTTGGAATTATGGTTTCAAATATATTGTTTATAAAATAAAATTACCATGATTCATATGGCGTGGGGCCCACTTCTAGATGCTTTGTCATTGGATGTTCAGTACAGGGAATAATGGCCAGCACATCCCCCTATAGAGGTAGATTAAATGGGTGCATTGACTTAGTGGACACATCCCTTGGGAATAAGGAGATGTGTCTCTCTTGAGGGGATGTATCTCTCCTGAGAGGATGTATCTCTTCTAAGAGGATGTGTCCTTATGAATAGTCATTAGTGCCACACCCTTTGAAAATCTATAAATTCCCCCATGGTCTTACAAGTGAGGCTAAGGCTATTTGCACACCCAGTCTGGCTGAATGGGAGCAAGCTTATCACTTGTAAACGAATTATCAAAGATTATCTTGTGCACTTCAAGTTCTATTTATATTCTTCAAGATGAAATGTACGCTCTCTTTATTCTTCTTATTTCAATTATATGATATATGTATGGTTTCCATGATAATGGAATTATGGAGGATTTAATATCTATTTTCTATGATGTTTATATTATTATTAGACATCAAGTCTAACAAATACAAGTGATTAATGCCTCTGCTGGTATCATAGAGATATATTCTAGGTTTCTATATTTTTCCATAATTTTTTTGGATTTTTTAACTATTTATTAATGAATGGAAATAAGCCTAGTTTAGCCTAGTTTAGGCTTATTGGGTTCTGGCGCCGCAAGCGGGCCTGCCAATGCGCGGGCCTGCTGGTGTTGGCTGTGCGGGCTACTGTGCGCGGGCCTGCTCTACGCGGGCTACTATGCGGACCTGCTGGTGCGGACTGCTGTTTGCGGGCCTGCTGGTGCAGGCTTGCCAATGTGCAGGCTTGTGCGGTCTGGGTCGTTAATGACCCAGAACCATGAAACAAACCAGGTTTTACTAAACTAATGAGCCAGAATATGTTTTAAGGGTTTATTTTACCCAGAATTGTATTTTGAATAGAATTTCCATGTTATTTGGAATTTATTTGGCTATTTGAAGTATTTATAATTTGTGTTATTGCATGCCTTGTTATATATTTATGTATTTGTATGTGAAAATTAACTTAATTATATAATTTGAAAAATCCCCAAAGGGTAAATGGGAGTACTAAATGGCTGAAATGATTATTTAATTATGTATGTTCTTCCAAACATTGAAATATTTTCTGGATGACAGGAATATCCAATAGTGGACATAATTTTGCTGAGTCCCTCAAGAAAAATGTACTTGATGGGACTAATTATGTGAACTGGTCACAACGGGTTGACTTAATGCTACGAGGCTATAGGTTTGATAAGATTATCGTAGTGGATACTCCTCCTCAAAGACCTTCCCGAATAAACTACCCCGATAATTTGAAACAGTATAAGAAAGACCTTAGAAAATTCAAGGAATGGGATAATGCTAATGAAATTTCTAGGTCACATATTCTTGGGGCTCTAAGTGAGACTCTCTTGATGACTTATTTTCATGTCCCCACTACAAAAGAGATTCTCGACCAGATTGAGGCTAAATATGGTAAAAAGTCGTCTACTCACATCAATAACTTATGACAAAAGTTCACTTGTGCCAAATGGGAAGAAAATGCTGATGTGAGAAAACATGTAAATGACATGCTTGCCATGGCAGATGAGTTACAATATCATGGTAGACCAATGGATGAAGAAACTAAAGTGGTCACTATTATCAACTCTTTACCCAAATCTCTCAAATATATTCAAGACTTTTATTCTTTGTTCAAGACAAAGTGGACTATATTTGATTTGGTTAATATGATCGACCACTAGTCCGAAAGACTCAATCCAAGTATTGAGTTAGATAAAACTTCACCTAGTGCTAACATAGTTTTGAAGCCGAAGAAAAAGAATTTTAAGAAGAAGGGAAAGAACTTTCGATTTCAAAACTTCAAGGACAAAAAGGTCAATCAACAAAGGGTTGAAGTACATGCAAATCAACGTGTTTGCTTCTTATGTAATAAGCCAGGACATATAAAGAAGTATTGTAGGGCTTTGAAAACCATGCAAGAAGGGCAACAGGAGAACACCAGTGAGTCCTTATCTCTTGAAACTTGTACTATTTATATCAAGCCTTTTAGTTGGTGGGCTGATTCTGGTGCAACTGTTCATGTATCGAATGAGTTGTAGGGCTTCAAGGAGCTAAGAAAGATTGAGGACAAAACAAGCTTTATTTACATGGGAAATAATGAAAAAGGTCATTGTGGAAAGCGTGGTAACTTACCGGCTAAAGCTTGTTGATAATAAGTTTTTTGATTTAGAAGATTGTCTTTATGCTCCTTCTATGAGAAGAAGTCTATTATCTGTATCTTATCTTGAGAAACTTGGATTTACATTTTACTTTGGAAATGGAAAGTTTTCTATGTTACAAGATGATAAAATTATTTTGAGAGGTTTTCGAAATTCTGGTCTATATCAATTGCAACTTAGTGGAAATATGGTATTCAATGTTTCTACTGCTTCAGATATTAAAGAAAATGAATTGTATTTGTGGCATTTACGACTAGGGCATATAAACAAGGATAGAATTACAAGACTTGTGACACAAGGATTATTGAAAAATCTTTCACATAATTATTTTCCTATTTGTGAGTGTTGTATATATGGGAAAATGACAAAGATACCCTTTCCATCCAAAGGCTCAAGAAGTTCTCATGTTTTGGATATTATTCATTATGATATATGTAGACCTATGAATGTGAATACTCGTAATGGTCATTTGTATTTTATCACATTTATAGATGATTTCTCAAGATATGGAAGAGTATATTTACTACATAGAAAAAAATGATGTCTTAGATTATTTCAAAACCTTCAAATTGGAGGTAGAAAATGCCATCGGAAAGAAGATCAAAACATTGCACACCGACAGAGGTGGAGAGTATTGTTCGGAGTTATTCTCTGAATTTTGCAAGTCAAATGGGATTATCCATATGTTTAGCATACCTTATACACCTGAACAGAATGGTATTGCTGAAAGGAGAAATCGAACCTTACTAGAGATGGTAAGATCTATGATGGCACTTGCAAATTTGCCAATATCCTTTTCGGGCGAAGCATTATTGACAGTTACCTATATCTCAAATAGAGTACCTTCAAGGTCGGTTGAGAAAACACCTTATGAGGTATGGTCAGGCAAAACTCGTAGTCTTAACCATTTTAAAGTATGGGGATGTGTTGCTCATGTTTTAAAACTTGATCCTAAGGACAAATTGAAGGCTAAGACTCGAAGATGTTTATTTGTTGGGTACTCTGAACATTCGAAAGGATATAGGTTATATGATCCCAAGAAGAAGGTGATTATTGAAAGTAGACATGTAAAATTCATTGAGGATAGATTTGATTGTGATGAAGATTTAGGTATGAAGTCTCACTTGGAAGAATGTGTTGAAATGTCTTCTTCTGAATCTCCTTCTAATATAGAGAATTCCACCCAAATGGATATTCGAAGAGGGACTAGAGAAAGAAAACCTAGTCAACTCTTATCATCTTCAGATTTTTATACCTATGCTGGAGAAACTTATGAAAGAACAAGGTTGAATGAAGATGTTACTGATCCTGACACTTACGAGGAAGCACTCCTTGATGTGGATTCCGATAAGTGGAAGTCGGCAATGGAAGAAGAGATGGACTCTATGTATAAAAATGAAGTTTGGAAACGTGTTGATCCTCCTACATCGGTTAAGCCCATTAAGTGCAAGTGGATTTTTACAAGGAAGAGAAATGTTGAAGCTAAAGTTGAAAGATTCAAAACTCGTCTTCTTGCCAAGGGTTTTACTCAACAATACGGGATTGATTATGATGAAACATTCTCTCCTGTTGCAAGAATACAGTCTATTCGAGCTCTCCTGGCATTGGTAGCATATTATGACTATGAGTTATTCCAAATGGATGTTAAAACCGCTTTTCTAAATGGAAATTTGGATGAGAAGATTTATATGGAACAACCACATGGATTTGTTAGATCTGGAACTGAAGCAAAAGTGTGTAAGTTGGACAAGTCTATTTACGATTTGAAACAAGCCTCAAGATTATGGAATATCAAGTTCAATAAAGCAATTACAGCGTATGGTTTTACTCAGAATCCAGAAGATCACTGTGTTTATATAAAAACAGTGGGAGATCGCATTGCTTTTCTTACTTTATACGTAGATGATATTTTATTAGCTGGGAATGATATGTAGTTACTCCAAGGTATAAAGACATGTTTGTTTCAGACATTTGATATGAAAGACCTTGGGGAAGCTTCTTATATTCTTGGCATTAAAATTCTACGGGATAGATCTTTGCGAAAATTGAGTTTGTCTTAAGAGAAGTATATCGACACTCTTTTGGATCGGTTTCACATGTCTAACTGTATACAAGGTAAAGTACCTTATGATATCACTAAAAAGATGAGCCATGTGGATTGTCCTTCTCACCTCAAAGATAAGTTGGACGAATCTAAGTATCCATTCGCTTTTGTTGTGGGGAGTTTTATGTATGCTCTTATATGTACAAGACCCGGTCTTGCTGTTGGGATTCTTAGCCGGTTTCAGGCTAATCCAGGTTTTACTCACTGGGAAGGGGTAAAATGGGTAATACGCTGTCTAAAAAGAACAAAGTCATATGCTTTGACTTATCAAGCGGACAAGTTGGAATTGGTTGGTTATTCCGACTCAGATTATCAAGGATGTGTTGATACCCGAAATTTTACTTCTGGTTTTATCTTTATGTTTGGAGGAGGTGTCATTTCTTGGAAAAGCAAGAAGCAAGATTGTGTCGCACAATCAACCATGGAGGCAGAATATATGGCTATGAACTTAGCTACAAGGGAGGTTGTCTATCTTCGCAAATTCTTGCGAAGTCTTCTAGTGGTAGACTGTGTGGAGCGACCTATTCCTCTCTTTTGTGATAATGAATCTGCTATTGCTATCACAAAAGATCTGAAGTGTCACTCCAAGGCTAAACATATCGAAGGGAAATACCACTACATACGAAACATGCTGAGGAAGGAGGAAGTTGTTATTTATAAGATATCTTCTCCGGATAACTTAGCTGATCCACTAACCAAGTGTCTTCCCGTGACCAGTTTCACTTTCCATGTGGGGAACGGGTTTGATTTGTTTACAATTGATGAGACCAAGTGGGAGAACATTGCTTTGTATGCATTGTGGTCTCAATGATTTGTAATACTATGTATGTCATGACATTGTAATTTATATTCCATGGAATGACTTTGACAAAATGCATATGCTTTTGTGTGATAATATGAGTACTCAGTGTATGCCATGAGATTCAGCTTCCTTATTAGGTATGCACTTGTACGTGTATATATGAGGGTCTCAATAGGGAATGACGGTTGAGTTTCTCAATTGTCCATGCCAATGGGACTGCATAGGCACAGTTTCCTTTGCGGCTAATACTCATGCTGGTATAGAGCTTTACCCTGAGCTCCTCAGGTACTGAGTATACTATGGACGGTGAGATGCCTTGATGTCCAGCTTTTCTATTGGGTATATACTTGTATGTATATATGGAAGGGTCTCAATAGGAAGGTAGGGTTGGATGTCTAAATTATTTAGGCCTATGGTACTGATTAGGCATAATTACCTTAGTGGCTAATACTCGAACTGGTATAGAGATTGACCCTGAGTTCAGGTCCGAGTATGCTATGAATGGAGACCGCTGAATTGGCAAATTTGACAAGTATGGATTTGGTTTATTCCCCAGCCTTGGATATCTAAGATATATATTGTGTAGGCCCAGGTTAACTACACATGTATATTAAAGTGTTTAAGGTAATGCATATGGTCATGGTATGATTTTATGTGTCAAGATTGATTTTTTATGTTTTTTCAAAAATCGGAATTTGAAATGGATTTGAAACCAAGTGGGAGTTTGTTGGAATTATGGTTTCAAATATATTGTTTATAAAATAAAATTACCATGATTCATATGGCGTGGGGCCCACTTCTAGATGCTTTGTCATTGGATGTTCAGTACAGGGAATAATGGCCAGCACATCCCCCTGTAGAGGTAGATTAAATGGGTGCATTGACTTAGAGGACACATCCCTTGGGAATAAGGAGATGTGTCTCTCTTGAGGGGATGTATCTCTCCTAAGAGGATGTATCTCTTCTAAGAGGATGTGTCCTTATGAATAGTCACTAGTGCCACACCCTTTGAAAATCTATAAATTCCTCCATGGTCTTACAAGTGAGGCTAAGGCTATTTGCACACCCAGTCTGGTTGAACGGGAGCAAGCTTATCACTTGTAAACGAATTATCATAGATTATCTTGTGCACTTCAAGTTCTATTTATATTCTTCAAGATGAAAGGTACGCTCTCTTTATTCTTCTTATTTCAATTCTATGATATATGTATGGTTTTCATGATAATGGAATTATGGAGGATTTAATATCTATTTTCTATGATGTTTAAATTATTATTAGACATCAGGTCTAACACCCTTAAGATAAATTGAAATGTTCACTTCATTTCAAGCTCATTGTGAGTTTTGTGTTTTTTTGAGTCAAGATTAAGATTCAAGGTGAATTTGAGTTTCAAAAAATCTGACTCCGACCTAATCCCAACCCGTCCCACATCCGCCTCTAGATTGGACTGTATTTGCACTTGATTTTTCAACTTCGAGTGATTATTGGTACGAGTGGGCATGGGTTGGGCAGGTCGGGTTGACCAAAACCCGAGCTCGAATTCGAACTCAATCCCCTACTCCATAACCTGATTCTACAAAAATAAAACACAAGAATCATCAAACCTAACCTTGACTCAATCATCGCCCTTATAACTCATCTACGACCAGTTCCTTTAGACCCGACCCGTTTTACCTCTGTTTGTTTTGGTCAGGTTTGGATCGGATTGGAGAAAATCTGTCCCTGACTCGAAAGCCGGAATGTTTGTTTCACAGAGTCCCACCTGTGGGGGGTAAAATAAAAAATCCAGATTGGGTTTCCGTAAAATCCGTTGGGATGCCCACCCGTAGTAACCGTGAACTGTCCGGCAGTTAACCCGCCCTCTGGTGGTAAAAACAATTATGATTTTTCTATTTTGTCTTCCTCTTGCCTCCGGAAGATAAGTTGTGTCATCTCTCCGTGCTCCAAAATGGTCTACAAAAAACGAAGGGCTGCTCTCCCTCACTCTTTTCACTTTTTTATTTTATTTTATTTTAAAAAGGTTTGATATTATACTCTTGTTAATGTCGCATCGAGTTGAGTTAAACCTGTATATGATCGAGCCGAATTTAATTTAAATATTTCAAACTCAAACTCGAGCTGGGTTTGAACTTCTACATAGATTTAAATTTTAAAAAAAAATATATGTCAAATAAATTATATATAAAATTATGCATACATTTTACATAAAATTGGATATGACCTCTACTTAAAATTGGGCATAACCTATATATATAATACATGCATAAAATTATCTATACACTCCATAAACACTGCATAATATTATGAATAAACTTTATATAATAATCAAACACAAAAAAAATTAAATGAAATATCAATATCAATTTACAATCACCCAAATAAAAACTATAAATCCAGTATAAATTTATAAATTATTATTTTTTATTCATACTAGAAAACTATATACTAAGGCCCCGCATGAGCAAAATCTCTACCTATGACAAAAAAATAAAAATAAAACTTATTATTATCAGATTAAAAAATACTCTTCCACTACTAGTTACTTAATGTAGTTTAAAATATTAAAATTACTAGTTACTTAATGTATTTTAAAATATTAAAATTACTAGTTACTTAATGTAGTTTAAAATATTAAAATTACCATGAAAAGAAAAAGATGAAAAAATATTAAAACAATCATAATTTGGTTCTCTAACTTGAAATCTAGAGAATGCATATTTGAATTTTAATGCAGAAGACAAAATGTCATAAGTGAAGTTCCAACGAGTTGGACAATCAATAACCAACCTCTTTTCACCTAGTGCTAGTTGTTGTACAATTTCAGAAAAAGTGTGAAGTCTAGCCTCAGAGAGATTTATGAATTTGACATTCTCACGCACATTCTCAATGATATCCTTAATTTAAACGAGACTATTTTGGAGTAATAAGTTCATAATATGAGCACAACAATGCACATGAAAGAACTTCCCACCACAAACCAATTTTTTTTCTTGAAAAATCTTATTTCAAAACTCTCAGACAAACATTATTATATATAGCATTATCAACTGAGATATTATATACTTTATTTTCTATTTCCTAATCTTTCAAACACTTGTAAATAGCAATTACTATGTCAACACCAAGATGAGGAGGAGAACATCACAAAACTCAAGACTCATGTTTGTAGCTTCCAATTACTATCAATAAAATGCCCAGTAATAATCATGTATTTAATCTTTTGATTCTAGGACTTCCAAAGATCCGTGGTCAGACTAATCTTGTTAATCTCTTTTAATAAAATTTTCAATTTCTTTTTCTCTGCCTCATACACCTCCATACACTCCTTAATGGTCTTATGAGATATTTTTCATAATTCACATTTGCCATCTTCATTACAAAATTAAATTTTTCCTCTTCTCCTATCATGAATTGGATGTTCACGCATAAGAATCCAATGAACAATGAATACTCTCATTTTAGCTTGATCATATTTGCCTCCAAAATCCATAAAAAGAAGTCCAAATGTACCCCACTGGTTGAAAGTTTATGGTTTTTTGTTTTTTCATTGCAACTTTTCTATCCTGATAACGTTTCAAATGTCGACTCATATGCGTGATCACTCCACTACTAATAACACTCAAATTGGTTTTACAATGAACACATTGAACCTTTTTTGTACCATTAAGTGAAACTTCTTTAAATTCCAACTACACATGAGATCTTTGTTGTCTTTTTGAACTATGGGTAGAGTTACCTTCATTCTCATTTAGGGTAACTTCATCTAAACTCACTTTTGTTACATTAATAGTTCTAGAGGGATATGGCTCTGGTGAAGTTGAGTCACTATCTATAGCCACACCAAAACTAGTGTTAATTATTAATGTCAATTGAGGAGGTGTTGACATTCTTACTTCTTCAAAAAAAAATTACAAATTAAAAACATAAAAGAAAAAAAAGCAATCCAAACAATAAAGATAAATTCAAACAACATTAGTAGTTCCATGCAAACTAGGTTTAAACTCCAATTGAACCAGATAGATACAAAAAAATGATACAAAAAAATCGATCAGTACTGAAAACTGCTAGTTATTCTTTTTAGTTTAAATTCCTAAGTGCATACTATCCTAAATCTTGATTCTTGAGAAAACCCATGTACAAACCTTATGCTATGTTTGTGGTTGTCTAGAGAAAACCCATACAAATACCAACAGGCAACAGAGAAGTGTCCCACTAGAGGCGATTTCTTAGCAAGAAATTGGTAGAACCTTTTTAAACATGTTGGTGGTACAGAGGATGAAAGTGGGTCATAATCTGTAACAATTGAAAATTTTATGACGAAGGTTGAATCCAATTGTTTTGAGGTTGGGGTGTGATATTGGAGGGTTGATTGACAAATATCTATCATGGTGAACAGATATGACATCTACTTATATGTACCAGAAATACTATGCTAATATGTAACTTATAAAGAGCTTGTAGATTTTTGAACTTTAGGTCCCTCTATGTTGCAAAAGGATTCTGCATAAGGGGGTCAACATGAAGTAGAATGGTAACACAAAAAAGATTTGAGACTTTCTAACAGAGACTTTACGAAAAATGAACTACTTAATTGAAGACTTTAACAAAATTAAACTCTCTTCTTCATAAGATTTTCTCTGTCTTGTTTCTTGTTCTTATTTGTTTTTTTCATAAAGCTGAAAAAAAAGTAAGATAATGATAGAGAGAAATGGAGAAAGAAAGAGAAATAATGTGTGGGAAATTAACAAAGCTAGTTATCTCTATAATCTCATCTCTCACAAATTAAAGACCTACAACATATCTCTCTCTTGAGCAAGTTTGAGTACATAAAATAAACTTGTTGAACCTTCATCTATCCCATCAACTGTTAATTTCAACAAATAAATATGAAGGAAAGAATTCCAATATGGAATAAGACTTAACATGAAAAAGGTGGAACAAACACATGCTATGCATTTCTATAGCAGATTATTTCTTCCAAACAGATGAAAAAGAATACTAGAAGATATATCCACTCTCAGGTAATACTACAATGCAGGCCATTAAGGCAATACTAAAATATATGCTACTTTTATAAAATTGTAGACTAAAATTGGCGGAGAGGAAATAGATAAACATGGAAGACAAAACAATAAGAAGAAAATAAAAGATATATCTAATCTTACCATGATAAGACTCAACATCCAGAAAATAAAAGATATATCTAATCTTACAATGAGGAGACTCAACATCCAAAATGTGTGGGAAATTAACAAAGAAGGAAAAAGTGGAACGGAAGATGGAAAAATAGGTTGACTGGCTATTTCATAACAGAAATATATTTTTCTCATTACCAATAAAACTGACAGAAGGGAAAGTTTCTTTTGTGAAGTAAGGAATAAAACTCACACCAGGAATAAAAAGAAAATTCGGATAAATAAAAGGGAGAGTTTCTTACCAAAGCCTTGATGGGATCTTCGCTTCAAACAATACGATTCTAGAAAACGGAGCTCTTCGAACCTTTTAATATGCGGGGAAGAGGGGAAAGAAACACACAGAGTGCCGAATCTAAGGAGCTAGAGGTGGTGAGTTAAAACATTAATACAAAACACTTAAAACGCAAAACACAACACAATGGTAAGAGATAAAAACATAAAAATCAATAGTAGGGGAGAATGATCACCTTTGAGAAATGAGTAGGAAGGGGCTCCTAAAACTGCATTAGCATGAGGCGTTCGTCTGCTCGAAGCTAAATAATGGAATACAAAAGATAAAAAAAAAAAAAAATTAGTGTTAGGTCGGTGACCAAAAGAAACCCCCATAATATTAAGAATAAAACAATTTATCTCTTTCTATCACTTTTGTTGATGAGGAAAAAGTTCGGATGAAGAAATCGAAGAGGAAGAAGATCAGAGAGGAAGAAATCGAAGAGAAAAAAATCAGAGATTGAGACTGATAACAAACAATTGGAGACTGAGATTAAGAGTAAAGGATGGAAGAGGAAAAATGAGGACTAAGAAGATAAAATCCTTCAATTTTCACTAAATCATCGCTGACGAATGTCGTTCGCTGTTCCCTTGATTCCCACCGAGAGAACGAAAGTGAAAAAGACGAAATCGAAAGTCGACCACCCACTCCTGCTCCTGCCACTCGACTCCCCGAATCTCGGGTCCTTGTTAAGTTAACAAGATGATTCGTTAGTTTTTGAGCCGAACTATAGTTTGATCGAATTTGACGGTAACTTAAATGAGTCCGAGTTTAAAATCCAAAAAAATCGACTGTAACTCCGAAAACCTAGCCAAACTCGAGCCGTTTGCAAACTGAGAACTAAAATGAGAACTAGCACAAGGTTGTATCCTTTCCATTTAGGGGGGGGGGGGGGGGGGGGGGGGGGGGGACGGGGGATAAATGGAGTCTTGAAGATCATGTCAATCATGTACATGAAGATTATCTCCGCACTTGGTGTTAGTGTTGACGACTTCATGTGCACTGGAAAACAGTTTCCAATGTTAGTGCCCCAACATGAGAAAAACATAAAAAACAAGAGAATCTCTAAACCTTTACAATGCACTTAATTACAACATAATCCTTAAACCCCAAATTAGGTAAAACAACCATTATTACTATACAAATAAGTTATTTAATGTATAATTAAATATACTAATATATTTATTAATTGAATTAGATATTTTATTGTACATTAATATGGTAATTACATGAGCCAATGAAATACCTACATGATTAATTACAAATAATAAATAAATAACATTATAAATAACAAAAACGAAAGTAATACGTTGAGTTATTAATTTATTAATAACATATGATATACTTTAACCTTAAAATGAATAATTTAAGAGAAAAAATTGATCTAATCATAACTTTAACACACTATATATTTTTACATAATATATTTTATGTATTATTAATTAATAATATATTATCACAAAATTTAAAACTATTGGTTTAATTAACTATAGTAATCGGATAATTATGCCAAAAATAATTTATCAAATATTTATTTTAATAATATTTTAATTATGACTATTAAATCACTATTTTAATATAGTAATTGTAAAATAAATATATTAAATAAATAAAAACAATTATTTTATAAATAAAAATTATAAATTAATAATTTTTATGAAGATAGTTTAATTTTCCTAACTTAGGAAAAATTAAATCATCGTCGTCTTCCTCAATTGCGAGCCAGAGGGCAACGACGATGGCGACAGGGACGGGTTAGTAGGCAACGACGACGACGGCGGGCAACACCGATAGAGGGCTGCGGGAACGAGAGAGGGCTACGGAACGAGAGAGGGTTGCGGCAACACCGAGAGAGGGGTCCGGCAACACCGAGAGAGGACTGCGGAACGAGAGAGGGTGTGTGGCAGAGAAAGCCCAGAGAGACAGCCCCGCTCGTCAAGAGAGAGCCCGTGCGAGAGTCATGTAGATGATTCTCAAAATCGGGCAAAAAACACTTTCCACTCGTTACTCTTGAGACATGAGCTCTTGATCCGCCCATTACTCTCGAAACATGAACTATTGAACTCTAATGATATCAAGACATAAACTACATAATACGCATAAAGATTATATGTATCGTCAACCCCCCCCCCCCCTCGCTCGCTCCCCCCCCCCCCCCGGTTAGCGGTGGTTAACCGTTTACGGACAGTCGGGAGGCTGTCCGATCGCGCTCGTCATGTTTCCTCTCTTATTACTTTTTCTCATCCTGGGTACACACGGAGATTATTCTGATTATTAGAAGCCGCAATGAATCAAATCATGGTCCATGATTCCTGACGTCCAGCGTAGTACGTTCCCGATTAGAGACGAGAGGAGTGTAGTACTGTTCCCAAGTAATCCAGGTCTGCGGCAGCCAGACCAGCTCAGCAATCGTACTTCTACCAGCTAACGCCTACTCGACTCTGGAAAGAAACCATTACACGTCGCTTTCAGCATGTCCCTTCCAAAGGTGCGGACCTCTCTTCTCAAGGGCGCAACTTCAATAAATTTGTTCAGAATGGTCAGGATGAATCCGAAGGATCAACTCGGAAGGCGTGTCCAATCCTTGCTTCATAAATTCATAATTGATGGCTCAGTTCCATATCCCGGTTTACCCCCTATCCAGATCCGGCAAATAATCGCAAGTAAAATGATGCCAGTGCGACCAATCTCGTGGCGTAAATTCTGATCACGCAGTCGACAGGGAGTGGAGTACATTGTGGGACCTCCACAAGTAAGGTGCTGCTCTCTGAAGAAAGAGACAGGAGGTCACGGGCTTATTTAATGGCCAATATTTAAAGTAAATGCTTTACGCGCTTTCTAACTCTAAGTAAGATTCTCTCACTCTTCCTCTTCATTTTATTAATTGCGTTCCGGACTCATAATTCATCATTCAATATTAACGGTTCTCATTTTAATATTGAATCTCAATTCTTAAATCAGGCTACCCACGATTAAGACCAGGTACGATTTATTAAAAAAACGGACACATTTGTTGTCTGCAGCTAAGATATAATGTTCTGTTCGGAACATTGATTCAATAGAGAGAGAGAAAGACGTAAATGCCATTAGCTTTCTTTTTAAACTACTACAAGGGCAACGGAATCGTTCGTTAATGCACTCCACGAATTATACTATAGAGGAGGAGTGGTATCGAACCGAACCTACCATCGAGTCTAAAATTGTTATCGAACTCAAGTTCAATAATTTTAACTAATCTCGAGCCGAGATCGAACTTTAACATTCATTTAAAACTTTTCAAAAATTACATGTCTCGAGTTGAGTTCCAACATATATTTAAAACTTTTTAAAAAATACATATCAAATAAATTATATATAAAATTATACATATATTTTATATAAAATTGGACATACATTTTACATAAAATTGGGCATGACCTCTACTTAAAATTGGGCATAAGGGTAACATCGAATCTAGCTGAGTTTGAACCTTCTTATGTTCGAGCTGAGTTTGATTTAAAGATTTCGAACTCGAGCTCGAGCTGACCTAGCCTGAAGCCTAAAATTGTAATCGAGCTCGAGCCTAATAATTTTAATCGAGTTCGAGCTCGAGCCCCAGTCGAGTTTGAGGTTAACCTACATTTAATACTCTACATAAAATATATGTCAAATAAATTATCTATAAAATTATGCAAATATTTAAAAAAAAATGATAGGGGAAGTTCGAGATTGTCTCTCGATAATGGATTAGAACCCACCAATATTAATTTTTTTTACCCCAAATGTTGTCTAGCTTATTTTGTAATTTATGAATCTGGCCATAAATTTACTATGGCCTCCTTAGTGCCCCTGATTGAAAATTTATATTCTAGGAAAAACTAGAATTGTAGGGTTTAGGATACATATTTCCAAAAAAATCTTGAAATAAAATCTTATTACTATTAGAGACTTACTAGAAAAATATTTTAAAATTTTCTTAGGAAAGTTAAATGGACCTCTTATTGCCTATTCTAGGGAAATAAATAAAAATTAATAATCAATCTAATATATTACTATACTTATTGATAAATTTTTAATCAAATAAAATATCAAACACAAAATTGCTATGAAAATTGCCTTATGCTAAAAGTATTATACTATCAACTGTCAAATACTTATTCAAAATTTTTCTATACGGTTTTTTAGCGCATCTTGGCAAGAAAATCTTACTTAGAAAATTATATATATTTTTAATAAGAATTTCTAATTAGAAAAATATTTCCAAAAAATATGAAGCACTAATACTCCCTATATTTCTATTAAAAATGTCTTTTCAATATTTATTGAAAAAATCACTAATAGTCTCTCGAAACGTATTTTAACTAAAATATTTTTTCAATTTCTTCAAGAGCAGTGAGGAAGGGCCAATGTGGTTTTTTTTTTTTTTACTTTTTTATGATCTCACACATGTAACTTTCACACGTGCGAAATTGTCTTCACGTCGAGGGAATTATTTCTCCCAACTTAGGTAAATCTCTGGGCTCTGGTTTTCTGCTGAGACGACGCGGCGCCGCCGAGGACCTATCATCGACGACGGAGGCGGTGACGATGGAAGGGGCGGCGACGGAAACAGAGGCGAAGAAATCGGAGGAAGAGGAAGAAATCAGAGGAAGAGGAAGAAATCAGAGGTAAGGGGATGTAGCAGCCGGCGAGGAGTTGTCGATGGTGACAGAGGCAGCCAGAGCGGCGGACGGGAGAGGCTCGGCGTCCCGCGCCACCCCCCCCCCCCCCCCCCCCCCCCCCCCTCCCCTAGTCCCGATCCCACGACCCACGAGCTTTCGAGCCGAACATTGATCCAGGTTCGCTAACTCAAACATGCCGTATCTGGATCTCGAACTTGGTTTGAGATCTAGGTATACAGAATTGAACCAAGCCGAGCTCAAGCCGGCTCGGTTTGAAGCCACCCCTACTAAAAAAAGTTAGCTATCTGCCTATTATAGTTTTTTTGAGCTCAACTCATCCATCACAAATAAAAGTTTGGTCAATTTCCAGATTTTATATTCAATGATATTCATAACCATACATTGAAGATGTTATATTTACAATTCATTCTTTAAGACGAAAATACCCTTATTTCTAGCTCATAATTATCTCCTAATATAGGTTATAATAGTACATGACATAGTATTTCATTATAGAGTAATATAGTTATTAATTACTGTTTAACATAGTATCTTGTTGGCCTATGTAGCTTTTCAAAACAAAAATGAATTGAGATTTTACAAATTAAAAAATAAATAAGTGTGCATAAATTTAAATAAATCTAAATACAAATAAGGAAAAAATAATTTCACACACCATAATGAATACTAGATTTTTTGTTAACAATGTTTTCCTGTTGGTATTCACGGTCCAAGAACTCTGTGTTAAGGAAATTTTACTAATATGAGCTCTATTAGCTTGGAATTACACAAAAGAGATTTCGACTGTCTTTTAAGCCATGTATAATGATTAAATGCCCAATTACAAGCATCTCCCTTGAAATTGAGTTAGACTCTAGCTCTAGCAAGCTCTTTAATCTAGATTGAAGGTTCTAGATGAATTTTTCTTGTTAGATTTAGGATCCCATGAAGAGTATAGTAAAGGAACTAGGTTAATAGAGAGGAACACAATTAGTGAGAGAAAGAGAGAGAATAAGTGGGAGAAGAGGAAAAAGACGAAGGAGAAAGAGAGGAGAGGGAGTTCATCTAAGAGAGTGAGAGGGGAGGGAAGGAGGATTAGGTTAAGTGACATCCTAATCTTCCCTCTGAATGTATTTATAATAATTATATCATTACTTTTTACCCTAAAGAGGGAGAAAAATGGACAAAAATTAAAAATGATTTACATCATGCCACTACTACGAGCTTATCTTCCAATACTCCCCCTCAAGTTGGGTTAAGATCTTGGATGTGATTGAATTTGTAAGTATATCTGCTACTTATCATTGAGATGAAACATATCTAAGAGATAAAATAGCGGCTTGCAATTTCTCTCCTAGAAAGTGATAATCTACCTCAATATGTTTTGTTCTCTCATGGAAGACCAGATTTGAAGTAATATGAATGGTTGCCTGGCTGTCACAATATAATATCATAGGAGCTTCTTTGTAGAACCCGAATTCAGTAAAAAGAGATCTAATCCATAAAAACTCATTGACTGCGTGAGCTATAACTCTATATTCTCCTTCTTCGTTGAATCTTAACAACATTCTGCTTTTTACTTCTCCATGTAACTAGGTTACCTCCAACTAAGGTACAATACCTAGAAGTAGACTTCCTATCATCAGGTGATCCAGCCAAATTGGCATCTGCTAGACTTTCAATGTTAAAGTGACCATGATTCTTATAGAGAAGTCACTTTCCTGATGCTCCTTTTAAATACCTCAATTTCCTCTCTAGAGCTTGCCAATGGGTAAGTTGTGGTTTATGCATATACTAACTAACCACACTTAGTGCATATGATATATCCGATCTTGTCACTGTGAGGTAAATAAGTTTTTCCACCAGTTTCCGATATTTACCTATATCAACATCTTCACTAGAGTTTGCACATAGCTTTGTGTTAACATCTATATGAGTGTATATTAGTTGACATCCCTTCATCCTTGTGTCTTCAAGTAGATCAAGAACATACTTTCTCTGAGATAATACGATCTCATGCTTTGATTGGAAGACCTCAATACTTAAGAAATATTTTAGAAGTCTAAGATCCTTCATTTTTGTTGAAAGATGTAACCCATGTATAATAGCAATGATGTAAAATGTCTTTATTTCTTGTCCCTTATGGTAAAAGGGCATTCATGGAATTTGTATGATGTACAATGTTATAAATACATATTGAAGGGGAGGATTTGGAATCACTTAACCTATTCCTCCTTCCCTCCATCTCTCACACTCTCTCTTGGTCGATCTCTCTTCTTTTCACTCTCTCCTTCTCCTTCCAGTCATGCATATCTTCCTTATCTCTCCCTGCTACTACTCTCTTCTCTGTTAACCTAGTTTGTTTACTATAAACCTCATGGGATCCTGTAATAGTTTTGAATTCTTTGTATATTTTCTCTTTTACTTATTTTAGACTGTATGCATCATTGCTAGTTAAGACAATATCATCCACATAAATTGCTAGTAATACTGTTATGGTCTCTGACCATGGACCGAGTAAACCGACGGAAGAAGAGATCTTCGTCTAGCTCAGGTTTAGCACCAGGGCACCGTAGTCACCCTGGTCTACCTATGATTTCTGGTTTTCTGAGTGAATAACGAGAGAAGTTGAGAGTAGAGAGTGAACAGAGAATCAAGGGGATGGAGATAACCCATCTCTTGAAGGGAGTCCATAACCTAGGTTCGTTGGAGGAGAACCCTGACCCTGTTTGTATCAATTTCGACTCGATCCTTTTTTTTCATTTCTTCTGTCCTCTTAAGCTAAACACGTTGAGGACCAATTACGTTTTTTACAAAATTGCCATTGGCTTACATGCTCTATGAGCTGAGTTAAATTAAAACATAAGTCCTATGTTACTTGAGTGATCTTCTTTGAGTCACCCATTCCATCGCGTCTCCTTTGGATGACTCGTTCGGCTATCGAGTCCATAACATCACTCCCCCCTTCGGCAAAGAGCTTGTCCTCAAGCTTGAATGAAGGATAAACGTGTTGGAACACCTATAGTTTTTCCCAAGTGGCGTCAGTAGTATCTGTATGTGACCACTGAATGAGAATTTTGGTTCTGTCCGCAAGTTGCTGAGTCTTCAGAACTTTGATGGAAGTGAGAGAGACCTTACCGTCCGCTATCGGTGGCAGTGCAGGGATGGACTGAGGTGCTGGTCCCTTGAGAGGCTTGAGCAGAAAAACATGAAAAATATCATGAAATTGGGACTTTGGTGGTAGTTGGAGCTGATAGGCGATGTGTCCCACTCGTTGAAGAATTCGGAAGGGCCCAAAATACATGGGTGAAAGTTTGTGGTGCGTACCGACAATGGAGTGTTGGCGGTATGGCTAGAGATGGAGCTAGACAAAGTCTTCTGGAAGGTACAACACATCCCGGTGGTTCTGGTCATATTGGAGCTTCATGAGGGCCTGAGCTTTTCGGAGGCGTTGGAGAGCATTTGCCAACAACTGGTCTCGACTCTGCAGGGCGTGATCAACTGCGTCCACTCGGGTGGACCCTTTTGTATATGAGAGCAAACGGGGTGGGTCCCTGTCATAGAGAATTTTGAAGGGTGTTTCCTGTAAGGCCGTATGAAATGAGGTGTTGTAGCAATACTCCGCTCAACTAATGCATTGAACCCATTTCTTGGGGTTGTCCCCCACATGGCACCGTAAGTACATCTTAATGGTTCTTTTCACTACCTCAGTCTGACCATCGGTTTGAGGGTGATATGCCGAATAATATTTGAGTTTCGTGCCGCATAATCTGAATAGGTCCTTCCAAAAGTTACTGGTAAAAATCACATCCTGATCGCTGACTATGGACTCTGGAATGCCTTGGAGACGCACAATATTTTCAAAAAAAGCTTGGGCTACGGTGGTTGCTGTATACGGATGGGCCATGGGGATGAAGTGCGCATACTTGGAAAGGCGGTCAACCATGACAAAAAGAATGGATTTCCCTGCTGCTTTCGGAAGGCCTTCAATAAAATCCATAGAGAGGTCGGACCATACCTGAGTGGGATGGTCGAGGGGTTGGAGTACCCCAGCAGGAGATAAATGGTCAGCCTTGTTGCGCTGGCACACCGGGCAAGCAGCAACATACTCAGCTATGGTGGATTTCAAACCAGCCCAATAAAAATCGCCGCGGATTCTCTGTAAAATTTTCTGGAGTCCCTCATGCGTGCTATCATGATAAGTTGATTAGATACTCAGCACCAAGGGAGAAGAATGCACTAGGTAGATGCACCATTTTTAAAGTATGAGATTATCATGGATGGACCAGTGAGACACCATCTGGCCTGCTGTAATTTGTTGAGAAAGCAATGTTTCGGGGTGGTGGCCACTGCAGTATCGCCTCAATCTTTGTCAGATCCATAATAACTCCTGTTACTGTAATAACATGATCCAAATAGGCCACCTATGTATGACCAAATGAACACTTGGAGTGCTTCAAATATAAATGATGAGTTTGAAGGAGGCTGAAGACCCGACGAAGGTCTTTGAGATGTTGAAGCCAGCACTTGCTGAAAATCAAGATATTGTCAAAGAAAACGAGAATTTTTTTTTCTGAGATAGGGGCGAAATACCTCACTCATTAATGCCTGAAAATATTGATGGAGCGTTGGATAGACCGAAGGGCATGACAATGAACTTAGAATGACCATGGTGAGTGCGGAAGGCTGTTTCCTCGATGTCCGGAGGATACATTCTGACTTAGTGGTAGCCGGACCGCAAGTCTAGCTTGGTGAACTTTTTTGCCCCGTGGACTTCATCTAGTAATTCATCCACCACTGGAATTGGGAACTTGTCCTAAATTGTCTTTGCATTTAATTCCTGGTAATCAACGCAAAACCTCCATGTGTGGTCATTCTTCTTCACCAAAAGGACTGGAGACGAGAAGGGAGAGGTACTCGGTCTTATGAGGCCTTGTTCCAACATCAAGGTGCATCGCCTTTCGATTTCATCTTTTTGGAGGTGGGGGTATCTATAGGGTCTCACCACCACCACCTCGAAGCCAACCTTCAAACGAATTCTGCGTTCACAGTAACGTAATGGCGGAAGACTGCTGGGTATGTGAAAGAGATTGGTAAACTTGTCCAACAATAAGTCCAAATTGGTTGCTGTGTGCTACTGGTGTTGCATGCTATGAAGTTGTGCTGAACCCTCTGTATGATGGCCTTGTAGTGTAATTCTTTGGTTGTGAAATTCAAACCTCATTGTAAGAGCAGCAGAATCCCATAGTATCAGCCCTAATGTCTGGAGCCATGTAACACCCAAAACCAAATCAAATCCAGCTAGTGGGATGATAAAAAAATCTGCTGAGAATGTGTGACCAACAATGGAAAACAGGACGGACTTGCTGACCCCATAGCTCAGAAATTTTTCCCCATTGGCAACAGATACGGAAGCGGTCGGCTGAGAGTGAACCGAAAGTTTCAAATACTTTGCTGCTGTGAAGCTGATAAAATTGTGCGTGCTATCGGAGTCCACTAGACCTACTAGTGGCTGGGTGCCAACCAACGTACATACCTGCATTGTTGTGGTGGTCTGAATGCCTGTGATGGCGTGTAATGATATGGTAGGTTCCTCAGTAGCAATGTGTTCAATCGGTTGCTCCTGTTCATCATCTTCCATTCTAACCAAAAGAGTTTTTTGTAGTGGTGCCCGAATGTATATTGTTCATCACAATTAAAGCATAACACCTTTTCTTTCCGAGTTTCCATTTCAGCTCTGGTTAATTTTCTAATGAATGTTGGGTTTGTTGAAGAGGGCTTTTGTATGGAAGTAGGAAGTGTATAAGCATTGTTGCGCCATTGGGAGGCTGTGGAGGACCCTCCCGAGCTGGGTTTCCCACTTGGCCACATTGGTTTTCTGGTTTGAAACTTTTGTTTGGCCTCCAAGGCTCTTGTCAAATCTGAGGGGACAAGGAGTTCAACTTCCAACCTCAGGGCCTCATTTAAACCGACTGTGAATAAGCTGACATGTTGATCCACTCTTACCATTTTGCTAGCTCGGGCAAGCCTCTCTTGAAATAATTTTTGGTATTCCGCTACACTTCCGGTCTGTCGTAAGAGAACTAAATCACCGAGAGGGTTGTTGTGGGTCAGTGGGCCAAACCGAATGGTGCACAATTCTTTAAAGTCCTCCCAATCGATACCCGAATGTTCCATTTCCAGTTCCCACAGTTGTGCTTCATCGAGCATGTGGAAGGCGGCCAGATCAACTCTGTCTACTGTAGCAGTTCGTTGATGGGAATTTTTTTTCACAGTGGTATAACCAAATTAAAGGGTCCTCTGACCCATTAAAGACTGGAAAATCAAGTTTAGTGTACATTGGAATGGTACCATTGCTCGGGCCAGTGTGCTCTGGGCGTCCCCCATTCGGACTGAAATGTCCCCCATGGCCATTGTGCTCTATGCGTCCCCCATTCAGATGTGCTCTATCCCCCTCTCTCGGAGTGGGTTTCGGTCCTAAGAGTCTGTCACAGACTCGGTTTGTGATCTCTTCGATTTGTTGAGAGACCATCTAAGAGACCGTTTGAGAGATTCTACTGTCCATCAGGGTTGCCAAGCGACCCTCTGTTTTGTCCTGCCTGGCGTGAATCGATTCCATGAACCTTGCCAATTGTTCTTCCTGGCTTGACATCTCCCCCATATTTGCCTGCTTTGATATCGATGTGTTATGGTCTCTGACCATGGACCGAGAGATCTTCGTCCAGCTCAGGTTCAGCACCAGGGTGCCATATGATTTCTGGTTTTCTGAGTGAATAACGAGAGAAGCTGAGAGTAGAGAGTGAGCGGAGAATCAAGGGAATGGAGATAACCCGACACTTGAAGGGAGTCCGTAACCTAGGTTCGTTGGAGGAGAACGCTGACCCTGTTTGTATAAATTTCGACTTGATCCTTTTTTTTCATTTTGTTGAATTTATGGAAAAGTGAAATACTTCATTGACATCAATAACTTGTTGTAATCAAAGTACATGAACCTCTATTTATAATAGAGGAGGATGTAGAGTCACTTTAACTCTTCCATTTAAGTAAGTCTAATTTAAGTAAGTCTAGCTAAACAACTAGAAGACTAACTTGAGTAGAACTAGGAGTCCTTGATCTTCCAACTGATGTGATAAGGATGTCAGCTCATGGTAATCATTGTGGGTCCTACTTCTTATGGGCTTGGGCCCATCTTGTGGGCCTTCCTTGGTCATGTGGCCCATCTTATAATACTCTTATATATGTGGGCCTTCCTTGGTCTTATGGGCTTGGGCCAACCTTCTAATACACTTCAATATGTGAGTCTTCCTTGGTCGTATGGGTTTGGGCCCTGTCTTCCAACACTCCCCCTCAAGCTGGGGGTGAGAGAACAACATGAACTCCCAGCTTGTTGCAAATGATGTATAAAATATTTTTATTTTATTTTATTTATAAAATGACACCTCTTCGAATATGCCTTCATCTTTCATTGAGGTCCTGCAGCATTATATAAGTGAGAGTAAAAATCACTCCTAGCCGGTAAGCCATTGCTTCATAATCTAGTCCTAATGCTGGATGTAGGGCACACTCCATTGCTATCGGTAGTGTGTCTATTGGCATTGCTCTGAAGTGTCCACCACCGTGTCCCTCCACAAGACAACGACTCTCAAGTGGTAGGAGTCATAAGGCCATTATAAGGGGGGGGGGGGGGGGGGGGGGGGTGTTTAACATAAATGTAATAATAAGTTCCTCTGTCATGGTTTCCCAACTGTGATATTTTTTGACAGGGCCTACCATGGTTTCCCAGCCGTGATATTTTTTTTTTTTTGACAGGGCCCATAATGGTTTCCCAACCACGATATTTTTTGATAGGGTATCCTCCGTCATGGTTTCCCAACCATGATATTTTTTTATGAGGTAAAATAAATAATGATATGAGGCCACCTCTTCTTCAATAATAATGTCCCCAAAGAGACATAATAGCAGCAACTGTATATAACACGACCATCTTCCAACACATATAACACGAACTAAATAATAAACTTTGTAGAAGGACCCATGAAATAATCATATTCCGATATAAATATTTTTTTCTTAGATGCACAAGCTTCATCTTTTGTGCTCCCCTTTTCTTGAATATTTTGGTAACATAAACTTATCCACAACATAAGGAATAAAACACCTCTTTCTTGTACTTCTTGTACTTCTCCCCCTCAAGCTGGGAGGTAATGAAAGTGATCCCAACTTGAACCAAATATCATAGATATAGCCATAAGCCCAAATAGCAAAGATGTATAAATAAGGCCTCAAACCATGGAGAAGTGAGATATTTTCCTGATATATCAACTCAAAAAGTGCCACAAAACAATTGACATAAATTTGAATTTTTCAATATAGCAGAATACCAGCATGACCTTTGATTCTTCCATTGCGAATATATCTTTAAATATAGATCAGATTAACATGAAATTTCTTCCTTCTGAAACTAGAATTAAATAAATTTCATCCAAGTATAACTTCTATTCATAAAATATAAATATCAGAAGATAAATAATCTAATAGATTTCAGTATCTGTCATCTTGCCGAACTAAGTACTGGTTCTCCTTTCCAGAATGACCATTAACTCTTCCAAGATCAATATCTCCTTCTATAAAAATCATACAGAGAATTGGTTGAATAATTAAGAAAATAAACTTACGTATCTTTCTTTTGATATATAATTCTCCATATAAAGTCTGTTTCTTGATAGCATAAAATACCTCAGAATTTGAAGCTTTCTGCTGCCGCTTGAACCTCATTTTCAATCTGAACTTTGCTGCTTCAAATATCGATTTGTCTTTGGAGATAACTCAAATAAAAAATTGGTTAAATATGTAAAAGAATATACTTATAGATATTTCTTTTGATATATATATCTCCATATAAATTCTAGTTCTTGATATCAAAATATACCTCGGAAGCTAAAGCTTTCTGTTGCTGCTCGAACCACTTTTGTAATCTAACCTTCTCTCATTAAAACATCAATATCTCTCTGTATATAACTCCGATGGGAACAAATAGGTTTTATTTGGAAATTAGACTCAAATATCTTTCCGTCAATATATAATTTTCAATATAAAAAACTACATATAGAGGAAACAAATGCAAATCAATCTATGGGTATAGGGATTGAAAAAAAATAACTACGAACCTAGACCTAGGGTTTAGGGTTTAGAGAAAAGGATCACATTTCCTCCGTGAGTTGACCAAGTCAACTCACAGAACCTGCTCTGTGTTATGCACGCAATAACATTATTATTTTAGTGTTTTCTTTAATTTACTTTATTTTATTTCAGTTTTAGGTCATAGGGGTATTTTTGGAATATTTTATTTATAGGGGTATTTTTGGAATATTTTATTGTAAACCCTAACCGGGTGAACCCTATTTAAGGGGTAAGAGTAATGAGAAAGAGAAGGATTGAAGTATTAAGAATTAGGTTAAATCTAGAGTAAAGAGGCTTAGAGTTTTCCTCAACGAGCTCTAGGGTTTTCAAGCTTCCCTTTGGCTTGATCTTCGTTTTCATCTTCCCCATGTCTTCCTACTACCCCTACGGTAATGCCTGGAAGACCTGTAACCCGTGGCAGACTCCAGATCCTCCCAAAGAATCCACGTGTCAGATCCGGGACCGTAACAACTGGTAGCGGTCCCGGATCTGACACGTGGATTCTTTGGGAGGATCTGGAGTCTGCCACGGGTTACGGGTCTTCCAGGCATTACCGTAGGGGTAGTAGGAAGACATGGGGAAGATAAAAACGAAGATCAAGCCAAAGGGAAGCTTGAAAACCCTAGAGCTCGTTGAGGAAAACTCTAAGCCTCTTTACTCTAGATATAACCTAATTCTTAATACTTCAATCCTTCTCTTTCTCATTACTCTTACCCCTTAAATAGGGTTCACCTGGTTAGGGTTTACAATAAAATATTCCAAAAATACCCCTATAAATAAAATATTTCAAAAATACCCCTATGACCTAAAACTGAAATAAAATAAAGTAAATTAAAGAAAACACTAAAATAATAATGTTATTGCGTGCATAACATTACACCCCCCTTGGAAAACGAGCTTGTCCTCAAGCTCGGAAGTAGTGTCTGTATGCCGACGTCTTCACCGGTGCTGAAGTAGCATCCGCGAAAGCTATGACGCCCTCTCTGTTTGCCCGATTTTTTTTTTTTTTTTTTTTTTTTTTTGTGGGGGGGGGGGGGGGGGGGGGGGGAGGGGGGGGGGGAGAGGGGGGGCCGGTCCGAGTTAACCTGGGTTGACCCGGTTCAGGAACCCGGTCCGGCTTGCGACTCAGCGGACCGGGCCGATTAAATTTTCCTAAGTTAGGAAAATTTAATCGGGAGTCGTCTTCTTCCTTCGGCAGCTCCCGAACTCTGCGGCCGGCGGTTCCGTTCCTCACGGCACCGACGATTACCGGCGACGTTCGTCTCCTTCCTCTCTCCCGGCACCGACGGAATCGCATGAATTTCCGGTGGCGAATCGCAGCCCGTCGGGGCTTCGCCGCCTGGATAGTTTCCGAGACCGAGGGGTCTCGGAAACTTGTAAATCGTCGTTCCTCAGCCTCCCGGAACCGAGATCCCTTGCGGAAAAGTTGCTTATGGCGCCGACGAACTATTTTGCTTCGCCGGTGGCGACGAGAAGCCCGCTGAGGCGTCGCCGCTTGGAATTTTTCCGAGACAGAGGGCTCTCGGGTAGTTTGCCGACGAACCCAAGGGAAGCGACTGGGTCGCCTGCTACGCCGGCGGTGAATCGCACCACTTGGAGGCGAATCGTAGCCCTTGGAGGCATATCGGAAGTTCTGCGCTTGCTCAGAGATTTCGAGTGCCGTCGGAATTTCCGGTGCAGCCAATTTTGGAATTTCGGATTCCCCAAATTCCGATGTCGTCGCTGCTGGAGTTCCTGGCCGTTGGCCTTTCTGCTTGTCCAAAGCAGCAGCTGTCTCTTCTACGTATATGCCTACGCATATGCAGGAAATTTCAGGTCGTATGACCTTTTCTGTGGGAGCACGTGGCTCCATTGCCGAACATTCAATTGAAGCATCTAACCGTGCTCGTATTTCCTCCAATTCCTTACCCATAGCAACCCATCTTTCTTGGGATATAGAATAACCCATTGTGTTCCTGCTCTGATACCAGTTGTTACGGTCCCGGATCTGACACGTGGATTCTTTGGGAGGATCTGGAGTCTGCCACGGGTTACAGGTCTTCCAGGCATTACCGTAGGGGTAGTAGGAAGACATGGGGAAGATGAAAACGAAGATCAAGCCAAAGGGAAGCTTGAAAACCCTAGAGCTCGTTGAGGAAAACTCTAAGCCTCTTTACTCTAGATTTAACCTAATTCTTAATACTTCAATCATTCTCTTTCTCATTACTCTTACCCCTTAAATAGGGTTCACCCGGTTAGGGTTTACAATAAAATATTCCAAAAATACCCCTATAAATAAAATATTCCAAAAATACCCCTATGACCTAAAACTGAAATAAAATAAAGTAAATTAAAGAAAACACTAAAATAATAATGTTATTGCGTGCATAACACTCTGATACCATGTTGAATTTATGGAAAAGTGAAATACTTCATTGACATCAATAATTTATTATAATCAGAGTACATAAACCTCTATTTATAGTAAAGGAGGATGTTGAGTCGTTATACAACTTATCATTCAATCCTAATTACATTACAGCTCTAACTCTTCAATTTAAGTAAGTCTAATTTAAGTAAGTCTATCTAAACAACTAGAAGACTAACTTGAGTAGAACTAGGAGTCCTTCTTGATCTTCCAACTGATGTGATAAGGATGCCAACTCATGGTAATCATTGTGGGTCCTACTTCTTATGGGCTTGGGCCCATCTTATGGGCCTTCCTTGGTCATGCAGCCCATCTTATAATACTCTTATATATGTGGGCCTTCTTTGGTCTTATGGGCTTGGGCCCATCTTCTAATACACTTCAATATGTGAGTCTTCTTTGGTCGTGTGGGTTTGGGCCCTGTCTTCCAACACATTTCTTCCGTCCTCTTAAGGTAAACACGCTGAGGACCAATTACGTTTTTTTATAGAATTACCATTGGCTTACATGATTTATGAGCTGAATTAAATTAAAACATAAGTCCTAAGTTACTTGAGTGATCTTCTCTGAGTCACCCATTCCATCGTGTCACCTTTGGATGACTCGTTCGGCAATTGAGTCCATAACAAATACTCTTCCCTTTAAGGTAATCTTGACAAAGACGAAATGATCTACTAAGCACTGGTTCAATCATAACTACAACATTACTTGGCCAAATTTTCCAAACCAAGCCCAAGGAGATTGTTTAAGGCCATATAAAGAACATACCAACTCCCCCTCAATCACAAAACCAGGTGGTTGATGCATATAAATTTCTTCTTTAATATCACCATTCAAATACATTCTTCACATCTAATTGATAAACTGGCCATGAAGAATTAGCATAGAGTGAAAATAAGATTCTTACAGAATTTTTTGAATTTATGGAAAAGAGAAATACTACATTGACTTCACTAACTTATTATAATCAGAGTACATGAACCTCTATTTATAATAAAAGAAGGTAGTAGAGTCCAATTACAATAAAACTACCTTTGTCCCAATTACACCCAAACTCTAACACTTAAAGATAAATCCAAGCATAATTAAATAACTCAATATAGATAAAAGACAAATGTAAATCAAACTAGAACTCTTCTACGACGTGACCATATGATAAATATACATTTGTGAGTCCTTCTTGATCTTCCAACTTATGTGATACGGATCCCAGCTCATGGTAATCATGGTGCGTCCTTCTTCTTATGTGTTTGGGCCTATCTTGTGGGCCTTCTTTGGTCGTGTGGCCCATCTTATAACACTCTTAGATATGTTGGCCTTCCTTGGTCGTGTGAGCTTGGGTCTATCTTCCAACACTCCCTCTCAAGCTGGGGGTGAGAGATCAACATGAACTCCCAACTTGTTGCAAATGATGTATAGAATCTTTTTGTATAAAATGACACATATTCCAATATGCCTTCATCTTCTAACACTCCCCCTCATGCTGTTACGTCCTTCCATGAGGCCCTACTAGCATAATATAAGTGAGAGTATAAATCACTCCTAGCCGGTAAGACATTGCTCCATACTCCAGTCCTAATGCTGGATGTAGGGTACACTCCGTCTTCTGTAGGTAGTGTGTCTATCGACATTGCTCTGAAGTGTCCACCACCATATCCCTCCACAGGACAACGACTCTCAAGTGGTAGGAGTAATAAAAGCCATTACAGGGGGGGGTGGGGGGTGGGTAGTAGGTTTATTTATAATGGTGTCCCAATCCAGACACCGACTCTCATGGTATCCCAAACGTGATATTTTTGAGAGTTAAATTTATCATGGTGTCCCAATCCGAGCACCGACTCTCATGGTGTCCCAATTGTGATATTTTTGAGAATCAAATAAATTATGATATGAGAAAAGGTACTGAGGCCACCTCTTCTTCAATAATAATGTCTCATCCAAATAGACATAATAGCAACAATTGTAATGTAATATGACCATCTTCCAACACATATAACACGAACCAAAATAATAAACCTTGTAGAAGGACCCATGAAATAATCATAATCCGATATAAATATTTTTTATTAGATGCATAAGCTTCATCTTTTATGCTCCCCCTTTCTTGAGTATTTTGGTCACATAAACTCATCCATAATATATGGAATAAAATACCTCTTTCTTGTAATTCTTGTACTTCTCTCCCTCAAGTTGGGAGGTAATGGCTGTGATCCAAACTTGAACCAAATATCATAGATGCAGTAATAAGCTCTTAACCTAGGGAGAAGTGAGATATTTTCCTGATATATCAACTCAAAAAATGACGCAAAACAAATGGCATAAATTCGATTTTTTCAATACAACAGAATACCAACATGACCTTTGATTTTTCCAATGCGAATATATCTTTAAATATAGATCAGATTGACATGAAATTATCCATATGAATCTAGACTTAAATACCTTTCATCCAAGTATAACTTCTCTTCGAAAAATATAATTATCAGAAGATACATAATTTGATAGATTTCGGTCTCTGTCATCTGGCCGGACTAAGCACTGTTTCTCTTTTTTTTTCCAGCATGACCATTGACTCTTCCAATATCAATATCTCCTCATAAAAAAACTCAGATTGAGAATTGGTTGAATAGGTAAGAAAATAGACTTACATATATTTCTTTTTATATATAATTCTCCATATAAAGTCTCATTCTTGATAGCATAAAATACCTCAGAAGTTGAAGTTTTCAGTTGTTGCTCGAACATTTTTTTCAATCTGACCTTTGCTACTTCAAATATCAATTTCTCTTTGTAGATAAATCCGATTGAAAATTGGTTGAATATGTAAGAGAATAGACATATATATATTTCTTTATATATATATATATCTCCAAATAAAGTCTCATTTTTTATAGCTTAAAAAACCTTTGAAGTTAAAGCTTTTTGCTGCTGCTCGAACCTCTTTTGCAATCTAATCGTTGCTCCTTCAAATATCGATTTCTCTTTGTAGATAATTCCGATTGGAAAAAAAATTGTTTTTCCTTGGAAATTAGACTCAAATATCTTTCCATCAATATATAATTTGTAATATGAAAATCTCAGTATAGAGGTTAAAAATGCAAAGTAAAATACGGGTGTAGGGACAGAAAAACAATAAGTATGAACCTAGATTGAGGGTATAGGGTTTAGAGAAAAGGATCTCATTATCTCTGTGGGTTGACCAAGTCAACTCACAGAACCTGCTTTGATACCATGTTGAATTTATGGAAGAGATAAATACTTCATTGACTTCACTAACTTATTATACTCATAGTACATAAACCTCTATTTATAATAGAGGAAGGTAGTAGTGTCCAATTACAATAAAATTACCTTTGTCCCAATTACACCCAAACTCTAAAATTTAAAGATAAGTCCTACATTAATTAAATAGCTTAATATAGATAAAAGTGTTACGGTCTCGAATCTAACACAGCGATTCATAGGGAAGAAGAAGAGAAAGACGAAAATCAAACCGAAGGGATGCTTGAATACCTTAGGTTCGTTGAGGAGAACGCATACCCCTTAGCTCATTGAGGAGAACTCAAAACCTTTGTTTACTCTAAATCAATGCTTGGTTTTTCTCATTACTCTTACCCCTTAAATAGGGTTCACCCTTACAAGGTTTAAGATAAAATATTACAAAAATACCCCTATGGCCTATTAATTATTTAACTGAAATAAAATAAAGTAAATTAAAGAAAAATAATTAATCAGACTCTAAATAACTTAATAATGTTATTGCGTGTATAACATTACACCCTTTGGAAGAAAGAGCTTGTCCTCAAACTCAAAGGTAGGGTTTGTTTGTTGACGTCTCCACCTGTTCCCAAGTAGCATCCGCGGTATCTGTGTTCACCCTCTGGATGACAAAACTAGAGCATTCCACCCGAGTAGCAAAAAACTTATTTTTTATTATTTTTTTCGACACTGCCAACATCACTTGCTATAGCATACCCCAATACGGATAAACAACCAAACAACAAGTTGACCTATCACCTGCGCCAAACTGGCAACTTCTGCTTCAACATTAATAACCCTTGTGTGATATGCCCCAACGGTTGCCTCATTGGCAAAATGCAGCATGTCCCTAGTAACCTCAATCTTTGGACCCATTCCATGTTCAACAAATTGCCCAACATTCTTGACTAAATTACCATGAGCGTAAGCACTGAACAGACGTAGGTAAGTGACCTCATCTAGTCCAAGGTCATGAGTTTCCACTGTACCAAACAGTTCTAGTGAAGCTGTGCATACCCCATGTGCTGCAAAACCAACAACTTCATCTATGGATCCCTTACTATCCATTACGATGGATTCATTCACATGCATGAGGCTTAAGTTAATTAAATCGTGCCCGAAGCTTCCATACCTGATGAAGTTTGCCAAAACAGCAACATACTTCTGCTATTGAAGTCTTTGCTTCAGCCACAGACCAATATGGTGTAGGTTTGTATTGGTAGCAGCAACGTTGCGGTAAATCTGCTGAAAGGACTCACAAAGAACAAGTAGTGCGCTTCGGTGAATTGCTGTAGCAGCAGCGTGGAAGTTGGCGTTCCTTGCCATCTATGGCATTGCTATTGCAGTCAAAAGTATAGTAAGGATTGCTTCAACTGCTCCAGCTGCTCCAAGGCGATGACCAGTAGCTCCCTTTGTTGAAGATAATGAATAAGCAGCTGAAGTTGAGAAGTTCTGCTCAGCTGTATCCTTTCTATCAGTGTGTATTTTCTGTTGTGGTGCCCTGTTCTGCACTGCTACAATAGCAGCAATTTGAAAAGTAGGCCTCAGCTCAGTCGTCATGTATCCTGTTGAGCATTCCAAATCGGCACTGCAACAGCAGCAGCAAAAAAATTTGACTGGATCCATCCCACACGTTTCATATATATCCAATAACATTGCCCCATTATCCTGGTTGGCAGCATCTAATGGTCCACTGACAGCACCCATTTTTGCCACCGATGAAATAAAGTCAGTTTGTCCAAAAAGAAGAACACCTGCTGCAGCAAAATCCTTTCTCTCAGGTTGCATTTTCTGATGTTTGACACCGTTCTTCACTGCAACAGCAGCAGCACCACTGAACAACAGGACTGGTATATCATGTTGAAAAATGTGGTGCAGTACTGTTTTGTGCACTGTCACAACAGCTTTGTTTTCTTGGCTGTTTTACAGCACTGTTTTCAACAGTGCCACTGTTGTCAGCACTGTTTTCTGCAGTGCCATAACAGCAGCACAAAAAAAATTGTTGAAGAACTCGTGTGCTGCAAAACCAACAGCTTCCTATCTCCTCTCCCGAATCCTTCCATGTAAGTCATAAGCTCCAACATGACTCACTGAGGGCACATAATCTGGCATTTCAAGGAAAAGAATCATGCACTTACATGCTAAGCCGTTTAGATTATATCCAGAAATCAGTGTTTTCGTCATGGTGCTGAATATCAAATTGGAAGCTTCAATATCCGAACTCTTGCCATAGGCATCAACCATGGCTGTACCCAAAACAACATCCATGCATGAATCAATACCACTTTTAATAATGAACCCCTGGATTGACTGGATCAATCTTAAATCCATTAAGTTTGCATATGAAGGAATGAGATTAGCCATGGCGACTAGATCCGGTTTTAGGCATGAGTTGATGAGCATTTGACGGACAAAAAGAAACGCCTCAGAATCATATCCATTTCGAGTAGCCAGCAATTAATGAGTTCCATGAGACCAAACTTCTGTCTGGCAACTCTTACTTCGAAGACGAGAGGCGCATAATCAACTCTGCCACACTTGCAATACATGTCAAACGATTGGAGTCCCCACAAGGAGGTTCCCCAAAATTATCAAGCGGTTTAAGTGGCCTTGGATACTCTGCCCAAGATTGAAATCCAATGCCTGGCCACACTCCATTAACAAACCCAAAAAAATCACATGATTTGGAATGATTCCTTTTACCTTTATTTCAGACATGTCATCAAGCAGCTTGATTGCTTCGAGAATAATTCCACAATCTGCTAACCCATCGAAAAAATGTGTTACGGATTCTATTTTAATCTCATTACCTGTTTTATCTATCAACTCTGCTATTGATGGACTTTGGAGCATCTCATAATGGGTCTTGCTTCTTCCATTCTACCATTCGTAAACAGTCCCCTCACCAAAATAAGAAAACCCAAAAAGTCAGGTAAAATTCCCTGGCTTCGGTACTCACCAAAAAATGCAAGTGCAGCTTCCATGTCACCTTTGACAGAATAACCACCAAGCACAGAACTAATTGTGAAGGCATCCGGTATTTGACCACTTTCTTCCATGTGAATAACAAGATCAAGTGCTTGCTCAATTATTCTGTAATTGCAGTTACCATTGATTAATGAGTTGTAGACACGTGTATTTGGAATCAAACCCTTGAGAACCATTCTTTTATATAATTCATTTGCATCTTGTAGGAGTCCTTTACATACATCATCTATCAAAGTTGAATATGTAGCAATAGAGGGAAGAACATTAATTTTCTCTAATGTATCAAACAACCTAAATGATTGCACCAGACATCCCTCATGGCACAAACCATTAATCACTGAATTATAAGTAACTATATTGGGATGGACACCCTTGGCTTTCATCCTCTCACAGAGATCTAAAGCCTCTTTCAGAGCTCATCAACCACAACAGTAATAAAAATCATCCCCCACATCATATTTTCCACCATTTCCAAAAAACCCAAACTGATAAGCAGAGAATTGCAGTACTCCCCCTATATGCTAGGCATTTCATCATACAACTGCTCGTCATCTTCCATTTTTCTTATCTCCTCTGGATTAAATCCAACCCGTCTATCTACTGGAGCCCCTTTCTGCACTGTAATAGCAGCAGCCAATGGACAATTCGTCCTACTGTTCAACCCAGCCATAGAAAAATAATTCATCCCCCATAGAATTATCTCGACCATTCCTGGAATACCCAAAAAAATTTCATCTCCAGTTTTTCCAACGTTGGCTACCTTCACATATTCAAAACTCCCACTTGATTGAAAATTTTCCACGAACAGGGCCCGAGCAGCATACATGGGACTTAAAAAATTAAGCTCAACGTTGCCAAATTGATAAGGAACAAACTCACTGCTGCTATTCTGAGCAATAGAAAAATAAAACCTCACCCATAGAATATTTTGTAAAACATCGAGGGATTTGAGAAAAGAGAAGACGAAATTTGGAGAAATTCGTCTCAGAAGTTTATCCCAAATTTTTTCGAATTTTTTTTCCGCTAGGTTTCCGAGGTCGAGCTTGAGAGGGAGAAGTGTCATTCTGAAGCCAAAGCCCACCAGATTTTTTTCCAACAGAGCATCACCCTTTTTCGATGGCGAACAACAGGATGTTGTGGTCGAAATTTAGAATAGTTCTGGTCCGAAGAAGAACCTTGAGGTTGAACGACGAACAAGCCTCTTGGTTCCTATACAACAGACTGTGACTTCAGATTTGAGGTTGTACCCAAATTGTCCAGTTCTGACGAGGTTTTGGACGATTTCGGATTTGAGATTTTAGACTTTGCTTTTGAATTTCCAGCGTCCCTGCTGCTGGACTGCTCCACTGGAATTCCTTTGGATTTTTCTTGCCCGTGGCCTTTCTTCCTGTCTGAGACTAAGTCTGCTCGAGCAATTTTAGGTCGTATGACCTTCTTTTTTGTGGCAGCGAGATGCCTCTCAATTGTAGACCTTTCATCTGACATTTTAATGGAAGATTGACGCATCTCTTGTTGCATCTCACATACTAGGGTGCGCACATCTTGATACATCTTACCTGCTATTGTACGTAAATCCTAGAGTATGGCAAGTATTTTATCTCAGGTTGAAGAATCCATCATTGTGTTCCCACTCTGATACCAGTTGTTACGGTCCTAGACCTAACACAACGATTCGTAGGGAGGAAGAAGAGAAAGACGAAAATCAAGCCGAAGGGAAGCTTGAAAACCTTAGGTTCGTTGAGGAGTACACCCTTGAGCTCGTTGAGGAGAACTCAAAACCCTTGTTTACTCTAAATCAATGCTTGCTTTTTGTCATTACTCTTACCCCTTAAATAGGGTTTACCCTTGCAAGGTTTAAGATAAAATATTACCAAGTACCCCTATGGCCTATTAATTCTTTAACTGAAATAAAATAAAGTAAATTAAAGAAAAACAATTAATTAGGCTCTAAATAGCTTAATAATTTTATTACGCTCATAACAAAAAGACAAACAAAACTCAAACTAGAACTCTTCTATGACGTGATCATAAAATAAAGATGCCTTTGTGAATCCTTCTTGATCTTCCAACTTATGTGTTAAGGATGCCAGCTCGTGGTAATCATGGTGGGTCCTACTTCTTATGTGCTTGGGCTAATCTTGTGGGCCTTGGTCGTGTGGTCAATCTTATAATACTCATAGATATGTGAGAGCCTTCCTTGCTCGTGTGGGCTTGGGTCTATCTTCCAACAGAATTTAACTTGGCCACTAGGGAGAAAGTTTCCTCATAATCTACTCTATAGCACTGAATATACCTTTTGCAACTAGACGGGCCTTGAGATGAGCTACAGAACCATCTGGATTGTGCTTGATAATAAAAACCAATTTAAAGTCTATAGGCTTCTTGTTGGGAGAGAGTGGAACTAAGGCCCAAGTTTGATTCTCATATAATGCATTCATTTCTTCTTCCATTTCCGTCTTCCATCTTGGACGCCTTAGAGCCTCCTGATACGATTGTGGGACAGAGAAAATAGAGATAGATGCAAGAAATTGAGAACAAAAAGAAGGCAAACGATGGTGAGCAATAAAATTGGATATAGGATGAGAGGTAGAAGGCCTAGTATAAGTCCTAGGTTCCTTTCTAAGAGCTATGAGCTGAGTATCAAACTATGGACCAAATATTGGAGGGGAAGATGGACTTACTTTAGAGGGATCTGTAAACTCCACAGGTGTGGTATCAACCGATGCTTTGGGGGTAGAGTAGAGAGATCTGCATCAAGTGGCACAACAAGCTTCATAGCCACCCGAACAGATGAAAGATTTAGAGAAGCATATTTGGAAGAATAAAAGGATGTATCGTAAAAAATGTGAAATCCCAGGAGACAATGAACTTCCGAAGTGAAGGATTATAACAAACATATCCTTTTTTTTGTACAAGAGTAACCCAAAAAATACACTTAATAGCCCTCGGGTTCAACTTACTCTTTTGTGGGGATGTGACATGAATGAAACATGTACAATCAAAGACCTTCAAAGGAAGGGAGAAATGATCCTGATCTTGAAATAACAAGGAATATGTGGACTTATGACCAAGTACCAAAGATGGTAGCCTATTAATAAGGAAACATGCTGTAAGAATTGCATGAGACTAATAAAAATAGGGCACATTCATGGAATAGAGTAGGCCACGAGCTACCTCAAGGAGATGGTGATTTTTCCTTTTGTTGGAAGATATGAATATGTTGGAATGTCATTGATGTAATTGGTTTATGTTTTTTGTCTATTCTTCACTCTTACTATGATGAAGGGTACAATTATAATATTGGTATTTTTTCATTTATAACTCTTTATTTCTCCAAATTCGTCAATCTTCCTTTTCTCCTCCTAAAAACTTCTTTCCACAACTCTTCTTCTTTTTCTCACTCATTAATCCTCTTCTACTATGATTATATATCATGGAATTCTAAGTTTCAACATGGCATCAGAACAGGGAAAGATCTGAGATGGAAAAGGAGAAGAAGATAGAGAAGAAGGGGAGGAAGAAGAAGAAGAAGAAGAAAAAGAAACAAGTGGAGTTTCCATTTTTCATTTAGTCTTCTTTTCCAATTCATGTTATTCATTGAATTTTTAACTCTTTAGCATATGTTTCATATATCAAATTATATATTGTTGGAAATATACTTGAGTTTAGTTTTCAAATAAAAATTATTGGTTAAAATCAGATTTTTAAGAAAGTTAAATTGACATTTAAAGTAGAAAAGTTTCATGTAGCAACAAGAAGTTTCAACTTTCAAGCCATCTTATGCTATCATGAACGAGACTTTATATGGAGAATTATATATAAAAAATATATATAAGTCTATTTTCTTACCTATTCAACCAATTCTAAATCTGAGTTTTTTATTTGAATATATCGATCTCGGAAGGGTTAATTGTCATGCTGCCTAAAGAAGAAAGAGTACTCAATTCCGCCAGATTATAGAGTCTAAAATCCATCAGATTATTTATTTCAAAAGAAGTATATTTTATGAAGATAAGTTATACTTGCATGAAAGGTATTTAAGTATAATTTTAGTAGGATAAAATTTCATATCGATATGGTCTATATTTAAAGGGAAAATCGCATTGGAAGAATCAAAAGTCATTCTGGTATCCTGTTGCATGCAAAGATCAGAATTTAAGCTGATTTTTTCGCTTAATTTTTTGAGTTGTTGTTATTGATCAACAATATTAAGAAATTATCTCATGATCTACCCTTGGAAAGTTTCTTTTTTGTTAACTAACAATATTTGGAAAGAATGTTTAGAAACTTTCCATTTTTATTTGTCAAAGAGAAGTGTTCCTATTCATTTTATTTTCATAAACTTTCCATGATTTATTTGTCAAAGAGAAGTGTTCCTATTCATAATAATGGAAACTTCCAAAAAAAGTAGTTAATTTAAAGCTCTAAACTATATAAATATTTATGTAAGGAGATTCTGATCTAGGATCTGATTCAAAATGTGTGTTTTATATCTGGTTATGAGAAATCCTTGAAGCATATTAGCATCAGGCGTAGCACTTGGTATGCTTATCCCCTTATGAAGTGAGCAGCCTCGCTCAGACTATCACTCAGGGAAATCCTTTCAAACTATAATTCGTCTAGTCTCAAGATTTGCCTTCATTTTTTTATCTTGCCTTTCAAAATCGAATTCATTATGTACTTATATCTCTAAGCATGGACTATATTTAGAAACATGACACTTATGTCATTGGCAGCTAATTAGTTGGTTTCATATGGCTAGCTCTTAGTTTGGTGTCTAAATTAATCACTGATGCAGTAAGTGTGGAAGCAATATCCATTACTATTTTATTCACTCTTCTCTATTTTTGAGAAGACCTTGCAGCTGCTCTTTGAACCAGCAACACTCATTCAATTATTCTTTTTGAGAAGATTAACAACACTCAGTTCAACTTATTTCTAGCTTATTACTCTGTTCCAATTTATTATTTGGTGCACCTTCCTTATTCAAGGATGGACTTGCTACAAACTATCTCATGTGTCTTTATTACTCTTAAGGACTTTTATTATTTACTGGTTATCCGTTGCTATATAACAACATATTTGGTATATGTTATTTGGGCATTGGTTCATTACCACAATTGCCATTCTGTCTCTTTGATTGAGACATTATTATTGAAGAAGAACTCCTCGGTTGGTTGCCTTGGGTTCTTTATTTGCTGACTGTTGTCGACATTGGTTCATATGATGAAGAATTTGAATTACTTTAGAAAATAAAGCACATGATGGCCTCAACTTCTTCATCTAATCTTCCTATTGATTCGCCAGTACACTTTTATTATTTGGCAGCCTTTCTCCTACTCTCCTTTATTTGACTCTCATTTACCCCCTTTGGCCAACCCTTTTTGGTGCATTTTTATGGTTGGTCATTTTTATATATAAGGGTGGTTTCAACTGAGACTTTTTATTAGTACCCTTGGATTTTTTATCGCTGTCTTGCGAATAATAGGCATTACCCACTTTAGTAATTATTATCATTGTATTTGTTCAAAATTAATTGAGGTTGGTTTTGACGTATGTTTTATCACCCATTTCTATCATTTGAGAGTCTCTACCTGGTTTTATACTTATATTTGGGACATCGTGATGGAGAAATATTTTACTATGTCTATGTTATTTTTTTCAAACCGTGATCATTGCCATTACCTCCCAGTTTGAGGGGGAGTGTTGGAAGTTATGAATATGTTGGAATGTTATTGATGTAATTAGTTTTTATTTTTTTGTCTCTTTCACTCTTGCTAGGGTGAATGGTATAATTATAATATTGAAAATTTTATTATTTATAAATAGAGCTTAAGTGGGAGGGTTTGGACTAAGTCCATCACCCTATTCTTCCTCCTCTTTTCTCCTAATTCGTCACTCTTCCTCTTCTCCTCCTAAAACCTTCTCTCCACAACTCTTCTTCTTCTTGCCCCTTAATCTTCTTCTATTGTGATTATACATCATGGAATCCTAAGTTTTAACACCTTTCTGCTACACCATTTTGTTGAGGGGTGTAGCCACAAGATTTAAGAATTAGACGCCCTAATTCCAAACTAATGAGAACAATAATAATAAACGCGAAAGAAGGAAAAGGCAAGCACGGAAATACATAAGTGATACCACTTGTTAGGAACTAGACACCCTAATTCCTAACTAATGAGAGCAGTAATAATAAATATGAAAGAATGAAAATGCAAGCACGGAAATATATAGGTTCGCTTGAAAGTGAGACTACGTCCTTTCTTCCGTTGTTGCAATAATCCCCTATAAATATGAAATAGTTTACAAGAGAAATTTCTCATTTACAAGTGTTTTCTCTAACCTCTCTCGGGCTGCAACTCAAGGTCCTCTGTGATGATTATAAAACCCTCATAGCGGCGCCTCTACATTATAAAGAGAAAATTAGGGCAAACGTGATACAAGAGTAAAATGCCCAAGCTTCTCTTAATGAAATAACAATTAATATATTGCGGACAAGGCGGGGGATCAGCGCACCCCCCCCCCCCCCCCCCCCCCCCCCCCCCCCCCCCCCCCCCCCTGGGAGGGGGGCTTCCCGCCCCCATTTCAACCCCCACGACGACCTTACCGTAAAGGTTGATCCACATACCGACTCAGTGTAGGGCGTTGATTAGGCTCCATAACTTAACAGATGTTTGGTGGATAATGCCATTATCCTTACAGAAGGATTAAAATTGTTGAATTTATGGAAAAGAGAAATACTTCATTGACTTATTGTAATCAGAGTACATGAACCTTTATTTATAATAGAGGAAGGTAGTAGAGTCCAATTGCAATTAAACTACCTTTGTCCCATTTACACCCAAACTCTAACACTTAAAGATAAGTCCTAGCATAATTAAATAACCCAATATAAACAGAAGACTAACATAACTAAAACACCTTTAAACTGAAACTCTTTTGTGAGACCTGCTTCCACAATAATTGTGGCTCTGTTAGACTTCTTATTGTGTAAGATTTCTTATGCCACCTCACGTGATCATGGTGGGTCCCACCAGCTCGTGTGATCATGGTGGGTCCATATCTTATGGGCTTGGGCACATCTTCCAACACTCTTGGATATGTGGGCCTTCCTTGGTTGTGTGGGCTAGGGCCCATCTTCCAACACACATGGATATGTGGGCCTTCCTTGGTCGTGTGGGCTTGGACGCATCTTTCAATACTCGCCCTCAAGCTGGGGGTGAGAGAACATCATGAATTCCCAGCTTGCTACAAATGATGTATAAAATGGCAGTCCTCCATATTTTCCAACACTCCCCCTCATGCTGGTGGTCTCTTCCATGAGGCCCAACTGGCATAATATAAGTGAGAGTAAAATCACTCCAAGCTGTATGACATCGATTCATACTCTACTCATAACCCATGATAGATGTAGGGCACACTCCTATCATTCTCAGGTAGTGGCACTCATATCTTTTGCAAGTAGTAGGTATATATGTAGTACTCAGAAGTATAGTAAAAACTCCTCCATCATCGTGTCTCTCCACAGGACAACGACTCTCAAGTGGTAGGAGTAATAAATGCCAATTAAGAGGGAGTAACATATATGTAGTAATAAGCTCCTCCATCACGGTGTCCCAACCTGGTCACCGACTCTAATAAGTAGAAATGGGTGATAAATGCCTATCATTTATAAGATGGCAATAAAAGATGTGATACGTGATAAATACATGTCATTCACAAGACGATAATAAAAGACGTGAGAAGTGGGTAATGCCTTACATTTACAAGTTGACACTAAAAGACTCACGTGTCTATCTATCTTATATATATATATATAAGTCTCAATGGACATGATGGACTTAAACTCCCAACCGAAGCAACACGCAAAAGGTTGGCCCAAAGAAGTATGTGAGAGTCAAATAAAGGATGGTTGGAGTAAGGTTGTCAAATAACCAATAGGTAATGGGAAAACAGTAAGATAGGATGTTGAGGCCACCACTTCTTCAATAATAATGTCTCATCCAAAGAGACAATAGTTGTAGCGGAAATGTGCCTGATCCCATATAACACGAACCCAAAATAATAAAAATCCTTGTAAACAGACCCATGAATAATTCGTGCGAGTCTGTACCAAATAATATGTTATAAGCAAAGAATATGTTGAGAATACATCAAAATAATAATCTAGCCAGAGAAATAGGATCGAGTTGAGCCAAGTCAGGTATCACCAATAATTACTACAATTAGTATTGTGAGTCAGGATCTTGGTCTTCAATTTTCTTTGCTCTTTCTTGTGCTTCTTCTTCTACTTTTCCCCCTCGAGTTGGAAGGTAATGGCAGTGATCCCAGCTTGAACCAAATTGCATAGATGTAGAAAATTTATAGTAGTATAGCAGTAGATAACCGGTAAATGATGAAAGTCCTTAAGAGTAATAAGGACACGAAATAATTCGGCTTAAATTCAAATTTTTCAATGCAACAAGACACCAACACGACCTTTAATTCTTCCAATGCGAATATATCCTTAAATATAGATAAGATTGATATGAAACTTTCTCCTTCTGAAAATAAACTTAAATACCTTTCATCCAAGTATAAATTTTCTTCATAAAATATACTTCTATAGAGATATATAATCTGATATATTTCGGTCTATGTAATCTAGCCTAACCAAGTACTCATTCTCCTTTTGCTAGCATGACCATTGAATCTTCCAATATCAATATCTCCTTATAAAAATCTCAGATTGAGAATTGGTTGAATAGGTAAGAAAATAGACTTACATATATTTCTTATGATATATAATTCTCCATATAAAGTCTCGTTCTTGATAACATAAAATAACTCAAAAGTTGAAGCTTTTTGCTGCTGAACGAGCCTCTTTTGCAATTTGACCTTTGCTGCTTTAAATATCGATTTCTCTTTATAGATAACTTCAATTGAAAAAAAAAATACTTTTCCTTGGAAAATAGACTCGAATATATTTCCATCAATATATAATATGAAATATGAAAACCTCAGTATGGAGGTGAAAACATAAATCAAATAACGAGTATAAGGACTAAAAAAGGAGAAAAATGAACCTAAACTGCTAGAGATAATAAATCAGAAAATATCACATTGCCTTTGTTGGTTGATCGAGTCAACTCACAAAACCTGCTCTGATACCATGTTGAATTTATGTAAAAGAGAAATACTTCATTGACTTATTGTAATCAGAGTACATGAACCTCTATTTATAATAGAGGAAGGAAGTAGAGTCCAATTATAATTAAACTACCTTTGTTACGCTCCCAGATCTGACACAAGGATTCTTTGTTATGGTCTTGGATCTACCATGGGTTATTGTAGGGATACCATGTGGAATTGTAGGGAGACATGGAGAGGAAGATGAAGATCAAGCCAATGGGAAACTTGAAAACCCTAGAACTCCTCAAGAAGAGCTCCAAGCTTGTTTAACCTAAAATTAACCTGTTCACCCTGTTAGGGTTTAAGATAAAATATTACAAAAATACCCCTACAAATAAAATATTCCAAAAATACCCCTATGGCCTTAAACTGAAATAAAATAATGTAAATTAAATAAAAATAATTAAATATTAATGTTATTGCGTGCATAAAATTACACCCCCTGGAAGAACGAGCTTGTCCTCAACCTTGAAAGTAGGGTCTGTATGCCAACGTCTGCACCTGTTCCCAAGTGGCATCCACGATAGTTATGTCTGCCCTCTGGACGCCCAAAACTGGAGCTTTCCTTCTAGGATTTTTTTTTTAATTATTTTGGTCAACATTTGGAAAGCGTGCTGAATGTTGCTACATCTCGCCCAACAACAACGCTGCCCTCCCTCAGTCCTAGATTGGTGTGAAAGAGCCCCTCACGGCGGCCCCCCATTGGCAAAGTTACACTGCCTACCCATTGCCAGCATGGCAGCAACAACATCATGACCAGCCCCCTGGGATTGAGTAGACTCAGCGGCACTGACCCCCTCCCGTTGCTGCACCGGGAAACACTCAGAGGTCTGAAACCATCACGATTGTCACCCCTTGGCCTAGCCTCTTCCACTGTTAGATTGTAGCCATTTATATCTGAACCGTTGAGTTCCAAGGCCTGAGAGAAACCATCATCACCGCTGAAGTCCACGTAAGCAAGCCCCTTAGAAGCACCAGTCTCATAATCCTTTGGAATAGAAACTCTAGTCATCTCTCCGTAGGAGCCAAAATGTTCTTCCAAAGCACTTCGAATCTCATCTTCTCCTAGAGATTTATCAAACCCACGAATGTATATAGTCTTCCCATGCTCACCTTTACCACTTTTCTGATATGAGCTGTTATCATTGCTGCTATGAGGAGTGTATGAACCTCATTCACGAGCAAGATCAAGCCTCACACCACGGCCTAAAAGGTCGTGACCCTTCAGTTCAAGAGCCTTCTGTGCCGCCTCTTATGTAGAAAACTCAACATGCCCAAAACCTCTAAAACGACTATCCTCACCTATAGAAAATTGAACATCAACAACTTCACCTGCATCTTTGAAGAATTCCTCCACATCTGGACGTTCAACACTGAAGGACAAGTTGCCCTCAAATAGTGTTTTTGAACCGGTTGTTTGAGCTTGAGGAGTGACAACAGTTTTAGGAGCTTTCCTTTCAGATTTTGTAGCAATCCTCTTTCTTATAGAGGCATCTTCCATGACAACATCATTAGCCTTTTTCTTTGGAGTCTTGGCAAGTTCTTCTTCCTCACTGTCTTCCACAGAAGTATCATCTTCAGAACTACTACTCTTTGCAAGAGCTCGGCTTTGCTTAGGCTCAACATCTGAACTTTCCTCTGAGCTATCATCCTCATCACTACTGTTCTCTTTTTTGGCAACCTTTGGCAAAACTAGCATTTTCTGATTGTTAGTTTGAGGCTCATCATTAGAACTCTCACTAGCATTCATAGTACGCCTTAGCGCCTGTCCAAATAACTCAGTTATCATCCTAATACTCGCTGGAATACAAGATCCTTGTTATGGTCCCTAGCCATGGATCTAGTAACTCGGTGAGTTGAATATGAATCCAACACTGTTTGAGGGTTTCTTATCATATTTTTGTGAAAAGAACTCTCTTATACTTCTCCTTTCACGTTAGGATTGAAAAGGATTTTTCTTTTCTCAATTATAGATGCAACCAGCAAGTTAAAGGACTGTTTAGGCACTCAGATATGAAACCCCTCTTTTATGATTCACGTCAAGAGGGTTTTACTTGCTGTAATGACTCAAGAACAACCCCTTTCCCTTTACTGAATTCCTTCCCCTTGAAAAGGAGTTTTCTTTTCGTAATTATGAATGAACCCAGCTAGTCAAGGAAGCTCCTTGAGGCCCCAACGTGGAACCCCCTTTCTTATGGCTCACGTCAAGGTAGGGTTTCCAATTTCATGCAGCACTGGTTCCTTACGTAAAAGAGAAACATAAATCTAATCTCAATGCTTGGAATAAGATTAGCAAATACCTCTGGATGTCAACACCCAACCAGCAACAATAACTCGTCCTCCTTCCTGGGTAGACTCACGTCAAGACCTCTCATTTTCTGGAATTTTCGTGAAAGAGATGATCTTCTCTTGCAGCTAGGAAGAGAAAGATAATTCCTCTTCGTTTTCCTTCCAAGATCTCTTCAAAGACTCCCCAATGGATGCAGCAAACCCCAAAGAGAGTTCATGCCAAGAGCCCTAGAATAGGGAGCCTAGAAGGAACCTAAATTACCCTAGTTTATGCTAACTCCGAACTTGCTTTATTTCTCCATCCTTACCCCTTAAATAGGGTCATTAACATCAACATAGGTTAGGGTTATAAAACCAATTCTACCCCTACCTTTAAGTCTTATTACAAATCAATAAAATTTGAAATTAAAAGCAACATAAATAATAAAAGTAAAGTAGATGACTCAGTGTTATTGAGTCCATAACAATCCTGATCCTACTACGTCAACATAACTAATGTTTTTCAGTAGTAAGTCCAGCTTCCAACAGGGCCTTTTCAAGCGGGCCCTTAACCCTCTCCAAAATAGGAACAATAATTAGCTCAAATTCAACCCTTCACATCCTTCTCATCCAACAAACATTCAATATTAAGAGGTGCCTTTGGTTTTGTACGCAAAACGTTCTTCAACTTCTCACATGTAGCACGAAGTCTAGTGCAAGCTCGAGCATTCTGATAAACATCAATCAGAACACTCTCCTGCAACCAATAATTGAACTCAGCACTGCGAACAAGAGGGTAGGCCTCAGGATCCAAGTCCCCTGGACCATCCTTGACCTCATCTGTTATGGACTTCATAGCATCACGAGTTATCCATAGGCATAGGAATTAAATTATGTCAATTTACTTTTAATGTAATTCCATTTGGTTTGGTTTTGTTTAGATGTAATATGGCATGAACCATTTGACCCATGGGTCTATTTTGTATTTCTATCCTCAACCCTATGTATGGGGACATCAAGGAGAAGGAAAGCAAGTATTGAGAAATTAGAATTAAACGGTCAGATTCTCCCTCAGAGGTTTAGGTCGGATTCTCCCTCTGAGGTCCAGGTTGAGCTTCCTTCAAAGCTCCATCATTCCAATACTATTCCCATCATTCCACGTTCAAGAAACAAGAAACCCCTTCCAACGTCAAGATCCAATATGGAGGGAAGAGTGGAAAAAAGGGTGACCCGATCCATGGCTCGGGAAGAACCTAACATCTTGGTATCAGACAGGTCCACCCTTGGGGATTCCTCTTCCCCTAAGGATTTGAGGCAATTAGTTGAAGATATTCGCCAGAGGACAGACCTTCAGGCTCAATCCCTTGAAGAGGTGCGTCAGACCACATCTAACCTGCGTGAGGCCATCAAATCCATGGATGCCACCATCCAAGCCCTCCTCCGGTGACAAGATGACAATGGTACACTAGCACAACTGCAGACAGCCTACTCTCCACCGGCCGACCACCATCACTACCACCCACCACCTCCGCCACCACCACCAATGCGTCATCACAATCCCCATATGGGGCCTGCCGCTCAGGGACCAAATACGGTTCCCAGGTATTTAAAACTAGATTTTGATACATATGATGGGTCCAAGGACCCCTTGATTTGGTTAACCGAGTGTGTTCAATTCTTTTATCATAAAAAAATACCTGCGGATGAGAAAGTTTATTTGGCCGCCTACCACATGCTCGATTAAGCACTCCTATGGTACCACCAATTCCGAAATGACCAATTGGTTTAGGATTGGGCAACCTTTAGACAATCATGCATGATGAGGTTTGGTCTTTAGCTTGTAGCAATCCATTGGGCAAATTAATCAATTATAAGCAAACTGGATCACTAGAGGTGTATCAAAAGACCTTCCAAGAACGGTTGGCCTGAGCTAATGAGTTTGTCAATCACACCCAATATGTTCATATATTTACTGGTGATTTGACAAAAGCTCTGCAGTTAGAAGTTGAATTATATGGTCCTATAGATTTGGACCTCGCTATGAATTTAGCTAGGTCAATTGAGCATAAGCAGTGTGTTCTGAAGGATTCACTGGTAAGAAAACCCGCTTGGCCAGGAAGGCACAATGGCACTGCGCCACTACGCCACCGCCATATTATGGACCTCCACGTTCTGGAGCCAGTGCAGCACCATGCCTAGACAACTCTAACTCGACTCCCCCAGCTCCTTACTTCAAAAAGCTGAATAGACAAGAAATGGATCAGAGAAAGGCCAAGGGCCTTTGTTTTAACTGTGATGAACAATATGTACAAGGTCACCTATGCAAAAGATTATTCAGTATATGTCTATGGGAGGAAAGTGAAGACACACTACCAGACGAGGAGATTATGGAGACAGACCAAGAGGGTCCAGAGATTTCCCTTCGTGCCATGACTGGTCTGCGCAGTTCTAGTACCATGCAGGTTAAAGCCCAGTTACATCATTTACAATTACTTGTTTTAGTTGATTTTGGTAGTACACATAATTTCATCAGTCAGCCAGCGGCAAAACAACTTGGGTTAGTCATCCAGCAACAGACTGGCCTTTCTGTATCAGTAGCCAATGTAGCTTAAATTACCAGTGTGGGCATCTCTCTTGCCACACACTTTGATATTGAGGGACACGTATTTATTGCAGATTTTATAGTGATTCCCCTGTTCGGATTTGATTTGTTTATGGGAATTAAATGGCTACAACTGTTGGGACCAATATTATGGGATTTTCAGGCTCTGACCATGACATTCACAGAGAACCACCATCAAATTATATTGTAGGGCACACAGGCACCAGTGCCCTATGCCCTTCAGGTTGTTCAGGTCCAGAGCATGGACAACTATAAGTTATCTCAATTACTTACAGACTTTGAAGATATTTTTGAGGAACCTACTGCTCTACCACCAATTAGGCACTGTGATCATTGTACTTGTTTGAAAACGGGCACTGAACCTGTAGTGGTGCGTCCTTATCGTTACCCTCACTTACAGAAGGATGAGATTGAAAGGCAGTGCCAAAAGATGCTAGCCTAGGGGATTATTCAGCCCAGCAGGTCTCCTTTTTCCTCCCCAGTATTATTGGTCTGCAAGCATGATAAGTCGTGGAGGTTTTGTGTGGATTACAGCAACTCAATGCGCATACCATTAAAGACAAATTTCCCATACCAGTGGTGGACGAATTACTCGATGAGTTACATGGTGCTACAAATTTTACCAAGCTCGATTTGAAATCTGGCTATCATCAAATCTGAGTTCATCCATCAGATGTGGAGAAAACTGCGTTCCACACGCACCACGGGCATTTCGAGTTCCTCATAATGCCATTTGGTCTCTCAAATGCGCCTTCCACATTCCAGCCCCTCATGAAAGAGGTATTTTCCTCTCTCTTGAGGAAATACGTTTTGGTATTTTTCAATGATATATTGGTACATAGCAACAGTTGGGAAGAGCATCTTCAACACCTTCACCAGGTATTTGCTCTTATCCACTCATATCATTTGGTTTTAAATCAGTCCAAATGTTCTATGGGAACTTCAGAAGTGGCATACTTGGGCCACGTTATTTCAGCAGTTGGGGTGAAGGTAGACTAGAGTAAGATACAGGCCATTACAGATTGGCCTCCTCCCACATCCATTACAGTATTAAGGGGATTTTTAGGCCTAGCTGGGTATTACAGGAAATTTATTCGCAGCTATGGCCAGATGGCAGCACTGCTCAACAAATTACTCAAGAAAAATGCTTTTACCTGGTCCGAGACAACGACTCAGTCTTTTCAACAGTTGAACGAGGCCTTATCATCCGCCCCAGTTTTGCAGCTACCGGACTTTGATGAGTCCTTTGTGGTGGAATGTGATGCTTCGGGGGGTGGTATTGGTGTAGTGTTACACCAACAGGGTCACCTGATTGCTTATTTTAGCCGCCAACTTGGCCAACACCACCACAAGTTAGCAGCTTATGAGAGGGAATTGATCGGATTAGTGAAAGCAATACAACATTGGCGGCCTTATCTCTGGGGGCGCCCATTTTTTATTCGCACCGATCATTGTAGCCTCAATTATTTGCTTGAACAGTGCCTCACGACCTCACCGCATCAGCATTGGTTGAGTAAACTTATGGGGTTTGACTTTACTATGGAGTATAAACCTGAGAGTTTGAATGTGGGGACTGATGCTTTATCTTGCAGGGACATTCCAGAGCCGCAATTACATGCCATAAGTCAGCCCAGAGCTCTCTTGTTGGATTCTATCAGGGAAGAAACACAATAGTACCCAAAAATTATTGTTTTATATCATGAGATCTAGCAGGGAGAGCGGAAAACCATTCGACGGTTAAGGATAATCTGGTCCTCTTAAAAAAAAGATCTTTCTACACCACACATCACCACTGATTAACAACATTTTAGCCTCCTTCCATGACAGTACACATGAGGGCCGACAAAAAACATATTTCCGGATAAGTCGGGAATTTTATTGGAGGGGTATGAAGTGCAGTATAGCCGATTATGTGGTGGCTTGTTAGATTTGTCAACGGAATAAAGCTGAATCATTAAGTCCAGCTGGGTTGCTCCAACCACTTCAGCTGTCGTCAAAGGTATGGTTAGATATTTCCATGGACTTCATAAATGGCCTTCCCTCATCGTCCGGCAAATCAGTTATATTTGTAGTGGTTGATCATTTCTCAAAGTAAGGCCATTTCATACCTCTGGCGCATCCTTACACTGCAGCTCACGTAGCTTAGATCTTTATGGATAATATTGTCCGCTTACATGGGATGACCACTTCCATTACAAGTGACAGGGATGCCATCTTTACCAGTACATTCTGGAAAGAACTATTCAAGCTGCAGGTCACAACGTTGGCATTCTCTTCAGCCTACCATCCGCAGACTGATGGTCAGACAAAGGTAGTCAACCAGACAATTGAGATGTATCTTCGTTGTTTCGTGGGGGACTCACTAAATGGTGGGTTAAGTGGTTTGCCTGGGCTACATTCTGTTACAACACCTCCTACCACAACGCTCTCGGAACAACCCCATTCAAGGTAGTCTATGGTAGAGACCCGTCCAACCTTTTATCATATGAACCGGGTGCCTCTAAGGTCACCACTTTGGACCAAACATTAGCAGAATGAGACACCTTGCTCACTAAGGTGCGCACTCATCTTCAGGAGGCCCATAATACTATGAAGTTTTACTATGACAAGAAGCACCAGGAAGTCTTCTTTTCTCCAGGGGATTATGTATGACTGTGTCTCCAACACTGCAGGCAGCTGTCACTGACAGCCTCTAAACGGTACAAGCTCTCTCCAAAGTATTATGGTCCCTTTCAGGTAATGGACCACATTGGTACAGTTGCCTATCGCTTGTAGCTTCCACCAGAGGCCAGGATTCACAATGTATTTCACTTTTCCCAACTGAAGGTCTTCCAAAGTGATTCTCCCTTGCTGCACACACCTCTGCCCCCACTACATGAGGGACGTGTCCTTTCTACTCCAGCACAGGTATTATAGGCTCACCACATTCAGGGTGATTGGGAGATCCTAGTGCAATGGGCTGATGCTGATCCCTGTGACACGACATGGGAGCCATTAGCTACGTTCCACACCCTTTACCCCTACTTCGAGCTTGAGGACAAGCTCTTTGTCCAGGAAGGGGGTGATGTTATGGACTCCATAGCATCACGAGTTATCCATAGGCATAGGAATTAAATTATGTCAATTTACTGTTAATGTAATTCCATTTGGTTTGGTTTGGTTTAGATGTAATATGACATGAACCATTTGACCCATGGGTCTATTTTGTATTTTCGTCCTCAACCCTATTTATGGGGACGTCAAGGAGAAGGAAAACAAGTATTGAGAAATTAGAATTAAACAGGTCAGATTCTCCCTCATAGGTCTAGGTTGGATTCTCCCTTTGAGGTCTAGGTCGAGCTTCCTTCAAAGCTCCATCATTCCATTCCTATTCCCATCATTTCATGTTCAAGAAACAAGAAAACCCTTCCAGCGTCAAGATCCAATATGGAGGGAAGAGAGGAAAGAAGGGTGACTCAATCCATGGCTCGGGAAGAACCTAACACCATCAATCATACCCCCTCCATCATCCACATTGGCATCCACATGTTGTGGTTTAGATTGATGACTTATTGCCCTTTCTGAAAACAGAACCTTGATCAACTCCCACACCATGACCAGGTGCATCAAATACATAAAAGAAGAAACAAAAAACCCATAGACTTCAAGCTGTGTCTCAATAATCATAATAAACTCCCGACAAATTTCTGGTAGTGGTAAACGACTACATCTGAGCTTTCGAAGCTTTAATCTGAAGCCATCCACCACAACAGCATTTGTTCCATGGACTATTGATTTTTGGAGCTCTAGTGGAGAAACAAAACAAGAATTGACAAGTGCCACTTTTTATTCATCAGTGTTATCTTTGATTGCTGTATTGTTTGCAACTTTCTCTACCTGGATTATGGTAGACAATTCATTTTTGTAACCAGTACTGCCTACATGTGTGCCTGTATGAACCAGGATGCCATTAGGCACCCACCCAACATGGAAGGACCTTCCCATGAAAAGTGCAGCATCAACTACATTGCTAGAATGGCTATTGGTGATAGGAGTCCAGTCCAGGTTGAAGCCTTCTACTTTGGTTGCTCTCAGTGGCAAGCTTCTAGTTTGCCGGATCAGAAGAATGTTCCTAGATGGATCCATCTCTAGAGTAATGTTATACTCTAGCATGACTTGTGGTGATTTCCTTAAAGCTGATGGTATTAGTATAACTACAGCCATGCGTGCAACAGAAATTTGAAGAGGCGCACTGCTGCAGGTCTCAACAGTAGAAAAATAAAACAACATCCAAACAAAATGTTCTATCACTCCGAGCATCCCCAAAAAAATTCCATCTATGAATGCATACACACAAGCCAGAATTTATTCAAAATTTCTTTTTTCTTTGCTTCCCGAAATAGAAACCCACTAGGCCAAAAATTCAAATTTGAAGTTCGTGGTCGAACAACATACATGGGATTCAGAAAATTAAACCCCACATCTTCCATTTGACAACTCCCATCTGCACAGGTACTGTGCTCATCCACAGAAAAACAAAGCCACCAAGAAAAAAAATTCAGACGTCCCCAAAATTTTATTTTAAGGATCCCGGCATCCTCTGAAAAATTTCATCTCGAAATGCATACCCCCAATCCGAAATTCCCTCAATTGGGCATTGTTTCTCTGCTTCACGAAACAGAGACCCTTCATCTCGAATTTTTGAGCAGCGGTGCTGCAGCTCAGTCCCTTTGAGCCACATCTACACCTTGAAAAACTCGTTTTGACCTAAAAATAGAGGGAGTTTCCGAAGCTTACCCACAATTGTGTTGAAGATGGTGCCCCATTGGATTGCCGACAGAGAGATTGTGACGGAGAGGTGGTGGCCGGAAGTCCAATCCCACCGAGTTGTTTCCGACGGCGCCGATGGAGCCTCCTCTTCCTTGAGGTGTTCCCGCTGGTGGATTTTTCGTTGCATGGTTTGAGAGGCGTTCTGGTGCCCCTTTTTCCCGTTGCCATTTCTCCTTTTTGCTCTGCGCCATGCCGACTGCCAGATCGAAGGACCCCGATGGAAAGGTGTTGCGGTTTGGTGCCCGTTGAGCTTTCTTCGATGGCGAGAAGCACTTCTTAGGCCTTCTCCGCTGGCCGAATTTATTTGTGTCGCCTGTGGAAGACTTCTGGTTTCTTGTGATTTCCAAAAATCCGTGTCCCCGCTGTCTGATTGCAGAAGGTCTTAGTCCGAAATCTTATTTGTGTCCTTCTACGAGATTTCCATGGTTCCCAGTTTTGGATTTGAGGTCGCACCCAAATCTTCCGCAGGAACTTCGGCCGGTTAAGAAGGCGAAATTTTTGAATTTTCTGGCCCTTGGCCGTTCTGCCTGTCCGAGACAGCTTCTGCTACCTCTTCTGTGCAGCTGTCGTGCTCGGAGATTTGAGAGCGTATGACCTTTTCTGCAGTAGCTCGTGGCTCCCTTGCAGAAATTCCAATGGAAGATTGATACCATGTGGAAGACTCATAGCCTGCGCGTATTTCTCCCAGGTCTTTGCATAGTTTTTTCATTGAATTGCTTACCTTATCCAGAACAATCCATTCTTCTAGGGAAAATGAATAGTCCATTGTGTTTCAGCTCTAATACCAGTTGTTACAGTCCCTGATCTGACACAAGGATTCATTGTTACGGTCCTGGATCTACCACGGGTTATTGTAGGGATACCATGTGGAATTTTAGGGAGACATGGAGAGGAAGATGAAGATCAAGCCAAAGGGAAGCTTAAAAACCCTAGAACTCGTCAAGGAGAGTTCCAAGCCTGTTTAACCTAAAATTAACCTAAAATCAATGCTTGTCTTTCTCATTACTCTTACCCCTTAAATAGTGTTCACCCTATTAGGGTTTAAGATAATATATTACAAAAATACCCTATAAATAAATATTCCAAAAATACCCTTGTGGCCTAAAACTAAAATAAAATTATGTAAATTAAATAAAAATAATTAAATATTAATGTTATTGCATGCATAACACATGATTGTGCCTCTATCAGAGAAGTAAAGACTACAGTCATTGAAGGCTAGTCCAAATAATAAAGCACCCCCCGTTCATGGCCTCCACCAATCACCTTCTTCGTTGCTAGTTCTTGAATACAAGAAGAAGGTGAGAAGGTGATAGAACAATTAATTTCTTTGTTAACTAATTGACATATAACAAATTTAACGGGCACTGAGGAAAAAATAAGACATCAGTTAACTGAAGCATGTGAGTAGCAGAGGAGAATCTCTTCCCAAGAGCTTTGGTTTGAGATCCATCGGTACGGTAATAAACTTTGTTGGCAAGCATGGAGACATGGAATGTAACAGACTCTTGTTGGAAGACAAGCCCAAGCCCACACGACCAAGGATGGCCCACATATCTAAGAGTTTTATAAGATGGGCCACACGACCAAGGAAGGCCCACAAGATGGGCCCAAACACATAAGAAGTAGGATCCACCATGATTTCCACAAGTTGGCATCCTTATCACATAAGTTGGAAGATCAAGAAGGACTCACAAAGGCATCATTATCTTATGGTCACGTCCTAGAAGAGTTCTAGTTTGAGTTATGTTTGTCTTTTATTTATATTGAGTTATTTAATTATGCTAGGACTTATCTTTAAGTGTTAGAGTTTGGGTGTAATTGGGACAAAGGTAGTTTTATTGTAATTGGACTCAACTACCTTCCTCTATTATAAATAGAGGTTCATGTACAATAATTATAATAAGTTAATGAAGTGAATGAACTATTTTTTTTCCATAAATTCAACATAGTATCAGAGCGGGTTTTGTGATTTGACTTGGTCAATCCACAGAGATAATGAGATCCTTTTCTCTAAACCCTAAACCCTAAGTCTAGGTTCGTTATTATTTTTTTCAGTTCGTACACCCGTCGTTTTCTTTGTGTTTTTTACCTCTATACTGAGATTTTCATATTTAAAATTATATATTAACGAAAAGATATTTGATTCTACATTCCAAGGATTTTTTTTCCAATCGAAGTTATCTACAGAGAGAATCAATATTTGAATGAGCGAAGGTCAGATTGCGAAAAGGTTCGAGTAGTAGCAGAAATCTTTAGATACCGAGGTATTTTATGCTATCAAGAACTAGACTTTATATGGAGAAATATATATCAAAAGAAATATCTGTAAGTCTATTCTTTTACCTATTCAACAATTTTTTGATCTGAGTTATCTACAAAGAGAAATCGATATTGGAAGGAGCAAAGGTCAGATTGAAAAAGAGTTTTGAGCACCTGTAGAAAGCTTCAACTTCCGAGGTATTTTATGCTATCAAGAAAGAGACTTTATATGAAGAATTATATATCAAAGAAAGATATATAAGTCTATTTTCTTACCTATTCAACCAATTCAAGGTATGATTTTTTATAAGAAGATAGTGATCTTGAAATAGTCAATGGTCATTCTGGAAAAAAAGGAGAAACAGTACTTAGTTTGGCCAGATGACAGAGACCGATTATTTATCTTATGATAATTATATTTTATGAACTGAAGTTAAAATTTTATTAAATGTATTTAAGTCTAGTTTCAGAAGGAGAAAATTTTATATCAATATGATCTATATTTAAAGATATATTCACATTGGAAGAATCAAAGGTCATGCTGGTATTCTGTTGCATTGCAAAATTCGAATTTAAGCCCATTATTTTGAGTTGATTTATCAGAAAAATATCTCACTTATCCCTGGTTTGAGGGCTTATCTATTCACATCTGTTATTTGGACTTATAGCTATATCTATGATATTTGGTGCAAGCTGGGATCACTGCCATTATCTCCCAACTTGAGAGGGAGAAGTACAAGAAGTACAAGAAGTACAAGAAAAAGGTATTTTATTCCATATGTTGAGGATAAGTTTATGTGACCAAAATATTCAAGAAAGGGGGTGCACAAAAGATGAAGCTTCTGCATCTAGGAAAAAATATTTATATCGATTATGATTATTTCATGGGTCCTTCTACAAGGTTTATTATTTTGGTTCGTGTTATATGTGTTGGAAGATGGTCATGTTACATTACAGCTGCTGGTATTATATCTCTTTGGATGAGACATTATTATTGAAGAAGAGGTGGCCTTAGTACCTTTTCTCATACCATAATTTATTTGACTCTAAAAAATAATCACGGTTGGGACACCATGAGAGTCGGTGCTTGGATTGGGACTCCATGATAAATTTAATTCTCAAAAATATCATGGTTGGGATACCATGAGAGAAGTCCGGATTGGGGATACCATTATAAATAAACCCACTACCCCCTCCCCCCCTCCCTGTAATGGCTTTTATTACTCCTACCATTTGAGAGTTTTTGTCCTGTGGAGGGACACGATGGTGGACACTTCTGAGCAATGCCGATAGACACACTACCTACAGAAGACGGAGTGTTCCCTACATCCAACATTAGGACTGGAGTATGGAGCAATATCTTACCGGCTAGGAGTGATTTTTACTCTCACTTATATTATGCAAGCAGGGCCTCATGGAAGGATGCAACAGCGTGAGGGGGAGTGTTGGAAGATGAAGGCATATTGGAAGATGTGCCATTTTATACAAAAAGATTCTATACATCATTTGCAGCAAGCTGGGAGTTCATGTTGTTTTGTCACCCCCAGCTTAAGGGGGAGTGTTGGAAGATAAGCCCAAGCCCACACGACCAAGGAAAGGCCCCATATCTAAGAGTATTATAAGATGGGCTACACGACCAAGGAAGGCCCACAAGATGGGCCCTAGCACATAAGAAGTATGACCCTCCATGATTACCACAAGCTGACATCCTTATCACATAAGTTGGAAGATCAAGAAGGACTCATAAAGGCATCATTATCTTATGGTCACGTCCTTGAAGAGTTCTAGTTGAGTTATATTTTTATTTTATTTATATTGAGTTATTTAATTATGCTTGGACTTATATTTAAGTATTAGAGTTTGGGTGTAATTGCGTCAAAGGTAGTTTTATTGTAATTGGACTGTACTAAATTCCTTATTATAAATAGAGGTTCTTGTACTTTGATTATAATAAGTTAGTGAAGTCAATGAAGTATTTCTCTTTTCCATAAATTCAACAACTCTTATAACCTATAAGATGCTCGAAGCCCTCTGAGTCGATAATCCAAGATGAAGAGGAGGAAGTGGTAGAAATCATGCCTGAGACAGTGGTAACAGTAGCAGTAGGGGAGGAAAATGTAGATAAAGTCTTCATCTTTTGTAATAGTTCAAAATCATCATCTGAGACAGTCTTCTTTCCTTTCTGCTCGGTGGTTTTTCCTTTATTCATTATAATGTTATTAACCAAGGCCTGATTGACAGTAACCCAATCTAGCTTGCTGTGAAGCTTCCAACAAGTGTCCACTAGATGATTTAATCCACCACAGTGAGTGCACCCCCGGTTATAGTCCTCGATGGACCATAACTAGCTCTACCACGTCTTCCTTTGCCTCCTCTATAATTTCTACCCATGTTCCTATATCATTCAGCCATAAATTAAGGAGTATCCAATCCTTCTATAAATAATATAAACCCAACAAGGGAGAGAGGAAACCAACTGTATCTTAAAATTAAATAATGATTCACTAACCCGAGCCAAAGATGAACCAACTTGAGAGGAAAAAACCAAACCATGCTTAACTAGTATTCATCAACAATCATGCCTCAAATAAAGATTCCACATGCAAGCCCATATCATGTAAGGTAGATCTCATGCCTTTCTTAAACAGGAAATAATCTTAAAGGACCTATCAAATCTCAAGGTAATCTAAAATAGAACCTTAAGCCAAGGGAGAAAGATTGACGCAAAAGCAATCCGAATCCAGCCAATATCATTCCATAATCATGCACTAATTTAAGAAGTTAATTACTCCATGTGTGAGTCCACATCAGTAAAAAAAATTATATCTTTCTTAATTAAGAAAGGAAATAAAATCATGCTCAAAATTATGCTCAAAATCAGCCTCTTTCAAATAAAGGAAACTTTCCTCTTTGAATAGAAATGGCATTCGTACCAAAATAATCACAATCGTTGGCTTCTCTTCTTGCCTTATTTACTTATGGAAGGGAATAAAAAAAAAGGAAAGTGAGATTATACCAAAAAACTCAAGAGATCTCGATTAACTTAAGGATTTCCCAAAGAAGGAACTTTCCTTCTATAACCTTGGCGCCAACTAGCAATGCAAGATCAAATCTTTGACTTTCTTCTTTCAAATAAATTAGGAAAAATATTCCAAAGAATAAATTGATATGGGAAGTCTTCAATTAAAAAAAAAAAAAGAAAAAAAATGCAATAGTTCTTGCTTAAAAAATCTCTCTTTTCGACATGCAATTTTTTGAAGGCGGAAATTTTCATTCTAAAGACAAACGTGCCACCTTGTGTGTCTGAAGAGAGTTGGAATCTCTTTGTAGTTTTCCAGCTACTGGAGCGTAAGAGTGGAAATTTTTCAGAGCAAGGGTTCTTGGGTGGTGACTACCAGTAGGGGAACATCAAGAACAAAAAATCATTTTGCCACTATGATGTATACATGTCTATACTTACATTGAATTTTTTATATGCATGACATTTTAAATTCTTGCACAAATTGGTTTTAATTTGAATAACTAGATTCACCCCCCTCTTGAGTAGCCACCTGGGCCATAAATTGGTATTCAGAGCAGGCTAATAACTTAATTGAACTCAAAATCTCTTTGTTTTTGAAAAAAAAAAAATATCTCAAGATAAATTGCTCCTTCCCAAAGGACAATATGCCAATCATCCACAACTATTTAATGGAACAAATTATGGATATTGGAATGTAAGAATGAAGTTCATACTTAAATCCATGGATTGGGACATTTGGCATGTAATCAAGAATGGACTATTTGAGCTCAAAAATCTTGAAAATGCCATCTCGGTTGCAAAGAAATTTAGTGAACTGATTAGGGAAGACAAGGAGCAACTAAAAAAAACACTCTATGGCCATAAATCTCTTGTAATGTGCCTTAGGACCAACTAGATTCAATATAGTCTTCTCATGTAAGATTATTAAGGAAAATTGGGAAAAACTTGAGGCCTTTTGATTTTCAAGACATCAAGAATTTAGCTCATGGAGAAAAAGGGAGAGAGACCCATAGGCAGAAAACTAGAGGAAGAATGGGTTATGGACTTGATGTCCTAATCCTCCCCCTAAAACTCTATTTATAGATTAATAAAACTAATATATTACAATAATACCCCTGAACTTAGTGTTTATGGTTTAGGGTTTTAACCCTGGAACTTTAACCTAATTACATCAATGCCATCTTTATGAGATGACCCTTTATTTACCATCCTGCCATCATTGTATGTGGGCCTATGGGCCTTCTCCCTGATAGGTGGACCTTGAGTCCGTCTTTTATTTCTCTTGGATATATGGGCCTTCCTTGGTCTTATGGGCTTGGGCCCATCTTCTAACACACTTGGATATGTGGGCCTTCCTTGGTCATGTGGGCTTGGGCCATATCTTCCAACACTCCCCCTCAAGCTGGGGGAGAGATAACAACATGGACTCCCAGCTTGTTGCAAATGATGTATAAAATCTTTTTTTTTTTTTGTATAAAATGGCACATCTTCCAATATGCCTTCATCTTCCAACAAGGTCACAGATGAAGGAACCACTAGAGTAAAAGACTCTAGGATCAACCTCTTGACAGTCTATTATGATGAATTCAAAATGAAACCAGGTGAGTCAATTTCTAAGATAAACTTAAGGTTCACTCATATTATAAATGAGTTTGTTGGAAGATATGTCGGCCTTCTTTGGTCGTGTGGGCTTGGGCCCTTGTTCCAACACTCCCTCTCCAGCTGGAGGTGAGAGAATATCATGAACTCCCAACTTGCCACAAATGGTGTATAGGATATTCTCGTATAAAATGGCAGTCCTCCTTCATATCTTCCAACACTCCCCCTCACGCTGGTGGTCTCTTCCATGAAGCCCAGTTGACATAAGATAAGTGAGAGTAAAATCACTCCAAGCTGTATGATATCACTCCATATTTCAATCATAACCATGCTGGATGTAGGGCACACTCCTATCATTTGTAGGTAGTGGGTCTATACGCGGTACTCAGAAGTGTAATAAAACTCCATATCTGTATCCCAACCCAGGACACCGACTCTTAAGTGGTAGGAGTAATAAATGCCAATTAAGGGAGGTGACGGGTAATTACCTGGAAGATAATATCTTGGGGCCACCTTGGCTTTTCTCATCCAATAGAATATAGCCAATGCTAATAAAAATCAGCACCTAAGAAGTCCTTCAATAATAATGTCTCAAAAAGTGACGCAAAAAATTCGGCTTAAATTCAGATTTTTCAATGCAACAGGATACCATAATGACCTTTGATTCTTCCAATGCGAATATAACCTTAAATATAAATTATATTGATATGAAACTTTCTCCTCATGAAAACAGACTTAAATACCTTTCATCCAAGTATAACTTCTCTTCATAAAATGTTCTTTTATTGAGATATTTAATATGATATATTTCAGTCACTGTAATCAGGCCGAACTAAGTACTCTTTCTCCTTTTTCCAGCATAACCATTGACTCTTACAAGATCAATATCTCTATATAAAAAACTTAGATTGAGAATTGGTTGAATAGGTAAGAAAATAGACTTACAAATATTTGTTTTGATATATAGTTCTTCATATAATTCTCGTTCTTGAGAGCATTAAATAGCTTGGAAGTTGAAGCTTTCTACCGCTGCTCGAACCTGTTTTGCAATCTGAACTTTGCTGCTTCAAATATCAATTTCTCTTTGTACATAACTCCAGTTGCAAAAAAAAAAAAAAAAAAAAAAAAAAACAAATTCCTTGGAAATTAGACTCGAATATCGTTCTGTCAATATATATTATGAAATATGAAAAACTCATTATAAAGGTTAAAACGCAAAGAAAACAACAGGTTTAGGGAGTAAAATGAGAGAAAAAAGATAAAAACGAACCTAAAATACTAGAGATAAGAAAATGATCACATTATCTTTGTGGGTTGATCGAGTCAACACACAGAACATGCTCTAATACCATGTTGAATTTCTGGAAAAGAGAAAAATTTCATTGACTTGATGTAATCAAAGCACATGAACCCCTATTTATAAAAGAGGAAAGTAGTAGCATCCAATTACAATTAAACTACCCTTGTCTCAATTACACCCAAACTCCTACACTTAAAGATAAGTCCTAGAATAATTAAATAACTCAACTTAAATAGAAGACTAACATAACTAAAACACCTTTAAACTGAAACTCTTCTGTGATACTTGCTTTCATAATAGTTTTGTGTCTATAAGACTTCTTATTGTGTAGGACTCATCATGCAATCATTGTATGGGCCTGGGGCCTTCTCCTTGGTCTATGAGCCTTGAGCCCATCTTCCACATCTCTTGGATGTGTGGGCCTTCCTTGGTCTTATGGTCTTGGGGTCATCTTCCAACACATTTGGATATGTGACCTTCCATGGTCGTGTGGGCAAGACCATACCGCCTCTTTACTGGCTTCGGTCACGATGACATATTCTGTCTCAATAGTTGATAACTTGCATAATTTAGTATATTTTATCACTTCTTAACTTTAAATTTAGTCTAGTTTTATTTATTTTTATCGGTTTTAGGCTTCACTGCTGTCATTCAATTTTATTTCAAATTTGAAGAAAAGAAAGATTCAAAGTTCACACGTGCTATTTAAGAGATAAATATCAAGTTGACTTGATCTTTGAAAGATTACTTGGGGGGGGTTTAGAGATTTATGTTGGTGGTTTTGGATTTGTGAGAGTTTCACGTCTTTTGGTTGTTAAATTTGACAGGGTATCCTCCGTCATGTTTTTTGACAGAGCCTATCATGGTTTCCCAAACGTGATATTTTTTGACAGGGTATCCTCCGTCATGGTTTCCCAACCGTGATATTTTTTTTTTTTGATAGGGCCCGTTATGGTTTTCCAACCGTCATATTTTTTGATAGGGTATCCTTCGTCATGGTTTCCCAACCATGATATTTTTTTGACGAGGTAAAATAAATGATGATATGAGGCCACCTCTTCTTCAATAATATTGTCTCCAAAGAGACATAATAGTAGCAGATGTATATAACACGACCATCTTCCAACACATATTACACGTACCAAATAATAAACTTTGTAAAAGAACCCGTGGAAATAATCCGATATAAAAATTTCTTATTAGATGCACAAGCTTTATCTTTTGTGCTCCCCCTTTCTTGAATATTTTGGTCACATAAACTTATTCACAACATATGAAATAAAATACCTTTTTCTTTTACTTCTTCTACTTCTCCCCCTCAAGCTGGGAGGTAATGGCAGTGATCCCAGCTTGATCCAAATATCATAGATGTAGCAATAGGCACAAATAACAGATATGTATAAATAAGCCATCAAACCAGGGAGAAGTACGATATTTTCTTGATATATCAACTCAAAAAGTGACACAAAATAATCGGCTTAAATTCGGATTTTCAATGTAACAGAATACCATTATGACCTTTGATTCTTCCAATGTGAATATTTCTTTTAAATATAGATCAGATTAACATAAAATTTTCTTATTATGAAAGTAGACTTAAATAAATTTCATCCAAGTATAACTTATATTCATAAAATATAATTATCAGAAGATAAATAATCTGATAGATTTCGGTCTATGTCATCTGGCCGAACTAAGTACTGTTTCTCCTTTTTTTCCAGAATGACCATCGACTCTTCCAAGAACAATATCTCCTTATAAAAAAATTATACCAAGATTTGATTCAATATTTAAGAAAATAGACTTACATATATTTCTTTTGATATATAATTCTCCATATAAAGTGTTGTGGACTCAATAACACACCGAGTCACGCAACGAAGAAGACAACAACAACTCACTCAATAAGATTTAATTCTTATATTTCTTTGAGTAGGATTTATTTCTTATATTGTTTTAAGTAGGAGTTATTTCTTATATTGTTTTAAGTAGGAGTTATTTCTAATTACTTTATATGTAAGGGCATTATGGGGAATTATTGTAACCCTAACCCTAAAACTCCTTGACGTGACCTATTTAAGGGAAAGGTATGAATGAAATAGGTAAGCTTTGAGATTTTTGAATAACCTAGTCTAAACAGGTTGAGATCACCTCTTGGTCTCGAGTTTAGGGTTTACTCCAAAAATCCAACCTATCCTTCACCCTCCATTGCCATCCATCTTCACCCAAATTCATCCCTCATCATCCATACTAAGAAAAGGAGCTTCCTGCCCCTTTTCCGAGCCAAAAGAGAGGATCTTGTCTCATCACCAGCATCAACAAGAAGTTGGATTCCATTCTCTCTTGACGAGCAGCAAAGGAGGAATAATTCTGGTTCTTTCATGTGAAGGGTTATAGCAACTCTTCTTGCTGGGAATTCATCACGAAAATAGAGCAAGGACAGCCATCAACGTGAGCCAAGGCTGCCCCATCAAGCTAGGTCTTCAAGTCCTAGAACGAGCTGCATCAAATCAGGGTTGAAACCCTGATTAACGTGAGCAAAACAGGTATTTCTCCATTCTTTCTCCACCTGAATTACTTCCATTCTAGCTATAACTTGAGCACTAGAATGAGATCATAAAAAGGGAGACTGATCACTGGTGGAAGAGTACCCAAAGAAGGGACCTTTAACCCTCCTTACAGAATCCAACAACTCAGTACCAGTGCTGGATTCACAACTCCCACGCCGTGTTACTCGATCCATGACTCGGGACCGTAGAATTACATATATTTCTTTTGATATGTAATTCTCCATATAAAGTCTCTTTCTTGATAGCATAACAGACCTCGGAATTTGAGGCTTTCTACTACCTCTCAAATCTCTTTTTCAATCTGACCTTTACTGCTTTAAATATCGATTTCTCTTTGTAGATAACCAGGATAAAAAATTGGTTGAATACCTAAAAGAATAGACTTACAAATATTTATTTTGATATATATTTCTCCATATAAAGTCTAATTCTTGATAGCAAAAAATACCACAGAATCTGAAGATTTCTGCTATTGCTCGAACCTTTTTGCAATCTAACCTTCGCTCATTCAAATATCTACATCTCTCTGTAGATAACTCCGATTGGAACAAATAATTTTTATTTGGAAAGTAGACTCAAATATATTTCCTTCAATAACTACAACTTATGGGTATAGGGAGTGAAAAAAATAACTACTAACCTATACTTAGGGTTTAGGGTTTAGAGAAAAGGATCACATTACCTCCGTGATTGACCAAGTGAACTCACAGATCCTGCTCTGATACCAAGTTGAACTTATGGAAAAGTGAAATACTTCATTGAAATTAATAACTTGTTGTAATCAGAGTACATGAACCTCTATTTATAATAGAGGAAGGAAGTAGAGTCCAATTACAATAAAACTACCCTTGTCCCAATTACACCCAAACTCTAACATTTAAAGATAAGTCCTAACATAATTAAATAACTCAATATAGATAAAAGACAAACATAACTCAAAATAAAAATCTTCTTTGAAGTGACCATAAGATAAGATACTTTTTTGAGTCCTTCTTGATCTTCCAATTGATGTGATAAGGATGCAAGCTCATGGTAATCATTGTGGGTCCTACTTCTTATGGGCTTGGGCCCATCTTGTGGGCCTTCCTTGGTCGTGTGACCCATATTATAATAATCTTAGATATGTGGGCCTTCCTTGGTGGTGTGGGATTGAGCTTATCTTCCAACAATTCATAAAAAATTATGGGCCGTTAGCTGCACCATTGACAAGCCTCCTCAAGAAAAATTCCTTTATTTGGAATGACCAGGCCACACTGTCCTTCACAGTTCTCAAATTAGCTTTTGTATCCGCATCAATTCTGCAACTTCCAAATTTTGATGAATTATTTGAGGTCGAGTGTGACGCATCCGGTGGGGGCATTGGGGCCATTCTACAATAGAATTTTGATTCCATAGCTTATTTTAGTAGACAATTGGCAGAACAACATCACAAGTTGGCAGCATAAGAACGTGAATTAATTGTGTTGGCCAAAGTTGTCCAACACTGGCGACCTTACTTATGGGGCCGTGCATTTCTTATTCGCACTGATCATTACAATCTTTAATATTTAATGGAGTAGTGCCTCATGACTTCTCCTCAACAACACTGGATTAGTAAATTGATGGGGATCAAATTTTTAGTGGAATACCACGTCAGGTGGTTAAAAAAAGTGGTTGACGCCTTGTCACGACGTTTGGAGAACCCCGCCGCTGTTCTATGCCATCAGTTAGCCTCGTTTTCTTCTCTTAGACCTGGATAAGGAGGAAAATACTAGCGATCCGGTCCTACAAAATCTGCACACAAAAATAACAGAGGGGGCAATGGACTCTAGGTGGTCAATTTAGGATTCACTTATTTGTTACAAATTAAGCTTATATGTATCCCACAGTTCCTAGTTGGTTTCAGCCATCCTCTCTGCCTACCATGACAACACTCATGAAGACATACAGAAAACCTTGCATCGCATTCGAGCAGATTTCTATTGGCAGGCTATGAAGACCTCCATTGCAGCATATGTCATAGCCTGCCAGGTATGTCAAAGCAACAAGGCCGAACACTTAAGTCCAATGGGTCTTCTGTAGCCTGTCGCACTCCCTACACAAGTTTGGGCTGATATCTCTATGGATTTCATCGAAGGCCATCCACAGTCATCAGGAAAATCGGTATTATTTGTGGTGGTGGATAGGTTCATCAAGTATGCTCACTTTATTCCCATGGCACACCCATATACTGCATCCAGAGTGACACAAAAATTTCTCGAGCATGTTGTCCATTTACATGGCATTCCAGAATCGATTGTCAGTGATCGTGATGCGGTCTTTACTAACACTTTTTGGCGGGAACTTTTTTGTCTATGCAGCACCAAGCTGAAATTTTCATCTTCCTATCATCCTCAAACAGACGGCCAAACCGAGGTGGTTAACCGCACCGTGGAGATCTATCTTCGATGCCTTGTGGACGATCGTCCTAGAAACTGGGTTCAATGGCTACCGTGGGCTGAATATTGTTACAATACTTCCTTCCGCACAACCTTGCAGTCTACTCCCTTCCGATTTCTATATGGAAGAGTTCCTCCTCGGGTTCTCTCTTATACTCCGGGCTCAACCCGAGTGGACTCTATTGATTAGGCATTCATTGAACGGGACCAGGGGCTACAAAATATTTTGGATTGCCACCTCAAGGCATAAGTTCTTATGAAGGACTTCGATGACAAGGGGCACATGAATGTATCATACAAGGAAGGGGACTATGTTTGGTTATGCCTCCAACCTCACCAACAACACTCAATTGCTGGGCATCAACGTCATAAACTTTCCACAAAGTACTTTGGGCCTTTCTCTATTATTCGGCGAGTGGGGCCAGTCGCCTATCAACTGAAAATTCCCTCCACGTCCAAGCTTCATGAAGTGTTTCATGTCTCCCTACTGAAACCCTTTCAGGGCTCCCATGGACAATGGAATGGTTATTCTTACTCTGGCCATGATATTATGTGCCCACCTTATTCATGACCAATGGGAGATTCGAGTCCAATGGAAGGACACTAAACCAGTAGCTACTACATGAGAACAGTTGGACAACTTCAAGCAGGTCTACCCAACTCACGAACTTGAGGACAAACTCTTTCTCCAAGGGGGGCAAATGTTGAGGACTCAATACCTACCGAGTCACCCAAAGGAGGTGCCACTGACTCACTGATTTAATTACTTTTAGTTTCATATTTTATATTATTTTTAAGTATATTTTTCATTAAGTGTTTAAGGCAAGATGACACAGGGGCAAAGTTTTAATTATTAAACCCTAAACTCTATTTGCGTCAAACCCTATTTAGAGGGCAGAGGAATGAAGAGAAGACAAATCTGATTTTTAGGTTAAAAAGGGTTAAGATTTCTCCTTGACGAGCTCTACGGTTTGGAGTTCTCCTTGACGAGCTCTAGGTCCAGGTTCCCTCTTGAATATGATTTATCTCCCACCCCTTTCTGATCTCTATTGTTCTCTACAACCTTATCGAGAGAGAAGAGGCTCAATTTCTGATTTTCCATGAACAACAAGAGGCTAAAAATCCTCTCTTTTAATGAAGAGCAAGAGTCTCAACCACTCATCTGAGACCAGCAAGGGAGGCCAGTAATCTCCCTTTTCTGAGTTCCATAAGAGGTTCCTATACCTCTTACCGAGAACAACAACACCTACCAGTGTTGAACTCGTCTTCCACACTCTGGATTCACCACTCCCACGCCGAGTTACTAGATCCATGGCTAGGGACCATAACATTTTCTCATCACTTTACTATAAAACTACGATACTGTGCCCCAGCATTTTTGCACCGATCAAGTTTTTGGTGTCGTTGTCGAGTATTGATTTCTTCTAATTTTTGCCAATATCGATACAAAGTAATCTTGGTTTTAATTTATAATTTTATTTTATTTATTTATTTTTCTCCAGGTGTGTTTTTGACGTTGGATAATCTGTGCTAGAACTTGTGGCATTAGTCCTTTTGATCCGGAGATGGAAAGAACTCTTAGATCACAAAGAAAGAAGAAAGTACTAGCCATGGCTGATGGACAACATGATGCACAACCATACACTGTTGGAAGATAAGCTCAAGCCCACACGACCAAGGAAGGCCCAAATATCTAAGATTATTATAAGATGGGTCACATGACCAAGGAAGACCCACAAGAAGGACCCAAGCCCATAAGATGTAGGACCTACAATGATTACCATGAGCTGACATCCTTATCACATCAGTTGGAAGATCAAGATCAAGAAGGACTCCTAGTTCTACTCAAGTTAGTATTCTAGTTGTTCAGATAGACTTACTTAAATTAAAGAGTTAGAGTTGTAATGTAATTAGGATTGAATGATAAGTTGTATAAGGACTCTACATCCTCCTCTACTATAAAATAGAGATTCATGTACTCTGATTACAACAAGTTATTGATGTCAATGAAGTATTTTACTTTACCATAAATTCAACATGGTATCAAAACAGGTTCTGTGAGTTGACTTGGTCAACTCACGGAGGTAATGTGGTCCTTTTCTCTAAACCCTAAACCCTATGTCTAGGTTCGTAGTTTTTTTAGTCCCTACACTCGTAGTTTCCTTTGCATTTGTTTACCTTCATAAGGAGTTTTTAATATTTCAAATTATATATTTATGGAAAGATATTTGGGTCTACTTTCAAAAGAAGAATGATTTGTTCCAATCTGAGTTATATACAGAAAGTTATTGATATTTGAATGAGAGAAGGTCAGATTGCAAAATGGTTCGAGCAGCAGCAAAAATCTTCAGATTCTGAGGTATTTTTTGCTATCAAGACCTAGACTTTATATGCAAAAATATATATCAAAAGAAAGATCTGTAAGTCTATTCTTTTACCTATTCAACCAATTTTTTATTTGAGTTATCTACAAAGAGAAATCGATATTTGAAATAGTAAAGGTCAGATTTAAAATGAGGTTCGAGCGGTAGCAGAAAGACTCTAATTCTGAGATATTTTATGCTATCAAGAAAAAGACTTTATATAGAGAATTATATATAAAAAGAAATATCTGTAAGTCTATTTTCTTACATATTCAACCAATTATCGGTATAATTTTTCTATAAGGAGATATTGATCTTGGAATAGTCAATGGGCATTCTGGAAAAACATGAGAAACAAAATTTAGTTTGGCCATATGATAGAGACCGAAACCTATCAGATTATTTATCTTCTGATAATTATATTTTATGATGAAATTTATTTAAGTCTAGTTTCAGATGAAGAAAAATTTCATGTCAATCTGATCTATTTAAAGATATATTCGCATTGGAAGAATAAAAGGTCATGCTGGTATTCTATTGTATTGAAAAATCCGAATTTATGCCAATTGTTTTGCGTCACTTTTTGAGTTGATCAGGAAAATATCTCACTTCTCCCTGATTTGAGGGCTTATTTATAAATCTCTGTTATTTGGGTTTATTTCTACATCTATGATATTTGGTTCAAGCTGGGATCATTGTCATTACCTCCCAGCTTGAGGGGGAGAAGTAGAAGAAGAACAAGAAAGAGGTATTTTATTCGTTATGTTGTGGATAAGTTTATGTGACCAAAATATTCAAGAAAGGGGGAGCACAAAAGATAAAGCTTGTGCATCAAAGAAGAAATTTTTATATCGGATTATTTCATGGGTTCTTGGACAAACTTTACTATTTGGTTCGTGTTATATGTGTTGGAAGATGGTCGTGTTATATTGAGCTACAACTATTATGTCTCTTTGGGGACATTATTTCTTGGGTTCTCTTTTGTGTTATATACCACATTGGGAAACCATGACACAGGGGCAGAGTTTTAATTATTAAACCCTAAACTCTATTTGCGTCAAACCCTATTTAGAGGGCAGAGGAATGAAGAGAAGACAAATCTGATTTTTAGGTTAAAAAGGGTTAAGATTTCTCCTTGACGAGCTCTACGGTTTGGAGTTCTCCTTGACGAACTCTAGGTCCAGGTTCCCTCTTGAATATGATTTATCTCCCACCCCTTTCTGATCTCTATTGTTCTCTACAACCTTATCGAGAGAGAAGAGGCTCAATTTCTGATTTTCCATGAACAACAAGAGGCTAAAAATCCTCTCTTTTAATGAAGAGCAAGAGTCTCAACCACTCATCTGAGACCAGCAAGGGAGGCCAGTAATCTCCCTTTTCTGAGTTCCATAAGAGGTTCCTATACCTCTTACCGAGAACAACAACACCTAACAGTGTTGAACTCGTCTTCCACACTTTGGATTCACCACTCCCACGCCGAGTTACTAGATCCATGGCTAGGGACTATAACATTTTCTCATCACTTTACTATAAAACTATGATACTGTGCCCCTGCAGTTTTGCACCGATCAAGTTTTTGGTGTCGTTGTCGAGTATTGATTTCTTCTAATTTTTGCAAATATCGATACAAAGTAATCTTGGTTTTAATTTATAATTTTATTTTATTTATTTATTTTTCTCCAGGTGTGTTTTTGACGTTGGATGATCTGTGCTAGAACTTGTGACATTAGTCCTTTTGATCCGGAGATGGAAAGAACTCTTAGATCACAAAGAAAGAAGAAAGTACTAGCCATGGCTGATGCACAACATGATGCACAACCATACACTGTTGGAAGATAAGCTCAAGCCCACACGACCAAGGAAGGCCCAAATATCTAAGATTATTATAAGATGGGTCACATGACCAAGGAAGACCCACAAGAAGGACCCAAGCCCATAAGATGTAGGACCTACAATGATTACCATGAGCTGACATCCTTATCACATCAGTTGGAAGATCAAGATCAAGAAGGACTCCTAGTTCTACTCAAGTTAGTATTCTAGTTGTTCAGATAGACTTACTTAAATTGAAGAGTTAGAGTTGTAATGTAATTAGGATTGAATGATAAGTTGTATAAGGACTCTACATCCTCCTCTACTATAAAATAGAGATTCATGTACTCTGATTACAACAAGTTATTGATGTCAATGAAGTATTTTACTTTACCATAAATTCAACATGGTATCAAAACAGGTTCTGTGAGTTGACTTGGTCAACTCACGGAGGTAATGTGGTCCTTTTCTCTAAACCCTAAACCCTATGTCTAGGTTCGTAGTTTTTTTAGTCCCTACACCCGTAGTTTCCTTTGCATTTGTTTACCTTCATAAGGAGTTTTTAATATTTCAAATTATATATTTATGGAAAGATATTTGAGTCTACTTTCAAAAGTAGAATGATTTGTTCCAATCTGAGTTATATACAGAAAGTTATTGATATTTGAATGAGAGAAGGTCAGATTGCAAAATGGTTCGAGCAGCAGCAAAAATCTTCAGATTCCGAGGTATTTTTTGCTATCAAGACCTAGACTTTATATGCAAAAATATATATCAAAAGAAAGATCTGTAAGTCTATTCTTTTACCTATTCAACCAATTTTTTATTTGAGTTATCTACAAAGAGAAATCGATATTTGAAATAGTAAAGGTCAGATTTAAAATGAGGTTCGAGCGGCAGCAGAAAGACTCTAATTCTAAGATATTTTATGCTATCAAGAAAAAGACTTTATATAGAGAATTATATATAAAAAGAAATATCTGTAAGTCTATTTTCTTACATATTCAACCAATTATCGGTATAATTTTTCTATAAGGAGATATTGATCTTGGAATAGTCAATGGGCATTCTGGAAAAACATGAGAAACAAAATTTAGTTTGGCCATATGATAGAGACCGAAACCTATCAGATTATTTATCTTTTGATAATTATATTTTATGATGAAATTTATTTAAGTCTAGTTTCAGATGAAGAAAAATTTCATGTCAATCTGATCTATTTAAAGATATATTCGCATTGGAAGAATAAAAGGTCATGCTGGTATTCTGTTGTATTGAAAAATCCGAATTTATGCCAATTGTTTTGCGTCACTTTTTGAGTTGATCAGGAAAATATCTCACTTCTCCCTGATTTGAGGGCTTATTTATAAATCTCTGTTATTTGGGTTTATTTCTACATCTATGATATTTGGTTCAAGCTGGGATCATTGTCATTACCTCCCAGCTTGAGGGGGAGAAGTAGAAGAAGAACAAGAAAGAGGTATTTTATTCCTTATGTTGTGGATAAGTTTATGTGACCAAAATATTCAAGAAAGGGGGAGCACAAAAGATAAAGCTTGTGCATCAAAGAAGAAATTTTTATATCGGATTATTTCATGGGTTCTTTGACAAACTTTACTATTTGGTTCGTGTTATATGTGTTGGAAGATGGTCGTGTTATATTGAACTGCAGCTATTATGTCTCTTTGGGGACATTATTTCTTGGGTTCTCTTTTGTGTTATATATCACATTGGGAAACCATGACAGAGAAACTTATTATTACATCTATGTTATCCTTGAAACCCCCCCCCCCCCCCCCCCCCCCCCCCCCCCCATTTAATGGCTTTTATGTCTCTTACTACTTGAGAGTCGTTGTCCTGTGGAGGGACACGGTGGTGGATACTTTAGAGCAATGCCGATAGACACATTACCGATAGCAGTGGAGTGTGCCCTACATCCAGCATTAGGACTGGAGTATGAAGAAATGGCTTACCAGCTAGGAGTGATTTTTACTCTCACTTATAATGCCGCAGGGCCTCATGGGAGGATGCAACAGCATGAGGGGAAGTATTGGACAATGAAGGCATATTGGAAGATGTGCCATTTTATACAAAAATATTTTATACATCATTTGCAGCAAGTTGGGAGTTCATGTTGTTCTCTCACCCCCAATTTGAGGGGAAGTGTTGGAAGATAAGTTCAAGCCCACACGACCATGGAAGGCCCACATATCTAAGATTATTATAAGATGGGCCACATGACCAAGGAAGGCCCAAGCCCATAAGAAGTAGGACCTACAATGATTACCATGAGCTGACATCCTTATCACATCAGTTGGAAGATCAAGAAGGACTCCTAGTTCTACTCAAGTTAGTCTTATAGTTGTTTAGATAGACTTACTTAAATTAGACTTATTTAAATTGAAGAGTTAGAGTTGTAATGTAATTAGGATTGAATGATAAGTTGTATAAGGACTCTACATCCTCCTCTACTATAAAATAGAGGTTCATGTACTCTGATTAGAACAAATTATTGATGTCAATGAAGTATTTCACTTTGCCATAAATTCAACACACACCTTTGAAGGATTATGTACGACCAGTTGTGAATGACAAGTACTCGGGTATAAAACGCCATACCATTAATGCCAACAATTTTGAGCTCAAACCAGCCTTAATCAATGTTCCAATGTGGAACCCACCATGACGTCGGCCAAGAGGAGTCCCCACATGAGTTGGAATGAGCTGGAGTATATTAGAAGATTTGAGGATCAAGTGGGACCCACAAGATATAACACGAGATGGTATCTTTCCCAAACATGTGTTGGAAAGATTTTCATATCTTCCTTGATTTATAGGATTGATTATCTTCCTTAGATTAATGTATTGTAAGGGAAAGTAGGAATCCTAATTGATTAAGGATTTTTCCTAATTATGTAATTGGAATAGTATAAATAGAGGACCTTGGTGGACATTTAGATCATCAAGTTCTTCTTTTCTCTCATTCACGTGAAAGAAGCTTTTCTCTTCTCTTCTCTTTAGTTTTTTCTTCTTCTCCTCTCTCTATCCGAGAGCTCTCTTTTCCTTTTCTCTTTTTCTCTTCTCTCTCCCTTGTTTGAGTTATTATTCATGGGGTCATAAATTCAACATGGTGTTAGAGCAACCAATTTAGGATCCCCATGTCACAGGAATTCTCTAAGAAGATATGATCATAGAAGGCTCTTAATGAAGCAAGATTGATGCTCATGAGATAAGTTTTTTTATGTTTACGATATTATTGATTTATGCTATTGGTTTTTTGATATTAAAAGGATGGTTTAGAGATGTTTTTATGAATTTCTTGAACTCATGAAGTTGTGGAAATATTTTTCATCTTGGATTAGATGAAGTCATCGAGGAAGTTTTTGTCGATTTGAAATTTTGTTGACCGAGACCAGTTTATGATGATATTTTTGAATAAAGAGTTATAAATCCTCGGCAACGAGATTCCTAGATCAAGAAGAATGATATTGAACCTTTTATGAGTGATTATTCAAAAAAAAATTTCTTTCAGAAATATGATTATTTAGCTTTTATGATAAAAGCCTCACCAATACCTAATTTGGTTAAAGACCTATACTTGGTTTTTTAACTAGTAGTTGATTAAAGATTTTTTTTTGTTTGCCTATTATGGCTGAAAAATACATGGGTCACAAGAGTGATATACTCAAAATTACTAATGTACCCTTGCAAGGGGTATTGAATTTTATGAGCTGGTCCACATCGGTTCACCGATTTCTTATAACAAAAGACCTCCATGGTCATCTCACCACCCGTGGACCATCTATTGATGAAGATGATATTTTTTACAACAAGTGGTTGAAGAATGATACTTTGGTGATTAGTTGGCTTATAAACAACATGGAAGAACATGTCTCCTATAATGTTATTCATCTTGATATAGTTGAACAAATTTGGGAGACATGTACTAAGCTGTATTCTAGCTCCGACAACTTACACATGACATATGATATTCTCCAAAGAATGCTTACCACTAAGCAAAGAGATAATATCCATGAATATTTGGCTCGGTTTAGAGGGCTTCTTCAAGAATGGAAAATAGCCTGACCTACCTCGACGGATATCTCTGTCCAAAACAAACAAAAAGTAGCCTTAGTCATGGCCATATATCTTGACAACATCAAACCGTATCTTGAAGTTGCTAAGAGTCAACTTCTTAGCGCTTCCACGATTCCCACGTTTGATGATGTATGTGCCACATTACTTCGTCTTCCAGACACTTCCTCATCTACTCTTACAATGCCATCCTGTATGTACTCCGAGCATAGGGGACCATCAGTTGATTGTGGCCGAGGCCGTGGCAGCTATTCTTGAGGAGGACGAGGAAGAGGTGGAAGGAATGTGTATGGCAGAACAGATTGGAAAGAATGCACTAAGTGTGGGAAATCTGGCCACACTATAGATACGTGCTATTCAGACAAAGAATGGACTAAGTGTGGGAAACCTGGCTACACTATAGATAGGTGCTTTTCAGACAAGAATACAACTTCTGCAGAAGATATGGCCACATTGCAGATATATGTTATAAGAAGGCTAATCAAGTCTTATTAAGTGCCACAAAGAAGGAACAACCTACCACATCAACAAAACAGAAAACCTTTAATAACGTTGACTATGAGTTATTTCAGAAAATGAAAACACTACTGGGTTCTGTTCTAAGCTCATCCTCACTGCTGCTACTACCACTACTTCAGGTATGCTATATGCCTACTCTTCATCTTGGATAATTGACTCGAGGGCCTCTGAGCATCTCACAGGTAAGAAAAATTTACTAAACTCATTGTCTCCTTGTCTTTCACAAAAAATAGTTACCATAGCTAACAGTTCGCAAAGGGAAAGGTTCCACTTCTGTTACACCATCACTTCCACTCACTGATATTTTTGTTCCTACCTTCCCTTTAAAACTTTTATCAGTTAGTCAACTCACTAAACATTTTAATTGCTCTATCACCTTCTCACCCACTTTATGTGTTTTTCAAAATCTCATATTGAAGCAGATGATTGGTGGAGACCGTAAACAAGGGGGGTTCTTCTACCTAGATGTGCCAAAAAATAAATACCGTTTCCACTAGTGAAACTGACACCAAGTTATGGCATAACCAATTGGGACATTTTTTTGCACAATCTCTTCATCATATCTTTCCTACTTTTAATTGCTCTGTCAAATGAGTAAACATCAGAGGACTACATACTCACCTCGTCCATAGGTTACTCCTTTTGCCTTAATTCATAATGATGTATAGTGACTCTTCAGCATCTCAAATATTTCTCAAATCAAATATTTTATCACATTTATTGATGATTTCACTCATACCACTTGGTTATTTCTATTGAAAGAGCATTCTGAAATACCATTGATTTTTAAATCTTTTCATGCTATGGTACTCACTCTATTTGGTCAGAAAATTCAAATACGTAGGTTGAATAATGCCAAAGAATACGTCTCCAAAGACCTTAACCCTTTTTTTCAAAAAAATGACATTATTCATCAAATCTCATGTGCCTACACCCCTCAACAAAATGGTGTAGCCGAACAGAAGAATCGTCATATTCTTTAGGTAGCTCGCAGTTTACTATATGCCATGAAAGTTCCATACTTTTATTAGCCGCATGTTTTCTTATTAACCGGTTACCATCTTCTGTTCTTGGTAAAAAATCCCCTTACTCTCTATTATTACCTCATGATGATCCTTTTTCACTACCATTGAAAGTCTTTGGGTGTCAATGTTTTGTTCATGTTTCCTCCCCAACACACAGTAAACTTGTTCCAAAATCTATCAAGTGTATCTTTCTGAGATACTCTGGCAGCCAAAAGGGTTATGTTTGCTAAAATCCCACTCTTCAGTGTTTACTTGTGTTCCGATATGTCACATTTTTTGAAATCTCTCCATATTATTCTGACAATGCTCCTCCAGGTCTATCTTCAGTACTAGGTTCATCTAGGCCGGTTGTGCCCCGTGCTACATAAATGACTTAGCCCCTAGATACACTACCTAACACCACACCCATTGAGTTTACGGATCCACCCGAGGTATGTCTATCTTCTCCAGTTATTTTTGGCCCACAATATGATTCTCATCCTATTTCCCTCAGAAAAGAATCCCGATCATGCACCATGCCCTCTACTTCTCATCCCATTACAAATTTTGTGTCTCATCATCGTTTGTCCCCTATATGTTGTCAATTCTCTCAACTATTTCCTTCATGTCTGTACCACAGTCTTGTCAGAAAGCTCTTAAACATCCAGGGTGGAAGGTGGCAATGGATGAAGAAATGTAGACACTATATGAAAATTAGACATGGGCTCTAGTACGCTTCCTTTTGACAAGAAATCATTTGGTTGCAAATGGGTTTTTACTGTGAAACACAATCCAGATGTATTCATGGCTCACCTAAATGCTTGCCTAGTTGCCAAAGGATATACACAAAGTTATGGCTTTGATTATGAGGAAACATTGTCGCCAGTGGCAAAAATGAACTTGGTACGTGTCTTATTATCTCTGGCAGCTAACTCTTCCTGGCAGGTATACCAACCGGATGTAAAAAAAGCTTTCCTTAATGGGGATATAAAAGAGGAAATTTATATGCAACAACCTTTTGGAAATGTTGTTGAGGTGGAGTCCGTATGTCGACTACAAAAATCCCTCTATGGTCTGAAGCAATCCCCTCGTGCATGGTTTGAAAATTTTAGCCAAGCACTCATACTTGCTGGATTTCACAGATTCTTTGGAGATCACTCCGTATTTATTAGACACACTGAAGGGCAAGGTAATTTTGACAGTATATGTTGATGATATCATTATAACCGATAGTGATTCCGAGGGCATCCAAAAAACAAAAGAAAGGATATGTGCTGAATTCAAGACAATGCATCTCAGCCTACTCAAATATTTTTTGGGAATTGAAGTACTACAATCCAGACATGGCATTATATTATCTCAAAGGAAGTATGTCCTTGATCTATTGGAGGAGACCGAAATGATGGGATGCAGACCAACAAAAACTCCTATGGACCAAAATATAAAATTATGTGCAAGTACTGAAGAAGAAGTAGACATCAGAAATAATCAAAGATTGGTGGGAAGACTTATTTACCTCTACGTAATGAGGCCAGATATTTCATATACAGTCAGTGTGGTAAGGCAATATATGCACAACCCACAAATCAGTCATTGGCGAGCTCTAGAAAGGATATTGCGATATCTAAAAGGAGCACTAGGAAGAGGATTTCTCTATAAAGATCATGGTAACTTCAACATCAAAGGATTCTTAGATGCAGATTGGGCCAAATCCCCGAATGATAGAAAATCTTACTTTGGATATTGTACGATGGTTGGAAGGAACTTGGTTACATGGAGGAATAAGAAACAGAAAGTAGTTGCACGATCTAGTGCAGAAGTGGAATACGGAGCCATGACCCACACGGTTGGTGAACTCCTATGGATCAGATCCCTTCTTATTGAAATGGGATTCTAAAAAGAAGCACCTATGGACTTATATTGTGATAATCAGGTCGCAATACACATCACATCGAATCTAGTCTTCCATGAAAGAATGAAGCGTATTGAAATAGAATATCACTTCATACGGGAAAAATTCACTGTAGGCATCTTATCTCTCATGCATATATCCTCGCAAAACCAGGTTGCAAACATCCTCACCAAACTAGTCACTCAAAATTTTTTGACCACCATATACTGCAAGCTGGTCATCTACAATGTTTTCTCACCCCCAGCTTGAGAGGGAGTGTTACAATGTGGGACCCACCATTACATGCAACCATGGTGGGACCCACCGTGATGTCAGCAAGAGGAGTCACCACATGAGCTAGAGTGAGCTGGAGTACGTTAGAAGGTTTGAGGTTAAAGTGGGACCCACAAGATATACCACGACCTGGTATCATTCTCAAATATGTGTTGGGAAGATTTGCATATCTTCCTTGATTTATATGATTGATTATCTTCCTTAGATTGATGTATTATAAGGGAAAGTAGGAATCCTAATCGATTAAAGAGTTTCCCTAATTATGTAATTGGAATAGTATAAATAGAGGACCTGGTGGATGTCTAGATCATCAAGTTCTCCTCTTCTCTCATTCACATGAAAGAAGCTCTTTTCTTCTCTTCTCTTTAATTTTTTCCTCTTCTCCTCTCTCTACTCGAGAGCTCTCTTTTCCTTTTCTCTTTTTCTCTTCTCTCTCCCCTTGCTCGAGTTATTATTCATGGGGTCTTAAATTCAACAATCAGCATGATGCAACAAGCCCAATTCAGCGAATCGCCATTGGATGATCCCAATATTCATTTGGTGATGTTCTTTGAGATTTGTGACACTGTAAAGATCAAGCGTGTTACTATAGACACCATTAGACTGAGATTATTTCCTTTTTCCTTGAGGGACAAGGAAATAGGTTGGTTACAATCTCTATAACCGGGAAGCATCACTAGTTGGCAGGACATGGCTGAAAAGTTTCTTGCTAAATTCTTTCCACCAGCACAAATAGCCCAACTCAGGAGTGAAATTGGTCAATTCAAGCAAAATGATTTCGAGTCACTCTATGAAGCATGGTAAAGGTACAAAGATTTGATTTGACGCTGCCCTCAACATGGATTGCCAGATTGGTTGCAAGTTCAGATGTTCTATAATGGGTTAAATGGGAAAACTCGTACCATAGTTGATGCTGCTTCTGGTGGAACATTGATGTCAAAGATAGTTGAAGGTGTTGGCTCTCTTTTGGAAGAAATGTCCTCAAAAAAATATCAATGGCCAACCGAAAGAACTATGGCTAAGAAAGTTGTTGGGATTCATGAATTGGAGCCGTTTGCTGCCCTTTCTTCTCAAGTTGCTTCTCTATCCCATCAGATTTCAGGTTTGACAAACCAAAGGATACCACAAAGTGCAAAATATGTGTCAGCTACAAGTATGACAGTTCCGGACAATGAAGCGAGTCAAGAACAAGTTCAATACATCAACAATCGGAACTACAACTATCGTGGTAATCCTATGCCAAATGATTACCATCTAGGGCTTCAAAATCATGAGAAATTGTCTTATGGAAACACAAATAATGTGTTGTAACCTCCTCCAGGATTTGATAGTCAATCAAGTGAGAAGAAGATGTCACTTGAGGATGCCATGGTTTCATTTTTTGTGGAGACAGAATCAAGGTTTAAAAAGACTGATTCATAGTTGGATAACATTGGGATTCATTGTAGCAATATGGGAGCCACTATGAAGAATCTTGAGGTGCAAATTGGGCAACTGGCCATTACCATCAATGCCCAACAAAGAGGAACTTTTCCTAGCAACATAGAAGTGAATCCAAAGGAACAATGCAAGACCATCACCCTTAGGAGTGGAAGAGAAATTGAGAGGTCACCATCAAAGGAAACCAAGTCAACCCCAAAAAGATGAAAACAATATCCAAAGCAAGACTAAAGTAGAAGAAGAGGAGATTGTGGATGATACACTAAGAGAGATTGACATGCCTCCATCAATTTAATATCCTGAAAATCCTCCTATTCTCTCTACTCCACTTCCTTATTCTCAACATTTTCAAAAACATAAATTAGATAAGCAATTTTCTAAGTTTTTGGATATTTTAAAGAAAATTCACATAAATATTCCTTTTTTAGATGCCTTGGAAGAAATGCCAAAACTATGTCAAATTCTTGAAGGACATCATTTCCAAGAAAAGAAGGTTGGAGGAGTTTGAAACAATGAAGCTTTCTGAAGAATGCAATGCCATTCTTCAAAATAAATTGTCTAAAAAATTAAAAGATCCGGGGAGTTTCACTTTGCCTTGCAGTATTGGAAATTCATTTTTTACTAAAGTTTTATGTGATCTTGGTGCTAGCATTAATCTTATGCCACTTTTTGTTTGCAGGAAATTGGGACTTGGAGAGTTGAAACAAACAACCTTTTTTTTGCAACTAGTAGACTAATCCGTCAAGTATCCACGTGGAATCATAGAAGACATATAGGTAAAGGTGGATAAATTTATTTTTCCTGCTGATTTTGTGGTGTTAGATATGAAGGAAGATCAAGAAGTCCCACTAATTCTTGGCCAACCATTCTTGACTACGGGAAGGGCTTTAATTCATGTTCAAAAGGGTGAATTAACATTGAGAGTAAACAAGGAAGAGGTTATGTTCAACATCTACCAAACCATGATATTTCTAAAAGATCCAAGTACTTGCTTTCGGGTAGACGTCATTAAGCAATGTGTAGAAGAAGGATTTCAAGCAGATATACATGTCGATCACCTAGAACGATGTTTCACCACTTCATATGAAGCTTATAATTTTAATAACTTTGTTGTTTGTGAATCTGATTTACCTTTTGTTAGTGAAGAATTTCTCCACTATGTATTTGCCTTGGGAGCCTTGCAGTAGGTTACATCAGTTAACAATGAAGTAGCGAGGCTAGAGCAGATGGTAGCAAAGATAGATTCAATGATTTCTAAAGAAAAGATGCAGCAAACTACAACTCTAGAGTTGAAGCAATTACCTGAGCAGCTTTGCTATGCATTTTTGGGTGATAGTTACACCTTTCCAGTGATTGTTGCAGCATCATTCACACCCGAAGAAGAGGAAAAGCTGCTATGTGTGTTAAGGGAGCATAGAAAAAAATTGGGATGGACTATTTCCGACATAAAAGGTATAAGTACCTCCATTTGCATGCACAAAATTTTAATGGAGTAGCTTTACAAACTATAAATCAAGCACCAAAGAAGATTAAATCCAGCAATGAAGGAAGTTGTGAGAGCTGAAATTTTGAAGCTCCTCAATGCTGGATTTATTTATGCTATTTTAGATAGCTCATGGGTAAGTCTGGTGCAGGTTGTACCAAAAAAGGGTGGAATGACGGTGGTAAAAAAAAACATTGAGTTTATTCCTACAAGAACAGTCATGGGTTGGCGTGTACTCCAAGGGGTGTGTGATGTTATAGTCCTGTGTTAAGTACTTGGCTTTCCGCTACCTACCAGGCCGGTCTTTTAGGTAGTATTAACTAGGTACTTAACAAATTCGTTGGATCTTGCTTCTTCAAGAATTTGATTTGGAGGTTCAAGATAAGAAAGGAAGCGAGAATTCAGTTGTTGATCATCTCCCTCGGCAAGAGCAAAAGGAAGTAAGACCAAATTCACTGATCCAAGAAACATTCCTTGATGAACAGTTATTTGCATGTGAGATCAAGCTTCCTTGGTATACTGATATTATAAACTACTTAGCTTGAAAAGTACTGCTACCAGATCTCACTTACCACCAAGGTAAGAAGTTTATGCATGATGTGAAATATTATCTTTGAGATGAGCCTTTGCTGTTCAAAAGCTGCCCTGATCAAATCATCCGAAGATGTGTGCCAGAAGAAGATATGCAAGCCAGTCTCCATCATTGCCATTCATCATCATATGGAGGACACTTTGGAGTAACACGAACAACAACTAAGGTACTTCAAAGTGGTTTCTTTTGGCCTTCTATTTTTCGTGATAGTTATACTTTGGTGAAAACTTGTGACCGGTGCCAACATATGGGAAATTTTTTAAGGCGTCAAGAGCTACCATTGAAAAATATCTTAGAGGTTGAGTTATTTGATGTTTGGGGAATAGATTTAGATTTCACCCCCCACGTTCCCCTTCTTTTGGCTTTGTTTATATCTTATTAGCAATTGATTATGTGTCAAAATGGGTGGAAGCAATTGCTGCAACAACAAACAATGCAAAGGTGGTGCTCAAATTTCTACATAAGAATATATTCACAAGATTTGGCACTCCATGATCTATTATTAGTGACGAAGGGACCCATTTTTGTAACAAGTCGTTTGACAACCTTCTTTCTAAATATGGTGTGAAGAACAAGATAGCACTTGGTTACCATCACCATCCTCAAACTAATGGCCAAGATGATGTTTCAAATCGTGAAATCAAGAACATCCTTGAGAAGACGGTCAACACCAATAGAAAGAATTGGGCAAAGAAGCTTGATGATGCTTTGTGGGCATATTGTACAGCTTTTAAAACACCTATCAGGATGTCTCCTTACCGATTAGTGTTTGGAAAAGTGTGTCATCTCCCTATTGAGTTGGAGCATAAAGCTTATTGAGCTGTAAAGAAGTTTAATTTTGATTCGAAGGCAGCAGGGGAAAAACGACTTCTTCAATTGAATGAGATGGATGAGTTCTGGAACGATGCTTATGAAAATGCAAAGATTTACAAAGAACAGACGAAGAAGTGGCATGACAAACAAATTCTTCGCCGTGAGTTTGTTCCAGGACAGTAGGTTTTACTTTTCAATTCATGATTCAAACTCTTCCCAGGCAAGTTAAAATCAAGATGGACAAGTCCTTATACAGTTGACAATGTTTCCACTTTTGAAGCAATAGACTTGAAGGACAAGACATGGAATATATTCAGAGTTAACGGTCAGAGATTGAAGCACTATTATGGAGAGCATGTGGAGAGGAACTGTGCACTTGTTCCTCTTGGAGACCCTAATTGATGAAGATTGAAAAGTTTGGTTGTAGACTTTAAAACAAGCACTTATGGGAGGCAGCCCATAGAACATTCTTTTATTCCTCAATATTTTATTTTTATTTTTATTTTTTTATTTTTTTATAATTTGGATTTTGATGCAGGTTTATTTAGCATGAATAAAGAGCTGAAAATTACAAACTATGACTGAATCACCATTAAACCAGGGAAGTTCCTTTCATTTCTTCAATATTTCTCACTTTTGCATTACAATGAGGACATTTTTTAGTTTAAGTTTGGGGGTGTAAACTCCTATAGTTATTTTGTCTTCTTGTTTCTCTTACCAAGCATGTATTTGAGTATGATTGAACTCTTGAGGACTCTGAAATTTGTGATTGAGGACGGGACTGAGAAAAATTTTCAAAAATCTTTTATGTCAGGATGAGTTTTTTGGGTACTTTGATTTAAATCTTTGTCCTTGAGTATAATTGAGCACATAGTCATGTTTTTATTTATTCCATTTTGCTTATGAAGAGAATGAGTTGTATTAACTAGGTCAGGGAAGTTCAGTCTTGCTTTGCTCTAGAATCTGTTGATGGATCGTTGAGGCAAAATCCTAATTGATACCAAATATTAGATAAATGATCTAGGCATTTCTTGGTCATAAAAAAAAAGAATTCCAAGCCATCCTGATTATCATGCCATCATTGCATGGTGTATTTCCATAGTCAACCCCCTTGAGCCTTATGTTACATAAGCTTTTATTTGTTCTTTTAGCTACATAAACCATTCCCATTCTAAGCCTAAAAAACCATGAAATTACTGTTGAATTTAGGATCCCATGAATAATACCTCGAGCAAGGGGAGAGAGAAAGAAAAAAAGGAAAAAGAGAAGAGTTCTCGGGCAGAGAGAGGAGAGAAGGAAAATAAAATAGAGTAGAGAGAGAACACTTCACACGAGAGAGAAGAAAAAAAAATAAGAAACTTGTTTGATGAATTACGAGTTACAATCACCTCTATTTATAGTTGAGGAGGTGATAGAGTCCATGTACAAGTAATTTTAGGACTCCTAATTACATTCCAACTAGAACTCTCCAAGATAAGCCTATCATCATAAGATTACATTATCTATTTAAGAGACTAATTTAAATCAACTACAAACAACTTCTTTAAGAACGTGAGTCAAGCTAGAGATCCAGCTCTAGGTCCTATCTTATGGGTCCCACATGATCTTCCAACTCATGTAGATAGAGATACCAGTTCGTGGTATCTTTGTGGGTCCCACTAGATCTTCAAATCTTCTATTTAATTCTAGCACATGTTCCTTATCTCTTAGCTAGAGCCACTTTGTATGAGGACTCTTGTTGATACCTCTCGAGCTCATGGTGGGTCCCATATTGTAACACTACCCCTCCAGCTGAGGGTGAGAAAACATCGTAGATGCCCAACTTGCTGCAAATGTTAGACAAAATTTTGTGAGTGACTGGTTTGGTGAGAATGTCTACAACCTAGTTCTGTGAAGATACATGCTAGAGAGATAAGATGTCGTCAATGACTTTTTCTCGTATGAAGTGGCAGTCTATTTTTATATGCTTTGTTCTCTCATGGAAGATTGGATTTGATGTGAATTGCAGCCTGATTATCGCAACATAGATTCATAGGGGCTTCTTTGTAAAAACCCTGTTCAGTTAGGAGAGATCTGGTCCATAGGAGTTCACTGACTGTGTGTGCCATGGCTCTGTACTCTGCTTCTGCACTAGACCTTGCAACTACATTCTGTTTCTTGCTCCTCCATGTAACCAAATTTTCTTCAACCATCGTCCAATATCCCGAAGTAGATTTTCTATCATCCGGGGATCTAGCTCAGTCTGCATCTGAGAATCCTTCGATGTTGAAGTTTCCATGATTTTTATAGAGGAGCCCTCTTCCTGTTCTCCTTTTAGATATCGTAATATCTATTCTAGAGCTTTGCAATGACTGAGTTGTGGTTTGCGCATATATTGACTTACCACACTAATTGCATATGAAATATCTGGCCTCATTATGCAGAGATAAATAAGTCTTCCCACCAATCTTTGATATTTTCCAACATCTACTTCTTCTCCAGTACTTGCACATAATTTTTATTCAAGTCGATAGGAGTTTCTGTTGGTCTACATCCCAACATTCCAGTCTCCTCTAGTAGGTCAAGGGCATACTTCCTTTGAGATAATATAATTGGGTGTCTGGATTGTAGTACTTCAATACCCAAAAAATATTTGAGCAGCCCGAGATCCTTAGTCTTGAATTCAGTACATATCCTTTCTGTTGTCTTTTGGATGCCTTCGGGATCACTGCCACTTATAATAATGTCATCAACATATATGGCTAGAATTATGTTGCCCTTCAGTGTGTCTTTAATAAAGACAGAGTGATCTTCAGAGCATCTGTGAAATCCATCCCGTATGAGTGCTTGACTAAAATTTTCAAACCATGCACGAGGCTACTATTTGAGATCATAAATAGATTTTTATAGTCGACATACGGACTCCCCCTCAACCACATACCTAGGTGGTTGCAGCATATAAATGCCCTCCTTTATATCCCCATGTAGAAAAACATTTTTTACATCAAGTTAATAGACCTGCCAGGAAGAGTTAGCCACAAGAGATAATTACAAATGTACCGAGTTTAATTTAGCCACTTGAGAGAAGGTTTCTGCATAATCAATGCCATAACATTGTGTATAGCCTTTAGCAACAAGGCGAGCTTTCAACTGAGCCACTGACCCATCCGGATTGTGTTTCACCGTAAATACCCATTTGCAACCGATGGGTTTCTTATCTAAAGGAAGGGGGACTAGAGCCCATGTCTGATTTTCATAAAGAGCCTTCATTTCTTCATCCATAGCCGCCTTCCACCCTGGATGTTTGAGAGCCTCCTAATAGGACTGCATAATCAATGCCATAACATTGTGTATAGCCTTTAGCAACAAGGCGAGCTTTCAACTGAGCCACTAACCCATCCGGATTGTGTTTCACCGTAAATACCCATTTGCAACCGATGGGTTTCTTATCTAAAGGAAGGAGGACTAGAGCCCATGTCTGATTTTCATAAAGAGCCTTCATTTCTTCATCCGTAGCCGCCTTCCACCCTGGATGTTTGAAAGCCTCCTAATAGGACTGTGGTACATGTACGGAGGAAATAGCCGACATAAATTGACAACAAACAGGGGATAGACGATGATGAGACAAAAATTTTGTTATGGGATGAGAAGCAGAAGGCATGGTGCATGATCTGGGCTCTTTCCTAACAGAAATAGGATGTGTATCATATTCTGGGTAAAAAATAATCAAAGAAGATGCACTTTTCTTAGGAAGATCCGACAACTCAGCAGGTGGTGTGGTGTCATACAGTTTTTCTGGGGGCAGAGTAGTTTCTATAGCATGGGGCACAACCAGTTGAGGAGAACCTGGTACGGAAGATAAACTTGGGGGAGCATTATCAGAATAATATGGAGAGTCTTCAAAAAATGTGATATCCTGAGACACAAGTAAAAGCTGAAGAGAGGGATTATAGAAAACATAACCCTTTTGTGTGTGAGAGTATCTTAAAAAGATACACTTCATAAATTTGGGATCAAGTTTACTGTATTTTGGGGAGGAAATTTGGACAAAACATTGACAACTGAAGACTCTCAAAGGCAGTGAAAAAGGATCATCATCAGCTAATAATATAAAGTACAAAATTTTTTACCCAGAACGGAAGAGGATAACCGATTTATAAGAAAATTTGCGGTAAGAACTGTATGTGGCCAATAAAAATATGGAACTTTCATGGCATATAGTAAACCACGAGCTACCTCAAGAATATGATGGTTCTTCCGTTCGAATACACCATTTTGTTGAGGGGTGTAGTGTTAAGTTCCCTTGCCATGGATCAAGTCACCCGACGATCTCCTCTTGATTCTAGATTATAATCCATTCTTAGGTGAAGCTTAGGATGTTTTGAATGACCTATGATTTAGAGAGATCAAGCTTTCCAAAGGAAACTTACACCTTGGACCTCGTTGGAGAGAGAATCCGATCTCTGGCTAAACTCTTGATCAATTTCTTCATTCCATTCAAGAACCCATCATCCATATAAGAGAGGATTAGGGTTGACGCACGCAAGCAAAGGCCAATCAAAAAGCCACAAAATTTAAGGAAATTACATCTAACCCCGCTATTTGCATAAACCTGAAATTTACATAATTTAGCCCCTACGTCTACCAGTAACTCTAGATGCTATGGAGTCCAGAACATCACCCCCTGCTAGAGAAAGAGTTTGTCCTCAAGCTCAAAGTTGGGGTAGAGTGCTCGGAATTCTTCTAACGGTTCACAAGAGGCTTCCACCGGATCCATCTCAGCCCAATGAACTAAAATTTCCCATGCGCCATGGACTCGGCGAGCTTGGAAGACATGAACTGGAGTGGGCAGAACATGACCATCCTGTAGTAGCGGCAAAGGGGTGTGCAACATAGGCTAGTTGCCCTTGAACAACTTCAACAAGGAGACATGGAAGACATCATGAAGCTCGGCGTCGGGGGGTAGCTTCAGGTGGTAAGCCATGCTGTCAATACATGCCAAAATCTAGAATGGCCCATAGAATTTTGGTGAAATTTTGTGTCTTTTGGATGTGGTCAGGGACAGATGGCGGTAATGTTGAAAGCGAAGACAGACATAGTCTCCCAGTGCATATGATATGTGATGATGGCCCTTGTCATATGTGTTCTTTATAAGAGCCTGAGCTTGTTGTAAGTGTTCTTTGGCCTGGCCGAGCATATGATCCCTCTCCCTCAAAGTCTGGTCTAGAGAAGTCACTTGAGAAGAGTTAGCAATATAAGATAAGAGATGAGGTGGGTCCCGACCATAAACCACGCTGAAGGGTGTAGTCTTGAGTGTTGTGTGGTAGGAAGTATTGTAACAAAACTCAGCCTAGGCTTGCCAACGGACCCAACCTTTAGGCTTTTCCCCCACAAAGCAATGCAAATACATCTCAATAGTCTGGTTGATGACCTTTGTTTGCCCATCTATCTGAGGGTGCTAAGCTGAAGAGAAAGCCAATTTGGTGCCATGTAAATGGAAAAACTCCTTCCAAAAGGTGCTAGTGAACACTGTATCTCTGTCACTGGTGATGGACTCCGGTAAGCCATGAAGTCGGACAATCTAGTCCATGAAAATCCGAGCTACATGGGTTGCTGCATATGGATGCGACAGAGGAATGAAGTGACCATACTTCAAGAAACGATCCACCACGACCAATATAATAGATTTATCGGAGGACTTCAGTAGGCCATCAATGAAATCCATGGAGACATCTGCCCATCCCTGAGAAGGGACTTGGAGAGGCTGAAGCAAGCTTGCTGGGCTTAATGATTCGGTTTTGTTCCTTTGACTGACCTGGCATGCGGAGACATAGTTAGTTACCATGTGTTTCATTCCTTTCCAATAGAAGTCAAGACTAATCCAAAAATATGTCTTTTGTTGGCTTTCATGAGTGCCGTTGTGATAGGTCGATATGATGGTGGTGAGTAAAGTTGACGTCGGACATAGGTAAAGGCGAGTCTTGTACAGTATGAGGCGGTCTTGGATGGCCCATTTTCTGTCCATGGTATGCTGCTCAATGCTGTTAAACAAGGCTAAGAGTTCAGCAATTTGTTGAATTTCTTCCCGAAGGGAATCCAGCAACAGGAACTGTGGTTGATTGATGGCATGGAGCTATGTGGGTCCGACACCTCCCTGCGTGATAAGGCATTAACCCCCTTGTTAAGTTGTCCCGGTTTATATTCCACCTTAAAATCAAAGCCCATCAATTTACTAAGCCAATGTTGTCGAGGGGAAGTGGTAAGGCGTTGCTCCAATAGGTACTTCAATCTGCAGTGGACAGTGTGGATAAGTGTCCAACCCAAAGATATGGCCTCCAATGCTGAATGGCTTTGGCTAAGCCGATCAGTTCATGTTCATATGCTGCTAATTTGTCGTGGTGTTGTGCAAGGTGTCTGCTGAAATATGCAATTGGATGGCCTTGTTGTTGTAAGACCGCACCCATGCCGCCCCCAGAAGCATCACATTCTATAATAAATAGGTCTTCAAAATTTGGAAGTTGGAGCATTGGAGCTGTGGCTAATGCGTGCTTCAACTGAGCAAAGGAGGAGGCAACTGCGTTAGACGAGATGAAGGCATTCCGCTTTAGTAAGCTTGTGAGAGGTGCTGCTATTTGGCCATAATCGTGGCTGAACTTGCGATAGTACCCTGATAATCCCAAAAATCCCCTTAAGGCAGTGACTGAATGTGGAGTGGGCCAGTCAATAATGGCTTGGATTTTGCTACTGTCGGCCTGAACGCCTGAGGCTGAGATGACATGTCCCAAATAACCGACCTTGGAGGTACCCAAAGAGCCCTTGGATTGAGAAATAAATTGTGGGCACGCAAGATGTTGAACACATAGCGCAAATGCTGAATATGGTCGTCCCAATTCTTGCTGTATATAAAAAAATCATCAATGAAAACGAGAACATACTTCCGTAAGAGGGAGAAATACCTTGTTCATAAGTGCCTGGAAGGTGGAGGGGGTGTTGAAGAGCCCAAATGGCATGACCAGAACTCGAAGTGGCCATGATGGGTGCGGAAGGCAGTCTTCTCCACATCTGCATGATGTACCCGAATCTGGTGGTACCCAGATCTCAAATCCAGTTTAGTAAAGAATTTTGCGCCATGTAATTCGTCCAAGAGTTCGTCCACCACTGGATTGGAAATTGTTCCTTGACTATATGTGCATTCAACTCTCTGTATACAAATCAACACAGTCTGTGATAGGTGGAAGTGCCCGTGGCTCCATAAATAAATCAGTAAATTCTGTAATGAGAGAGTTTAACTTTCAACAGTCAGAGTCGACCATGTTTAGGTGCTGGAGGGTGCAAGGGAAGGGTGCATGAGTCCCATGCAGGGTGATGGGTTGTTGGTTAGAAGTAAAACTCATAGATAGGGACTTGAAATCCCAATATTGGCCCCAACTGTTGCAGCCATTTAATACCCAAGACCAAATCAAACCCGGCTACTGGAATGACCAAGAAGTCCACCACAAAGGTGTTTCATTCTATAACAAATGGTACTGCTGAACATAACCCAACGCTGGAAACCTTTCCCCATTAGCTACTGAGACCAAAGTGCCAAAATTGTGCTGAATTGGCAAGCCCAGCTGGTGTGCTGCTGGGTGGCTGAGAAAGTTGTGAGTGCTGCCCGAGTCAACTAATGCTAGTAACATGAGGTTTTGTATGCCAGCGTGGACCTACATGGTGTTAGTATTGTGCAACCCTTTCATAGCGTGGATGGAAATTGCTGGTTCTTCCACGTCGAGCTCTTCCTCTTCCACAAGTTGGGATTATCCTCTGAATCATCCACCTCTAACCAAAATAGACGTTTGCATAAGTGCCTTGGAAGGTATTGTTCACCACAATTATAATAGAGTCCTTTTGCCTGCCTCTGATCCATTTCTGATTTGGAAAGGTGTCGAATGTATTGTGCTGGTGGTGTTGGCTTAGTTGCCTCTGAGGGATGGGATGGGTTGTGGCCTTGGCTCAGAGGGGAGTTAAGTGTTTGTGGGGCTCCAGTGGTGACTCGGCCTTGCCATGGGGGCCTACGTCCCAGAGATTCTTTCAAAACCCTTTGCTTGGCATCCAGTGTACAGGCCAAATTCATAGCATGTGCTAAGTTCACGGAGTCATGTAATTCCACTTCTAGGGGAAGTGGTTCAACTAGTCCAATAGTAAATAAATAAACATACTAAGTCGGATGCACATACATACTGGCTCATGCCAGCCATTCCTAAAATGTTTTCTAGTAAACCTCTATGGAACCCATTTGTTTGAGGTTGACCAAATCTCCCAGAGGGTTACTTAGGGCTGGTGGACCAAACCTCAACATGCAATAATCTTTAAAAATATCCCAATCTTAAATAGGATGTTCAGAGTCAAATTGATGGTACCACAGCTGCACTTCGTCGAGCATGTGGAAGGCAGCTAAAGGAACCCTGTCCTCGGGTTGGGTTCTTTGATTCCAAAAGAATTGGTCACACCTATGCAACCGTATTAGAGGGTTGAAGGACCCAACATAAGTGGGAAAATCGAGTTTGGTGTACCTGGGCACGATGGAGTTGCTTTTGTCGTGAGTCCCCCCTGGAATAGGATGTGATGGAAGCAGAGGAGCCATTGGAGGTGGAGGGGGTGGGGGATGGTGGTCGGAATGCCGATTTGAACTGCTCAGAAGGGCAGTGTTCCGTGCCATGAACTTGCCCATACGAAGAATGAATTGATGAAAGGCCTCCCTGAAGCTCCATTACATTTGTTCGAACTGTGGCGAAGGTATTTTGAGATTCCATTCAGACTTCCTCTATAAGATTGCACATATCATTAGGAGAAGAGGAATCTCTGATAGTGGTCCTATCTGATACCACGTTGTTAAGTTCCCTTGCCAAGGATTGAGTCACCCGACGATCTCCTCTTGATTCCGGATTTTAATCCATTCTTAGGTGAAGCTTGGGATGTTTCGAAAGACCTATGATTGACAGAGATCAAGCTTTTCGAAGGAAGCTTGCACCTTGGACTTCATTGGAGAGAGAATCCGATCTCTGGCTAAACTATTGATCAATTGCTTCATTCCATTCAAGAACCCGTCATCCATATAAGAGAGGATTAGGGTTGACGGACACAAGCAAAGGCCAATAAAAATGCCACAAATTTAAGGAAATTACATCTAACCTTGCTATTTACATAAACCTAAAATTTACATAATTTAGCCCCTACGTCTTCTAGTAACTCTAGATGCTATGGAGTCCATAACATGTAGGCATTTGATGTTTGATGAATAATGCCATTTTCTTGACAAAACGAGTCAAGATCTTTGGATGTGTATTCTTTGGCATTATTCGACCGAAGGACTTTAAGTTTTTCCCAAAACTGAGTGAGTACCATTGCATGAAAAACTTTAAATATCAATGGTATTTACGAACGCTCTTTAAACAAAAATAACCAAGTGGCACGAGTGAAGTCATCAACGAATGTAATAAAATATTTCACGTGAGAAATGTTGGAGACACTCAAGGGTCCCCATACATCAGTATGAATTAACAAAAAAGGAGAGACACTTTTAATTTCTAGACGAGGTGAGTATGTAGACCTTTGATGTTTACTCATTTGACATGCTTCATAATGAAGGTCCGATTGCACTTTAGGAAAAAATGATGAAGAGATTGGGTGGACGGATGTTCCAACTGGTTGTGCCGTAACCTGGTTTCAGTGTGACAGGTGGATGCAGTATTTATTTATGGCACATCCAGGTAGTAGAGCCCCCCTTGTTCATGGCCTCCACCAATCACCAACTTTGTTTTAAGATCCTGAAACACACATGAAGTGGGTGAGAAAGTGATAGAGCAATTAAAATGTTTGGTGAGTTGACTAACTGATAAAAGATTCAAATGGAAAGTAGGAATGAAAAGGATATCAGTGAGTGGAAGTGATGGTGTAACAGAAGTGGATCCTTTCCCTTGAACGTTAGTTTGTGAACCATTAACAATGGTAACAAATTTTTGTGAATGACATGGAGAAACCGAGTATAGAAGATGTTGTTACCTGTAAGATGCTCGAAGGCTTCTGAGTCAATTATCTAGGATGAAGAGGAGGTAGAAAACATACCTGAAGTGGTGGTTGCAGCGGTTGGTGAAGAAGTACTTGGGGAGGACCCCATCATGGTCTTAATTTTCTGGAATAGTTCATAGTCTTCATCAGTAAAAGTATGCTGTGGAGTTGTGGTGGTTGACTGCTCTACCTTTGTATCACTCAGTAAGGCTTGGTTAGCCTTATTCTCATTAGTTATAACATCTTTCGCGAGAGTGGTCCAATCTACCACATATAGAGCATTCTTTCAGGTGAAAGCATGTGTCTATAGTGTGTCCATATCCCTTATAATGGGTGTATTCCTTCCCATCTGTTCGGTCAAAACCAGTCCTTCCACCTCTTGTTCTTCCTCCTCTATAAAATCTGCCTCGGCCTTGGCCTTGGTCAGATGGTGTTCCCTATGTCTAGAGTGCATAGCGGATGATATTTCAGAAGTAGAGAGAGAAGTATTTGGAATACGGAGAAGTGTAACACATACATCATCAAAAGTGGGAACCGCGAAAGAGCTAAGAAGGTGAGTCTAAGCAACTTCAAAATGCGGTTCAATGTTAGCAAGGCATATGGCAGTTATCAAAGCCTCTTTCTATTTATCTACGACAGAGATATCTGTAGAGGTTGACTGGGAAAGTTTCCATTATTGAAGAAAGCCTCGAAAGTGGACCAAATATTCATGTAAATTGTCTCCTTGTTTGGTGGTACACATCCATTGTAAAATATCATATGGCCTTTGTAAGTTGTTGGAGCTTGAATACCACTTGGTACATGTCTCCCAAATTTGTTTGGCCATCTCTAAATGAATGAAATTATTGGAGACATATTCTTCCATACTATTGATAAGCCAACTAATAACCAATGTATCCTCCTTTAACCATTTGGTATAGAATATATCATTTGCATCAATATGTGGTCCACAGTTGGTGAGATGACCAACTAGGTCCTTTGTGATAAGAAACTGACAAACCGATATGGACCAGTTCATAAAATTTGATACCCACCATAAGGGTACAGTGGTGATTCTGAGTATGTCACTCTTGTGACTCATATTATCTTCAGCTATAGTAGGCAAATCAATAAAAATAGTTCTCCAATCAAGTAATCAAAATATGACAAAGTGAAAGGCTTTTACCAACTCGTGAGAGGACTACAGGATAAAAAATTGTAAGAGAGAAACCTAGTGAGGCTTGCCAACTTGGAAAACAAGAAAAAAACTTCTTTCAAGGCTAAGAACATAGTTTCAATCTCTCATCCTCTTCAACTAATCCACATGGACTTAGTTGGACCTACCCGAACCTTAAGCCTAAATGGGAAGCACTTCAAGGTAGATGACTATTCAAGGTTGACATGGGTAGATTTCCTAGCCCATAAGGATGATACTTTTCCTGCCTTCGTTAAATTATGTGAAAAAGTTCAAAATGAACAAGGCTATAGCATTATCAAAATTAGGAGTGGCCGTGGAGGAGAATTTTAAAATTCAAAATTTGAAGAATATTGTACAAGGCCTGATACAAACCATATATTCTCATCTCCTTGAACTCCTCAACAAAATGGTGGTGTTGAGAGAAGAAATTGAACCATAATTAAAATGACTAGAGCTATGTTTCATGCATACAACATACAACATAGGTTTTGGGCTGAACCTATAAAAACCACATGTTATATGTTATCCGAGTAAGCATAAGGCCACTTCTCAACAAAACTTTGTATAAGTTGTAGATGGGCACCCTTCCCAATATTACTTATTTTAGAACCTTTGGATGTTGTTGAATTTATGGAAAATAAAAATACTTCATTGACTTATTATAATCAGAGTACATGAACCTTTATTTATAATAGAAGAAGGTACTAGAGTCCAATTACAATAAAATTACCTTTGTCCCAATTACACCCAAAATCTAACACTTAAAGATAAGTCCTCGCATAATTAAATAATTCAATATAGATAAAAGACAAACATAACTCAAACTAGAACTCTTCTAGGATTTGACCATTAGATAAAGATGCCTTTGTGAGTCCTTCTTGATCTTCCAACTTATGTGATAAGGATGTCAGCTCGTGGTAATCATGGTGGGTCCTACTTATGTGCTTGGGCCTATCTTGTGGGCCTTCCTTGGTCTTGTGGGCTTGGGCCTTTCTTCCAACACTACCCTTCAAGATGGGGGGTGAGAGAACAACATAAACTCCCATCTCACTGCAAATGTTGTATAGAATCTTTTTGTATAAAATGACACATCTTCCAATATGCCTTCCTCTTCCAAGACTCCCCCTCACGTTGTTGCGTCCTTCCACGAGGCCCTGCTGGCATAATATAAGTGAGAGTAAAAATCACTCTATTGAGCTCCCTTGCCATGGATCGAGTCACCCGATGATCTCCCCTTGGTTCCAGATTGGAATTCTTCCTTGAGGGAGACTTGAAATTTTTCGAACGCCCTATGGTTGAGAACAATCAAGCTTTCAAAGGAAGCTTGCACCTTGGACCTCTTTGAGAGAGAGAATCCGATCTCTGAATTAAACTAATGATCAATGCTTGATTTCATTGAAGCTGACGTCCCCCTTATAGGAGAAAGCTAGGGTTCGAGTACAAAGGAAAAGCCAATAACAAGGGCCCTGAAAAGACAGGAAATTACATATAAACCAACTACGTGTTTAAACCAAAAAAATTAAATGATATACCAACGACGTCTACTAATTACTCAACTGGCTATGGAGTCCATAACATCACCCCCTCCTAGATAAAGAGCTTGTCCTCAAGCTCAAAGGTGGGATAGACAGCACGGAAGTCTTCCAACGGTTCCCATGAGGCTTCAGCAGGGTCGGTCTCTGTCCACTGGACTAAAATTTCCCACGAACCATGTACACGTCGCACTTGCAAAACCAAAGCTAGAGTTGGCAGCACACGACCATCCTCTAATGGCGGCAAGGGAGTATGCAACATAGGCGAGTCTCCCTTGAAGGGCTTCAAAAGGGAGACATGGAAAACATTATGAATTTTTGCATCCGGGGGAAGTTGCAGCCTATAAGCTACGCTGCCAACACGATCCACAATCTGAAATGGACCATAGAATTGCGGGGAGAGTTTATGATGCTTGGAAACTGTAAGAGAAAGCTGGCGGTGGGCTTGAAGACAAAGCCAGACATAGTCCCCAGCTGCATAAGAGAGGTTCCGATGGCCCTTGTCATATTGTTGCTTCATCCGAGACTGTGCTTGTTGTAAATTAGCATTGACCAAGTCAAGCATACGATCACGTTCACACAAAGCCTGATCGAGAGCTGTCACGTAAAAAGACCCAGCCACATAAGATAAGAGGCGGGGAGGGTCACGACCATAGACCACTTTGAAAGGTGTATCCCGGAGGGCTGTGTGGAAAGAGGTATTGTAACAAAATTCTGCCCATGCTAGCCAACGGCCCCAACTCTTCGGATGATCCCCCACGAAGCAACACAAATACATCTCAATACTACGATTGACCACTTCCGTTTGTCCATCAGTCTGAGGGTGGTAGGCTGAAGAGAAGGCCAATTTGGTGTCATGTAAATGGAAAAGATCCTTCCAAAATGTACTATTGAAAATTGCATTACGGTCACTTGTAATTGATTCAGGTAATCCATGGAGGCGAACAATCTGGTTCATAAAAATCTGAGCCACATGGGTCACCATGTAAGGATGCAACAGAGGAAGGAAGTGACCATATTTTGAAAATCAATCCACCACAACCAAGATAATATATTTTTCGGACGACTTAGGAAGGCCATCAATAAAATCCATGGAAATGTCTGCCCATACCTGAGAAGGGAGCTGGAGAGGCTAAAGAAACCCTACTGGACTTATGCTCTCAGATTTGTTCCTTTGGCAGACCTGGCAAGTCGACACATAATCAAGCACTATGCATTTCATACCTAACTAGTAGAAGTCACGGGTAATCCTGAAGTAGGTCTTTTGCTGGCCTTCATGAGTGCTATCGTGATAGGTGGATATCATGGTGTTAAGCAATGCTAAGGTCGGCCATAAATAAATACGATTCTTGTAGAGAATGAGGTGGTCCTGGATGGTCTAGTTGCAGTCCATAGGCTGCTGTTCAATTTTTTCATATAGATCAGTGAGCTCCAAAGTTTGCTAAATTTCATCTTGAAGGGAATCCAGCAAAAGGAACTTTGGTTGACTGATAGCATGGAGTGTGACTTGGACATCTCCCGACGAGATAAGGCATCAACTGTCTGGTTGAGGTGCCCCGGCTTGTATTCAACCGTAAAATCAAAACCCATCAATTTACTAAGCCAATGCTGTTGGGGTGAAGTTGTGTTGTGTTGCTTCAATAAATACTTCAAGCTGAAGTGGTCTATGTGAATAATGAAGTATCTACCACAAAGATAGGGCCGCCAATGCTGAATTGCATTAGCTAGGCCGATAAGCTCTCATTCATAAGTGGCCAACTTGTGGTGGCGTGTGGGCAATTGCCTGCTGAAATATGCAATAGGATGACCCTGCTATTGTAAGACCGCGCCAATGCCTCCTCCTGAAGCATCACATTCTACAACGAACTGCTCTTCAAAATTTGGAAGTTCAAAGGTTGTGGCTAAGGCTTGCTTCAAATGGGGGAAGGAAGACGCTGCATCTTCAAACCAAGTGAAGGAGTTTTGCTTCAACAAACTCATGAGAGGAGCGGCCAACTGGCCATAATCTCAAATGAATTTCCAGTAGTAACTAGAGAGGCCTAAGAAACCCCTTAAGGCAGTGAGTGAATGAGGAGGAGGCCAGTCGACGACTGCCTGGATCTTGCTGCTGTCTGCCTTCACCCCGGAGGTAGATATGACATGCCCGAGATAAGCCACCTCGGTGGTGCCAAATGAGCAGTTGGATCGTTTGAGAGACAAGTGATGGGACCGCAAAATTTGGAAGACATAGTGCAAATGAAGAATGTGGTCGTCCCACTTCTTACTGTAGATCAAAATGTCATCAAAGAAAACCAGAAAGTACTTGCATAAGAGAGGGAGAAATACCTAATTCATAAGGGCTTGGAATATTGATGGGGCGTTTGAAAGCCCAAATGGCATCACAAGAAACTCGAAGTGGCCATGATGTGTGCGGAAAACAGTTTTCTCCACATCTGAAGGGTGTACCCGAATCTGGTGGTAATCGGATCTCAAATCCAGTTTAGTAAAGAAGTGTTCTCCATATAATTCATCCAATTGTTCATCCACCACTAGAATAGGAAATTTATCCGCGATGGTTTTGGCATTCAGCTCTCTGCAGTCCACACAAAAACGCCAGGTGTTGTCTTGTGTTTTCACCAATAAGATAAGAGAAGAGAAAGGGGACCGACTGGGCTGAATAATTCCTTGTTCCAACATCAGTTGACACTGTCACTCGATTTCATATTTTTGTAAATGGTGGTAGCAATATGGATGTACGACTACTGGTTCAGTGCCAAATTTTAAACAAATCCAGTCGTCACAATCTCAGATAGGTGGTAGATTTGTTGGCGCCTGAAATAAATCTATAAATTTTGTTATGATTGACTGCAACTGACTGCGGGTGGAGTCCAAAACTTGTAAATACTATAGAGTGTAAGTGGACGGTACATGAGTCCCATTAAGGGTAATAGGTTGCTGGTCAGACTTAAAGCTCATAGTGAGGGACTTGAAATCCCAAAAAATTGGACCCAACTGCTGCAGCCATTTAATACCCAACACCAAGTAAAATCTAGCTAGTGGAATGGCCAAGAAATCTGCCATAAATGTGTGTCCTTCAATAACAAAGGGTACTGCTGTACAAACTCCAGTACTGGAAATCTTTTCACCATTGGCTACCGAAACTGAAGTCCCCGAGTTTTACTGAATTTGCAAGCCCAATTGTTGTGCCGCTGGATGGCTAATGAAGTTTTAGGTGCCGCCCGAATCAACTAAGGCCAGCAATGTGAGGTGTTGTAGGACAGCGCGGACCTGCATCTTGTTGGTACTGTACAACCCGTCATAGCATGTAAGGAAATGGCTGGTTCTTCCTCTTCAGGCTCTTCCGCTGCCTCAAGTGGTGGGGTATCCTCTGAATCATCCACCTCTAACCAAAACAGACATTTGCATTGGTGCCCAGGCAGGTATTGACCATCACAATTGTAACAGATCCCTTGGCCCTCCGCTGCTCCATCTCTATTGATGATAGGCAGTGAATGAATTGGGTGGGTGGTGTTAATTTGTGTGCCTCCGATGTTTGAGAGCTGTTTGGGCCTTGGCACACAGGGAAGGTGTTAGATTCTTCCCGAACCATGGATCGAGTCACCCTTCTTTCCTCTCTTCCCTCCATATTGAATCTTGATGCTGGAAGAGGATTCTTGTTTCTTGAACGTGGAATGATGGAAATAGGAATGGAAAGATTGAGCTTTGAAGGAAGGTCGACCTGGACCGCAGAGGGAGAATCCGAACTAGACCTCTGAGGGAGAATCTAACTTGTTTAAGTCTAATTTTCTCAATACTTACTTTCCTTCACCTAGACGTCCCCATAAATAGGGTTGAGGACGGAAATACACATTAGACCCATGGGTCACTTGGTTCATGCCGTATTACATCTAAACCAAACCAAACCAAAGTAAACCAAACCAAACCAAATGGAATTACATTAAAAGTAAATTGACATAATTTAATTCCTATGCCTATGGATAACTCGTGATGCTATGGAGTCGATAACATCACCCCCCTCCTGGAGAAAGAGGTTGTTCTCAAGCTTGAAGTAGGGGTACAGGGTTCGGAATGCGGCTAATGGCTCCCATGTCGTGTCACTAGGATCTGCATCAGCCCATTGCACTAAGATCTCCCACTCACCCTGAATGCGACGAGCCTGTAACACCTATGCTGGAGTAGAAAGGACACATCCCTCATGTAGTGGGGGTAGAGGTGTGTGCAGCAAGGGAGAGTCACCCTGGAAGGCCTTCAGTTGGGAGACATGAAATACATTGTGAATTTTGGCCTCTAGCGGAAGCTGCAAGCGGTAGGCAACTGTACCAATGCGGTCCATTACCTTAAAGGGACCATAATACTTCGGAGAGAGCTTGTGGCATTTGGAGGCTGACAATGACAGCTACATGTAGTGTTGGAGATGCAGCCATACATAATCTCCTGGAGAAACGAAGACTTCCCGGTGCTTCTTGTGATAATAAAACTTCAAAGTATTCTGGGCCTCCTGGAGATGAGTGCACACCTCAATGAGCAAGGTGTCTCTTTTTGATAATGCTTGGTCCAAAGTGGGGACCTTGGAGGCACCTGGTTCATATGATAAAAGGTTGGGCAGGTCTCTACCATATACTACCTTGAATGGGGTAGTTCCGAGTGCGCTGTGGTAGGAGGTGTTGTAACATAATTCAGCCCAGGCGAGCCACTTAACCCACCATTTAGGTGAGTCCCCCACGAAACAATGAAGATACATCTCAATTGTCCGGTTGACGACCTCTGTCTGACCATCAGTCTATGGATGTAAACGGAAGAGAATGCTAACGTTGTGCCCTGTAGTTTGAATAGTTCTTTCCAGAATGTACTAGTAAAGATGGCATCCCTGTCAATGGAAGTAGGCATCCCATGTAAGTAGGCATCCCATGTAAGTGGACAATATTATCCATAAAGAGCTGAGCTACATGAGCTGCAATGTGAGGATGCGCCAGAGGTATGAAATGGCCATAATTGGAGAAACGATCAAATACTAAAAAGATAATGGATTTGTCGGACAATGAGGAAAGTCTATCTATGAAGTCCATGGAAATATCTGACCAGACATGTGACGGCAGCTGAAGTGGTTGGAGCAACCCAACTGGACTTAATGATTCAGCTTTATTCCATTGACAAATCTGACAAGCCGCCACATAATCGGCTATACTGCGCTTCATACCCCTCCAATAAAATTCCCGACTTATCTGAAAATATGTTTTTTGTCGGCCCTCATGTGTACTATCATGGAAGGAGGCTAAAATGTTATGAATAAGTGGTTTCGTGTGGTGTAGAAAGATTCAGTTTTTGAAGAGGACCAGCCTATCCTAAACCGTCCAATGTTTTTTCAATCTCCCCTACTGGATCTCCTGATATAAAGCAATAATTTCGGGATACTTTTGTGTCTCTTCCCGAATAGAATCCAATAAGAGAGCTTTGGGCTGACTGATGTCATGTAATTGTGGCTTTGTAATGTCCCGATGAGATAAAGCATCAGCCCCCACATTCAAACTCCAAGGTTTGTACTCCACTATAAAGTCAAACCCCATAAGTTTACTTAACCAATGCTGCTGCGGTGAGGTAGTGAAGCGCTGCTCAAGAATATACTTGAGGCTGCAATGATTGGTGCAAATCAGAACTGGGTGCCCCCAGAGATAAGGCCGCCAATGTTGTATTGCTTTAGCTAAACCGATCAGTTCCCTCTCATAAGCTGCTAACTTGTGGTGGTGTTGGCCAAGTTGGTGGCTAAAATAAGCGATCGGGTATCCCTGTTGGTGTAACACTGCACCAATACCGCCCCCCGTCGCATCACATTCCACCACAAATTACTTATCAAAGTTCGGTAGCTGCAAAACCGGTGCAGATGATAAGGCCTCTTTCAACTGTTGAAAGGAATGACCCGCTGTCTCGGACCAGGTAAAGACATTTTTCTTGAGTAGGTTGTTGAGCGGTGCTGCAATCTGGCCATAGTTGCGAATAAATTTCTTGTAATACCCAGCTAGGCCCAAAAATCCCCTTAATGATGTAATGGAGGTGGGAGGAGGCCAATCTGTGATTGCCTGTATCTAACTCTAGTCAACCTTCACCCCAACTTCTGAAATAACGTGGCCCAAGTATGCAACTTCTGAAGTACCCATAGGACACTTGGACTGATTTAAAACCAAATGATGTGAACAGATAAGAGTAAATACCTAGTGAAGGTGTTGAAGATGCTCTTTCGAACTATTTCTATATACCAAAATATCATCAAAAAATACCAAAACGTATTTCCTCCAGAGAGAGGAAAATACTTCATTCATGAGGGCCTGGAATGTGGAAGGCGCATTTAAGAGACCAAATGGCATCACGAGGAACTCAAAATGCCCTTGGTGGTGCGAAACGCAGTTTTCTCCACATTTGATGGATGAACGCGGATTTGATGATAGCCAGACTCCAAATCGAGCTTGGTAAATATAGTAGCACCATGTAACTCATCTAGCAACTCGTCCACCACTTGAATGGGAAATTTGTCTTTAATGGTGTGCGCATTGAGTTGCCTGTAATCCACACAAAATCTCCACGGCTTATCATGCTTGCAGACTAGTAATACCGGGGAGAAAAAAGGAGACCTGCTTGGCTGAATAATTCCATGGGTGAGCATCTTTTGGCACTGCCTTTCAATCTCATCCTTCTGTAAGTGGGAGTAATGATAAGGATGCACCACTACAGGTTCAGTGGCCATTTTCAAATGGATGCGGTGATCATAGTGCCTAATAGGCTGTAGAGCAGTAGGTTCCTGAAAGATATCCTCAAAGTCTGTAAGTAATTGAGATAACTTATAGTAGTCAGTGCTATGGTCATGAACAGCTTGAAGGGCGCAGGGCACTGGTGCCTGGGTGCCATGCAATGTAATCTGACGGTGGTCCTCTGTGAAGGTCATGGTCAGAGCCTAAAAATCCCATAAAATAGGCCCCAACAGGTGTAACAATTTAATTCCTAGTACTAAATCAAATCCGAACAATGGGATCACCAAGAAATCTACAATAAATGTGTGCCCCTCAATATCAAAGTGTGTGGCTGGAGAGATGCCCACACTGGTAATTTTAGCCTCATCGGCTACTGAGACAGAAAGGCTTGTCTGTTGTTGGACAACTAACCCAAGTTGTTCGGCCGTAGGCTGACTGATGAAATTATGAGTACTGCCAGAGTCAACTAAAGCAAGTAAGTGTAGATGATGTAGCTAGGCTTTAACTTGCATGGTATTAGAACTGCGCAGACCAGTCATGGCATGAAGTGAAATCTCTGGACCCTCTTCGTCTGTCTCCACAATCTCCTCCTTTGGTAGTATGTTCTCACAATCCTCCCACAGACATATACTGAATAATCTTTTGCATAGGGTACCCTGGACATACTATTCATTACAGTTAAAACAAAGGCCCTTGGCCTTTCTCTGATCCATTTCTTGTCTGTTCAGTTTTTTGAAGTAAGGAGCTAGTGGAGTAGAGTTAGAACTGTTTGGGCGCGGTGCTGCACTGGCTCCAAAACGTGGAGGCCCATAATATGGTGCTAGCGTAGTGGCATTGTGCCTTCCTAGCCAAACTAGTTTTCTAACCAGTGAATCCTTCAGAACACGCTGCTTACGCTCAATTGACTTGGCTAAATTCATAGCGTGGTCCAAATCTGTAGGACCATGTAATTCAATTTCTAGCTGCAGAGCTTCTGTCAAACCAGCAATAAAGATGTGAGCATACTGGGTGTGACTGACAAACTCATTTGCGCAGGCCAAACGTTTCTGGAAGGTCTTTTGATACACCTCAAGTGATCCAATCTGCTTATAATTGATTAATTCGCCCTATGGATTGCTGCTAGCTGGAGGACCAAACCTCATCATGCATGATTGTCTAAAGGTTGCCCAATCCTGAACCAATTGGTCATTTCGGAATTGGTGGTACCATAGGAGTGCTTCATCGAGCATGTGGTAGGCGGCCAAATAAACCTTCTCATCTGCAGGTGTTTTTTGATGATAAAAGAATTGATCACACTTGGTTAACCAAATCAAGGGGTCCTTAGACCCATCATATGTAGGAAAATCAAGTTTTAAATACCCGGGAACCGTATTTGGTCCCTAAGCGGCAGGCCCTAGATGGGAATTGTTATGGCACATTGGTGGTGGTTGAGGAGGTGGTGGTTGGTAGTGATGGTGGTCGGCCAGTGGAGTGTAGGCTGCCGGCGGTGGTGCTTGTATACCACTGTCATCTTGTCGTTGGAGGAGGGCTTGGATGGCGGCATCCATGGATTTGATGGCCTCACGTAGGTCAGATGTGGTCTGGCGCACCTCTTCCAATGACTGAGCCTGAAGGTCTATCCTCTGGAGATTATCTTCAACTAATTGCCTCAAATCCTATGGGGAAGAGGAATCCCCAAGGGTGGACCTGTCTGATACCAAGATGTTAGGTTCTTCCCGAGCCATGGATCGAGTCACCCTTCTTTCCTCTCTTCCCGCCATATTGAATCTTGACGCTGTAAGAGGATTCTTGTTTCTTGAATGTGGAATGATGGATATAGGAATGGAAAGATTGAGCTTTGAAGGAATCTCGACCTGGACCTCAGAGGGAGAATCCGACCTAGACCTCTGAGGGAGAATCTGACCTGTTTAATTCTAATTTCCTCAATACTTACTTTCCTTCACCTAGACGTCCCCATAGGACGGAAGTACAAATTAGACCCATGGGTCACTTGGCTCATGCCATATTACATCTAAACCAAACCAAACCAAAGTCAACCTAACCAAACCAAATGGAATTATATTAAAAGTAAATTGACATAATTTAATTCCTATGCCTGTGGATAACTCGTGATGCTATGGACTCTATAACAGGAGGTAGTGGTGTTTGGTGCACCACTGGCCACACAGCCTTGCCATGGGGGCCTACATCCCAGAGACTCTTTCATAACCCTCTGCTTGGCGTCAAGGGTACAGGCCAGATTCATAGCATGAGCTAAGTCCGATGGGTCATGTAATTCAACTTCCAGGCGAAGTGCTTTCACTAGTTCAGCAGTAAATAAATTAACATACTGAGTAGGACGCACATACCTGCTAGCTCGTGCCAGCCGTTCCTGAAATTGTTTTTAATAAGCTTTGATGGGACTGGTTTGTTTTAGGTTCACCAAATTCACCAGAGGTTACTTCGAGCTGGGGGCCCGGACGTCAACATGCAATAGTCCTTTAAAATGTCCCACTCATGTGTTCCGAGTCAAAGTGATGGTACCATAGCTGCGCTTCGTCGAGCATGTGGAAGGCGGCAAAAGGGACCCGGTCATCCGCTTGGGTTCTTTGATTCCAAAACAATTGTTCACATCGATGTAACCATATTAAATTGTCGGAGGACCCATCATAAGTGGGGAAATCGAGCTTGGTGTAGCTGGGAACGATGGAGTGGCTTGGGTCATGGACACCCCCTGGGTTATGATGTGTTGGATGCATAGGAGGCAGAGTAGATGGATGGGGTGGAGGCTATTGGTCGGAAGGCCTGTAGGAACTACCCGGAAGAGCAAAATCCCGAGCAAGCAACTCGCTAAGTCGAAGATAGATTTGAAGAACAGTCTCCCGAAGCTCCATAACTTCAGTTTGGATTGCAGCGGTTTGGGTCTGTCCTTCAATCCGAACTTCTTCCAGCAGATTGCGCCAATCATTTGGAGAAGAAGAATCGCCGACGGTGGTCCTGTCTGATACCACATTGTTAAGCTCCCTTGTCATGGATTGAGTCACCCGACGATATCCTCTTGGTTTGTTATGCACGCAATAATATTATTATTTTAGTTTTTTTCTTTAATATACTTTATTTATTTCAGTTTTAGGCCACAGGGGTATTTTTTGAATATTTTATTTATAAGGGTATTTTTGTAATATTTTATCTTAAACTCTAACAGGGTGAATCCTATTTTAAGGGGTATGAGTAATGAGAAAGGGAAACATTGAAGCATTAAGAATTAGGTTAAATCTAGCGTAAAGAGGCTTGAGATCACCTTCTTGATCTCGAGGTTAGGGTTTTCCTCAAATATTCATGTATTCTGTCATCATCCATTTATCTTCGTCTTCCCCATGTCTTCCTACTATCCCTACAGTAATGCCTGGAAGACTCGTAACCTATGGCAGATCCCAGATCCTCCCAAAGAATCCTTGTGTCAGATCCAGGACCGTAACAACTGGTATCAAAGCGGGAACACAATGGGTTATTCTATATCTCAAGAAAGACGGATGGCTATGGGTAAGGAATTGGAAGAAATATGAGCACGGTTAGATGCTTCCATTGAACGTTATGCAGGGGAGGAACTCGCTACTGCAGCCAAACAGGTCACTCGACCTCAAATCTCCGACCACATATGCTCACAAGAGGTAGCAGAAGCTATCTCGAACGGGCAGAATGGCACATGGCCTTGTTCGGGGCCATGTAGACGGAAGACGACCGTCGCCCGCCTTCGTCGGTGCCCTGAAGGAAGGAGCAGCTGTCAACAAGGTTCACGAACTCACCGACGGCCGCTATGTTCAGGATCGGCAGGAGGATACAGCAGGGCTCCGATTTTCGAAGATCCGTCGACGAAATTTCCGCGGAAGGAAGAAGATGGCTTCCGATTCAAATTTTCCTAAGTTAGGAAAATTTAATCTGCGCACGAAGTTGAGTCGCGTGCCGAACTAGGGTTCCTGAACCAAGTCAACCCAGGCTAACTCAGACCGGGCCTTAAAAAAAAAACTCCAATTTTGGGCATCCAGGGGGGGGGTGTCATAGCTATCGCGGATGCTACTTCGGCACCGGTGGAGACGTTGGCATACAGGCACTACTTTCGAGCTTGAGGACAAGCTCGTCTTCCAAGGGGGGTGTAATGTTATGCACACAATAATATTATTATTTTAGTTTTTTTCTTTAATTTACTTTATTTATTTCAGTTTTAGGCCACATGGGTATTTTTGGAATATTTTATTTATAGGGGTATTTTTGTAATATTTTATCTGAAACCCTAACAGGGTGAACCCTATTTAAGGGGTATGAGTAATGAGAAAGGGAAGCATTGAAGTATTAAGAATTAGGTTAAATCTAGCATAAAGAGACTTGAGATCACCTTCTTGATCTCGAGGTTAGGGTTTTCCTCAAAAACCCACGTATTCTCTCATCCTCCATTGATCTTCGTCTTTCCCATATCTTCCTACTATCCCTACAGTAATGCTTGGAAGACCCGTAACCCATGGCAGATCCCAGATCCTCCCAAAGAATCCTTGTGTCAGATCCCGGACCGTAACATGGTTCTAGATTGGAATTTGTCCTTGAGGGAGGCTTGGAATTTTTTGAACGCCCTATGGCTGAGAAGAATCAAGATTTCGAAGGAAGCTTGCACCTTGGACCTCTTTGACAGAGAAAATCCTATTTCTGAATTAAACTAATGATCAATGCTTGATTTCATTGAAGCTGACATCCCCCTTATAGGAGAAGGCTAGGGTTCGAGTACAAAGCAAAGGCCAATAACAATGGCCCTGAAAAGAAAGGAAATTACTTCTAAACCAACCAAGAGTATAAACCAGAAAATTAAATGATTTACCCACTACGTCTACTAATTACTCGATTGGCTATGGAGTCCATAACACACTCCTAGCTGGTAAGACATTGCTCCATACTCCAATCCTAATGCTGGATGTAGCGCACACTCCGTCTTTTGTAGGTATTGTGTCTATTGACATTGCTCTGAAGTTTCCACTACTATATCCCTCTATAGGACAACGACTCTCAAGTGGTAGGAGTAATAAAAACCATTACAGGGGTGGGGGGGGGGGGGGGGGGGGGGGGGGGGGGTTTGATTTATTTATAATGGTGTCCTAATTCGGACACCAACTCTCATGGTATCCCAACCGTGATATTCTTTAGAGTTAAATTTATCATAGTGTCCCAATCCAGGCACCGAATCTCATGGTGTCCCAACCGAGATATTTTTGAGAGTCAAATAAATTATGGTATGAGAAAAGGTATAGAAGCCACCTCTTCTTCAATCATAATATCTCATCTAAAGAGACATAATAGCAGTAAGTGTAATGTAACACGACCATCTTCCAACACATATAACACAAACCAAAATAGTAAACTTGTAGAAGGACCCATGAAATAATCATAATCTAATATAAATATTTTTTCTTAGATGCATTAGCTTCATCTTTTGTGGTCCCCCTTTCTTCAATATTTTGGTCACATAAACTTATCCACAACATATGGAATAAAATACCTCTTTCTTGTACTTCTTCTACTTCTCCCCCTCAAGCTGGGATGTAATGGCAGTGATCCCAGCCTGATCCAAATATCATAGATGTATGTTATGCCCCATTTCCATGGATCCTCCACCAAAAGTTCTCCTCCTTGTTTTCGATCGGTAGACGTGAAGATAACTGAGCTTGTGAAGGGAAGCTCACCCTAGACCTCAAAGGGAAAATCCGACCTTACTAATAGCTAATTTGATTAATCCTTCCCTTCATAGAGACTGGAGTCCTCCTTATAACAAGAGGGCCATGACGCTTACACTACTCAAGACATATGCTTCCCAAGCCTTGATGCTAACATTTTCCAAGACAAACATTTCCCAAGCCATGACACTAACACTTCCCAAGACATACATTTCCCAAACCATGACCCTAACACTTCCCAAGCCATGACGTGGCCTACACTCATAACTTAAATTACATTAGACCCAACCCTTAACCTTATGTGAAAGTGACCCCTCCGAAGTCCTACTTCTACCTGCTACTCTAGCCATAACATTACTCCCCTCCTTGAGAACGAGCTTGCCCTCAAGCTCGAAGGTAGGTGTGCTTGTCCGTGATGATGGCTGGATCTAGGCACAAGAGTCAGCCGCGGTAGTTGTGTCAGCCCACTGGACGACAAAAATAGAGCATCACGATAAATAACGAGCCTACAACACAAAAGCTAGAGATGGCAGCATACGACGGATTGTGTAGAGAATCCTTGCGAGCATCGCCGAAGAAAATGAGATGATGACCAGCTTACTGAATTCCAGTGGGTTTGAAATAATTATATGCATGATGTAATGCATCAAATCCAGCAAGGAGTGAAGGAAGTATTGGACACCTTCCACAACACATAGATCGGATTCAGGGACTAAATCCGCCATTAGTTTCATAATAGATAAATCAAACAGCCACAGCCCAAGCCAAGAATGTGATCCACAATGTGAGCATTCATTTTAGTACGCAAGCTAGAAATTTTCCTAACTTGCCAAACAGCAGTATCATAAAATGACTTCAGACCTGATGAGAATTTAGTGTTCCTCCGATGGAATAAAAGACTGTAATGGTTGGATAGTGCATCCAATTCCTCAAGTGGTTCAGGGCCACTATATATGGAAAAGCATCGGTCAGTTGTGGCTTCCTTAAATTGTTCAACATCAGTTTCCCGATCAGCTTCTTTGCAAATCTTCTCAACCTTAATACTACTCGTACTAATTAGTAGGTCCATCGGCTCCTTGCCAACATGTGAAAGAACTGGCAGACCTGTTGTAGGCAATGCGTTACCACTTGTTGGGTTCTCTAGCCATGGATCGTGTCACTTGATGTTCCCCTCTTGATTCCAGTGTTGAAGATGATGAAGGAAGGGTTGTAGTTTTCCTTGAACGTCCAATAGCTGTTGGTTGAGTTCAGAGAGAAGAGAGAGCAGAGGTGTGAATGATGATGGCGAGTTCAGTGAGGGACTAGAATGAATGCGTGAAGATAACTTGAGCTTCAAAGGACCTCTACCTTAGGCCTCGATTAAGGAGAGAACCTGATCCAATTAATCTACTGAAATTTCTTCCCCGATTCATTACCTTACAATGCATACAAATAGTTCACGCCAACAAGAGTTTAGGCAAAAAGTACAAAAATGCCCCTGAGGCATATTTAAACCCAAATAGCATAAAACAGAAAATAAACTAAATGACTACTTAACTGACTCAGTCAGGGTAATTGACTCAACCATGGTGTCTCAGCTTGACTCGGCTCACTATTTGGTCCATAACACCATTCTCTTCCAAAGATGGTTTGAGAGAACCAGCTTGAGCAGGCAGATCCCCACTCGGCAGGGAAACAGCAAGGCTTGAAGCAGAAATCTCAATCCTGATAGTGATAGCATATAGACCACCCAACACAAGTATCAAGTGCACTGCAAAAACCTTGCGTTAAGTAATTAGACCAAACTCAGAACCCAATGCATTCAACTGCTCATCATCTATGATGTTAATCAGGGTCGACCAGTTCAGGTTCACCCCTTGGAACGTCTCTACAAGTGCCTTATAAATGACTGAAACTGACAGGTTTGTCCTGCAGCCATTGGTCGCTAGTACCGAAATTGCCATGAATGAAACAGAGACGCAATGGCCAAATGCAGCCCCAACATCATAATGCGGCCACAAAAAAAATTGCAGCATCCAAGAATGAAAAAGAACAAATGCACTGGTTTTGTTCCCATCAACTAGAATAAAATTTCTCATCCAACGCATTTGTTGTACCGTTGCTAGAAAACCCAAAAAATTTCTATCATGCATTGCATACAGGCAACCCCGAAGTCCAGCAAAATTGGTCTGGTGCGCTGCTTCACGGAACATCAAAATTGATGCATGCTCCACTGTAAGAAAGGGTGGAACGGTAATTGCATACCTGATTTTGGGCCTAGCAACTACGAAGTGAAGGCCGTTTACAACACCACGAATAGGGGCCTCATCTTGGTGAAGCCAGTTTAATTCAAAATCTACAAGGCGAGCCCTCTCTACTTCCGCCAGGGCCACGATTTCAATTTCGAAATCGAAAGCTCTGGGTTTGGGGGGTTGCGCGCTGTCGTCTGCCTGTGGCCGATGGTGAACATCGGGAAATCGGTGCTGACATGGCAAAAAAGGTAGGCGCTCTTTGGTTTGTTCTGATGGAATTTGTGGCCTATAATCTGCCAAAGCATCCAGTGTCATGGGTTGCACCGCCGGAAGAAGTGGGATGGCATCCCAGGAAACAGGTGTGGTGGAATACCCCGCCGAGTTCAATAAAATGGGGTGGCCGCCACTTGATTTCGGAAAGTCAGGGAGTTGTCCCGAGACAGGGAGCACCACGATTTCAGGTACTGCGGTGTGGGAAGACGTATGGCATCTAGTGTGAAATGGTTTGACGGCCAATCCCCTTCCTGTTTGGCCGACGAAGGATGTGAGGAGGATCCCTTCGATGTCAGGCATATTGAGTCCCCACTTGCGGAAGTCGCCGCCGCAGAAGAGATAGAGGGCTCTTTGATGTCGTGCTCCGTGGTTTTCTCTGATTTGGTTTTTGCGGCACTGCCCGGTCTAGCAAAAATCCAAGCAATAGATGCTCCAAACTAAAGACGGATTTGAGGAGTTGTGTGCAGAGGAATATCGCGGGGCCCGCAAAGTTGGATAAACTAGAGCAGAGGTACAATTGTGTTGTTGTTGCCATGAAACCTCCCCGGAAGGTTCTGAGGAGGGCGCATAGGAGGCATAGGTGGGAGGGGAGGGTCGATGTGTGCCAGTAGCTCCGGACGTGGAACCTCCCGTGAACCCAAAGAGTTGAAAATCTGGAGCATGGTCTCCCGAAGCTCCTGGATCGCCGTTCGAACCTCTGTCCGAAAGGCTCCAATGGATGTACGCCCATCCGCTGGAGAGGAAGAGTCGTCCAAGGTGGTCCTGTCTAATACCACGTTGTTATGCCCCATTTCCATGGATCATCCACCAGATGTTCACCTCCTTGTTTCCGATCGGAAGACGTGAAGATAATTGAGCTTGTGAAGGGAAGCTCACCCTGGACCTCAAAGGGAGAATCCTACCTTACTAACAACTAATTTGATTAATCCTTCCCTTCACACAGACTGGCATCCTCCTTATAACAAGAAGGCCATGACGCTTACACTACTCAAGACATACCCTTCCCAAGCCTTGACGGTAACATTTTCCAAGACAAACATTTCCCAAGCCATGTGTTAGGTTCTTCCCCAGCCATGGATCGAGTCACCCTTCTTTCCTCTCTTCCCTCCACATTGAATCTTGATGCTGGAAGAGGATTCTTGTTAATTGAACATGGAATGGTGGAATTCAGAATGGAATCATTGAGCTTTGAAGGAAGCTCGACCTAGACCTCAGAGGGAGAATCTGATCTAGACCTCTGAGGGAGAATCTGACCTGTTTAATTCTAATTTTCTCAATACTTACGTTCCTTCACCTTGATGTCCCCATAAATAGCGTTGAGTAAGAAAATACACATTAGACCCATGGGTCAATTGGTTCATGCCATATTACATCTAAACCAAACCAAAACAAATGGAATTACATTAAAAGTACATTGACATAATTTAATTCCTATGCCTGTGGATAACTCGTGATGCTATAGAGTCCATAAAATTAGCCCCCTCCTGGAGAAAGAGCTTGTCCTCAAGCTCGAAATAGGGGTAGAGGGCTCAAAAAGCGGCTAATGGCTCCCATGTCGTGTCACTGGGATCAGCATCAACCCATTGCACTAGTATCGCCCAATCACCCTGAATGCGACGAGCCTGTAACACCTGTACTGGAGTATAAAGGACACGTCCCTCATGTGGTGGGGGCAGAGGTGTGTGCAGCAAGGGAGAGTCGCCTTGGAAGGCCTTCAGTTGGGAGATGTGAAACACATTGTGAATCCTGGCCTCTGGCGGAAGCTGCAAGTGGTAGGCAACTGTGCCAATGCGGTTCTTCACCTGAAAGAGACCATAATACTTCGGAGATAGCTTGTGGCAATTGGAGGTTTTCAGAGACAGATGCCTATAATGTTGGAGACACAGCCATACATAATCTCCTGGAGAAAAGAAGATTTCTCGGTGCTTCTTGTCATAATAAAATTTCATTGTATTCTGGGCCTCCAGGAGACGAGTTCGCACCTCAGTGAGCATGGTGTTTCTCTCTGCTAACATTTGGTCGAAAGTCGCGACCTTGGAGGCACTTGTTCATACGATAAAAGGCGAGGTGGGTCTCTGCCATATACTACCTTGAATGGGGTAGTTCCGAGTGCACTGTGGTTGGCGGCGTTGACACATAATTCAGCCCAAGCGAGCCATTTAACCCACCGTTTAGGTGAGTCCCCCACGAAACAACGAAGATACATCTCAATCATCCGGTTGACGACCTTGCTTTGACCATCAGTTTGTGGATGGTAGGCGGAAGAGAATGCTAACGTTGTGCCCTGCAGCTTGAATAGGTCTTTCCAGAATGTACTGGTAAAGATGGCATCTCTGTCACTGGTAATGGAGGTAGGCGTCCCATGTAATCGGATAATATTATCCATAAAGAGCTGAGCTACGTGAGTAGCAGTGTAAGGATGCGCCAGAGAGAAGAAATGGCCATACTTTGAGAAATGATCAACCACTACAAATATAACGGATTTGCCGGACGATGAGGGAAGGCCATCTATGAAGTCCATGGAAATATCTGACCAGATTTGTGACGACAACTGAAGTGGTTGGAGCACCTGTTGGACTTAATGATTCAGCTTTATTCCATTGACAAATCTGACAAGCGGCCACATAATCGGCTATACTACACTTCATAACCCTCCAATAAAATTCCCGACTGATTTGAAAATATGTTTTTTGTCGGCCCTCATATGTATTGTCATGGAACGAGGCTAAAATGTTGTGAATAAGTGGTGACGAGTGGTTTAGAAAAATTGGGTTTTCGAAGAGGACTAGACTATCCTAAACCATCCAATGTTTTTCCGATCTCCCCCGCTGAATCTCATGATATAAGGCAATAATTTTTGAATACTGTTGTGTTTCCTCTCGAATAGAATCCAACAAGAGAGCTCTAGGTTGACTGATGGCATGCAATTGCTGCTCTAGAATGTCCCGACGAGATAAAGCATCAACCCCCACATTCAAACTCCCAGGTTTATACTGCACGGTAAAGTCAAACCCCATGAGTTTACTTAACCAGAGCTACTGCGGTGAGGTAGTAAGGCACTGCTCAAATAGATACTTGAGGCTGCAATGATTGGTGCAAATCAGAGATGGACTCCCCCAGAGATAAGGCCACCAATGTTGAATTGCTTTAGCTACACCGATCAGTTCCCTCTCATAAGCTGCTAACTTGGGGTGGTGTTGGCCAAGTTGGCAACTAAAATAAGCGATCAGGTGTTCTTGTTAGTGTAACACTACACCAATACCGCCCCCCGAAGCATCACATTCCACCACAAATGACTCATCAAAGTCCAATAGCAGAAAAATCGGTGCGGATGATAATGCCTCTTTCAATTGCTGAAAGGAATGAGCCGCTGTCTCGGACCAGGTAAAGGCATTTTTCTTGAGTAGGATGTTGAGTGGTGCTGCAATCTGGTCATAGCTGCAGATAAATTTCTTGTAATACCCAGCTAGGCCCAAAATTCCCCTTAATGCTGTAATGGAGGAGGGAGGAGGCCAATATGTGACGGCCTGAATCTTACTTTGGTCTACCTTCACGCCAACAACTGAAATAACGTGGCCCAAGTATGCCACTTCTGAGGTACCCATAGAACATTTGGACTGATTTAAAACCAAATGAAGTGAGCGGAGAAGAGTAAATACCTGGTGAAGGTGCTGAACATGCTCTTCCCAATTGTTGTTATACACCAAAATATCATAAAAAAATACGAAAACATATTTCCTCAAGAGAGAGGAAAATATCACATTCATGAGGGCCTAGAATGTGGAAGGCGCATTTGAGAGACCAAATGGCATCACGAGGAACTCAAAATTACAGTGGTGCGTGTGGAACGCAGTTTTCTCCGCATTTGATCGATGAACACATATTTGATGATAGTTAGACTTCAAATCTATCTTGGTAAATATAGTAGCACCGTGTAACTCATCTAGCAACTCGTCCACCAATTGTATGGGAAATTTGTCTTTAATGGTGTGTGCATTGAGTTGCATGTAATCCACACAAAACCTCCACGACTTATCATGCTTGCGAACCAGTAATATCGGGGAGGAGAAAGGACACCTGCTTGGCTGAATAATTCCCTTGGCAAGCATATTTTGGCACTGCCTTCCAATCTCATCTTTCTATAAGTAGGGGTAACGATAAGGACGCACCACGACAGGTTCAGTGCCCGTTTTCAAACAGATGAGGTGATCACAATGCCTAATAGGTGGAAGAGTAGTAGGTTCATGAAATATATCCTCAAAGTCTGTAAGTAGTTGAGATAACTTACAGTTGTCGGTGCTATGGACCTGAACAGTCTGAAGTGTGGAGGGCCTTGGTGCCTTGGTACCATGCAATGTGATCTGACGGTGGTCCTCTGTGAAGGTCATGGTCAGAGCCTGAAAATCCCATAAAATAGGCCCTAACAGTTGGAGCCATTTAATTCGAAGTACCAAATCAAATCCTGACAGTGGAATCACCAGGAAATCTTCAATAAAGGTGTGTCCCTCAATATCAAAGTGTGTGGCAGGAGAGATGCCCACACTGGTAATTTTAGCCCCATTGGCTACTGAGACAGAAAGGCTTGTCTGGGGATGGACGACTAACCCAAGTTGCTCGGCCGCTGGCTGACTGATGAAATTATGCGTGTTGCCAGAGTCATGTAAAGCAAGTAATTGTAGATGATGTAACTGGGCTTTAACTTGCATGGTGTTAGAATTGCGCAGGCCAGTCATGGCAAGAAGTGAAATCTCTGGACCCTCTTGGTCTGTCTCCACACTCTCTTCCTCTGGTAGTATGTCCTCATTATCCTCCCATAGACATATACTGAATAATCTTTTGCATATGTGACCCTGGACATATTGTTCATCATAGTTAAAACAAAGGCCTTTGGTCTTTCTCTGATCCATCTCTTGTCTGTTCAGTTTTTTGAAGTAAGCAGCTGGTCGCATAGAGTTAGAGCTACTGGGCATGGAGCTGCACTGGCTCTAGAACGTGGAGGCCTAGAATATGGTGCTGGCGCAGTGGCATTGTGCCTTCCTAGCCAAGCTGGTGTTTTGACCAGTGAATCCTTCAGAACTCGCTGCTTATGCTCAATTGACCTGGCTAAATTCATAGCGTGGTCCAAATCTGTAGGACCATATAATTCAACTTCCAGCTGTAGAGCGTCTGTCAAACCAACAGTAAAGATGTGAACATACTGGGAGTGACTGACAAACTCATTAGCATGGGCCAAACGTTCTTGGAAAGTCTTTTGATACACCTCTAGTGTTCCATTCTGCTTATAATTGATTAATTCTCCCAATGGATTGCTACTAGTTGGAGGACCAAACCTCATCATGCATGATTGTTTAAAGGTTGCCCAATCATGAACCAATTGTTCATTTCGGAATTGGTGCTACCATAGGAGCGCTTCATCGAGCATGTGGTATGTGGCCAAATAAACCTTCTTATCCGCAGGTGTTTTTTTATGATAAAAGAATTGGTCACACTTGGTTTACCAAATCAAGGGGTCCTTAGACCCATCATATGTAGGAAAATCGAGTTAGAAATACCTGGGAACCGTATTGGTCCCTGTACGGCAGGCCCCTGATGGGATTCTTATGGTGCATTGGTGGTGGTGGCTGGTAGTGATGGTGGTCGACCGGTGGAGAGTAGGCTGGGTGGCGCTCGTAGACCACTGTCATCTTGTCGCCGGAGGAGGGCTTGGATGGTTGCGTCCATGGATTTGATTGCCTCACGTAAGTCAGATGTGGTCTAACTCACTTCTTCCAGGGATTGAGTCTGAACGTCTATCCTCTAACGATTGTCTTCAACTAATTTCCGCAAATCCTCAGGGGAAGAGGAATCCCCAAGGTTGGACCTGTCTGATACCAAGATGTTAGGTTCTTCCCGAGCCATAGATTGAGTCACCCTTCTTTCCTATCTTCCCTCCGTATTGAATCTTGAAGCTGGAAGAGGATTCTTGTTTCTTGAACGTGGAATGGTGGAATTCAGAATGGAATGATTGAGCTTTGAAGGAAGCTCGACCTGAACTTCAGAGGGAGAATCCGACCTAGACTTCTGGGGGAGAATCTGACCTGTTTAATTCTAATTTTCTCAATACTTACTTTCCTTCACCTTGACGTCCCCAAAACTAGGGTTAAGGACGGAAATACACATTGGACCCATGGGTCAATTGGTTCATGCCATATTACATCTAAACCAAACCAAACCAAATGGAATTACATTGAAAGTAATTTGACATAATTTAATTCCTATGCATGTGTATAACTCGTGATGCTATGGAGTCTATAACACCATGACCCTAACACTTCCCAAGACATACATTTCCCCAGCCCTAACCCTAACACTTCCCAAGCCATTACGTGGCCCACACATAACTTAAAATTACATTAGACCCAACCCTTAACCTTATGTGAAAGTGACCCTCCTCAATCCTACTTCTACCTGCTACTCTAGCCATAACAATGTAGCAATAAGACCAAATAACAGAGATGTAGTAATAAGCCCTTCAACCAGGGAGAAGTGAGATATTTTCATTATACCCAATTAGTGACGCAAAAAAATCGGCTTAAATTCAAATTTTTCAATACAATAGAATGCGAACATCTCCTTTGATTCTTCCAATGCGAATATGTCTTTAAATATAGATTATATGGACATGAAATTTTATCCTTATGAAACTAGACTTAAATACCTTTCATCCAAGTATAACTTCTCTTCATAAAATATAATTATCAGAAGATAAATAATATGATAGATTTCGGTCTCTGTCAACTAGCCAAACTAAGTATTGTTTCTCCTTCTTTCCAGTATGACCATTGACTCTTCCAAGATCAATATCTTCTTATAAAAAACTCAGATCTAAAATTGGTTGAATATGAAAGAAAATAGACTTATATATATTTCCTTTTATATATAATTCTCCATATAAAGTCTCGTTCTTGATATCAAAAAATACCTTGGAAGTTGAAACTTTTTGCTGCGGCTCAAACCTTTTTTTTTCAATCTAACCTTTGCTACTTCAAATATCAATTTCTCTTTGTAGATAAATCCGATAGAAAATTTATTTAATATGAAAGAGAATAAACTTAAATATATTTCTTTATATGTAATATATATATATATATATCCATATAAAGTCTTGTTCTTGATAGCATAAAATACCTTGGAAGATGAAGCTTTCTGCTATTGTTTGAACCTCTTTTGAATTGACTCATTCAAATATAGATTTTGCTTTGTAGAAAACTCCGATTGGAAAAAATGATTTTTCCCTGGAAAGTAGACTCAAATATCTTTCCATCAATATATAATTTGAGATATGAAAATCTCCGTATAGAGGTGAAAATGTAATGAAATCTACGGGTGTAGGGACTAAAAAAAAAAAACTACAAACCTAGACTTAGGGTTTAGGGTATAGAGAAAATAATCACATTACCTCTATGGGTTGACCAAGTCAACTCACAGAACGTGCTCTGATACCATGTTGAATTTATGGAAAAAAAAATACTTCATTGATTTGATTAACTTATTATAATTAGAGTACATGAACCTCTATTTATAATAGAGGAAGGTAGTAGAGTCCAATTACAATAAAACTACCTTTGTCCCAATTACACCCAAACTCTAACACTTAAAGATAAGTCCTAGCATAATTAAAATACTCAATATAGATAAAAGACAAACATAACTCAAACTAGAACTCTTCTAGGACGTGACCATAAGATAAAGATGCCTTTGTGAGTCCTTCTTGATCTTCCAACTTAGGTGGTAAGGATGTCAGCTCATGGTAATCAGGGTGGGTCCTACTTCTAATGTGCTTGGGCCCATCTTGTGGGCCTTCCTTGGTCGTGTGACCCATTTTATATTACTCTTAGATATGTGGGTCTTCCTTGGTCGTGTGGGCTTGGGCCTATCTTCCAACAGTCTTGTAGGTGCTTCTTCAAGATGACTTGTCGCTTCTTTGAGCTTGAGGTCTTGAGATAAGTTTGTTGGTTCATTTGCAAAGACTGTGAAATTGTATCCCTTGAAGGCATAACATATGAAATGCTTAGTTTGCAATAATTAGTTCAACTAAGTTTTTTTATCTACAAAATATTTGTGGGAGTCAACCTAGGTTAACATGGAGAAATCCTTCACTATTAATATGTCTATTTTTCTTAAGATACCTCAATATCCTTTCCAGTGCTCGCTAGTGAGATAGTTATGGTTAATGCATGAATTGACTATTGACACTGACAACAAAAGAAATATCATGCCATGTCATTGTATGATAAATATGTTTACCTACTAATCTTTGGAACTTGCCTACATCCACCTTCTTTCCTAAACCAATACATAATTTCACATTTGGGTCTATAAATGTCTCAATATGCTTACTCCCTAACATACCTATCTATAAATCCCTACCCTACCAATCTATCAATAGGCCATGATGATATTGCAAAACCTCAATACCTAGACAGTATTTGATTGGCCTAAGGTCTTTAGTTTGAAAAAAAAATTTACACAGTTCTATTTTAGTCTACTAAATGTCACATGTATAACTCCTTGTTAGTATTATTTCATCCACATAGACTGCCTTAAGGATCAACCTGTTATGAACTCGATAGTGAGCTGTGTAACTCAACGGCACTATGGCTAAATCACTGAGTACTAAGTTCCATAGCTTTATATTACTGCATTTTATATCAGTTTAGTAGTAAATATGCCACTGGGACATTCTTGTAATTTTTACACTAAACTCTGGTTGGCGTCAAACTGATGTAGGAGGGAAGATGGCAAATGAAGAGGCAAGTATTATTTTGTCCCAAAAATAGGATCCCGAGTTCTCCTTGACGAGCTCAGGGTTGGAGTTCCCCATTGAGCTCTAGTTACCCCATTGATCTCTCCTTCTTCCCCACTTCCCCTTTCCATTTTATAGAGTTCAAGCCCAAGAACATACACTGGTTTCAGGTGTTGTGGTTCAGTTTTTAATCGAGCAGAGCAGGGGGTTATAGTCCCATTCTACCAAGCACAACAGCGTGTTGTTGTCCGGTTTAACCGAGCATACCAGTGGGTTGCTTCTCAGTTCCAGCAGAGACCAGCAAGGTGCTGCTGTTCAGATCTAGCTTTTAGGTTCTTCCCGAGCCATGGAACGAGTCACCTTTCTTTCCTCTCTTCCCTCCATATTGGATCATGATGTTGGAAGGGGTTTCTTTTTTCTTGAACGTGGAATGATGGAAATAGGAATGGAATGATGGAACGTTGAAGGAAACTCGACCTGGACCTCAGAGGGAGAATCTGACTGTTATGGACTCCATAGCATCAAGAGTGGCTAACCGGAGAAGAGAATAGATGGAGTAAACTTGTATTTCAGTACCTTAGGGGTTTAATTGTAATTTGAAGTTCCATAAGGGTCTAATTGTAATTATAGAACCTTTGATGTTTTCCTTGACCTATTTAGGGCGTCAAGTGAAGGAATGAAGACAAGCATTGATCATTAGTCTAAATGAGATCAGGTTCTCTCTCAAAAGAGGCCTAACGTGGGAGCTCCTTTTCAAGGCTCACGTCCTTCACCATTGGACGTTCCAAGAACCCCAAATCCTTCCCTTCCTCATCCTTCAATCTGGAAGCTAGAGGAGATCGCCGGGTGACTCGATCCATGGCTAGAGAGCTTAACAACGTGGTATCAGACAGGACCACCCTTGGTGATTCCTCTTCACCTGCAGAAATTCGAAATTTTGTGGAAGAAAACCATGCTGGTCTTCAATCTCAAATCAATGGATTGGAGGGAAAATTCCAGATGTTGCTGTCACGCATGGAAGAAGGATTCACCCAGCTTTCAGTCCAGATGGCATCCTCATCACGTCCAGCAGATCCTCTCAACCCTCTGCCAACGCCTCCACCTCCTCCCCTGCGCCAAACACCTCAACCTCGTGGGGGCCTCAATCCAGCCCCTCCTACCGTGCCAAGGTACACAAAGCTTGATTTTCCAACGTATGATGGGTCCTCCGACCCTTTAATGTGGTTGCACAGGTGTGATCATTTCTTTTCCAATCAAGGAACTCTGCCCGAAGGCAAGGTTCAATTAGCCGCCTTCCACATGCTCGATGAAGCGCTTATGTGGTTTCATCAATTCAAAAACGAATTTGTGGTCTATGATTGGGAATTTTTCAAAGAAAATTGTATGCTACGGTTTGGTCCTCCGCTTCGCAGCAACCCAGTTGGGGATTTGGTAAATCTAAAACAGCTTGGCACTATAGAACAATATCAGAAATTGTTCCAAGAAAAACTTGCTCGTGCAAGTCATTTGGTCCGACCTGAACTTTATGTCAATTTGTTCACGGCTGGCCTGGTAGAACCCCTTCGCCTAGAGGTGGAATTGGAAGCCCCCACCTCCCTAGCCCACGCCATGAATTTGGCAAGAGCATTGGACACCAAACAGCGCCTCTTCCGTGAGTCCTTAAACAAACGTCCTCCTTGGCAACCTCGCCCACAGCCCCATGGCCCTTATCCCACTCCCCCCAGGCCTCCTCCCAACCAACCATCACCACCACCACCAGCCTTTACACCCCCACCAGGATTTATCAAACGTCTGACAAAAGCAGAAATTGATCAGAGGAGGGCTCAGGGCCTATGTTTCAATTGTGATGAGAAATTCGTCAAGGGCCATCTATGCAAAAGACTATTTTGGGTAGAAATAGAAGACCCTTCAGAGGATGACTTTCAGGAGGATATGGACCAAACCGAGGAGGACACACCAGAGATCTCCCTCCATTCCATGACCGGACTGCATAGCACAAATACCATGCAGGTCCATGCCACCATGAACCATCATATTCTGCTAGCACTCGTGGACTCAGGCAGCACACATAATTTTATAAGCAGCCAGGCAGCACATCAGTTGGGGTTATCACTACAGCAGAAATCAGGAATATCAGTCTCAGTGGCTAATGGTGACAAGGTCACCACAGTGGGGTTCGGTTCAGCAGTGCCCTTTACTATTGAAGGTCACTCCTTTGTAGCAGATTTTTTGGTCATACCGCTGGCTGGGTTTGACCTTGTCTTGGGAATTAAATGGCTACAACGATTGGGTCCGATCTTATGGGATTTCCAATCCCTGACCATGAGTTTTAACCAGGACACACATCCGATCACCCTCCATGGCAATAGCGCCCAGAGGCCATGCAGCCTCCACACACTTTCGGTGGATCCTTCAACAGGGAATAACTTAGCTTCATTGTTGGCTGAATATGCTGATTTATTTCAGACACCTGCCGACCTTCCTCCTATAAGAGAGTGTGATCACAGAATTCGTTTGAAGATGGGCACAGAACCAGTGGTAGTGCGTCCCTACCGCTATCCCCATGTGCAAAAAGATGAGATAGAACGACAATGTCAACAAATGCTACAACAAGGTATTATTCAGCCTAGTCGTTCTCCTTTTTCATCCCCGGTATTACTCGTAAAGAAATCAGATAAATCTTGGCGCTTTTGTGTGGATTACCGTGACCTCAATGCTCGCACCATCAAAGATAAATTTCCAATTCCAGTGGTCGATGAATTATTGGATGAGCTACACGGCTCTCAACTATTTACAAAGTTGGACTTAAAATCTGGCTACCATCAGATTCGGGTTTATTCAGAGGATATCGAAAAAACTGCCTTCCGCACCCACCATGGTCACTACGAGTTCTTGGTGATGCCATTTGGGCTATCCAATGCCCCGTCCACCTTTCAAGCGCTTATGAACCAGGTATTTCGCCCTTTCTTACGGAAGCATGTCTTAGTTTTTTTTGACGATATCCTGGTCTATAGCAAAACTTGGGCAGCACACTTGCATCAATTGAGACAGGTTTTCACCATTCTCCGAGCACACCATTTATTTCTCAATCGTGCCAAATGTGACTTTGCCACATCCGAAGTAGCTTATTTGGGGCATGTGATCTCAGCATCCGGGGTGAAACCAGATTTCAGCAAGATACAATCGGTGATGGATTGGCCCACACCTCACACCGTTACAGCTTTGAAAGGTTTCCTTGGTCTCGCAGGGTATTATAGAAAATTTATCAAAGAATACGGTCACCTGGCAGCACCATTGCATAATTTACTGAAGAAGCATGCCTTTCAGTGGTCTCAGTTGGCAGACTCCTCATTTAACAACTTAAAACAGGCATTAGCGTCAGCACCAGTTCTCCAATTGCCCAACTTTGCCGAAAATTTCATCATAGAATGCGATGCATCCGGGGGAGGGATTGGTGACGTCTTGCAGCAACAGGGTCACCCCATTGCCTATTTCAGCCGCCATCTCGCTCCTCACCATCACAAGTTAGCCACGTATGAAAGGGAACTTATCGGTTTGGCCAAAGCTGTGCAGCATTGGCGGCCGTATCTGTGGGGCAGACCTTTTGTGATTAGGACAGACCACTGTAGCCTCAAATATTTATTGGAGCAGCGCCTTACTACATCCCCACAACAACATTGGCTCAGCAAATTAATGGGATTCGATTTTCAGGTGGAATACAAACCGGGTTATCTCAACAGGGCAGCAGACGCTTTGTCACGCCGGGAACTAGAGGATTCACATTTGCACGCATTGAGCCACCCCAAGTCGCCCTTGCTGGACACAATCCGTCAGGATACTAGCCATCATCCAGATCTCCTTGAGTTACAAGCTCAAATCGAAAACCATTCCAAGGATAAGAACTGGACACTACAGGACGGTCTCATTCTGTATAAAGGATGCATATATCTTCATCCTTCGTCGGTACTCATTCCTGCCATTATTGCCTCCTTTCATGATAGTACACATGAGGGCCAGCAGAAAACATACTTCCGCCTCAGTCGGGAATTTTATTGGAGCGGTATGAAGCGGGTCATTGCTGAGTATGTTGCAGCGTGCCAGATCTGTCAGAGGAATAAGTCAGAATCCTTACAACCCGCCGGCTTGCTCCAGCCACTTCCACTTCCTTCACAGGTATGGGCAGATCTATCAATGGATTTTATAGATGGTCTTCCTCCTTCTGCAGGGAAATCTGTTATTTTTGTTGTGGTAGACCGGTTCTCGAAATATGCCCACTTTATGGCCCTCAGCCATCCGTATACAGCCACACAGGTCGCTTAGCTCTTCATGGATAATATTGTCCGTCTCCATGGCCTTCCGGAGACCATCACCAGCGACCGTGATGCGATCTTCACCAGTAAATTCTGGGGGGAACTCTTTAAGCTCCATGGTTCTAAGTTAGCTTTCTCGTCAGCATACCACCCTCAAACAGACGGCCAGACAGAAGTGGTTAACCGCACATTGGCGATGTATTTGCGGTGCTTTGTGGGGGACACGCCCCGACTGTGGGTTCGTTGGTTAGCATGGGCGAAGTATTGTTATAATACCTCATACCACACCGCCTTGGGTACTACCCCTTTTCAAGTTGTTTATGGACGCGAACCTCCGCGACTACTTTCTTATGAACCGGGGTCTTCTCGGGTAGCAGCATTGGACCAAGCATTAGCCGACAGAGATGCAATGCTTGCTCAAGTCCGCCTTCAGTTACAACGTTCACAAGCAACTATGAAGCATACTTATGACAAAGGACACCGTCCCCTTTCCTTTGCACCTGGAGAATTTGTTTGGCTCAAACTTCAGCCATACCGCCAACTATCTCTTGCAGCCATCAAACGCCATAAGCTCTCTCCAAAATTTTATGGGCCGTTCCAGATCATGCAACGTATTGGCACTGTGGCGTATCGTTTGAAACTTCCACCAGACGCCAAGCTCCATGACGTCTTCCACGTCTCCCTTCTCAAACCGTTCAAGGGAGACTCACCACTGCTGCATACCCCTCTGCCTCCTCTCAAAGATGGCAGGTCCATGCCCACGCCCGCTCAGATCCTTCAAGCCAGGCGAGTTAACAACGCTTGGGAAGTGTTGGTTCGGTGGACTGACAAGGAATTGATAGAAGCCTCTTGGGAGACACTCGAGTCCTTCCAGACTCTCTTTCCCACTTTCGAGCTTGAGGACAAGCTTTTTCTTCAGGAGGGGGGTGATGTTATGGACTCCATAGCATCAAGAGTGGCTAACCGGAGAAGAGAATAGATGGAGTAAACTTGTATTTCAGTACCTTAGGGGTTTAATTGTAATTTGAAGTTCCATAAGGGTCTAATTGTAATTATAGAACCTTTGATGTTTTCCTTGACCTATTTAGGGCGTCAAGTGAAGGAATGAAGACAAGCATTGATCATTAGTCTAAATGAGATCAGGTTCTCTCTCAAAAGAGGCCTAACGTGGGAGCTCCTTTTCAAGGCTCACGTCCTTCACCATTGGACGTTCCAAGAACCCCAAATCCTTCCCTTCCTCATCCTTCAATCTGGAAGCTAGAGGAGATCGCCGGGTGACTCGATCCATGGCTAGAGAGCTTAACACTGACCTAGACCTCTGAGGGAGAATCTGACCTATTTAATTCTAATTTCTCAATACTTGCTTTCCTTCTCCTTCACATCCCCATCAATAGGGTTGAGGACGAAAATACAAAATAGACCCATGGGTCAAATGGTTTATGCCATATTACATCTAAACCAAACCGAACCAAACTAAACTAAACCAAACCAAATGGAATTACATTAACAGTAAATTGACATAATTTAATTCCTATGCCTATGGATAACTCGTGATGTTACGGAGTCCATAAAATCACCCCCTCCTGGAGAAAGAGCTTGTCCTCAAGCTCGAAGTTTGGGTAGAGGGTGTGGAATGCAGCTAATGGCTGCCATGTCGTGTCACTAGGATCAGCATCAACCCATTGCACTAGGATCTCCCAATCACCCTGAATGTGGCAAGCCTGTAATACCTGTGCTGGAGTAGAAATGACACGTTCCTCATGTAGTGGGGGCAGAGGTGTGTGCAGCATGGGAGAATCACCTTGGAAGGCCTTCAGTTGAGAGACGTGAAATACATTATGAATCCTAGCCTCTGGCGGAAGCTGCAAGTGGTAGGGACCATAATACTTCAGAGAGAGTTTGTCGCGTTTAGAGGCAGTCAGTGACTGCGTGTAGTATTGGAGACGCATCCATACATAATCTCCTGGAGAAAAGAAGACTTCCCGGTGCTTCTTGTCATAGTAAAAATTCATAATATTCTGGGCCTCCTGGAGATGAGTGCGCACCTCAGTGAGGAAGGTGTCGCATTCTGCTAATGCTTGGTCCAAAGTGGTGACCTTTGAGGCACCCGGTTTATATGATAAAAGGTTGGGCGGGTCTCTACCATAGACTACCTTGAATGGGGTTGTTCCGAGTGCATTGTGGTAGGAGGTGTTGTAATAGAATTCAGCCCAGGCAAGCCACTTAACCCACCGTTTAGGTGAGTCACCCACGAAACAACGAAGATACATCTCAATTGTTCGGTTGACTACCTCTGTCTGACCATCAGTTTGCGTATGGTAGGTTAAAGAGAATGCTAACGTTGTGCCCTATAGCTTGAATAGTTCTTTCTAGAATGTACTGGAAAAGATGGCATCCCTGTCACTTGTTATGGAAGTAGGCATCCCATGTAAGCGGACAATATTATCCATAAAGAGCTGAGCTACATGAGCGGTAGTGTAAGGATGCACCAGAGGTATGAAATGGCCATACTCTGAGAAACAATCAACCACTACAAATATAACTAATTTGTAGGACGAGGAGGGAAGGCCATCTATGAAGTCCATGGAAATATCGGACCATACCTGTGACGACAACTGAAGTAGTTGGAGCAACCTGTTATGGACTCGATAGCATCACGAGTTACCAACAGGCATAGGAATTAATGAATGTGTTTTTCAATTTCCATGTAATTGTTTTTGGTTTTGTTTTATCTTTGGTTTGGGTTGGTTTAGCATTTATTGGTTTGAACCCTTGACCCAAGGGGTCTTTAGTGTTTTGGACGTCCTCAACCCTATTTAAGGGGACGGCTAGGGTGATGAGAGATATGAATTGAGTCTACTTTAGCTAGAGTAAATTAGAAAAACAGGTCAAGAGCTCCTTCAAGCTCTCTCCCGTTTTTCCCCAATTCCTTTCCGAAATTCTCCTTTCTGAAATTCAATCTCCATCATTCCCTCATTCCATCTCAACGTCAAGCAAGGTAATGGAAGGAAGAAAAGAGAGGAGGGTGACAAGATCCATAGCTCGTGAGGATCTTAACAACGTGGTATCAGACAGGTCCGCCCTCGGTGATTCCTCTTCTCCAGAGGACATATGTCAAGTACTTTCAGAACTTCAACAACAATCCACTCTTCAAGGTACTGAAATTTCTCACATCAATAATACATTACATATGCTGGAATCATCTCTCCAAATAGTTATCCTGCAACTTGCTGCACTTCAAGCACCAACGCCATCACCAGCCACCAATTTTCAACAACAACTAGTACATCAACAACAATTCACGCCACCACCAAATCCACCCCTACGCCAACCACTGGTTCCCATGGCTACTCACGCACAAGGACCATCCACGGTTCCAAGGTACTTTAAACTTAACTTTCCTACATATGATGGCTCTAAAGATCCCTTATTGTGGTTCACGAAATGTGAACAATTCTTCTATCATCAACAAACGGTGGAAATGGACAAGGTTACTTTGGCCGCCTACCACCTGCTTGATGAAGCGCTCATGTGGTTCCATCACTACCGAAATGTCCATTCCACTCAGGATTGGCTGCACTTTAAACATGCTTTCCAGTTGAGGTTTGGACCTCCAGCTAGCAGCAACCCAGTGGGGGAATTGATCAACTATAAACAGACAGGCACTTTAGAAGTTTACCAAAAAACGTTCCAAGAAAGGTTGGCCCGAGCTAGTGAATTTGTTCCTCCTCACCTACATGTTCAGATTTTTAATGCTGGATTGATAGAGGCGGTTAGATTGGAAGTGGAATTACTTGGTCCGATAGATTTGGACTCAGCAATGAATTATGCCAGAGCTGTGGAACACAAATAGAGAGTCCTAAAAGAGTCTTTACACCGAAAACCATTTTGGAACAACAGAACACAAGGTACTGCATTTGATCCACGTTTTGGGTCCTCTGCCCCTAACCAAGAAGATCAATCTACCAGTGTACCTTCACACACTATGCCATGCAAATTTTTGACTAAACAGGAAATGGAAGCTAGAAAAGCCAAAGGCCTATGTTTTAATTGTGATGAACAATTCCTTCCAGGTCATACCTGTAAACGCTTATTCAGTATTGAACTATTGGAAGAAGATTCAGAAGAGCTTCCTGAACATGAATTTGTTGAAGAGGTACAGAAAGAACCAGAGCTCTCCCTCCATGCCATGCATGGCCTGCGTAGTTCTAACACCATGCAGGTAAAGGCCAGGTTACATCATCTCTTGCCACTTGCTTTAGTTTATTCGGGCAGCACACATAATTTTATAAGTGAACTAGCCACACAACAATTGGGATTGGAAATTCAACAACAAAGGGGACTCTCGGTTTCAGTGGCCAATGGGGCTAAAATTGCAAGTGTGGGTTTATGTGCAAACACACCTTTCACCATTGAGGGACATTCATTTCAAGCAGATTTACTAGTCATTCCCTTGGCTGGATTTGATTTGGTGCTCGGGGTCAAATGGCTTCAATTATTAGGACCTATATTATGGGACTTTCAGGCTCGGACTATGACCTTTATAGCACGAAAGGGTCAGATTACATTACAAGGTATTGTGGCACAGGTCCCTAACACACTTCACACTTTACAGCTTCAGCACAATGGTGATGGTCAGTTAGCTTCTTTACTTACAACATTTGCGGATTTATTTAATGACCCTACGGGTCTACCACCAGTGTGTCACTGCGATCACCGCATTCGTTTAAAGTTGGGAACTGATCCAGTAGTGGTGCGGCCTTATCGTTATCCACATATATAGAAAGATGAAATAAAACGACAGTGCATGCATATGCTCGCTCAAGGCGTGATCCAGCCCAGTCGATCTTCTTTTTCCTCACCAGTGTTACTAGTACGTAAAAAGGATAAATCATGGAGGTTTTGTGTCGACTATAGGCAACTCCACTTGCAAAAAATTAAAGACAACTTCCCCATTCCAGTCGTGGACGAGTTGCTGGATGAGTTACATGGTGCTACAATTGTTACCAAATTAGATTTGAAATCGGGCTATCATCAAATAAGAGTCTCACCTGACAGATGTGGAGAAGACTACATTCCATACACATCACGGTCATTTTGAGTTCCTCGTCATGCCTTTCGGTCTCTCCAATGCACCCTCCACCTTTCAGGCCTTTATGAATGAGGTATTTTCATCACTTCTGCGCAACTATGTGTTAGTTTTTTTTTATGATATTCTGGTCTACAGAAAAAATTGGGAAGAACATCTCCACCACCTCCATCAGGTATTTACCATTCTACGCTCTCATCATTTGGTTTTGAATAAATCAAAATGCTATATGGGTACATCTGAGGTGGCATATTTGGGCCACGTTATATCAGCTATGGGCGTGAAAGTTTACCAGAGCAAGATACAAGCAGTAACAGATTGGCCGATTCCCACCTCCATCACACCATTAAGGGGATTTTTGGGCCTAGAAGGATATTACAGAAAATTTATCCAATCTTATGGCCAGATAGCAGCACCACTCAACAATCTTCTAAAAAAACATGCCTTCCATTGGTCTTCGTCAGCGGAACAGGCCTTTCACCTATTAAAGGAGGCCTTAGCCTCAGCGCCTGTCCTACAATTACCAAATTTTGAGGAAGACTTTGTGGTGGAATGTGATGCATCCAGGGGAGGTATAGGGGCAGTGTTACAACAATTGGGACACTCCATTGCTTATTTCAGCCTTCAGTTGGGACACCACCACCATAAGTTAGCTGCATATGAGAGGGAATTGATTGGGTTAGCCAAGGTTGTCCAACATTGGCGACCTTATCTCTGAGGACGACCATTTCTCATTCATACAGATCATTGCAGCCTCAAGTATCTGCTTGAACAGCACCTCACCACATCCCCACAGCAGCATTGGTTAACTAAACTCATGGGCTTCGATTTTACGATTCACTATAAGCCAGGTAGTTCGAATTTGGGGGCTGATGCTTTATCACATCGGGATCATTCAGCCACACAAGTTTATGCTATCACTCACCCACGTTCACTGGTATTAGATTCTATTCGTGAGGAAGTACATCAATATCTGGATCTCATTTCATTATATTAGGATATTCAACAGGGGTCAACAGCTCCTCATTGGACGATTCAGGATCGTCTCATACTCTACAAAAATAGGATCTTTATGCATCATACGTCCCAACTTCTTCACACCATCCTATCCTCTATCCATGATAGCACACACGAGGGTCGACAGAAAACATATTTCCGAATTAGTCGGGACTTTTACTAGAAGGGCATGAAGAGCACAATTGCTGATTATGTAGCTGTTTGTCAGATTTGTCAACGAAACAAGGCCGAATCTTTAAGTCTGGCAGGCCTATTGCAACCTCTACAACTACCATCTCAAATCTGGTCCGACATTTCCATGGACTTCATTGCTGGCCTTCCTGTTTCATCAGGTAAATCTGTGATATTCGTCGTCATTGATCGGTTTTCAAAATATGGTCACTTCATTGCTTTGGCGCATCCATATACTGCTGCCCAGGTCGCTCAATTATTTATGGACAACATTGTTCGATTACACGGAATTCCCTCATCCATTATCAGTGACAGAGATGCCATTTTTACCAGTATGTTTTGGAAGGAATTATTCCAATTACAGGGCACCCAATTGGCATTTTCGTCTACATGTCACCCACAAACGGATGGACAAACAGAGGTTGTCAATTGCACGATTGAAATATATCTTCGTTGTTTTGTGGGGGACGCACCTAGACGGTGGGTGAAATGGCTTTCTTGGGCAGAAATTTTCTATAACACATCTTACCACACAACACTGGAAATTACACCTTCCAGGGTCGTTTATGGCAGAGATCCACCTCGTCTGTTACCATATAAACCAGGGACATCCAAAGTCGTCACTTTGGACCAAGCGTTAGCTGAAAGAAACGGTATGCTCATTGAGGTACGTACTCATCTATAGGAGGTCCAGCACTCTATCAAATGCTATTACGATAAGAAGCACTGAGAGGTATCTTATTACCCTGGAGACTACGTGTGGTTAAAGCTTTAGCACTACCGCCAGCTGTCTATGACTGCATCCAAGTGCCATAAGCTATCTCTAAAATATTATGGTCCATTTCAGGTGTTGGAAAAAATTGGGCCCGTGGCATACCGTTTGCAGCTACCACAGGATTCAAAGATCCATAATGTATTTCACGTCTCCCAATTGAAGCCCTTCCAGGGTGACTCGCCCCTACTGCACACTCCACTGCCGCCACTACATGTGGGCAGAGTCCTCTCTATTCCAGTTCAGGTGGTATATGCATGCCACATTCAAGGTGATTGGGAAATTCTCATCCAGTGGGCAGATGCAGACCCCAACGACAACACATGGGAGCCGTTATCAGCATTTCGACTCTTATATCCTTCCTTCGAGCTTGAGGACAAACTCTTTCTCCAGGAGGGGGGTGATGTTATGGACTCGATAGCATCACGAGTTACCAACAGGCGTAGGAATTAATGAATGTGTTTTTCAATTTCCATGTAATTGTTTTTCGTTTGGTTTTATCTTTGGTTTGGGTTGGTTTAGCATTTATTGGTTTGAACCCTTGACCCAAGGGGTCTTTAGTGTTTTAGACGTCCTCAACCCTATTTAAGGGGACGGCTAGGGTAATGAGAGATATGAATTGAGTCGACTTTAGCTAGAGTAAATTAGATAAACAGGTCAAGAGCTCCTTCAAGCTCTCTCCCATTTTTCCCCAATTCCTTTCCGAAATTCTCCTTTCCGAAATTCAATCTCCATCATTCCCTCATTCCATCTCAACGCCAAGCAAGGTAATGGAAGGAAGAGAAGAGAGGAGTGTGACAAAATCCATGGCTCGTGAGGATCCTAACACAACCCAGTTGGACTTAATGATTCTGCTTTATTCCGTTGACAAATCTGACATGCCGCCACATAATCAGCTATATTGCGCTTCATACCCCTCCAATAATTCCCAACTTATCCGGAAATATGTTTTTTGTCGGCCCTCACGTGTACTGTCATGGAAGGAGGCTAAAATTTTGTTAATCAGTGGTGGTGTGTGGTGTAGAAAGATCCTGTTTTTGAAGAGGACCAGATTATCCTGAACCGTCCAATGGTTTTCGGCTCCCCCCTGCTGGATCTCATGATATCAAGCAATAATTTTCCGGTACTATTGTGTCTCTTCCAGGATAGAATCCAACATGAGAGCTCTGGGCTGACTTATGGCATGTAATTGCGGCTCTGGAATGTCCCTGCGAGATAAAGCATCAACCCCCACATTCAAACTCCCAGGTTTATACTCAACAGTAAAGTCAAACCCCATAAGTTTAGTCAACCAATACTGCTGCAGTGAGGTAGTGAGGCGCTGCTCAAGCAAATACTTGAGGCAGCAATGATTGGTGCGAATCAAAAATGGGCACCCCCAGAGATAAGGCCACCAATGTTGTATTACTTTCGCTAATCCGATCAGTTCCCTCTCATAAGCTGCTAACTTGTGGTGGTGCTAGCCAAGTTGGCGGCTAAAATAAGCAATCGGGTGTCCCTGTTGGTGTAACATTGCACCAATACCGCCCCCAAAGCATTACATTCCACTACAAAGGACTCATCAAAGTCCGGTAGCTGCAAAACTGGGGTGGACGATAAGGCCTCTTTCAACTGCTAAAAGGACTGAGCCGCTGTCTCGGACCAGGTGAAAGCATTTTTCTTGAGTAAGTTGTTGAGCGGTGCTGCAATCTGGCCATAACTGCGAATAAATTTCCTGTAATACCCAGCTAGGCTTAAATATCTTCTTAATGCTGTAATGGATGTGGGAGGAGGCCAATTTGTGACAGCCTGTATCTTACTCTGGTCTACCTTCACCCCAACTGCTGAAATAACGTGGCCCAAGTATGCCACTTCTGAAGTTCCCATAGAACATTTGGACTGATTTAAAACCAAATGAGGTGAGTGGATAAGAGTAAATACTTGGTAAAGGTGCTGAAGATGCTCTTCCCAACTGTTTCTATATACCAATATATGATCAAAAAATACCAAAACATATTTCCTCAAGAGAGAGGAAAATATCTCATTCATGAGGGCCTGGAATGTGGAAGGCGCATTTGAGAGACCAAATGGCATTACGAGGAACTCGAAATGCCCGTGGTGCATGTGGAACGCAGTTTTCTCCACAACTGCTGGATGAACTCAGATTTGATGATAGCCAGTTTTCAAATCGAGCTTGGTAAAAATTGTAGCACCATGTAACTCATCTATTAATTCGTCCACCACTGGTATGGGAAATTTGTCTTTAATGGTATGCACATTGAGTTGCCTATAATCCACACAAAACCTCCATGACTTATCATGCTTGCGAACCAGTAATAACGGGGAGGAAAAAGGAGACCTGCTGGGCTGAATAATCCCCTGGGCTAGCATCTTTTGGCACTGCCTTTCAGTCTCATCCTTCTGTAAGTGGGGGTAACGATAAGGACGCACCACTACAGGTTCAGTGCCTATTTTCAAACGGATATGGTGATCACTGTGCCTAATTGGCGGTAGAGCAGTAGGTTCCTGAAGAATATCCTCAAAGTCTATAAGTAATAGAGATAACTTACAGTTGTTCATGCTCTGGACCTGAACAACCTGAAGAGCTTAGGGCACTGGTGCTTGGGTGCCATGCAATGTAATCTGATGGTGGTCCTCTGTGAAGGTCATGGTCAGAGCCTGAAAATCCCATAATATTGGCCCCAACAGTTGTAGCCATTTAATTCCCAAAACCAAATCAAATCTGGACAGGGGAATCACCAGAAAATCTGCAATAAATGTGTGTCCCTCAATATCAAAGTGTGTGGCTGGAGAGATGCCCACACTGGTAATTTTAGCCCCGTTGGCTACTGATACAGAAAGGCCAATTTGTGGCTGAACGACTAACCCAAGTTGTTTAGCCACTGGTTGACTGATGAAATTATGTGTACTGCCAAAATCAACTAAAGCAAGTAACTGTAGATGATGTAACTGGGCTTTAACCTGCATGGTACTAGAACTGTGTAGACCAGTCATGGCATGAAGGGAAATCTCTGGACCCTCTAGGTCTGTCTCCACAATCTCCTCCTCTAGTAGTGTGTCTTCACCATCCTCCCATAGACATATACTGAATAATCTTTTGCATAGGTGACCTTGTACATATTGTTCATCACAGTTAAAACCAAGGCCCTTGGCCTTTCTTTGATCCATTTCTTGTCGGTTCAGTTTTTTGAAGTAAGGAACTGGGGGAGTCGAGTTAGAGTTGTCTGGGCATGGTGCTGCACTGGCTCCAGAATGTGGAGGTCCATAATATGGTGGTGGCGCTGTGGCATTGTGTCTTCCTAGCCAAGTTGGTTTTCTGACCAGTGAATCCTTCAGAACACGCTGCTTATGCTCAATTGACCTGGATAAATTCATAGCATGGTCCAAATCTATAGGACCATGTAATTCAACTTCAAGCCACAGAGCTTCTGTCAAACCAGCAGTAAAAATATGAACATAGTGGGTGTGATTGACAAACTCATTTGCTCGGGCCAACCGTTCATGGAAAGTCTTTTGATACACCTCTAGTGATCCAGTCTGCTTATAATTGATTAATTCGCCCAATGGATTGCTACTAGCTAGAGGACCAAACCTCATCATGCATGACTGTCTAAAGGTTGCCCAATCCTGAACCAATTGGTTATTTCGGAATTGGTGGTACCATAGGAGCACTTCATCGAGCATGTGGTAGGTGGCCAAATAAACTTTCTCATCCGCATGTGTTTTTTGATGATAAAGGAATTGATCACACTTGGTTAACCAAATCAAGGGGTCCTTAGACCCATCATTTGTAGGAAAGTCTAGTTTTAAATACCTGGGAACCGTATTTGGTCCCTGAGTGGCAGGCCCCATATGGAGATTGTGATGACGCATTGGTGGTGGTGGAGGAGGTGGTGGGTGGTAGTGATGGTGGTCGGCCGGTGGATAGTAGGCTGTCAGCGGTTGTGCTCATGTACCACTGTCATCTTGTCACCGAAGGAGGGCTTGGATGGCGGCATCCATGGATTTGATGGCCTCACGCAGGCTAGATGTGGTCTGACGCACCTCTTCCAAGGATTGAGCCTGGAGGTCTATCCTCTAGCGATTATCTTCAACTAATTGCCTCAAATCCTCAAGGGAAGAGGAATCCCCGAGGTAGGACCTGTATGATACCAAGATGTTAGGTTCTTCCCAAGCCATGGATTAAGTCACCCTTCCTTCCACTCTTCCCTCCATATTAAATCTTGACGTTGGAAGGGTTTCTTGTTTCTTGAACGTGGAATGATGGAAATAGGAATGGAATGATGGAGCTTTGAAGGAAGCTCGACCTAGACCTCAGAGGGAGAATCTAACTTAGACCTCTGTGGGAGAATCTGAACTGTTTAATTCTAATTTCTTAATACTTGCTTTCCTTCTCCTTGACGTCCCTATAAATAGGGTTGAGGGCGTGCCATATTACATCTAAACCGAACCGTACCAAACTAAACCAAACCAAACCAAATGGAATTACATTAAAAGTAAATTGACATAATTTAATTCCTATGCCATGGATAACTCGTGATGCAATGGAGTCCATAACACTAGCCAAGCCCAGCAGTCTACTATTGTTCGGTTAGCCGAGCACTAGTGGGTTGAGACCCAGTTCTAGCCGAGAACAGCTGAGTGTTGTTGTTAAGATCTAGCCGAGCCCAGCAATCTACTACTATTTTGTTAACTGAGCACCTATGGGTTGATACCCAGTTCCAGCCGAGAACAGCAAAGTGCTGCTGTTCAGATCTAGTTGAACATAGCAGGGAGCTGTTGTTCAGCTCTAGTCAAGAACAGAAGTGGAAGAACTTACTCTCTCAGCTCTGGATCAATCTACCCCACGCCATGATACACGACCTATGACAAGGGACCCTAACATATTGGTATCAGAGCAGGGTAACATGGGGGACCCGTCCCAAGGTGAAGAAAGGAGAAACCTGACCAGAGAATTGAAGGCAAATAATGCATCTCAAATGGCATAAATGATGGAACAGATCACAAACAGTGTCTCTGAGATTATTGGTTGATTAAACCGACCCCCAGACACCATACTATGGATGGAAGAGAACTCTTATAGCAAAGGAGGAGAACAGCATTCTGGGCGCAATGGTTTACTGGCACAAGGTGGAGGGTCAGTACCCAAGTACACCAAACTTGATTTCCCCACCTACACCGGGTCCGTCGACCCCTTATTCTGGCTACACAAATGTAAAAACCTTTTGCCCACCAATGCACATTTGACATGGACAAGGTGAGCTTAGCTGCTTTCCACTTGCTGGTGAAAAACCTTTTCACCTGGTCGTAGATTGGGAAGAGTTTAAAGAGTTGTGCATGATATGGTTTGGACCGCCAGCTTACTACAACCCTTTGGGAGGCTTGGTCTTGTTAAGACAGATTGGTTCGGTGGAAGCATATCAAAATCAATTTCAGGAAGAACTAGCTCGAGCAAGCCACCTAGTTCGAAGAGACCAACATGTAAATCTGTTCACAGCAAGACTTAATGATTCGTTGAAGCTGGAGGTGGAGCTCCACGCACCTACTGATTTGGCAAACTATGAATTTGGCTCGGGCAATGGAAGCAAGACAACAAATTCAAAATAAGAAGAGTGGCTGGCAAGGGGGGAGAACCAGTGCACCTAGGTGTCAAGGGGGAAGGAACTATTCACCTCCGATGATAGGGCCACCAATGCCACCACCCAAAACTACTACTGGCCATACTGTGGCAGCAACAACTAGAACCAGAAATTCACCACACGCATATATCAGAAAATTAACTAGGATGGAAATGGCTGACTAAAGAGCGAAGAACCTCTGCTATAATTTTGACAAACCTTACCGGGCTGGCCACCAATGTAAAAGATTATTTTGGTTGGAGTTGGAAGCATGGGCAGAAGAAGAAGAACCAATCGAGGATACTCTAGTGGAGGCTGAACCAGAAATATCCTTACATGCCATTACTGGACAGAAGTCGGCCAAAACCATGCAAGTGTGAGCAAAGGTTACTGACCAAAAAATTGTGGGGTTAGTGGACTCGGGCAGCACTCACAATTTCCTCAGCATGACAGTGGCAAAACACCTCTGGCTTTGGATGCAACCTCACCCAATTGCCACGGTTTCAGTGACCAATGGTGAGAAGGTTCCGAGCTACGAGGTCATCAAGGCGATACAATTTTCCATTGGTAACACCCACTTTACCACTGATTTTTTTGTCATTCCTTTAGCCAGATTTGATATGGTGCTCGGGGTTAAGTGGTTGCAAACATTAGGCCCAATTTTGTGGGACTTCTCGGCTTTAACAATGAGCTTTGTGTCGAATGGCAAACCAGTGTTGTTAAGGGGCAGTCACGCTGCATCCGCCCCCCATGTGCACCTATTACACAAGCAGCAATCACCGGGCAACAACATAGATAAGTTACTAGAGGAGTTCACCGACTTGTTTCGGGAGCCGTCCGGGCTCCCTCATTGAGGCACTATGACCACCGAATTTGTGTAAAAGTCGGATCAGATGCAGTGATGGTTAGACCCTACAGGTATCCACACCTTCAGAAAGATGAAATCGAATGACAGTGCAAGACCATGCTGGAACAAGGCCTTATCCACAGCAGCCGTTTCCCATTTTCTTCACCGGTTATACTAGTTAAGAAGCATGATGGCACATAGTGGTTCTGTGTGGACTACAGGGAACCCAATGCAAAAAAAATCAAAGAAAAGTTTCCCATATTAGTGGTGGATGAGCTATTGGATGAATTGCATGGGTCAACAATTTTTACCAAGTTGGATTTGAGATTGGGTTTGTTGAATTTAAGGAAAAGTGAAATACTTCATTGACATCAATAACTTGTTGTAATCATAGTACATGAATCTCTATTCATAACAGAGGAAGGTAGTAGAGTCCAATTACAATAAAACTACCCTTGCCCCAATTACACCCAAACTCTATCAGTTAAAGATAAGTCTTAGCGTAATTAAATAACTCAATATAGATAAAAGACAAACCTAACTCAAACTAAAACTCTTCTTGGGTGTGGAAATTAGATAAAGATACTTTCTTGAGTCCTTCTTGATCTTCCAACTGATGTGATAAGGATGCCAACTCATGGTAATCATTGTGGCTCCTACTTCTTATGGGTTTGGGCTCATCTTGTTGGCCTTCCTTGGTCATGTGGCCCATCTTATAATAATCTTAGATATGTGGGCCTTCCTTGATCATGTGGGCTTGAGTTTATCTTCCAACAGGGTTATCGCCAAATCAGAATGCTGTTATGGACTCCATAGCATCACGAGTTATCCATAGGCATAGGAATTAAATTATGTCAATTTACTTTTCATGTAATTTCAATTCGGTTTGGTTTACTTTATTTGGTTTGGTTTAATTTGGGTTGGTTCAGTGTAATGTGGCGTGAACCACTTGACCTAATGGGTCATCTTTGTATTTTTCGTCCTCAACCCTATTTAGGGGGACGTGAAGGAAAAGAGAGGCAAGTATTGAGAAAATTATATTTTACAGGTCTGATTCTCCCTCAGAGGTCAAGGTCGGATTCTCCCTTTGAGGTCCAAGGTTGAGCTTCCTCCAAAGCTCCTTCATTCTAAATTGAGTTCCACCATTACTCGTTCAAGAAACAAGGTTTCTCTTCCAACGTCAAGATCAACCATGGAGGGAAGAGAGGAAAGAAGGGTGACTCGATCCATGGCAAGGGAAGAACCTAACATCTTGGTATCAGACAGGTCCACCCTTGGGGATTCCTCTTCCCCTGACGATTTGAGACAGTTAGTGGAAGATAATAGGCAAAGGACAGATAACCAGGCTCATGCCCTAGAAGAGGTGCGTCAAACAACCTCTGATTTCCGTGAGGCAATAAAATCAATGGATGCTGCCATCCAAGCTCTCCTCTGGCGACAAGAGGACCATGGTACACGAGCCCAACCTCTAGCTGCCTACTCTCCACCGGCCGAACACCATCCATTCCACCCACCACCTCCCCCACAACCACCAATGCGTCAACACCATTCCCATCTGGGGCCTGCCATTCAAGGACCAAACACTATGCCCAGGTATTTAAAACTTGACTTTCCTACGTATGATGGGTCTAAGGACCCTTTGATTTGGTTAGCCAAGTGTGATCAGTTCTTTTACCATCAAAAAACACCTACGGATGAGAAAGTGGATTTGGCCGCCTACCACATGCTCGATGAAGCGCTTCTATGGTACCACCAATTCCGAAATGACCAAGTGGTTCAAGATTGGGCAACTTTTAGACAATCTTGCATGATGAGATTTGGTCCTCTTGCTAGTAGCAATCCATTGGGTGAATTAATCAATTACAAACAAACTGGAACACTAGAGGTGTACCAAAAGACCTTCCAGGAAAGGTTAGCCTGAGCAAACCAGTTTGTTAGCCACACACAGTATGTTCATATTTTTACTGCTGGTTTGACAAAAGCTCTGCGTTTAGAAGTTGAATTACATGCTCCTACAGATTTAGACCATCGCTATGAATTTAGCCAGAGCAATTGAGCACAAGCAGCGTGTTCTAAAGGAGTCACTGGTCAGAAAACCAGCTTGGCCAGGAAGGCACAATGCCTCTGCGCCAAACCATTCCTATGGACCTCCAAGATTTAGAGACAGTGCAGCCCCATGCCCAGACATCTCTAATTCAGCTCCACCTGCTCCTTACTTCAAAAAACTTACTAGATAGGAAATGGAGCAGAGAAAGGCCAAGGGCCTCTGTTTTAATTGTGATGAACAGTATGTTTTTGGTCACCACTGCAAACGATTATTCAGTATATGTCTGTGGGAGGATGGAGACGAAATACCACAAGAGGAAGAAATTGTGGAAACTGACCACGAAGATCCAGAGATTTCCCTTCATGCTATGACTGGTCTACGCAGTACAAGCACAATGCAGGTTAAAGCCCAATTACATCATTTACAGTTACTGGCTTTAGTTGACTCGGGTAGTACACATAATTTCATCAGTCAACAGGCGGCAGAACAACTTGGGTTAGTAGTACAGCAACAGAATGGTCTTTCTGTATCAGTAGCCAATGGAGCTAAAATTACTAGTGTAGGCATATCACCAGCCACACACTTTGATATTGAGGTATATAAATTTGTTGCAGATTTTCTGGTAATTCCATTATCAGGATTCGATTTGGTGCTAGGAATTAAATGGCTACAATTGTTGGGACCAATACTATGGGATTTCCAAGCTCTGACCATGTCTTTTATACAGGACCAACATCAGATTATATTGCATGGCACACAAGCACCACTCACCTGCGCACTACAGGTTGCCCAGGTCCAGTCCACAAATACATGCCAGTTATCTCACTTACTTACAGAATTTGAGGATATCTTTCAAGACCCTACTGCCTTACCGCCACTTAGGCACTATGATCACCGTATCCGTTTGAAAACGGGGACCGAGCCGGTAGTGGTACGTCCGTATCGTTACCCTCACTTACAGAAGGATGAGATTGAAAGGCAGTGCCAGCAGATGTTAGCACAGGGTATTATTCAGCCCAACAGGTCTCCTTTTTCTTCACCGGTATTACTAGTCCGCAAGCATGATAAGTCATGGAGGTTCTATGTGGATTACCGACAACTCAATGCCCATACAATTAAAGATAAATTTCCTATTCCAGTGGTGGACGAACTGTTAGATGAGCTACATGGAGCTACTATATTTACTAGACTCGATTTGAAATCTGGCTATCATCAAATCCGAGTTCATCCATCAGATGTGGAGAAAACAGTGTTCCGCATGCATCACGGCCATTTTGAATTCCTCGTAATGCCATTTGGTCTATCAAATGCGCCTTCCACCTTCCAGGCCCTCATGAATGAGGTATTTTCCCCTCTCTTGCAAAAATATGTATTGGTCTTTTTCGACGATATTTTGGTCTATAGCAACAGCTGGGAAGAACATCTTCAGTACCTTCACCAGCATCAGCGGTGAAGGTAGACCAGAGTAAGATACAAGCGGTCACAGATTGGCCTATTCCTACATCTATTACAGCCTTAAGAGGATTTTTGGGCCTAGCTGGATATTATAGAAAATTTATTCGTAGCTATGGCCAGCTTGCAGCTCCGCTCAACAATCTCCTCAAGAAAAATGCTTTTATCTGGTCAGAGACAGCAGCTCATTCCATTCAGCAATTGAAAGACACCTTATCATCAGCCCCAGTTTTGCAGCTCCCCGACTTTGAGGAGTCCTTTGTAGTGGAATGTGAAGCTTCAGGGGGCGGTATTGGCGCAGTGTTGCACCAACAGGGCCACCCGATTGCTTATTTTAGCCGTCAACTGGGCCAACACCACCACAAGTTAGCAGCTTATGAGAGGGAATTGATTGGATTGGCGAAAGCTATACAGCATTGGCGCCCTTATCTTGGGGGACGTTTTTTTTTATTCGCACTGATCATTGCAGCCTCAAGTATCTTCTTGAGCAGCGTCTCACTACTTCACCACAACAGCATTGGTTAAGTAAGCTTATGGGGTTTGACTGTTCTGTCGAGTATAAACCGGGAAGTTTGAATGTAGGGGCTGATGCCTTATCTCGCCGGGACGTTCCAGAGCCGCAATTAAACGTCATCAGTCAGCCCAGAGCTCTCTTGTTGGATTCTACACAGGAAGAGGCACAACAGTACCCGGATATTATCTCCTTATGCAAGGATATCTAGCAGGTCACAACGGCACCACATTGGACGGTTCAGGACAATCTCGTCCTCTACAAAAACAATTTTTTTCTACACCATACATCCCCTCTGATTAACAGCCTTTTGGCCTCCTTCCACGACAATACACATGAGGGCCAACAGAAAACATATTTTCGAATCAGTAGGGAATTTTATTGGAGGGGCATGAAGCGCAGTATAACTCATTATGTGGCGGCTTTTCAGACTTGTCAACGGAATAAAGCTGAAACATTAAGTCCAGCGGGGTTGCTCCAACCACTTCAGCTTTCGTCACAGGTCTGGTCTGATATTTCTATGGACTTCATAGATGGACTTCCCTCTTCGTCAGGTAAATCTGTTATTCTGGTAGTGGTGGATCGTTTCTCTAAATATGGGCATTTCATTCCTCTGGCACATCCTTACACTACAACACAGGTAGCTCAACTTTTTATGGATAACATTGTACGATTACATGGGATGCCTAATTCAATTACCAGTGATAGGGATGCAATCTTTACAAGTACCTTCTGGAAAGAACTCTTCAAGTTACAAGGCACAACGTTAGCCTTTTCTTCAGCCTACCATCCACAGACTGATGGTCAGACAGAGGTCGTCAACAGAACCATTGAAATGTATCTCCGCTGTTTCGTGGGGGACTCACCTAAGAGGTGGGTTAAGTGGCTCGCCTGGGCTGAGTTCTATTACAACACCTCCTACCACAGTGCTCTCGGCACAACCCCATTCAAGGTGGTATATGGTAGAGAACCTCCCCGTCTTTTAGCCTATGAACCAGGGGCCTCTAAAGTCGCAACTTTGGACCAAGCATTGGCTGAAAGAGACACATTCATCACAGAGGTGCGCACTCATCTACAGAAGGCACAAAATTCTATGAAACAATATTATGACAAGAAGCACCGGGAAGTCTTCTTTTCTCCTGGAGATTATGTTTGGTTGCGTTTCCAACACTACAGGCAGTTGTCGTTGACAGCCTCCAAACTCTCTCCAAAATATTATGGTCCCTTTCAGGTGATGGACCGCATTGGGACAATGGCCTACAGATTGTTGCTTCCGCCAGAGGCCAGAATTCACAACGTCTTTCATGTCTCACAATTAAAGGCCTTCCACGGTGATTCGCCCATGCTGCACACCCCGCTGCCACCACTCCATGAGGGATGTGTACTTTCTACCCCGGCACAGGTATTACGAACTCGTCGTATTCACGGTGATTGGGAGATCTTAGTGCAGTGGGCTGATGTTGACCCAGTGACACGACATGGGAGCCGTTAGCTGCATTTTGCACCCTCTACCCATACTTTGAGCTTGAGGACAAGCTCTTTCTCCAAGGGGGGGTGATGTTATGGACTCCATAGCATCATGAGTTATCCATAGGCATAGGAATTAAATTATGTCCATTTACTTTTCATGTAATTTCAATTCGGTTTGGTTTACTTTATTTGGTTTGGTTTAATTTGGGTTGGTTCAGTGTAATGTGGCGTGAACCACTTGACCTAATGGGTCATCTTTGTATTTTCGTCCTCAACCCTATTTTGGGAGACGTGAAGGAAAAGAGAGGCAAGTATTGAGAAAATTATATTTTACAGGTCTGATTCTCCCTCAGAGGTCAAGGTCAGATTCTCCCTTTGAGGTCCAAGGTTGAGCTTCCTCCAAAGCTCCTTCATTCTAAATTGAGTTCCACCATTAATCGTTCAAGAAACAAGGTTTCTCTTCCAACGTCAAGATCAACCATGGAGGGAAGAGAGGAAAGAAGGGTGACTCGATCCATGGCAAGGGAAGAACCTAACAAATGCATCCTCCAGATATCAAGAAAACCGCATTCCGTACTTACCATGGACACTTTGAATTCGTGGTGATGCCTTTTGGGTTATCCAATGCACCGTCCTCCTTTCAAGATTTGATGAAAGAGGTATTCCGTGATTATCTCTACAGATGTTAGGTTCTTCCCGAGCCATGGATCAAGTCACCCTTCTTTCCTCTCTTCCCTCCATATTGGTTCTTGACGCTGGAAGAAGATTCTTGTTTCTGGAACGTGGAATGATGGAAATTGAATAGAATGGATGAGCTTTGAAGGAAGCTCGACCTGGACCTCGGAGGGAGAATCCAACCTAGACCTCTGAGGAAGAATCTGACCTGTTTACTCTAATTTTCTCAATGTTTGATTTTTCCTTCCCTTGACGTCCCCTTAAATAGGGTTGAGGACGGAATTACAAAAGAGACCCATAGGTCTAGTGGTTCACGCCACATTACATTTAAACCAAACCAAACCAAATGAAATTACATTAAAAATAAATTGACATAATTTAATTCCTATGCCTGTGGATAACTCGTGATGCTATGGAGTCCATAACATCAGCCCCCTCCTGGAGAAAGAGCTTGTCCTCAAACTCGAAGTAGGGGTAGAGGGTGTGGAACGCAGCTACTGGCTCCCATGTTGTGTCACTGGGATCAGCATCAGCCCATTGGACTAGAATCTCCCAATCACCTTGAATGTGGCGAGCCTATATTACCTATACCAGAGTAGAAAGGACACGTCCCTCATGTAGTGGGGACAGAGGTGTGTGCAGTAAGGGAGAGTCACCTTGGAAGGCTTTCAGTTTGATACATGAAACACATTGTGAATCCTGGCCTCTGGCGGAAGCTGCAAGCGATAGGCAATTGTACCAATGCGGTCTATAACCTGAAAGGGACCATAATACTTCAGAGAAAGCTTGTGGCATTTGGAGGCTGTCAGTGACAGTTGCCTGTAGTGTTGGAGACGCAGCCATACATAATCTTCTGGATAAAATATGACTTCCCGCTACTTCTTGTCATAATACAACTTCATAGTACGCCGTGCCTCCTGGAGATGAGTACGCACCTCAGTGAGCAATGTATCTCTTTCTGTTAATGCTTGGTCCAAAGTGGCGACCTTGGAGGCACCCGGTTCATATGATAAAAGGTTGGGCGGGTCTCTACCATATACTACCTTGAATGGGGTTGTTCCGAGTGCACTGTGGTAGGAGGTGTTTTAACAGAATTCAGCCCAGGTGAGCACTTAAACCCATTGTTTAGGTGAGTCCCCCATGAAACAACGAAGATACATCTCAATTGTCCTGTTGACGACCCCTGTCTGACCATCTGTCGGCTATACTGCGCTTAATGCCCCTCCAATAAAATTCCCGACTTATCCGGAAATATGTTTTTTGTCGGCCCTCATGTGTACTGTCATGGAAGGAGGCTAAAATGTTGTGGATCAGTGGGGACATGTGGTGTAGAATGATTCTATTTTTGTAAAGGACCAGATTGTCCTGTCCAGTGTGTTGTCGTTGTCCCATGTCAGATCTCATAATATAAAGCGATAATGTTCAGGTACTGTTGTGCCTCTTCCCATATAGAATCCAACAAGAGAGCTCTTGGCTGACTTATGGCATGTAATTGCAGCTCTGGAATGTCCCGGCGAGATAAAGCATCAGCCCCTACATTCAAACTCCCAGGTTTATACTCTACAGTAAAGTCAAACCTCATAAGTAGCATCACATTCCACCACAAATGACTCCTCAAAGTCGGATAGCTGCAAAACTGGGGCGGATGATAAGGCCTCTTTCAACTGCTGAAAGGAATGAGCCGCTATCTCCGACCAGGTAAAGGCATTTTTCTCGAGTAGGTTGTTGAGCGGAGCTACAATCTGGCCATAGCTACGAATAAATTTTTAGTAATACCCAGCTAGGCCCAAAAATTTCCTTAAGGCTGTAATGGAAGTGGGAGGAGGCCAATCTGTGATGGCCTATATCTTACTCTAGTCTACTTTCACCCCAACTACTGAAATAACATGGCCCAAGTATGCCACTTCTGAAGTTCCCATAGAACATTTGGACTGATTTAAAACCAAATGATGTGAGCGGATAAGGGAAAATACCTTGTGAAGGTGCTGAAGATGCTCTTCCCAACTGTTGCTATAGACCAAAATATTGTTGAAAAATACCAAAACGTATTTCCTCAAGAGAGAGGAAAATACCTCATTCATGAGGGCCTGGAATGTGGAAGGCGCATTTGAGAGACCAAACGGCATGACGAAGAACTCGAAATGCCCATGATGCGTGTGGAATGCTATTTTCTCCACATCTGATGGATGAACTCGGGTTTGATGATAGCCAGATTTCATATCGAGTTTGGTAAAAATAGTAGCACCATGTAACTCATCTAGCAACTCGTCCACCACTGGGATGGGAAATTTATCTTTAATGGTTTACACATTGAGTTGCCTATAATCCACACAAAACCTCCACGACTTATCATGCTTGTAGACCAGTAAGACCGGTGAGGAAAAAGGAGACCTGCTAGGCTGAATAATACCCTGGGCTAGCATCTTCTAACACTGCCTTTCAATTTCATCCTTCTGTAAGTGGGGGTAATGATAAGGACGCACCACTACAGGTTCAGTGCCCGTTTTCAAATGGATACGATGATCACAGTGCCTAATTGGTGGTAGAGCAGTAGGTTCCTAAAAGATATCCTCAAAGTCTGTAAGTAATTCAGATAACTTACAGTGGCCCATGGTCTGGACCTGAACAACCTGTAGTGCGCAGGGCACTGGTGCTTGGGGTACCATGCAATGTAATCTGACGGTAGTCATCTGTAAAGGACATGGTCAGAGCTTGAAAATCCCATAATATTGGCCCCGACAGTTGTAGCCATTTAATTCCTAGTACCAAATCGAAGCCTGAAAGTGGAATCACCAGGAAATCTGCAATAAATGCGTGTTCCTCAATATCAAAGTGTGTGGCTGGAGAGATGCCCACACTGGTAATTTTAGCCCCATTGGCTACTGATACAGAAAGGCCAGTCTATTGTTGGACTACTAACCCAAGTTGTTCTGCCACCGGCTAACTGATGAAATTATGTGTACTGCCAGAGTCAACTAAAGACAGTAACTGTAGATGATGTAATTGGGTTTTATCTTGCTTGGTACTAGAACTGCGTGGACCTATGATGGCATGAAGGGAAATCTTTGGACCCTCTTGGTCTGTCTCCACAATCTCCTCCTCAGGTAGTATGTCATCACCATCCTCCCACAGACATATACTGAATAATCTTTTGCATTAGTGACCAATTACATATTGTTTATCACGGTTAAAACAAAGGCCCTTGGCCTTTCTCTGATCCATTTCCTATATGTTGAGTTTTTTAAAGTAAGGAGCAGGTGGAGTCACATTAGAGTTGTCTGGGTGTGGGGCTGCACTGGCTCCAGAACATGGAGGTCCATAATAAGGGGTTGGCGTAGGGGCATTGTGCCTTCTTGGCGAAGCTGGTTTTCTAACCAGTGACTCCTTTAGAACACGCTGCTTGTGCTCAATTGACCTGGCTAAATTCATAGCGTGGTCCAAATATGTAGGACCATGTAATTCAACTTCCAGTCTCAGAGCTTCTGTCAAACCCGCAGTTAAAACATGAACATACTAGGTGTGACTGACAAACTAATTTGCTCGGGCTAACCTTTCCTGGAAGGTCTTTTGGTACACCTCTAGTGATCCAGTTTGCTTATAATTGATTAATTCGCCCAATGGATTGCTACTAGATGGAGGACCAAACCTCATCATGCAAGATTGCCTAAAGGTTGCCCAATCTTGAACCAATTGGTCATTTCGGAATTGGAGGTACCATAGAAGCACTTCATCAAGCATGTGGTAGGCGGCCAAATAAACTTTTTTATCCGCAGATGTTTTTTGATGATAAAAGAATTGATCACACTTGGTTAACCAAATCAAAGGGTCCTTAGACCCATCATACATAGAAAAGTCTACTTTTAAATACCTGGAAACCATGTTTGGTCCCTGAGCGGCAGGCCCCATGTGGGGATTTTGGTGACGCATTGGTGGTGGTGGGGGTGGTGGGTGTGGTGGGAGGAATTGATGGTGGTCAGCCGGTGGAGAGTAGGCTGCCGAAGGTTGGGCACGGGTACCACTGTCATTCTGTCACCGAAGGAGAGCTTGGATGGCGGCATCCATGGATTTTATGGCCTCACGCAGGTCAGAGGTTGTCTGACTCACTTCTTCCAGGGATTGAGCCTGAAGATCTGTCATCTGCCTATTATCTTCCACTAATTGCCTCAAATCCTCAGGGGAAGAGGAATCCCCAAGGGTGGACCTGTCTGATACCAAGATGTTAGGTTCTTCCCGAGCCATGGATCGAGTCACCCTTCTTTCCTCTCTTCCCTCCATATTGGTTCTTAACACTGGAAGAGGATTCTTGTTTCTGGAACGTAAAATGATGGAAATCCAATCGAATGGATCAGCTTTGAAGGAAGCTCGACCTAGACCTCAGAGGGAGAATCCGACCTAGACCTCTGAGGGAGAATCTGACCTGTTTACTCTAATTTTCTCAATGCTTGATTTTTCCTTCCCTTGATGTCCCCCTAAATAGGGTAGAAGACGGAATTACAAAAGACACCCACAGGTCCAGTGGTTCACGCCACATTACATTTAAACCAAACCAAACCAAATGAAATTACATTAAAAGTAAATTGACATAATTTAATTCCTATGCCTGTGGATAACTCGTGATGCTATGGAGTTCATAACAGCAAATTTGTGTTGGTTTTCTTTGATGATATTCTGATTTATAGCAAATCAAGAGCACCTCATTTCGAAGACTTACAACTTGTTTTCCAACTCCTTCGAGTGCTTCATCTCTTCGTGAAACGCTCCAAATGTTCGTTTGGGAAGGCCCAAGTCGCCTATCTTGTCACATCATCTCAGTAGAGGGTGTCACACTGGACCTAAAAAAATTATAGCAATCACCAATTGGCTTCAAACGCACAATATTTTAGCCTTAAAAGGATTTTTGGGGCTAGCGGGCTATTATCTGAAATTATACAAAATTACGGTCCACTGGCCAGTCCATTGACCAATCTTCTCAAGAACAATGCCTTCGTTTGGGATGATGCAACAACAGAATCTTTCATGGCACTCAAGAAGGCTTTAGCTTCCACTCCAGTCCTTCAATTGCTGGACTTTGAGGCCCTATTTGTTGTGGAGTGTGACATTCAGGGGGCGGTATTGGCGCAGTACTACACAAGCATATCACCCCATTGCTTATTTTAACCAGCAACTAGAAATACATCACCAAAAATTACCCGCTTATGAGCGCGAGCTGATTGGGTTGGTCGTGGCGGCTCAACACTAGCGACCCTACTTGTGGAGACACACTTTCCTCATCCGCACTAATCATTATTGCCTCAAATTTTTTCTAGCACAACGTATCTCGACGTCTCCAAATCAACATTGGATCAACAAATTATTGGGGTTTGACTTCACTTTGGAACACAAGTCGAGCAAATTGAACAAGTTGCCTGATGCTTTATCCCGATGTACGGAGGAACCGCACCAATTCTATGTGATTAGCCAGCCGAAGTATCTCTTGCTTGATTTCATTAAAGAGGACCAGTAGACTAACCCAGCCCTCTGGGACCTATCTCAGAAGATCACTGTTGGAACCATGGACTCCAGGTGGGCTATCCGTGACAACACCATTATGTATGGAAATTAGATCTATTTACCACCTCCTCTCCCTTGGTTGCCATAATTTTATCCACCTACCATGATAGCACTCATGAGGGCATTCAAAATTCGTTGCATCGGATCAGGGCCGATTTTTACTGGCAAGGCATGAAGTCCACAATTGCTAAGTACGTCGCCTTGTGTCATACCTGTCAACACAAGGCTGAATATTTATCCCTAGCGGGCGTCCTTCAACTACTTGCCCTCCCCACACAGGTTTGGGCTGATCTTTCCATGGACTTCATTGATGGCCTTCCCAAAGCTTCCGACAAATCCATCCTATTGGTGGTTGTTGATAGATTTTCAAAGTATGCTCACTTTGTCCCTTTGGCTCATCCATATACGGCTTCACGAGTCGCTCAAGTGTTTTTCGACCATATTATTCGTTTGCATGGCATTTCGGAGTCCATAGTGAGAGATCGTGATGCGGTCTTCACCAACCACTTTTGGAGAGAACTCTTCATATTATGCAGTACCAAGCTGAACTTTTCCTCTTCTTATAACCCGTAATACGATGGGCAAACTGAGGTTGTTAACCCCACGATGGAAATGTACTTACGGTGCTTCGAGGCCGACCACCCGTAGTCGGATTTGGGGTCGCACCAGTAGCGCCCACCACTGACGACGTTTTGGTAGAAAACCCTTCCGATTTCCCCAAATCTTCATCGCTATTGTTCGGCTTTGGATTTCCTTGCACGGAAATTTTTAATTTTTCTGGAGGCTGGCCTTTCCGCCCGTTCGAATTTGAGGTTGCCCCCGCAGTGACTTCGACTGGTAAATAGGACGGACTTTTTGATTGTTCTGGCCCGTGGTTTGTTTCCCCGTCCAAGACTTCTACTACTTTTCCGTCTCTGCTTACGCACTACTCGTCAGATTTCCATGATCCGGAAATCAATTTTGATGGGCCCGTCACTTGAGTTTCCTGCTCAGAGATTTTAGGTCATGTGACCTTTTCTGCGGAAGCCAGAAAGACCGGCCATTGGTCATTTTATCCGTTCGAGATAGCTTCTTGAGCGACTACCTCTCGTTGCTCCGTTGTAAACAAATACTTCACCCAGGCTACACGCCATTTCTGTATTCTTTCCACTCCAATGCCTGCTACAGCCATTTCTCTGATTTGTCTGTGCATCGCCATTACTTCGTCTACTTGGCTCATCATGTTCCCACTCTGATACATGTTGTTACGGTCCCGGATCTGACACAAGGATTCATTGGGAGGATCTTGGATCTGCCACGGGTTACGGGTCTGGTATGCATTACTGTAGGGATAGTAGGAAGACATGGGGAAGATGAAGATCAATGGAGGATGAGAGAATACTTGGGTTTTTGAGGAAAAACCCTAACCTCGAGATCAAGAAGGTGATCTCAAGCCTGTTTACGCTAGATTTAACCTAATTCTCAATACTTCAATGCTTTTTTTTCTCATTAATCATACCCTTAAATAGGGTTCACCCTGTTAGGGTTTAAGATAAAATATTACAAAAATACCCATGTGGCCTAAAACTTAAATAAATAAAGTAAATTAAAGAAAACAACTAAAATAATAATGTTATTGCGTGCATAACAGTTTGATTCATAGTGTCTTGAGAGTGTTGCAAGTGAGTTGTAACCTCGGAAAGCATGGTATTGCGTTCCTCTAAAGCCTGGTCCAGTGCCGCGACCCAAGACGACCCAGGTTCATAAGATAAGAGACGAGGTGGGTCTCGCCCATAGACCACCCAGAACGGTGTGGTGCCTAGTGTTGTGTGGTAAGAGGTGTTATAATAATACTCGACCCAAGCCAACCAACGGACCCAACGCCGGGGAGAGTCACCAACGAAACACCTCAAATACATTTTCAGAGTACAATTGACCACCCCTCTGTTTGCCCATCGGTCTGAGGGTGGTTGGCGGAGGAGAAGGCTAACGTCGTGCCATGTAATTTGAGTAGTTCGGTCCAGAATTTTCTGGTGAAGACTACATCATGGTCGCTGGTGATGGACTCGAGGAGGCCATGAAGGCAGACAATCTGGTCCATGAAAATCTGAGTGGCATGGGTCACCGTATAGGGATGTGCGAGGGCCAGGAAGTGCGCATATTTAGAGAACCAACCCACTACGACCAGAATAATGGATTTGTCGGAAGAGGGGGGAAGGCCATCTATAAAGTCCTTGGAGATATCTGCCCATATCTGTTACGGTAGCTAAAGAGGTTGGAGCAGGCTGGCTGGATTTAAATATTTTGCCTTGTTTCGTTGGCAAACTTGGCAAGCAGCTACATATTCAGCTATCATTGTTTTCATACCCCTCTAATAAAAGTCATGACAAAGACGGAAATATGTTTTCTGCTGGCCTTCATGAGTGTTGTCGTGAAAGGAAGAGATAATGCTAGGGATGAGTGCAGAAGTCGGATGGAGATAAATGCGGCTCTTATACACTATAAGGTGATCCTGAACTGCCCAGTCGCTATCCATAGTATGGTGCTCAATTTTATCATACAATTCCAGAAGCTCGGGCAGGTGCTGAATGTCTTCCCGGATGGAATCAAGTAAAATTGAATGGGGTTGACTAATGGCGTGCAGTTGTGAGTCCCCAACTTCCTTGTGTGACAACGCATCAGTCCCCCCTATTCAGATGGCCTGGTTTGTACTCCACTTGAAAATCAAACCCCATTAATTTGCTCACCCAATGTTGTTGTGGTGAAGTAGTGAGGCATTGCTCCAACAAGTATTTCAGACTACAATGGTATGTCCGTATCACAAAGGTTCTACCCCAAAAATAGGGCCACCAATGCTGAATAGCTTTTGCTAAGCCGATAAGTTCCCTTTCATATGCAGCTAACTTGTGGTGGTGCGGGCCAAGGTGGCGGCTGAAATAGGCGATGGGGTGGCCCTGTTGCTGTAAGACGGCGCCAATGCCTCCTTATGAAGCATCACATTCAATATCAAAGGGTTCCTCATAGTTGGGTAGTTGTAGAACCGGGGCAGAAGCTAATGCTTGTTTCAATTGCTGTAAGGATGACGCTACAATATCATACCACTGGAAGGCATTATGCTTGGGTAAGTTGTTCAGCGGTGCTTGCAATTTGACCATCCTCGCGAATGAATTGTTTGTAATACCCAGCAAGGTCTTAAACTCCCCTTAATGTCGTGACTGACTGGTGATGGTCTTGTGTAAAAGTCATAGTAAGGGATTGGAAATCCTATAGAATTGGACCCAACTATTGCAGCCATTTAATTCCCAATACCAAATCGAAGCCAGCAAGTGGAATGACCAAGAAATCAGCCACAAAGGTGTTCCCCTCTATAACAAATGGAAAAACTGAACAAAACCCCACACTGGTAACCTTGTCCCCATTAGCCACAGAGACTGAAATGCCCGAAATATTCTGAAGTAATAAGCCCAACTGTTGTGTTGCTGGTTGGTTGAGAAAATTATGGGTGCTGCCTGAGTCGACTAGTGCCAGTAACATGAGATTTTGGATGGTAGCGTGGACCTGCTTGGTGTTGGTGTTGTGTAACCCACTCATGGTGTGGAGGGAAATTGTTGGTTCCTCGACTTCGGTGTCGTCTTCATCCTCTTGTGTGGCACCCTCTTCTAGATCGTCCACCTCTAACCAAAATAGCCTTTTGCAGAGATGGCCCGTTCGATATTTTTCATTACAATTAAAACACAGCCCTTGAGCCTGTCTTTGGTCCATTTCTGCTTTGGAAAGGCTGTAAAACAGAGTAAGCTCAACCCAGGAATGTCTAAACAGCAATCAAAAAGAGAGTTAACACTGATCTTTATTGAAATAGAAACTGATTTCGTCCCACCACATGCTCTTAGTAGAGCTTCAATGGCTTCTGGACTTACAGAAGAGGAAACTAAAAATAAAACGATTAAGGAAGATGTATGATTCTGGATTCCGATTGTTGCTAAAGAACACCTCTATTAATAGGTGTTTATTATGGACTCCATAGCATCACGAGTTATCCATAGGCATAGAAATTAAATTATGTCAATTTACTTTTAATGTAATTCCATTTGGTTTGGTTAGGTTTGGTTTGGTTTGGTTTTGGTTTGGTTTGGTTTGGTTTGGTTTGGTTTGGTTTGGTTTAGACGTCCCTATTTATGGGGACGTCTAGATGAAGGAAAATAAGTATTGAGAAAATTAGAAATAAACGGGTCAGATTCTCCCTCAGAGGTCTAGGTCGGATTCTCTCTCTAAGGTCCAGGTCGAGCTTCCTTCAAAGCTCAATCTTTCCATTCCTATTTCCATCATTCCACGTTCAAGAAACAAGAATCCTCTTCCAGCATCAAGATTCAATATGGAGGGAAGAGAGCAAAGAAGGGTGACTTGATCCATGGCTCGGGAAGAACCTAACATCTTGGTATCAGACAAGTCCACCCTTGGGGATTCCTCTTTTCCAGAGAACAGATGTTCAAGCTCAATCCCTGGAAGAAGTTTGTCAGACCACATCTGACCTACGTGAGGCCATCAAATCCATGGATGCCGCCATCCAAGCCCTCCTCTAGCGACAAGATGACAGTGGTATACGAGCACCACCACCGGCAGCCTACACTCCACCGGCCGACCACCATCACTACCACCCACCCATCCTCCACCACCACCAATGCGACATAACAATCCCCATCCAGGTATTTAAAACTAGATTTTCCTACATATGATGGGTCTAAGGACCCCTTGATTTGGTTAACCAAGTGTGATCAATTCTTTTATCATAGAAAAACACTTGCGGATGAGAAGGTTTATTTGGCCGCCTACCACATGCTCGATAAAGCGCTCCTATGGTACCACCAATTCTGAAATGACCAATTGGTTCAGGATTGGGCAACCTTTAGACAATCATACATGATGAGGTTTGGTCCTCCAGCTAGTAGCAATCCATTGGGCGAATTAATCAATTATAAGCAGACTGGATCACTTGAGGTGTATCAAAAGACCTTCCAGGAATGTTTGGCCTGCGCTAATGAGTTTGTCAGTCACACCTAGTATGTTCACATCTTTACTACTGGTTTGACAGAAGCTCCGTGGCTGGAAGTTGAATTACATGGTCCTACAAAATTGGACCACACTATGAATTTAGCCAGGTCAATTGAGCATAAGCAGCGTGTTCTAAAGAATTCACTTGTCAGAAAAATAGCTTGGCTAGGAAGGCACAATGCCATTGCGCCAGCACCATATTATGGGCCTCCACGTTCTGGAGCCAGTGCAGCACCTCGCCCAGATAGTTCTAACTCTACTCCACCAGCTCCTTACTTCAAAAAACTAAACAGATAAGAAATGGATCAGAAAAAGGCCTAGAGCCTTTGTTTTAACTGTGATGAACAGTATGTCCAGGGTCACCTATGCAAAAGATTACTCAGTATATGTCTGTGGGAGGATTGTGAGGACATACTACTAGAGGAGGAGATTGTGGAGACAGACCAAGAGGGTCTAGAGATTTCACTTCATGCCATGACTGGTTTGTACGGTTCTAATACCATGCAAGTTAAAGTCCAGCTACATCATCTACACTTACTTGCTTTAGTTGACTATGACAGTACACATAATTTCATCAATCAGCCAGCGACCAAACAACTTGGGTTAGTCATCCAGCAACAGACATGCCTTTATGTCTCAGTAGCCAATGGGGCTAAAATTACCAGTGTGGACATCTCTCCAGCCATACACTTTGATACTGAGGGACACACATTTATTGCAGATTTCCTGGTGATCCCACTGCCCAGATTTGATTTGGTACTGGGAATTAAATGGCTACAACTGTTGGGCCCTAGTTTATGGGATTTTCAGGCTCTGACCATGACCTTCAAAGAGGATGTTATGCATGCAATAACATAAAATCTTATGTATACAATAACATTATTATTTTAGTTGTTTTCTTTAATTTACTTTATTTTATTTCAGTTTTAGGTTACAGGGGTATTTTAGGAATATTTTATTATAGGGGTATTTTTAGAATATTTTATTGTAAACCCTAACTGGGTGAACCCTATTTAAGGGGTAAGAGTAATGAGAAACACAAGCATTGAGTATTGAAGTTAATTTAGAGTAAGCTTACAGTAAATAGGTCGGATTCTCCCTTTGACATCCAGGTCGAGCTTCCTTCAAAGCTCAATCATCTCATTCCTATTCATTGTCATCATCTTCCTCACGTGTCAAATCTGGGACCGTAACAACTGGTATCAGAGCAGGAACACGATGCCTATCGAAGACCCATATTTGGCGATGCACAGACAAGTCTATGAAATGGCTGAAGATGGTGACACGCCGGAAAGTATACAGATGTGGCGTGCTGGCTGGGTGCAATATTGGCTGACGACGAAGTACAGAGAGGCATTCCTCGGAGAAGATATCTCCACTAGAGTGAAATTATGGTGAATGAAGAGGTATAGAGAGGCATCCCGTGGAAAAACTGTCTCTAACGGGAAAAAGGGTAACGCCGAGGCTTCGGCTTCGTTCCGTCTACCGGCTGAGACTTTTGCAAAAGATTTGGGGGAAACCTCAAATCCAGATTCACCCCAGCACCACCATCAGCCCTCACCTCCACCAGCGCCGACCACCGGCGTCGATTCCGCGACGGCGACCTCCGAAATCTAGGACTCAACATGTCCCAAATCGGAAGGATATCATGAAATCCCTTTGGCGACACCCACGGAAGACCATTTCCAGGTCCCCCCTCAAGTCCGAAAGCTCGCCTTGTTGGAAGAGATTTCCGAAATCCCGAAATCAAACCTCCCCTGCTCACAGAAAACCACACTCCGTTCCGAACGGGAGAGTGAAAATTTTCCAGCCATTCCGACCAAGAAATATTTCCGCAAGCACTATGTCTAGACAAATTTCCAAGCGGCGAAGCCTCCAAGGGCTGTTGTTCACCGCCGGAGCAGCAAGAGACTCCGTCGTCAAAATTTCCGCACTGTGCTGTGCCGCGCAAGACGTCGGAGTGCGGTTTGCGAGCATCATCTACGGCAGAGAAAGGCTGGAAGGCGGTGGCGGGGATGGCGCAGTTTCCAGATCTGGGAGACGACACAGTGGCCGGATCTGGGAGACGGTGCAATGGCCGGATCTGACTGTTGAAGAGCTCTTGTTGCATCTCTTGACGATCAGCGCAGGTTTATCTCCATCCACTGAACGAGGGTTTGGACCTTGACGGAAACGTCACCGAAATCAGAAGCGGCAACGAGACAGACGGGAAAAAAATAGAAAGAGCGATCTCAAGATCGTTGCTCTGATACCATGTAAAATTCTTTAGTTCCGATATTCAAAATACATTCAGAATATGTTTACATATAAGGGAACGAATCCGTCAGATTACATTGCATGGCACCCAGGCACCAGTGCCCTGTGCCGTTCAGGCAGTTCAGGTCCATAGCACCGACCACTCTAAGTTATCTCAATTACTTACAGACTTTGAGGATATCTTTCAGGAACCTACAGATCTACCGCCTATTAGGCACTGTGATCACCGCATCCGTTTGAAAATGGGCACTGAACCTGTAGTGGTGCGTCCTTATCATTACCCCCACTTACAGAAGGATGAGATTGAAAGGCAGTGTCGAAAGATGCTCGCCCAGGTTATTATTCAGCCAAGCAGGTCTCCTTTTTCCTCCCCGGTGTTACTGGTCCGTAAGCATGATAAGTCGTGGAGGTTTTGTGTGGATTACATGCATCTCAATGCGCACACCATTAAAGACAAATTTCCCATACCAGTGGTGGACTAGTTGCCAGATGAGTTAAATAGTGCTACTATATTTACCAAGCTCGATTTGAAGTCTGGCTATCATCAAATCCGCATTCATCCAACAGATGTGGAGAAAACTCCATTCCACATGCACCACGGGTATTTCGAGTTCCTCATGATGCCATTTGATCTCTCAAATGAGCCTTCCACATTCCAGGCCCTCATGAATGAGGTATTTTCCTCTCTCTTGAGGAAATACGTTTTGGTATTTTTTTATGATATTTTGGTATATAGCAACAGTTGGGAAGAGCATCTTCAACACCTTCACCAGGTATTTACTCTTATCCGTTCACATCATTTGGTTTTAAATTAGTCCAAATGTTCTATGGGTACTTCAGAAGTGGCATACTTGGGCCACGTTATTTCAGCAGTTGGGGTGAAGGTTGACCAGAGTAAGATACAGGTCGTCATAGATTGACCTCCTCCCACCTCCATTACAGCATTAAGGGGATTTTTGGGCCTAGCTGGGTATTACAGGAAATTTATTCTTAGCTATGGCCAGATTGCAGCACCGCTCAACAACCTACTCAAGAAAAATGCCTTTACATGGTCTGAGACATCGGCTCATTCCTTTCAGCAGTTGAAAGAGGCCTTATCATCCGCACCAGTTTTGCAGCTACTGGACTTTGATGAGTCATTTGTGGTGGAATGTGATGCTTCGGGGGGCGGTATTGGTGCAGTGTTACACCAACAGGGACACCCGATCACTTATTTTAGCCACCAACTTGGCCAACACCACCACAAGTTAGCAGCTTATGAGAGGGAACTGATTGGTTTAGCTAAACCAATACAGCATTGGCGCCCTTATCTCTGGGGACGCCCATTTATGATTTGCACCGATCATTGCAGCCTCAAGTATCTGCTTGAGCAGCGCCTCACTTCCTCACCGCAGCAGCATTGGTTAACTAAACTTATGGAGTTTGACTTTACAGTGGAGTATAAACCTAGGAGTTTGAATGTGGGGACTGATGTTTTATCTCGCCGTGACATTACAAAGCCACAATTACATGCCATCAGTCAGCCCAGAGTTCTCTTGTTGGATTCTATTCGGGAAGAGACAAAACAGTATCTGGAAATTATTGCTTTATATCAGGAGATTCTGTAGGGGAGATCGGAAAAACATTGGACGGTTCAGGATAGGCTGGTCCTCTTCTAAAACCGGATCTTTCTACACCACACGTCACCACTTATTCACAACATTTTAGCCTCCTTCCATGACAGTACACATGAGGGCCGACAAAAAACATGTTTCGGGATAAGTTGAGAATTTTATTGGAGGGGTATGAAGCGTATTATAGCCGATTATGTGGCGGCATGTCAGATTTGTCTACGGAATAAAGCTGAATCATTAAGTCTAGCTGGGTTGCTCCAACCACTTCAGCTGCTGTCACAAGTCTGATCAAATATTTCCATGGACTTCATAGATGGCCTTCCCTCATCGTCCGGTATCTTTGTAGTGGTTGATCGTTTCTCCAAGTGTGGCCATTTCATACCTCTGGCACATCCTTACACTGCAGCTCATGTAGCTCAGCTCTTTATGGATAATATTGTCCGCTTACATGGGATGCTTACTTCCTTTACCAATGATAGAGATGTCATCTTTACTAGTACATTTTGGAAAGAACTATTCAAGATGCAAGGCACAACGTTAGCATTCTCTTCCACCTACCAACCGCAAACTGATGGTCAGACAGAGGTCATCAACCAGACAATTGAGATGTATCTTCATTGTTTCATGGGGGACTCACCTAAATGGTGGGTTAAGTGGCTAGCCTGGGCTGAATTCTGTTACAACACCTCCTACCACAGCGCACTTGGAACTACCCCATTCAAGGTAGTATATGGTAGAGACCCGCCCAACCTTTTATCATATGAACTAGGTGCCTCCAAGGTTGCCACTTTGGACCAACCATTAGCAGAAAGAGACACCTTGCTCACTGAGGTGCACACTCATCTCAGGGAGGCCCAGAATACTATGAAGTTTTATTATGACAAGAAGCTCCAGGAAGTCTTCTTTTTTCCAGGAGATTATGTATGGCTGCGTCTCCAACACTACAGGCAGCTGTCACTGTCAACCTCCAAACGCCACAAGCTCTCTCCGAAGTATTATGGTCCCTTTAGGGTAATGGACCGCATTGGTACAGTTGCCTACCGCTTGCAGCTTCCACTAGAGGCCATAATTCACAATGTATTTAACGTCTCCCAACTGAAGGCCTTCTAGGGTGACTCTCCCATGCTGCACACACCTCTGCCCCCACTACATGAGGGACGTGTCCTTTCTACTCCAGCACAGGTGTTACAGGCTCGCCGCATTCAAGGTGAGTGGGAGATCCTAGTGCAATGGGTTGATGTTGATCCCAATGACACGACATGGGAGCCATTAGCTGCGTTCTGAACCCTCTACCCCTACTTCGATCTTGAGGACAAGCTCTTTCTCCAGGAGGGGGGTGATGTTATGGAGTCCATAGCATCATGAGTTATCCACAGGCATAGGAATTAAATTATGTCAATTTACTTTTAATGTAATTCCATTTGGTTTGGTTTGGTTTGGTTTTGTTTAGATGTAATATGGCATGAACCAAGTGACCCATGGGTCTAATTTGTATTTCCGTCCTCAACCCTATTTATGGGGACGTCTAGGTGAAGGAAAGTAAGTATTGAGAAAATTAGAATTAAACAGGTCAGATTCTCTCTCAGAGGTCTAGGTCGGATTCTCCCTCTGAGGTCCAGGTCGAGCTTCCTTCAAAAGTCAATGTTTCCATTCCTATTGTCATCATTCCACATTCAAGAAACAAGAATCCTCTTCCAGCGTCACGATTCAATATGGAGGGAAGAGAGGAAAGAAGGGTGACTCGATCCATGGCTCAGGAAGAACCTAACAGTTTTTTTCAGGTCCAGGTCGAGCTTCCTTCAAAAGTCAATGTTTCCATTCCTATTGTCATCATTCCACATTCAAGAAACAAGAATCCTCTTCCAGCATCACGATTCAATATGGAGGGAAGAGAGGAAAGAAGGGTGACTCGATCCATGGCTCAGGAAGAACCTAACAGTTTTTTTCAGCACTCAATCGAGGAAGACAGCTACGGAAATGATGGTAGGAAGCTTCCTTTCTCTTCCGGTGCTTTTGGAGGCCTCTGTCGTTTGCGACAATCAGTACTGAGTGCACATCTATTTTTTGCTGCGTCCATTAAGTCCTGTTCACACTTGGGTGATTCAATTTTTCTGTTCATTCTTGGGTCTTGCAATCATGACAAGGGCATAGCGGACCCCGCTGCCAAGGGGGCCAGGCGCCTAGGACCCCCATCTTCATTTTATATTTTCTTCATAAATAACCATTGCGGTCTCAATTTGACCTCATCAGCGTCTAAGCCGGAACCACTAACTAATTTACTCAGTATCGACATTGGCGCTCCTCATAATTGGGGGTCAGTGAATACATTACATTAACAGTAACTTGTGAGAGGCGGGCATTGACACACTAACAAAGGCGTCTGATAAATTGTAGTGGGGGAGTGGGCGTGGTAGTTTGTGATGTAGTGGAGGGAGGGGTTCCCTGGCGCAGTGGGGTGGGGGGGATTGATGGAACACCTGGTGGTGCTCGGCCTGGTCAGGGGGGTCTCTTGCCCAATGATTCCTTCAAGATACGCTGTTTGGCATCAAATGTAGATGCCAAGTTTATGGTATGTGCTAAAGATGGGGGGTCGTGTAATTCCACCTCAAAGCGTAGCGCCTCAAGCAGACCGGCAGTAAACAAGTGGACATATTGGTTTGGACCCACCAACTGACTAGCGCGGGCAAGCCGTTCTTGAAATAATTTCTGATACTGTTCAATAGACCCAGTTTGTTTGAGATTGACCAAATCTCCTAGAGGATTGTTGTGTGCTGGTGGACCAAACCGTAACATGCAATAGTCTTTGAAAATATCCCAATCATACACATGATGCTGATTTTTAAATTGATGATACCACTGAAGCGCTTCATCGAACATGTGGAATACAGCTAATGGAACTCTGTCCTCGGGGTGGGTTCTTCGATTGCAAAAGAAGTGGTCACACCGGTGTAACCAAATCAGAGGGTCCGAAGACCCATCATAGTGGGAAAGTCTAATTTAGTATACAGAGGCACCATCTTGTGGCCTGGTCCCTGGACTCCCATGGCTGGAGGAGGTGTTTGGTGCAAATGCGGTGGTGGTGGAAGGGGATGGGCCGGTGGGTGGTCAGATGGGCATGAGGAACTTCCTAGCTGAGCCACAATCTGAGCAAACCCTTCTTCCATACGAACCATCATTTGGTGGAAGTTGTCTTCAAGGCCGAAACTTCCTTTTGAAGTGCGTCAACCTGAGTTTGAACCTCAACACGATTTTCCTCCACGAAATTTTGCAAATCAACAGGGGAAGAGGAATCGCCAATGGTGGTCCAGTCTGATACCACGATGTTAGGTTCCCTTGCCATGGATCGAGTCACTCGACGATCTCCTCTGGCTTCTAGGTTGAATGACGATGAAGGGAGTGACTTAGGGTACTTAGAACGACCAATGGTTAGGGAAGATGTTGAGCTTTCAAAGGAGCTCCACCCTTAGGCCTCGCGAGAGAGAGAACCCGATCTCATTTGCAACTATTGATCAATGCTTACCCTTTCATTAACTAGACGTCCCTTTATGGGGGATTAGGGAATGTCTCCAACAAAGGCCAAAAAAGAGGCCATCAGTTCCAACCGAATTACAAGAAAACCTACTAATGAAATAAAGTTGAAAATTACATAATCTACCCTCTGTGTCGACTAGCCACTCTAGATGCTATGGAGTCCATAACAATTTGTGAATCCAGCACTGTAATAGAGCTACAACTCTCGATGAGGATGAAAAGGAGTCTCTTTTCTTTGGCTGTTCTCGGTAAGGGGTGAGAACCCTTGCTGCTCTCAGCCAGGAATGGTTGAACCCTTGGTTTCTCACTGCTGAGAGGGGTTATGACCCTCTTGTCTAAGTGTTGCTATTCACGGCTGAGAGATTAGGTGTCCCTAATCCTGCTCCTTGCTGGATAAGAGGCTGAAGCACCTCTCTAGAGGTTGCTCTCGGTTTTGGGATCGGAAGTCCCTGCTCAGAATGAAGGAGAGAAGCCCCCTCTTGCTGCTGTGGACGTAGAAAAGGCTACAGGCTCTGATTGAGCTTGGAAACAGGGAGCAAACCTTCCCCCTTGGCTTCGGTAAGATCAATGCAAAACAGAATTCAAAAGGGAAAGAATAAACCCAAAATCAAGAGAGAACCTATACCTGGTGCTTGTCAAGGAGACCTCCCAAACCCTAGTGCTCATCAAGGAGAACTCCAAACCCTATTTAACCTAATTCAATGCTTGCCTTTCTTCTTTTTCTCTTCCGTCTAAATAGGGTTTGATGTCATTAGAGTTTAGGGCCTAAAATTGACAATTCTGCCCCTGCGACCTATATCCTTACATACTTAATGAAAAACTATACTTAAAAGGAATATATAATATAAAATTAAAAGTAATTAACTCAGTAAGTGATTCCCACCTCCTTTGGGTGACTCTGTGAGTTATTGAGTCATCAACATCAGCGCCCCCCCTCACCCCCTCCCCCCTCCCTCCCTCCCTCCCCCCCTTAGAGAAAGAGCTTGTCCTCAAGCTGTGTAGTAAGTTGGGTAGACCTGTTTGAAGTTGGCCAACTGTTCCCAAAGCAGCCTCTAGTTCGGTGTCCTTCCATTGGGCTAGAATCTCCCACTGGTCATTAAGACGACGGGCACACAATACCGTATCTGGAGTAAGAATAACACACCCATTGTCCACCGGAGGAAGTGACGAAATTTCCTGAGGAGGTGGACCCCGAATGGGTTTAAGTAAGGAGACACGGAGCACATCATGAAGTTTGGCTGTTGTGGGAAGTTGTAGTTGATAAGCGACTGGCCCGATGCGTTGAATAATAGAGAAAGGTCCAAAGTATTTTGGAGAAATTTTATGATGGTGTTGGCCCACTAGTGAGTGTTGACGGTAAGGTTGGAGTCATAACCAGACATAGTCTCCTTCCTTGTTGCGATATCCCGGTGTCCCTTGTCGTAGAAGTTCTTCATACGAATTGTACTTTGAGGAGGCGAACCGAAATATTTTGTAGCACCTGGTCCCATTCAATGAGTGCTTGATCAATAGAGTCCACTTGGGTGGAGCCCGGAGAATACGAAAGAAGCCAAGGAGGATCTCTTTGATGTAGAACACAGAAGAGAGTAGACTGTAATGCGGGGTGGAAGAAAGTGTTGTAACAATATTCAGCCCACGGTAGCCATTGAACCCAGTTTTTAGGATGATCGCCTACTAGACATCGGAGATAAATTTCCACATTGTGGTTAACTACCTCTATTTGGCCGTTTGTTTGAGGATGATAGGATGAGGAGAATTTCAACTTGGTGCCACATAGACGAAAAAGTTCATGCCAAAAAGTGCTGGTAAAGACCGGATCACGATCACTGACAATCAATTTAGGAATACCATGTAAACGAAAAATATGCTCAAGAAATATCTTTGCCACTCGGGATGCTGTATATGGGTGTGCCATGGAGATAAAGTGAGCATACTTTGAGAACAATTCCACCGCCACGATGTTAGGTTCTTCCCTTGCCATGGATCGAGTCACCCTTCTTTCCTCTCTTCCCTCCATGGATGCTCTTGACGTTGGAAGAGAATTCTTGTTTCTTGAACGAGTAATGGTTGAATTCAAATAGAACGAAGGAGCTTTGGAGGAAGCTCAACCTGGACCTCAGAGTGTTATGGACTCCATAGCATCACGAGTTATCCATAGGCATAGGAATTAAATTATGTCAATTTACTTTTCAAGTATTTCAATTCTGTTTGGTCTACTTTAATTGGTTTGGTTTAGTTTGGGTTGGTTCAGTGTAATGTGGCGTGAACCACTTGACCTAATGGGTCATCTTTGTATTTTCGTCCTCAACCCTATTTAGGGGGACGTGAAGGAAAAGAGAGGCAAGTATTGAGAAAATTATATTTTACATGTCTGATTCTCCCTCAGAGGTCAAGGTCGGATTCTCCCTTTGAGGTCCAAGGTTGAGCTTCCTCCAAAGCTCCTTCATTCTAAATTGAGTTCCACCATTACTAGTTCAAGAAACAAGGTTTCTCATCCAACGTCAAGATCATCCATGGAGGGAAGAGAGGAAAGAAGGGTGACTCGATCCATGGCAAGGGAAAAACCTAACACAAAGGGAGAATCCAACCTAGACCTCTGAGGGAGAATCTGACCTGTTTAATCTAATTTTCTCAATACTTGCCTTCTCTTTTCCTTGACGTCCCCCTAAATAGGGTTGAGGACGGAAATACAAAGTTGACCCATAGGTCTAGTGGTTCACGCCACATTACAACTGAACCAACCCAAAGTAAACCAAACCAAACAAAGTAAACCAACCGAATTGAAATTACATGAAAAGTAAATTGACATAATTTAATTCCTATGCCTATGGATAACTCGTGATGCTATGGAGTCCATAACACACGATCAATTTTTCGGAAGATTGTGGAAGAACTTCGACGAAATCCATAGAAATATTGGCCCACACCTGTGTAGGAAGTGCCAAAGTCCGCAGAAGATCCACTGGACTTATTAAGTGTTTGGCCTTGTTATGTTGACACACCAGGCAGGATGTTACATATGCTGCAATGGAGGTCTTCATAGCCTGCCAATAGAAATCCACTCGAACTCAATGCAATGTTTTCTATATGCCTCATGAGTGTTGTCATGGTATGCAAAGATGATGGTTGAAACCAAATCCGAAGTGTGTGGTACATATAATCGCAATTTGTAGTTGATAAGAGAATCCTGAATGGCCCATGTAGAGTTCAGTACCCCCTCTATAATTTTTTTGTGTATATCGAGAAGAACCGGACTTCTGGCATTTTCCTCCTTTACCAAGTCTAATAAAATAAAAAGAGGCTGGCTGATAGCATAGAGAAGTGGAAGAGTCTCCAAACGTCGTGACAAGGCATCGACTGTCTTGTTTAACCGTCTAACGTGGTATTCCACTGTAAAATCAAATCCCATCAATTTACTAATCCAGTATTGTTGAGACGAAGTTGTGAGGTGCTGCTCCAGTAAATATTTTAGATTGTAATGATAAGTACGAATGAGAAATGCATGGCCCCATAAGTACGGTCTCCAATGTTGGACAACTTTGGCCAACCCGATTAACTCGCGTTCATATGTTGGCAATTTGTAATGTCTTACTGCCAACTGTCAGCTGAAATATGCAATAAGGTGAAAGTGCTGCTGTAGAATGGCCCCAATGCCTCCACCTGATGTGTCACACTTGACCTCAAATAAATTTTCAAAATTGGGAAGTTGCAGAACTGGTGCGAATGCAAGAGCTAATTTGAGATCTGAGATGGACTATGTGGCCTGATCATTCCAAGTAAAAGAATTTTTCTTGAGGACTTTGACAATGGTGTACTAACGGTCCATAATTCCTGATAAATTTTCTGTAATATCCTGCCAAGCCCAAAAACCCTCTCAAAGTAGAGGTATTCATAGGTTGCGGCCAATTGGCAATAGCTTGAATTTTCTCAGAATCAATCGTGAACCCATCATGGAAAATAATATGGTCGAGATAGACCACATGTGATGTTGCAAATGGTCATTTAGATTTCTTTAAATATAATTGATGTGCATGCAACAGTTGAAATACCAATCTTAAATGCTCTAAATGCTAAGTTCCGGACTGGCTGTAAATAAGTATGTCATCAAAGAAAACAAGTACAAATTTTCTAAGATAGTTGCGGATTACCTCGTTCATCAACGCCTAGAATGTGGAGGGTGCATTGGATAACCAAAATGTCATGACCACAAATTCAAAGTGGCCGTGATGTGTACGAAAGGCAGTTTTCTTGATGTCGGCTGGATGCATACGAACCTGATGATATCCGGAGCGCAAGTCCAAGTTGGTAAATATATATGACCCATGTAATTCATCTAGAAGCTCCTCCCCTACCGGAATAGGACACTTGTCTTTCAAAGTTTGGACATTCAAATCCTTATAATCGACACAAAAACACCATGTACCATCATGTTTCTTAATGAAGAGGACTGGTGACGAAAATGGTGAATGGCTTCTATGAATAATGCCTTGTAGAAGCATGGCTTGGCACTATCTTTCGATTTCATCTTTCTGGAGGTGTGGGTACCGATAAGTTCAAACTACCACCACTTTTGAGCCCTGTTTTAAACATATTTGATGGTCACAGTGCCTCAAGGGAGGCAGCCCAGAGGGCTCTTGGAACAAGTTTGAGAATTTATCCAAGAGATGTTCTATATTGTTGTCCGGATTGTCCTGGGTGTGAAGCGTATGAATGTGATTCGGCTTGTCCACGTGACTACCCTGTAATAGTACTTGTTGTCCGCCCATTTCAAAAATCATAGTTAAAACAGTAAAATCCTATAAAATAGGGCCTAAGGTTTGCAACCATTTAATACACAATACCATATCAAACCCAGCTAGAGGTATGACAAAAAAATTTGAATGAAAGAAAGTCGTACCGATTGAGAATTTTACTTTTTTGCTGATGCCGTAACTAGGAACTTTTTCTCCATTGGCAATCGAAATTGTTGTTGTTGAGTGTGGAAGTATCTGTAGTTGAAGGTGTTGAGTAGCTGTGAAACTGAGAAAATTATGTGTACTTCCCGAGGCTGACAAGGTTTTGGTCCATCACCCTAGTTCGGACTTGCATAGTTTTGGAGGATTTTTGGCTTGTAATGGCATACAGAGAAATTTATGGTGGATCTTCCTCAGGAGGGTCATCAAGCTGTTGTGATTCTGTGATTTCATCGACTTCTAACTAGCACAACCTTTTACACTGCTGGCCTGCCCTATATGGTTCATCACAATTGTAACATAAGTTCTTTGCCCTGTGGTCAGCCATCTCCAAACTAGTTAATTTTTTAATATACTAGGCGGGTGGGTTGCTGGGTCGTGTATCTGCTACAGGAGTAGTAAAGGGATGATTCCTGACCTATTTCCCTGATGAAAGGTTTATCTGAGGGTTAGTGTTGCACCACCCTTGTCAACTATTGGAAGTGTTCCGATCCCTTGCCAAGCTATCCTCTTGTTTTGAACATTTTGTCGAGTTTCCAGTGCGCGAGCTTGATTCATCACTTGAGCTAAGTCAGCGGGTGCGTGGAGCTCCACCTCTAACCATAATGACTCATTAAGGCCTATCGTAAATAAATTGACCTGCTAGTCTTCGCAAACCATCTGACTGGTTCATGCCAACTTTTGTTGGAACTATTTTTTATATAGTTCCACTGGGTCAATTTGTCGTAATAGCACCAAATCCCCCAAGGGGTTACTATGGGCTGGAGGACCTAACCGTATAGTTCATAATTCCTTAAACTCTTCCCAATCCAATACTATTCTATCCAACTCTACTTGCTGAAACTAGAATTGTGCTTCATCGAGCTGGTGGAAGGTGGCCAGTCCCACCTTATCAATTTTTTATGTTCTTTGATGGGTAAATGTTTTTCACACCTTTGTAACCAAATCAAGGGGTCATCTGACCATTAAAAATAGAGAAGTCAAATTTTGTATACCTTGGTACGGTGCCTCCTCCTTGGTTGAAATTTCTTGTCTGGCCAGGAAAGGCAGTGTGCCCTATACACTGGTCTCCCCCTCTGTTGTGGGAGTTGTCCTCTCCTCTTTGTTCCAGAGTTGAGTTTCTTCCAACCGTGATATTTCCCATCATTCCAAAAAGTCTATCAATCTGGAGGTTCATATTTGGAAGTTGTTCCAACTTCTCCATGATTAGGGCAAATTTTCTTTCATTCTTTGCTTGTGTTTCTGCCTGTGCCTGCTGCCCTCTGATCATCAACTATTTTAACTCACCATTGTTGGGCTCCCCCGTGTTACCCTGCTCTAATACCACGTTGTTATGGTCCCTAGCCATCGATCGAGTAACTCGGCGTGGGATTTTTGAATCTAGCACTGTAATAGAGTTGCTGCTCTCGATAAGGATGAAAAGGAGTCACTTTTCTTTGGCTGTTATCTATAACGGGTGAGAACCCTTGCTGCTCTCAGCTAGGAAGGATTGAACCCTTGGTTGCTCACTTCTGAGAGGGTTTATGACTCTCTTGGCTAAGTGCTGCTATTCACGGCTGATAGATTATGTGTCCCTAATCCTGCTCCTTGCTGGATTAGAGGCTGTAGCACCTCTCTATAGGTTGCTCTCGGAATGAAGGAGAGAACCCCCCTCTTGCTGTTGTGGATGTAGGAGAGGCTACAACCTCTGATTGAACTCGGAAATAGGGAACAAACCTTCCCCCTTGGCTTCAGTAAGATCAATGCAAAACAAAATTCAAAAGGGAAAGAATAAACCAAAAATCAAGAGAGAACTACCTAGAGCTCGTCATGGAGACCTCCCAAACCCTAGAGTTCGTCAAGGAGAACTCCAAACCCTGTTTAACCTAATTCAATGGTTGCCTTTCTTCTATTTCTCTTACCTCTAAATAGGGTTTGACGTTATTAGATTTTAGGGCTTAAAATTGACAATTCTACCCCTACAACCTGTATCCTTAGATACTTAATGAAAAACTATACTTAAAAGCAATATAAAATATGAAAGTAAAAGTAATTAACTCAGTGAGTCATTGCTGCCTCCTTTGGGTGACTCGGTGAGCTATTGAGTCCTTAACAAAATGGCTCCTGTGGGCCGAATAGTGTTACAATACGTCCTTCCATACCGCCTTTTAAGCCATGCCATTCAAGGTCCTCTATGGTAGGGATTCGCCCAGGTTGTTGTGCTATATGGCCGGTTCCACCAGAGTTGACACCCTTGACCAGTCACTGCTGGACCGCAATCAGGTAATTCAAGCAGTCACCCAACTTCTCCAGAACGCTCAGGCCAGGATGAAAGCATACTATGATAGGGGCCACCGAGATGTGACGTACAACCCCGGTGATTATGTGTGGCTTCGCCTCCAATCCTACCGTCAACAATCTCTGGCTGGCCCCCGCCATAAGCTATCTCCAAAATTCTTTGGGCCTTTTTTGATTCTCCAGTGCATTGGCCAAGAGCCGTACCAGCTGCAGCTTCCACCAGACGCTCAATTGCACAATGTTTTTCATGTGTCCCTCCTCAAACCCTTCAGGGGTCCAACACCACCTCCGCCTCCGTTCTTACCGCCAGTAAAGGAGGGATGTATTATTTTCTCTCCAACCACAGCATTGCAAGCCCACCAACTTCATAACAAGTGGGTGGTTCTCATCCAGTGGGCTGACACAAATGCAGCGGCGGCAACATGGGAAGATGTGGAGACCTTTCACCGGGCCTATCCTACCTTCGAGCTTGATGACAAGCTCTTTTTCCAGGGGAAGTGATGTTATGAACTTAATAGCGAGTCGTGTAACTCAGCAACACCGTGGTTGAGTCACTAAGTATTAAGCTCCTTAGTTTTATACTACTGCATTTTATATCATTTTAGGAGTAAATATGCCACAGGGGCATTCCTATAATTTTCACCCTAAACTCTGGTTGGCGTCAAGCTTATATGTAGGAGGGAAGCTGGAATATGAAGAGACAAGTATTATTTTGGCCCAAAAACAGGATCCCGAGTTCTCCTTGATGAGCTCAGGGTTGGAGTTCCCCATTGAGCTCTAGTTATCCCCATTGATCTCTCCTTCTTCCCCCCTTCCCCTTTCAAGCCCCATAACATACACTGGTTTCAGGTGTTGTTGTTTGGTTTTTAGTCTAGCAGAGCAAGGGGTTACTGTCCAGTTCCAGCGAGCACATCAGTGTGCTGTTGTTCGGTTTAACCGAGCATACCAGTAGGTTGTTGCTCAGTTCCAACCGAGAACAGCAGGGTGCTGCTATTGAAATCTAGCTGAGCCCAGCAGTCTACTGCTGTTCTGTTAACCGAGCACCAGTGGGTTGATACCCAGTTCCAGCTGAGAACAGCTGAGTGCTACTGTTCAGATCTAGCCGAGCCCAGCAGTTTACTGCTGTTCTGTTAACCGAGCACCAGTGGGTTGTTACCCAGTTCCAGCCGAGAACAGCAGAGTGCTGCTGTTCAGATCTAGTTGAGCACAACAGGGAGCTGCTGTTCAGCTCTAGTCGAGAACAGAACTGGAAGAACTTACTCTCTCAGCTCTGAATCTATCCATCCCACGCCGTTTTACACGATCTATGACAAGGGACCCTAACACAACCCATGACTAGTATGGTTAAAAATATAGAATGATCAACTTTATACCTCTTAAAGCCAAAACTAGTTACTTCCTACTTGAACTTTTTAAACCATTCATGTGGAGATTGTTTTAAGTCCATAAATAGATTTTTTAATTGACATTCCTGCTCCCCTCATCCTCAAAAACCTCAAAACCCAAAGGTTGTGATATATAAACTTCTACTCTCAATTAACTATGTGGAAAAACATTTTTGACATCTAATTGATAAAGAGACCAATCGTAATTTGCAGCAATAGAAAACAGAACACACTAAATTGAGCTTCACTGTTGGAGACATGTTTTATTAGTAGTCCGTGCCTTAGAATTGTGTGTGGCCTTTTGAAACCAGCTGACCTTAATGTGAGAAATACTACCACTTCCATTATGTTTAATAATAAATACCCATCTACACCCCACATGTTTCTTACCAAGTAGTAAAATTAGTTAAGTCCCATGTTTGATTGTCATACATACCTACCATCTCCTCTTCCATGATAGCCTTCCACTTTTGATCATGCAAGGCCTCTTGGTAATTCTTAGGAAGGAAAGCATAAGAAATGCCTCCAATAAAAGAACAACAACTAGAGGATAATCAATGAGTAGAAACAGAATTAGGGATGGGATGAGTAGAAACAAAATTAGGAAGGAGGTGAAAAGTAGATGATTTTTTAACACAAGAACGACTCTCTTTCTTTATGGCAATGGGTCAAGTATCATATGGAGGTCCAAAAGGCATTTGAGAGACATGATGAGGACTGATCATCTCAGAATCTGTAGACAGCCCGGGTGAATGGTCAACCATTGAAGAGGAGGGTCCAATTGTTGGAGTTGATGCATCTAGGCACTGCAATATAGGCTGGTCCAAAGGTACAAGTGGTTTAGATAGACCTAAGGAGATTAAAAACCTGGAGGATAAGACTCTACAAGAGAATCAAAGGGATGATATTAAAAATGTTAACATGGATCAAAATAAAAATTTGATGTAAAGATCAATGATAACATACATACCCTTTTTTTATTTTTTGAGTTACTGGGGAACATACACTTTAAATTTTTTGGATCAAACTTATTACGACTAGATGAGAAATCATGAACAAATTATACCTTTGCTAAAAACTTTTAGAGAAAGAGGAAAAGGGGTACATCAGGAAAGAGTGTTGAAAAATGAAACTTTAAACTAAGAATGGTTGAATGCATCCTATTAATAAAAATAATATATTGTAAGCACTACATGAGGCCAATAAAATTGAAGAACATTCATTTATAATACTAGTGCATGAACAATTTATAATAAATATTAATTTTTTGTTTTTAGCTACACCATTTTATTGTGGTGTGTATGCACTTGGAGTTTGATGGATAATTTCATGTTACTGACAATATGATTGAAATTGGGAAGATATGTATTCTTTTACTTTATTAGAGCGAAATTCCTACCCAGAACAAAAAAAAAGTAAAGATATAACAAACTTGACAAATATTACATTAAAAAGAACCAAGTCACATGAGTACAGTCAAAATAATAAAACACTAACACTATGTGATATTGGAAACTTCTATAGGTATCCACACATCATAGTGGATTAAAGGAAAGGGCTATGACTATTACTTTTTGTTAGGAATTAGATGCCCTAATTCCAAACTAATGAGAGCAATAATAATAATCACAGAAGAAGGAAAATGTTGGAAGATAGGGCCCAAGCCCACACGACCAAGGAAGACCCACATATCCAAGTGTATTAGAAGATGAGCCCAAGCCCATAAGATCAAAGAAGACCCATGGATCCAAGAGATATAGAAGACGGGCTCAAGGCCCACAAATCAAGGATAAAGCCCATAGGCCCACATACAAGATGGTAGGATGGTAAATAAAAGGTCATCTTATAGAGATGGTATTGATGTAATTAAGTTAAAGTTTCAGGGTTAAAACCCTAAACCCTAAATCCTAAGTTCAGGGGTATTATTGTAATACAATAGTTTCATAAATCTATAAATAGAGGTTCAGGGGGAGGGTTAGGAATCAAGTCCATAACTTTCTTCCTCCTGTTTTCTCCCAATGGGTTTCTTTCCCTTTTTCTCTATGAGTTAACTTCATGCAATCCTGAAAATCAACATGGCATCAGAGCATTGATTTTCAGGACTCGTAGTATAGTTTCAAAATTACCAAAACCCATTTTTTTTCTTTTCCCCGTATCTATGTTTTTTTTATAGTTGATAGAATTGGTCTTAGATTTTGTTCTTCTGCTGCTGCTGGTTGACGTTTCAGGATCTTTGTGTAGACAAACACCTAACCTTGACTGGCGTAGAGACAAGCTGAAGGATCTGGTGACCAGCACTTGCTTGGCTCTCGTATCAATAACACCTACTGATCAACTGGTTTTCAGCATCATGGGTTGGAATTACCAGGATTATATGATCAAAGCTGCTCTGGAATTTGTGGCCTGAATAAATTTTCTTCTTGCCTTCTGTGTTCTACTCGAACATTACCCTTGTATCCACGGCATCTGGATTTCTCTCGTGGCCTTTTATCAAAGTTCATCCTCGAGTTCTAGTTTTGGCTCTCTCATCAACGACAGCCACCGATCAAGTGGTTTTCAACTTCATGAAAACCATTGCCTGTAAAATTTTCTAGAAAGCTCTGTTCTTGGCCCTTGCAGAGAAAGCCACGGCGGGAGGACGATGACACCGAATTATGCAAGGAGTTGCCATTTCTAGACAGTTTTCGCCTTCCTCGAGCGGAAACTTTCCTGGCGAAACTCACTGCAGGGCAATATGGCTTGCCCCCAAAATATCCGTAGCTGCAGCGGCGCCGCGTCTGGTCGCCGACAAGAGAAGTTGGACGCAAGGCGACTGACAACCGATCATCGACGGGGATGGGAGAGGTGAACCCTGGTGGTCTGGGCCGCGCACAGAGAACTTCGCTTAACATCACCGGCTGTTTCTTTGTCGCCTGCCATGGCCACTCCCTCTCTCCATCTAAACATCAGCTACCATCATCGACGAACATGAATGCCCCTCAATTCACACCTCTCAGTTCGTCAGTGCCGAGAAAAATGATCACTGTTTCCGAAAAGTTTCCTATGTTTCCTTTGAGAGTCGAGGTAGAAGATATAAAACTTCATTTAAAGCGCCTGTTGGCCCGCTCTGTTCTGCCCAGACCCGGACTCGCCTCAGTCAACCCACCGAGCCAGTGAACCAACAATCCGATGGTCTTGGTTTTGGCCAGACCGAGTCAATCGGGCCACTTATTTTATGCCTTGGTATACATGCCCAAGTTTTATAAATATTTTGGTGCGACTCAGTAAATTTTTTTCCCTGGCTGGATTATTATTTTTGAAGAGTTGACAAATTATTCCTCGATCAATATATTATTTGGTACAAATATGTGCATTGGATTATTTTGGGTCGTGTTAAATAGGCCCAAGCCCATTTCAGCTACTGCTATTGTGTCTCTTTTGATGAAACATTATTATTGAAGAAGAGGTAGCCTTATACCATTATTTATTGTTCCCGTAAAAAATGTTAAAAATATTTATGGTTGGGAGTCCATGACGGAGGAACTTCTTCCCCGTAAAAAATATCCAAATTATTTGTGGTTGAGAGTCTATGACGGAGGAACTTCATCCCCATAAAAAATATCCAAATTATTTGTTTGGGACTCCATGACGGAGGAACTTCATCCCCATAAAAAATATCAAAATTATTTGTGGTTGGGAGTCAATGACGGAGGAACTTCATCCTCGTCAAAAATATCAAAAATATTTTTTTGTTGGAAGTCTATGATGGAGGAACTTCATTCCTGTAAAAAAATTAAAAAATATTTGTAGTTGGAAGTCCATGATGGAGGAACTTATTATTACTTCTTTTGAAAAGCTTGATCTATTTCCATCATTGGTCGTTCGAAAAATTCCAGACTTCACTTGAGAGAGGATTACAAACTGGAATCAAGAGGAGATCGTCGGGTGACTTGATCCATGGCATGGGAGCTTAACAACGTGGTATCAAATAGGACCACTATCAGCGATTCATCTTCTCCCGCTGATTTCTGAAATCTCATTGAAGAAGTTCGGCTTGAAGACCAAACTCGCACAGACACCCTACGAAATGACATGATGGAACTCAAAGATACAATGATGCAAATGAATCTTTGGCTTGGGGAATGGTTTGCGTGGGAGGCTGCTTTGCCAGGAAGCTCCAACGAAACCACCGAACAGCAACCCCAGCTCCCCCCCCCCCCCCCCCCCCCCTTCTCATATGCCTAGGCATCCACCACAACCATCTGCAGGGGGTGGCTATGGCCCCAACCCCACCATGGTTCCCAGGTATACTAAACTAGATTTTCCAACATATGATGGCTCATTCGGTCCTCTGGTATAGTTACATAGATGTGACCAATTTTTTTGGAACCAACAAACACAAGCCGAGGACAAGGTTCCTTTAGCCGCCTTCCACATGCTCGACGAAGCGTAGCTATGGTACCATCAGTTTGATTTGGAGCATCATATCCACGATTGTGATATTTTCAAGGATTATTGCATGTTAAGATTCGGTCCCCCCCCCCGCAGCAATCCATTGGGCGATTTGGTCAATTTAAAAAAGATCAGTTCCATCAAGGTGTAAAAAAAACATTTTCAGGAATGGCTGGCCCACGCCAGTAGGTATGTGTGTCCTACTCAATATGTGCATTTATTCACTGCTGGATTAGTTGAGGCCCTTCATCTTCAAGTGGAATTACATGACCCGCCGGACCTAACACATGCCATGAATCTTGCCCGCACTTTAGATGCTAAACATCAGGTCTTAAAAGAGTCCTTGAGGCAAAGGCCTCCATGGCCCGGCTGGGTGGGCCCTGCTGCCCCACCCACCTTTGCATCCCCACAGTGCCAAGGCAATACTACTTCTCCCATATTGGAGGCGGCCAAGGCACTCCCACCACAATACATACGTCGCCTGTCCAGACCGGAGATGGAACAACGGAGGGCCAAAGGCCTTTGTTATAATTGTGAGGAGACATATACACCGGGTCATATATGCAAGCGCCTATTCTAGTTAGAGATGGATGATTCAGACGAGACTAGACAGTTGGAAGAAGTGGTAGAGCCTGAGCTGGAAGAACCCGAAATTTCCCTCCATGCTATGACCGGGCAGCACAGCACAAACACAATGCAGGTTCGAGCTAGTTTCAAACACCTCCAGTTGCTGGCCTTAGTGCACTCGGGCAGTACCCACAACTTTATTAGCCAACCCGCAGCACAACAACTCGGCTTACCGATTCAAAAGAACACTGGAATTTCTGTCTCGGTAGCCAATGGGGAGAAAATTTCCAGTGCTGGATTTTGCCCCGTTGTACCTTTTGCAAGTGAAGGCCACACATTTGTGACATACTTTTTAGTCATTCCACTCGTTGGATTTGACTTGCTGTTAGGTATTAAATGGGACCAAGCCCATAAGACCAAGGAAGACCCATATCTACATCTTCTCTAGTGCCTACAAATAATTTTGTATTGGAATCCATAGGGGTTTCTATTGGTCTACACCCCATCATTCCTGTCTCCTCCTGTAGATCAAGGGCATATTTCCTTTGAGATAGTATAATCTCATGTTTGGACTGAAGTACTTCAATACCCAAAAAGTATTTTATGTAGTCCAAGATCTTTTGTCTTGAATTCTTCACATATCTTTTCCTTGGTTTTCTGAAGGCCCTCGGGATCACTACCGGTTAAGACACTATCATCAACATATACGGCCCAAATCACTTTGCCTTTAGGTGTATCTTTAAGAAATACGGAGTGATCTATGGAACATCTGTGAAATCCGGCCCATATGAGTGCTTGGCTAAATTTATCAAACAATGCACGAAGAGAGCGTTTCAGACCAAAATTGGATTTCTTCAATCGATATACCAACTCCCCCTCAACCACAAATCCAGGAGGTTTTTGCATATAAATTTCTTCCTTTATATTCCCATTGAGAAAAACATTTTTCACATCAAGCTGATAGACCAGCCAGGAAGAATTAGCAGTAAGAGATAATAAAATACTTACCGAGTTCATTTTGGCCACCGGAGATAATGTTTCCTCATAATTTATCCGATAACACTACGTATAACCTTTAGCAATGAGGCAGGCCTTAAGGCAAGTAACTGACCCATCTAGATTGTGTTTAATAGTAAAAACCCACTTACAACCGACAAGTTTTTAATCTGATGGAAGAGGAACTAAAGCCCATGTTTGATTCTCATAGAGTGTTTGCATTTCTTCGTCCATTGCCGCCTTCCACCCTGGATGTTTCTATTATGTACTCAATAGCATCACGAGTTACCAACAGGCGTAGGAATTAATTAATGTGGTTTTTAATTTTCATGTAATTGATTTTGGTTTGGTTTAGAATTTATTTGGCTTGAACCAGTGACTCAAGGGTATGAATTGTAATTGGCGTCCTCAACCCTATTTAAGGGGACAACTAAGTGAATGAAGGTAGCGATTGAGTTAGTAAATTAGCCTAGAGTAATTTAGATAACAGGTCGAGCTCCTTCAAGGTCTCTCCCGTTTTTCCCCAATTCCCCTTTCCAAAATTCTTTCTTCATCTCTCCATCAATCTACCTCTACGTCAAGTAAGGCAATGGAAGGAAGAGAAGAGAGGAGGGTGACAAGATCCATGGCTCGTGAGGATCCTAACAACGTGGTATCAGACAGGTCCACCATCGGTGATTCCTCTTCTCCAGAGGACATACGTCAAGTGCTTTCAGATCTTCAACAAAGGTCCACGCATCAAGGTGCTGAAATTACTAACATCCATAATACATTGCACACGCTGGAATCTTCTCTCCAAACCGTCATCCGCCAGCTTGCAGCACTTCAATCACCTACGCCACCACCAGCTACCAATTTTCAACCACCGGCAGCACACCACCCACACTTCACGCCACCACCACCCCCACCACTGCGCTAACAATTTGTTCCCATTGTTGCTCACGCACAGGGACCAACTACGGTTCCCAGGTACTTTAAACTCAATTTTCCTACATATGATGGATCTAAAGATCCTTTACTTTGGTTCACGAAATGTGAGCAATTTTTCTATCATCAACAAACAATGGATGTGGACAAAGTCACACTGGCCGCCTACCACCTACTCGATGAAGCGCTCATGTGGTTCCATCACTACCGAAATGTCCATTCAACTCAGGATTGGCTACATTTTAAACATGTTTGCCAGATGAGGTTTGGACCTCCAACTAGTAGCAACCCAGGGGGGGAATTGATCAACTATAAACAGACTGGCACCTTAGAATTGTACCAGAAAACATTTCAGGAAAGGTTGGCCCGAGCAAGTGAATTTGTTCCTCCTCATCTGCATGTTCAGAACTTTAATGCGGGCTTGACCGAGTCGGTTCGCTTGGAAGTAGAATTACTTGGCCCGACAGACTTGGACTCAGCCATGAATTATGCCAGGGATGTGGAACAGAAACAAAGAGTTCTGAGGGAATCATTAGGCCGAAAACCATTTTGGACCAACAGACTATGGGTATTGCACCTGGCCAACGTTTTGGCTCCTCTGCCCTTAACCGTGCAGACCAGTCTACAAGTGTGCTCCCCCACATTCTTCCACGTAAATTCTTGGTTAAACATAAAATGGAGGGAAGAAAGGCCAAGGGCCTCTGTTTTAATTGTGATGAACAATTTTTCCCAGGACATACCTGCAAACAATTATTCAGTATTGAACTTTGGGAAGAAGGTCCAGAAGAGCTTCCTGAAACTGATATTATTGAAGAGGAATAGCAAGACCCAGAGCTCTCCCTCCATGCCATGCATGGCCTGCATAACTCTAATACCATACAGGTAAAGGCCAAGTTACACCATCTCCTGTTACTTGCTTTAGTTGATTCTGGCAGCACACATAATTTTATCAGTGAACCCGCAGCGAAACAATTGGGATTAGAAATTCAACAGCAAAAGGGTCTCTTAGTTTCAGTGGCCAATGGGGCTAAAATTGCCAGTGTTGGGTTATGTGCAAACACCTCTTTTACCATTGAGGAACATTCATTTAAGGTGGATTTACTGGTCATTCCTTTGGCAGGATTTGATTTGGTGCTCGGGGTAAAATGGCTTTAGCTATTAGGCCCTATATAGTGGGACTTTCAGGCTCGAACTATGACATTTACAGCACAACAGGGCAAGATTACATTGCAGGGTATTATGGCACAGGTGCCTAGCGCACTTCACACATTACAGATTCAGAGCAATGGTGATTGTAAGTTAGCTCTATTACTTACAGCATTTGCAGATTTGTTTAATGACCCTACTGGTCTACCACCAGTGCGTCACTGTGATCACCACATTCGTTTGAAGTTGGGAACCAATCCAGTGGTGGTGCGTCCTTATTGTTACCCACATATACATAAAGATGAAATCGAAAGACAGTGTCTAAATATGCTCACTCAGGGAGTTATCCAGCCCAGTAGGTCTCCCTTCTCATTACCTGCTTTACTGGTATGTAAAAAGGATAAATCATGGAGGTTTTGTGTCGACTATAGTCAACTCAATTCGCAAACAATTAAAGACAAGTTTCTCATCCCAGTGGTGGACGAGTTGCTGGATGAGTTACATGGTGCTACGATTTTTACCAAATTAGATTTGAAATCGGGCTACCATCAAATTAGAGTTCACCCTGAAAATGTGGAGAAGACTATGTTCCGCACGCATCACAGTCATTTCGAGTTCCTCATCATGCCCTTCGGTCTCTCCAATGCGCCCTCCACCTTCCAGGCCCTCATGAATGAGGTATTTTCCTCCCTTCCGCGGAACTATGTGTTAGTATTTTTTTATGACATCTTGGTCTATAGCAAAAATTGGGTAGAACATCTCCAACACCTCCATCAGGTATTTACCATTCTACGCTCCCATCATTTGGTTTTGAATAAATCCAAATGTTCTATGGGCACATCAGAAGTGGCATATTTGGGCCACGTAATATCAGTTGTGGGCGTGAAGGTTGACCAGAGTAAGATCCAAGCACTCATAGATTGGCCTCCTCCCACCTCCCTTACCACATTAAGGGGATTTTTGGGCCTAGCGGGATATTAAAAATAATTTATCCGTTCTTATGGCCAGATAGTAGTACCACTCAACAACCTTCTCAAGAAACATGCATTCAACTGGTCTTCCTCAGAGGATCAGGCCTTTCAACTGTTAAAGGAGGCCTTAGCCTCAACGCCTGTACTACAACTACCAGATTTTAATGAAGACTTTGTGGTGGAATGTGATGCATCCGGTGGAGGTATTGGTGCAGTGTTACAACAACTGGGACACCCCATTGCTTTTTTCAGCCACCAATTGGGACAACACCACCATAAGTTAGCAGCACATGAGAGGAACTGATTGGGTTAGCCAAGGCCGTCCAACATTGGCGGCCGTATCTCTGGGGATGACCATATCTCATTCATACAGATCATTGCAGCCTCAAGTATCTTCTTGAACAATGCCTTACCACATCACCGCAACAGCATTGGTTGACTAAACTCATGGGCTTCAATTTTACAGTTCAATATAAACCAGGCAGTTTGAATTTGGGGGTTGATGCTTTGTCTCGTCGGCCCATTCCAGAACCACACGTTTATGCTATCAGCAACCCACGTTCACTTTTGTTGGATTCTATTCGAGAGGAGACACATCAATATCCAAAACTCATTTCATTATATCAGGATATTCAACAAGGGACAGTAGCTAATCATTAGATGATTCAGGATCGTCTTATCCTATACAAAAAGAAGATTTTTATGCATCACACGTCCCCACTTCTTCACATCATTCTATCTTCTATCCATGATAGCACACATGAGGGTCGACATAAAACTTTTTTTCGAATCAGTCAGGAATTTTATTGGAGGGGTATGAAGAGCACAATTGCAGATTATGTAGCTGCTTGTCAGATTTGTCAACAAAAAAAAGCCGAATCTTTAAGTCCCGCCGGCCTACTACAACCACTGCAGCTACCGTCTCAAATCTAGTCCTACATTTCAATGGACTTCATTGATGGCCTTCCCACTTCATCAGGTAAATCAGTGATATTAGTTGTGGTTGACCATTTTTCAAAATATGGTCAGTTCATTGCTTTGGTGCATCCATATACTGCTGCTCATGTAGCTCAGTTATTTATGGACCACATCTTCCGATTACACGGGATTCCAACATCCATTATCAATGACAAGGATGCCATTTTTACTTGTACCTTTTGGAAAGAATTATTCAAGTTATAGGGCACCCAATTGGCATTCTCTTCTGTATATCATCCACAGAATGACAGACAAATCGAGGTCGTCAATCACACGATTGAAATGTATCTTCGCTGTTTTGTGGGGACTCACCTAAACAGTGGGTTAAGTGGGTTTCCTGGGCAGAATTTTGCTATAACACCTCTTACCACAGCGCACTGGGAACTACTCCTTTCAGGGTAGTTTATGGCAGAGATCCACCTCGTTTGTTATCTTATGAACCAGGGGCATCCAAAGTCGTCACATTGAACCAAGCGTTAGCTGAAAGAGACGCTATGCTCACTGAGGTTCGTACTCTTCTCCAGGAGGCCCGACACTCTATGAAGTTCTATTATGATAAGAAGCACCGTGAGGTATATTATTCCCCAGGAGATTATGTGTGGTTAAAGTTGCAACACTACCACCAGTTGTCACTAACTGCCTCCAAGCGCCACAAGCTTTCTCCAAAATATTATGGTCCATTTCAGGTGTTGGACCGAATTGGGCCCTTGGCCTACCGCTTGCAGCTATCAACCGAGGCAAAGATACATAATGTATTTCATGTATCCCTACTGAAGCCGTTCCAGGGCAACTCGCCATTGCTGCACACCCCTCTGCCACCACTCCATGAAGGCCGAGTCCTTTCTACTCCAGCTCAGGTATTGCAAGCACGCCACATTCAAGGCGATTGGGAAATTCTCGTACAGTGGGCAGATGTAGACCCCAGTGACACTACATGGGAGCCCTTATCAGCATTTTGACTTCTCTACCCTTCCTTCGGGCTTGAGGACAAGCTCTTTCTCCAGGAGGGGGGTGATGTTATGGACTCAATAGCATCACGAGTTACCAGAAGGCGTAGGAATTAATTAATGTGGTTTTCAATTTTCATGTAATTGATTTTGGTTTGGTTTAGAATTTATTTGGCTTGAACCAGTGACCCAAGGGTCTGAATTGTAATTGGCATCCTCAACCCTATTTAAAGGGACGGCTAGGTGAATGAAGGTAGCGATTGAGTTAATAAATTAGCCTAGAGTAATTTAGATAACAGGTCGAGAGCTCCTTCAAGCTCTCCCCTATTTTTCCCCAATTCCCCTTTCTGAAATTCTTTTTTCATATCTCCATCAATCTACCTCTACGTCAAGCAAGGCAATGGAAGGAAGAGAAGAGAGGAGGGTGACAAGATCCATGACTCATGAGGATCCTAATAGTTTCGGAGCCTCCTGATAGGACTCTGGGACTGAGATGCAGGAGATAGATGCAAGAAATTGACAACATGAAGAGGATAAACAATTGTGAGACAAAAAATTGGATATGGGGTGAGAAGTAGAGGGCATAATGCAAGTTCTGGGTTTTTTTTAAGGCAATGGGTTTAGGGTTTAGGGGAAACAATAAGGAATATGGGGATTTATGACCGAGAACAGAAGAGGCTAGCCTATTTATAAGAAAGCATGCAATAAGGATAACATGCAACCAATAAAAGTATGAGACTTTTATGGTATAAGAAGGTGACGGTTCTTCCGTTATGATACACCATTATGTTGGAGGGTGTAGACATGAGATGGTTGATAGATAATGCCATTCTTTTGACAAAAAAGGTCAAGATATCTGGAAGTATATTCTTTGGCATTATCAAACCGAAGTACTTTGATTTTCTGACCAAATTGAGTGACAACCATAGCATGAAAGGATTTAAATATTGAACGTATTTCAGATCGCTCTTTAAAAAGAAATAGCCATGTGGTACGAGCAAAATCATCAATAAAGGTAATAAAGCACTTTGAGTTGGAAAATGTTTGAGACGTTCAAGGGTCCCCATACATCTGTGTGGATCAATGAAAAAGGAGAAACACTTTGTTTAAGTTTTGGATGAGATGAGTATGTGGTCCTCTGGTGTTTGCCCAGTTGACACATGTAAAATTTAAATTTGACCTATCCTTAAAGGTAGAGAAAAAAAGATGAAGAGATTGTGTGGATGGATGTCCCAACCGATTGTGCCATAGACTTGTCTTAGTTTCCTTGGTTGAGACGGCATTTATTTGAGGCACGTCCAGGTAGTAGAGACCCCCTTGTTCACAATCTCCACCAATCACATGCTTCGTTATAAGATCCCGAAAATACACAAGAAGTGGGCGAGAAGGTAATTGAGCAATTAAATTATTGTGTTGGCTAAATAAAAGATAAAAGATTCAAGGGGAAGGAAGGAAAAAAAAAGAATATCTATGAATGGAAGTGATGGTGTAACAGAAGTGGATCCATTCCCAAGAACTTTAGTTTGGGAGCCGTCAGCTATGGTAACAAGTTTATCCGAGAGACCAAGAGAAAAAGAGTGGAGTATATTTTTTTTACCTAAGAGATGCTCGAACGCCCTTGAGTCAATTATCTAGGATGAAGAGGGATATGTGGTAGTGGCAGTAGCAGTTGAGGAGGAACTTGGAGGAGAGACCATCAGTGTTTTGATTTTCTGGAATAAGTTAATCTCATCATCTGTAAAGGTTTTCTTTTCTGTTGATGGGGTAGACTGGTCCTCCTTTGTATCACTTACTAAGGCTTGATTAGCATTAAACCAATCCGGTATGCCATGGATTTTAAAACACTGATCTATAGTGCGGCTATATTTCCCACAATGGGTGCATTCCCTGTCGTCTGTTCTAACAAAACTATTCCTTCCACCTCTTCCTTGTCCTCCTCTATAATTTCTTTCACAGCCTCGATCATAGTCTATTGATGTTCCCTTATGCCCAGAGTACATAGCGGATAACACTTCAATAGGAGAAGGAGAAGAAGAGTTTAGAATGTAGAATAATGTAGCACATACATCATCAAATGTGGTAATAGCAGAGGCGCTAAGGAGTTGACTTTTAGCAAATTTGAGATATGGCTTAATGTTTATTAGACAAATGGCAGTGGCTAGGACTTCCTTCTGCTTGTCTTGGACAGAGACATCGGTGGAAGTAGGCTAAGCTAGCTTCCATTCTTTAAGGGCTCTAAAATGAGCCAAATATTCATGTATATTTCTCCTTGTTTAGTGTTGGACATTATTTGGAGAATATCATATGGCCTGTGTAAGTTGTCAGAGCTAGAGTACAACTTAGCACATGTCTCCCAAATTTGTTTGGCGGTGTCGAGATGAATAACATTGTTAGAGACAGGTTCTTCCATGCTATTGATGAACCAACTGATTACCAAAGTGTCATTTTTTAACCACTTAGCATAAGCAATATCTTCTTCAACAATGGGTGGCCCAAGTTTGGTGAGGTGACCAAGTAGATCCCTTGTTATAAGGAACCGTCAAACCAATGTGGACCAGTTCAAGAAATTTGATATCCCTCGCATGGGTATGGTAGTAATCTTGAGAATATTATTCTTGTTACCCATGTATTCTTCAGCCATAAGAGGCAATTCAAGGGTAATAATGTACTCAAATTTGAAGTAGCCTAAGTAAGTTGCTTGGAGATTCAAAACCAGCCAAGGCTAGCTCGGGTAGATGGGAGGAGAACTCTAGCTTATCAAGTCTTTAGGCAAGGAGGGACCCTCTTAGGCCAGTCAACTTTCTGGCCAAATATTTAAATAATTGATTCTATAGTCTTCCTTGTAAAGAATAGCAAAAATCAATCAATAAGCATGAGATCAAGGTAAGGTAGCAATCCCGAATTAGATCTTTCCAAGATCATTCCAAAAGTATATTTGACTCTAGCTTGGGATAAACCTGTATATATTCATTTTTCATGAATTAGGCAAGATATAATTGATCTAAAATCAAACAAAATCAGGCTTAATCAAGAAGATATTGTAAGATCTTCAAAAACAGCAATCTTTCTTCAAATGGATTGGCGTCAACTGGCCACTTCCTTTGGTATTTTGTGTTTGATTCCTTTTATGTAAAATACAATATTCGATGCTAGATTTCCAATAACAATCAGCCACCTCGTGGGTCTCAAAAAATTCTCCAAAAAATCACAAAATCGAGTGAAGTTCTTCAAACAACTGCATTAATGGAGAAGCTTAGCATAGAAGCTAAGTAATTAGATATCTGAAATCCAATGGATAAAAAACCACTCATAATAGACTCAAGAACAATTTTCTTCATCAGGAAAATCTTGTTCCCACAAAATTATAACCTTTTATTCAAAAAATCTCAACATAAACCGATTTTCAGCCAAGAACTTGAAAACTGACAAAACTGCCTTGGTAAACTTCTTTTAATCCGAGATGCATAGATCTAAATAATTTCATAAGATGAAGATAGAAATAAAATCATCTCTGAACCATATTCTATATATCCAAAAACCAAGAGCATGAAGTAATAATAACAATAATGAAAAACTTATCTCACAAACTTCAATCTTGTTTCACAAAGAGCCTTTTTATGAGTCGCTTTGAACATAACATCTTAGAGCATTCTTTTGATGCGGGGATCCTAAATTTGATGCTCTGATACCATGTTGAATTTAGGACCCCATGATTGAAACCTCGAGCAAGATGAGAGAGGGAGAAGCAAAAGAGCAAAGAGAGAGAGGGTAGAGAGGGTAGAGAGGAAAGAAGAGAAAAGAGAGAAAAAGAGTTTAGGCTAAAGAGAGATTCTTCACGAGTTGAGAAATGGAGAGCTTGTGTTATGGACTCCATAGTATCTCGGGTAATAAACAGACGTAGGAATTAATTTATGGAATTTCCTTTTGATCTTATGTTGGTTTATTTGTAATTCTCTTGAACTTGGTGCCCTAGGGTTGGGCTTGTCATTCACGTCCCTAATCCTATTTAAATAGGAGAAGGAGCTATAATGATATTAAACATTGAAATCAATTAGAAAGTAGTGGTCGGATTCTCCCTCTCTGAGGTCCAGGTCGAGCTTCCTTCAAAGCTCAATTCTCCCCTCACCATTGCACGTTCTAAACACAGGAAAATCATTGCCACGTCAAGAGAAAATCTGGAGGAAAGAGGTGAAAGAAGGGTGACAAGATCCATGGCAAGGGCAGATCCTAACATCGTGGTATCAAACTAGACCACCCTTGGGGATTCCTCTTCCCATATTGATGTACATCAAGACATGGAGGAATTGCAGCATACCGTGGAGGACAATAGAATTCGCACAGACTCTGCAATTTCAGCCATTAACGACACTCTGCAACACCTACTCCGTCGAGTGGAGGAAGGCTTTGCTCGAGGTCCTACGCCGACGGGAAGTTCTACACTTTCGGCCGAGCACCTCCCTCCCCTACCGCCCCCACTTCCACCACACCTGCGCCAACACCCTCCCACAACCATGGCACCCCATGCACCATGACTTTCCTACCTATGACGGGTCTAAGGATCCCTTGATCTGGTTACACCGTTGTGACCAGTTCTTTTACAATCAAAGAACACATGCTAATGACTGGGTCCATTTAGCTGCATTCCATATGCTCGATGAAGCGCTCCTATGGTACAACCAATTTCATTCGGAGCACAATGTTCATGATTGGGATTTATTTAAAAAATATTGCATGTTGAGGTTTGGTCCTCCTACCCGTAGCAACCCTTTGGGGGATTTGGTGAATTTGAAATAGATTAGAACAATTGAATTGTATTAGAAACACTTACAGAAATTCCTGGCCTGCGCCAGTCTCTTTGTGCCTCCATCGTATCATGTTAATCTATTTACTGTTGGGTTGTGCGTTTGGAAGTAGAATTGCATGACCCTCAAGACTTGGCTCATGCTATAAACCTTGCCAGGACTATAGATACCAAACAGCGTGTCCTCAAGGAGTCTCTGGTCAGAAAACCCTCTTGACCAAGCAGGGCGCCACCAGTGCCCCATCATCCTATTTAGGGACTCCATGCCCTGGGCAAAATTCAGCGCCTCGTCCTGAAAATTCTCCCTCCACACCCCCAGCCCAAAAATTCGTCACATGTCTAGACCTGAGATGGAACAACAACGAGCCAAGGGACTTTTTTATAACTGTGATGAACAATATATCCAGGGTCACCAATGCAAACATTTATTTTGGTTGGAGGTATTGGATGACACAGAGGAACATCCACAGTTGGAAGACAGTGAGGAGGCCGCACAGGATGAACCAGGAATTTCCCTCCATGCTATGACTGGCTTGCAAAGCTCCAATACTATGCAAGTCCGTGCGGGTTTGCAACATCTGCAGTTACTATCACTAGTGGATTCAGGCAGCACTCACAATTTCATTTGTTAGCCAGCCGCACAACAACTTGGGTTGCGGATTAAAACTAACACGGGCATCTTAGTTTCAGTGGCCAATGGAGAAAAAATTTCAAGTGCAGGCATTTCTCCATCAACAGAACTTTGTAATGAAGACCATTCATTCATAGCAGATTTTCTAGTCATTCCCCTGGCTGGGTTTAACTTGGTACTGGGCATTAAATGGCTCCAGACGTTGGAGCCCATCTTGTGGGATTTCAAGGCCCTCACCATGACATTTACATCTAACCAGCATCAGATTACACTTCATGGCACAAATGCTCCCACACCTGTACTCTGCAAGAAATTCAAGTCCAGGACGCAGATAACTGTCAATTAAATACTTTACTTACAGAATTTGGTGACTTATTTCAGGCCCCTACTGCACTTCCGCCTATCCAATATTGTGATCATCGTATCCAATTGAGATTGGGTACTGAGCCAGTAGTGGTTCGCCCTTACCGCTACCGACACTTACAGAAAGATGAAATTGAGCGCCAGTGCTAGACTATGCTCGCCCAAGAGATTATTCAGCTCAGCAGGTCTCCATTTGCCTCACCAGTGTTACTCGTCAAGAAGCTTGATAAATCTTGGAGGTTTTGTGTTGACTACAGAGAACTCAATGCTCAGACCATTAAAGATAAATTCCCCATTCCAGTGGTTGATGAGCTATTAGATGAATTGTATGGTGCCACCTTATTTACAAAGCTGGATTTGAAATCAGGGTATCACCAGATTCGGGTTCACTCTTCGGACGTGGAGAAGACAGAGTTTCGCACGCACCATGGGCATTTTGAATTTCAAGTCATGCCCTTTGGTCTCTCCAACGCACCTTCCACTTTCCAGGCCCTCATGAATGAGGAATTATCTCTCTTAAGGAAGTTTGTTCTTGTCTTTTTTTATGATACACTGATTTATAGTAAGCACTGGGACGAGCATCTTCAGCATCTCCGCCAGGTATTCACTATATTACGCTCCCATCATTTGGTTCTAAACAAATCCAAATGTTCAATGGGCACGTCAGAGGTAGCATATTTGGGCCACGTTATATCATTAGCTGGCGTGAAGGCAGATCATAGCAAAATCCAGGCAGTAGTCGACTGGCCTACTCCCACTTCAGTCTCAGTGTTAAGGGGATTTTTGGGCCTTGCCGGTTACTACAAAAAATTCATTCGTAGCTACGGACACATTGCAGCTCCACTCAACAATCTCTTTAAGCACAATGCCTTTACTTGGTCAGAGACAACCGCTTTGTCTTTTGAGAATTTGAAGGCAGCATTGTCATCAGCACCTGTACTTCAGCTACCCAACTTCGCTGAATTTTTTGTGGTTGAATGTGATGCATTTGGAGGGGGTATTGGCGCGGTATTACAACAGCAAGGCCACCCCATAGCTTATTTCAGCAGGCAGCTCGACCAACATCACCACAAATTAGCTGCCAATGAAAGGGAATTGATCAGTTTAGCCAAAGCCATACAACACTGGAGGCCCTATCTCTGGGCGTGCCCCTTTCTTATAAGGACAGATCATTACAGTCTGAAGTACCTACTTGAGCAACGTCTCACCATGTCACCCTAGCAACATTGGCTGAGCAAATTGATGGGATTTGATTTCAAGTTTGAATATAAACCTGGTAACCTCAACGTGGGGGCAGATGCCTTGTCCCGTAGGGACCAGACTGAGCCTCAGCTACACGCCATCAGTCAGCCACGATTTCTTTTGTTGGACTCTATTTGGGATGAAACACAGCAGCACCCGGAACTCCTTGAGCTATATAATAATATTCAACAGCACACAGTGGATGACAATTGGGCCATTCAGGATCGTCTCATCTTGTACCGGAATCGGATTTATCTCCATCACACCTCGCCACTCATTCACAACATATTGTTGACCTTTCATGACAACACCCATGAGGGCTCGTAAGAAACATATTTTCGTCTTAGTAGGGATTTTAATTGGCTGGGCATGAAAAGGAGTGTGGCGGACTATGTGACAACTTGCCAGACTTGTCAGCGAAACAAAACAGAATACTTAATTCCACCAGGATTACTCCAACCTCTACAGTTACCATCGCAGGTATGGGTAGATATCTCCATGGATTTCATTGGTGGACTCCCCCCATCTTTAGGCAAATCAATTATTTTTGTGGTGGTTGACCGCTTCTCCAAATATGCACATTTTTTGCCTCTGTCACATCCCTACACAACGGCTCACATCGCCCAGCTCTTCATGGATCATATTGTCAAATTACTGCGTCCATTACTAGTCACAGAGATGCCCTCTTCACAAGTACTTTTTGGAAGGAACTCTTCAAACTACAAGGGACAAAGTTGGCCTTTTCCTTAGCCTACCACCCGCAGACCGATGGCCAAACCGAGGTAGTGAACCGTACCATTGAGATGTACCTCCATTGTTCTGTGGGAGACACGCCTCAATGGTGGGTTAGGTGGCTGGCATGGGCGGAGTTCTGTTATAATACATCCGACCACAGCGCACTTGGCACCACTCCTTTCAGGGTTGTGTACTGCAGAGATCCTCCTTGGCTCTTATCTTATGAACTAGGCTCTTCCAAGGTGGCAGCCCTTGACCAAGCTTTGACAGAACGGAATGCAATGCTCATCCATGTGCACACTCATCTCCAAGACGCACAACAGGCCATGAAAATTAATTATGATAAAAAACACCGCGAAGTGATCTTTTCTCCGAGGGATTATGTGTGGCTCCGTCTTCAACATTACAGGCAGCTCTCCCTTACGGCCTCCAAACGTCACAAATTGTCCCCTAAATTTTATGGCCCATTTCAAGTCCTGAACCGCATTGGCACGGTTGCCTACCATTTGCAGCTTCCACCAGATGCAAGGCTGCATGATGTTTTTCACGTCTCTCAGTTGAAGGCCTTCAATGGCGACTCTCCATTGCTCCACACCCCTTTGCCACCACTTCAACAAGGATGGGTGCTATCCACTCCAGCTCAGGTGTTACATGCTCGCTAAGTTCAGGGCAACTGGGAGATTTTAGTGTAGTGGGACACTGACCCCCTAGACACTACATGGGAACCCTTGGTGTCATTTAAGGTTCTCTACCCCACTTTCGAGATTGAGGACAAGCTCTTTCTCCATGAGGGGGGTGATGTTATGGACTCCATAGCATCTCGGGTAATAAATAGACGTAGGAATTAATTTATGGAATTTTCTTTTGGTCTTATGTTGGTTTATTTGTAATTCTCGTGAACTTGGTGCCCTCGGGTTGGGCTTGTCATTTGTGTCCCTAATCCTATTTAAATAGAAGGAGCTATAATGAGATTAAGCATTGAAATCAATTAGAAAGTAGTGGTCGAATTCTCCCTCTCTGAGGTCCAAGTCAAGCTTCCTTCAAAGCTCAATTCTCCCCTCACCATTGCACGTTCTAAACACAGGAAAATCATTGCCATGTCAAGAGCAAATATGGAGGAAAGAGGTGAAAGAAGGGTGATGAGATCCATGGTAAGGGTAGATCCTAACAGCTTGATTGAACCCTTCAACCAAGAACCCTATTTATACTATTTTTATTACATATTTAGAGATAAGATAGGATCCCTAATATCCCTAATTACATCAATCTTGATTATCCAAATGTACATAAATCAAAGGAAGATAAATTGATGACATTAATAAAGGAAGATTGCTAAATCTTCGAACTCATGTGATGAGGATGCCAGCTCTTGTGATGACTCATCATGCCACCTCACATGATCATGGTGGGTCCCACCAGCTAGTGTGTTCATGGTGAGTCTCACCTTGTAACAAAGACCAATCTATCGTCAATATCTCCTCTACAGTGACAATAGCTTCTCAATCCTCAGAGAGAAGCCCAGTTGAAGTTGAACACAACTTCAATTTGTCAATCGTAACAGCCTTTGTCAACTTATCAGTCGGATTCTATCTTCCTTGAATATTCTCAAGTACTAATACATCATCTTCAAGAGTCAATCTAATGAAGTGATAACACACCTATATGTGTTTTTTTTTGCATGATAAATTGGGTACTTTACTAAATGAATTGCACTCTAACTGTCACAATATAACACATTCTTCCTATGCTTGCAACCTAATTCTTCCCAGAAATATTGCAACCATACCATCTATTTGCTAGCTTCAGTCACGGCTAAGGATGGCATCGAACCGAGCCGGTTCGCGAGTAGCTCAAGCTCAGCTCGGTTTCGGCTTGGTTCGGTTTGAGTCATCTCAATCTCGAATTAAATTTGAGATCAGATTTGGACTCATTTAAGTAAATGAGCCAAGCTCAAGCAAACTATGTTTCGGTTCAAAGGCACGTGAGCTGGCTCATTACTTAATTATGTTTCCAATTAAAAAATCTGGGATTCGGCAGCATCAACCTTCAGAGTTCGACGAATCAGGGGGGAAAATCGTAGGTCAAGAAGAGTGGGACTGGGTACTCTAGGAGGAAGCTAACAGAAACATGTTGATGGCGCTGTACAACGGTGGTGGCTCATCAAGACCAGCATTGATAGTGATCTGGACCCCGTTGCAGTGATCCCCAACTGCCTTGGCCGTCCTCTTGACTCTTCCAAGCATTGGCTCGTCGCCGATCAGCTTTTGCCCTACAAAGACCACCTCCATCTCCCTTCGAAGACCATTCAATCGTAGATACCTCATCAACCTGGACCTCGAGAAGAAATCAGGGATCACGTTTTCCACTTCATCCTCCACGTCAGCCCCGCTCAGTCCTCCCTTCTCCTCATTGATCCCCTTTTCAACCTCACCTCCATCCAACTTGCCACCGATGAGCTCATCTTCAAGGACTTCAGTTTCAATTACCTCTACGTGGCAGTAGGGGTGGAATCGATGAGTCCTCTCATGCTCTATGCTTTTTGTTGGCGTTAAAAGTGGGTAATATCCTCTAGAATGTTCATTTTGTTCACTTTTGATTTTGTTCTACCATTTTCTAAGGCGTGTGATCCGGCACTTCAAGCCCTCCCAGAAACTATTGTTAATTAGAAATGTCCCATTCTCAATATTACATAAATTCTGACAAAAAAATTATTGGTTTTTAGTAAGGGCGTTCGGATGGCTAGGGTGAATATTATATTAATGGAAAGTCTTGTTGTTGGTAAAGGTTGGTCCAGAGGGAGCAAGTGGTGTGCAACTGATGTTGCATATCCTTCCTTTCATAAATATCTTTTATAGAAGGTATCCTGATAGGTAGGAAATCTAATTATGTCATTCTACATTTTAGGATCTTCGCTTGCAACATTGCCTATTAAAGCCATGATTCTAGAGTACTCAGTCCACAAGTCAGTCGTTACATTCTTCTTCAAGTTATGGTCGGTCAAAATTAATGACTTATCTGAAACAAGTTGAAGTAGTGAATTCAGCAAAATAGAATTGAAATTTTGATATTGATATTTTATTAAAAAAATTGTGTTTGATTATTGAATAAAGTTTATGCATAATATTATGCAGAGGTCATGAACAATTTTATGCAAAGTATATAGATAATTTTATGCAGGGATTATTTATAGAGGTTATGCCCAATTTTATGTAGAGGTCATGCCCAATTTTATGTAAAATTTATGCATAATTTTATATACAATTTATTTGACAATGTATTTTTTAAAAAAAGTTTTAAATGTAGGTTGGAGCTCAAACTCAGTTAAAATTATTGGGCTCGAGCTTGATATAATTTATGATCGAGGCTGGGTTCACCTCGAGCTCGAGTTTGAAATATTTAAATCAAACCCTGCACGAACATATGCAGGTTCGAACTTGGCTCGACTCGAGCCACCCCTAGTCACAACGACATATTCTGCCTTAGTAGTAGAAAGAGCAACTATCTTCTGCAACTTGGAGACCCAACTTACTGTTGTACCACTCAAAGTGTATACATATCCAGTAGTACTCTTCCTGCAATCAATGTCTCCAGCCATGTCAACATCTACATAACCCTGTAATCCCAATTCTGACTTTCTAAAACATAAGGCTTAGTCAGTAGTGCCTCTCAATACCTGAGAATCTACTTCACCGCTTCCCAATGTTACATACCTGAATTACTCATATATCTAATCACAACTCCCACTGGATGAGCTATGTCTGGTCTAGTGCACACTATGGCATACATGAGACTACCAATAGCATATGCACAAGGCACATTGGCCATGTTGGCTCGCTCCTGCTCTGTAGCAGATGACTGCTCCTTAGATAGCCTAAAGTGACTAACTAGAGGAGTACTCATTGGTTTTGCATCATTCATGTTGAATCTGATCAACACCTTCTTCACATATTCTTCTTGTCACAATTTCAAGACATCAATATCCCAAGTAATCCTCATCCCAAGGATTTGTTTTGCAGTACCCAAATCCTTCATTATAGACTTTTTGGACAATTCCCTTTTCAGCTTATCTATTTCTTGTTTACAAGTACTTGCTATCAACATGTCATCAACATGTAGCAAAATGATGTAGGAGTCATCATGCTTCTTCACATAAAACCAATGATTTGCCTGGCACCTCAAGAAACCATTACTACTCAGAAAGGTGTCAAACTTCTTATACATTTTTCTTGGAGCCTGTTTAAGACCATACAACCTCTTTTGAAAATTTCACACCATTTTCTCCTTTCCATGTACTTTGAAACCTTGTGGCTGCATCATGTAAATTTCTTCCTTCAAATCACCATGAAAAATTGTTGTCTTTACATCCAACTACTCTAAGTTAAAGTCTTCATTTGTCACTAGTCCAAGCACTGTTATAATAGTAATCAATTTCACTATTGGAGAGACTTTTCGTGAAGTCAATGTCTTCTTTTTGTTGAAAACCTTTTGATGAGAATGCAAAATGTCATATTTTTCTCCATTAATGTTTAGGCTTTTATAATTATTTGGTGCCTAAATATACTCATTATTCTTATATTTTTATTTAGGATGCAAATGGAGGCATTAAGTGCAAAACGAATTTAATTGGCCGATTCTGGACAGTTTCAACATTGCTTTGTAATCTGGGCATAATTCTCTCGTCCGAGCTCTGATTGAGATAATTCAAGATGATATGGAACGCCAAGAAAATGTTCTACAACTTTTACGTTTTAAGGTTTGAGAGATACTCGCATACTATAGGTAGAAATCGTGTTTGAAGTCGTGGCACATGCACTGTGACGTCTTGGAACGGGAAAAAAGCGCCCGCCCCCTTTTTTCACTTCTCCAACTTTTCCTCATCTTTTCTCTAGTTTTTCCTTCCATTTTCTTCATGGTTCTACGTGGCTCAACTTTCAGACTTGGTCAAAGGAAACTAAAGCCATTAGAATCAATAAAATTGTGAGATCTGATTTGTTTTCATCATTCAATTTATATTTTGAGTATTAGATGGTCTTCTGTAATTTTTTTCAAGATTGTCTCGTTTAATCACTAGAAGGCCTATTAGTTTATTACTTGTTGCAATCTACTGTTGGGTTAGATGTCAAATCCGTAATTATTTGATCCCACTAACTTGTAAAGCAATTGAGATTTGATGATTTGCTGCATCAGGAATTATTAGATCTTAAGAAGAATGTTGGACTAAATTAAATGCAGCCGCTTGTGTTTGTGTTGTTTAGTTTCATCGATCTCTCTAATTCTTAAGGATGTGACTAGATTAAACCTTTAGCACTTGTCATGGGTTGTTTAGTAGTTAGGGCTAATTGGATCACTTGTTTTCTAATTAACTACAACTAAGGAGAGATAGGAAGATAGTTCCAATGGTGAATACTCAAGTGTGAATTGATATATGCTTGCATCGATGATCAGTTGTAAAATTTCGATGGTGGATGTTGACTTTGACCAAGGTTTGTTCATTTGATTGATTTTGATCCTTTAATTTGAACTATTTCTTAGTTGTTTTTATTAAAAGTGTTTTCATTATACTCGACTCCCCCCCCCCCCCCCCCCATCCTTGTTCGCAGAGCATAAAATTAGACTAATCGCTCTTCGTGGGAACGATCCTTACTCCCACTGCTACATATATTTTTAGGAGTATAGGTTTTAGTTTTGGTTGTCTGCAACAACACACCAAATTTTGGCGTCGTTGCTGGGGATTGATTCTAATTGATTTTTATGCTTCATGTGATCCTTATTTCGTTCTTGAAATTTTTGAAAAAAAATTCCTGATTTATTTTTCATGTTTTATTAGAGTTCCCTTGATTGTTTATGATATCTCGATCTTCTAATCAAGGTTATTTACGATGCGATCCAATAATAGAGAGAACTTTGTGCAAGTTAAAAAACTTGGAGGAATTCTGAAGAGAACAATCTAGCTCTTGATTCCCCATTTGATAGCGAATCTGATTTAGAGGAGGAGGAAGTCATGGCTGAAAATCAAACTTTACAAGAGCTTGTAGCCCTTGATTTGAATCAACAACCCTTATGCATAATGTACCCTACTTTAGATGCTACTACTATATTTGAATTAAAATCTGGACTAATACCTCTCTTGCCCATTTTTTATGGTCTTTTAGGTGAAGATCCTCACAAGCATCTAAAGGAGTTTCAAGTGGTATGCAACCCACAAGGGGTAACTGAAGAGCAAATTAAATTACGAGCCTTTCCGCTTTCTTTAAAGGATTCGGCTCAGGATTGGCTCTATTATCTACCCTCTGGGAGTATTACCACATGGGACGAGATGAAGAGATTGTTTTTGGAGAAATATTTTCCAGCTTCAAGGGCGATCAACATTCGGAAAGAAATTTGTGGTGTAAGGCAGCATAACGGACAGACCCTACACGAATACTGGGAACATTTTAAGAAATTATGTCCAAGCTGCCCCCATCATCAGATTAGTGAGTAACTTCTTATCCAGTATATCTATGAGGATCTTCTTATCAGAGCTAGATGGTTCTGGTCCACTTGGGTTAGGTTTCGTCCGCCCCTGGTCCACTGATTCTTAAACGGCTAGTCTTTTCGGGTTATATTGGCTAGGTATCTGACTAAGAACTCTGAAGTTAAGTGGGCGAGAGTATTCCTAGATGCCATGCTAGGCGTTTGACATGGTATCAGAGCTGGGCACCACGTTCCGCTTTCGAATCCCGCGAGGAGCTGTAAGGAGCGGGAACAGTGGGTGTCAAAGCTAGGTGGTTCCGGTCCACCTGGGTTAGGTTTTGTCCACCCCTGGTCCACTGATGAGTTAGGTACTTGGCTTTCCGCACCTTAAACGGTTAGTCTTTTTAGGTTGTATTGGCTAGGTATCTGACTAAGAACTCTGAAGTTAAGCGAGTTTGGGCGAGAGTAGTCCTAAGATGGGTGACCTCCTGGGAAGTTGCTAGGCGTTGGACACTTCTACCTACTAATAGGAGCATGATTGATGCTGCTACTGGAGGAGCTTTGGTGGATAAAACTCCTGGGCCACGAGAAACTTGATTGTAAATATGGCGGACAATTCTCAACAATTTGGCACTAGGCTTGACCTTCCATCTAAGAACGTTAATGAGGTAAATATTTCCTCCCTTGAACAACAAATTGTGAGTCTAACTTTTCTTGTTCGTCAAATGGATGTAGGTAATATGCAAACGGTGAAGGCTTGTGGGATTTGTTCAGTAGTAGGGCATCCAACCGATATGTGCCCAACTCTTCGAGAGGAGCCAACTGAGCAAGTGAATATGGTGTGGTTTTCTTGGACAACCGCAAAAGAAGTATGATCCCTATTCGAATACGTATAACATGGGATGGAGGGATCACCCCAACCTTAGTTATGGGAATCCACAAGTTAATCAGCCAGTGACTCTAAATCACCCAAGTTACCAGCAATATAAGCAACCATATCCCCCTAGACAACAACCAGACCAAACTTCCAATTCTAGTATTTTTTAGGAGATATTGTTAAGTCTCTTGCCACTAATACTTTGCAATTTCAATAGGAGATGAAACAATTTCAACAAGAGGCAAGGGCCAGTATGTTACGATCCTGGATCTAACACATCGATTCATAAGGAAGAAGAAGAGCAAGCCAAAGGGAAGATTGATTACCTTAGATTCGTTAAGGAGAACGCACACCCCTGAGCTCGTTGAGGAGAACTCAAAACCCTTGTTTACTCTAAATCAATACTTGTTTTTTCTCATTACTCTTACCTCTTAAATAGGGTTCACCCTTACAACGTTCAAGATAAAATATTACAAAAAATACCCTTGTGGCTTACTAATTCTTTAACTGAAATAAAATAAAGTAAAGTAAAGAAAAAAATTAATTAGACTCTAAATAACTTAGCAATGTTATTGTATGCATAACATTACACCCCCTTGGAGAAAGGGTTTGTCCTGAAGCTTGAAGGTAGGTTTTGCTTGCCGAACGTCTTCACCTATTCCTAAGTAGCATCTGTGGTCTCTGTGTCAGCCCTTTGGACGATAAAACAGGAGCATTCCAGCCGAGAAGCAAATTTTTTTTTTTGAACACTGCCAACATCACTTGTTGTAGCACACCCAACGGTTAAGCAACCAAACAACAAGTTGAACTATTACCTGCTCCATTCTGGCAACTTCTGCTTTTACATTAACAACCCATGTGTGATCTGCCCCAACGGTTGCCTCATTGGCAAAATGCAGTATGTCCCCAATAACCTCATTAACCTGATTGAGCTGATTCCTAATTATTGCTGGCTGCCCAAGTTTATCCAGTGGTCCTTCACTTGTTTGTGCATATATTGGTGCTATGGCGCTACAAAAAATAAAAAACAAGGCAGAGGGTCCAATAGTCTTGTCAACCAATTGGCATTGTGGATGATCTTTTAGCATATCAACCAGACTATGTTGGTGGTCTGACTTGGCAGCAGCAATGGTGATGGAATTGGGTTGAGAAGTTAGTGCAAAGACCACCCAGTGATGTAGAGAAATTTGTGTTCCATTTTCAGGCAAAACAGTCATCATACTGCCCATTATCATGTTGATCACAAGCTTCATTTTAGCTCCATTACTAATCTCTCCCAATGGAAAGATTTCTTCCCCATGACAACGAAATCAGGAACTGCTTCCTCATACAACGCTTTCTCTCCAGCATCAAGGCTGACAAGCTGGCCATCTTCAGATGGTTTTTTTACGAATCAATGATGACCAGGTGACAACCTTAGGATGAACACCATCTGAGACCGTGTCTTCTTGTATTTCCCATGCTAATTGCCACATTGTGGCCTCGGCAGAAACCTTTATAATTGTGGTATAGGGGATGACATGTAATCTGCAAGCCATAACTAATCCTACTTCCTCATAATTGTCTTGTGCCCTCACTACACTCCCAACTATACAATAGGCATGTAGGAGGATGGTAGACGTCGCCAGATCAGTAGGGACATGTAATATTGGCATTTAATTGTAGAGATGCATTGCATAGGGCAAATGACGTCCATTCACATTCATGAGGCTTAACTTAATAAAATTTTGCACAAAGCTTCCATACCTGATGATGTTCTCACAAGTAGCAACATACTTCTGCTGTTGAAGTCTTTTCTCCAGCCGCAGACCAATATGGTTTAGGCCTGTGTTGGTAGCAGCAACGTTGCTGTATTTCTGCTGAGAGGACTCACAAAGAGCAATTAGTGCTCTCTAGTGAAATTCTGTAGCAGCAGCAGGGAAGTTGGCATTCATTGTATCGGCAAGTTGAAGCCTTCCCATTGAACTCGAGTGCAAAATTTCCTCTGCACCTCTCATCTCAATTTGCAGCACTGTTTTGTAGACAGCAGTCAAAAGGACAGTTGCCCCAACGTGATGACCAGTAACACCCTTTGTTGAATACAATGATAAAGCCCCTGAACTTGATAAGTCCTGCTCATTTGCATCTTTTCTATCAGTTTTTATTTTCTGCTGTTGTCGCCCTTTCTGCACTGTCACAGCAGCAGCAAATTTAAAAGTTGTCATCCACTCAGTCGTCATGTATCCCTCTGAGCATGCCAACATATATCTGCACTGCAACAGCAGCAGCAAAAAAAAATTGACTGTAGCCATCCCACACTTTGCATATACATCCAGATTTTCTGAATTAACAGCACCTGTTTCATTATGCACAGCTTCTTCAAAATTCTTACTGTCAGTTTTCATCTTCTGCACACAAGCCCCACTGCCAACATGTTTGGAACAGAATTTGAATTTTTTTAAAGTGACTGATATAGACATCAAGGCAGGAGCATGCTTGGTCTTGCAATAATGGCAAGCATCTAAACAACCAACAGTAATTAGAAGTCTCAATAAATTTGTGCTTTCTCACCCTTGGAAGGTCAAGTGCTGGCCATGTCTTCCTGGTCAAGAGTCGTACTTCATGACCCTTGAGTGACTCCTTCAAGTCTCTACATCATTGAGACTCACATACAGCCACTACAGTAATATGATTAGGCTTTACCCCATCAAGCTTAACACTCTCCACAGGGCACATTGCCCTGAAATGTTTTATTCTTGTTAAAACTGCACTGTCAATTGTTTTGTCAGGTGCATCCCCACCTTGACAGGCCCATGGAGGATTTAGAACTACAATTACAGAAAGGCGTTCTGTAGGATCTGCCCGGGAATTGATTCTGTTCTCATGAACAACACTATAATTCATCACCCCTAGCATATTCTCTACCATTTACAGAAAACCCAAACTACTAAGCATAGAATTCCAGTACTCCCCCTTTCTTCCAGGCATTTCATCAAACAATTGCCCGGCCTCTTCCATTTTCATTATCTCATCTGGATTAGCTCCAACCAGTCTATCTACTTGAGCCCTTGCCCTCAGCAGCAGAAACAGAATATTCTGGTAATTCAACGGTAGCTCTTCGAAATATGGATTCATGGCCACAGACGGCACGTACCAGGAAGCTGTAAAATGAACAACGACAGGGCACCCTTGATTATTAGCTTGGCCTATGAAAAAATCCTAAAAATCGTTCCCATCTCGCATTTTAGACACAAAAGCCTGAATTTCGTCAAAATTGGAGTAATCTCTCTGTTGCTCTGCTTCACGGAACAGAAAACCCCCGTCCCAAAAATTCAAGCAGCGTTCTTTATGGCTTGGGGGCTTGAAGCGCGCTACTTTGGCTTGTGCGCAAGAAGCGGTCGTCGTCCGGCGGCCGTCTACTAAGCGAAGAACCGCTCGCTGCCTTTTCTTCGCGAATAAGATGTGCAGGTAGCCTAGGAGAAGAGAAGCAACCTACCCTCGCCTACCGCTGATCAGCCCATTTGAGCCCCATCAACCCCATGGGATATGCGTTTTGACATAAAAATCGAGGGCATTTCAGAAGCTTACCCCCAACTTTCTTCTTGTCGATTCTCACAGGTCCTGATTTCTCCGCCTGCTGTCGACGCCATGTCTTCCACTGTGGTTCCCTTTTCTCCCGTCCCCCTTTCTCCCATGTTCTCCTAGCCTTGCCGGCTGTCAGAATGAGGGACCCCGACAACTGTCTGAAGAGGTGGGGAAAAAACTTCTTGGGCTTCTTGGGGTAGCTTTTTTGGGAGGACGAAGAAGAAATTGGAACCGTGGCGTGTGCGAGGACAGCTTTAATCCCGTGGCCTTTCTTACCGTCCGAGACAGCGTACGCTCGAGCGACTTTAGGTTGTATGACTTTCTGTTTTACGGCAGAAAAATGTCTCTAAATATTAATGGAAGATTCACATATGCCGCTTCTAATGCTAAACACTTTGTTAGTATTTCTTCCAATGGATCGTACATGGCAAGCCATTTTCGGGACGAAGAATAGCTCATTGTGTTCCCATTCTGATACCAGTTATTACGATCATACTTAACCCAGGATCATAATAATACTCTCACCGTTATGAGCCAACGTTCATGGCGGCCCACTCTAGCAACCTGGACCGCCTTTTTGTGCTACATAGGTCTCTAGATCGCCCCCTCCGATTCGAACTATCAACCATGGTATAGCTCTGATAGCAAATTTTAAGTACCTGGCCAATATTATCCAAAAGACCAGCCTAGTAGGGAGAGGAAAGGAAAATACTCAACCCAGGATCATAACAATATTCCTACCGTTATGAGCCACGCCTTTATGTGCAACACATGTCTCTAGGTCGCCCCTTCCGGGATTTGAACTCGGGACGGCGGTATAACTCTGATACTAAATGTTAAACACCTAGCCAATACTACCCAAAAGACAGACCTGGTAGGTAGCGGAAAGCCAAACACTTTACCCATGATCATAACAATACTCCCACCGTTATGAGTCGACGTCCACGATGGCCTACTCTAGCGACACTGGCCCGACACACTTTTTGAACTTACCAGTAATTTTAATCTGGCCTCTAGGTCGCCTCCTCTGGGATTTGAACTTGTAACAGCGGTATAGCTCTGATACCAAATATTAAGCACCTAGCCAATACTACCCAAAAGACCATCTTGGTAGGTAGCGGAAAGCCAAGTACTTAACCCTAGAATCATAATAATACTCCCACCGTTATAAGCTGATTTCCATGGCGGCCCACTCTAGCACCCGAACCGCCTTTTTTGAGCTACATAGGTACTCCTACCGTTATGAGCCAACGTCCACGATGACCCACTTTAGCGACCCAAACCGCCTTTATGTGCAACACATGTCTCTAGGGCGCCCCCTCCGGGATTCGAACTCGGGACGGCGGTATAACTCTGATACCAAATGTTAAACACCTAGCCAATACTACTCAAAAGACAGACCTGGTAGGTAGCAGAAAGCCAAACACTTTACCCATGATCATAACAATACTCCCACCGTTATGAGCCGATGTCCACGATGGCCTACTCTAGCGACACTGGCCCGACACACTTTTTGAACTTACCAGTAATTTTAATCTGGCCTCTAGGTCGCCCCCTCTGGGATTTGAACTTGTAACAGCGGTATAGCTCTGATACCAAATATTAAGCACCTAGCTAATACTACCCAAAAGACCATCCTGGTAGGTAGCGAAAAGCCAAGTACTTAACCCTAGAATCATAACAATACTCCCACCGTTATAAGCTGATTTCCATGGCGGCTCACTCTAGCACCCGGACCGCCTTTTTTGAGCTACATAGGTCTCTAGGTCACCCCCTCTGGGATTCAAACTCGCAACCACGGTATAGCTCTGATACTAAATGTTAAGCGCCTAGCCAATACTATCCAAAAGACCGGCCTAGTAGGTAGCGGAAAGCCAAGTACTCAACCTAGTATCATAACACCTGGATCTAACACAACGATTTGTAGGGAAGAAGAAGAGAAAGAAGAAAATCAAGCCGAAGGGAAGCTTGATTACCCTAGGTTGGTTAAGGAGAACGCACACCCCTGATCTCGTTGAGGAGAACTCAAAACCCTTGTTTACTCTAAATCAATACTTATTTTTTCTCATTACTCTTACCCCTTAAATAGGGTTCACCCTTACAAGGTTCAAGATAAAATATTACAAAAATACCCTTGTGGCCTATTAATTCTTTAACTGAAATAAAATAAAGTAAATTAAAAAAAATAATTAATTAGACTCTAAATAACTTAGCAATGTTATTGCGTGCATAACACAATATTCAAAGTTTGGACAATCAGATGGGCCAGATAGCAACCGCAATTAGTCAGCTAGAGGTGCAAAGTTTGGGGAAATTACCCTCTCAAACGGTAGTAAATCCAAGAGAAAATGCAAGTGCAATCGTTTTGAAAAGTGGTAAAGAAGTTGAGATTTCGGTAAAGGCAACTCCTACATCGTCGGACCAAGAAAAGGAGATAAACGTTGTTGCAGACAGGAAAATTCCCAGCGTAAGTCTCCACCTCTTTTTTATTATAAACAAGTTCCTCCTTTTCCTCAGGGTTTGGCAGATTCTAGAAAAGATGAGCAAAATAAAGATTTAAATGAGACTTTCCCTAGATGTGAGGAAAATATTCCACTTTTAGATGCTATTAAACAAGTGCCTCATTATGCTAAATTCTTGAAAGAACTGTGCACAATTAAGAAGAAACAAAAACTTAAAGGATGTGAGAAGGTGAGAGTAAGGGAGAATATTTATGCAATTATTCAAAGAAAATTACCTACAAAGTGCAAAGATCCATGTATATTTACTATCCCTTGTACGCTTGGTAACACCAGATTTGAGAAGGCCATGATAGATTTAGGAGCTTCAATTAATGTCATGCCATATTCTATATATGCTTCTTTGAAACTTGGACGTTTGTGTTGTGATTCAATTGGCTGATAGATCTAATTCTTATCCTAAGGGTGTAGTTAAGGATGTTCTTGTGCAAGTTAATGATTTGATTTTCCCTGCTAATTTCTATGTGCTTGATATGAAAAAGGGTGACCAAACTGCTCCTATTTTGTTAGGAAGACCATTCTTAAAGACATCCAAGACTAAGATAGATGTTCATAGTGGCACACTTACCATGGAATTTTAAGTTTAACATTTATGATGCCATGAAATATCCTGATGATGATAATCCTGTTTATTCTATTGATATGATTGATTCTTTTGCACAGGAAGTTTTTGAACTTGATGGAAAAGATGAATTGGAAGTTTCCATTAGTAAGCATCTTGAGAAAGAGAATGAGTTAGCCTTGAGTCCTAATTTGTAGGGAACTTTTGCAGCATTGAATGATATTCGACAGTTATAGTAGTCAGGTAATGTTCTTTATATTGCATTACCAGTTTCTAATGAGAGGCCTTTACCCTCTATTTTGTAGGCTCCCACTTCAGATTTGAAGCCTCTCCCATGTCACCTCAAGTACGTGTTCCTTGGAGATGGAGGAACGCTACCTATGATCATCTCCAGTAAAATTAGTGCACCGCAACAAGAAAAGCTTGTGCACGTCCTTAAGGAACATAAGATGGCTATTGGTTGGACAATTGCAGATATTAAAGGAATTAGCCTATCTACATGCATGAATTATATCTTACTTGAAGAGGGAGCAAAGCCTTCTCATCAACGGCAAAGAAGATTGAACCCGCCCATGATGGATGTAGTGAAGAAGGAGATCCTCAAACTTCTTGAAGTTGGAGTGATTTATCCTATTTTGGATAGCACATGAGTCAACCGAGTTCAAGTGGTTCCTAAAAAGATAGGAATAACTGTTGTGAAAAATCAGAATGATGAGTTAGTTCCTACCCCTGTTCAAAATGGGTAGTGGGTTTGTATAGATTATAGAAAATTAAATGCTATAACCTGCAAGGACTACTTCCCTTTGCTTTTTATTGATCAAATGGTTGAAAGGTTAGCTGGTCATTCTTACTATTGTTTTCTTGATGGTTATTCAGGTTATTTACAGATTGCAATTGCTCCGAAGGATTAAGAAAAGATGACTTTTACATGCCCATTTGGGACTTTTGCATATCGTCGCATGCCCTTTGGCCTTTGCAATGCTCCAACCACTTTCCAAAGGTGTATGGTTAGCATATTTTCAGATTATATTGAGCATATCATAGAAGTCTTTATGGATGATTTCACAGTTTATGGAAACTCCTTTGATACTTGTTTGCATAACCATACACTTGTTCTTCAAATATGCATAGAAACTAACCTTGTGTTAAATTCTGAAAAATGTCATTTTATGGTTGAACAAGGCATATTTTTGGGTCATGTTATTTCAACTAGTGAAATTGAGGTAGACAAAGCTACATTGTTATTATTCAATCTTTACCTTATCACACTAGTGTGCTAGAAGTTTGTTCTTTTCTTGGACATGCAGGTTTCTACCACAAATTCATCAAGGATTTCTCCAAAATAGCATTACCCCTGTGCAAGTTATTACAAAAGGATGTGGATTTTGTTCAATGAGGAGTGCAAAAAGGCATTTGACAAGCTGACGGAACTGGTGACTTCTGCCCTAGTTATCCAACCCCTTGGCTGGAACATTCCTTTTGAGATAATGTGCGACGCAAGTGATTATGTAGTAGGCGCAGTTTTGGGTCAAAGAATTGGAAAAGCATCTCATGCCATTTATTATGCTTCCAGAACTTTGAATTATGTCCAGAGAAATTATTATACCACTGAAAAAGAACTTTGAGTTGTTGTTTTCGCTTTAGAAAAGTTTCGATCTTATTTGCTTGGTACTAAAGTCATTGTTTACTCTGATCATGCAGCTCTCCATTATTTTATGACAAAGAAAGAGGCAAAACAAAGACTAATTAGATGGATACTTCCCTTGAGTGAATTTGATTAGGAGATCAAACACATAAGAGGGACAGAAAATCATGTCGCATATCATATTAGTCATTTAGTTCATGTGCAGGATGAACTTTAGTTGCAGGAAATTGTTGAGGGCTCAATAGCACACCAAGTCACCCAAAGGAGGTGGCAATGACTCATTGAGTTCATTACTTTTAAATTTCATATTTTATATTGTTTTAAGTATATTTTTTCATTAATTATGTAATGAGCAAGGACGCAGGGGCAGAATTGTCAGTTTTAGCCCTAAAATGTTGTGGACTCAATAGCACACCGAGTCACACAACGAAGAAGACAACAACAACTCACTCAATAGGATTTAATTCTTATAATTCTTTGAGTAGGATTTATTTCTTATATTGTTTTAAGTAGGAGTTATTTCTAATTACTTTATATGTAAGGGCATTATGGGGAATTATTGTAACCCTAACCCTAAAACTCCTTATTTAAGGGATAGGTATGAATGAAATAGGTAAGTTTTGAGATTTTAGAATAACCTAGTCTAAATAGGTTGAGATCACCTCTTGATCTCGAGTTTAGGGTTTACTCCAAAAATCCAACCTATCCTTCACCCTCCATTGCCATCCATCTTCACCCAAATTCATCCACCATCATCCCTACTAAGAAAAGGAGCTTCCTGCCCCTTTTCCAAGCCCAAAGAGGAGGTCTATCCTCCCTCTCGGCAGCAGCAGCAAGAGAGGCCCAATTCCTCACTTACCAAGCAGCAAAGTGAGGATTTTTATCCTCAAATCTTGAGCAAATCCTGGTGCAACGTGGGAGCTGATCATAGCATCAAAAAAGAGGTATTAATCTATCCCAAACTCGTGTTTCAAGTTATTTAAGAAAGAAGGATTGCATTCTTAGCTAGAGCAGCAACAAAGAGGGCTAAACCCTTTTTGCCGTGACCAAGAAAAGAGAACACCTTGCTCTAGCAAGGTCAGCATTGTTGTGGGGTCTTCCACCTAGCACAACAACTCGGTAGGACCCTCAAAAGAGGATCTTTCCACCTGGCCAAGCACTGGTTAAGGGGGAATACTCATACACAGACCCTTGACGTGAAGTGAGTAAATTCTGAGTGCTGGATTCACAAATCCCACGCCGTGTTACTCGATCCATGACCTGGGACCGTAACAACTTGGTATCAGAGCAGGGTAACATGGGGGATCATATCAGCAATGAAAAAATCCAAATCAGGATACAAAAGATAGAAGATAGCCTTGAAACAGCACAACCAGTGTTGGGAAAGGTTTGTGGTTTGGAAGAAGAGATGAGCCGAATCATTAGCATGTTACAGGAGTTGAGGACAGAGAGACATCAGAGTCTAGAGGTGTGAGAGGTTGATCAACCATATCACAGAAGAGGGGAGCAGTGGCCTGGGCGCACTGTTGTCCAAGCACCTCAGCATGGAGGCACAATCCCAAGGTACACCAAGTTAGAGTTTCCCTCTTTCAATGGTTCTGTGGATACCGTAATTTGGTTGCATAGATGTGAAAAAAAAAATTTGAACCAAGGGACTACTGAATGGGATAAGGTGCAACTAGCCTCTTTCCATATGACAGATGAAGCCATGTTATGGGTGACTCAAGTAGAGAAAGAGAGACCGGGAATGACTTGGGGCGAATTTAAAAATCTATGCACAGTTAGATTTGGGCCTCCCGCCAACAGCAACCGCTTGGGAGAGTTAGTCCTATTGAGACAAACGGGTTCGGTGGAACACTATCAAAAACTCTTCCAGGAAAAGTTGGCTCGTGCTGGAGAGAGGGTATTGGTTGACCAGCAGGCCTCCTTATTCACAGCAGGTCTCAATGAGTATTTACGGCTAGAGGTAGAACTCCTTATGCCCACAGATCTAGCTCATGCCATGAATATGGCCCGAGCAATGGAACAACGACAACAGTTGCAGCAACGTAAGCCGAGTTGGTCGAGTGAGAGGAACACTTCCTCCACGTGGCAAGGGCACGAGTATAATTCATCTCAGGGAGCATCTATAGTAGCACCATCCAGACACACTCCGACTACGACTCGGGTAGCCGATCCCCGCCCTGGTAATTCCCTACCGAGCTTTATAAAAAAATTGACGAGTGCGGAGATGGCAGAAAGGCGGTCCAAAAATCTCTGTTATAACTGCGATGGTAGTATTGGGTCGGACACCAATGTAAACGATTATTTTGGCTCGAGATGGAGGATTCAGAGGATCCAGAGGAACCAGAGGATATTATCGAGGAAGAACCACCAGAGATATCCTTGCATGCTATTACTGGGAAGAAATCGCCTACTACAATGCAAGTCCGAGCTCATGTCATCGACCAAGAACTGGTAGGACTAGTCGACTCGGGGAGTATACACAATTTTCAGAGTTTGACAGCCGCACAGCATCTTCAGCTCCAGATACACACTCATCCGACAGCCACCGTCTCAGTGGCCAATTGCGAGAAGGTCCCTAGCTATGGGATTAGTAAGCCGGTAACTTTTTCCATTGGATTTACTTCATTTAATGCGGAATTTTTTGTTATTCCCCTAGCGGGATTTGATATGGTTTTATGCATTAAATGGTTACAAACATTGAGGCCCATTCTATGGGACTTTTCGGTTTTAACCATGAGCTTTGATTTGGCCGGAAGTCGGGTGCTCTTATAGGGCTGTCAGGTGAACAGGGCCCACCGCATACACACTTTGCAAACACAGGATCAGCCTGACAGTACTAGTGATGGTCTGGTTGAGGAGTTCTATGACCTCTTCCAGGAGCCTTCGGGGTTGCCTCCCATGAGGCACTGTGACCACAGGATCTGTTTGAAACCAGGTTCTGAGGTAGTGGTCGTGCGACCATACCGTTACCCACACCTTCAGAAGGACGAGATAGAGCGTCAGTGCCATGAGATGTTGAAACAGGGTCTTATTCGTCCCAGCCGCTCCTCGTTCTCTTCACCCGTCTTACTTGTGAAGAAACATGATGGGACATGGAGGTTTTACGTGGATTATCGGGAGTTGAACGTGCAGACAATAAAAGACAAGTTCCCGATTCCGGTAGTGGATGAGCTTCTGGATGAGTTACATGGGTCGTGGTTATTCACTAAACTCGACCTCCGTTCGGGATACCATCAAGTCCGGAGGCACCCCTCTGATATCGAGAAGATGGCGTTCCGCACGCACCATGGCCACTTTGAGTTCGTTGTCATGCCGTTCGGGTTATCCAATGCACCCTCCACTTTTCAAGCTTTGATGAACGAGGTATTTAGCCCCTATCTTCGAAAATTTGTTCTTGTATTTTTCGATGATATTTTGATATATAGCAAGTCGGTTGAGGAGCACTCGGCACATTTGAGGATTGGTTTTGACTTTTTAAGAGCACATCAGCTCTATTTGAAACACTCCAAGTGTTCTTTTGCGGCTTCACATGTGGGATATCTGGGACACATTATCTCACATGAGGGGGTTACGATGGATCCCGAGAAGATCCGAGCTATTCACGAGTGGCCGCAAACCACATTCGTGTTCTGCATTACGGGGTTTTCTGGGTCTTGTAGGCTACTACCACAAATTTATTCAGAACTATGGGCCAGTGGCAGCACCATTGACGAGTTTACTCAAGAAAAATTCCTTTATTTGGAATGAGGGGGCCACCACGTCATTTGTGCTACTCAAAGCTGCCCTCGCATCCGCTCCAGTATTACAACTTCCCAACTTCGACGAATTGTTCGTGGTAGAGTGCGACGCTTCGGGCGTGCATCCTATTGCTTATTTTAGCAGACAGTTGGCAGTCCGTCATCACAAACTGGCAACCTATGAGCGCGAATTGATTGGGTTGGCCAAAGCGGTCCAACATTGGAGGCCTTATCTATGGGGCCGGGCTTTTCTCATATGCACGGATCACTACAGCCTTAAATTCTTACTAGAACAACATTTGACGATGTCGCCACAGCAGCACTGGATCAGTAAGTTGTTGGGGTTTGACTTCTCGGTGGAGTATCGTGCGGGGAGATTAAATAAGGTGGCAGATGCCTTGTCACGGTGTTTTGAAGATCAGCAGTCGGTCTATTCTATCAGCCAGCCTAGATTTCTCATTATGGACTTGGTGCGAGAAGCACATGCTACTAACCCTGCACTGCAGGAACTGCATCAGCAGATCTCAGAAGGGACAATGAATGTGAAGTGGTCCATCCAGGATTCACTTATTTATTATAAGCATCGAATTTTCCTTCCACCTGAGTTAGAGTTGATTCCAGCTATTCTCTCGGCCTACCACGATAGTACACACGAGGGGATCCAGAAGACCTGGCACAGAATTCGAGCTGATTTTTACTGGCAAGCCATGAAACCCTCTATTGCGACTTATGTGGGCGACTGTCAGGTATGCCAGCGCAACAAAGCCGAGCACTTGAGTCCAGCCGGTCTTCTCCAGCCTCTGGCCCTTCCTACGCAGATTTGGGCCGACATTTCAATGGATTTTGTGGAAGGCCTACCCCTGTCAGCCGGCAAATCCGTACTTTTCGTAGTGGTTGATCGATTCTCCAAGTACGGGCATTTTATACCGATGGCTCATCCGTATACAGCAACACGGGTTGCTCAAACTTTCCTGGAGCAGATAGTCCGCTTACATGGTATTCCAGAATCCATTGTGAGTGACAGAGATGCAGTTTTCACGAGCACCTTTTGGCGGGAACTGTTTCGCTTGAGTGGGACGAAATTGAAGTTCTCCTCCGCCTATCATCCACAGACAGACGGGCAGACTGAGGTGGTGAACCACACCATCGAGATGTATCTACGGTACTTGGTGGGGGATCGTCCGCGGCAATGGCTTCCGTGGGCCGAATACTGTTACAACACTTCGTTTCACTCTGCATTGCAATCCACTCCTTTTCGGGTTATATATGGCCGGGATCCACCTCACCTCCTCTCGTACAACCCAGGGTCCACCCGCGTGGACACGATTGATAAGGCACTCATAGACAGGGATCTACTGCTACAGAATATCACAGAACGGCTACGACGTGCCCAAGCTCGGATGAAGGATGTATACGATAGAGGCCACCGTGAGGTCTCTTTTGAGGTTGGAAAGTATGTGTGGCTACGGCTCCAGCCCTACCGTCAGCAGTCTCTAGCGGGACCTCCACGCCATAAGCTCTCACCCAGATTTTTTGGGCCGTTTCCCATTCTTCGACGCGTGGGACCAATCGCCTATCAACTCAAATTACTGGACACAGCCAGAATTCATGATGTGTTTCATGTCTCTCTTTTGAAGCCACATTCCGGAGCACAGCCTATATCCACTCCATTCCTACCACCGGTTGATCATGGCGAGGTTATTCTTAACCCAGCTGTGGTGTTACATGCAAGGCTAACCAATGATCATTGGGAGATTCTCGTTTAGTGGACGGACACTGACCCCGACGCTGCGACATGGGAACGTGTGGACATCTTCAAACAAGTCTACCCAACTTTTGAGCTTGAGGACATGCTCTTTCTCCATGGGGAGGCAGATGTTGTGGACTCAATAGCACACCGAGTCACACAACGAAAAAGACAACAACAACTCACTCAATAGGATTTAATTCTTATAATTCTTTGAGTAGGATTTATTTCTTATATTGTTTTAAGTAGGATTTATTTCTTATATTGTTTTAAGTAGGAGTTATTTCTAATTACTTTATATGTAAGGGCATTATGGGGAATTATTGTAACCCTAACCCTAAAACTCCCTATTTAAGGGATAGGTATGAATGAAATAGGTAAGTTTTGAGATTTTAGAATAACCTAGTCTAAATAGGTTGAGATCACCTCTTGATCTCGAGTTTAGGGTTTACTCCAAAAATCCAACCTATCCTTCACCCTCCATTGTCATCCATCTTCACCCAAATTCATCCACCATCATCCCTACTAAGAAAATGAGCTTCTTGCCCCTTTTCCAAGCCCAAAGAGGAGGTCTATCCTCCCTCTCGGCAGCAGCAGCAAGAGAGGCCTAATTCCTCCCTTACCAAGCAGCAAAGTGAGAATTTTTATCCTCAAATCTTGAGCAAATCCTGGTGCAACGTGGGAGCTGATCATAGCATCAAAGAAGAGGTATTAATCTATCCCAAACTCATGTTTCAAGTTATTTAAAAAAGAAGGATTGCATTCTTAGCTAGAGCAGCAATAAAGAGGGCTAAACCCTCTTTGCCGTGACCAAGAAAAGGGAGCACCTTGCTCTAGAAAGGTCAGCATTGCTGTGGGGTCTTCTACCTAGCACAACAACTCGGTAGGACCCTCAAAAGAGGATCTTTCCACCTGGCCAAGCACTGGTTAAGGAGAAATACTCATACACAGACCCTTGACGTGAAGTGAGTAAATTCTGAGTGCTGGATTCACAAATCCCACGCTGTGTTACTCGATCCATGACCCAGGACCGTAACATAAAACACTTATGACGTCAAAACCTATTTAGAGGGTTGAGAAATAGAGAAAAGGAAAGTATTGAATTAGGTTAAACAAGGTTTGGAGTTCTCCTTGACGTGCTCTAGGGTTGGGAGGTCTCCTTGACGAGCACCATGTATGGTTCTCTTCATTTGAGTTTTATTTCTTCTCTCTTTGAATTCTGGTTTGCATTGAGATTATCCAAGATAAGGGAGAGGAACTTAAGTTACTATTTTCAGAGTTCAAGGAGGGACTTTAACCTCTTACACGTTTACAACAGCAAGAGGGAATAATTCTCCTTCAATTTTTTATGGACTCCATAACAGGATGAGTCATCCAGAGGCAACGTGGATGAGTTGGTGACTCAGGGGAGCAATGAGGCACTTAGGCATTATATGTTTCTTTATTTCCTTGTGATAGTAGGCAGCCACGAATGGCATTTTTGTAATAATCTATAGCTCGAACTTTGTCATGATGGCCTTATAAGACTAGCATAATTGAATGAGAAGCTAAGCAAAAAATTATCAAGGATCTGAGTTCTCCTCTAATGAACCAAGGGTCGGCGTTCCACTGGAAGCCAAGGTGCAGGTATCCCTTCAAAGAGCCTGATTACCCCTCTTCTCCACTCACGTTCCGGCGTTCATCCTTCTTTCTCATCGATTCCATTATTCAACCCAAATCTGTCATCATAGGTAGACCAAAAAGGTCCTGCCGTCCTAGTTCTGCCCCCGATTTGCAAGAAGACCTCTCCCTTCGTCGAATCACTCGGTCCATGGTCAGAGACCATAACACGTTGGTATCAGAGAAGGTTAGTATGGGAAAATCATCCAACAATGCCGAGTTTCTAGCTAGTATCAAAGAGATGATACATGTTAGCCAAGAGCAAAGTGACATCCAAGCGGCAACAAGGCAAGAAGATTCCGAGGAGTGTCTGGTGATGTTGTTGGACAGTAGGTCGCTCAACAGGTAAGCTTACAAATTGAAACTCTATCCTAGAGATTATATGAGATGATTGGGGGAAGAAATTCAAACCCAAGGGAAAGGGAAAGAAGCCATGCACTCAGACAGGGGCCAAATTATGTTGGACGCACAGAGCATCTAGTGCCAAGGGGAAATTTTAGTCCTGGAGGAGGGACAATTCAGAGATACACCAAATTGGAGTTTCCGATTTTTAATGGGTCTGAGGATCCTCTTATATGGCTCTGCAGGTGTGAGAAATTTTTTTCTCTCCAACAAATGGCTAACAGTGACAAAGTGGGATTGGTCGCCTTCCACATGCTCGACGAAGCGCACCTATGGGGCCATCAATTGGAAGATTTGTGCTCCATCCGGTTTGGGCCACCGGCTCAAAACAATCCCCTGGGGGACTTGGTGTTGCTACCCCAAACCGGCACGGTCAAACAGTACCAAAAGGCATTCCAAGAGAAGTTTGGCCAGGGCTAGCAAGGTAGTAAGGGTGGACCAGCAAGTAAGTCTGTTTACAGTAGGCTTGACAGAGGCCCTATGCCTAGAAGTGGAGCTCCTTGGTCCTACGGATTTAGCGAGAGCAATGAATTTGGCCTGAACATTAGAAGCCAAACAAAAATTCTAGTCACGCAAGCCTACATTGCAGAGAGGAAGACAGACTGCAAGCACCCATAACACAGCCCCACCATGGCACAACAATGTTAGTTTAGTTTCTCCTCAAGGCCCTAAACTGAGTCCTCAGCCAGCATTTATCAAGAAACTCAATCGAGCAGAGATGGAGAGAGACGGTCCAAAGGATTATGTTATAATTGTGACGAACAGTATACATTTGGTCATATATGTAAGAAATTATTTTGGTTGGAAGTTACTGTTGAAGGGGAAGAAGTTCCAAAGAACGACGAGCCACAAGTGGAGGAACCAGAGATTTCTCTCCATGCCATTACAGGCCTCCAGTCCACTACTACCATGCAGGTGTGTGCTTGGTTAGTGAGCAACCGCTACTCAGTTTGGTGGACTCGGACAACACTCACAATTTTTTGAGTTTTAATGCTGCCAAACATTTACAGCTTCCCATCCAACCTCGACCGATAGCTTTCGTCTCAGTGGCTAGTGGAGCAAAAGTTCCAAGCTATGGAATCAGTCAGGCCATTATGTTCTCTATTGAAGGTAAAACATTTTCAACAGAATTTCTTGTCATTCCACTCACCGGGTTTGATATGGTTTTGGGGATTAAGTGTCTACAAATGTTGGGACCTATCTTATGGAATTTTGCCGCGTTAACCATGTCCTTTGAGTTGTAGGGCAACAAGGTCACATTCTAGGGTCACAAGGCTTATAGTCCACCACATGTACACGTTCTTCAGCCACAACATACCACTCTAGAGAAGTTACTGTAGGATTTTACTGATATCTTTCAGGAGCCGGTCTCTCTTCCACCATTGAGACACTGTGACCACAAGATTTGGTTGAAGGCGGGATCAGAGGTGGTTTTAGTGCGCCCATATCGATGTCTACATATTCAAAAGGATGAAAATGAAAGTCAGTGTCACCTCATGCTAGAAAAAGATCTCATCAGACACAGTACATCTCCTTTCTCATCTCCCACGTTTTTTTATCAAGAAACAGGATAATACTTGGTGATTTTGTGTGGACTACTGTGAATTAAATGTAAATACAGACAAGGATAAGTTCCCTATCCCAGTAGTGGATGAATTATTAGATGCACTACATGGGGCACAATTTTTCACCAAGTTGGACTTGTGTTCGGGGTATCACCAAGTCTGAATGTATTCTCTAGATATACCAAAAACAGCTTTTCGTACTCATCATGGCCATTTTGAGTTAGTTGTCATGTCGTTCGGTCTGTCCAATGCTCCCTAAACGTTCCAAGCACTCATGAATGAGGTATTTAGTGACAATTTTAGAAAATTTGTGTTAGTATTTTTTTATGATATCTTAATCTACAACAAATCATGGGAGCTACATTTACAACATCTGCGGTTGTTTTTCACACTAATAAGAACCCATCTTCTCTATTTAAAATGTTCCAAGTGTTCATTTGGGCGCCCTCTAGCATATCTGGGGCACGTCATTACCTCAATAGTGGTCACAGTGCATCCGACAAAATTCTCTGCTATCATACATTGGCCACAACCGAGAACTATTTCAGCACTACGGGGATTTTTGGGATTAGCAGGGTACTACAGAAAATTCATCCACAATTATACGCCACTCTCCACTCTGCTATCAAATCTCCTCAGACGCAATGCCTTCCAATGGAGTGATATCATAGAACAAGCTTTTCAATTCCTCAAACAAACTTTGGCAACAACTCCCGTCTTGCAGTTACCTGATTTTGAACAGATCTTTGTAGTGGAATGTGATGCCTCCAGAGGAGGGATTGGGGCGGTACTTCAACAGTCTCTCCACCCCATTGCCTACTTCAGCCACCAACTTTCTGCTCATCATCATAAGTTACCAGCCTATGAAAGGGAGTTAATCGGCCTAGCGAAGGCAGTCCGTCATTGGCGACCATATTTATGGGGACGCTTCTTTATCATCCGGAAAGACCACTACAGCTTGAAATTTATGTAGGAGCAACGCATTACAACTTCTCCACAACAACATTAGATTACAAAACTCATGGGATATGATTTTACTGTGGAACATAAGGCAGGGGCATTGAACAAAGCTGCGGATGCCCTATCCCGTCGGTCAGAGGAGCCAGCGCATATTGCTGCCATTAGTCACCCCACGCCACTCTTGATGGATTCAATCAAGGAGGACCACCAGCACACACCTGAAATACAGGAGTTAACCAAAAAAATTGTAGAGGGCACCTTGTCTTCCCATTGGTCCATTAATGATCACCTCATTTTATACAAGCACCACATCTATTTATCACCGCGATCTCCCTTGATAGCCATGGCTGTTTTAGCATACCATGACAACGCCCATGAGGGCCTCCTCAAAACATTACAGAGACTACAAGCAGATTTTTATTGGGAAGGGATGAAATCAACTATTGCCAAGTATTTGGCTGAGTGCCAGGTGTGCCAGAAGAACAAAATAGAAAATTTAAACCCCGCTGGGATATTGCAACCACTCAACCTTCCAACACAGGTTTGGTCCGACATTTCTATGGATTTCATTGAAGGACTTCCTAAGGCTTCAGGCAAGTTTATTATTTTTGTGGTGGTTGATAGGTTTTCTAAATATGCACACTTTATTCCATTGGAGCATCTGTATACAGCAGAAAAGGTAGCTACAATCTTCATTGCGAATATTGTTCGTCTCCATGGCATTCCGGAATCATTGTCAGTGATCGTGATGTGGTATTTACTAGTCATTTTTGGAGAGAGTTGTCTCAATTATCGGGTACAAAACTCAAATACTCTTCTGCCTATCATCCTCAAACAGATGGTAAGACTGAAGTGGTGAACCATTCCATTGAGATGTACATACGGTGTCTGGTGAGGGACACTCCTAAACGGTGGGTGGAATGCCTTCCTTGGGCGGAATACTACTACAATACCTCTTTTCACAAAGCATTACAGGCCACGTCCTTGAAAATCCTTTAGGGCAGGGATCCCCCTCTACTGCTTTCGTATGCTCAAGGGTCCACAAGGGTGGACGCAGTGGACCAAGCCCTCATCACTCATGATCAATTACTGGAATCAGCTTCTCTACGTCTTCAACAAGCCCAATCACATATGAAAGCTTATTATGATCAGCATCACCATGATATTCAGTACAACCAGGGTGATTTTGTATGGCTGCGTCTCCAGCACTACCACCAACACTCAATTGCAGGTACCAGGCACAAGCTCTCGCCGAAATATTTTGGCCCCTTCCAGATTCTCCAGTGAGTGGGACAGGTAGCGTATAAGCTCCATCTACCTCCGGAGTCCAAGCTTCATGACGTCTTTCACGTTTCCTTGCTCAAGCCGTTAAAGGGTCCATCACCACTATCAGTACCTTCTTTATCCCCAATTGAAGATGGTAAAGTTGATCTCACTCCCAACAAAATCTTGACTGCTCGCCAGTTGGAAGACATGACAGAACTTCTAGTTCAGTGGACACACACGGACGCTACAGATGCTACATGGGAAGATCTAGCAGTCTTTAAGCACATCTACCCTACATTCGAGCTTGCAGACAAGCACTTTCTCCACGGGGGGAGTGATGTTATGGACGCCATAGCAGGATGAGTCATCCAGAGGCGACGTGGATGAGTTGGTGACTCAGGGGAGCAATGAGGCATTTAGGCATTATATGTTTCTTTAATTCCTTGTGATAGTAGGCAGCCATGAATGGCATTATTGTAATAATCTATAGCTCAAACTTTGGCATGATGGCCTTATAAGGCTGCATAAGTGAATGAGAAGCTAAGTAAAAAATTATCAAGGATCTGAGTTCTCCTCTAACGAACCAAGGGTCGGCATTCCCCTGGAACCCAAGGTGCAGGTATCCCTTCGAAGAGCTTGATTACCCCTATTCTCCACTGACGTTCCGACGTGTATCCTTCTTTCTCGTCGATTCCATTGTTCAACCCAAATCCGTCATCATAGGTATACTAGAAAGGTCCCGACGTCCTGGTTCTGCCCCCAAATTGCAAGAAGACCTCTCCCATCATCGAATCACTTGGTCTATGGTCAAAGACCATAACACAATCCAAGCAAGAAAAGGGAAGTCTTGAGTCCCTAATCGAGCAGCTCGTCTAAAAGAGGCAGCTTTAGCCTCTAACCGAGTAAGGGAGGGTTAGGAAGTCCTAATCTCTCCTACGTGGGCAGCAGCAACCTTTCTAGAGGGTTCCTACCCTCTTAGATGTGAGCAGCAAAAAGGGTTTACCCCTTCCTGGTCGAGAACAGCAAGAGAAGTATTTTATTTATGTAGAAGACTAAGAAAAGGAAACTCTTTTTCATTCCTACCGAGAACGGGTAAGGAAAGGAGGTTCTTTTTGTCATTACCGAGACCAAGAACCCTAATACTGTGTTGGATTCACAATTACCTCACCAAGTTACTAGATCCATGGCTAGGGACCATAACAACTTGGTATGAGAGCAGGGTAACACGGTGGAAAATAACATTAATGAGTTCAAGGAATTGGTGCTCAGAGTTCAGCAAGCACAAACAGAGACTGACAGAAAAATTGCTGTAATGATGGAGCAGATAGTACAAATTCCAGATATGAATATTCAGATTGAGAGACTTTTTGGGATGATGGGAAATACGATGATTGGAAGGAACACAATTCTGGAACAAAGAGGAGAGGACAATTCGTACAACAGAGGGGGAGATCAATTTGCTGGGCGCACTAGTTTTCCTGGCCAGATTGGAAACTTCAACCAAGGAGGAGGCACCATACCACGGTATACAAAACTTTATTTTCCTACTTTTAATGGGTCAGAAGACCCTTTAATTTGGTTACATAGGTGCGAAAAAAATTTATCCATCAAAGAACAGCAGCTAATGATATGGTAGGGTTGGCCGCTTTCCACTTGCTTGGGGAAGCACAACTTTGGTTTCAACAATTTCAGTTGGATAGATTAGTGATGGATTGGGAAGAGTTTAAAGAATTTTGCACTATACGATTCAGTCCTCTAGCCCATAGCAACCCCTTGGGGATTTGGTGTTGTTATGATAAACTAGTCTAGTGGAGCTCTATCAAAAACAGTTCCAGGAAAAATTGGCAAGAGCTAGCTAAATGGTTCACATAGATTAGCAGGTCAATTTATTTACAGTGGGCCTTAATGAGTCATTACGGTTAGAGGTGGAGCTACATGCACCTACTAACATAGCTCGAGCAATGAATCTAGCTTGCGCACTGGAACTTCGACAAAAAGTTCAAAACAGGAGGCTAGCTTGGCAAGGGGACCGGAACACTTCCACTAGCTGGCAAGGGAGGCACAACACTAATACTCAACTAGCTTCTCAGGCAGGGCAACAAGTCAGAAATTATCCCCGTATATATCCTATAGTAGATACACGGCCCAACAACCCACCTGCCCAGTATTTCAGAAATTAACTAGTGGGGAGATGGCAGAGTGCAGAGCAAAGAACTTATGTTACAATTGTGATGAAACATACAGGGCATGCCATCAGTTTAAACGGTTGTTTTGGTTAGATGTCGATGAAATCACAGAAGATATCACCGAACCACTACAAATTGATACTACTGAGGAGTATCCACCAGAAATATTTCTGCATGCCATTACAGGACAAAAATCCGCCAAAACGATGCAAGTCCGCACTCGAGTGATGGACCAGGGCCTTGTCAGCCTTGTGAATTCGGGAAGTATATATAATTTTCTCAGTTGGACCACTTCTCAACACCTTAAACTATAGATGCTTCCACACTCAACAACAACTGTTTCGGTTGCCAATGGAGAAAAAGTTCCTAGCTACGACATCAAGAAAAAATTTAAGCTCTCAATTGGTACGAGTTTCTTTCATTATGATTTTTTTGTCATACCTCTAGCTGAGTTCGATATGATTTTGGGTATTAAATAGTTGCAACCACTCGGCCCTATTTTATGGGATTTTACTACTTTAACTATGAGTTTTGCAATGGGCAGACAACAAGTATTATTACAGGGCAGTCATGTGGACAAGCCCCATTATAATCATACGATTCACTCATAGGACAATCCGGACAGCAATATAGATAATCTAATGGATGAATTCTTGGACTTGTTCCAAGAGCCATCAAGGCTGCCTCCCTTGAGGCATTGTGACCATCGGATATATTTAAAACAGGGATTAGAAGTGGTGGTCGTTCGACCTTATCAGTACCCACATCTCCAGAAAGACAAAATTGAACGACAATGCCAAACAATGCTACAACAAGGCCTTATTCGTAGCAGTCATTCCCCATTCTCACCACCAGTCCTCCTCGTAAAAAAACATGATGGTACATGGTGTTTTTGTATTGATTATTGGGAATTGAATACCCAAACTATGAAAGATAAGTTCCATATTCCGGTGGTGGAGGAGCTTTTAGATGAATTGTACGGTTCTCATATATTCACCAAATTGGACTTGCGCTTGGGATATCATCAGGTTCGTATGCACCCAAACGACATCGAGAAAATGGCTTTTCGCACTCATCATGGCCACTTTGAATTTGTGGTCATGCCATTTGGGTTATCCAACGCCCCATCCACTTTCCAAACATTAATGAACGAGGTATTCCGCAACTATCTTCGTAAATTTGTACTTCTTTTCTTTGATGACATACTCATTTACAACCAGTCTAGACATCAAGATTTAGAGCATTAACGATTGGTATTTGAACAGTTGTGTGCCCATCAATTGTATGTAAAAAAATTGAAATTCTCATTTGCGACATCACATGTGGCCTATCTCGGCCATATTATTTCACATGATGGAGTCACAGTGGATTTCGAGAAAATTCAGGCTATTGCGGATTGGCCACAACCTATGAATACCTCGGCTTTGCGAGGGTTTTTGGGATTGGCAGATTATTACAGGAAATTTATCCAAAACAATGGACCGATTGCTACACCATTGAAAAACCTCCTCAAGAAAAATTCCTTTATTTGGAATGAGCAGGCAACTCAATCCTTTTCAGATCTCAAATTAGCTCTTGCATCCGCACCAGTTCTGCAACTTCCAATTTTGAGTTATTTGAGGTCGAGTGTGACGCATCAGGTGAGGGCATTGAGGCCGTTCTACAACAACACTTTCACCCTATTGCATATTTCAGCCGCCAGCTGGTAGCACGACATCACAAATTGCCAGCATATGAATGGGAGTTAATCGGGTTGGCCAAAGTTGTCCAACATTGGTGCCCGTATTTATGGGGTCCTGCATTTCTTATTCAAACTAATCATTAAAACCTCAAATATTTGTTGGAGCAGCTCCTCATGACTTCTCCTCAACAAAACTGGATAAGTATATTGCTGAGATTCTAATTTATGGTAGAATACCGCGTCAGCAGATTAAACAAGGTGGTCGATGCCTTGTCCCAACGTTTGGAGACCCCGCCACTTCTATATGCTATCAGCCAGCTTCGTTTTCTTCTTTTAGACTTGGTGATGGAGGAAAATGCCGGCAATCCGGTTCTGTTGGAAGATAAGCTCAAGCCCACACGACCAAGGAAGACCCACATATCTAAGATTATTATAAGATAGGTCACACGACCAAGGAAGGCCCACAAGATGGGCCCAAGCCTATAAGAAGTAGGACCCACAATGATTACCAAGAGCTGGCATCCTTATCACATCAGTTGGAAGATCAAGAAGGACTCTCAAAAGTATCGTATCTTATGGTCACATCAAAGAATAATTTTAGTTTGAGTTATGTTTGTCTTTTATCTATATTGAGTTATTTAATTATGTTAGGACTTATCTTTAAGTGTTAGAGTTTGGGTGTAATTGGGACAAGGGTAGTTTTATTATAATTGGACTCTACTACCTTCCTTTATTATAAATAGAGGTTTATGTACTTTGATTACAATAAGTTATTGAAGTCAATGAATTATTTCACTTTTCCATAAATTCAACATGGTATCAAAGCAGATTCTGTGAGTTGACTTGGTTCGTAGTTATTTTTTTCAGTCCCTACACTCATAGTTTTATTTGATTTTTTTACCTCTATACATAGTTTTTAATATTACAAATTATTTATTGACGGAAAGATATTTGAGTCTACTTTCAAATAAAAATGATTTTTTCCAATTGGAGTTATCTACAGAGAGATATCGATATTTGAATGAGAAAAGGTCAGATTGCAAAAAGGTTCGAGCAGCAGCAGCAATCTTCAGATTTCGAGGTATTTTTTGCTATAAAGAACTAGATTTTATATGGAGAAATATATATCAAAATAAATATATGTAATTCGATTATTTTAACTATTGAACGAATTTTTTATCTGATTTATATACAAATAAAAATAAATATTTGAAGCACGAAAGGTCGGATTGGAAAAGAGGTTCGAGCGGTAGTAGAAAACCTCAACTTCTGAGGTATTTTATGCTATTAAGAAAGAGACTTGTTACAATGTGGGACCCACCATGGTTCTCGAGCTGGTGGGACCCACCATGAGGATGTGGGACATCAAGAAGAGTCCTAGAAGACGTGGGACACCAATAAGAGTCCTCACCCAAAGCAAGCACGAGTTAAGGAATCAAGAAGCACATGATGAATTGAGTTAGAAGACTTGAAGATCAAGTAGGACCCACAAATATCTCACAAGCTGGAAATCTTATCAAGATGTATTGGGAGATCATGAGGGGTCCACAAGGATAAGGCTACGAGTTAGCTTATCCCTTATATTCACGTGAATGAAGACAAACTCCTAGTTCAAGTCAAGTTAGTCTTCTAGTAGTTTAGTTTGAATAGACTTATATTAAAGAATTAGAGTTGTAATATAATTAGGATTGAAAGACAAGTTGTATAAGGACTCTACCTCCTCTACTATAAATAGAGGTGTTGTAATTCTAAATTAATCAATTTACACATCTCCTTCTCGAGTTACTCTCTCTCTCCCTTGCTTGGCGCAACCTCTCTTTGCTCTTTTTTTTTTTTCTTCTCTCTACTTGAGAGCTCTTCTTCCCTTTTCTCTTTTTTTCTTTCTTCTTTATATTGTTTGGAATTATGGAAAAGGGATCCTAAATTCAACATGGTATCAGAGCATTATATTTAGGATCCCTCGTCAAAGGAATGCTCTAGAGAAGTGATGATCAACACCACTCATAGAAAGCTCTTTTATGAAGGAAGAACACAAGCAGAGAGATAAGTGTTCACATTTTTTTATGCTACTGGTTTTTGAATTTATAAGATGATTCAAGGATGAATATGTGAATGCTTTCATCTTATTATGATATGGATATGCATGCCTCTCTATCTAGAAGGAGTTATCAAAACAGTTTTATCAGTTTGGAAATTTTGTTTACCAAGATCAGTCCATTATCAGATTATGGAATTTTTTTCTTGGGATAAGAGTTCCTTAATATAGAAGATTGTTATTGAGCATAATATGAGTGGTTTTTGAAAAATAAGAATAATAATTTAGCATTGATGCTAAATTTTCCTATACATCGAGTTGATTGAAGAAGTGCTACTTGGTGTTATTATTAGAATTGTTTTTTGAAGAAGAGCCTATCATGGTTGATAAAAATATGAATATCAAAGGTGATATACTGAGAATCACCACCATACCCTTATGTGGGGTATCAAATTTTATGAGTTGGTCCACATCGGTTCGGAGGTTTCTTATAACAAAAGACTTACTTGGTCACTTCACTACCCCAGGACCCCCTGTTGATGAAGATGATATTTTTTATATGAAATAGTTGAAGAATGATACTTTGGTAATTGGTTTTCTAATAAATAGCATGGAAAAACATGTAGGTAGTAATGTTATTCATCTTGACGATCCTAAACAAATTTGGAAGACATGTGCTAAACTATACTCATGCCCGGATACACTACATAGACCCTATGATATTCTCCAAAGAATGTTGAATACTAAACAAGGAGAAAATATTCATGAGTACTTGGCCCGCTTTAGAGGCTTTCTTCAAGAGTGGAAGTTATCTCAGCCCTCCTCCACTGATATTTCCATCCAAGACAAACAGAAGGAAGCTGTTAAGCACCTAGCCAATACTACCCAAAAGACCGGCCTGTTAGGTCGTGAAAAGCCAAGTACTTAACCCAGGACCATAACATCACACCCTCCTTCACGAGCCGACGTCCATGGCGGCCCACTCTAGCATAACAGAAGCATTAATTACTGCTATTTATCTTGCAAATGTTAAACCTCATCTTGAGATTGCCAAGTGTCAACTTTTGAGTGCTTTTGCTGTCCCAAAGTTTAATGATGTGTGTGCAACACTACTTTGTATTCCAAACACTTCTTCCTTCACTACTGATGTATCATCCGCTATGTATTCTGATCATAGAGGATCATCCTCTGACCGTGGCCGAGGCCGAGGTAGAGGTTATAGAGGGGGCAGAGGAAGAGGTGGAAGGACTGGTGCTGGCAGAATAGATGATACCAAATGTACTCATTGTAATTTTTTTGGCCACACTATAGATCAGTGCCGTTACAAGACATGCACTTACTGTGGAAAATATGGTCATTATAAATAAATATGCTATAAAGCAAATGAAAAATCAGAATTGACAAAGGCTAATCAAGCCTTTATGAGTGAAACAAAAGAAGAACTTTTCACAACAATAGCTGCACAGAAAAATATTACTGACGAAGAGTATGAGCTATTTCAAAAAATGAAGACCATGCTAGGTTCTTCTCCCAGTTCCTCTGCAACTACTGTTGTCACTACTGCTTCAAGTATGCTATATGTCTCATCTTCATCATGGATAATTGATTCAGGAGCCTCCAAGCATCTTACAGGTAACAAAGATTTATTATATTCTCTATCTCCGAGTCTTTCACACAAGTTTATTACCATAGCTTACGGTTCTCAAACCAAAGTCCAAGGGAAAGGTTCCACTTCTGTCACCCCATCACTTCCGCTCACTGATATTCTTTTTGTTCCTACTTTTCCTTTGAACCTATTATTTGTTAGTCAGCTTACAAAATATTTTAATTGCTCGATTACCTTCTCACCCACTTCCTGTGTTTGTCAGGATCTTGTAACAAAGCAGGTGATAGGTGGAGGCCATGAACAAGGGGGGCTTTACTACTTGGACGTGCCAAAAATCAATATGGTTCTACTACTGAAAATGAGACATGTTTATGGCACAATCGTTTGGGATATCCTTCTGCACAGTCTCTTCATTATATGTTTCCATCTCTTAAAGTCAGGTCAGAATTTCGTTGTGAGGTTTGTCAATTTATAAACATCAAAGGAGTACATACTCTTCTCGTCCAGAAGTCAAAAGTGATACTCCATTTTTCGTTAATACATACTGAAGTTTGGGGGCCCTTGAGTGTCTCTAATAGTTCACAAGTAAAATATTTTATTACTTTTATTGATGATTTCACTCGTACAACTTGGTTTTTTGTCTTTAAGGAGCATTCTGAGATACCATACATTTTTAAATCATTTCATGCTATGGTACTCACACAATTTGGTCAGAAAATAAAAATTCTCCGGTCTGATAATGCCAAAGAATACATTTCCAAATACCTTGACTCTTTTTGCCAAGAAAATGGCATTATCCATCAAACATCATGCGCTTACACTCCTCAACAAAACGGTGTAGCCGACCAAAAAAATCATCATATTCTTGAGGAAGCTCGAGGTTTGTTATATGCTGTTATGGAATCCATAGCATCCCGAGTTATCAACAGGCGTATGAATTAAAGTATTTGTAATTCAATTCATTAGGGGTTTATTTGTAATTTGTTGAACTTATGGCCTTTGGCGTGTTTTCCCTAATTCCCTATATAGGGACGTGAGATGAATGAAGGAAGTAAGCATTGAGTAAATTAATTTTAGCCAGGTCGGATTCTCCCTCAGAGGTCTAGGTCGAGCTTCCTTCAAAGCTCAATCCATTCCATTCCGATTCCACCATTACACGTTCAAAGAACAGGGGTTCTCTTCCAGCGTCAACAGTCAATCTTTAGGGAAGAGAGGGAAGAAGGGTGACGAGATTCATGGCCTGGGAAGATCCCAACATCTTGGTATCAAATAGGTCCACCCTTGGGGATTCCTCTTCCCCGGAGGATTTAGTTAGCTTATTGATGCAAATCGTCAAAGATCATATGCAGGTATTGATGATCTTTGCACTTCAATGGAGACCATGAATACGACACTCGAGCTCCTTATCCGGCGATTTGATGAAGGTCGCGGTCGCGGACCACCGCCACCAGCAGCCTATTATCCCCCAGCCAAGCACCATCAGCCACCACCACCTCCTCTACTACCTCTGCGCCACCCCCATCCACCTATGGCAGCTCACGCCCAGGGACCAAATTCAGTTCTTAGGAATGTGAAACTGGACTTTCCAACATTTGATGGGTATAAGGACCCCTTGATATGGTTACACAAATGTGACCAGTTCTTTTATCATAAAAAAAAACTGGCGGATGACCGGGTCCAGTTGGCCGCATACCATATGCTCGATGAAGCGCTCCTATGGTTCCATCAATTTCGAAATGAACATTTGGTTCAGGATTGGGAGACATTTAGACAATCTTGCATGATGAAGTTTGGTTCTCTAGCCAGTAGCAATCCCTTCGGCGAATTGATCAATTTTAAACAGACCGGCCCACTGGATGTCTACCAAAAGACCTTCCAGGAACGTTTGACCAGAGCTACTAATTTTGCCCAGCCCTCCCAGTATGTTCAAATTTGTACTGCTGGATTAACTGAGGCCCTGCGTCTGGAAGTTGAATTACATGGCCCAAGAGATTTGGACCACGCTATGAATCTGACCAAGACAATTGATATTAAACAGCGTGTTCTAAAGGACTCAGTGATCAGAAAACCAGCTTGGCCAGGCAGGATAAATATCTCTGCGCCATCACCCGATTCAGGGCCTCCTCGTCCAGGTCCTATTGTAGCCCAACGTGTAGAGAGTTCTTCCTCCATGCCACCAGCCCCTTACATAAAAAAATTAAATAGACAAGAGATGGAACAGAGGATGGCCAAAGGCCTTTGTTTTAATTGTGATGACCAGTATGTCCAAGGTCATATATGCAAAAAATTGTTCAATGTAATTCTCTGTGTGGATTTTGAGGATATCTTAGCCGAGGAAGACATTGTTGAGCCCGACCAGGAGGGCCCAGCTATTTCACTCCATGCCATGACTGGCCTGCGCAGTTCCAACACAATGCAAGTTCGGGCACAGTTGCACCTTCTAAAATTACTAGCCTTAGTTGACTTGGACAGCACGCATAACTTCATCAGTCAGCCAGTGGCAGAAAAGCTTGGGTTAGTAATCCAGCAAAACACAGGCCTCTCAGTCTCCGTGGCCAATGGGGCCAAAATCGCCAGTGTGGGTATCTCTACAGCCACCCCCTTTTCTATTGAGGGCCACTCCTTTATTGCCGATTTCTTGGTGATTCCTCTGGCAGGATTTGATTTTGTACTCGGAGTTAAATGGCTCCAACCGTTGGGGCCTATTTTATGGGATATTCAAGCCCTGACCATGACCTTCACAGAGGCCCAGCGTCAAATAACCTTGCATGGCACACATGCTACTGTGCCCTGAATACTTCAGGAAGTTCAAGTCCAGAGCAATGAGTTCTGTAAGTTGTCTCAATTACTTACAGACTTTGAAGATTTATTTCAGGCACCTTCGGCTCTTCCGCCTATTCGCCACTGTGATCACCGCATCAGATTGCACATAGTGACTGAACCTGTGGTGGTTCGGCCTTACCGATACCCCCACTTACAGAAGGATGAAATTGAGCGCCAGTGCCAAACTATGCTCGTCTAGGGAATTATTCAGCCCAGCAGATCTCCTTTCTCATCCCGAGTGTTACTGGTCAAAAAGCATGACAAGTCGTGGAGGTTTTGTGTGGACTGCAGACAGCTCAATGCTCACACAATTAAAGACTAATTTCCCATTTCAGTGGTGGACGAGCTGTTAGATGAGTTACATGGTGCCACTTTATTTACCAAGCTGGACTTGAAGTCTGGTTATCATCAGATTCGAGTTCATCCTTCAGATGTGGAGAAGACCACGTTCCACAAGCACCATGGTCATTTCGACATCATGCCCTTTGGTCTCTCCAATGCGCCATCCACATTCCAGGCTCTCTTGCGGAAATATGTTCTTTTTTTTTATGATATATTAGTGTATAGCAAACACTGGGACGAGCACCTCTTCAGCACCTTCAACAGGTATTTACTCTTCTCTGCTCCCAACATTTGGTTTTAAACAAGTCCAAATATTCTATGGATACCTCCGAGGTGGCATACTTGGGCCACGTTATTTCAGCAGTTGGGGTGAAGGTTGACCAGAGCAAGGTTCAGGCAGTCACATACTGGCCTCCTCCCACCTCCATCACAACGTTAAGGGGCTTTTTGGGCCTCGCTGGGTATTACAGAAAATTTATCCGCAGCTATGGTCAGATTACAGCGCCGCTTCACGACCTCCTTAAGAAAAATGCTTTCACCTGGTGCGAGACAACGGATCATTCCTTTCAGCAGTTGAAGGAAGCCTTATCTTCAGCATCGGTTTTGCAGCTCCCGGATTTTGATGAGTTGTTTGTAGAGGAATGTGTTGTGCATGCAATAACATTATTATTTTAGTTATTTTTTAATTTACTTTATTTTATTTCAGTTTTAGGTCATAGGGGTATTTTTGGAATTATTTATTCATAGGGATATTTTTGGAATATTTTATTAAACCCTAATAGGGTGAACCCTATTTAAGGGGTAAGAGTAATGAGAAGGACAAGCTTTGAGAATTAGGTTAAATCTAGCATAAACAGGCTTGAGATCACCTTCTTGATCTCGAGGTTAGGGTTTTCCTCAAAAACCCATGTATTCTCTCATCCTCCATTGATCTCGAGGTTAGGGTTTCCTCAAAAATCCATGTATTCTCTCATTCTCCATTGATCTTCGTCTTCCCCATGTCTTCCTACTATCTCTACAGTAATGCATGGCAGACCCGTAACCCATGGCAGAACCCAGATCCTCCCAACGAATCCTTGTGTCAGATCCGGGACCGTAACAATTGGTATCAGAGCAGTCTTCCACAGGGGACACAAATCAAATCGCCCAGCGGAGAAGCCCCTAAGGGGTGTTGTTCGCCGTCAAAGAAAGTTCATCGGGCACCCAACCGCAAAACCTTTCCGCCGGGGTCCGTCGATATGGCAACCGGCATGGCGCGGAGCACATGGGAGAAAGGGCAACGGGAAAAGGGGACACCAGAATGCCTCTCGAACCAGACAACGGAAAATCCTCTAGCAGGGATACCTCGACGTCCTCCTGTGGGCCACCGGAGGAAGAGGAGGCTCCGTCGGTGGTGTCGGAAACAACTCCGGTGGGATTGGATTTCCGCCCAACACATCTGTTCATTGCCCAATTGAAAATGTGGGGCTGTTTATTCTTTCTATTGACGAGACCACCAGCAAGGTGGATTTCCCATATCGGTTTGTGCTTACTGGGATGCTCCTGAATGATAAGCAAGGTAAATTAGAGACTGCAGATGCTACTGCTCTAGACGTTGAGGGTGTGGTTGGGTATGTGTCTCAAAAATTGGAATCGGGTTTTCCCTCTTCTTTTCAATTGTTGTCCCTGGCTAATTTAGCTGCTGGAATTCGTTGGAGAGATTTGAATGAGATTGATCTTAGGATCAAAGCAGTTTTCACAATTTTGTTTGTGGATTGCATAGTCTTGCTTCCATTTGCTTATTATCTGGACCAGGTTGCTTCATTAGGCAATGGTATTAGAACACACCCTCTATTTTCTTTTGCAATCTGTGGGGAAGAAAGGGAAGATGTATGAGGCATTGCAGTTGTTCGATGAATTGCCCAAAAAAAATGTCGTGTACTGATATGCAATGAATCGGGGACACTGTATTCATGGGGGTCCTTCAGATGGTCTTATTTTAGTTGCAGAAATGGTGGGACTAGGTTCCAGCACCAAACCCGGTGCCAAGCCAGCTTCAAAAAATAAAAGGTTGATGGCTGAAGTTACACTACTACTTCAAAAGAAGTTACTAGTTTCAGACAAAGTCAAACAAGATCCGCCTCTTAGATTATCTTGAATCACGAACCAACGGCAAGGCTCTAAATTTATTTCTTTTGATCCTCCAAAGGGTGAAAGGAGATTTTTTGTTTGCCATTTCAGTAGATTTGGACTGCATGACGAGCAGGTTGAGGTTGATATTATCATGGATGATACTCTGGTTTAGGAGCCACAGGGAACCACTGGGGTGGAAGAATTGGATGTTGATGATGAACCTCATGGGTCTTTTGCTTCTTCTTCTATGTATTTGTTGCACCAGGTCATGGGGTGGGAGTTGATCCAGGTTTTATTTTCAGCATGGGAAATCAGTAACCAATCTCAACCACAACATGTAGATGCCGATGTGGATGAGGGGAGGGATATGATTGATGATGTCAAGGATGGTCCAAGGGACTTGCATCCTGAGGCCTACCCTCTTGTTCGCAGAGCTGAGTTCATTTATTGGTTGCAGGAGAGTGTTTGCCACTATGAGCAAGAGGAGTATCAAGGGAAGTTTGAGAAAGGTGCGGTACTGGAGGTTATTTGTGCTAGTTTTGCCGCCACGTGGTTCTTCCAAAAATCGTTTTGTGCTACTGCTGCGGCTCTGCAGTCACCAGTGCTGCCACCAGTGCTGCCACCAGTGGCACTGCTGCAACCAGTGCTGTTTATTCATAAAGTAGTTGCAGCAGTGACGTATGGCGCTCGGGCTGAAGAGGCCGAGATGCTGCTGCTCTCTCCCTTTCCTGCTGCTATTGCAGTGATGATATGGGCACCCCAGCAGCAATCACACACTGCAACATATTATGCAGCTCTATATGGTGTACAGAAACAGGTCCATGGTTTGGACATGGCATTGGATAAGAAATTGAGTGCTTCAGGCACACCTGCCTTGCAAAGTGGCCTGCAAGTATACATGGCTATACCTTTTAGCACTGTGAATCGTGTTGTTGGCACATGCGAAGTCATGACGTGCCGGAAAGATACCACAGGTATGGGCTACCTAAAGATACCATCCAGGTGCAGCTGATAGGAAGTGCTGGAAATTCTGTTGGAATTTCCATGACTCAGTTGCCTGCTGGACATTCTGTTGAAATTTCTATTGGAATTTCTGGAGTGTCATGGAGGGAGCTGCATGCCATTGATAATGGGATCAACGCAGTTGTTCCTTTTATATTGGGGAGGGCTTAATTATCACCGAGGGATTATGCGGGCTCCAAGTGGCATGTTGGTGGAGATTATGAAGCATTTACCTCAACATCCAAACATAGTGTGTTTGAGGGATACTTACGAGGATGATCCTGACGTGCATCTTGTGCTGGATTTGTGTGCAGGAGGTGAATTGTTTGATCGTATGGTTGCTCGGGAACATTTTACAGAAAGGACTGCTGTTGGGCTTACCAGAACATGTGTGGAAGTAGTGCAAATGTGTCATAAGCATGGGGTCATGCATCGAGATCTCAAGCCTGAGAACTTCCACTACTGGGCACCTGTATCTACTGCTAAGGATGCATTTGTGCTGTATGGTTCTGCTATTAGTGCAGTAACTACTGCTGGGTCTACTGCTATTCCAATCAGCATTGGAATCTTGTTAGATTTCTTGTGGTATGAACCTTTTAGTAACAGAATCGACGATATGGCAGCAGTTCAAAGAGCAAGAGATTTTCATCTCGGCTGGTTTCTGGAACCAAACAGATTTGGTCACTACCCCAGCTCAATGGAACTAATGGTAGGAGAGCAGCTCCAACAACTCTGCTAGGTGAAATCAGATTGGAATAAAGATGAAAGAATGGCAGTTGATTGGGTGCACACTTCTGGAAAATGGAGTGGTGATCCCACTGATAAAGGCATCCAAACCTCTCCAGACTACGGAATTTTTGCTCTCTTCACAGCTTCCTCAGCTCTCTACCAAAGACAAGACCTTGGTCTTTCAATTTTCTATTAAACATGAGCAGCAGCTTGATTCTGTCCCCATGAAGAGGAGCACCCTCCAGCAACTCAGGCAGGATATGACGTTGGCTTCACTACTTATTGATCAAATTACCTACCTTGATGATTGGGCTGTACGGGATAGAGAGCATTCATTGTCTTTGGCTGGGGCTACTGCAGCATTGGAAGCATGTCCTCTCCACCTTCCTGTCACTGATAGGGCGAGGGCAGATGTACAGTTGGTGAAGGATTCAATTAGTTCAGTTGTTCATGTTGTGCCAGCCATGGGTTCCTCAATGTATCATTAACCATCAAGGGCAGAGGAGCTGAATTCTCTGGTGTCGGCACTTGCTACCGTAGCAGCATTGAAGAGTGTCCTACTTGACGCATGTGGAAACCTATTAGCTTCAACAGCAGCAATGCCTGTAAAGGAAACTAGCCTCAGAACTCACCTTATACAACTCCAAACAAGCACTACTTCATGGGCTCTATCTATCTCAGCCATTGAATATTTGTTTACCGGCCAGCGAAATGAAGAATGTCCATGAGAATTTTTTTTTCTCTCGACCTAAAAAAAAAATAAAAAATCCTGGAATACTTGCTCCAGTTTTTGGGCGTCCAGAGAGCGCAAATGGCTGTCGCGGATGCTACTCGGGCACCGGTGAAGACGTCGGCATACAGACACTACTTCTGAGCTTGAGGACAAGCTCGTTCTTCTGGGGGGTGTAATGTTATGCACACAATAACATTATTATTTTAGTTGTTTTATTTAATTTACTTTATTTTATTTCAGTTTTAGGTCACATGAGTATTTTTGGAATTATTTATTCATAGAGATATTTTTGGAATATTTTATTCATAGGGATATTTTTGTAATATTTTATTAAACCCTAACAGGGTGAACCCTATTTAAGGGGTAAGAGTAATGAGAAGGACAAGCATTGAGAATTAGGTTAAATCTAGTGTAAACAGGCTTGAGATCACCTTCTTGATCTCGAGGTTAGGGTTTTCCTAAAAAACCCACGTATTCTCTCTTCCTCCATTGATCTTCGTCTTCCCCATGTCTTCCTACTATCCCTACAGTAATGCATGGCAGACCCGTAACCCATGGCAGATCCCAGATCCTCCCAACGAATCCTTGTGTCAGATCCGGGATGGTAACAGAATGTGATGCTTCGGGCAGAGGTATAGGTGCAGTGTTACAGCAACAAGGCCACCCGATCGCATATTTCAGCCAACAGCTTGGCCAACACCACCACAAACTAGCGGCTTATGAAATGGAATTAATCAGTTTAGTTAAAGCAATCTAGCATTGGCGGGCTTATCTTTGGGGGCACCCATTTATTAATCGAACCGATCATTGCAGCCTAAAGTATCTTCTTGAGCAGCGTCTCACCACCTCCCCTTAGCAGCACTGGTTGAGTAAGCTAATGGGATTTGTCTTTACCGTTGAGTATAAACCTGGCAGTTTGAATCTGAGGGTCGATGCCTTGTCTAGCCGGGACATTCCTGAGCCACACTTACATGCTATCAGTCAACCCAGATTTCTTTTGTTGGATTCTATAAGGGAGGAGACACATCAGCACCCAAAACTCATTGCTTTATATCATGATATTCAGCAAGGGACATCGGATATCAATTGGACGATCCAGGATAATCTAATCTTGTTCAGGAATAGGATTTTTCTGCACCACACCTCGCCACTTATTCCTAGTATCTTAGCCTCTTTCCATGACAGTACACATGAGGGCAGACAGAAAACATATTTCTGCCTTAGTTGAGATTTCTATTGGAAGAGTATGAAAATCAGTGTTATAGATTATGTGGTAGCTTGTCAGACTTGTCAACGGAACAAAGCCAAATCATTAAGTCCAGCGGGGTTGCTCCAACCACTTTAGCTACCGTCACAGGTATGGCCCAATATTTCCATGGACTTCATTGATGGCCTTCCCCCTCTTCCGCTAAATCCGTTATCCTTGTTGTGGTTGATCGCTTCTCCAAGTATGGCCATTTCCTCCCTTTGGCGCATCCCTACACTGCCGCTCACGTGGCTCAGGTCTTCATAGATAACATTGTCCTATTACATGAGATCCCTACGTCCATTACCAATGACAGGGATGCCATCTTTACCAGTACTTTCTGGAAAGAATTATTCAAGCTGCAAGGCACGAAATTGGCCTTCTCTTCCACCTATCATCCGTAGACTGATGGTCAGATTGAGGTCATTAACAGGACGATTGAGATGTATCTCTGTTGTTTTATGGGGGACTCACCTAAAAAGTGGGTTAAGTGGCTGGCATGGGCAGAGTTTTGTTATAATACATCAGACCACAGTGCCCTCGGCACTACTCCTTTCAAGGTAGTATATGGCAAAGATCCGCCTCAGCTTTTGTCCTATGAACCAGGTACATCCATGGTAGTCACCTTGGACCAGGCATTAGCTGAAAGGGACGCCATGCTCAGTGAGGTGCGCACTCATCTCCAAAAGGCCCAACATGCTATGAAATTATCTTATGATAAGAAGCACCGGGAAGTTTTCTTCTCTCCTGGGGATTATGTGTGGCTACGTCTCCAACATTATAGGTAGCTTTTATTGACCACCTCCAAACATCACAAACTCTCCCCGAAATATTATGGTCCCTTTCAGGTGCTGGACAGCATTGGCACAGTCGCCTACCGCTTGCAGCTTCCACCAGAAGCCAAGATTCACAATGTGTTTCACGTCTCCCAATTGAAGGCCTTCCAGGGAGGCTCTCCATTGCTACACTCCCCTCTGTCATCGCTACATGAAAGTCGGGTCCTTTCTATTCTAGCTCAGGTGTTGCAGGCTCGCCGTATTCAGGGCGATTGGGAGGTTCTAGTGCAGTGGGCTCATGCTGATGCCAGTGACATTACATGGGAGCCCTTAATTGCTTTCAGGGCTCTCTACCCCTCTTTCGAGCTTGAGGACAAGCTCTTTCTCCAGGAGGGGGGTGATGTTATGGACTCCATAGCATCCCGAGTTATCAACAGGCATAGAAATTAAAGTATTTGTAATTCAATTCATTAGGGGTTTATTTGTAATTTGTTGAACTTATGGCCTTTGGGGTGTTTTACCTAATTCCTTATATAGGGATGTGAAATGAATGAAGGAGGTAAGCATTGAGTAAATTAATTTTAGCCAGGTCGGATTCTCCCTCAAAGGTCTAGGTCGAATTCTCCCTCAGAGGTCCAGGTCGAGCTTCCTTCAAAGCTCAATCCATTCCATTCCGATTCCACCATTACACGTTCAAAGAACACGGGTTCTCTTCCAGTGTCAACAGTTAATCTGGAGGGAAGAGAGGGAAGAAGGGTGACGAGATCCATGGCCCGGGAAGATCCCAACATATGCCTTGAAAGTTCCATACCTTTATTGGCCTCATGCTGTCCTTACGGCTTGCTTTCTTATTAATCGTCTGCCATCTACTGTTCTTGGTAAAAAATCTCCCTACTCTAGATTATTACCAAATGATGATCCGTTTTCATTACGGTTGAAAGTCTTTGGATGTCAATGTTTTGTTCATAACTCATTACCTAGACATAGCAAACTTGACCCTAAATCCATCAAGTGTATTTTTTTGGGATACTCTCGCACACAAAAGGGTTATATTTGTTATAGTCCTACTCTTCAACGTTTATTTGTGTCCAGGGATGTAACATTTTTTTAAGACTACTCATATTATTCTGATAGCGCTCCTTCTGGTCTATCCTTAGTACCAAGTTCCTCTAGACCGGTTGGGCCTCGTGATACAGAAATCATTCAACCCCTAGAGCAAGTGGCCGACACCACATCTTCCAAGTTAACAGATCCACTAGAGGTAAGTCCTTCATCTTTAATTATTTTTGGTCCTCAATATGATACTCGCCCTATTGCTATATGGAAAGAACCTCGATCATGCACTCAACCTTCTACTTCTCATTCTCTTTCCAATTTTGTGTCTCATCATCGTCTCTCACCTTTATGTTATCCATTTCTTTCTTCTATTTCCTCCATATCTGTTCCATAGTCATATTAGGAGACTCTACAACATCCAAGATGGAAGGCAGCAATGGATGAAGAAATGAAGGCCCTTAATGACAATCATACTTGGTCACTGGTTCCTCTTCCCACAGATAAAAAACCTGTTGGTTGCAAGTGGGATTATACTATCAAATATATTCTAGATGGGTCCATTGCACACCTGAAGGCTTGACTGGTGGCCAAAGGTTATACTCAGTGCTATGGAATTTATTATGAAGAAACATTCTCTCTGAAGGCAAAACTGAACTCGATACATATATTATTATCTATGGCAGCCAATTCATCATGGCCAATTTATCAACTGGATGTCAAAAATGCATTTCATAACAGTGATATTAAAGAAAAGATTTACATGCAACAACCACCTGGGTATGTGGTTGAGGAGGAGTCTGTCTGTCGCCTTAAAAAATCTCTATATAGTCTAAAGCAATCCCCTCGGGCATGGTTTGAGGAATTTAGTCAAGCCATCAGACGGGCCGATTTTCACAGATGTTCTGCACATCACTCAGTATTTATTGAAAATATAGTGAAAGGTAAGGTGATTCTAGTTATATATGTTGATGATATTATTATAACTAGGAATGATTTTGAGGGCATTCAGAAAATAAAGGAGAGAATATGTGCTGAATTCAAGACGAAGGATCTTGGATTACTCAAATATTTTTTGGGTATTGAAATATTACAATCCAGTCATGGGATTGTCCTATCCCTAAGGAAGTATGCCCTTGATCTACTGGAAGAAACAGGAAAGATGGGATTCATACCAGCAGACACTCCTATGGATGCAAATACTAAATTATGTGGAGGCACTGGAGAAGATGTAGATATTGGAAAATAGCAAAGACTAGTGGGGCAACTTATTTATCTGTGTGTAACAAGGCCAGATATTTCATACGCAGTAAGTCTAGTAAGTCAATACATGCACAAACCACAACTTAGTCATTGGCTAGCACTTGAAAGTATACTACGATATCTGAAAGGAGCTCCTAGGTCTCTCCAACATCGAAGGATTCTCAAATGCAGATTAGGCCGGATCTCCAGATGACAAAAAATCTACTTCAAGATTTTGTACAATGGTTGGAGGAAATTCGGTTACATGGAAAAGCAAAAAGCAAAATGTAGTAGCACAGTTGAGTGCAGAAGTAGAATACAGGGTCATGGCACACACTGTTAGTGAACTCATATGGATAAGATCCTTTCTCACTGAATTGAGATTCCACAAAGAAACTCCAATAGATTTTTACTGTGACAATCAAGCAGCTATACACATTACATCGAATCCAGTCTTCTATGAAAGGACAAAGCATATTGAGGTGGACTGCCATTATATACGAGAAAAGTTCCAAGCTGGTTTCTTATCTCTGAAGCATATTTCATTACAAAATCAAGTTGCAGACATTCTCACCAAACCAGTCACTCACAAGATTATGTCTACCATATGTAGCAAGTTGGGCATTATGATGTCTTCTCATCCCCAGCTGGAGGGGGAGTGTTACAATGTGGTACCCACCATGGTGCTTGAGTTGGTGAGACCCACCATGAGGACATGGGACATCAAGAAGAGTCCTAGAGGATGTAGGACATCAAGAAGAGTCCTAGAGGACGTGGGACACCAAGAAGAGTCCTCACCAAAAGCAAGCACGAGTTAAAGAATCAAGAAGCACAAGATGAATTGAGTTACAAGACTTGAAGATCAAGTGGGACCCACAAATATCTCACGAGCTGGCACTCTTATCAAGATGCGCTGGGAGATCATGAGGGACCCACAAGGATAAGGCTACGAGCTGGCTTATCCCTTATATTCACGTGAATGAAGGAGGACTCCTAGTTCAACTCAAGTTAGTCTTCTACTAGTTTAGTTTGAATAGACTTATATTAAAGAGTTAGAGTTTGAATGTAATTAGGATTGACAGACAAGTTGAATAAGGACTCTACCTCCTCCTCCACTATATATAGAGGTGTTGTAATTCGGAATTAATCAAGTTACACATCTCATTCTTGAGTTACTCTCTCTCTCTCTCTCTCTCTCTCTCTCTCTCTCTCTCTCTCTCTCCCTTGCTTTGCTCAACCTCTCTTTGCTCTTTTATTTTTTCTTCTCTCTACCCGAGAGTTCTTCTTCCCTTTTTTCTTTTTTCTTTCTTCTTTCTCTTGCTCAGAATTATGGAAAAGAGATCCTAAATTCAACAAGACTTTATAAGGAGAATTATATATCAAAATAAAGATACGTAAGTCTATTTTCTTACCTATTTAACAAATTATCTATATGATTTTTTTATAAGGAGATATTGATCTTGGAAGAGTCAATGGTCATTCTAGAAAAATAGGACAAACAATACTTAGTTCGGCTAGATGACAAAGACCAAAATATATCAGATTATTTATTTTCTGATAATTATATTTTATTAAGTAAAGTTATACTTGGATGAAAGGTATTTAAGTCTAGTTTTATAATGAGAAAATTTCATGTCAATCTGATCAATATTTAAAGATATATTCACATTGGAAGAATCAAAGGTCATGCTGGTATTCTGTTGTATTGAAAAATTCGAATATATGCCCATTGTTTTGAGTCACTTTTTGAGTTGATATATCAGGAAAATATTTCACTTGTCCCTATTTTGAGGGCATATTTATACATCTCTGTTATTTGAGCTTATTGCTACATCTATGATATTTGGTTCAAGTTGGGATCACCGCCATTACCTCTCAGCTTGAGGGGGAGAAGTAGAAGAAGTACAAGAAAGAGGTATTTTATTTCATATGTTGTGAATAAGTTTATGTGACTAAAATATTCAAGAAAGGGTGAGCACAAAAGATGAAGCTTGTCTATCTAAGAAGAAATTTTTATATCGGATTATTTCATGGGTTCTTTTACAAACTTTATTATTTGGTTCATGTTATATGTGTTGGAAGATGTCGTGTTATATATAGTTGCTACTATTATGTCTCTTTGGGGCTAATATCATCATTTATTTTACCCAGTTAAAAAATATCACGGTTGGGAAACCGTGACAAAGGATACCTATAAAAAAATATCACGGTTGGGAAACCATGACAAAGGATACCTATAAAAAATAATAACGGTTGGGAAACCATGATGGAGGATACCCTATAAAAAAATATCACGGTTGGGAAACAGTGATGGGACCAGTCAAAAAAGAAAAAAAATATCACGATTTGGAAAACATGACGGATGAACTTATTATTACATCTACTAGAAGATGGAGTGTGCCCTACATCCAGCATTAGGACTGGAGTATGAAGCAATAGCTTATAGGCTAGGAGTGATTTTTACTTTCACTTATATTATGCCAGCGGGGCCTCATGGAAGGAAGCAACAACGGGAGGGGGAATGTTGGATGATGAAGGCATATTGGAAGATGTGCCATTTTATACAAAAATATTTTATACATCATTTGTAGCAAGTTGGGAGTTCATATTGTTCTCTCACCCCCAGCTTGAGGGGGAGTGTTGGAAGATAAGCTCAAGCCCACACGATCAAGGAAAGCCCACATATCTAAGATTATTATAAGATATGTCACACGACCAAGGAAGACCCACAAGATGGGCCGAAACCCATAAGAATTAGGACCCACAATGATTACCGTGAGCTAGCATCCTTATCACATCAGTTGGAAGATCAAGAAGGACTCACAAAAGTATCATATCTTATGGTCACGTCAAAGAAAAGTTTTAGTTTGAGTTATGTTTGTCTTTTATCTATATTGAGTTATTTAATTATGTTAGGACTTATCTTTAAGTGTTAGAGTTTGGGTGTAATTGGGACAAGGGTAGTTTTTGTTACGGTCCCGGATCTGACACGTGAGGAAGATGATGACGATGAATAGGAATGGGATGATTGAGCTTTGAAGGAAGCTCGACCTGGATCTCAAAGGGAGAATCTGACCTGTTTACTCTAAGCTTACTCTAAATTAACTTCAATACTCAATGCTTGTGTTTCTCATTACTCTTATCCCTTAAATAGGGTTCACCTGGTTAGGGTTTACAATAAAATATTCTAAAAATACCCCTATAAATAAAATATTAAAAAAATACCCCTATAATTAAAATATTCCTAAAATATCCATGTAACCTAAAACTGAAATAAAATAAATTAAATTAAAGAAAACAACTAAAATAATAATGTTATTGCATGCATAACATTTAATGTTATAGCATGCATAACATTACACCCCCCCTAGAAGACGAGCTTGTCCTCAAGCTCGGAAGCAGTGTCTGAGCAAGTGTCAACCGCAGTATCGGAGAGCCTCAAGCCAGCGAAAGAATTTTTTTTTCCCGAGTGGACCCGGTCCGAGTTGGCCTAGGTTGACTCGGTTCTGGAAGCCCGGTCCCCCGCGCGACTCAGCTTCCTGTGCTGATCAAATTTTCCTAACTTAGGAAAATTTGAATCGGGAGTCATCTTCCTCCTTCGGCGGAAATTTCGCCGATGGGTCTTCTGGGAAAATCGTAAATCTTCCTCATCCTCATGCCATCCCGAATAGAGTGGCCGTCAGACATTGCGGGAACCTCGGCTCCTTCCCTCACGACACCGACTAAGGCGGGCGACGGTTGTATGCTGTCCTCACGGCACCGCACGTGCGGAAATTTTGCCGACGGAGTCTCCTGCTACTCCGGCGGTGAACAACAGCCCTTGGAGGCTTCACCGCTTGGAAATTTTCCGAGACAGAGTGCTCGCGGAAATATTTCCTGGTCAGAATGGCTAGAAAAATTTCCCTCTCCCGTTCGGAACGGAATGTGGTTTGCCATGAGTAGGGGAGGTTTGATTTCAGGATTTCGGAAATCTCTTCTGAAAGGGTGAGCTTTCTGACTTGAGGGGGGACCTGGAAATGGTCTTCCGCGGGTGTCGCCAAAGGGATTTCGTGATATCCTTCCGATTTGGGACATGTTGAGTCCCCAATTTCGGAGGTCGCCTTCGCGAAATCGACGCCAGTGGTCGGTGCCGGTGGAGGTGAGGGTGGATGGTGGTGCTGAGGCGTTTGGGGTGAATCTGGATTTGAGGTTTCCCCCAAATCCTCCGCAGGAGTCTCGGTCAGTAGACGGAACGAAGCCGAAGCCTCGGCGTTACCCTTCTTCCCGTCAGAGACAGTTTTTCCACGGGATGCCTCTCTATACCTCTTCATTCGCCATAATTTCACTCCGTCAGAGATATCTTCTCCAAGGAATGCCTCTCTGTAGGGGGGGGGGGGGGGGGATGCGCGCTAGACCAAATCCTTTTTTCACATACAACTTCTCAAAGGCTCTTTCCCATATAAAAAATGAGAAGTTGGAACTGATGGGCAGCTACAATTGTCCTATTTTCCTACATCTAAGGGAAAACTACCTAATAATGGATCACCTAAAAAGGAACGTTTCTAACACTATGTGCAGGAAGGACTTGTTTCTTTCTTGCTTTAGTAGGTGGTGTAGTTGGTTCTTGTCATGCGCTTTGGATAAGACCTACCATGCTTCTTCTTTGTGCAGACAATAGCTCTTGTGGCATTCAACAAGGTTAGTCAATTGGGTGAGTTTTTTTTAATCAACTAATTATGTGCTATATTTTTGTCATAAATTCAGTGATTTAACTTAAAACTGAAGGCTATTTGCATACTTTAACTTCTTACCAAATAGGTCATTACAACAGAATACTTTATATGGTTCTTCTGCCTCTTGCCTCTAATTCTACCATGAAGCAATATCAGAATTAAGTGGAAAGGCTTGTTCTGTATGATGCTGTGGATGGGAGTTCAAATACATTGGCTTATGTGGGGCTACCTGCTGGTATTCAAAGGAAAGAATGTCTTCATTCCGCTGTGGTTCTCTAGTATACTCTTCCTGGCAGCAAATACACTTGCTCCCCCATTATTTGCAAGATCAGGAAAAAAGGGTGCTGCGAATGTGAAAAAAGTTCAGTAGATGAAGCCAAATATTTTTGTTAACCACAGTTTCTAGTAGTATAAGCTGGCTGACTGTTGCTTCTTTTACGTTGATTTCGTTGGGTAGGGATTCTTCTGTTATCACTTTTCAATTTAGTAGTGCCATTGCTGATTCGACAAAGAGACATCTCTTTGGGAATTTTGATTGAAGATTGTAATATACCTCGCAACATATCAAGCACAGCGGGATCCACTGTTATCCCTGTTAATGTACCACAGATTGCTGGACTGAACTCATTGGGCATCTCCATGGTAAGGACAGATTATGCACCCGCCCACCACCACCACCACGAGCCACAGATTTTGAGAGTCCTGGAAAGCACTCTCTACGTCGGATTTGTATCTTCCAACCCTGAAAATCTCCTCGTCACCAAGGTTCTCCATAAGGATGATGCCTTTGTCTTCCCTATTCAGGCAGCATTAATCCTGTGGCCATCTCTGCTCTCAGCAGCCAGAATCCTGGTGTGATCACGTTATCGCAAATGCCGTTTTTGGATGTTGATGATGTTTTGGTCAAGGCCTTCCAAGTGGACAAGAATTTGGTGAATAACATTCAGTCCAGATTCTAGGTGGACAGCCATTAAAATAATATGTTTCAGCTATTTGCCTAATTTGTTACTTGTTTTCTGAGTGGTTTGTTTTCATTGTGATAAGAATCAAAGAGACTTTGAATAAACCCATAATTAAGTTGTTACATAGGATCAGGTGTGCTTATTATTTGTACTTGAATTGTGAAAATCTGTCTTATTTAGAGGGATTTTTTTAATAGGTTAAATTGTAAACAAACAATCCTTAACATTATTGGGTCAATCCCTGGCCACGCAAGACCATCTATGTGGCTCAGGACTAAAAGCTTGTAAGCCTATGTGTCTTTGTGTGTAGAAGAGATGTTGAAAATCCTCGCATAGGTCAAGGCCAGTATTATTTGTCAGCTGTTGCAAACCCCTAAGTAGGACTAGACTTATATTGCCAAGTTAGTTATTGAGAAATCCTTTTGCGGGTCTAGGTTGGACAATCTAATTTGTTGTTATATTCATAGGGTGGGGTATTTCAAATTGGTTGTTGTAGATAATTGAGTGGCATAAATCACAAGGTGGGTAACATTTTAATTGTTTTGAGAGACAATTTGCTATAAGTGCCATATGAACACCTAAACATAGTGAATTAACTCTAAGGTGCAAACATGATAAATCATCATGTGTTCATCGTGTGAATGTAAGAATGTATATATTTCTCTTTGATTGTAATATTTAAATGACATGGTTAAAAAATTGTGAACACACTTAAGGGTCAATAAAAATAGACTAAAAGGAAGTAAAAAGATTACACTAAAGTGAACAATCTATTCACTCTCTCTAGGTTTGTTCCCCACCTGACCTAACATTTGTTATGTACATGCAAAAATAAGATTTTTTTTATTTCGTTTTTAATCAAGAGGGAAGAAGGGTGTAAAATGAAGGAAGAGTAAAACTTACAGAAAATTTACATTTAAGTTTTAGAAAACATTTAAAAATAAATAAAAAGGGTTCAAGTCTTCCCCTCCCTCCCCTTTATATATTTCTTATTCTCACCCTCTATTTCCTCAAGCTAGGTTTTTTTTTCCGAGATGGCAGATCCTTCTCTTGAGTAATCTATGCTCAACAGTTCTTCTCGACATTCACTAATAATGACCAAGGTTTACATGCAGCAAAACTATTGTTTTGCTTTGATCCAACTGTTTCATCCACACAATAAAAGATTTGTAAGGTAGATACTAGGAAACAAAGTCATGAATTACAACTTACAAGCCTATGAAAAATGCCAAAACGATTTGCAGGTGAGGCATGATTCTGAAGATTTAAGGTACGCTTATGGATTTGTTGTTCTTGTTCACAGATGAGCTTTCATCTGCTATTTGTATAAGAAACTTAAAACTGGTAATGCTAGCAGCACATTTTGATTTTAAAAAATATTCATAATACTTCTACGAAAGAGACTTAACTCACATCAAGTTGAGTCTTAATTACTTGTAGAAATTATCGGCCAGGTCGTCAAGCTCGATTCAACCAAATCCAAGCAGACCCAGTCACCTCATTGGAACGGTGACTGAGTTTGGTTTAATAAACAATATTTATTATAACAAATATAAATTTTCCTAGACCAACTAGTCCAGATTATCCCATCTCACAGATTCTGCAGCTTCAGAAGAAAAACAAAATTCTTTATTGACAATAACGTAACAAAATATAAAATATAAACCCACAACAGCTTCTCTATCAACCGAACTCTGCATCCACTCTGCAGCAGCTTCAGAGATAGTCTCATTATTCAACCATTGAGAACAGGGCGTCTCTCCACCTCAAAACTTTGACTGTATGACTTCAATTATCTTCTTGTCCACCTGGAAGGCTCCAGCCAGAATATCAGGAGAAACCTTCGGGTCTGATCCAAAAACAGAATCTACAATGGTGATGACACCCGGGTTCTGGCTGCTCAAAGCTGCGATCGCGACTGCACTAGTTTTCCCCACATTGAACTGGAAATGGATGAGCCCGATGGGGAAGACGAACACATCACCCTTGTGCAGCAGCTGGCTTATGAAGCGATTATCTGGGTTGGAGGTGACGAAGCCAACGAAGAGCGTGCCCTCCAGGACTCTCAAAATCTCCGTACCCCGTGGGTGCGGTTGTGGGGGATTCTGGCCGTATGGAGCGTAGTCTATCCGAACCAGGGAGATGCCCAGGGTATTGAGACCAGGAATCTGCATAACATTCACCGGTGTCACAGTAGACCCAACGGCATTTGTTGGGGTTCTCACTTTGTCCAGTCCGTCGAGGAAGAAATCCTTGGCCGTGACGCGCTTGGGGTCCTTGCACACAAACCCATTTACTCGAACTGCAAAAGAATACAATCCAGTTAGCACTGATTATAAGTTACCAGAAGCTGCAACATGGTGTAATATAAACTACAGAACAATGGAGAGAAGAAGATAAGTGAGGAAGTACCAGTGCTGTTAAGGTCTGCAACACACAAGTCCTGAAGTGGACTTGGATCATAAGCGAAGGAAAGAGAAGAAGCTAAGCAGAGGAAGGCAACAACGATGATGCTTCTCATCATTTTCAATCTCTCTATCTAAAAACGAACTGCAAGAGCTTGCAAGTATTGCCTGATAGACGAAGAGAGAAATAGGCTTTTATAGATAAGCTTGATTCTGTCTCAAACTGAGACTGGACTCAGAAATCCCCATTGAAAAGGTCTAACAAGACCGTAATTTTTTTATTAGGTTGTGGTGGATGGAATCATTATCTGCTACATAAAAAAAATCTTTTCTGTTGAAATGTATAGTTGTATAGCGTGATCGGAGGAAACTGTATAGCGTGATTGTTTCCTCCGATCCCGTGATTATATTCTTGATTTTATTCCTTGATTTTAGGATCTAAATTGATCCTAAAATCAACTTGTAATGTATTATAAATAGCCTCCTAACGGAGAAGAATAAACTTATCGGAAAACCATTCATTCAATCTCTGTTATTATTTTCGGTTCTCTCTGTTTTACATGGTATCAGAGCAGGAGAATTATCCTCTCTTTTCCGTCGCAGAAAGTCGGAGCTAAGTGCTCCTGTAATCGCCGAAGGAGGAAGCCGGAGGAAGGAAAAAAATCCGTCGGAGTTGCAGAAAAAAAAACAGAGTTCTGTAACTCCATATTCCGGCTGTCCCGACGCCAAAAGAACGTTGCCGACGCCAACGACGGCACCACCACCTATTCCGACTGAAGCCGACGCTCCGCTGCCATTGTCGAAGACGAAGGCTGCCGTTGCCAACGACGAAGGCTGCCGTTGCCGAAGACGAAGGCTGTCGTTGCCGAAGACGAAGTGATTTATGTAGTCGGAATCACATTGCCGATGAGTGCCGACGAGCGCCGACGACGGCACCACCACCCTGTTCCGACTGAAGCCAACGCTCCGCTGCCGTTGCTGAAGATGAAGGCTGCCGTTGCCGAAGACGACAGTATTTTTTTTTAAACTTAGTAACTGTTCCTTTATTTTCTTGCCGACCCAGACCGGTGGGTCGACCGAACCGGACTGAACCGGTCTAAACTCGAACCGGATCGGACCAGCACTGGAGCGGACCAGAATTGACTCCGCCCAGATCGTACCGAACCGGACCGGCCTGAATCGAACCGGACCGGATTAGAAAAAAAAAAAAAAATTTCAGATCGATGGCCACCACTACAGGCGCATCCACCGAACTTATCCCATCACCACAGATTATAGTCCACCAAGATAATTTTGTGTTTCCAACTGGAATTATCCTCGATGAGACCAATTATTCATTATGGTCCCAACTCATGGAGATGCGAATTGGTGCACGCAACAAAGCTGGATACCTCACCGACGAAACAAAAAAACCAGCATCTGGTGATGCTAATCTTGGAGCATGGATTACTGAAAATCAAAGAGTCAAAAGTTGGCTTATTGACTCCATGAGTCCATTGCTCATGCAGCGATTTATTCGCCTCTCAACTGCCAAGGAGATATGGGAAGCAGTATCAAAAATATTCTATGATGGATCCGATGAAACTTGTATATTTGAGCTGAACCAGAGATCTTTTTCTACCAAACAAAATGGTAGACCGTTATCCACGTACTATAATGAACTGGTTGCTATTTTCCAAGAGATTGATCATAGAACTATATCTCAGGAAGGAACAGTCGAAGGGCTAATCCAGTTGCACTCTGCAATGGCTAGGCTTCGGGTTCATATTTTTCTCAGTGGGCTTGACTCCGAATTTGATCAAGTTCGTGGAGAAATTTTGCGAAAAGATCCCAAACTTGATTTGGAGAGTACATATGCATATGTCAGACGAATATCAACAGAGACAGACAATGGGGAGCTATCGCCCAGTCTCTGAGAACTCGGCGATGTTAGTCAACCAAAATCGACAAGGATCATCAAGCAGTCGGAACCCTCAATCCTCTAGCAAAGGTAACAATCGTGTATGTATTCACTGCGGAAAAAAAGGACATTCACAACACCGGTGTTATGAGATTATTGGCTATCCGGAGTGGTGGGATTTCTCGAAAAATCCCCGTAACAAGACTGCTGGGAAAGCTATGGTAACATCCATGGAAGAGAATCTGGAGCTACCTACTGCAAATGTTGCCCATCCAGGTATTCTCGATAATGCATTAGTATTTTATGTACATTCTAAGAATAAACCTTGGATTATTGATACAGGTGCATCTGATCAGATCACAAGGGATCCCAGTCAGTTACAATCCATCCTACCTTCTCCACAATCTGTTATTTCAACAGCCAATGATAGTACCTCTCCTATTACTGGGGAATGATCTGTTATATTATCCAATAATCTGACATTAGATACTGTCCTTGTGGTTCCCTCTCTTGAATATAACCTTTTGTCTGTTAGCCAAATTACTTCCACTCTTGCTCGTACTGTAACTTTTTGGCCCTCATTTTGTGTCTTTCAGGACATTCTATCCCGGAAGATTCTTGGTTATGGTGTTAGACGGGGCAAACTCTACTATTTGGAGTTGACAAAGAACGGGGGATCGAAAATCAGTCAGAAAAATCAAGCTAGCAGTGAAGATAATGCTCAACTTACTGTATGGTTATGGCACCGACGATTAGGCCACCTTTCCTTTGGTTATCTTAAGAAATTGCGACCTTAACATTTTTCAGGTTTGACTAATGTGCATTTTCATTGTGACACATGTGAATTGGCTAAAAGCCACCGTATTGCTTATTTCCCGAGTTTGAATAAAAGTTTCGAACCTTTTGCGGTTATTCATTCTAATGTTTGGGGTCCAGCCAAGATTCCCTCTATTTCTAGAGCTCGTTACTTTGTGACATTTATTGATGAATGCACTAGAATGACTTAGGTCTCTTTGCTTATCCACAAAAGTGATGTGTGTCTAGCATTTCAGAAATTCCATACAATGATACATACTCAATACCAAAAGCAGATTCGTGTTTTGCAATATGACAATGGTACTGAGTTTGTTAATGCTTCTCTCGAAACTTTTCTGACCACTCATGGAATTCGTCACCAAACTTCTTGCACCTATACTCCCCAACAGAATGGATTGACATAAAGAAAGAATAGACAACTTTTGGAAGTAGTGCGTGCCTCTCTCTTTGGCATGAACATGCCTCGATTTTATTGGGGTGAAGTTATCACATCTGCTGCCTACCTCATCAATCGAACACCTTCTAGAGTACTTGATTTTCAAACTCCTCTACATAAGCTGCAATCCCTGATTTCAATTCCCCATCTTCCGAATCTTGAACCCCGAATTTTTGGGTGTACCGCTTATGTTCATATCCCAAAGATCTTGCAAAATAAACTTGATCCATGTGCCAAGCGATGTGTATTTGTTGGCTACTCTGATCTTCAAAAAGGATATCGGTGTTATGATCCACACACCAACAAGCTCCATGTGACTTTAGATGTCTCCTTCCATGAATCAGTCCCTTATTATTCAGGGAGAGTTTCTTGGACATCTCTTCAGGGGGAGAGTTCAAATGAAGAGAATGTTCCACATGAAACTAACGGAGATGTTGAAAGAGGTGCCGAATTTATTGAGTTAGAAGCTGTGAATGAATTTTTTAAGTGTTATGATGTGCAACAAGACTGTGATTCAGTAATTTCACCTGAAGAACCCCAGACTTGCCCCCGTCTGCACCAACAACTGAAGAATCAACCCAGAATTTTCCTCTTCAGGTAAATACGAATCCTGTGTTTGATGAGTCTAATGAAACATGTCTTCCTACAGAAAACATAACCTCTAGATATCCACAAAGATTGAATAGGGGAGTTCCAAAAAAACAGTATGAACCTGATCTTGAAGCCAAGACCAAATACTCAATCAATAACTATGTGTCCTCCCATAGGTTGACTAAATCATATGCATTTACTGTTGATCAATTATCCAAGGTTTCTATTCCTAGTAATGTGCAGGATGCATTAGCTGATCCAAAATGGAAAAAGCGATGAACGAAGAGATAGAGGCTCTAAAAAAAAAATGCCACTTGGGAACTTGTTCCCCAACCTAAAGGAGTAAAAACAATTGGATGTCGATGGGTGTTCACATTGAAACTCAAACCGGATGGAAGCATTGACAGATATAAAGCTCGGTTAGTTGCAAAAGGATATACGCAAAGGTATGGGATAGACTATTAGGATACTTTTGCACCAGTAGCTAAGATCAATACAATTCGTATTCTTATATCTATAGCAGCAAATCGAGACTGGCCTTTGCAACAATTTGACGTTAAAAATGCCTTCCTCAATGGAGACTTGGAAGAAGAAGTCTACATGGAACTACCACCAGGTGTAAAAAGTGGTTCTTTGTCTCAAGGTAAAGTTTGTAAATTGAAGAAGTCATTGTATGGGCTGAAACAGTCACCTAGAGCATGGTTTGGGAGATTCTCGGCTACAATGAAGGAGTTTAGTTATAAACAAAGTAACTCAGATCATACTTTGTTTATAAAACACAAAGAAGGAAAGGTAACAACATTAATTGTATATGTTGATGATATGGTCGTGACAGGAGATGACCCAGGTGAAATGCAAGCTTTACAGGAGTATTTAGCTACTAAATTCGAAATGAAGGATCTCAGACAACTTAAATATTTTTTGGGGATTGAAGTTGCAAGATCAAAACATGGAGTCTTCCTTTCACAACGAAAATATGTGTTGGATCTTCTAGCCGAAACAGGAATGCTTGACTGGAAACCAATAGAGACGCCCATGGAAAACTCGAAATTCTTCTAGATCAAATTCTAGCAGACAAAGGGCGTTATCAGCGATTAGTTGGAAGATTAATCTACCTATCACACACAAGGCCCGATGTAGCATATGCAGTAAGCGTTGTGAGCCAGTTCATCCATGCACCAAGTGAAGAACATATGGAAGCAGTCTATCGGATCTTGAGATACTTAAAGAGTGCTCCAGGAAAAGGTTTGTTATTCTCAAAAAATGGTATCTCTAGTATTGAAGGGTATACAGACTCTGATTGGGAAGGTGATCATACAACCAGAAGATCCACGTCGGGTTACTTTACTTTTGTGGAAGGGAATCTTGTCACTTGGAAAAGCAAAAAACAGAAGGTAGTATCAAGATCAAGTGCTGAAGCTGAATTTCGAGGTATGGCTCATGGTGTATGCGAGTTGTTATGGATACGGAATATATTGAGAGACTTAGGGATTGAATACGACAAACCTATGAATCTTCATTGTGAATACAAGGCAGCTATCGCAATTGCACAAAATCCAGTTCAACATGATCCCACTAAACATGTTGAAGTTGACCGTCATTTCATCAAAGAGAACCTCGATGCAAAGATTATACAATTCCCCTTTATTCAATCTGTGAGTCAGATGGCAGATATGCTCACGAAGGTAGTATCAGGGAAAACATTTCATGGTATAATTGACAAGTTGGGTTTGACTGATATCTATGCACCAACTTGAGGGGGAGTGTTGAAATGTATAGCTGTATAGCGTGATCGGAGGAAACTGTATAGCGTGATTGTTTCCTCCGATCCCGTGATTATATTCTTGATTCTATTCCTTGATTTTAGGATCTAAATTGATCCTAAAATCAACTTGTAATGTATTATAAATAGCCTCCTAACGGAGAAGAATAAACTTATCAGAAAACCATTCGTTCAATCTCTGTTAATATTTTCGGTTCTCTCTGTTTTACATTTTCTGACTGTGTTTATGGTATAACGACTAACTAAACAAAAAAGGATTAGGCACAAGGTCAATAATGATTATGTTTTATGGAATAACGACCATAGCAAACCTCAACAGTCCCAAATTAATAAACGACTTCCAGAAGATCTTAACTTGGATCTTTCCTTCTGGTTCAGGTTTGCCAACTGAACCACAACTGACCTAATACACGGTTTCATAGGCTAACATGAACATTTTTTAATCAAATTCAAGCACTTCTTTGATCAATTCTGCGGACTTTTCTGCACGAAGATAGAATCAAACTCTAACCATTGTTATAGGTACGCAAAAATCTTCGAGTAGTATTTGAAAACAAGAGCACACACACCGTGCGCCACAAAAACAAGGCAAAGTAGGTGATGGATGTTATTCACATGACTAATCGGTGTGTCTCTGACAACGAATTGATGATTTTCGAAAGTTTGAAGGAGCTAATCAATATATACTCTGGAATTAGCTTTTGAAGTTCTGGATAAAACTTCCTGAGATTTCATTTTTCTCTGTAATGGGTATTTAGAATTTTAGAAACAAAATCTGCACAAACTCACATTTAAAAATGTTTCAAATTTCTCATAATCTTTCTTAAGTGGCTCCTAAATAGTCTTCAAAACCATGGAAACAAATCAGTGTATATAATTATGTGGTTTATCCAATACGAAAAACCATTTGGTGCAAAACATGCAAAATGGCTATCTCAGTCGTCTGATCATGATCAATGACTATCTCAGCCGTCGTGTATATGAGGGCATATCCAATACGAAAAATTATTTAGTGAAAAACATGCGAAACGACTATCTCAGTCATCCAATCAACGACAATCTCAATCGTTCGATCAATAGCTATTTCAACCATCCAATTATGATCGGACGGTTGATATAGTCATTAATCGGATGGCTAGGATAGTCGTTGATCAGATGGCTAAGATAAATGTTGATCATGATCAGACAATTGATATAGCATTTTGCATGTTTCGCACCACATGATCTAACGGCTAGAATAGCCTTTGATCTGATGGCTAAGATAACCATTGATCATGATCAGATAGCTGCGAAAAACCATTTGGTACGAAACATGCGAAATAGCTATGCCAGCCGTCCAATCATGATCGGACGATTGAGATAGGCATTGATCGGACGACTGTGATAATCATTGATTGGACGACTGAGATAGTCATTGATTGGACGATTGCGATAACCATTGATTAGATGGCTGAGATAGCCATTGATCATGATTGGATGAACGAGATAGTATTTCCCATGTTTTGCACCAAATGGTTTTTTGTATTGGATCAGCTCTCTCTCTCTCTCTCTCTCTCTCTCTCTCTCTCTCTCTCTCTCTCTCTCTCTCTCTCTCTCTCTCTCTCTCTCTTTCTATATATATATATATATATACCTGCCATCTCTGTCTCATTTTCCAACCAAGACTTACAAGTTTAATGTCAATAAATTGAATTCAATAAAATTTTAAAATAATAACGATGTATCAGTATCGATTACTTGGAAGTCTGAAATATGTGGGATTATATAGAATACCTCTAAAACCTATTCAAAAGATGGATATCCATTAATTCCCTTTATGGTAGCTATTTCTTGAACAATTTAAGTTTGAATTTATACAATAAAAGACAAAAATACCCATTCTTAGTATTGGGACTGGGGAAGGTCCTATTCATTGAGGGAGAAGAGGTTGGAATTAGTCCAGGCAACCTTGTTGAATTACTTTATTTACATAAATACTGTTTATTTCATTATATGTACAACATGCCATTATTTCTATTTTTCATTAAAATTTGATAACAATAGAAAAAATATCAAATCAATATAAACAGGAATGCTTTTAGAGTGAAAGGGCTTTTAGAGCATGTCATGTCCTTGATTTGATCCCCATCTCCACCTCAAAATGGTCAAGGCACACCGATAAGTCATGTGAATAAGATCCATCACCTACCTTGCCTTGTTTGTGTGGTGCACGGTGTGTGTGCTCTTGTTTTCAACTATTACGCGAAGATTTTTGCGTACCTATAACAATGGTTAGAGTTTGATTCTTTCTTCGTGCAGAAAAAGTCCACAGAATTGATGACAGAGGTGCTTGAAATGTTCATGTTAGCCTATGAAACCGTGTATCAGGTCAGTTGTATTTCAGTTGGCAAACCTGAACAAGAAGGAAAGATAGAGATATCAAAGTTAAGATCATCTGGAAGTCGTTTATTAATTTGGGACTGTTGAGGTTTGTTGTGATCGTTATACCATAAAACAGAATCCTTTTTTGTTTACTTCGTCGTTAGTTGCATTTGTAAGCAAACTGCCTCGATTTCTTACATGCATAGATTAAACACAGTCAGAAAAGATTTTTTTTATGTAGCAGATACTGGTTCCGTCCACCACAACCTAATAAAAAAAATTGCAGTCTTGTTAGATCTTTTCAATGGGGATTTCTGAGTCTAGTCTCAGCTTGAGACAGAATCAAGCTTATCTATAAAAGCCTATTTCTCCCTTCATCTTTCAGGCAATACTTGCTAGCTCTTGCACTTCTTTTTTAGATAGAGAGATTGAAAATGACGAGAAGCATCCTCGTTGTTGCCTTCCTCTGCTTAGCTGTTTCTCTTTCCTTCGCTTATGATCCAAGTCCACTTCAGGACTTGTGTGTTGCAGACCTTAACAGCACTGGTACTTCCTCAGTTATCTTCTTCTCTCCATTGTTCTGTTGTTTATATTACACCATTTTGCTGCTTCTTGTAACTTGTAATCATTGTGCTAACTGGATTGTATTCTTTTGCAGTTCGAGTAAATGGGTTTGTGTGCAAGGACCCCATGCGCGTCAGGGCCAAGGATTTCTTCCTCGACGGACTGGACAAAGTGAGAACCCCAACAAATGCCGTTGGGTCTACTGTGACGCCTGTGAATGTTATGCAGATTCCTGGTCTCAATACCCTGGGCATCTCCATGGTTCGGATAGACTACGCTCCATACGGCCAGAATCCCCCTCACACGCACCCACGGGGTACGGAGATTTTGACAGTCCTGGAGGGCACGCTCTTCGTTGGCTTCGTCACCTCCAACCCAGATAATCGCTTCATAAGCCAGCTACTGCACAAGGGTGATGTGTTCGTCTTCCCCATCGGGCTCATCCATTTCCAGTTCAATGTGGGGAAAACTAGTGCAGTCGCGATCGCAGGTTTGAGCAGCCAAAACCCGGGTGTCATCACCATTGCAGATGCTGTTTTTGGATCAGACCCGAAGATTTCTGCTGATATTCTGGCTGGAGCCTTCCAGGTGGACAAGAAGATAATTGATGTCATACAGTCCAAGTTTTGAGGTGGAGACGCCCTGTTCTCAATGGTTGAATAATGAGACTATCTCTGAAGCTGCTGCAGAGTGGATGCAGAGTTCGGTTGATAGAGAAGCTGTTGTGGGTTTACATTTTATATTTTGCTACGTTATTGTCAATAAAGAAGTTTGTTTTTCTTCTGAAGCTACAGAATCTTGATTAGGCTTAGCTAACAATCATAGATCATCGTAAAGGTTTTGATCGATTAATAATGCATAATGGCTATAATTTTTGTTAGAAATGACTTACAGTTTGGGAGTCTACACTCAGTTAAAAATCCCTTGCCCCCCCTTTTCCGATGATTGTAAAACCTAATATATATATAAAGACCTTACAATCCTTAAAAATTAAAGATACTTTTTGGAATTATGTTTCTGTGCATTTGTGTATTTCCATTTTTGGATGTTCAACTTTTTTTCAAATCCAAACTTAAGTTTTCTCTCTACCTTTTTTCTCGTAAAAAGAATATAAGGAAAATAGATCACAACAAAATAAAAATTTTATAGTTTATGTATTAAAAAAAAATTGAAATCTATAATAAATGTAAGTGAAGAAAATATTTTTACGCACTAAAAATATACACATAAGTTTTGTTTTCCATGTTCGGGAAATTCCACTAGTACAATCCCTATTAGCCTGGAATTTTATGAGAAAGAGATTTCTAATTAATCCTAACATGTTTTAAATATGGATATGCATGCCTGAAAAATGTTGAAGATGCAAATGACCTAATGATACAAAAATTTCAAGGAGTAGAAAAAATTAAATATTCAAGTTAACGTGTGTTGGGATATTTACCCGAGCCAAACAACCCACTTTTTGCCAATTTACAAAAAAGCTGACCTAACAATCATAGATTATTGTTAAGGTTTTTATCGATTAATGCGTAACAACTACAATTTTTGTTAGAAATGACTTATGGTTTGGGAATCAACACTTAGATAAAAATCCTTCGCCCCCTTTTTCGATGATTGCAAAACCTAATATTTATAAAAAAACTAAAAGAGTTTACAATCCCTTAAAATTATAGGTACTTTTTGGAATTATCTCTCTCTGCATTTGTGCATTTCCATTTTGGATGTTAATTTTTTTTTCAAATCCAAACTAGATTTTTCACTCTCTCTCTTTCTCTTAAACACAAGGATATGGCAAAAATATCACAAGAAAATGAAAATTTTAGAGTTCATGTATGAAAAAAATTGAAAACTATAATAATTGTAAATGAAGAAAAACTTTTCACGCACTAAAGATGAACACCATAGTTTTGTTATCCATGTTCAGTAATTCCACTAGTACGACCGCTAATAGCATGAAAATTTATGAGAAAGAGATTTCTAATTAATCCTAACATGTTGTAAATTTGGATATGCATGGCTGAAACATCTTGAAGATACAAATGAACTAATGATCCAAAAATGTCAAGGAGTAGAAAAAATTAAATTCTCAAGTTAACGCGATGCGATATTTACCCGAGCAAAATAAGCCACTTTTTGCCCATTTAAAAAAAGCTGACCTAACAATCATAGATCATCGTAAAAATTTTGATCGATTAATGATACGTAACAGCTATACTTTTTGTTAGAAATGACTTCTAGTTTGGTAGTCAACACTCAGTTAAAAATACCTCGCCCCCCTTTTTTCGATGATTACAAAACCTAATTTATAAAAAACTAAAAGAGTTTACAATCCCTAAAAATTACATATATTTTTTGGAATTATCTCTCTCTACATTTGTGCATTTCCATTTTGGATGTTCAAATTTTTTTCAAATCCAAACTTGAGTTTTCACTCTCCCTTTTTTCTCGTAAAAAAGAAGATAATGCAAATAGATCACAACAAATTGAAAATTTTAGAGTTTATGTATGCAAAAAAATGAAATCTATAATAAATGTAAGTGAAGAATTTTTTTTCTCGGATTAAAAATGAACACCAAAGTTTTCTTATCCATGTTTGGGAAATTCCACTAGTACAACCACTAGCTTGGAATTTTATGAGAAAAAGATTTCTAATTGATCCTAACATGTTTTAAATATGGATATGCATGCCTAAAACATGTTAAAGAAGCTAATGACCTAATGATCCAAAAATTTCAAGGAGTAGAAAAAAATTAAATTCTCAAGTCAACGTGATGTGGGATATTTACCAGAGCCATACAAGCCACTTTTTGCCCATTTACAAAAAGATGACCTTTAAAATCATAGATCATCGTAAAGGTTTTGATGGATTAATAATGTGTAATGGCTATAATTTTTGTAAGAAATGACTTATGGTTTGGAAGTTAACACTTAGTTAAATATCCCTCAACCCCCTTTTTCGATGATTACAAAACCTTATATATAAAAAACTAAAAGAATGTACAATCCAAAAAGATTACAAATACTTTTTGGAATTATCTCTCTCGGCATTTGTGCATTTCCATTTTGGATGTTCAATTTTTTTTCAAATCCAAACTCGAGTTTTCACTCTCCGTTTTTTCTCATAAACAAAAAGATAAGGCAAATAGATGATAAAAAAAAATTTAGAGTTTATGTACACAAAAAATTGAAAATTATTATAAATGTATGTGAAGAAATTTTGTTCACGCACTAAAAATGAACACCAAAGTTTTGTTATCCATTTTTTGGAAATTCCACTAGTACAACCCTAATAGCTTCGAATTTTATGAGAAAGAGACTTCTAATAAATCCTAATATGTTTTAAATATGGATATGTATGCCTGAAACATGTTGAAGATGCAAATGACCTAATGATCCAAAAATTTCAAGCAGTAGAAAAAATTAAATTCTCAAGTTAACGTGCATTGGGATATTTACCTGAGCCCAACAACCCACTTTGTACCCATTTACAAAAAGCTGACCTAACATTCATAGATAATAGTAAAGGTTTTGATTGATTAATGATGCATAACGGCTATAATTTTTGTTTGAAATGACTTATACTTTGGGAGTCAACACTCGATTAAAAATCCCTTGCCTCCTCTTTTTCGGTGATTGCAAAACCTAATATATTAAAAACTAAAAGAGTTTTCAATCTATAAAAAATACAGATACTTTTAGGAATTATCTCTCTTTGCATTTGTGTATTTTCATTTTGGATGTTCAACTTTTTTTAAATCCAAACTTGAGTTTTCACTCTCCCTTTTTTCTCGTAAAAAAATATATAAGGCAAATAGATCACAACAAAATGAAAATTTCAGAGTTTATGATTGAAACAATGTGAAATCTTTAATAAATGTAAGTGAAGAAAATTTTTTCACGCACTAAAAATGAACACCAAAGTTTTGTTATCCATGTTTGGGAAATTCCACTAGTACAACCCCTAATAGCTAGGAGTTTTATGAGAAAAAGATTTCTAATAAATCCTAACATGTTTTAAATATGGATATGCATGCCTGAAACAAGTTGAAGATGCAAATGACCTAATAATCCAAATATTTCAAGGAGTAGAAAATTTAAATTCTCAAGTTAACATGCGGTGAGATATTTACCTGAGACAAACAACCCACTTTTTGCTCATTTACAAAAAGCTGACCTAATAATGATAGATCATAGTAAAGGTTTTGATCGATTAACGATGCTTAATGGCTACAGTTTTTGTTGGGAATGACTTATAATTTGGGAGTCAACACACAGTTAAGTATCCCTCCCCCCTCTCTTCTGATGATTGCAAAACCTAATATTTAAAAAAAAAATTCACAATCCCTAAAAATTACAAATACTTTTTGGAATTATCTCTCTCTGTATTTGCGCATTTCCATTTTGGATGTTCAATTTTTTTTCATATCCAAACTTGAGTTTTCACACTCCCTTTTTTCTCGTAAACAAAAAGATACGGCTATAGATCACAACAAAATGAAAATTTTAGAGTAAATGTATGCAAAAAATTGGAAACTATAATAAATGTAAGTGAAGAAAAATTTTTCACACACTAAAAATGAACTCCAAAGTTTTGTTATCCATATTTGGGAAATTCCACTTGTACAACCTCTAATAGCTTGGAATTTTAAGAGTAAGATATTTCTAATTGATCATAACATATTTTCGCAAATGCTGAGAGAGATAATTCCAAAAAGTATCAATGATTTTTAAGGATTGTAAACTCTTTTATTTTTTTATATATTAGGTTATACAATCATCGGAAAAGGGGGGGGCGAGACATTTTTTAACTGAGTGTTGACTCCCAAACCATAAGTCATTTCTAACAAAAATTATAGCCGTTACACATCTTTAGTCGATCAAAACATTTACGATGATATCTGGTTGTGAGGTAAGCTATTTGTAAATAGGCAAAAAGTGGGTTGTTTGGCTCTGGTAAATATCCCACCACACTTTAACTTGAGTATTTAATTTGTTCTACTCCATGAAATTTTTGGATCATTAAGTCATTTGCATCTTCAACAAGTTTCAGGCATGTATATCCATATTTAAATGATGTTAGGATCAATTATAAATCTCTTTCTTATAAAATTCCACCAAGCTATTAGGGGTTATACTAGTGGAATTTCCCAAACATGGATAACAAAACTTTGGAGTTCATGTTTAGTGCATGAAATAATTTTCTTGACTTACATTTATTATAGTTTTCAATTTTTTGCATACATAAACTCAGAAATTTTCATTTTCTTGTGATCTATTTTCCTTATCTTTTTGTTTATGAGAATAATGTGAGAGGGATAACTCAAGTTTGGATTTTTAAAAAAATTGAACATCCAAAATGGAAATGCATAAATGCTGAGATAGATAATTCCAAAAAAATATATGTGATTTTTAAGAATTTTAAATTCTATTTATTTTTTTATATTAGGTTTTGCAATCATCGGAAAAGGGGGGGGCAAGGCATTTTTAACTAAGTGTTGACTCCCAAACCGTAAGTCCTTTCTAACAAAAATTATAGCAGTTACACATTATTAATCGATCAAAACATTTACAATGATCTATGATTGTTATGTCCGCTTTTTTTAAATAGGCAAAAAATGGGTTGTTTGGCTAAGGTACATATCCCACCGTAAGTTAACTTGAGAATTTAATTTTTTCTACTCGAAATTTTTCGATCATTAGCTCATTTGCATCTTCAACATGTTTTAGGCATGCATATCCATATTTAAAACATGTTATGATCAATTAGAAATCTCTTTCATATAAAATTCCACCAAGCTATTAGGGGTTGTACTAGTGGAATTTCCCAAACATGGATAACAAAACTTTGGTTTTCATTTTTAGTATGTGAAATAATTTTCTTCACTTACATTTATTATAGTTTTCCTTTTTTTTCATAAATAAACTTTAAAATTTTTATTTTTTTGTGATCTTTTTGCCTTATCTTTTGGTTTACGAGAAAAACGGAAGAGTGAAAACTCAAGTTTGGTTTTGAAAAAAAAATTAACATAAAAAATGAAAATGCGCAAATGCTAAGAGAGATAATTCAAAAACGTTTTTATGATTTTTAAGGAGTGTAAACGTGTTTAGTTTTTTTATATATTAGGTTTTGCAATCATAAAAAAAGCGGTAGTGCGACATTTTTTAACTGAGTGTTGACTCCCAAACTATAAGTTATTTTTAACAAAAAGTATAGCCGTTACACATCATTAATCCATCAAAACATTTAAGATGATCTATGATTTTTAGGTCCGCTTTTTGTAAATAGGCAAAAAGTGGGTTGTTTGGCACTGGTAATTATCCCACCGCACATTAACTTGAGAATTTTAATTTTTTCTACTCCTTGAAATTATTGGATCATTTGGTCATTTGAATTTTCAACATGTTTCAGGCATACATATCCATATTTAAAACATGTTAGGATCAATTAGAAATCTCTTTCTTATAAAATTCCACCAAGCTATTAGGCGTTATACTAGTGGAATTTCCTAAATGTGAATAACAAGACTTTGGAGTTCATGTTTAGTACGTGAAATAATTTTCTTCACTTACATTTATTATAGTTTTTTATTTTTTGTATACATCAACTCTAAAACTTTCCTTTTGTTGTGATCTAATTGCCTTATCTTTTTGTTTTTGTGAAAAATGGGACAGTGAAAACTCAAGTTTGGATTTGAAATAAAAATTGCACATCCAAAATGGAAATGCGCAATGGTTGAGAGAGATAATTCCAAAAAGTATATGTGATTTTTAAGGATTGTAAGGTCTTTTAATTTTTTAAATATTAGGTTTTGCAATCATCGAAAAAGGAGAGGGAGGGGCGAGGTGCGAAGTATTTTTAACTGAATGTTGAGTGCCAAACCATAACTTATTCTAAAAAGAATTATAGCCATTCCACTTCATTAATCGATCAAACATTTACGATGATCTATGATAGTGAGGTCCGCTTTTTTTTAATAGGCAAAAAATGGGTTTTTTGGTTTTGGTAAATATCTCACTACACGTTTACTTGAGAATTTAATTTTTTGTACTTGAAATTTTTGGATCATTAGGTCATTTGCATCTTCAACATGTTTAAGGGCATGCATATCCATATTTAAAACATGTTAGGATCAATTAAAAATCTCTTTCTTATAAAATTCCACCAAGCTATTAGGGGTACTAGTGGAATTTCCCAAACATGGATAACAAAACTTTGGTGTTCATTTTTAGTGCATGAAATAATTTTCTTCACTTACATTTAATATAGTTTTCCATTTTTTTCATACATTAACTCTAAAATTTTCCTTTTGTTGCGATTTATTTGCCTTATCTTTTTGTTTACGAGAAAAATGGGAGAGTTAAAACTCAAGTTTGGATTTGAAAAAAAATTGAACATCCAAAATGGAAATGTACAAATGCTGAGAGAGATAATTCCAAAAAGTATCTGTGATTTTTAAGGATTTTAAACTCTTTTAGTTTTTTATATATTAGGTTTTGCAATCATCGAAAAACCGGGGGCGAGGCATTTTTAATTGAGTGTTGACTCCCAAACTATAAGTCATTACTAACAAAAATTATAGCCGTTACACATCATTAATCCATCAAAATATTTAAGATGGACTATGATTGTTAGGTCCGCTTTTTGTAAATAGGCAAAAAGTGGGTTGTTTGGCACTGGTAATTATCCAACCGCACGTTAACTTGAGAATTTAAGTTTTTGTACTCTTTGAAAGTATTGGATCATTAGGTCGTTTGAATCTTCAACATGATTCAGGCAATCATATCCATATTTAAAACATGTTAGGATCAATTAGAAATCTCTTTCTTACAAAATTCCACTAAGCTATTAGGGGTTGTACTAGTGGAATTTCCCAAACAATGGATAACAAAACATTGGAGTTCATGTTTAGTGCGTGAAATAATTTTTTTTACTTACATTTGTTATAGTTTTTGATTTTTTGTATACATACACTCTAAAATTTTCATTTTGTTGTGATCTATTTGCATTGTCTTTTTGTTTACGTGAAAAATGGGAGAGTTAAAACACGAGTTTGGATTTGCAAAATAATTGAACATCCAAAATGGAAATGTAGAGAGGCTGAGAGAGATACTTCCAAAAAATATCTATGATTTTTAAGGATTGTAAACTCTTTTAGTTTTTTATATATTAGGTTTTGCAATCATCGGAAAAGGGGGGGGGGGGGGGGTGGGCGAGGCATTTTTAACTAAGTGTAGACTCCCAAACCATAAGTCATTTCTAACAAAAATTATAGCCATTACTTATCATTATTTTAACAAAACATTTGTGATGATCAATGATTGTTAGGTCCGCCTTTTGTAAATAGGCAAAAAGTGGGGTTTTGACACTAGTAATTATCCCACTGCACGTTAACTTGAGAATTTAATTTTTTCTACTCCTTGAAATTATTGGATCATTAGGTCATTTGCTTCTTCAACATGTTTATTACTTATCATTATTTTAACAAAACATTTGTGATGATCAATGATTGTTAGGTCCGCCTTTTGTAAATAGGCAAAAAGTGGGTTTTTGACACTAGTAATTATCCCACCGCACGTTAACTTGAGAATTTAATTTTTTCTACTCCTTGAAATTATTGGATCATTAGGTCATTTGCTTCTTCAACATGTTTCAGGCATTCATATCCATATTTAAAACATGTTAGGATCTATTAGAAATATGTTTCTAATAAAATTCCACCAAGCTATTAGGGGTTGTACTAGTGAAATTTCCAAAACAAGTATAACAAAACTTTGGTGTTGATTTTTAGTGCGTGAAATAATTTTCTTCACTTACATTGATTATATTTTTTAATTTTTTTCATACATAAATTCTAAAATTTTCATTTTGTTGTGATCTATTTTCCTTATATTTTTGTTTATGAGAAAAATGGGAGAATGAAAACTCAAGTTAGGATTTGAAAAAAAATTGAACATTCAAAATGGAAATGAGCAAATGCAGAGAGAGATAATTCCAAAAAGTATTTGTGATATTTAAGGATTGTAAACTCTTTTAGTTTTTTATATATTAGGTTTTGCAATCATCGAAAAAGCAGGGGCGAGGCATTTTTAACTGAGTGTTGACTCCCAAACTATATGTCATTTCTAACAAAAATTATAGATGTTACACATCATTAATCCATTAAAACATTTATGACGATCTATAATTATTAGGTCTGTTTTTTGTAAATAGGCTAAAAGTGGGTTGTTTGGCACTGGAAATTATCCAACAACACGAAAACTTGAGAATTTAATTTTTTCTACTCCTTGAAATTATTGGATCATTAGGTCATTTAAATCTTCAACATGTTTTAGGCATGCATATCCATATTTAAAACATGTTAAGATCAATTAAAAATCTCTTTCTGATAAAATTCCACCAAGCTATTAAGGGTTGTACTAGTGGAATTTCCCAAACATGGATAACAAAACTTTGGTGTTCATTTTTAGTGTGTCAAATAATTTTCTTCACCTACATTTAATATAGTTTTCCATTTTATCCATAAATAAACTCTAAAATTTTCATTTTGTTGTGATCTATTTGCCTTATCTTTTTGTTTACGAGAAAAACGACAGAGTGAAAACTCAAATTTGGATGTGAAAAAACATTGAACATCCAAAATGGAATTGCACAAATGCTGAGAGAGATAATTCCAAAAAGTATCTGTAATTTTTAATGATTGTAAACTCTTTTAGTTTTTTATATATTAGGTTTTCCAATCATCGGAAAGGGAGGGGGGGGAGGTATTTTTAACTGAGTGTTGACTCCCAAACCATAAGTCATTTCTACCAAAAATTATAGCCTTTAAACATCATTTATCGATCAAAACATTTACAATGATCAATCATTGCTAGGTCTGGTTTTTGTAAATAGGCAAAAACTGGATTGTTTGGCTCTGGTAAATATCCTACAGCACGTTAACTTCAGAATATAATTTTTTCTACTCCTTGAAAATTTTGGATCATTAGGTCATTTGCATCTTCAACATGTTTCAGGCATGCATGTCCATATTTTAAAACATGTTAGGATCAATTAGAAATCTCTTTCTTATAAAATTTCACCAAACTATTAGGGGTTGTACAAGTGGAATTTCCCAAACATGGATAACAAAACTTTGGTGTTCGTTTTTAGTGCATGAAATATTTTTCTTCCTTATATTTATTATAGTTTTCAATTTTTTGCATACATAAACTCTAAAATTTTCATTTTGTTGTAATCTATTTGCCTTATCTTTTTGTTTACAAGATAAATGGGAGAGTGGAATCTCAAGTTTGGATTTGAAAAAAAATTAAACATCCAAAATGGAAATGCGAAAATGCTGGGAGAGAGAATTCCAAAAAGTATCTATGATTTTTAAGGATTGTAAACTCTTTTATTTTTTTATATATTAGGTTTTGGAATCATCGAAAAAGGGGGAGGGGGGAGGCATTTTTAACTGAGTGTTGACTTCCAAAACCATAAGTCATTTCTAACAAAAATTATAGTCGTTCCACCTCATTAATCGATTAAAACATTTATGATGATTTATGATTGTGAGGTCCGCTTTTAGTAAATAGGCAAAAATTAGGTTATTTGGCACTGGTAAATATCCCACCGCACGTTAACTTGAGAATTTAATTTTTTCTACTCCTTGAAATTATTGGATTATTAGGTCATTTGCATCTTCAATATGGTTCAGGCATGCACATCCATATTTAAAACATGTTAGGATCAATTAGAAATCTCCTTCTTATAAAATTCAACCAAGCTATTAGGGGTTGTACTAGTGAAATTTTCCAAACATGAATAATAAAACTTTGGAGTTCATGTTCAGTGCCTAAAATAATTTTCTTCACTTACAATTATTATAGTTTTCCATTTTTTGCATACATAAACTCTAAATTTTTTATTTTGTTGTGAATTATTTGCCTTATCTTTTTGTTTATGAGAAAAATGGGAGAGTGAAAACTCAAGTTTGGATTTGAAAAAAAATTGAACATCCAAAATAAAAATGCACAAATGTTGAGTGAGATAATTCCAAAAATTATCTGTGATTTTTAAGGATTTTAAACTCTTTTAGTTTTTTAAATATTAGATTTTGCAATCATCGAAAAAAGGGGGGAAAAGGGGGGGGGTGGCATTTTTAGCTGACTGTTGAGTCCCAAACCATAAGTCATATCTAACAAAAATTATAGCCGTTACGCATCATTAATCCATTCTTTTTCTTATAAATTCCACCAAGCTATTAAGGGTTGTTCTTATAGAATTTCCCAAACATGGATAACAAAACTTTGGTGTTCATTTTTAGTGCGTGAAATAATTTTTTTCACTTAAATTTATTATAGTTTTCAATTTTTTACATATATAAATTCTAAAATTTTCATTTTGTTGTGATCTATTTGCCTTATCTTTTTGTTTATGAAGAAAATAGGAAAGAGAAAACTCAAGTTTGGGTTTGAAAAAAAAAGTTTAACATCCTAAATGGAAATGCACAAATGCTGAGAGAGATAATTCCAAAAAGTATATGTGATTTTTATGGATTGTAAATTTTTTTACGTTTTTATATATTAGGTTTTACAATCATCGGAAAAGGCGAGGGGAGGCATTTTTAACTGACTGTTGACTCCTAAATCATAAGTCATTTCTAAAAAAAATTATAGCCATTACACATCATTAATCAATAAATTTTTTTGCAATGATCAATGATTGTTAGGTCCGCTTTTTTTAAACAGGCAAAAACTAGGTGGTTTGGCTCTGGTAAATATCCCACCGCACATTAACTTTAGAATTTAATTTTTTCTACTTCTTGAAATCTTTGGATCATTAGGTTATTTGTATCTTCAACATGTTTTATGCAGGCATATCCATATTTAAAACATGTGAGGATCAATTAGCAATCTCTTTCTTATAAAATTCCACCAAGCTATTAGAGGTTGTACTAGTGAAATTTCCCAAACAAGAACAACAAAAATATTGTGTTCATTTTTAGTGCATGAAATAATTTTCTTCACTTAGATTTATTATAGTTTTCAATTTTTTGCATACATATACTCGAAAATTTTCATTTTGTTGTGATCTTTTTGCCTTATCTTTTTGTTTACTAGAAAAATGGGAGAGTAAAAACTAAATTTTGGATTTGAAAAATAATTGAAAATCCAAAATGGAAATGTACAAATGCTGAGAGAGATAATTCCAAAAAGTATCTATGATTTTTAAGGATTTTAAACTCTTTTAGTTTTTTATATATTAGGTTTTGTAAACATCGGAAAAGGGGGGGTGGGAGTCATTTTTAATTGAGTATTGACTCCCAAACCATAAGTCATTTCTAACAAAAATTATATCCATGACGCATCATTAATCGATCAAAACGTTTACGATGATCTATGATTATTTGGTTAGCTTTTTGGAAATGCTCAAAAAGTGTGTTGTTTGGTTTGGTTGAATATCCCACCACACGTTAACTTGAGAATTTAATTTTTTCTACTCCTTGAAATATTTGGATCTTTAGGTCATTTGCATCTTCAACATGTTTCAGGCATGCATATCAATATTTAAAACATGTTAGCTTCAATTAGAAATCTCTTTCTTATCAAATTTGAAGCTATTAGGGTTTGTACTAGTGGAATTTCCCAAATAGAGATAATAAAACTTTGGTATTCATTTTTAGAAAGTGAAAATTTTTTCTTCACTTACATTTATTATAGTTTTTAATTTTTGGCATACATAAACTCTAAAATTTTCATTTTGTTGTGATCTATTTGCCTTATCTTTTTGTTTACGAGAATAAAGGGAGAGTAAAAACTCAAGTTTGGATTTGAAAAAAAAATTGAACATCCCAAATGCAAATGCACAAATGCTGAGAGAGATAATTCCAAAATGTATCTGCGATTTTTTGGGGATTTTAAACTCTTTTAGTGTTTTATATATTAGGTTTTGCAATCATCGGAAAAGGGAGAGGGGGGGGGGGGGACGGGGGCTAGGCATTTTTAACTGAGTGCTAACTTCCAAACCATAAGTCATTTCTAACTAAAATTATAGCCGTTACGCATCATTTATCCATTAAAAAGTTTACGATGATCTATGATTCCTAGGTCAGCTATTTGTAAATGCTAAAAAAGTGGGTTGTTTGGCTCGGTTGAATATCCCACCGCATGTTAACTTGAGAATTAAATTTTTTCTACTCCTTGAAAATTTTGGATCATTAGGTCATTTACATCTTCAACATGTTTCAGGCATGCATATCAATATTTAAAACATGTTAGCTTCAATTAGAAATCTCTTTCTTATCAAATTCTTAGCTATTAGGGTTTGTACTAGTGGAATTTCCCAAACAGGGATAATAAAACTTTGGTGTTCATTTTTAGAATGTGAAAAAATTTTCTTCACTTACATTTATTATAGTTTTTAATTTTTGGCATACATAAACTCTAAAATTTTCATTTTGTTGTGATCTATTTGCCTTTCCTTTTATTTTATGAGGAAAAAGGGAGTGTGAAAACGTAAGTTTGAATTTAAAAAAAATTGAACATCCAATGTAGAGAGAGATAATTTCAAAAAAATATGTGATTTTATGGTTTTGTAAACTTTTTTTAGTTTTTTATATATTAGGTTTTTCAATCATCGAAAAAGGGGGGGCATTTTTAATTAAGTGTTGACTCTTTTAGTTAAGATAAGGTATCAATGATCCATCCTGAATTAATGAAAAAGTGTTCATTGCTGAATGCCCTAAATCCAGTAGTACACATTGTGAGTTCATTAATGCCCCCAAAGAATCTGCAAGGCCTAGCAAAGGTAAGCATGAATGCAAAAAGTTGAGAAAGAGTTAGTTGTTAAACGACAGGACAACTGATATAATACCCATGTAGCACAAGTCATTCAAGCACTTCAGGCTGCCAGTGTAGGAAAAACTGCTAGAAAGATCATTTTCTCTAGAAAATTGGACAAAAAAATAAACTCTGAAGAGAGTGGAAAACACATTCATTTCACTAAGTTTCTCTCTTTTAAGCCTATCAGAGAATGGGATAGCTCACCAAAAGGTCGTGATTTCACTTCTTGGGATGATATTGCTCCCAATCTCAACCTTAGTTCAGGATAAAAGAGCAAGTGAAAACACACTTTTCGTATGCTTAAAACTAATATAAAATTGCACATTCTATAGAAAAAGGATCTCCAAAATGAACTTTCACTCTCTTTCACTAGGTTATGCACTTTCTTAACCTTAATCAATCTTTATTTTCCATATATCACTTCATATTTGCAATAAAAATCAAATCAAACTCGATTATCCAAGTAAATCGGTGGATGATATACAAACAAAAAAGCAGTATCATGTAACATAGAATGGGAGAAAGAAAGAGAAAGTCACCCAGCAACTGTGTTTCAGAGATTCCATCTCGTGAGAAATCGAATGACATCCAAAAGTCATCCTATTATTTTATTTTAATTTCAGATAATTTGTTAGAACCACTGCTATACCAGGCTGGATTGGCTGATTGAATTCGGTTCAACCAGACCCAATCTCTCCATCAGGTAAGAACACTACATGACCCAAAAATGGGCCAAAACTCCGTTGATTAGGTTAGTCAATTCAAATGGTGAAGCAGTGGCTGGCATGATTGATTCAGGCACTTCCAAAGGTGCACGAGGGAATTCTCTTCCCCAGGACAAAGTAACAGTGGAGGGAACGACCACTACACTGATGGTGCAATAAAAAGGGGAGGACCAGGGCAGGGGCCTCTCCCCCACCTACAGAAAGAAGGGAGATGGCTAGGGTTCTGTTTCCCTCCCTAATGCAAATTTTCAATTGTGTTTTTTTCATTGTTTTTAGAATAGTTATACTATTTGATAACATCAAAGCCAATTCAATAGGTGGCCTTACCGGGTAGGTGACCAAATCGGGTTCAACAACTAGGGCTAGAGCATCCTTCACTTCCAAATAAGAGAGAGATGACTACAGGATAATTTCATTTTTAAATTCCAACCTTGTCTTTAGGCTAAACTTGGGTCAATATGTTTCATATCTTGTCTAACCTGGATGTTATGCAGACAACATGCACTTCAATTAATGAAGCACTCATGCACATTAGACTATCTTGCAGGCTGTTGTCACAGCAGATCTGTCTTCTACTTTATTTTATACATGCAGATCAATACAACTGGAGTCCATAATTGATTTGATTTGTGACCAATAAGATTAAGAATACCTCTGAGGATAAGCAGTGCTGTACTGAAGTTGGAAAAGCATTTCTCTGCATTTTTCACCTCCCATTCGCTGGATGAACTGGCCAGCTACGAACTGCAACCGTTATCACTGTCACCATCACTTTCTCGGGCACATCGCCTCCTAACCTTCTTTAGGGTTTCTTTGGAGGGAGTCAATCCAGTTTGTACCTGTCCAAAAAACACAAGGGCCAAAACTGAATAACATAGTCCTCATAGAAATGGTGGTCAAAAGAGCTCCTATACCATGTTATCAATCACTGATAGAGCAGCCTTTGCATCCTTGTCGGCAAGGTGTGCTTCAACAAGTAGTGAATATGACATTGCATTTGGTTTTACACCCAAGCTCATCATATGCTCGAAAATCCTTGAAGCTTCAAAAGTCTGTCAAGGTAATTCAACCATATAAGTAGAAAAGCACAAAGGAAAATCTTATAATTTGCTTCAAGAATTAGCCACATTCACCTTTTTGAGCTTCCCAAATGCCTTCAAAAGGGCATTGTATGAATGAACATTAGGGGTCAGCCCAAAAGAGTTGCTTATAACCTCAAAGTTTGGTAGGCACGGTCAAGATCCCATATGTTTGCGCAACCTAATATTACACAATTAAGAGCTGCAACAGATTTATAAGGCGGATCTGCGCGACTCTAATTCTCCAACTGGTAATAAACCTGAGAAAGGTTTTCAGAAAAAGGCTAAAAATTAGTGGGAAGAAAGAAATCGTTCAGCAAGCCTCAAGAAAATATATGCAAGCACAATCATCCTTATATAGAAAATAACATAGTACTACGTAAAGGCCCTATATCATGAACCTAGAGGAAACTGATAAAGAGAGTTCTTCTTGCTCTGATATTGGTACAAGATTTTTCTATTCATTTTTTTTTTTTTTTTTTTTTGCTGTGATTATATTTTTCATTTTTGTTCTTGTTGTGATTATATGGGTGAGGGACTGGAGATCAAGGGACATTGAAGGAATAAATATGCATCTCAGTATTTCAGCTTTGAAGAGACCAATTAACTGATATGTTTTCATGTCAAAGCTTATTGAGAGAGAAACACACTCTCTCTATAAATCTGTGCATACTGTTCAATGATTCTGATATTAACCAAACTTGTACACAGATTTTCTCCACGAGTAAATTAATACAGAGTGACGGTCCACTGACAAGGATCAAAGTTGTTTCAAAAGAAAATTGAAGTGTTACAAAAAAAAATAACAATAATAATAACAAAGCGAGTTACTCACTGCTAGGCTACAAATGTCAACTGTGATAAAATTTAAAAAATTCAAGCTTGTAAAATCCATCTAAAACTATACATTGTTAGACACTTGTTTCCACTTTAAGAGGGTTTCAAACTCTTTATCTAACACTCTATAATACTACATCAGCCCCCAATCTCCATTTACCCAACAATATTCAGTGCCATTGCTAGGTTGGCTTTCTTCAATTTTTCATTCTGTAAAGTTGCTAGGTACCCAGCATTTAACATGGTAGTTGGAGGTGAAAGAGCCTTTGATTTGATGCCCTCATGAGAAAATCACTAGTGGTCTTGAGTTCAAGTGTCGCTAAAGTTTGCCATACAGTACGTGTTTTTATGTAATCAACATTCAACCAAAAAGATGTGCTTTGTTGCTCTTAAATTCTCTGCACAGCCCCTTGTTCCAACATGGGCCACCCAAATAGGTTTGGATCTGTACAAGCTTTCACAGCGAGTGACTCAATACATCTCTTCACGATATTCAATTCTTCAGCATAAGGTAGCAGGTCCTCACATCTTTGAAGTGCCTTCATAGAATCTTTCCAACTACGTAGAACAATTTGGTTAAGGAAATCCTCTGATTGTGAGATAAGATTGACCTTTCCATACTCTTCTTGCAATTGAAGATGCTCAGCAGCACAACGTAGGCAGACAAAATTGGAAGCAGTGAGTTCTAGCTTAACACCATAACAGAATTTTGCCACTAGTTCAAATGCTTCAGCTCCACCAGGGATGTCAGAAAGATTTATAACACAACCCTCTTCTCCGTCACCAGAGCCTTCATCAATTAATCTTTGTATGAGCCCTCTCCTGGAAAGCAAGAGAAGCTGCACGACAGCATAAAAAATAAGATAAGGTTACCGAAAGGTAGAAACAACCATGGTTCTCCAACTAATCATCCCCTATTGGTCTGAGAGTCCCTCCGAATCACACTGAATCCAGAACCAGACCTGGTGAACTAACCCAGACTCCATTGGGTCCATTTTTGGATCATTAGGTCATTTGTATCTTAACCATATTTTAGGCATGCATATCCATATTTAAACCATGTTAGGATCAATTAGAAATTTCTTTCTTATAAAATTCCACCAAGCTATTAGGGTTTGTACTGGTGGAATTTCCCAAACATAGATAACAAAACTTTGGTGTTCATTTTTTGTGAGCGAAATAATTTTTTTCACTTACATTTATTATAGTTTTCAATTTTTTGCATACATAAAGTCTAAAATTTTTCATTTTGTTGTGATATTGTAACTTGTATTCATCATTTTGTTCATTGTGTGAATGACTTCAATTTGATTTATGCCATTATGCGTGTTTTAGACAGGTCTGAGTATACAATTGCACTTCCAGGCGAAAAATTCAGTTAAAAGTTAAGAAAATGAAAAATAAAAATAATCAGGTCCATTTAGATTGTTTGGCTAGTGAGTATGAGTGATCTTTCGGAAGCGAGAGTTCTGTTTTAGCTTTGATCGGAGCTCGTGGATTGGTTTGTTTTACGTATGCCACCCAATTCCTGTATCTTGGTCTGTATTTAATTCAAAAGCCATTTTATTCAGAAGTCATTTTCTTTATATGTATCACTATGTTTATCTCTATCTCTATCACATAGGTCTGTACTGGAAAATGGAAAGTTTCTTATCTGCCTTAAGCTTCACGCAGACAAGTCTGAGGACTAGCCTTGAGTGTCAAGTTCACGTAACCAAATGATATAGAAACAGATTCTGGGAAGATCTCTGGCTGGATAATCAGCCAATTGCTGTTGAATTCACTATGATCTACAGATTGGCTAGGCTATGGACCTTTCTAGTATAGTGAATCAGGTGTACAACTCTTCTGACGGTGGTATCGGAAATCTCAATTTGAGAATGCCTTTATTTGATCACGAAATTTTAGGAGCATATCTCCTTATTAGTAAGCTGGACAAGTTCTATAACGGAGTTTCAGGTGATGATTGGCTCATTTGGACAGCATCAAATTCTGGGTCCTTCACCATCGTGCCATGTTATAATCTGATTGCTAAGGAGTCTACAGGAGTGAACTCCTCCCCCTCTATTGCCAGGAGTCAAATCACCACCTCAAAGAGTCAAGATATTCTTGTGGTGCTTGACAAAAAGTAAACTTGTCATCCGTGACCAATTGTGAAGAAGGGGCAGGCAATCTGCCAAAACAAATTGCAAGTTCTGCAACAGTGAGGAGGAATCAATCCACCACTCCTTCGGTCCATTACTAGTGAAACTAGGACCTCTTTTCGAAGACAATTTGGGATACATTACTGTTTGCCTGCCATTCTGCTGGACCTAAACAGCAGTCTACAGCTCCCTAAATTGGGATAGACCGACAGTTTATGATTGCTGCTATCCCATGGTGTCTTTGGCTTGAGCGATATGATTGCACTGCAAAAACAAGCACAATGGGGGATATAATTGAAAGTACCATTCATATGATTCTGCAATGATCAAAACTTGTGTAATATTTTAAAGAAATAACTGTTGCTCTTATACAAGAAAATGGGAGAACAACTGCGTGTTGCAGTAAGCATAATCCTGAGACTTTGACAGCTTGGTGCCCTCCCCCTGTTGGCCCCTTGCTGCTCAACGGGAGCTCTTCTGAGAACCCTGACCACATGAGGGTCACACTGTTCTATTTCATTTTTATCTCTTAGGTGATATTGATTCTACCAATACTGTGGTCCGTGCTCCACTTCATGGCCTCATCATGTTACAAGATGTATTTTTTCTGACCCGGTTATTGTGGAGGTGCAAATTGATCAACAGTTCATTCAAATTGAAGACATTTCAACCTCTACAGAGATTGAGTGGTCTCACATGCTTCGTTCAGCTATATCTTTGGTGGATCAGGACACTAGAATGGAAATTCACAACCTAGTATAGTTATTAATATTCCTGAGATTTATAACATGGTTTCGTTTGTTTGGTGGCTTCTGGTTTGTGGCAGCCATTGTTGATTCATTTTTCTTTCATGAAATTTCGCCTTCTCAAAACAACAAAGTTGACATAACGTAATCATTTTTAGTGCGTGAAATAATTTTTTTCACTTACATTTATAATAGTTTTTAATTTTTTGCATACATAAACTCTAAAATTTTCATTTTGTTGTGATCTATTTGCCTTAACTTTTTGTTTACGAGAAAAATGGGAGAATGAAAACTCAAGTTTGGATTTGAAAAGAAATTGAACATTCAAAATGGAAATGCACAAATGTTGAGAGAGATAATTCCAAAAAGTATCTGTGACTTTTAAGGATTGTGAACTCTTTTAGTTTTTTATATATTGGGTTTTGCAATCATCGGAAGAAGGGGGGCGAGACCTTTTTAACTGAGTGTTGATTCCCAAACCATATGTCATTTCTAACAAGAATTATAGCCGTTACACATCATTAATCAATTAAAACATTTTATATGATCTATGATTGTTAGGTCCGCTTTTTGTAAAATAGGCAAAAAGTGGGTTGTTTGGCTCTGGTAAATATCCCATCGCACGTTAACTTGAGAGTTTAATTTTTTCTACTCAAAATTTCTTGATAATTAGGTCATTTGCATCTTCAACATGTTTCAGGCATGCATATCCACCACATTTAAAACATGTGAGGATCAATTAGAAATCTCTTTCTTATAAAATTCTACCAAGCTATTAGCGGTTGTACTAGTGGAATTTCCCAAACAAGGATAACAAAACTTTCGTGTTCATTTTTAGTGCATAAAATAATTTTCTTCACTTACATTTAATATAGTTTTCAATTTTTAGCATAGATAAACTCTAAAATTTTCATTTTGTTGTGATCTTTTTGCCTTATCTTTTTGTTTATGAGAAAAATGGGAGAGTGAAAACTCAAGTTTGGACTTGAAAAAAAATTAAACATCCAAAAAGGAAATGCACAAATGCTGAGAGAGATAATTCCAAAAAGTATCTATGATTTTTAAGGATTTTAAACTCTTTTAGTTTTTTATACATTGGGTTTTGCAATCATCGGAAGAGGGGGGCGAGGCATTTTTAACTGAGTGTTGACTCGCAAACCATAAGTCATTTCTAACAAAAATTACAACTGTTACACATCATTAGTCAATCAAAATATTTACGATGATCTATGATTGTTAGGTTCGCTTTTTTGAAAATTGGCAAAAATTGGGTTGTTTGGCTCAGGTAAATATCCCACCGCACGTTAACTTGAGAATTTAATTTTTTCTACTCCTTGAAATTTTTGGATCATTATGTCATTTACATCTTCAACATGTTTCAGGCATGTATATCCACCACATTTAAAACATGTTAGGATCAATTAGAAATCTCTTTCTTATAAAATTCCACCAAGCTATTAAGGGTTGTACAAGTGGAATTTCCCAAACATGGATAACAAAACTTTTGTGTTCATTTTTAGTGTGTGAAATAATTTTCTTCACATATATTTTTTATAGTTTTCAATTTTTTGCATACATAAACTCTAAAATTTTCATTTTGTTGTGATCTATTTGCCTTATTTTTTTGTTTATGAGAAAAATGGGAAAGTGAAAACTCAAGTTTCGATTTGAAAAAAATTGAACATAAAAAATGGAAATGCACAAATGCTGAGAGATATAATTCCAAAAAATATCTGTGGTTTTTAAGGATTTTGAACTTTTTTAGTTTTTTATATACTGGGTTTTTCTATCATCGGAAGAGGGCGGGTGAGGTATTTTTAACTGAGTGTTGACTCCCAAACCATAAGTCATTTCTATTAAAAATTATAGACTTTACACATCATTAATCGATCGAAACATTTACGATGATCTATATTGTTAGGTCCGCTTTTTGTAAAATAGGCCAAAAGTGGGTTGTTTGGCTCTAGTAAATATCCCACCGCAGTTAACTTGGGAATTTAAAATTTTCTACTCTTTCAAATTTTTTGATCATTAGGTCATTTGCATCTTCAACTTGTTTCAGGCATGCATATCCTCCACATTTAAAACATGTTAGGATCAATTAGAAATCTCTTTCTTATAAAATTCCACCAAGCTATTAGGGGTTGTACTAATGAAATTTCCCAAACTTGGATAACAAAACTTTGGTGTTCAATTTTAGTGCGTGAAATCATTTTCTTCACTTAGATATATTATAGTTTTCAATTTTTTGCATAAATAAACTCTAAAATTTTCATTTAGTTGTGATCTTTTTGCCTTATCTTTTTTTTTTAACGAGAAAAATGGGAGAGTGAAAATTCAAGTTTGGATTTGAAAAAAAATTGAACATCCAAAAAGGAAATGCACAAATTCTGAGAGAGATATTTCCAAAAAGTATCCATGATTTTTAAGGATTGTAAGCTCTTTTATTTTTTTATATATTAGTGTGTGAAATAATTTTCTTCACATATATTTTTTATAGTTTTCAATTTTTTGCATACATAAACTCTAAAATTTTCATTTTTTTGTGATCTATTTGCCTTATTTTTTTGTTTATGAGAAAAATGGGAGAGTGAAAACTCAAGTTTCGATTTGAAAAAAATTGAACATAAAAAATGGAAATGCACAAATGCTGAGAGATATAATTCCAAAAAATATCTGTGGTTTTTAAGGATTTTGAACTTTTTTAGTTTTTTATATACTGGGTTTTTCTATCATCGGAAGAGGGCGGGTGAGGTATTTTTAACTGAGTGTTGACTCCCAAACCATAAGTCATTTCTATTAAAAATTATAGACTTTACACATCATTAATCTATCAAAACATTTACGATGATCTATGATCGTTAGGTCCGCTTTTTATAAAGCAGGCAAAAAGTGGGTTGTTTAGCTCTGGTAAATATCCCTCTGCACGTTAACTTGAGAATTTTATTTTTTCTACTCCTTGAAATTTTTTTATCATTAGGTCATTTGCATCTTCAACACGTTTCAGGCATGCATATCCATCACATTTAAAACATGTTAGGATAAATTAGAAATCTCTTTCTTATAAAATTCCACCAAGCTATTAGGGGTTGTTCTAGTGAAATTACCCAAACATGGATAACAAAAATTTTGTGTTCATTTTTAGTGCGTGAAATAATTTTCTTCACTTAGATTTATTATAGTTTTCAATTTTTTGTATACATAAACTCTAAAATTTTCATTTTGTTGTGATGTATTAGCCTTATCTTTTTTTTACAAGAAAAATGGGATAATGAAAACTCAAATTTGGATTTGAAAAAAAATTGAACATCCAAAATGGAAATGCACAAATGCTGAGAGAGATAATTCCAAAAATCATCTGTGATTTTTAAGGATTGTAAACTCTTTTAGTTTTTTATATATTAGGTTTGGCAATCATAGGAAGAGGGGGGGCGAATCATTTTTAACTGAGTGTTGATTCCAAAACCATAAGTCATTTCAAACAAAAATTATAACCATTACACATCATTAATCGGTCAAAACATTTATGATGATCTATGATTGTTAGGTCCTTTTTTGTAAAATATGCAAAAAGTGGGTTGTTTGGCTCTGGTAAATATCCCACCGCAAGTTAACTTGAGAATTTTATTTTTTCTACTCGAATTTTTTTCTTCATTAGGTCATTTGCATCATCAACACCTTTCAGGCATGCATATCCACCACATTTAAAACATGTTAGGATCAATTAGAAATCTCTTTCTTATAAAATTCCACCAAGCTATTAGAGGTTGTACTAGTGGAATTTCCCAAACATGGATAACAAAACTTTGGTGTTCATTTTTAGTGCGTAAAATAATTTTCTTCATTTCCATTTATTATGGTTTTCAATTTTTTGCATAAATAAACTCTAAAATTTTCATTTTGTTGTGATCTATTTGCCATATCTTTTTGTTTACAAGAAAAATGGGAGAGTGAAAAATTAAGTTTGGATTTGAAAAAAAATTGAACATCCAAAATAGAAATGCACAAATGCTAAGAGAGATAATTCCAAAAGTAAATGTGATTTTTAAGGATTTTAAACTCTTTTAGTTTTTTATATATTGGGTTTTGCAATCATCGGAAGAGGGGGGCGAGGCATTTTTAACTGAGTGTTGACTCCCAAACCATAAGTCATTTCTAACAAAAAATTATTGCCGTTACACATCATTAATCGATCAAAATATTTACGATTGATCTATGATTGTTAGGTCCGCTTTTTGTAAAATAGGCAAAAAGTGGGTTGTTTGGCTCTGGTAAATATCCCACTGCACATTAACTTGAGAATTTAATTTTTTCTACTCCTTGAAATTTTTATATCATTAGGTCATTTGCATCTGCAACATGTTTCAGGTATGCATATGCACCACATTTAAAACATGTTAGGATCAATTAGAAATTTCTTTTTTATAAAATTCAACCAAGCTATTACGGGTTATACTAGGAGAATTTCCCCAACATGGATAACTAAATTTTGGTGTTCATTTTTAGAGAGTGAAATAGGTTTCTTCACTTACATTTGTTATAGTTTTCAATTTTTGGCATACATAAACTCTAAAATTTTTATTTTGTTGTGATCTATTTGCCTTATCTTTTTGTTTACGAGAAAAATAGGAGAGTGAAAACTCAAGTTTGGATTTGAAAAGAAATTGAACATCCAAAATGGAAATGCACAAATGCTGAGAGAGATAATTCCAAAAATTATCTATGACTTTTAAGGGTTGTAAACTCTTTTAGTTTTTGATATATTGGGTTTTGCAATCATTGGAAGCAGGGGAGGCATTTTTAACATACTGTTGACTCTCAAAACCATAAGTCCTTTATAACAAAAAAATATAGCCGTTACACATCATTAATCAAGCCAAACATTTACGATGATCTATGATTGTTAGGTCCACTTTTTGTAAAATAGGCCAAAAGTGGGTTGTTTGGGTCCGGTAAATATCCCACCGCACGTTAACATGAGAATTTAATTTTTTCTATTCCAATTTTTGGGATCATTAGGTCATTTGCACCTTTAACATGTTTCAGGCATGCATATCCACCACATTTAAAACATGTTAGGATCAATTAAAAATCTCTTTCTTATAAAATTCCACAAACCTATTAGGGGTTGTACTAGTGGAATTTCCCAAACATGGATAACAAAACTTTGGTATTCATTTTTAGTGCATGAAATAATTTTCTTCACTTACATTTATAATAGTTTTCAATTTTTGCATACATAAACTCTAAAATTTTCATTTTGTTGTGATCTATTTGCCTTATCTTTTTGTTTACGAGAAAAATGGGAGAGTGAAAACTCAAGTTTGGATTTGAAAAGAAATTGAACATCAAATGCACAAATACTGAGAGAGATAATTCCAAAAAGTATCTGTGACTTTTAAGGATTGTGAACTCTTTTAGCTTTTTATATATTGGGTTTTGCAATCATCGGAAGAAGGGAGGCGAGGTCTTTTTAACTTAGTGTTGACTCCCAAACCATATGTCATTTCTAACAAAAATTGTAGCCGTTACACATCATTAATCGATTAAAACATTTTATATGATCTATGATTGTTAGGTCCGCTTTTTGTAAAATAGGCAAAAAGTGGGTTGTTTGGCTCCGGTAAATATCCCATCGCACGTTAACTTGAGAGTTTAATTTTTTCTACTCAAAATTTTTCGATCATTAGGTTATTTGCATCTTCAACATGTTTCAGGCATGCATATCCACCACATTTAAAACATGTTAGGATCAATTAGAAATCTCTTTCTTATAAAATTCTACCAAGCTATTAGCGGTTGTACTAGTGGAATTTCCCAAACAAGGATAACAAAACTTTCGTGTTCATTTTTAGTGCATGAAATAATTTTCTTCAGTTACATTTAATATAGTTTTCAATTTTTACCATAGATAAACTCTAAAATTTTCATTTTGTTGTGATCTTTTTGCCTTATCTTTTTGTTTGAGAGAAAAATGGAGAGTGAAAACTCAAGTTTGGATTTGAAAAAAAATTAAACATCCAAAAAGGAAATGTAGAAATGCTGAGAGAGATAATTCTAAAAAGTATCTATGATTTTTAAGGATTGTAAACTCTTTTGGTTTTTTATACATTGGGTTTTGCAATCATCGGAAGAGGGGGGGCGAGGCATTTTTAACTGAGTATTGACTCGCAAACCATAAGTCATTTCTAAAAAAAATTATAACCGTTACACATCATTAGTCGATCAAAATATTTACGATGATCTATGATTGTTAAGTTCGCTTTTTGAAAATTGGCAAAAGTTGGGTTGTTTGGCTCAGGTAAATATCCCACCGCACGTTAACTTGAGAATTTAATTTTTTCTACTCGAAATTTTTGGATCATTACGTCATTTACATCTTCAACATGTTTAAGGCATGCATATCCACCACATTTAAAACAAGTTAGGATCAATTAGAAATCTCTTTCTTATAAAATTCCACCAAGCTATTAAGGATTGTACAAGTGGAATTTCCCAAACATGGATAACAAAACTTTTGTGTTCATTTTTAGTGTGTGAAATAATTTTCTTCACTTACATTTTTTATAGTATTCAATTTTTTGCATACATAAACTCTAAAATTTTTATTTTGTTGTGATCTATTTGCCTTATTATTTTGTCTATGAGAAAAATGGGAGAGTGAAAACTCAAGTTTGGATTTGAAAAAAAATTGAACATCCAAAATGGAAATGCACAAATGCTGAGAGATATAATTCCAAAAAGTAACTGTGATTTTTAAGGATTTTGAACTTTTTTAGTTTTTTATATACTGGGTTTTGCTATCATCGGAAGAGGGCGGGTGAGGTATTTTTAACTGAGTGTTGACTCCCAAACCATAAGTCATTTCTATTAAAAATTATATACTTTACACATCATTAATCGATCGAAACATTTGTGATGATCTATGATATTTAGGTTCGCTTTTGTAAAATAGGCCAAAAGTGGGTTGTTTGGCTCTGGTAAATATCCCACCGCACGTTAACATGAGAATTTAATTTTTTTTATTCCAAATTTTTTGATCATTAAGTCATTTGCACCTTCAACATGTTTGAGGCATGCATATCCACCACATTTAAAATATGCTAGGATCAATTAAAAATCTCTTTCTTATAAAATTCTACAAAGCTATTAGCGGTTGTACTAGTGGAATTTCCCAAACATGGATAACAAAACGTTGGTATTCATTTTTAGTGCGTGAAATAATTTTCTTCACTTACATTTATAATAGTTTTCAATTCTTTTTATACATAAACTCTAAAATTTTCATTTTGTTGTGATTTATTTGATTTATCTTTTGTTTACGAGAAAAATGGGAGAGTGAAAACTCAAGTTTGGATTTGAAAAGAAATTGAACATCTAAAATGGAAATGCACAAATGCTGAGAGAGATAATTCTAAAAAGTATCTATGATTTTTAAGGATTGTGAACTCTTTTAGCTTTTTATATATTGGGTTTTCCAATCATCGGAAGAAGGGGGCGAGGCCTTTTTAACTGAGTGTTGACTCCCAAACCATATGTCATTTCTAACAAAAATTATAGCCGTTACACATCATTAATCGATTAAAACATTTTATATGATCTATGATTGTTTGGTCCGCTTTTTGTAAAATAGGCAACAAGTGGGTTGTTTGGCTCTATTAAATATCCCATCGCACGTTAACTTGAGAGTTTAATTTTTTCTACTCAAAATTTTTCGATCATTAGGTTATTTGCATCTTCAACATGTTTCTGGCATGCATATCCACCACATTTAAAACATGTTAGGATCAATTAGAAATCTCTTATTTATAAAATTCTACCAAGCTATCAGCGGTTGTACTAGTGGAATTTCCCAAACAAGGATAGCAAAACTTTCGTGTTCGTTTTTAGTGCATGAAATAATTTTCTTCACTTACATTTAATATAGTTTTCAATTTTTAGCATAGATAAACTCTAAAATTTTCATTTTGTTGTGATCTTTTTGCCTTATCTTTTTGTTTGAGAGAAAAATGAAGAGTGAAAACTCAAGTTTGGATTTGAAAAAAAATTAAACATCCAAAAAGGAAATGCACAAATGCTGAGAGAGATAATTCCAAAAAGTATCTATGATTTTTAAGGATTGTAAACTCTTTTGGTTTTTTATACATTGGGTTTTGCAATCATCGGAAGAGGGGTGGCAAGGCATTTTTAACTGAGTTTTGACTCGCAAACCATAAGTCATTTCTAAAAAAAATTATAACCGTTATACATCATTAGTCGATCAAAATATTTACGATGATCTATGATTGTTAAGTCCGCTTTTTGAAAATTGGCAAAAGTTGGGTTGTTTGGCTCAGGTAAATATCCCACCCCACGTTAACTTGAGAATTTAATTTTTTCTACTCCTTGAAATTTTTGGATCATTATGTCATTTAAATCTTTAACATGTTTAAGGCATGCATATCCACCACATTTAAAACATGTTAGGATCAATTAGAAATCTCTTTCTCATAAAATTCCACCAAGCTATTAATAGTTGTACAAGTGGAATTTCCCAAACATGGATAACAAAACTTTTGTGTTCATTTTTAGTCTGTAAAATAATTTTCTTCACTTACATTTTTTATAGTAATCAATTTTTTGCATACATAAACTCTAAAATTTTTATTTTGTTGTGATCTATTTGCTTTATTTTTTTGTCTATGAGAAAAATGGGAGAGTGAAAACTTAAGTTTGGATTTGAAAAAAAATTGAACATCCAAAATGGAAATGCACAAATGCTGAGAGATATAATTCCAGAAAGTAACTGTGATTTTTAAGGATTTTGAACTTTTTTAGTTTTTTATATACTGGGTTTTGCTATCATCGGAAGAGGGCGGGTGAGGTATTTTTAACTGAGTGTTGACTCCCAAACCATAAGTCATTTCTATTAAAAATTATATACTTTACACATCATTAATCGATCGAAACATTTGCGATGATCTATGATATTTAGGTTTGCTTTTGTAAAATAGGCCAAAAGTGGGTTGTTTGGCTCTGGTAAATATCCCACCGCACGTTAACATGAGAATTTAATTTTTTCTATTCCATTTTTTTTTATCATTAGGTCATTTGCACCTTCAACATGTTTGAGGCATGCATATCCACCACATTTAAAACATGTTAGGATCAATTAGAAATCTCTTTCTTATAAAATTCCACAAAGCTATTAGGGGTTGTACTAGTGGAATTTCCCAAACATGGATAACAAAACTTTGGTGTTCATTTTTAGTGCGTGAAATAATTTTTTTCACTTACATTTATAATAGTTTTCAATTTTTTGCATACATAAACTCTAAAATTTTCATTTTGTTGTGATCTATTTGCCTTATCTTTTGTTTACGAGAAAAATAGGAGAGTGAAAACTCAAGTTTGGATTTGAAAAGAAATTGAACATCCAAAATGGAAATGCACAAATGCTGAGAGAGAAAATTCCAAAAAGTATCTATGACTTTTAAGGATTGTGAACTCTTTTAGCTTTTTATATATTGGGTTTTGCAATCATCGGAAGATGGGGGGCGAGGCCTTTTTATCTGAGTGTTGACTCCCAAACCATATGTCATTTCTAACAAAAATTATAGCTGTTACTCATCATTAATCGATTAAAATATTTTATATGATCTATGATTGTTAGGTCCGCTTTTTGTAAAATAGGCAAAAAGTGGGTTGTTTGGCTCTGGTAAATATCCCATCGCACGTTAACTTGAGAGTTTAATTTTTTCTACTCAAAATTTTTTGATCATTAGGTCATTTGCATCTTCAACATGTTTCAGGCATGCATATCCACCACATTTAAAACATGTTAGGATCAATTAGAAATCTCTTACTTATAAAATTCTACCAAGCTATTAGCGGTTGTACTAGTGGAATTTTCCAAACAAGGATAGCAAAACTTTCGTGTTCATTTTTAGTGCATGAAATAATTTTCTTCACTTACATTTAATATACTTTTCAATTTTTAGCATAGATAAACTCTAAAATTTTCATTTTGTTGTGATCTTTTTGCCTTATCTTTTTGTTTGAGAGAAAAATGGGAGAGTGAAAACTCAAGTTTGGATATGAAAAAAAATTAAACATCCAAAAAGGAAATGCACAAATGCTGAGAGAGATAATTCCAAAAAGTATCTATGATTTTTAAGGATTGTAAACTCTTTTGGTTTTTTATACATTGGGTTTTGCAATCATCGGAAGAGGGGGGGCGAGGCATTTTTAACTGAGTATTGACTCGCAAACCATAAGTCATTTCTAAAAAAAATTATAACCGTTACACATCATTAGTCGATCAAAATATTTACGATGATCTATGATTGTTAAGTTCACTTTTTGAAAATTGGCAAAAGTTGGGTTGTTTGGCTCAGGTAAATATCCCACCGCACGTTAACTTGAGAATTTAATTTTTTCTACTCCTTGAAATTTTTGGATCATTATGTCATTTACATCTTCAACATGTTTAAGGCATGCATATCCACCACATTTAAGAAATGTTAGGATCAATTAGAAATCTCTTTCTTATAAAATTCCACCAAGCTATTAAGGGTTGTACAAGTGGAATTTCCCAAACATGGATAACAAAACTTTTGTGTTCATTTTTAGTGTGTGAAATAATTTTCTTCACTTACATTTTTTATAGTATTCAATTTTTTGCATACATAAACTCTAAAATTTTTATTTTGTTGTGATCTATTGGCCTTATTTTTTTGTCTATGAGAAAATGGGAGAGTGAAAACACAAGTTTGGATTTGAAAAAAATTGAACATCCAAAATGGAAATGCACAAATGCTGAGAGATATAATACCAAAAAGTAACTGTGATTTTTAAGGATTTTGAACTTTTTTAGTTTTTTATATACTGGGTTTTGCTATCATCGGAAGAGGGCGGGTGAGGTATTTTTAACTGAGTGTTGACTCCCAAACCATAAGTCATTTCTATTAAAAATTATATACTTTACACATCATTAATCGATCAAAACATTTGCGATGATCTATGATATTTAGGTCCGCTTTTGTAAAATAGGCCAAAAGTGGGGTGTTTGGCTCTGGTAAATATCCCACCGCACGTTAACATGAGAATTTAATTTTTTCTATTCCAAATTTTTTGATCATTAGGTCATTTGCACCTTCAACATGTTTGAGGCATGCATATCCACCACATTTAAAACATGTTAGGATCAATTAGAAATCTCTTTCTTATAAAATTCCACAAGGCTATTAGGGGTTGTACTAGTGGAATTTCCCAAATATGGATAACAAAACTTTGGTATTCATTTTTAGTGCGTGAAATAATTTTCTTCACTTACTTTTATAATAGTTTTCAATTTTTTGCATACATAAACTCTAAAATTTTCATTTTGTTGTGATCTATTTGCCTTATCTTTTTGTTTACGAGAAAAATAGGAGAGTGAAAACTCAAGTTTGGATTTGAAAAGAAATTGAACATCCAAAATGGAAATGCACAAATGCTGAGAGAGATAATTCCAAAAAGTATCAATGACTTTTAAGGATTGTGAACTCTTTTTGCTATTTATATATTGGGTTTTGCAATCATCGGAAGAAGGGGGGCGAGGCCTTTTTTACTGAGTGTTGACTCCCAAACCATACGTCATTTCTAACATAAATTATAGCCGTTACACAACATTAATCTATTAAAACATTTTATATGATCTATGATTGTTAAGTCCGCTTTTTGTAAAATAGGCAAAAAGTGGGTTTTTTGGCTTTGGTAAATATCCCATCGCATGTTAACTTGAGAGTTTAATTTTTTCTACTCAAAATTTTTCGATCATTAGGTCATTTACATCTTCAACATGTTTCAGGCATGCATATCCACCACTTTTAAAACATGTTAGGATCAATTAGAAATCTCTTACTTATAAAATTCTACCATGCTATTAGCGGTTGTACTAGTGGAATTTCCCAAACAAGGATAGCAAAACTTTCGTGTTCATTTTTAGTGCATGAAATAATTTTCTTCACTTACATTTAATATAGTTTTCAACTTTCAGCATAGATAAACTCTAAAATTTTCATTTTGTTGTGATCTTTTTGCCTAATCTTTTTGTTTGAGAGAAAAATGGGAGAGTGAAAACTCAAGTTTGGATTTGAAAAAAAATTAAACTTCCAAAAAGAAAATGCACAAATGCTGAGAGAGATAATTCCAAAAAGTATCTATGATTTTTAAGGATTGTAAACTCTTTTGTTTTTTTATACACTGGGTTTTGCAATCATCGGAAGAGGGGGGGGCGAGGCATTTTTAACTGAGTATTGACTCACAAACCATAAGTCATTTCTAAAAAAAATTATAACCATTACACATCATTAGTCGATCAAAATATTTACGATGATATATGATTGTTACGTCCGCTTTTTGAAAATTGGCAAAAGTTGGGGGTATTTGGCTCAGGTAAATATCCCACCGCACGTTAACTTGAGAATTTAATTTTTTCTACTCCTTGAAAATTTTGGATCATTATGTCATTTACATCTTCAACATGTTTAAGGCAAGCATATCCACCACATTTAAAACATGTTAGGATCAATTAGAAATCTCTTTCTTATAAAATTCCACCAAGTTATTAATAGTTGTACAAGTGGAATTTCCCAAACATGGATAACAAAACTTTTGTGTTCATTTTTGGTGAGTGAAATAATTTTCTTCACTTACATTTTTTATAGTATTCAATTTTTTGCATACATAAACTCTAAAATTTTCATTTTGTTGTGATCTATTTGCCTTATTTTTTTGTCTATGAGAAAAATGGGAGAGTGAAAACTCAAGTTTGGATTTGAAAAAAAATTGAACATCCAAAATGGAAATGCACAAATGCTGAGAGATATAATTCCAAAAAGTAACTGTGATTTTTAAGGATTTTGAACTTTTTTAGTTTTTTATATACTGGATTTTGCTATCATCGGAAGAGGGCGGGTGAGGTATTTTTATTTGAATGTTGACTCCCAAATCATAAGTCATTTCTATTAAAAATTATATACTTTACACATCATTAATCGATTGAAACATTTGTGATGATCTGTGATATTTAGGTCCGCTTTTGTAAAATAGGCCAAAAGTGGGTTGTTTGGCTCTGGTAAATATCCCACCGCATGTTAACATGAGAATTTAATTTTTTCTATTCCAAATTTTTTTATCATTAGGTCATTTGCACCTTCAACATGTTTGAGGCATGCATATCCACCACATTTAAAACATGTTAGGATCAATTAGAAATCTCTTTCTTATAAAATTCCACAAAGCTATTAGGGGTTGTACTAGTGGAATTTCCCAAACATGGATAACAAAACATTGGTATTTATTTTTAGTGCGTGAAATAATTTTGTTCACTTACATTTATAATAGTTTTCAATTTTTTGCATACATAAACTCTAAAATTTTCATTTTGTTGTGATCTATTTGCCTTATCTTTTTGTTTAAGAGAAAAATAGGAGAGTGAAAACTCAAGTTTGGATTTGAAAAGAAATTGAACACGCAAAATGGAAATGCACAAATGCTAAGAGAGATAATTCCAAAAAGTATCTATGACTTTTAAGGATTGTGAACTCTTTTTGCTATTTATATATTGGGTTTTGCAATCATCGGAAGAAGGGGGGGCGAGGCCTTTTTAACTGAGTGTTGACTCCCAAACCATATGTCATTTCTAACAAAAATTATAGTCGTTACACATCATTAATCGATTAAAACATTTTGTATGATCTATGATTGTTAGGTCCGCTTTTTGTAAAATAGGCAAAAAGTGGGTTGTTTGGCTCTGGTAAATATCCCATCGCATGTTAACTTGAGAGTTTAATTTTTTCTACTCAAAATTTTTTGATCATTAGGTTATTTGCATCTTCAACATGTTTCAGGCATGCATATCCACCACATTTAAAACATGTTAGGATCAATTAGAAATCTCTTACTTATAAAATTCTTCCAAGCTATTAGCGGTTGTACTAGTGGAATTTCCCAAACAAGGATAGCAAAACTTTCGTGTTCATTTTTAGTGCATGAAATAATTTTCTTCACTTACATTTAATATAGTTTTCAATTTTTACCATAGATAAACTTTAAAATTTTCATTTTGTTGTGATCTTTTTGCCTTATCTTTTTGTTTGAGAGAAAAATGGGAGAGTGAACACTCGAGTTTGGATTTGAAAAAAAATTAAACATCCAAAAAGGAAATGCGCAAATGCTGAGAGAGATAATTCCAAAAAGTATCTATGATTTTTAAGGATTGTAAACTCTTTTGGTTTTGTATACATTGCGTTTTGCAATCATCGGAAGAGAGGGGGCGAGGCATTTTTAACTGAGTATTGACTTGCAAACCATAAGTCATTTCTAAAAAAAATTATAACCGTTACACATTATTAGTCGATCAAAATATTTACGATGATCTATGATTGTTAAGTCCGCTTTTTGAAAATTGGCAAAAGTTGGGTTGTTTGGCTCAGGTAAATATCCCACCGCACGTTAACTTGAGAATTTAATTTTTTCTACTCCTTGAAATTTTTGGATCATTATGTCATTTACATCTTCAACATGTTTAAGGCATGCATTTCCACCACATTTAAAACATGTTAGGATCAATTAGAAATATCTTTCTTATAAAATTCCACCACGCTATTAAGGGTTGTACTAGTGGAATTTACCAAACATGGATAACCAAACTTTTGTGTTCATTTTTAGTGTGTGAAATAATTTTCTTCACTTACATTTTTTATAGTATTCAATTTTTTGCATACATAAACTCTAAAATTTTCATTTTGTTGTGATCTATTTGCCTTATTTTTTTGTCTATGAGAAAAATGGGAGAGTGAAAACACAAGTTTGGATTTGAAAAAAAATCTAACATCCAAAATGGAAATGCACAAATGCTGAGAGATATAATTCCAAAAAGTAACTGTGATTTTTAAGGATTTTGAACATTTTTAGTTTTTTATATACTGGGTTTTGCTATCATCGGAAGAGGGCGGGTGAGGTATTTTTAACTGAGTGTTGACTCCCAAACCATAAGTCATTTCTATTAAAAATTATGGACTTTACACAACATTAATCGATCGAAACATTTGCGATGATCTACGATATTTAGGTCCGCTTTTGTAAAATAGGCCAAAAGTGGGTTGGATGGCTCAGGTAAATATCCCACCGCACGTTAACATGAGAATTTAATTTTTTCTATTCCAAATTTTTTGATCATTAGGTCATTTGCACCTTCAACATGTTTGAAGCATGCATATCCACCACATTTAAAACATGTTAGGATCAATTAGAAATCTCTTTCTTATAAAATTCCACAAACCTATTAGGGGTTGTACTAGTGGAATTTCCCAAACATGGATAACAAAACTTTGGTATTCATTTTTAGTGCATGAAATAATTTTCTTCACTTACATTTATAATAGTTTTCAATTTTTTGCATACATAAAATCTAAAATTTTCATTTTGTTGTGATCTATTTGCCTTATCTTTTTGTTTACGAGAAAAATAGGAGAGTGAAAACTCAAGTTTGGATTTGAAAAGAAATTGAACATCCAAAATGGAAATGCACAAATGCTGAGAGAGATAATTCCAAAAATTATCTATGACTTTTAAGGGTTGTAAACTCTTTTAGTTTTTGATATATTGGGTTTTGCAATCATTGGAAGCAGGGGAGGCATTTTTAACATACTGTTGACTCTCAAAACCATAAGTCCTTTATAACAAAAAAATATAGCCGTTACACATCATTAATCAAGCCAAACATTTACGATGATCTATGATTGTTAGGTCCACTTTTTGTAAAATAGGCCAAAAGTGGGTTGTTTGGGTCCGGTAAATATCCCACCGCACGTTAACATGAGAATTTAATTTTTTCTATTCCAATTTTTGGGATCATTAGGTCATTTGCACCTTTAACATGTTTCAGGCATGCATATCCACCACATTTAAAACATGTTAGGATCAATTAAAAATCTCTTTCTTATAAAATTCCACAAACCTAATAGGGGTTGTACTAGTGGAATTTCCCAAACATGGATAACAAAACTTTGGTATTCATTTTTAGTGCATGAAATAATTTTCTTCACTTAAATTTATAATAGTTTTCAATTTTTGCATACATAAACTCTAAAATTTTCATTTTGTTGTGATCTATTTGCCTTATCTTTTTGTTTACGAGAAAAATGGGAGAGTGAAAACTCAAGTTTGGATTTGAAAAGAAATTGAACATCAAATGCACAAATACTGAGAGAGATAATTCCAAAAAGTATCTGTGACTTTTAAGGATTGTGAACTCTTTTAGCTTTTTATATATTGGGTTTTGCAATCATCGGAAGAAGGGAGGCGAGGTCTTTTTAACTTAGTGTTGACTCCCAAACCATATGTCATTTCTAACAAAAATTGTAGCCGTTACACATCATTAATCAATTAAAACATTTTATATGATCTATGATTGTTAGGTCCGCTTTTTGTAAAATAGGCAAAAAGTGGGTTGTTTGGCTCCGGTAAATATCCCATCGCACGTTAACTTGAGAGTTTAATTTTTTCTACTCAAAATTTTTCGATCATTAGGTTATTTGCATCTTCAACATGTTTCAGGCATGCATATCCACCACATTTAAAACATGTTAGGATCAATTAGAAATCTCTTTCTTATAAAATTCTACCAAGCTATTAGCGGTTGTACTAGTGGAATTTCCCAAACAAGGATAACAAAACTTTCGTGTTCATTTTTAGTGCATGAAATAATTTTCTTCAGTTACATTTAATATAGTTTTCAATTTTTACCATAGATAAACTCTAAAATTTTCATTTTGTTGTGATCTTTTTGCCTTATCTTTTTGTTTGAGAGAAAAATGGAGATTGAAAACTCAAGTTTGGATTTGAAAAAAAATTAAACATCCAAAAAGGAAATGCAGAAATGCCGAGAGAGATAATTCTAAAAAGTATCTATGATTTTTAAGGATTGTAAACTCTTTTGGTTTTTTATACATTGGGTTTTGCAATCATCGGAAGAGGGGGGGCGAGGCATTTTTAACTGAGTATTGACTCGCAAACCATAAGTCATTTCTAAAAAAAATTATAACCGTTACACATCATTAGTCGATCAAAATATTTACGATGATCTATGATTGTTAAGTTCGCTTTTTGAAAATTGGCAAAAGTTGGGTTGTTTGGCTCAGGTAAATATCCCACCGCACGTTAACTTGAGAATTTAATTTTTTCTACTCGAAATTTTTGGATCATTATGTCATTTACATCTTCAACATGTTTAAGGCATGCATATCCACCACATTTAAAACAAGTTAGGATCAATTAGAAATCTCTTTCTTATAAAATTCCACCAAGCTATTAAGGGTTGTACAAGTGGAATTTCCCAAACATGGATAACAAAACTTTTGTGTTCATTTTTAGTGTGTGAAATAATTTTCTTCACTTACATTTTTTATAGTATTCAATTTTTTGCATACATAAACTCTAAAATTTTTATTTTGTTGTGATCTATTTGCCTTATTATTTTGTCTATGAGAAAAATGGGAGAGTGAAAACTCAAGTTTGGATTTGAAAAAAAATTGAACATCCAAAATGGAAATGCACAAATGCTGAGAGATATAATTCCAAAAAGTAACTGTGATTTTTAAGGATTTTGAACTTTTTTAGTTTTTTATATACTGGGTTTTGCTATCATCGGAAGAGGGCGGGTGAGGTATTTTTAACTGAGTGTTGACTCCCAAACCATAAGTCATTTCTATTAAAAATTATATACTTTACACATCATTAATCGATCAAAACATTTGCGATGATCTATGATATTTAGGTCCGCTTTTGTAAAATAGGCCAAAAGTGGGGTGTTTGGCTCTGGTAAATATCCCACCGCACGTTAACATGAGAATTTAATTTTTTTTATTCCAAATTTTTTTATCATTAAGTCATTTGCACCTTCAACATGTTTGAGGCATGCATATCCACCACATTTAAAACATGCTAGGATCAATTAGAAATCTCTTTCTTATAAAATTCTACAAAGCTATTAGGGGTTGTACTAGTGGAATTTCCCAAACATGGATAACAAAACATTGGTATTCATTTTTAGTGCGTGAAATAATTTTCTTCACTTATATTTATAATAGTTTTCAATTCTTTTTATACATAAACTCTAAAATTTTCATTTTGTTGTGATCTATTTGATTTATCTTTTGTTTACGAGAAAAATGGGAGAGTGAAAACTCAAGTTTGGATTTGAAAAGAAATTGAACATCTAAAATGGAAATGCACAAATGCTGAGAGAGATAATTCCAAAAAGTATCTATGATTTTTAAGGATTGTGAACTCTTTTAGCTTTTTATATATTGGGTTTTCCAATCATCGGAAGAAGGGGGCGAGGCCTTTTTAACTGAGTGTTGACTCCCAAACCATATGTCATTTCTAACAAAAATTATAGCCTTTACACATCATTAATCGATTAAAATATTCTATATGATCTATGATTGTTTGGTCCGCTTTTTGTAAAATAGGCAACAAGTGGGTTGTTTGGCTCTAGTAAATATCCCATCGCACGTTAACTTGAGAGTTTAATTTTTTCTACTCAAAATTTTTCGATCATTAGGTTATTTGCATCTTCAACATGTTTCTGGCATGCATATCCACCACATTTAAAACATGTTAGGATCAATTAGAAATCTCTTATTTATAAAATTCTACCAAGCTATCAGCGGTTGTACTAGTGGAATTTCCAAAACAAGGATAGCAAAACTTTCGTGTTCGTTTTTAGTGCATGAAATAATTTTCTTCACTTACATTTAATATAGTTTTCAATTTTTAGCATAGATAAACTCTAAAATTTTCATTTTGTTGTGATATTTTTGCCTTATCTTTTTGTTTGAGAGAAAAATGAAGAGTGAAAACTCAAGTTTGGATTTGAAAAAAAATTAAACATCCAAAAAGGAAATGCACAAATGCTGAGAGAGATAATTCCAAAAAGTATCTATGATTTTTAAGGATTGTAAACTCTTTTGGTTTTTTATACATTGGGTTTTGCAATCATCGGAAGAGGGGGGGGGCAAGGCATTTTTAACTGAGTTTTGACTCGCAAACCATAAGTCATTTCTAAAAAAAATTATAACCGTTATACATCATTAGTCGATCAAAATATTTACGATGATCTATGATTGTTAAGTCCGCTTTTTGAAAATTGGCAAAAGTTGGGTTGTTTGGCTCAGGTAAATATCCCACCCCACGTTAACTTGAGAATTTAATTTTTTCTACTCCTTGAAATTTTTGGATCATTATGTCATTTAAATCTTCAACATGTTTAAGGCATGCATATCCACCACATTTAAAACATGTTAGGATCAATTAGAAATCTCTTTCTCATAAAATTCCACCAAGCTATTAATAGTTGTACAAGTGGAATTTCCCAAACATGGATAACAAAACTTTTGTGTTCATTTTTAGTGTGTAAAATAATTTTCTTCACTTACATTTTTTATAGTAATCAATTTTTTGCATACATAAACTCTAAATTTTTTATTTTGTTGTGATCTATTTGCTTTATTTTTTTGTCTATGAGAAAAATGGGAGAGTGAAAACTTAAGTTTGGATTTGAAAAAAAATTGAACATCCAAAATGGAAATGCACAAATGCTGAGAGATATAATTCCAGAAAGTAACTGTGATTTTTAAGGATTTTGAACTTTTTTAGTTTTTTATATACTGGGTTTTGCTATCATCGGAAGAGGGCGGGTGAGGTATTTTTAACTGAGTGTTGACTCCCAAACCATAAGTCATTTCTATTAAAAATTATATACTTTACACATCATTAATCGATCGAAACATTTGCGATGATCTATGATATTTAGGTCTGCTTTTGTAAAATAGGCCAAAAATGGGTTGTTTGGCTCTGGTAAATATCCCACCGCACGTTAACATGAGAATTTAATTTTTTCTATTCCATTTTTTTTTATCATTAGGTCATTTGCACCTTCAACATGTTTGAGGCATGCATATCCACCACATTTAAAACATGTTAGGATCAATTAGAAATCTCTTTCTTATAAAATTCCACAAAGCTATTAGGGGTTGTACTAGTGGAATTTCCCAAACATGGATAACAAAACTTTGGTGTTCATTTTTAGTGCGTGAAATAATTTTTTTCTCTTACATTTATAATAGTTTTCAATTTTTTGCATACATAAACTCTAAAATTTTCATTTTGTTGTGATCTATTTGCCTTATCTTTTGTTTACGAGAAAAATAGGAGAGTGAAAACTCAAGTTTGGATTTGAAAAGAAATTAAACATCCAAAATGGAAATGCACAAATGCTGAGAGAGAAAATTCCAAAAAGTATCTATGACTTTTAAGGATTGTGAACTCTTTTAGCTTTTTATATATTGGGTTTTGCAATCATCGGAAGATGGGGGGCGAGGCCTTTTTAACTGAGTGTTGACTCCCAAACCATATGTCATTTCTAACAAAAATTATAGCCGTTACACATCATTAATCGATTAAAACATTTTATATGATCTATGATTGTTAGGTCCGCTTTTTGTAAAATAGGCAAAAAGTGGGTTGTTTGGCTCTGGTAAATATCCCATCGCACGTTAACTTGAGAGTTTAATTTTTTCTACTCAAAATTTTTTGATCATTAGGTCATTTGCATCTTCAACATGTTTCAGGCATGCATATCCACCACATTTAAAACATGTTAGGATCAATTAGAAATCTCTTACTTATAAAATTCTACCAAGCTATTAGCGGTTGTACTAGTGGAATTTTCCAAACAAGGATAGCAAAACTTTCGTGTTCATTTTTAGTGCATGAAATAATTTTCTTCACTTACATTTAATATAGTTTTCAATTTTTAGCATAGATAAACTCTAAAATTTTCATTTTGTTGTGATCTTTTTGCCTTATCTTTTTGTTTGAGAGAAAAATGGGAGAGTGAAAACTCAAGTTTGGATATGAAAAAAAATTAAACATCCAAAAAGGAAATGCACAAATGCTGAGAGAGATAATTCCAAAAAGTATCTATGATTTTTAAGGATTGTAAACTCTTTTGGTTTTTTATACATTGGGTTTTGCAATCATCGGAAGAGGGGGGGCGAGGCATTTTTAACTGAGTATTGACTCGCAAACCATAAGTCATTTCTAAAAAAAATTATAACCGTTACACATCATTAGTCGATCAAAATATTTACGATGATCTATGATTGTTAAGTTCACTTTTTGAAAATTGGCAAAAGTTGGGTTGTTTGGCTCAGGTAAATATCCCACCGCACGTTAACTTGAGAATTTAATTTTTTCTACTCCTTGAAATTTTTGGATCATTATGTCATTTACATCTTCAACATGTTTAAGGCATGCATATCCACCACATTTAAGAAATGTTAGGATCAATTAGAAATCTCTTTCTTATAAAATTCCACCAAGCTATTAAGGGTTGTACAAGTGGAATTTCCCAAACATGGATAACAAAACTTTTGTGTTCATTTTTAGTGTGTGAAATAATTTTCTTCACTTACATTTTTTATAGTATTCAATTTTTTGCATACATAAACTCTAAAATTTTTATTTTGTTGTGATCTATTGGCCTTATTTTTTTGTCTATGAGAAAATGGGAGAGTGAAAACACAAGTTTGGATTTGAAAAAAATTGAACATCCAAAATGGAAATGCACAAATGCTGAGAGATATAATTCCAAAAAGTAACTGTGATTTTTAAGGATTTTGAACTTTTTTAGTTTTTTATGTACTGGGTTTTGCTATCATCGGAAGAGGGCGGGTGAGGTATTTTTAACTGAGTGTTGACTCCCAAACCATAAGTCATTTCTATTAAAAATTATATACTTTACACATCATTAATCGATCAAAACATTTGCGATGATCTATGATATTTAGGTCCGCTTTTGTAAAATAGGCCAAAAGTGGGGTGTTTGGCTCTGGTAAATATCCCACCGCACGTTAACATGAGAATTTAATTTTTTCTATTCCAAATTTTTTGATCATTAGGTCATTTGCACCTTCAACATGTTTGAGGCATGCATATCCACCACATTTAAAACATGTTAGGATCAATTAGAAATTTCTTTCTTATAAAATTCCACAAGGCTATTAGGGGTTGTACTAGTGGAATTTCCCAAACATGGATAACAAAACTTTGGTATTCATTTTTAGTGCGTGAAATAATTTTCTTCACTTACTTTTATAATAGTTTTCAATTTTTTGCATACATAAACTCTAAAATTTTCATTTTGTTGTGATCTATTTGCCTTATCTTTTTGTTTACGAGAAAAATAGGATAGTGAAAACTCAAGTTTGGATTTGAAAAGAAATTGAACATCCAAAATGGAAATGCACAAATGCTGAGAGAGATAATTCCAAAAAGTATCAATGACTTTTAAGGATTGTGAACTCTTTTAGCTATTTAAATATTGGGTTTTGCAATCATCGGAAGAAGGGGGGCGAGGCCTTTTCAACTGAGTGTTGACTCCCAAACCATACGTCATTTCTAACATAAATTATAGCCGTTACACAACATTAATCTATTAAAACATTTTATATGATCTATGATTGTTAAGTCCGCTTTTTGTAAAATAGGCAAAAAGTGGGTTTTTTGGCTTTGGTAAATATCCCATCGCATGTTAACTTGAGAGTTTATTTTTTTCTACTCAAAATTTTTCGATCATTAGGTCATTTACATCTTCAACATGTTTCAGGCATGCATATCCACCACTTTTAAAACATGTTAGGATCAATTAGAAATCTCTTACTTATAAAATTCTTCCATGCTATTAGCGGTTGTACTAGTGGAATTTCCCAAACAAGGATAGCAAAACTTTCGTGTTCATTTTTAGTGCATGAAATAATTTTCTTCACTTACATTTAATATAGTTTTCAATTTTTACCATAGATAAACTCTAAAATTTTCATTTTGTTGTGATCTTTTTGCCTTATCTTTTTGTTTGAGAGAAAAATGGGAGAGTGAACACTCAAGTTTGGATTTGAAAAAAAATTAAACATCCAAAAAGGAAATGCGCAAATGCTGAGAGAGATAATTCCAAAAAGTATCTATGATTTTTAAGGATTGTAAACTCTTTTGGTTTTGTATACATTGCGTTTTGCAATCATCGGAAGAGAGGGGGCGAGGCATTTTTAACTGAGTATTGACTTGCAAACCATAAGTCATTTCTAAAAAAAATTATAACCGTTACACATTATTAGTCGATCAAAATATTTACGATGATCTATGATTGTTAAGTCCGCTTTTTTAAAATTGGCAAAAGTTGGGTTGTTTGGCTCAGGTAAATATCCTACCGCACGTCAACTTGAGAATTTTATTTTTTCTACTCCTTGAAATTTTTGGATCATTATGTCATTTACATCTTCAACATGTTTAAGGCATGCATTTCCACCACATTTAAAACATGTTAGGATCAATTAGAAATATCTTTCTTATAAAATTCCACCACGCTATTAAGGGTTGTACTAGTGGAATTTACCAAACATGGATAACCAAACTTTTGTGTTCATTTTCAGTGTGTGAAATAATTTTCTTCACTTACATTTTTTATAGTATTCAATTTTTTGCATACATAAACTCTAAAATTTTCATTTTGTTGTGATCTATTTGCCTTATTTTTTTGTCTATGAGAAAAATGGGAGAGTGAAAACTCAAGTTTGGATTTGAAAAAAAATTGAACATCACAAATGGAAATGCACAAATGCTGAGAGATATAATTCCAAAAAGTAACTGTGATTTTTAAGGATTTTGAACTTTTTTAGTTTTTTATATACTGGATTTTGCTATCATCGGAAGAGGGCGGGTGAGGTATTTTTAACTGAATGTTGACTCCCAAACCATAAGTCATTTCTATTAAAAATTATAAACTTTACACATCATTAATCGATTGAAACATTTGTGATGATCTGTGATATTTAGGTCCGCTTTTGTAAAATAGGCCAAAAGTGGGTTGTTTGGCTCTGGTAAATATCCCACCGCATGTTAACATGAGAATTTAATTTTTTCTATTCCAAATTTTTTTATCATTAGGTCATTTGCACCTTCAACATGTTTGAGGCATGCATATCCACCACATTTAAAACATGTTAGGATCAATTAGAAATCTCTTTCTTATAAAATTCCACAAAGCTATTAGGGGTTGTACTAGTGGAATTTCCCAAACATGGATAACAAAACATTGGTATTTATTTTTAGTGCGTGAAATAATTTTGTTCACTTACATTTATAATAGTTTTCAATTTTTTGCATACATAAACTGTAAAATTTTCATTTTGTTGTGATCTATTTGCCTTATCTTTTTGTTTAAGAGAAAAATAGGAGAGAGAAAACTCAAGTTTGGATTTGAAAAGAAATTGAACACGCAAAATGGAAATGCACAAATGCTAAGAGAGATAATTCCAAAAAGTATCTATGACTTTTAAGGATTGTGAACTCTTTTAGCTTTTTATATATTGGGTTTTGCAATCATCGGAAGAAGGGGGGGCGAGGCCTTTTTAACTGAGTGTTGACTCCCAAACCATATGTCATTTCTAACAAAAATTATAGTCGTTACACATCATTAATCGATTAAAACATTTTGTATGATCTATGATTGTTAGGTCCGCTTTTTGTAAAATAGGCAAAAAGTGGGTTGTTTGGCTCTGGTAAATATCCCATCGCACGTTAACTTGAGAGTTTAATTTTTTCTACTCAAAATTTTTTGATCATTAGGTCATTTGCATCTTCAACATGTTTCAGGCATGCATATCCACCACATTTAAAACATGTTAGGATCAATTAGAAATCTCTTACTTATAAAATTCTTCCAAGCTATTAGCGGTTGTACTAGTGGAATTTCCCAAACAAGGATAGCAAAACTTTCGTGTTCATTTTTAGTGCATGAAATAATTTTCTTCACTTACATTTAATATAGTTTTCAATTTTTACCATAGATAAACTCTAAAATTTTCATTTTGTTGTGATCTTTTTGCCTTATCTTTTTGTTTGAGAGAAAAATGGGAGAGTGAACACTCAAGTTTGGATTTGAAAAAAAATTAAACATCCAAAAAGGAAATGCGCAAATGCTGAGAGAGATAATTCCAAAAAGTATCTATGATTTTTAAGGATTGTAAACTCTTTTGGTTTTGTATACATTGCGTTTTGCAATCATCGGAAGAGAGGGGGCGAGGAATTTTTAACTGAGTATTGACTTGCAAACCATAAGTCATTTCTAAAAAAAATTATAACCGTTACACATTATTAGTCGATCAAAATATTTACGATGATCTATGATTGTTAAGTCCGCTTTTTGAAAATTGGCAAAAGTTGGGTTGTTTGGCTCAGGTAAATATCCTACCGCACGTTAACTTGAGAATTTAATTTTTTCTACTCCTTGAAATTTTTGGATCATTATGTCATTTACATCTTCAACATGTTTAAGGCATGCATTTCCACCACATTTAAAACATGTTAGGATCAATTAGAAATATCTTTCTTATAAAATTCCACCACGCTATTAAGGGTTGTACTAGTGGAATTTACCAAACATGGATAACCAAACTTTTGTGTTCATTTTTAGTGTGTGAAATAATTTTCTTCACTTACATTTTTTATAGTATTCAATTTTTTGCATACATAAACTCTAAAATTTTCATTTTGTTGTGATCTATTTGCCTTATTTTTTTGTCTATGAGAAAAATGGGAGAGTGAAAACTCAAGTTTGGATTTGAAAAAAAATCTAACATCCAAAATGGAAATGCACAAATGCTGAGAGATATAATTCCAAAAAGTAACTGTGATTTTTAAGGATTTTGAACATTTTTAGTTTTTTATATACTGGGTTTTGCTATCATCGGAAGAGGGCGGGTGAGGTATTTTTAACTGAGTGTTGACTCCCAAACCATAAGTCATTTCTATTAAAAATTATAGACTTTACACATCATTAATCGATCGAAACATTTGCGATGATCTACGATATTTAGGTCCGCTTTTGTAAAATAGGCCAAAAGTGGATTGTATGGCTCTGGTAAATATCCCACCGCACGTTAACATGAGAATTTAATTTTTTCTATTCCAAATTTTTTGATCATTAGGTCATTTGCACCTTCAACATGTTTGAAGCATGCATATCCACCACATTTAAAACATGTTAGGATCAATTAGAAATCTCTTTCTTATAAAATTCCACAAACCTATTAGGGGTTGTACTAGTGGAATTTCCCAAACATGGATAACAAAACTTTGGTATTCATTTTTAGTGCGTGAAATAATTTTCTTCACTTACATTTATAATAGTTTTCAATTTTTTGCATACATAAAATCTAAAATTTTCATTTTGTTGTGATCTATTTGCCTTATCTTTTTGTTTACGAGAAAAATAGGAATGTGAAAACTCAAGTTTGGATTTGAAAAGAAATTGAACATCCAAAATGGAAATGCACAAATGCTGAGAGAGATAATTCCAAAAATTATCTATGACTTTTAAGGATTGTAAACTCTTTTAGTTTTTTAAACATTGGGGTTTGCAATCATCGGAAGAGGGGGGCGAGGCATTTTTAACTGAGTGTTGACTCGCAAACCATAAGTCATTTCTAACAAAAATTATAACTATTACACATCATTAGTCGATCAAAATATTTACGATGATCTATGATTGTTAGGTCCGCTTTTTTGAAAATTTGCAAAAATTGGGTTGTTTGGCTCAGGTAAATATCCCACCGCACGTTAACTTGAGAATTTAATTTTTTCTACTTCTTGAAATTTTTGGATCATTATGTCATTTACATCTTCAACATGTTTCAGGCATGTATATCCACCACATTTAAAACATGTTAGGATCAATTAGAAATCTCTTTCTTATAAAATTCCACCAAGCTATTAAGGGTTGTACAAGTGGAATTTCCCAAACATAGATAAAAAACGTTTGTGTTCATTTTTAGTGTGTGAAATAATTTTATTTACTTACATTTTTTATAGTTTTCAATTTTTTGCATACATAAACTCTAAAATTTTCATTTTGTTGTGATCTATTTGCCCTATTTTTTTGTTTATGAGAAAAATGGGAGAGTGAAAACTCAAGTTTGGATTTGAAAAAAAATTGAACATCCAAAATGGAAATGCACAAATGCTGAGAGATATAATTCCAAAAAGTATCTGTGATTTTTAAGGATTTTGAACTTTTTTAGTTTTTTATATACTGGGTTTTGCTATCATTGGAAGAGGGCGGGTGAGGTATTTTTAACTGAGTGTTGACTCCCAAACCATAAGTCATTTCTATTAAAAATTATAGACTTTACACATCATTAATCGATCGAAACATTTGCGATGATCTATGATATTTTGGTCCGCTTTTGTAAAATAGGCCAAAAGTGGGTTGTTTGGCTCTAGTAAATATCCCACCGCACATTAACATGAGAATTTAAAATTTTCTACTCTTTCAAATTTTTTGATCATTAGGTCATTTGCATCTTCAACTATTTTCAGGCATGCATATCCTCCACATTTAAAACATTTTAGGATCAATTAGAAATCTCTTTCTTATAAAATTCCACCAAGCTATTAGGGGTTGTACTAGTGGAATTTCCCAAACATGGATAACAAAACTTTGGTGTTCATTTTTAGTGCGTGATATCATTTTCTTCACTTAGATATATTATAGTTTTCAATTTTTTGCATAAATATACTCTAAAATTTTCATTTTGTTGTGATCTATTTGCCATATCTTTTTGTTTACAAGAAAAATGGGAGAGTGAAAAATTAAGTTTGGATTTGAAAAAAAATTGAACATCCAAAATAGAAATGCACAAATGCTATGAGAGATAATTCCAAAACTATATGTGATTTTAAAGGATTTTAAACTCTTTTAGTTTTTTATATATTGGGTTTTGCAATCATCGTAAGAGGGGGGGCGAGGCATTTTTAACTGAGTGTTGACTCCCAAACCATAAGTCATTTCTAACAAAAAATTATTGCCGTTACACATCATTAATCGATCAAAGCATTTACGACGATCTATGATTGTTAAGTCCGTTTTTTGTAAAATAGGCAAAAAGTGGGTTGTTTGGCTCTGGTAAATATCCCACTGCACATTAACTTGAGAATTTAATTTTTTCTACTCGAAATTTTTAGGTCATTAGGTCATTTGCATTTGCAACACGTTTCAGGTATGCATATGCACCACATTTAAAACATGTTAGGATCAATTAGAAATTTCTTTTTTATAAAATTCTGCCAAGCCATTACGGGTTGTACTAGGAGAATTTCCCCAACATGGATAACTAAATTTTGGTATTCATTTTTAGAGCGTGAAATAGGTTTCTTCACTTACATTTGTTATAGTTTTCAATTTTTGGCATACATAAACTCTAAAATTTTCATTTTGTTGTGATCAATTTGCCTAATCTTTTTGTTTACGAGAAAAATGACAGTGTGAAAATCAAGTTTGGATTTGAAAAAAAATTGAACATCCAAAATAGAAATGCACAAATACTGAGAAAAATAATTCATAAAAGTATTTGTGATTTTTAAGGGTTGTAAACTCTTTTAGTTTTTTATATATTGGGTTTTGCAATCATTGGAAGAAGGGGAGGCATTTTTAACAGAGTGTAGACTCTCAAAACCATAAGTCCTTTATAACAAAAAAATATAGCCGTTATACATCATTAATCGAGCCAAACATTTACGATAATCTATGATTGTTAGGTCCACTTTTTTTAAAATAGACAAAAAGTGGGTTGTTTGGGTCTGGTAAATATCCCACCGCACGTTAACATGAGAATTTAATTTTTTCTATTCCAAATTTTTGGATCATTAGGTCATTTGCACCTTCAACATGTTTCAGGCATGCATATCCACCACATTTAAAACATGTTAGGATCAATTAGAAATTTCTTTCTTATAAAATTCCACAAAGCTATTAGGGGTTGTACTAGTGGAATTTCCCAAACATGGATAACAAAACTTTGGTATTCATTTTTAGTACGTGAAATAATTTTCTTCACTTACATTTATAATAGTTTTTAATTTTTTGCATACATAAACTCTAAAATTTTCTTTTTGTTGTGATCTATTTGCCTTATCTTTTTGTTTACGAGAAAAAAGGGAGAGTGAAAACTCAAGTTTGGATTTGAAAAGAAATTGAAGATCCAAAATGGTAATGTACAAATGCTGAGAGAGATAATTCCAAAAAGTATCTGTGACTTTTAAGGATTGTGAACTCTTTTAGTTTTTTATATATTGGGTTTTGCAATCATCGCAAGAAGGGGGGTGAGGCCTTTTTAACTGAGTGTTGACTCCCAAACCATTTGTCATTTCTAACAAAAATTATAGCCATTACACATCATTAATCGATTAAAACATTTTATATGATCTATAATTGTTAGGTCCGCTTTTTGTAAAATAGGCAAAAAGTGGGTTGTTTTGCTCTGGTAAATATCCCATCGCACATTAACTTGAGAGTTTAATTTTTTCTACTCAAAATTTTTCGATCATTAGGTCATTTGCATCTTCAACATGTTTCAGGCATACATATCCACCACATTTAAAACATGTTAGGATCAATTAGAAATTTCTTTCTTATAAAATTCTACCAAGCTATTAGCGGTTGTACTAGTGGAATTTCCCAAACAAGGATAACAAAACTTTCGTGTTCATTTTTAGTGCATTAAATAATTTTATTCGCTTACATTTAATATAGTTTTCAATTTTTAGCATAGATAAACTCTAAAATTTTCATTTTGTTGTGATCTTTTTGCCTTATCTTTTTGTTTAAGAGAAAAATGGGAGAGTGAAAACTCAAGTTTGGATTTGAAAAAAAATTAAACATCCAAAAAGGAAATGCACAAATGCTGAGAGAGATAATTCCAAAAAGTATCTATGATTTTTAAGGATTGTAAACTCTTTTAGTTTTTATACATTGGGCTTTGCAATCATTGGAAGAGGGGGGCGAGGCATTTTTAACTGAGTGTTGACTCGCAAACCATAAGTCAAATTATAACCGTTACACATCATTAGTCGATCAAAATATTTACGATGATCTATGATTGTTAGGTCCGCTTTTTGAAAATTGGCAAAAGTTGGGTTGTTTGGCTCAGGTGAATATCCCACCGCACGTTAACTTGAGAATTTAATTTTTTCTACTCCTTGAAATTTTTGGATCATTATGTCATTTACATCTTCAACATGATTCAGACATGCATATCCACCACATTTAAAACATGTTAGGATCAATTAGAAATCTCTTTCTTATAAAATTCCACCAAGCTATTAAGGGTTGTACAAGTGGAATTTCCCTAACATGGATAAAAAAACTTTTATGTTCATTTTTAGTGTGTGAAATAATTTTCTTCACTTACATTTTTTATTGTTTTCAATTTTTTGCATACTTAAACTCTAAAATTTTCATTTTGTTGTGATCTAATTGCCTTATTTTTTTGTTTATGAGAAAAATGAGAGAGTGAAAACTCAAGTTTGGATTTGAAAAAAAATTGAACATCAAAAATGGAAATGCACAAATGCTGAGAGATATAATTCCAAAAAGTAACTGAGATTTTTAAGGATTTTGAACTTTTTTAGTTTTTTATATACTGGGTTTTGCTATCATCGGAAGAGGGCAGGTGAGGTATTTTTAACTGAGTGTTGACTCCCAAACCATAAGTCATTTCTATTAAAAATTATAGACTTTACACATCATTAATCGATCGAAACATTTACGATGATCTATGATTGTTAGGTCCGCTTTTGTAAAATAGGTCAAAAGTGGGTTGTTTGGCTCTGGTAAATATCTCACCGCACGTTAACTTGAGAATTTAAAATTTTCTACTCTTTCAAATTTTTTGATCATTAGGTCATTTGCATCTTCAACTTGTTTCAGGTATGCATATCATCCACATTTAAAACATGTTAGGATCAATTAGAAATCTCTTTGTTATAAAATTCCACCAAGCTATTAGGGGTTGTACTAGTGGAATTTCCGAAACATGGATAACAAAACATTGGTGTTCATTTTTAGTGCGTGAAATCATTTTCTTCACTTAGATATATTATAGTTTCCAATTTTTTGCATAAATAAACTCTAAAATTTTCATTTAGTTGTGATCTATTTGCCTTATCTTTTTTTTCATACGAGAAAAATGGGAGAGTGAAAACTAAAGTTTGGATTTGAAAAAAAATTGAACATCCAAAATGGAAATGCAAAAATGTTGAGAGAGATAATTCCAAAAAGAATTTGTGATTTTTGAGAGAGATAATTCCAAAAAGAATCTGTGATTTTTAAGTATTGTAAAATCTTTTAGTTTTTTTATATTGGGTTTGGCAATCATTGGAGGGGGGGGGGGGGGGGGGGAATCATTTTTATCTGAGAGTTGATTCCCAAACCATAAGTCATTTCTAACAAAAATTATAACCAATACATATCATTAATCGGTCAAAACATTTATGATGATCTATGATTGTTAGGTCACTTTTTGTAAAATAGGCAAAAACTGGGTTGTTTGGGTATGGTAAATATCCACCTCACGTTAACATGAGAATTTAATTTTCTCTATTCCAAATTTTTGGATCATTAGGTCATTTGCACCTTCAACAAGTTTCAAGCATGCATATCCACCACATTTAAAACATGTTAGGATCAATTAGAAATCTCTTTCTTATAAACTTCCACCAAGCTATTAGGGGTTGTACTAGTGGAATTTCCCAAACATGGATAACAAAACTTTGGTATACATTTTTAGTGCGTGAAATAATTTTCTTCACTTACATTTATAATAGTTTTCAATTTTTTGCATACATCAACTCTAAAATTTTCATTTTGTTGTGATCTATTTGCCTTATCTTTTTGTTTACGAGAAAAATGGGAGAATGAAAACTCAAGTTTGGATTTGAAAAGAAAATTGAACATCCAAAATGGAAATGCACAAATGCTGAGAGAGATAATTCCAAAAAGTATCTACGACTTTTAAGGATTGTGAACACTTTTAGTTTTTTATATATTGGGTTTTGCAATCATCGGAAGAAGGGGGGCAAGGCCTTTTTAACTGAGTGTTGACTCCCAAACCATAAGTCATTTCTAACAAAAATTATAGCCGTTACACATTATTAATCGATTAAAACATTATATGATCTATGATTGTTAGGTCCGCTTTTTGTAAAATAGGCAAAAAGTGGGTTGTTTGGCTCTGGTAAATATCCCATCGCACGTTAACTTGAGAGTTTAATTTTTGCTACTCAAAATTTTAGGATCATTAGGTCATTTGCATCTTCAACACGTTTCAGGCATGCATATCCATCATATTTAAAACATGTTAGGATCAATTAGAAATCTCTTTCTTATAAAATTCTACCAAGCTATTAGCAGTTGTACTAGTGGAATTTTCCAAACAAGGATAACAAAACTTTATTGTTCATTTTTAGTGCATGAAATAATTTTCTTCACTTACATTTAATATAGTTTTCAATTTTTAGCATAGATAAATTCTAAAATTTTCATTTTGTTGTGATCTTTTTGCCTTATCTTTTTGTTTACGAGAAAAATGAGAGAGTGAAAAATCAAGTTTGGACTTGAAAAAAATTAAACATCCAAAAAGGAAGTGCACAATTGCTGAGAGAGATAATTCCAAAAAATATCTATGATTTTTAAGGATTGTAAACTCTTTTAGTTTTTTATACATTGGGTTTTGCAATCATCGGAAGAGGGGGGTGAGGCATTTTTAAATGAGTGTTGACTCGCAAGCCATAAGTTATTTCTAACAAAAATTATAACCGTTACACATCATTAGTCGATCAAAATATTTACGATGATCTATGATTGTTAGGTCCGCTTTTTGAAAATTGGCAAAAATTGGGTTGTATGGCTCAGGTAAATATCCCACCGCACGTTAACTTGAGAATTTAATTTTTTCTACTCCTTGAAATTTTTGGATCATTATGTCATTTACATCTTCAACATATTTTAGGCATGCATATCCACCACATTTAAACCATGTTAGGATCAAATAGAAATCTCTTTCTTATAAAATTCCACCAAACTATTAAGGGTTGTACAACGGGAATTTCCCAAACATGGATAACAAAACTTTTGTGTTCATTTTTAGTCTGTGAAATAATTTTCTTCACTTACATTTTTTATAGTTTTCAATTTTTTGCATACATAAACTCTAAAATTTTCATTTTGTTGTGATCTATTTGCCTTATTTTTTTGTTTATGAGAAAAATGGGAGAGTGAAAACTCAAGTTTGGATTTGAAAAAAAATTGAACATCCAAAATGGAAATGAACAAATGCTGAGAGATATAATTCCCAAAAGTATCTGTGATTTTTAAGGATTTTGAACTTTTTTAGTTTTTAATATACTGGGTTTTGCTATCATCGGAAGAGGGCGGGTGAGGTATTTTTAATTGAGTGTTGACTCCCAAACCATAAGTCATTTCTATTAAAAATTATATACTTTACACATCATTAATCGATCGAAACATTTACGATGATCTATGAATGTTATGTCCGCTTTTTGTAAAATAGGCCAAAAGTGGGTTGTTTGGCTCTGGTAAATATCCCACTGCTCATTAACTTGAGAATTTAAAATGTTTTACTCTTTCAAATTTTTTGATCATTAGGTCATTTGCATCTTCAACTTGTTTCAGGCAGGCATATCCTCCACATTTAAAACATGTTAGGATCAATTAGAAATTTCTTTTTTATAAAATTCCACCAAGCTATTAGGGGTTGTACTAGTGGAATTTCCCAAACATGGATAATAAAACTTTGGTGTTCATTTTTAGTGCGTGAAATCATTTTCTTCACTTAGATATATTATAGTTTTCAATTTTTTGCATAAATAAACTCTAAAATTTTCATTTAGTTGTGATCTTTTTGCCTTATCTTTTTTTTTACAAGAAAAATGGGAGAGTGAAAACTCAAGTTTGGATTTAAAAGAAAATTGAACATCCAAAAAGGAAATGCACAAATGCTGAGAGAGATAATTCCAAAAAATATATGTGACTTTTAAGGATTGTAAACTCTTTTAGTTTTTTTTATATTGGGTTTTGCAATCATCGGAAGAGGGGGGCGAGGCATTTTTAACTGAGTGGTTACTCCCAAACCATAAATCATTTCTAACTAAAATTATAGTTGTTACATATGATTAATCGATCAAAACATTTACGATGATCTATAATTGTTAGTTCCGCTTTTGATAAAATAGGCAAAAAGTGGGTTGTTTGGCTCTAGTAAATTATCCCACCGCATGTTAACTTGAGAATCTAAATTTTCTACTCCTTGAAATTTTTGGATCATTAGGTCATTTGCATCTTCAACACGTTTCATGCATGCATTTCCACCACATTTAAAACATTTAGGATCAATTAGAAATCGCTTTCTTATAAAATTCATCCAAGATATTAGGGGTTGTACTAGTGGAATTTCCCAAACATTGATAACAAAACTTTGGTGTTTATTTTTAGTGCGTGAAATAATTTTCTTCACTTACATTTATTATTGTTTTCAATTTTTTGCATACATAAACTGTAAAATTTTCATTTTGTTGTGATCTATTTGCCTTATCTTTTTGTTTACGAGAAAAATGGGAGTGTGAAAACTCAAGTTTGGATTTGAAATAAAATTGAACATCCAAAATGGAAATGTACAAATTCTAAGAGAGATAATTCCAAATAATATCTGTGATTTTTAAGGATTGTAAACTCTTTTAATTTTTTATATATTGGGTTTTGCAATCATCGGAAGAGCGGGTGTGAGACATTTTTAACTGAGTGTTGACATCTAAACCATTTCTAAAAAAAAAATTAGTCGTTACACATCATTAATCGACCAAAACATTTACGATGATCTATGATTGTTAGGTTCGCTTTTTGTAAAATAAGCAAAAACTGGGTTGTTTGGCTTTGGTAAATATCTCACCGCACGTTAACATGAGAATTTAATTCTTTCTACTTCTTGAAATTTTTGGATCATTAGGTCATTTGCATCTTTAACCCGTTTCAGGCATGCGTATCCACCACTATTAAAACAAGTTAGGATGAATTAGAAATCTCTTTCTAATAAAATTCTTCCAAGCTATTAGGGGTTGTACTAGTGGAATTTCCCAAATATGGATAACAAAACTTTGGTGTTAATTTTTATTGCGTGAAATAATTTTCTTCTCTTACATTTATTATAGTTTTATATTTTTTGCATACCTAAACTCTAAAATTTTCATTTTGTTGTGATCTATTTGCCTTATCTTTTTGTTTACGAGAAAAATGGGTGAGTGAAAACTCAAGTTTGGATTTTAAAAAAAATTGGACATCCAAAATGGTAATGCACAAATGCTAAGAGAGATAAATCCAAAAAATATCTATAATTTTTAAGGATTGTAAACTCTTTTAGTTTTTTATATATTGGGTTTTGCAATCATTGGAAGGGGGGGGGGGGGGGGGGGGGGGGGGGGGGGGGGGGTGGCGCAAGGCATTTTTAACTGAGTGTTCACTCCCAAACCATAGGTCATTTCCAACAAAAATTATAGTCGTTACACATCATTAATCGATTAAAACATTTACGATGATCTATGATTGTTAGGTCCGCGTTTTGTAAAATAGGCAAAAAGTGGGTTATTTGGCTTTGGTAAATATCTCACCGCATGTTAACTTGAGAATTTAATTTTTTCTACTTCTTGAAATTTTTGGATCATTAGGTCATTTGCATCTTCAACACGTTTCAGGCATGCATATCCACCACATTTAAAACATGTTAGGATCAATTAGAAATCTCTTTCTTATAAAATTCTTCCAAGCTATTAGGGGTTGTACTAGTGGAATTTCCCAAACATGGATAATAAAACTTTGGTGTTCATTTTTAGTGTGTGAAATAATTTTCTTCACTTATATTTATTATAGTTTTCAATTTTTTTCATACATTAACTCTAAAATTTTCATTTTGTTTTGATCTTTTTGCCTTATCTTTTTGTTTACAAGAAAAATGGGAGAGTGAAAACTTAAGTTTGCATTTGAAAAAAAATTGAACATCCAAAATGGAAATGCACAAATGCTAAGAGTGATAATTCCAAAAAGTATCCATGATTTTTAAGGATTGTAAACTCTTTTTGTTTTTTATATATTAGGTTTTGCAATCATCGGAAGAGGGGGCGGGGGGGGGGGGGGGGGGGGGGGGGGGGGGTGGGCGACGCATTAATACAAATGAAGAGGTATAGAGAGGCATTCCTCGAAGAAGATATCTCCGACAGAGTGAAATTATGGCGAATGAAGAGGTATAGAGAGGCATCCCGTGGAAAAGTTGTTTCTGACGGGAAAAGGGGTAACGCCAAGGCTTCCGCTTCGTTCTGTCTACCGACTGAGACTCCTGCGGAGGATTTGGGGGCACCTCAAATCCTGATTCACCCCAAACGCCTCAGCACTACCATCCACCCTCACCTTCACTAGCGCCAACTACCGGCGTCGATTCCGCGATGACGACCTCCGAAATTTGGGACTTAACATGTCCCAAATCGGAAGGATATCATGAAATCCCTTCGACGACACCCACGGAAGACCGTTTCCAGGTCCCCCCTCAAGTCCGAAAGCTCACCCTTTCGGAAGAGATTTCCGAAATCCCGAAATCAAACCTCCCCTGCTCACAGCAAACCACACTCTGTTCCGAACGGGAGAGGGAAAATTTTCCAGCCATTCTAACCAGGAAATATTCCCGCGAGCACTTTGTTTCAAAAAATTTCCAAGCGTCGAAGCCTCCAAGGGCTGTTGTTCACCGGCGGAGCAGCAGAAGACTCCATCGGTGAAATTTCCACACTGTGCAGTGCCGTGAGGATGGCATACGACCGTCGCCCGCCTTAGTCGGTGCCGTGAGGGAAGGAGTTGAGGTTCTCGCAATGTCCTACGGCCGCTCTGTTCGGGATCGGCATGAGGATGAGGAAGATTTCCGATTTCCCTAGAAGACCTGTCGGCGAAATTTCCGTCGAAGGAGGAAGATGACTCCCGATTCAAATTTTCCTAAGTTAGGAAAATTTGATCAGCGCAGGAAATTGAGTCGCGCGAGGGACCGGGATTCTAGAACCAAGTCAACCCACGCCAACTCGGATTGGGTCAACTCGGGAAAAAAAAATCTTTCGCTGGCTTGAGGCTCTCTGATACCGCGGTTGACACTTGCACAGACACTGCTTTCAAACTTGAGGACAAGTTCGTCTTCCATGGGGTGTAATGTTATGCACACAATAACATTAAATGTTATGCATGCAATAACATTATTATTTTAGTTTTTTTCTTTAATTTACTTTATTTTATTTTAGTTTTAGGTTACAAGGGTATTTTAGAAAAATTTTATTTATAGGGGTATTTTTAGAATATTTTATTGTAAACCCTAACCAAGTGAACCCTATTTAAGGGGTAAGCGCATTGAGTATTGAAGTTAATTTAGAGTAAGCTTAGAGTAAACAGGTCGGATTCTCCCTTTGAGATCCAGGTCGAGCTTCTTTCAAAGCTCAATCATCCCATTCCTATTCATTGTTATTGTCTTCCTCACATGTCAGATCCGAGACTGTAATGGTTTTATTGTAATTGACTTTACTACCTTCCTCTATTATAAATAGAGGTTCATGTACTCTGATTACAACAAGTTATTGAAGTTAATGAAGTTTTTTACTTTTCCATAAATTCAATAGGTTCTTCTCGATATGCTCAAGAAAATCACAGAGGGGGCCAGGGACTCTAGATGGACCATTCAGGACTCTCTTATTTATTATTGCTTGCACTTATATATACTACACACTTCAGATTTGGTTTCAGCCTTCATTTCAACATACCATGACAGTACTCATGAAGGCATCCAGAAAACCTTGCATCGCATTCGAGCGGATTTCTTTTGGTAGGGTATGAAGACCTCTATTGCAGCATATGTAACATCCTGCCAGGTTGGTCAATGGAACAAAGCCGAACACTTAAGTCTAGCGGGTCTCCTGCAACCTTTGACTTTTTACATTGGTGGGCCGATATTTTTATTGACTTCGTCAAAGGTCTTCCACTATCTTCTAGCAAACGATATTATTTGTGGTGGTGGATCGATTCTCCAAATATGCTCACTTCATACCCATGGCTCACCCATATACAACATCCAGAGTGGCACATATATTTCTCGAGCATATTGTTTGTTTACATGGTACTCCAGAATCGATTGTCAGTAATCCGGATACGGTTTTTCCCAGCACTTTTTGGCGTGAACTATTTCGTCTCTGTGGCAACAAGTTGAAGTTTTCATCATCAATTCATCCTCAAATAGATGGACAAATAGAGGTCATTAACTGCACTATAGAAATGTATCTTCGATGTCTTGTGGGCGATCGTCCTAACACCTCCTTCCACACAGCTTTACAATCTACTCCCTTCAGCATTCTCTATGGTAGATATCCGCCTCGGCTTCTATTGTATACTCGGGGCTCCACCCTCATGGACTCTATCGATCACGCACTTATGGAACGGGACCAAGTGCTACAGAATATTTCAGATCACCTCCTCAAAGCACAGGTTCGTATGAAGGACTTCTATGACAAGGGACACCGGGATATTGAATACAAGGAAGGTGACTATGTCTGGTTACAACTCCATCCGTACCGTCAACACTCACTAGCAGGCCAACAACGTCATAAACTCTCCCCAAAATAGTTTGTGCCTTTCGCTATTATTCGATGTATCGGGCCAGTAGCCTATCAATTGCAACTTTCTGCAACTGCTAAACTGCATGATGTGTTCCATGTTTCATTACTTAAACCCTTTAAGGGTCCACCTCCGTAAAAAATTCCATCTCTTCCTCCTATGGACAAAGGACATGTTATTCTTAGTCTAGCTACGGTATTACGGGCCTGTCAGATTGATGACCAATGGGAGATTCTTGAACAATGAAAGGACACCAAAAAAGAAGATACGACATGTGAATAGCTAGCCAACTTCCAACAAGTCTACCCATCTTACGAGCATGAGGACAAACTCTTTCTCCATGGGGGGCAGATGTTGAGAGCTCAATAGCACACGGAGTCACCCAAAGGAGGAGGCAATGACTCACTGAGTTCATTACTTTTAAACTTCATATTTTATATTTCTTTAAGTATATTTTTTCATTAATTATGTAATGAACAAGGATGCAGGGACAGAATTGTCAATTTTAGCCCTAAACACTTATGACGTCAAACCCTATTTAGAGGGTAGAGAAATAGAAAAAAGGCAAGTATTGAATTAGGTTAAACATGGTTTGGAGTTCTCGTTGATGAGCTCTTGGGTTGGGAGGTCTCCTTGATGAGCTCCTGGTATGGTTCTCTTGATTTGAATTTTGTTTCTTCTCTCTTTGAATTATGTTTTGCATTGAGATTATCCAAGATAAGGGAGAGGAACTTGAGTTACTGTTTTCCGAGTTCAAGGAGGGACTTTAGCCTCTTCCACTTGTACAACAGCAAGAGGGAATAATTTTCCTTCCATCCGAGCAAGAAATGGGAAGTCTTAAGTCCCTAATCGAGCAGCACATATAAAAGAGGCAGCTTTAGCCTCTAACCGAGCAAGGGAGGGTTAGGAAGTCCTAATCTATCCTACATGGGCAGCAAAAACCTTTCTAGAGGGTCCCTACCCTCTTAGACATGAGCAACAAAAAAGGTTTAGCCCTTCCTGGTTGAGAACAACAAGAGAAGTATTTTATTTACGTAGAAGACTAAGAAAAGGAAATTCCTTTTCAATCCTACTGAGAATGTGTAAGGAAAGGAGGTTCTTTTCTTCATTACCAAGACCAAGAACCCTAATACAGTGCTGGATTCACAATTGCCTCACCGAGTTACTAGATCCATGGCTAGGGACCATAGCAAAAACGTTCCCTGATGAGCAATTTTTCTCCGCGAGTGTGACATTACCTTGGTATGCGTATATCTAAATTATTTGGTTAATAATATATTACCTCCTGGTTTGTCTTGGGCTCAAAGAGATAAGGTCAAGAGTGATGCCAGATACTATGTGTGGGATAACCCATACTTATGGAAGCATTGTACAAATCAAAGTGATAAGAAGGTGTGTTCCTGAAAATGATACCTTTTGCTATTCTTATGCATGTGGAGGTCACTTTGGAGATAAGATGACAACGAGAAAAGTGCTAGAATGTGGTTTCTATTGGTTGTCTTTATTCTGAGATTCGTATTCTTTTTGTAAGTCAAGTGAACATTGTCAAAAGACAGGTAATATATCCCCAAGGAATGAGATGCCACAAACCGCCATAATAATTTGTGAAATTTTTTATGTTTGGGCAATCAATTTCATGGGACCGTTCCCTCTACCTTTTGGTTATGTTTGAATTTTGCTTGTTGCTGATTATGTTTTGAAATGGGTGGAAGCTAAGGCTACCAGGAATGATTATTCTAAAGTTGTTACAGATTTTATCAAGTCTAACATATTCTCCAGGTTTGGAATTCCAAGAGCTCTAATAAGTGATCGAGGCACTCACTTTTGCAATCGAATTGTGGAGGCTTTGCTGAGAAAGTACCATGTAACCCATAAGGTGTCAACTGCCTATCTTCTGCAAACTAGTGGACAAGCAGAAGTGTCAAATCAAAAGATCAACTCCATCATTGAAAAGATGGTCAATCCAAGCAGAAAAGATTGGAGTTTGCTCTTGGATGAGACCTTGTAGCCATATAGATGCCCATTGGTATATCACCTTTTCAGTTGGTGTTTTGGAAACCATACCACCTTCTAGTTGAGTTAGAACACAAGGATTATTGGGCTATCAAGAGTTTCAACATGAAGACAGATGAAAGAGGAGAACACAGGAAGTTGCAACTACAAGAGTAAAAGGAAATTCGCAATGATGCCTATGAGAGTACAAGGATTTACAAGGAAAAGATGAAGGCTTTTCATGACTAGATGATCTCTAGGAAGGAGTTTAAAATTGGTCACAAAGTCCTATACCATTCACAGCTTTGTTTGTTTCCAAGTAAGTTGCGTTCTCATTGGATTGGACCATTTGTTGTTACTAATGTTTTTCCTCATGGTGCAGTTGAAATTCAAAGTTTAGCAACTTCCATAGTGTTCAAGGTGAATGGCCATAGACTTAAACCTTTCTATGAAGGTTTCCAAATGGAGAATGCGGCAACATTGGATCTTAAGGATCCAATTTATACTAGTTAAAGAAGGAAGAATTGAGTTGAGCCAATGACATTAAACAAAGGTGCTGCTTGGGAGGCAACCCGAGGGGTGTTTGTTCCTTCTTTTTTTTATTTTTGCATTTACATTTTGGTTATTTTTGCCTTCTCTTTACATTCCACCTTACATTGGGGACAATGTAAGTTCTACGTGTGGGGGAGGGGAATTAGGTTGTGTTTTTAATGGTTTTTGGTTGTGTATGTCATGAGCAAGATTAAATTAGGTTCTTGAAAGATTCATAGCTTGATTGAATAAGTAATCTTCCAATTGAGAATTAATTAGTCTAGTTATTTTCTTTGAGATAGTGGTTAAATTTGGTAGAAAAAAGCCTGTGAGATTTTGACCCTCTAGACTGACACATCCATATCAATCTCACTATTTTCTTTCACGAGAGATATTCTTCCATCAATTTGTTTCTATAGAACTTGCCTTGATTCTCTTTGAGGTCACATTTACACATGCTTGCATGAACATGATTAAGGCCCTTTTTTTATAAGCTACATAAGACAAATATCCTACCTTGAAATTAATTTTTATTTCTTTTGTTGAACCCCTTCGATCTTTGTTGTTTTTTTTCTTTTTCGTGAACCCCACGTTCCAAGCTTTAAACCTGAAAAAAAAAAAGAGAAGAGAAAAAAGAAAAGAAGAAAGGAAGTGATGGAGGGAATAACTTTTAAAGTTACAAACTGTCCATGTCCATAATTCCACCTAAAATTCCAAGAAAGGGGTCTGTATATTCGAGATAGATACAAATTGAAGAAGCTGATGAGTGGAGTGATTGGTTTTACATGTCTTATATATTTCAGCTTGAATTGATTCATTTTTGCTCCACTAGGTTTGATGGCTTTTGACCTACATTCCCAAATATTTCCCACCTTGATCCTAAACCCTGTTACAACCCTTGAAAAGTCCTTATGATTCGTGTTATGCATGTGATCTGAGTGGAGTAGAATGAGAAGATATGCAAGCCTATGGTAGATCATTCCCATTGGAATGAATTTGAGTGAAACACATACATTAAAACACATGAGAGTCGACAGTTTATTTTTGTGAGGGTCTACTCATTTAGTTTACTCCATCTTTGAATGAAAATGCTTACTAAGTAATTGTAACCTATCTAAGAATGTTTTTTTCATGATATGTTATGAGTTTTAAAATGCTTGGTTTTTCTTTGTCGATGGCGTTACAACCTTGGTGTTTTTGTGAAAGTGAATTTGAGTTTTGTCCAAGGATGACAAAAAGCTAAATGTGGGGAAATTTGATGAGAATGAAAAATGTCATATTTTTTCCCTTAATGCTTAAGATTTTATAATTATTTGGTGCCTATAAATACTCATTATTCTTATATTTTGATTTAGGATGCAAATGGAGGCGTTAAGTGCAAAACGAAGTTATTTGGGTGATTCTGGACAGTTGTAACATTTATTTGTAATATGGGCATAACTCTCCTATCCGAGCTTTTCTTGAGATGATTCAAGATGATATGGAACGAAAAGAACAATTTCTACAACTTTTATGTTATGAATAACGAGAGATAATGGGTACATCTAGATCGCAATCGGGCTTGAAGTTGCGACACCTTCATTGTGACATCCTGGAACGGGAAAAAAGGGGAGAGTGGGGGGGGGGGGGGGGGGGGGGGGGGGGGGGGGGGGGGGGGGGGGTTGGGAGGGAATAAAAAGAGAAAAACCCTAAACCTTAAGGGACTAAGAATAGAAGGAGGCACAAAGAGAGTTCGACCCCCTCCCCCTCCTCCCTCTTTTTCCTTCTCCAGCTTTTCCTCCTCTTTTCTCTAGTTTTTCCTTCAATTTTCTTCATGGCCCTGCGTGGCTAAACTTTCAGACTTGGTCACAGAAAATTGAAGCTATCAAAATCAATAAAACTGTGAGGTCTGATTTGTTTTCATCGTTCAATTTATGTTTTAAGTATCAGATGTTCTTTAGTAATTTTTTTCATGATTGTCTCGTTTAATCACTAGGGGGTCTACAAGTTTATTACTCGTTGCAATCTATGTTGGGTTAGATGTCAAGTCCGTAATTGTTTGATCCCTCTAACTTGTGAAGCAATTGAGATTTGATGATTTGATGCATGAGGAATTATTAGATCTTAAGAAGAATGTTGGACTAAATTAAACGCAGCCACTTGTGCTTGTGTTGTTTAGTTTCATCGATCTCTCTAATTTTAAGGTTGTTGCTAAATTAAACCTTTAGGCTTATCTTGGGTTGTTTAGTAGTTAGGATTAATTGGATCTTTTGCTTTCTAATTAACTATAACTAAGGAGAGATAGGAAGATAGTTGCAATGATGAATACTCAAGTGCGAATTGATATGCTTGCATCAATGATCAGTTGTGAAATTCCGAATTCCGATAGAGGATGTTGACTTTAGACTAAAGTTTGTTCTTTTGATTGATTTCGATCCTTTCATTTGAATTGTTTCTTAATTTTTTTTTCTTAAAAAAAAAATTTCGTTATGCCCAACCCCTCCTCCTCCCCCTCCATCCTTGTTCACCGAGCATAAAATTATACTAGCACTACTACATATATTTTTAGGAGTATAGGTTTTATTTATGGTTGCCGGAGACATCATACCACCTTTAACCACTAGTCTTGCCTTTTACCGCTTGCCGCCATCATGTTCGTCTTTTATTTGATACACCCATTTATTATGTAAGGTATTCTTCCCTTTTTGTAACTCAGTCAACTGCCATGTCTAAGTGAATAACAGTGAGTCCATCTCATCCCTCATGGCCAACTCCCATTTGGTTGATTCATCAACTTGCACGACTTCCTCAGAAATCTCGGGTTCACTTTTATCAATCAATAAAGCATAATTTAGTGCAGGGGAGTACCTCTGTGGTGGTCTGCTAGTTCTGGCAGATCTCCTGAGTTATAGTCACAGGATTGTTCTGATTTACTTCTAGGGATATATTTTCCTGGTCTTCTTGAGCAATATTCACCATCTGAATAATTGGAAGATCTCTCAACTGAATCACTTCTAACTTCTTGGATTCATCACTTGTGCTCTCAGACTCTATTCTCAACTTGTCTTTATACAAGGCACCTTCTTTGAAGATTACGTCATTTCTTTTGATAACCTTACGACTTTGGTCATCCCAGAAGCGATAACCAAACTCGGTGCCACCATAGCCAACAAAGAAACATACCTTAGATTTAGCATCAAGTTTACTTCTAACAGCATAATCAATGTGAATATAAGAAACACACAGAAAACATTCAAGAAAGAAAGATTTACCTCTTTGCCGCTCTAGACCTCTTCTAGTATTTTTCAATCCAATGGTGTTGAGGGACCTCTGTTGACCAAATAGACAGAGGTGCCAATAGCCTTAGACTAGAACATCTTTGGCAATGTAATCTCATGCTCCTAGCACGCTCGTTCAAGGTCCTATTCATCCTCTCAGCTACAACATTCTGTTGAGGTTTTCCAAGAATGGTCTTCTTCATCTTGATTCCATTATTAGCACAATACCGCTTGAAATCATCATATATGTATTCTCCCCCATTATCTTACAACAATCACTTCACCTTCAAATCTATCTCATTCTCAACCATGGCCCTCCATTTCTTAATGTATCAAAGACATCAAATTTCTATTTTAGGAAATAAACCCATACCTTTCTACTTGCATCATCAATAAATGCCACATAGTAATTAGAACCACCAAGGGAGGTAACAGTTGAAGGCCTCCATACATCTGTGCGAACCAACTCCAATTTTTCTATCCTTTGCTCCTTTCCAGCCTTAGAAAAGCTAACAATTTCTTTTTTTCTTGCCTAAAATACAGCCTTCACACAAACCGTTGTTTACAGTTTTCAACCCTGGTAGCTTACCTTTGGATTGAAGCACTTTCATTCCCTTCTCACTCATGTAACTGAGCCTATAATGCCACAAATCAGAATTAGTAACAACATCAACAATTGTAACTATGTCTATACAACTGGAAGTGATGTACAAACTTCCAATTTTAACTCCTCATGTAACAGCAATGGCTCCCTTTGTGACTTTCTAGGCAGCACCATTAAAAGTCACATTATGACCTTCATCATCAAGTTGCCCTACTGAGATGTGATTACGTATCAGTTTTGGTACATGTCTCACCTTGTGAATTTTCCACATTGACTCGTTTGACATCCTCAAACTGACATTACCAATACCGACAATATCCAAAGGTTCTCCATCAGCAAGATGCACCTTCACGTGATCTCCAACAACATAATTCTCCATGATCTCATGATGTGCGGTGGTGTGAAAAGAAACTCATGAATCTAACACCCAAGAGTCAATAGGGCTATCAATCGACAAGAGTAAAACATTTTGTACCTCTTCAGTCACCACATTTGCAGCATCTCTTTTCTTTTCATCCTTCTTTGGTGCTTTGCAGTTCTTCTTTATGTGACCAGATTTGCCACAATTCTAGCATTCCACATTCCTTTGATCTACATCCTCCAAAATAAAAAATCCATACCATCAAACTTGTTGATTCCTAGTGCGAATCCTTCTCTACCAACCATTGCTCTCAATCACGAACCAAAGCTCTGATATTACCTGTTGGGAATTAGTTGCCATAATTCCAAACTAACGAGAGCAATAATAATAGTCACAGAAGAAGGAAACAAAGCAAGCGTGAAAAAGACAACAAGATTTATATAGGTTCACTTCAAGGTGAGACTACGTCCTGTCTTCCGCCATTGTAGTAATCCACTATGAAGATGAAATAGTTCACAAGAGAGGTCGTACACCCTTACGGGTGTTGTTTTTATCTAACCTCTCTCGCCCGCAACAGATGCTCCTCAAATGATTGATAAAACCCTAATAGCGATGCCCCCCAATTATAAAGAGAAAATTAGGGCAATCGCTTAACAAGAGTAAAATTCCCAAAGTACCCTTAATGAAACAACAATCAATATATCGTGGATATGGGACCCTTAAGGTCGATCCGCATACTGACTCAACGTAGGGCGTTAATTAGGCTCCACAACTTAATACTTTTTATATGAGAGGAAAATACACTTTGACGATGTTTTCTCAACTCATAAAATTAACAAGACAAACTAGTTATAGACTTTAAAGATGGAATGAAAGATTTTAACATAAACAAGGAAGAATGGTCTAAATGATTGTGCCACTGTTGTGTCTGTTGGTACTACATCGCAATTGCTGAAATCATCACATTATTTAGATATTAAAGACGATCTCATTCATGGCCTCTACATATCACCTATTTGGACTTATTGTCATGGAAAACACAATAGGTTGGAAAAAAGCTACTTAAACATCCAAGTTGTTTTGTCATATTACTAATTGACACAAGACTAGTGTTAAGCACCTAACCAATACTACCCAAAAGACCAGCCTGGTAGGTAGCTGTTGGAAGATAAGCCCAAGCCCACATGACCAAGGAAGGCCCACATATCTAAGAGTATTATAAGATGAACCACACAACCAAGGAAGGCCCACAAGATGGGCCCAAAAACATAAGAAGTAGGACCCATCATGATTACCACGAGCAGGTATCCTTATCAGATAAGTTGGAAGATCAAGAAGGACTCACAAAAGCATCTTTATCTTATGGTCACATCCTAGAAGAGTTCTAGTTTGAGTTATGTTTGTCTTTTATCTATATTGAGTTATTTAATTATGCTAGGTCTTATTTGAAGTGTTAGAGTTTGGGTGTAATTGGGACAAAGGCAGTTTTATTGTAATTTGACTCTACTACCTTCCTCTATTATAAATAGAGGTTTAGGTACTCTGATTATGTTGAATTTATGAAAAAGAGAAAAACGTCATTGACTTCATTGACTTGTTGTAATCAGAGGACATGAACCTCTATTTATAATAGAGGAAGGTAGTAGAGTCCAATTACAATAAAATTACCCTTGTCCCAATTACACCCAAACTCTAACACTTAAAGATAAGTCCTAGCATAAGTAAATAACTCAATATTGATAAAAGACAAACATAAATCAAACTAGAACTCTTCTAGGACGTGACCATAACATAAAGATGTCTTTGTGAGTCCTTCTTGATCTTCCAACTTATGTGATAACGATGCCAGCTCGTGGTAATCATGGTGGGTCCTACTTCTTATGGGCTTGGGTCCATCTTGTGAGCCTTCTTTGGTCGTGTGGCCCATTTTATAATACTCTTAGATATGTGGGCCTTCCTTGGTCGTGTGGGCTTGGGCCCTATCTTCCAACACTCCCCCTCAAGTTGGGGGTGAGAGAACAACATGAACTCCCAGCTTGCTGCAAATGATATATAGAATCTTTTTTTGTATAATGTGGCAGATCTTCCAACTCTCCCCCTCACGCTAGTGCTCTTGTTCATGAGGCCCAGCTGGCATAAGAAAAGTGAGAGTAAAATCAGTTTAGGTCGTATGACATTGCTCTTTAATCCAGTCAATTAACTCCTATCTTCTATAGGTAGTGCCACTCCTATCTTCTCTAGGTAGTGGGTTTGTATGTTGGATGATTGACACACTCCTATATTCTATAGATTGTCCTCCCATCTTCCAACAGATTACAATAAGTCAATGAAGTATTTCTCTTATCCATAAATTCAACATGGTATCAGAGCAGGTTCAGTGAGTTGACTTGGTCAACCCACAAAGATAATGAGATCCTTTCTCTAAACCCTAAACCATAAGTCTAGGTTCGTAGTTATTTTTTTTCAGTCCCAACACCGGTAGTTTTCTTTGTGTTTTTCACCTCTATATTGAGATTTTCATATTAAAATATATATATTGATGGAAAGATATTTGAGTCTAATTTCCAAGGAAAAACGATTTTTTTCCAATAAGAGTTATCTATAGAGAGATATTGATATTTGAATGAACGAAGGTCAGATTGCAAAAGAGATTCGAGCAGTAGTAGAAAGCTTCAGCTTTCGAGGTTTTTTCTGCACTCAAGAACTAGACTTTATATGGAGAAATATATATCAAAAGAAATATCTATAAGTCTTATTTTACCTATTCTACCAATTTTTTATCCGAGTTATCTACAAAGAGAATTCGATATTTGAAGTAGCAAAGGTCATATTGCAAAAGAGGTTCGAGCAACAGCAAAAAGCTTCAACTTCCGAGGTATTTTATGCTATCAAGAAAGAGACTTTATATGGAGAATTATATATAAAAATAAATATATGTAAGTCTATTTTCTTACCTATTCAACCAATTCTCGATCTGAGTTTGTATAAGGAGATATTGATCTTGGAAGAGTCAATGGTCATGCTGGAAAAAAAAATGAGAAACAGTACTTAGTTTGGCCAGATGACAAAGACCGAAATCTATCAGATTATTTATCTTCTAATAATTATATTTTATGAAGTAAAGTTATACTTGGATGAAAGGAATTTAAGTCTATTTTCAGAAGGAAGAAATTTTTTGTGAATCTGATCTATATTTTAAGATATTCGCATTGGAAGAATCAAAGGTCATGCTGGTATTCTGTTGCATTGGAAAATCCGAATTTAAGCCCATTATTTTGCGTCACTCTTTGTGTTTCTATATGATGAAAATATCTCACTTCTCCCTGGTTTGAGGGCTTATTTATACATCTCTATTATTTTGGATTATTGCTACATCTATGATATTTGGTTCAAGCTGAGATCACTGTCATTACCTTCCAGCTTGAGGGGGAGAAGTAAAAGAAGTACAGGAAAGAAGTATTTTATTCCATATGTTGTGGATAAGTTTATGTGACCAAAATATTCAAAAAAGGGGGAGCACAAAAGATGAAATTTCTGCATCTAAGAAAAAATATTTATATCGGATTATGATTATTTCATGGATCCTTCTACAAGGTTTATTATTTTGGTTTGTGTTATATGAGTTTGAAGATGGTCGTGTTATATTCAGCTACAACTATTTTGTCTCTTTGGGGACATTTGTTATGCATGCAATAACATTCTTATTTTAGATATTTTCTTTAATTTACTTTATTTTATTCCAGTTTTAGGTTACATGGGTATTTTAGGAATATTTTATTTATAAGGGTATTTTTTTAATATTTTATTTATAGGGGTATTTTTAGAATATTTTATTGTAAACCCTAACCGGGTGAACCCTATTTAAGGGGTAAGAGTAGTGAGAAACACAAAAATTGAGTATTGAAGTTAATTTAGAGTAAGCTTAGAGTAAACAGGTCGGATTCTCCCTTTGAGATCCAGGTCGAGCTTCCTTCAAAGTTCAATCATCTCGTTCCTATTCATCATCATCGTCTTCCTCACGTGTCAAATCCGGGATCGTAACTACTGGTATGAGAACAGGAACACGATGCCCATCGAAGACCCATATTTGGTGATGCACAGACAAGTCCATGAAATGGCTGAAGATGGTGACACGTCGGAAAGTATACAGATGTGGCGTGCTGGCTGGGGGCAATATTGGCTGACGACGGAGTACAGAGAAGCATTCCTCAGAGAAGATATCTCTGACGGAGTGAAATTATGGCGAATGAAGAGGTATAGAAAGGCATCCCATGGAAAAAATACTTCTGACGGGAAAAAGGGTAACGCCAAGCCTTCGGCTTTGTTCCGTCTACCGGCCAAGACTCCTGCAGAGGATTTGGGGGAAACCTCAAATCTAGATTCACCCCAAACGCCTCAGCACCACCATCCACCCTCACCTCCACCAGCGCCGACCCCCGGCGTCGATTTCGCAATGGCAACCTCCGAAATTGGGGACTCAACATGTCCCAAATCGGAAAGATATCACGAAATCCCTTCAACGACACCCACCGAAGACTATTTTCAGGTCCCCCCTCAAGTCCGAAAGCTTGCCCTTTTGGAAGAGATTTCAAAAATCCCGAAATCAAACCTCCCCTGCTCACGGCAAACCACACTCCATTTCGAACGGGAGAGGGAAAATTTTCCAGCAATTCCGACCAGGAAATATTTCCGCGAGCACTCTGTCTCGGCAAATTTCCAAACAACGAAGCCTCCAAGGGCTGTTGTTCACCGCCGAAGCAGCAGGAGACTCCGTCGGCGAAATTTTTGCACTGTGCGGTGTCGTGAGGACGGCATACGATCGTCGCCCACCTTAGTCGGTGCCATGAGGGAAGGAGTCGAGGTTACCGCAATGTCCGACAGTCGCTCTGTTCGGGATCGGCATGAGGATGCGAAAGATTTCTAATTTCCCCAGAAGACCTGTCGGCGAAATTTCCGCCGAAGGAGGAAGATGACTCCCGATTCAAATTTTCCTAAGTTAGGAAAATTTGATCAACGCAAGAAACTGAGTCACGTGCAGGACCGGGCTTCCAGAACCAAGTCAACCCACGCCAACTCGGACCAGGTCAACTCGGGAAAAAAAAATCTTTCGCTGGCTTGAGGCTCTTCGATACCGCGGTTGACACTTGCACAGACACTGCTTCCGAGCTTGAGGACAAGCTCATCTTCCAGGGGGGTGTAATGTTATGCATGCAATAACATTATTATTTTAGTTGTTTTCTTTAATTTACTTTATTTTATTTCAGTTTTAGGTTAGATGGTTATTTTAGGAATATTTTATTTATAGGGGTATTTTTTTAATATTTTATTTAAAGGGGTATTTTTAAAATATTTTATTGTAAACCCTAACCGAGTGAACCCTATTTACGGGGTAAGATTAATGAGAAACACAAGCATTGAGTATTGAAGTTAATTTAGAGTAAGATTAGAGTAAACAGGTTGGATTCTCCCTTTGAGATCCAGGACGAGCTTCCTTCAAAACTCAATCATCCCATTCCTATTCATCATCATTGTCTTCCTCACGTGTCAGATCCAGGACTGTAACAACATTATTATTGAACAAGAGGTGGCCTCAGTACCATTTCTCATACCATAATTTATTTGACTCTCTTAAATATCACGGTTGGTACACCATGAGAGTTGGTGCCCGGATTGGGACACCGTGATAAATTTAACTCAAAAAAATATCACAGTTGGGATACCATGAGCATCGGTGTCCGGATTGGGACACCATTATAAATAAACCCCCCTGTAATGGCTTTTATTACTCCTACCACTTGAGATTCGTTGTCCTGTGGAGGGACATGGTGGTGGACACTTTAGAGCAATGTCGATAGACACACTACCTACAGAAGACGGAGTGTGCCCTACATCCAACATTATGATTAGAGTATGGAGCAATGTCTTACCGGCTAGGAGTGATTTTTACTCTCACTTATATTATGCCAGCAGGGCCTCATGGAAGGACGCAATAGCTGAGTGGGAGTGTTGGAAGATGAAGGCATATTAGAAGACGTGCCATTTTATACAAGAAGATTCTATACATCATTTGTAGCAAGCTGGGAGTTCATGTTGTTCTCTCACCCCCAGCTTGAGGGGGAGTGTTGAAAGATTGGCCCAAGCCCACACGACCAAGGAAGGCCCACATATCTAAGAGTATTATAAGATGGTCACACAACTAAGGAAGGCCCACAAGATGGGCCCAAGAACATAAGAAGTAGGACCCACCATGATTACCACTAGTTGGCATCCTTATCACATAAGTTGGAAGATCAAGAAGGACTCACAAAGGCATCTTTATTTGATGGTCATGTCCTAGAAGAGTTCTAGTTTGAGTTATGTTTGTCTTTTATCTATATTGAGTTATTTAATTATGCTAGGACCTATCTTTAAGTGTTAGAGTTTAGGTGTAATTGGAACAAAGGTAGTTTTATTGTAATTAGACTCTATTACCTTCCTCTATCATAAATAGAGGTTCATGTACTCTAATTACAACAAGTCAAGAAGTATTTTTCTTTTCCATAAATTCAACAGTAGCGTAAAGCCAAGTACTTAACCCCAGGATCATAACAATACTCCCACTGTTATGACTCGACGTCATCGGCGGCCACTCTAGCAACCAACTTTAGTGAAACTGGCCCGTTCCACTTTTTGAGCCTACGAGTAATTTTAATCTAGCCTCTAGGTCACCCCCTCTAGGTCGCCCCCTCTGGGATTCGAACTCGCAATAGCGGTATAGCTCTCATATCAAATGTTAAACACCTAGCCAATACTACCCAAAAGACCGTCCTGGTTGGTAGCAGATAGCCAAACACTTAACTCCAAAAGTGGGTCAGGCCAGTGTCGCTAGAGTGGGCCGCCGAGGACGTCGACTCATAATGTTGGGAGTATTGTTATGATCTTGGGATTAAGTACTTGGCTTTCCGCTACCTACCAGGCCGGTCTTTTGGGTAGTATTGGCTAGGTGTTTAACATTTGGTATCAGAGTCATAACGCTGTTGCGAGTTTGAATCCCGAAGGGGGAGACCTAGAGACCTGTGTAGTGCAAAAAGGCAGTCCGGGTCACTAGAGTGGGCTGCCACAGACGTCGGCTCATAACGGTGGGAGTATTGTTATGATCCTGGGGTTAAGTGTTTGGCTATCCGCTACCAACCAGGCCAGTCTTTTGGGTAGTATTAGCTAAGTACTTAACAACTATAAGGAAGTTGATGAACAAAGAGAACATTGAAAGAGGTAGATTTGGAGAAGGTGAGAAAGACCCAATGTCGGCCTAAGTGGCTTTTCAAGATGGAGGGGGGGTGGTGGGGGGGGTTGGTGGGTGGGTGGGGGGAGGGGGGGTGTTGGTTTATATGAGGGGGATGGTGAAGGAAGGTGAATTAAAAATTTTAAGTTTAAATACTTAAGGCGTGCAAAAAATAAATCAAGTAAAAATGTAAATAAAATACACAAAAATTCAGACACCACAAATTGAACACTGAATTTTTTTTATCGAAGTTCCCCTATTGGTAATCTCCGCCCAAGAACCCGTGTTTGGGAAATTCCACTAGTAATAGCTCTATTAGACAAAATTACATAAAAGAGATTTTGTCTTTCTTTTAAGCCATGTGTATGCTAAAACACACGATTTACAATATGTTGAATTTTTGGAAAAGAGGAAAGCTTCATTGACTTGTTGTAATTTGAGTACATGAGCCCCTATTTATAATAGGGAAAAGTAGTAGAGTCCAATTATAATTAAACTACCTTTGTCCCAATTACACCCAAAGTCTGAACTAAAAATAAGTCCTTGCATAATTAAACAATTGAATATAAATAGAAAACTAACATAACTAAAATACCTTTAAACTGAGGCTCTTCTGTAAGACTCCTACAAGACTCCACCATATTAATTCAGGCTTTGTGAGACTTCTTCCTATGAGAGTCATGTAAGAGCCTTCAATATATTCTCTTCAACACAATATAATCTCCCCAAGAGATTAACTAGATTAAAGGTATAGCAGGCCCTTTTTATCTAGATGAACCTATCTCAAAATAAAAATTACAAAGAAAGATCATGCTTACATCCTTGTAAATTTGAGAGATACCCTTCCCCTTTAAGAGTTCCAAGCTTCTAGCCTTTGATGCTCAATGGAGAATGTAGGAGCTTGACTAATATGTATGCAAGGAGATAGAGTGAGAACGAAATACAAGAATTTTGCAAGGTGTGGCTCTCTCTTTCTCAAAATTGTACTAAGGAAGGATTTACAAATTATTGAGAGGAAAAGCAAGTAGGTATGCCAATAAAATCTCATTTACTTCTCAATGAAAGGTTTGGTGGAGTATTTATAAGTTCCCCAAGCCAAACTAGGCAGTTTTTGCCTATTTATAACAAGTTGTGTTGACATCGATTGATCAATGTAAAGAGGTTGATTGATCAAGCGTGTGTAAAGACTATTTTTCTGTCAGAATGTGACTTATTCATCAACGATATGATCGATCAATATCTTCTTGTTGGGTCTAAGATTTTAAGTTGATTGATCAATGTACATAGTATGATCGATCAGTCACTGAGGTTGATTGATCAATCATCATGAATTTACCTGGCTTGGATAGTATTGATTGATTAATCCAAATGGGCTGATCCATCATGCTTTATAGCACAATTTGGCCATGTTCTCGATTATTAATCAATTGACCTTGGTTGATCGATCATGCTTTATATTTTTAGGATGTGCACTTCTAGTTGATTGATCATTGGTTGATGATGATCGGTCGTTCTAGTGCCAATTCACTATATGGATTTTTAAAGCATGGAAATTTATAATTGCAAGTGATTTTAACATGTATGAAATGTATGTATGTATTTATAAAAACATGTATGAATGCAAAGTATGTCCTAAAGTTCCAAAATCTGCATTTTACCTCAAGTTTTGGAAGAATTGGATAGCTCTCTTACATAGAATTAGTATTTGACTTATCTCAATTTGTCTTCTTCTTCTGAGGATGCTTCTTCAAGAGTGCTTTGTCATTTCACAAAGCTTGAGGTCTTTGAGAAGTTTGTGTCTATTCAATGCTTTAGACCTTGTTGGATTTATGGAAAAGAGAAAAAATTTTATTAACTTCTGTAATCAAAGTACATGAACCCCTATTTAAAATAGAGGAAAATAGTAGAGTCGAATTAAAATTAAACTACCCATATCCCAATTACACCCAAACTCTAACACTTAAAGATAAGTCCTAGCATAATTAAATAACTCAACATAAATAGAAGACTAACATAACTAAAACACTTTTAAACTGAAACTCTTCTGTGAGACCTCCTTCCATAATAATTGTGGCTCTGTAAGACTTCTTATTGTGAGTGTCATGTAAGACTCTTCGATATTGGCTCTTCAACACTCCCCCTCAAGGTGGAGTTTATAACTTCAGTTTGCAATGAAAAGGATACTTGGTCTTCAATTTTCTTTTGCTGAAAAACGTTCTTGACAAATACAATTCTTCATAGATGCAAAAACTTCATCTTTTGTGCCCCCCCTTTCTTAAATATTTTGGTCACATAAAACTTACCATAATATGCGGAATAAAATACCTCTTTCTTGAACTTCTTCTACTTCTCCTCCTCAAACTGGGAGGTAATGGCAATGATCCCAGCTTGAACCAAATAACATAGATGTAGTAATAAGCTCCTCCATCATGGTATCCCAACCTAGGCACCGACTCTCAAAGGTATAAATGGGTGATAAGTGTGTAATGCTTGTCATTCACAAGACGACGATAAAAAACCCACGGATACATATAAAAAGTCTCAATGGACTATATATATATATAAAGGTAAACCAACCGAAGCAACACACAAGAGATTGGGCCAAAGGGGTCTGTGAGAGTCAAATAAAGGATGGTAAGAGAAAGGCTGCCAAATAACCCACAGGTAATGGGTAACGATGAAGATAAGATGTCGAGGCCACCATGTGCTTCATTTTTCTACGAAATTCAAATTCTACATCAGATGAACCAATGCCGACAACAGTCAGTAAATAATGAACCCAAGGCAAGCAACCGAGGAGTTATTCTTCAGAAGTAATGTCTTAATAAAAGAGACACAATAGCAGCAGCAGAAATGGACCAATGCCTAAATAACATGCACCAATGGGCCAATGCCTAAATAACATGCACCACATGTGTAATTGTAGAGTAGAGGATAACCGGTAAATAACGGAAGTCATTGAGTGTAATAAGGACACACGAAATAGTCTGCAACGAGTCCATCAGTAAATAAGTAAGTTTTACCAAATAGTATGTCGGAACCGAGTAATAATCCAAGATAATAATTGTTAGGTTCCCTTGCCATGGATCTTGTCACTTGGCGTTCCCCTTGAGGTTCCAGTTTGTAAGATGGAGAATGGCTTGAAGAAGCCTCCTTGGCGTCACTGATTTGTTGAAGAGCTCAGAGGTAGATGGAGTGATGAGTGCATGAGGGAAGAGGAGCTCAGTGAAAGCATTAATCTATCTTGGCTACTGTATTCTACCTTAGGAAAATGCTTGCCTTCATTTCAATATTGTTCTCCTTATAAACCAAGGAAGGGACGCTGGCCACAGTTACGCTTTGTTACAAAATGTCCTGCCAGATTACAAGATTACCCTTCACTAAGGGATGCTGGAAGGAATGTTGGCCAACACTTACGCCAGATTACAAAATGACCTGCCAGACCAAATTAACCCTCACTAAGGGATGATCAGTACTGCCGAGTTTCTGGAGGAATCACCATAGAACCTGGGACCTGGACCCGTATACCGAGGCAAAAAACAATTGGACCGAGTCAAGTTGACCCGGTCCGAGTTGACTCAGTCATGAACAGAACCAATAAGTAGCCTTGGGTTGCTGGGTTAACTCAGGCCAGTCCGGGTTGCTCGGCAGGCGCTTGATTAAATCAATTTGGTGCGCCTCAGTTTCAAGAGGCAGCAAAACAATCCAGTAGAGAGATCTTGAAGAAGGAAGCGGAAACTTTCCAAACAGGAAATTTTTGAATTCTACTGTTAACCAGTAAAGAGGCAGAGACTTCCGAAAACAACAACGACAATTGGAAAAATCTAAAAGATGAGTAATACAACTTCCTAATAACTTATGAATCAGGCTGACAACAAAGAAGATATGATTTTATATTTGAAAGTGTTGGAAGATGGGCCCAAGCCCACCGACCAATGAAGGCCTACATATCCAAGTGTGTTGGAAGATGGGCCCAAGCCCATAAGACCAAGGCCCACACATCCAAGAGATGTGGAAGATGGGCTCAAGGCTCATAGACCAAAGAGAAGGCCAAAGGCCAATACAATGATGGCATAATGAGTCCTAGACAATAAGAAGTCTTACAGACCCAAAATTATTATGGAAGCAGGTCTCACAGAAGAGTTTCGGTTTAAAAGTGTTTTATTTATGTTTGTCTTCTATTTATGTTAAGTTATTTAATTATACTAGGACTTATCTTTAAGTGTTAGAGTTTGGGTGTAATTGAGACAAGGGTAGTTTAATTGTAATTGGACTCTACTACTTTCCTCAATTATAACTAGGGGTTCATGTACTATGATTACAATAAGTCAATGAAATTTTTCTCTTTTTCATAAATTCAACATGGTATAAGATCATTGATTTTCAGGTTGTAGCTATGGTTTTCATGATTCAAAACCTACTTTTTTCTTTTCTCCTTCTCATATCGATGGTTCATTTTTGTTAGTTACTGGAACTTCGTTTCTTTATAATATTACACATTTTCTTGTGCTGCCTGGCATTACCGAATAAGCTGCTGGTCACGTGTTCACATCAACGTTCCATTACATTGTTATTGAGGCTATGCAGGATGGTTTATAATAATTATTCAAGGATATCTTCTATTATTTTCATGCTTCGTGTTACCACATGGTCCTGTATACTTCGGACTTAAGCTCTGCTGCTGTTGTTTGATGATTGGCTGACACTCTAAGCTGTAATGATTTACAGAAATCAATTAATAGCAGCAGCAGGAAGAAGACGAGTCTGCTCTTCTCTGGTTCTTTGAGAATACTTACAGTAGCAGAAGTGTTTTCATTCTGCTCACACCGACGAGTAGCAGAAACAGAATTCTCGCTTTTCTCCTCTGCTACCTTCTCTGCTTCCGTAGCCATTTTCTTATCTGTTTTGAATACTTGCAGCAACCTTCCGTGGCCGTCGGGAAGATTTGAGACAGTTGCTATTGAGAAAGAATTTTATTTGAGGAGAGACGACCCTTGTTTTCTACCAGCAGACACGATGTCTTCTGGCATTGAAGACACGTTCATGCAAAGCTTCAACACGTTATGACCTTTATTTTTGAATTCCAGCAGGTGTTCTTTCTGTTCTTGATTGTTTATCCAGCTGATGAATCAGCAATTGGTAACAGTGCTGGAACTCTTCAACACTTGGCTTTCTTTGGTGACTCCGTCTCCGGAACCGGTGCTGGCGCAAGAGCCTCCGCCTTAAACAATTGAAGAGGAGTGCTGCCATTTTTTAATTGATCAGAAAACACTGAAGAGGCAACCAGCAATAATAATTTCCAGCTGCGGAATCTGATATTACATTCCGAAAATCTACTATTCCGAAATGACGCTTTCTGCTCCAGCAATCAACATGATCAATAACTAATTTTGATTGATTGCCATTCAAAGGTTTTAGGATCCAGCAGCGTTTTTTTATCTTGGAAAGTCATATGCTGGAGTGTAGGAAAATCGGAATCAGAGCTGTTCACCTAAGCGACCCGGGATTCTCTGCTATCTTCGTAATCTCATTCAAAAAATCTAATTTTGATGGCTGCCATCTATTTTTGGAAGTTTATTTTCGTCGTTATCTGATTGCCATAAAAATCGCAATCCCTCTACTGTTTTTGGAAATTCCCATAATCTTCATTGCTATTTTTGGATATTTGTTAGAAAATTTCCACTACTTTATTGTTAAATTTATGGAAAAGTGAAATACTTCATTGACATCAGTAACTTATTGTAATCAGAGTACATGAACCTCTATTTACAATGGAGGAGGTAGTAGAGTCCAATTACAATAAAATTACCATTGTCCCAATTACACCCAAACTCTAAAACTTAAGGTAAGTCTAACATAATTTGGTAACTCAATATTGATGAAAGACAAATATAACTTAAACTAAAACTCTTCTTGGTCGTGACCCTAAGATAAAGATACTTTTGTGAGTCCTCTTGATATTCCAACTGATGTGATAAAGATGTCAGCTCTTGGTAATCATTGTGGGTCCTAATTCTTATGGGCTTGGGTCCATCTTGTGGGCTTTCCTTGGTCATGTGGCCCATCTTACATATGTGGGTCTTCCTTGGTCGTTTGGGCTTGATATTATCTTCCAACACTCCCCCTCAGGCTAGAGGTGAGATAATAACATGAACTCCTAGCTTGCTGCAAATGATGTATAAAATATTTTTGTATAAAATGACACATCTTCCAATATGCCTTCATCTTCCAACATTCCCTCTCACGCTGTTGCGTCCTTCCATGAGGCCCTGCGGCATTATAAGTGAGAGTAAAAATCACTCCTAGCCGGTAAGTCATTGCTTTATACTCCAGTCTTAATGCTGGATGTAAGGCACACTCCACTACTATCGGTAGTGTGTCTATCGGCATTGCTCTGAAGTGTCCACCACCGTGTCCCTCCACAAGACAACGACTCTCAAGTGGTAGGAGAAATAAAAGTCATTACTGGGGGGGTGAGGATAACTTTGATGTAATCATAAGTTCCTCCGTCATGGACTTCCAACCACAAATAATTTTCATCTTTTTGACGGGGATGAAGTTCCCCCGTCGTGGACTCCCAACCACAAATAATTTTCATTTTTTTGATGGGGATGAAGTTCCTCCGTCATGGACCTTTTTTACGGGGATGAAGTTTCTCCATCGTGGACTCCCAACCACAAATAATTTTCATCTTTTTGACGAGGATGAAATAAATGATGACATGAGGCCACCTCTTATTCAATAATAATGTCCCCAAAGAGACATAATAGTTGCAGTTGAATATAACCCGACCATCTTCCATCGCATATAACACGAACCAAATACTAAGCTTTGTCAAAGAACCCATGAAATAATCCGATATAAAAATTTCTTCTTTGATGCACAAGCTTCATCTTTTGTGCTCCCCCTTTCTAGAATATTTTGGTCACATAAACTCATCCACAACATAAGGAATAAAATACCTCTTTCTTGTACTTCTTTTACTTCTTCCCCTCAAACTGGGAGGTAATGGCAGTGATCCCAGCTTCAACCAAATATCATAGTTGTAGAAATAGGCCCAAATAATAGAGATGTATAAATAAACCTTCAAACCATGGAGAATTGAGATATTTTCCTGATATATCAACTCAAAAAGTGACACAAAACAATTGGCATAAATTTGGATTTTTCAATATAGCAGAATACCAACATGACCTTTGATTCTTCCATTGCAAATATATCTTTAAATATAAATCAGATTGATATGAAATTTTCTTTGTCTGAAACTAGACTTAAATATATTTCATCCAAGTATAACTTCTTTTCATAAAATATAAATATCAGAAGATAAATAATCTGATAGGTTTCGGTCTCTGTCATATGGCAGAACTAAGTTTTGTTTCTCCTGTTTTTCATGAACGACCATTGAATCTTCCAAGATCAATATCTCCTTATAAAAAAATTGTACCAAGAATTGGTTGAATAGATAAGAACATAGACTTATAGATCTTTCTTTTTTTTATATAATTCTCCATATAAAGTCTCTTTCTTGATAGCATACAATATCTCGGAATTTGAGGCTTTCTGTAGCCGCTCAAACCTCTTTTTAAATCTGACCTTTGCAGCTTGAAATATCGATTTCTCTTTGTAGATAACTCAAATAAAAAAATAGTTGAATAGGTAAAAGAATAAACTTACAGATATTTCTTTTGATATATATCTCTCCATATAAAGTCTAGTTTTTTATAGCAAAATATACCTCGGGAGTTGAAGTTTTCTGCTGTTGCTCGAACCACTTTTGTAATCTGACCTTCGCTCATTCAAACATCAATATCTCTTTGTAGATAACTCCGATTGGAACAAATAGGTTTTCTTTGGAAATTTGACTCAAATATATTTTCGTAAATATATAATTTGAAATATAAAAAACTACGTACAGAGGTAAAAAACACAAAGAAATCTACAAGTGTAGGGACAAAAAAAAACTTTGAACCTAGACCTAGGGTTTAGGGTTTAGAGAAAAGGATCACATTACCTCCGTGAGTTGACCAAGTCAACTCACAGAACCTACTCTGATACCATGTTGAATTTATGGAAAAGTGAAATACTTCATTTACATCAATAACTTGTTGTAATCAGAGTACATGAACCTCTATTTATAATGAAGGTAGTAGAGTCCAATTACAATAAAATTACTATTGTCCCAATTACACCCAAACTCGAACACTTAAGGTAAGTCCTAACATAATTTGGTAACTCAATATTAATGAAAGACAAATATAACTTAAACTAAAACTCTCCTTGGTCATGACCCTAAGATAAAGATATTTTTGTGAGTCTTTCTTAATCTTCCAACTGATGTGATAAGGATGCCAGCTGTTGGTAATCATTGTGGGTCTTAATTCTTATGGGCTTGGGCCCATCTTGTGGGCCTTCCTTGGTCATGTGGCCCATCTTATATATGTGGGCCTTCCTTGGTCGTTTGGGCTTGATATTATCTTCCAACACTCCCCCTCAACCGAGGGGTGAGATAGCAACATGAACTCCTAACTTGCTGCAATTGATGTATAAAATATTTTTGTATAAAATGACACATCTTCCAACATTTCCCCTCACGCTGTTGCATCCTTCCATGAGGCCCTGTGGCATTATAAGTTATAATAAAAAATACTCCTAGCCGGTAAGCCATTGCTTCATACTCCAGTCTTAATGCTGGATGTAGGGCACATTCCACTGCTATCGGTAGTGTGTCTATCGGCATTGCTCTGAAGTGACCACCACCGTGTCCCTCCACAGGACAACGACTCTCAAGTGGTAGGAGACATAAAAGCCATTATAGGGGGGGGGGGGGGTAGATAAATTAGATGTAATCATAAGTTCCTTCGTCATGGACTTCCAACTACAAATAATTTTCATCTTTTTTTACGGGGATGAAGTTCCTCCATCGTGGACTCCCAACCACAAATAATTTTCATCTTTTTGACGGGGATAAAGTTCCTCCGTCATGGACTTTCGACCACAAATAATTTTCATATTTTTGACGGGGATGAAGTTCCTCCATCGTGGACTCCCAACCACAAATAATTTTCATCTTTTTGACGGGGATGAAATAAATGATGACATGAGGCCACCTCTTATTCAATAATAATGTCCCAAAAGAGACATAATAGTTGCAGCTGAATATAACCCGACTATCTTCCAACACATATAACACGAACCAAATAGTAAACTTTGTCAAAGAACTCATGAAATAATCCGATATAAAAATTTCTTCTTTGATGCACAAGCTTCATTTTTTGTGCTCACCCTTTCTGGAATATTTTGGTCACATAAACTTATCTACAACATAAGGAATAAAATACCTCTTTCTTGTACTTCTTGTACTTCTCCCCCTCAAGATTGGAGGTAATGGCAGTGATCCTAACTTGAAACAAATATCATAGATGTAAAAATAGGCCCAAATAATAGAGATGTATAAATAAACCTTCAAATCATGGAGAATTGAGATATTTTCCTGATATATCAACTCAAAAAGTGACACAAAACAATTGGCATAAATTTGGATTTTTCAATATAACAGAATACCAGCATGACCTTTGATTCTTTCATTGTGAATATATCTTTAAATATAGATTAGATTGATATGAAATTTTCTTCGTATAAAACTAGACTTAAATATCTTTCATCCAAGTACAACTTCTATTCAATAAAATATAAACATCGGAAGATAAATAATCTGATAGGTTTCGGTCTCTATCATATGGCCGAACTATGTTTTGTTTCTCTTGTTTTTCAAGAACGACCATTGACTCTTCCAAGATCAATATCTCCTTATAAAAAAATTGTACTGAGAATTGGTTGAATAGATAAGAACGTAGATTTATATATCTTTCTTTTTATATATAATTCTCCATATAAAGTCTCTTTCTTGATAGCATAAAATATCTCAGAATTTGAGGCTTTCTGAAGCCGCTCAAACTACTTTTTAAATCTGACCTTTGCAGCTTCAAATATCGATTTCTCTTTGTAGATAACTCAAATAAAAAATTGGTTGAATAGGTAAAAGAATAGACTTATAGATATTTCTTTTGATATATATCTTTCCATATAAAGTCTAGTTTTTTATAGCAAAACATACCTCGGAAGCTGAAGCTTTCTGCTGTAGCTCGAACCACTTTTGTAATCTGACCTTCGCTCATTCAAACATCAATATCTCTTTGTATATAACTCCGATTGGAACAAATAGTTTTTCTTTGAAAATTAGACTCAAATATATTTTTTATATATATAATTTAAAATATAAAAAACTACGTATAGAGGTAAAAAACACAAAAAAATCTACGGGTGTAGGGACTAAAAAAAAACTATGAACCTAGACCTAGGGTTTAGGGTTTAGAGAAAAGGATCACATTACCTCCGTGAGTTGACCAAGTCAACTCAACTCACAGAACCTGTTCTGATACCATGTTGAATTTATGGAAAAATGAAATACTTCATTGTCCGAAAATACTGGATCCCCCACCTACACACGCAAATTGTTGATAAAACTCCAAAATGGCATTTTCCCTTGACCTGATCTTTTTTTTTTTTCCTTTTCATTCAGGAAAGACAATCAAATTTCAGGGTAGCAAACATTATCCAGAATTTCTCTTAGATTCGACCCCGAAGTCCGAGCATGATGTTATGTTACCGGCGCAAGAAAATGGGACTTTTGGGCTCCTTTCTTCATGCTTCATGACAATTTCGTTAGCAATCTTTCATAGGAAAGAATAGCAGCACATTAGGGTCTGATCATAGAAAAGATTCTCCTCAAGCGAAGCAGCCTATCCTGTGTAACGGGGCTTACACGTTGGTGGGAATAGAGACACATTTGGTTGTGAATTCCAATGTGGCAGTTCAGTAAGAGGAGTTCAGAGCCAGACTCGCGTCCCCTTACTCGAATAGGGGGCTTGATTCAAACGAAGATCTTCGACGGTAAACGAAAAAGAGGTTTTCTCCGGTAGTCAGTACTTGGGATCTTAGTTCTACATGATGCTGGAATTTGATCACTCCCGATTTCGCACGCGCCATACTAGCGCACAAGCCCACTTGCTGCCATGCGCACATGCCCCTCTCGCGCGTCAAGTTCAGGCCGGAGGTTTGAGATCCTATTCTCCTCCCACTGCTTGGGAGCTCACGGTTTCATGTTCTATTTCACTCCCCGATGGGGTTCTTTTCACCTGTCCCTTGCGGTACTACTTCGCTATCGGTCACCCAGGAGTCTTTTGCCTTGCGGCACGGAGCTGAAGACAACTTCTTTACGACCACCCTGGAGTGTACTTTTGGCAGACCCACTCCCCAGCGACTTCAAGAAATCCTCTCCAGAACGGGAGCAAGGGTAGCCTCCTAACACGAGTCTTTGGTAAGATGGAAGAACTTGCCAGAGTGTGAAGCCACATGGGAATGCGACATCAACTTGTGTTGTGGCAATTTGAAGAACAAGTGAAAGAAGACTTGAAGAAGAAAGTGACGAGGACGTCGCGACATTCAGGTGGGGGAGCTTAGTTATTAATAGCCGGCCATGGAAGGCTCTGGGGGCTATCACTACTTCTGTTGTCGTACCGTTATGCCCTGGCAAAGGCCCGAGGTATAATCTCTCGTTTGCAAGAGACTCCATTCATGGACGCTTAAGCGAAGTACTGTAGCTGTTGAGAATGGTTTCTGGTGGATCCTCTTGGTAAAGGGGGAAAGAGAAAACGGCTGTGTTCGTAGTGTATTTGGCTATGAAGGTTTTTTAAAGGATTCTACCAGGAAGGGCTTGGGCTTTAGGAAAAGCATTTTGATATGGATTTGGATATTGGAGCCTGATCCGGGACCGCTTTGATCCAGCGCCAAAGCCGTTGCTTGTTCCTCTCGTACTCTGAAAGATAAGGATTGTCAACAGAGGGGCCTGGGAAAGCCACTGCCAACACCGACAAACAAGCCGTTTTAACTCCTATGGACTCTAAAGCCCCTTACCTAAGGGTCCCTTGGTAACACTCACTTTAACGGACCTAAAGGAGTCACTAAGGCGTACATAGTTCTGTCTTTCAAAAGTCTAACGGAAGAGATGAGATGACAGACCCATTTCTGCACTATCAATAGGATCAATTATAACAAGTCACACACTCATATTCCGGAACTACCGCAACAACGTAGAACTACCAGAATGGTCCAGAAATCCGAGGATAGGCTTCTAAGGATAAGGGTTTTCCTGTGGAGTCAAGTAGAGAAGGCCCTGACTTAGAAAAACAAAGGTGAACTAGTATGATTCTTTGCCCCGAAGGCTCGGTTCCGTAGCTAAGAGGAATCTTCTTCAGTAGTGGAATGGAATCATGAAATCCGGGTCAAGCTCAAGATCTCTTTCGGTGAGAAGTAGACCTTGCAAGCAATTCGTCCACGCGCTTCTGGCTCTCGTCAAAAGGGTGGCAAAACTCCTCCCTGACAAAATCACTGGCATCTCTCGCCATCGCCGTGTGTAGCTTCACGGATGCCTGAAAAAAAGGGTAGTCGTGCCTCTGCCTCAGACACCTATCTCAGCTACGTCTGCCCCTGCATCCATAGTGACTCCCACCATCTATCCAATTGGCGCGGAGCCACGACTCGGATACATCCACCGTCTTCAATGTCGAGATGGCGAAGCGAAGCGTGGATAAGGTCGACTCCCTCATGATGTCCAAACTTGTCGAAACGGAAAAGGCCGTAACTAGTGTTGGAGCGGATTCGGGCCAGAGGGCGGAACAAGCCGCCTTTTAGAACCATTTACTGCTGCAGCTGGATTGAAAAGCAGCCCCGGCCCCGAGGGAGCGAGCAGGAGGGCGAGAAAGAGCAGAAGCTGCAGCATGGGGATTCCGTAAATATCCCATTCATCAAATCGAAAGTTCGAAACAATTGGGACTTTTCGGAGATTGGACGCAGTTACTAATTCATGATTTGGCATGTACAGAATGAAAACTTCATTCTCGATTCGACGAGAATTTTTATGAAAGCGTTTCATTTGCTTCTTTTCCATGGATAAATATAACTTAAACTAAAACTCTTCTTGGTCGTGACCCTAATATAAAGATATTTTTGTGAGTCCTTCTTGATCTTCCAACTGATATGATAAGGATACCAGCTCTTGGTAATCATTGTGGATCCTAATTCTTATGAGCTTGGGCCCATCTTGTGGGTCTTCCTTGGTCATGTAGCCTATATTATAATAATCTTACATATGTGGGCCTTCCTTGGTCGTTTGGGCTTGATCTTATCTTCCAACATCTATTTATGGAAAGATTTACTGTTGATTCTTGGGAAGTGATGAGAATGCAAAATGTCATATTTTTCTCCCTTAATGCTTAAATTTTTATAATTATTTGGTGCCTGAATATACTCTTTATTCTTCTATTTCGATTTAGGGTGCAAATGGAGGCGTTAAGTGAAAAACGAAATTAATTAGGCGATTCTAGACAGTTTCAACATTGCTTTGGAATCTGGGCATAACTCTCTAATCCGAGCTCTGATTGAGATGATTCAAGAAGATATGGAACTCCAAGAAATCTTTCTACAACTTTAATATTTTGAATTTTGAGATATACTGGATGAATCCATGTCATAATCGGGCTTGAAGTCGCGGCACGTTCATTGTGACATCCTGGAACGGAAAAAAAAGGACCTGGAGCGCCCCCACCCCCACCCCCCCCCCCCCCCCCCCCCCCCCCCCCCCCCCCCCCCGCCCGCACACACACACACACACACACACACACACACACACACACATACACACACACTCACACTCTTTTTCCCTTCCCCAGATTTTCCTCCTCTTTTCTCTAGTTTTTCCTTCAATTTTCTTTATGGCCCAGCGTGGCTAAACTTTCAAACTTGATCAAAGGAAACTGAAGCCATCAGAATCAATAAAAATGTGAGATATTTTTTTTCATCATTCAATTTATGTTTTGAGTATCAGATGTTCTTTTGTAATTCTTTTCATGATCGTCTCATTTAATCACTAAGAGGCCTACTAGTTTATTACTCGTTGAAATCTACTGCTGGGTAAGATGTCAAATTAGTAATAGTTTGATCCCTCTAACTTGTGAAGTAATTGAGATTTGATGATTTGTTGCGTCATGAATTATTAGATCTTAAGAAGAACATTGGACTAAATTAAATGCAACTGCTTGTGCTTGTGTTGTTTAGTTTCATCGATCTCTCTAATTCTTAAGGTTGTTGCTAGATTAAACCTTTAGCGCTTGTCTTGGGTTGTTTAGTAGTTAGGGTTAATTGGATCGCTTGTTTTCTAATTAATTACAACTAAGGAGAGATAGAAAGATAGTTCCAACGGTGAATAATCAAGTGCGAATTAATATATGCTTGCATTGATGATCAGTTGTGAAATTCTGATGGTGGATGTTGACTTAGACCAAGGTTTGTTCTTTTGATTGATTTCGATCCTTTAATTTGAATTGTTTCTTAGTTGTTTTTCTTAAAAGTGTTTTCGTTATACTCAACACCCCCCCCCCCCCCCCCCCCCCCCCCTCCGGTCCTTGTTCACAGAGCATAAAATTAAACTAATCACTCTTCATGGGAACGATCCTTACTCGCACTGCTACATATATTTTTAGGAGTATAGGTTTTATTTTGGGTTGCATGTGACAGCACACCAGGGAGATATCTTCTCTGCTGATTCTCGGGAGATATCGTGTATTGCGGTTGGCCTAATTTTCTCTTTATCATGGAAGGGCACTTGTCAGTGTGCGATTTCTCTTGTAAACTATTTCATCTTCATAGTGGATTACTACAGTGACGAAAGACTGGACGTAGTCTCACCTTGAAGTGAACCTATATAAATTTTGTTGTTGTTTTTTCGTGCTTGCTTTTCCTTTCTTCCATGATTATTATTATTGTTCTCGTTAGTTTGGAATTAGGGCATTTAATTCCTAATAAGTGGTATTAGAACTTTGGTTCGTGATTGAGTGCGATGGCTAGCGGAGAAGGATTGGTACTAGGGATCAACAGATTTGATGGTATGGATTTTGCGATTTGGAGGATGCAAATTGAAGATTATTTGTACGATAAAAAGTTGCACGCACCGCTTCTGGATATGAAGCCAGAAGGTATGAAAGATGATGAGTGGAATCTCCTCGATAGACAAGTGTTAGGAGTAGTCCGATTAACACTGTCGAAGAACGTTGCTCACAACGTTGCATTGGAGAAAACCACAATAGGGATGATGAAGAAGTCTTCCGCAAATAATAAGGTACATCTCATAAAAAAATCTTCAATTTAAAGATGACAGAAATTACATCAGTTGCATTGCATTTGAATGAATTTAGCACAATTGTTAATCAATTTACATCCATTCAAATTAAATTTGATGATTTTGGCGTCTCTGCCAAATTTTTGGGAGCCTATGAGGGTTGTGATTAGCAACTCTGTAGGTGTTGATTTTCAGGATTCCATGGATTTAACTCATGGAGAAAAAGAGAACAACACCCATTGGGAGAAAATAGGAGGAAGAAGAGGTCATGGACTTGATATCCTAACCCCTCCCTTGAAGCTCAATTTATAGATTAATAAAACTAAAATATTACATTTATGCTCCTGGAACTTAAACCTAATTACATCAATCGTGATTACCCAAATTTACATAAATCAAGGAAAGATAAATCAATTACATTAATCTTACAAAATCTTCCAACTCATGTGATAAGGATTCCAACTTGTGCCAAATCTTCCAATACATGTGATAAGGATTCCAACTTGTGTGATGACTCATCATACCACCTCATGTGATCATGGTAGGTCCCACCAGCTCGTGTGATCATGGTGGGTCCATATCTTATGAACTTGGGCCCATCTTCTGTTACGATCTCGGATCTAACATAACGATTTGTAGGGAAGAAAAAGAAAAGAGAAGAAAATTAAGCCGAAGGGAAGCTTGAAAACCCTAGGTTCTTTGAAGAGAACGCACACCTAAGCTCATTAAGGAGAACTCAAATAGGGCACACCCCTAAGCTTTTTTTATTACTCTTACCCCTTAAATAGGGTTCACCCGTACAAGCTTCAAGATAAAATATTACAAAAATGCCCATGTGGCCTATTAATTATTTAACTGAAATAAAATAAATTAAATTAAAAAAATAATTAATTAGACTCTAAATAACTTAATAATGTTATTGCGTGCATAACATTACCCCCCCCCCCCCCCCCCTCCACTTGGAGAAAGAGTTTGTCCTTAAGCTCGAAGGTAGGTTCTACTTGTCGACGTCTCCACCTTTTCCCAAGTAGCATCCGTGGTGACTGTGTCAACCCTCTGGACGACAAAACTGGAGTATTCCACCTGAGTAGCAATTTTTTTTTTGTCAACACTGCCAGCATCACTTGTTGTAGCACACCCCAATACGGATAAACAACCAAACAACAAGTTGAACCATTACCTACTCCAAACTGGCAACTTCTGCTTCAACATTAACAACCCTTGTGTGATCTGCCCCAACAGTTGCCTCATGGGCCAAATGCAGCATGTCCCTGGTAACCTCAGTAACCGGATTGAGCTGATTCCTTATTACGGCTGGCTTCCCAAGTTCATCCAATGGTCCTTCACTTGACTGAGCATACAATGCTGCTATGGCTCCAAAAAAAATCCAACACAAGGCAGAAATCAGGTTGTTCTTCTTGTCCCTTTAAGAAAAGATTGATTGAGCACTGGTAAGGTTTCCCAATTGGCAGTAATTAGCAAAGAGAGCATGCAATGCTGGTAGAACTTGCTGGTCCTTGCTACCAAATATAGATTGAGCCTCATTGATTGTTGTATATCTAGCATACCTAGCAACCACTGTCACTATTAAATGGCTACTCATAGGAATATGGTTTGTATGAACCAAGTCAATAATCCACAGACCACTATCGAAGTCCTTCCACTGGGCAGAAGTGGAGAGGACTGAAAGAACAGCAACAACCTCTAAATTAACACCTGCAGACCTCATATTTTTGAAGAACCCAAAAGCCTCTTCAGCTGGCATATGCTGGAACTGACCTGCTCGACTGAGAACAGCCACCCAGCAGGCATCGTTTGCAGTATTTGAAAGCAGTCCGTGTTCAGCAAATTGCCCAACATTCTTTACTTAAATACCCTGAGCTCAAGCACTTAGCTGCATGCTGAATAGACCCAGTAAGTTACCTGTAGCTGTTCTTTATCACTAGCATCTATCGAAGACAGCAGCTCATAATGTTGCTTCGCTGCAGGAGAGAGATTGGAACCACACAGAGCCCACTCACTGGCCACTTCAATACTGCTAGAACAGTGTGCAGTGTTGAAAAATAAATTAACTATAGCCTCTAATGTTCCCGTGGCAGTACCCAGATTATTTATTTGGACATCATACAAAATTTCTGCGGCACCTCCCATATCAATTGGCACTATTGCAAACCTGCACCCAACACTAGGATGAATCCCTCTAAGCATGCCAACACAGATCTTGCAGGCTACACTACCCCCAAGAATAGGTGGATATCTGCATAAACCATGTGCTGCACAAACAGTAGCTTCTTCTAAGGATTCATGACTATCCAAATCCAGAACTAAGGCAGTCAAAGACCAAAAAAATTTCTGGATCATCTGCTCAATTACAGCCAAAGAGTTATCTAGATTTCCAGAATTAACAGCACCTGTTTCATTCTGCACTGCCACTATTTTCAGCACTGGTTTCTGGCTGTCTAGCACAAATGTTTTCTTCACAGCCACAACAGCACTGTGTCCTTGGCTGTCTAGCAGCAAATTTTTCTGCACTCCCACAACAGCACTGTCCTTGGCTGTCTAGCAGCAATGTTTTCTGTATTGCCACAACAGCACTGTGTCCTTGGCTGTCTGGCAGCACTGTTTTCTGTGCTGGCACAGCATACATCATTTTTTTGAAGAACCCATGAACCTTTTTAGGCGGCCTGTTATGTGCATAGCCTGCTGTACTGAGAACAGCCTCCCTGCAATCACAGTTTTTACTCGTTGGAGCCAGTCCAAGGTCCTCACATTGGCCAGCATGCTGTAGTAACATACCATGAGCGTAAGCAGAAGCTGAAATAACATTAACCAAAGTGACAGCATCTAGTAAGGTAGAAGATGATCTCAAGCAGTGAAACCAATGCAGTTCTTCAATTGCATACCCATTGAGAGCAAATCCACCGATCATTGTGTTCCATGGAACCATATCCTCAGACAGATTAGACGAGAAAATAAAGTTGGCATATCCAACCATACCACATTTTGCATACATATCCACAAGATCATTCCTTACTAGAGCATCTTCCACTAATCCAAATTGAATGGCAAGCAAATGGACTACTCGATCCATTTTCACCTTCTTTAATGGCAAACATGCAAAAAGAAGGCCAGATATAGTTACAAAATTGGGATCCATAGTTTTCCACTTCTTTTCTGGCAAGAGCTCTATGGCCCCGCTAGGATGGCCTCTTTGTGTAGAGCCCAACATCAGTGCTGTCCATGAGACTGTCCATTTGGATACGTCCAAATGTTCTTCAGCACTATCCTTCAGATGGTTTTGAACACATTCGGTCTGACTGTGCTCGACCACTGAGCTATGTACCCATGTATGAATTAGAACTGCAATTGCAGCATTTTGCTCTCTAGGAGCTGCTCTCAGCATATTTTTGTTTTCTAGTTCTTTTGCACGGCTTGAAATTGATGGCCATGGATCAGATGCAAAATCAATATGCCCACGCAAAACTACAACACTTATACGCTATCCAGTCTCTGCCCAAAATTTGATTTTTTTCCTATCCACAGTAATAAAAATCACCCCCCACAGCCCTTTCTCTACCATTCCCAGAATCATCAAACTCCTTAGCATAGAATGACAGTACTCCCCCTTTCTTCCAGGCATTTCATCAAACAAAACTCTTCCATTTTCCTTATCTCATCTCCAAAACTCACACAATGTTTTCAATTTGACAAAGAAGATACGTACTGTTGCTATTCTCATCAAGAGAAAAAGAAATCACCCAATGAAAATTTTCTACCATTCCCGGAATCCCCAAAAAATTCCTATCTTGCATTTCAGACCCAAAAATTGGAATTCCTAAAAAATTGGAGTAATCGCTCTGTTGCTCTACTTCACGGAACATAAAACCCCCTTCCCCAAAATTCGAGCAATGTTGCTGCTGCTCAGCCTCTTTGAGCCCCATTACCTCCATGAGAGATGCATTTTGTAACAAAATTCGAGGGCGTTTCATAAACTTACCACCAAATTTCTCCTTGTCAACTCTCACAGGTCTTGATTTCTCTTCCTACTGTTGACCCCATGTCTTCCACTGTGGTTCCCCTTTCTCTTGTCGCCCTCTCTCCCATCTTCTCCTCGTCTTGCCGGCTTCCGAAATGAGGGACCCCGACGTCCGTCTGGAGACTTGGGGAAAAGATTCTTGGGCTTCTCGGGATTGCGATTTTGCTGCCCTTACCGATGAGGGTTGTGATGAATACCCTCCGATTTCAGATTTTTGTCCCCAATTTTGGATATCCGGCGCTGTACTGCGCCGCTGGAATTCCTTTGGATTTTTCTGGCCTCTAGCCTTTGTTCCTATCCATACTGCGTCTACTCGAGAGAGTTTAGGTTGTATAACCTTGTTTTTTTGTGTGAGATACATCTCAATTGCAGAAATTTTAATTGAAGATTCATGCATTCCATCACGCCAGGCTTCTTCCCATGCTAAACACCTTATACGTATTTATTCCAATAGATTGCATATATGCGCATGGCAATCCATTTTTCTTGGGACGGAGAATCGTTCATTGTGTTCCCGCTCTGATACCAATTGTTACGATCCCAGATATGACACAACGATTTATAAGTAAAAAGAAGAAAAGAGAAGAAAATCAAGCCAAAGGGAAGCTTGAAAACCCTAGGTTCTTTGAGGATAACGAACACCCCTAAGCTCGTTGAAGGGAACTCAAAACCCTTGTTTAACCTAAATCAATACTTGCATTTTTTCTTATTATTCTTACCCTTTAAATAGGGTTCACCCTTACACGGTTCAAGATAAAATATTACAAAAATGCCCATGTTGCCTATTAATTCTTTAACTGAAATAAAATAAATTGAATTAAAAAAACAATTAATTAGACTCTAAATAACTCAATAACATCTTCTAACACACTTGGATATGTGCCTTCCTTGGTCATGTGGGTTTGGGCCCATCTTTCAACATTCTTAGATATGTGGGTCTTCCTTGGTTGTATGGGTTTGGGCCCATCTTCTAACACTCCCCCTAAAGCTGGGGTGAGAGAACATTATGAACTCCTAGCTTACTGCAAATGATGTATAGGATCTTCTTGTATAAAATGGCAGTTCTCCATATCTTCCAACAATCCCCCTCATGTTGGTGCTCTTTTCCACAATGCCCAGCTGGCATAAGATAAGTGAGAGTCAAATCACTCCAGGCCATATGGCATCACTCTATACTCCAGTTATTACCCATACTAGATGTAGGGCACACTCCTATCATTCTCAGGTAGTGGCACTCCTATCTTTCACAGGTAGTGGGTCTATACGTAGTGTTCAAAAGTTTAGTAAAAACTCCTCCATCACCATGTCCCTCCATTGGACAACGAATCTCAAGTGGTAGAAGTAATAAATGCCAATTAAGGGGGGTAACATATATGTAGTAATAAGGTCCTCCATCACAGTGTGCCAACCTTGACACTGACTCTCAAACGTGATAAGTGGGTAATGCCTGTCATTCACAAGACAACGATAAAATACCCACGAGTGTATATATATAAAAGTCTCAATGGACTTAAAACACCCATATACATGATGGACTTAAACTCCCAATCGAAGCAACACACAAAAGGTTGGCCCAAAGAGGTATTTGTAAGAGTCCAATAAAGGATGATAGGAGATAGGATATTGAGGCCACCACTTCTTCAATAATAACGTCTCATCCAAAGAGACACATTAGATGCAGCTGAAATGGGCCTAGGCCCATATAACACGAACCAAAATAATAAAATCCTTGTAAAATGACCCATGAAATAATCCGATGCAATATGTTGACCAAGGAATATGGTGCGAATACCTCATAATAATAATCTAGCTAGAAAAAGTATTGAGTTACTCCAAGTCAAATAGTAGATCAATATATCCGATTAATGAAAGAAATATGTATAAAACTTGGACCCAAACACATATACCGAGGTAAAAACATAAGTGGCCCGAGTTAGGTTGACCCAGGTTGAGCCGAGTTAACTCAGCCGATCTGAAATATTAAGTGGTCGATGGTTCACTTGGAACTTGGCTGGTCCGGGTTGCTCGGCTGGCACTCGACCCGAATTTAATAAGTTTCCTAACTTAGGAAACATAAATAAGGCAACAATGCCTTCTTCTTCCCCGATGCCGAAGGACTCTCGATGGAAACAGTCCAAAACTGACAACTCAGTGCTAGTGATTGCATAGCACAACAGAGAACCGGGTGAAGTCCATTGTCTCTGGAAATGGCAGAGGATAATCCAGTGAGCAAAAACAAGATAAATATTTCCAAACAGAGTCTGTTATGGTCCTGGGTTAAGTACCTATGCCTTCCGCTCCTAACAGGCTGATCTTTTGGGTAGTATTGGCTAGGTGCTTAACATTTGGTATCAAAGCAGGTGCTACGTCCCGACATAGAGTCCCCGCGGCCCCGTGCGCGAGTGGACCGCAAGCCCCTGGCAGGACCCCTAACCCGGTCGCGTTGCTGTGTTAATGTAGGTGTGGTCGTCGGTTCGGGCGGGAGAGGTGTGATGTTATGGTCCTGGGTTAAGTACCTATGCCTTCCGCTCCTAACAGGCTGATCTTTTGGGTAGTATTGGCTAGGTGCTTAACAGAGTCATGATCTTTTCGAATAGAGGAAGATCAAATATTTTTAGAAGCAAATATCAACCCAAGATATTGAAAATAGATTGTATGGATCTCTGGATAAATCTCCGAAGATAATCTTGCTGGCAAATTAATCAATCCAGTCTCTGAATTATGAGAAATCAGCAGCCTTTGAATCGAAGATCCCAAAGAAGCAATAGTAGAAGAGTTTCCAAAAAAACAACTCTTTGTAAATGGCAAGGAGAGCGATCTTCAGATGGCACCAGTAGCACTGCTGGATAACAAGTTGTATTATGAGTAATAGAGCCAGTTATGGAAGCAATAATCTTTGCTTTCTTGGATTATCATCACATTAAGCTAGATCAGCGTATAAGGTGCTGGATAACTTCCGATGATAAACTTCCAAAGTTTTGAGCTGAAGATATGCCAGTTAATAGAGCAAGTTACATCCACCAGATAGAGCCAGTTACGGGGATAAATCTTTCAGTAATCTTCCATGGTGGTCGCCAATGAGATTGGTTCTGCTTTCAATCAACGAAAAAATACTGGAATGGCTAGAAACAAAAAATAAGACAATAGTAAATTCAATCCAGATTCAAAATGAATCCGAGAGCTTCCAAATCCGAGTTTATAGTAGCAAGGAATGACGACAATGATACCAGACAATCAAAATGATTTTTGAAAAATAACTTCTGCTCCCCAAGATTAATACTGTCATCGGAGGATGGCCCCCATCAGTGCTGGTTCTAGAAACGGCAGCAGCAGCCGCCAGTGACAGGGAGGCTTCGATTGAGGACGGTAAGTAGGACAGGTGGGCAGAAGAAAATAATATAAAATGACAGAAGATGGGCTCTCAGGTGGTTGCCTCTGGCATATTGGCTTAGTGGAAATTACTAGTAGAAAAAAAGGGGCATGGTAAATAGAAAAAAAATAAAAAACGGTTTGGAATTTTTAAAATACCATAGCTACGACTCCCAAAAATCAATGCTCTGATACCATGTTGATTTTTAGGACTCTATGGATTTATCTCATGGAGAAAAAGATAACGATGCCCATTGGGAGAAAACACGAGGAAGAAGAGGTAATGGACTTTATATCCTAACCCTTCCCCTGAAACTCAATTTATTGATTAATCAAACTATAATATTACAATTATGCGGAACTTAAACCTAATTACATCAATCATGATTACCCAAATCTACATAAATCAAGGGAAGATAAATCAGTTACATTAATCTAGGAAGATTTGCCAAATCTTCCAACTCATGTGATAAGGATTTCAACTCATGTGATGAATCATCATGCCACCTCACGAGATCATGGTGGGTCCATATCTTATGGGTTGGGGCTCATCTTCCAACACACTTGGATATGTGGGCCTTCCTTGGTTGTGTGGGTTTGGGCCCATCTTCCAACACTCTTAGACATATGGGTCTTCCTTGGTCGTGTGGGCTTGGGCCCATATTCTAACTGTAGGCAATGGAAGTTGATCTTTAATAATGTTTGAGAAACCATTCTCAAGGAGGAAGTTCGTAGAAAGGACTCCGAAGAATCGTCGACATCTAATTCTGCCCTAAGTGCCGATACTAGAAGCAGGAACTTCAAGAGGAATTCAAACAAAAGCAATGGTAGAAGGAAGTCAAGGAATTGTAGAAGGAAGTCCGAATTTGGAAGGAATGTGGAATGCTGGAACTGTGGCAAGTCTGGTAACATAAAGAAGAATTGTAGAGCACTGAAGAAGGATGAAAATAAAAAGGATGGTGCAAATGCGGTGACTAAAGAGGTACAAGAAGCTTTACTCTTGTCGGTTGATAGCCCTATTGACTCTTGGGTGTTAGATTCAGAAACTTCTTTTCACACCACCACACATCGTGAGATGATGGAGGATTATGTTGTTGGAGATCATGGGAAGGTATATTTGTTAAGCATTAAGCCAATACATACCAAAAGACCGATCTGTTTGGTAGAGGAAAGCTAAGTACTTAACCCAGGACCATAACAATACATCCACCTTTACGAGCCGACGACCACGTGTTATGGACTCCATAACATCTAAAGTAACTAGTAGACATAGAGGGTAGCTTATGTAATTTCTAACTTTTGCAATTAGTAGGTATTGATGTAATTTCCTTCAAACTTATGGCCCTTTCGTTAGCCTTTGTTGGTGTGTGTTCCCTCATCTTTTGTAGAATTTAGGATCTCATAAAAGGAACTTTAGATCAACAAGAAAGAAGAAGAAAAAGAAGAGAGAAGGAGAAGAGAAGAAGAAGAACGTGAAAGGAGAGAGTTTGGATTAAGGGAGAAGAGGGTTGCGTCAAAAAGAAAAATGAGGGCTGGACGAATTTTTGGAAAGAGAGGAGAGTGCTTCAATGCCCTACCTATTAGCCAATGCCTTTATTTATAGTTTTACAATGCCCTTAGGGCTACAACTTGATAAAACAAAAGACATAAAAGGAACACATATTTACACTTCTATGCCATCTTTATGGAAAGTACCATATTTTACACATATGCCACTCCTTTGACGTGTGGGCTTCTTGTCTTGAGCTCGTGGGTTGAGCCCATCTTCCAACACTCTCCCTCAAGCTGGAGGAGAAAAGACATCATAAATACCCAGCTTGCCACATATAAACGATAGGATTTTAGATGTAACGGGTTTAGTGAGAATATCAACTACTTGCTCTTGAGATGACACATGTTTGAGAGAGATTATTCCTGCTTGAAACTTCTCCCGTATAAAATGACAATCAACCTCAATATGTTTAGTTATTTCATAAAAAACTGGATTTGAAGTGATATGAATGGCTGATTGATTATCACAATGCAGATTCATGGACCCCTTTTTATAAAATCCTAGTTCGGTAAGTAGGGTCCTGATGCCATAGCTTTGTATTCTGCTTTGGTGCTAGATCTTGCAACCACATTTTGCTTCTTACTTTTCCATGTAACCAAGTTTCCCCCAACCAGAGTACAATATCCTGATGTAGATTTTCTATCATCAAGAGATCCAGCCCAATCTGCATCTGAGAAACCTTCTATGTTGAAGTGCCCATATTTTTTATACAACAATCCTCTTCTTGGAGCTCCTTTTAGATAACGTAATATTCTCTCTAAAGCCTGCCAGTGGGTAATTTGTAGTTTGTGCATGAATTAACTCACCACACTTACAGCATAGGATATGTTTGGCCTAGTTACCGTGAGATAAATCAATTTTCCCACGAGTCTTTGATATTTTCCAATATCAATATCTTCTTCATTTGTGGCACATAGTTTTACATTTGTATCCATAGGTGTGTCAACTGGTCTACAACCCTTCATTCCTATTTCTTCAAGGAGATCCAAGACATATTTCCTTTGAGACAATATTATCCCATATTTGAATTGAAGAACTTCTATACCCAAAAAATATTTGAGCATACCAAGGTCTTTAGTCTTGAATTCCTGAATATCATTTGCTTCACCTCTTGTATGCTTAAAACATCATCACCGGTTAAAATAATATCATCCACGTATACGACCAATAATATTTTCCCTTTGACCGTATCTTTATAATATACGGAATAATCAACTAAGCACCGATGAAAACCAAATTATAGGAGTGTTTGACTAAATTTATCAAACCAAGCCCGAGGGGACTGTTTAAGCCCATATAAAGACTTTTTTAACCAGCATACTGACTCCCCCTCAACCACATAACCAGGTGGTTGAACCATATAAATTTCTTCACTGATATCACCATTTAAAAAAACATTTTTAACATCCAACTGATAGATGGGCCATGAAGACTTAGCAGTAATAGATAAGATGATGCATACCGAATTCAATTTTGCAACAGGAGAGAATGTCTCTTCATAATCTATCCCATAGTACTGCGTATAGCCCTTAGCAACCAATTGAGCTTTAAGATGAGCAACCGATCCATACAGATTATGTTTCACCGAAAAAACCCATCGACAACAACCGGTCTTTTACCTTTCGGAAGTGATGTTAAGTACCAGGTTTGGTTTTCGAATAAAGCGTGCATTTCTTCATCATAGCCGCCTTCCATCCTGGATGTCTCAGGGCCTCCTGATACGACTGCAGAACGGAAGTAGAAGAAAGGGACGCAAGAAACTGAAAACACTCGGAAGACAAGCGATGGTGAGACATAAAATTTGAGATAGGATGCGAAGTAGTACGGGAGCAGCGTTCTTTTCTTAAAGCAATAGGCCGAGTATCAAATCAGGCCTATACATAGGAGGAGAAGGACTTACCTCAGGTAGATCCGACAACTTCACAGGTAAAGGTACGACCGGTGCATCAAGGGATGGATCCACTTCAAGATTGAACGGCACAAGCGGACAAGGAGTAGTAGAAGGACAATTCCATCCTGGAGGAGCATCATGGGAGGAGTAGAAGGGAGTGTCCTCAAAGAAAGTCACATCCCTAGAGATAATCATCCTCCGAAAGGTAGGATTGTAACAGACATAAATTTTCTGGGTGCGAGAGTATCCCAAAAAAATGCACTTCATTGACCGAGGATCAAGTTTATTTTTATGTGGAGATGTAACATGAACAAAACACGTACATCCAAACACTTTCAAAGGAATAGAAAAAGGATCTTCACCATTAAATAACACAGAGTAAGGAGTTTTATGATGAAGGACTGATGAAGGTAACCTATTAATGAGAAAGCATGTTGTTAGTATAGCATGAGGCCAATACAAATAGGGTACCTTCATGGAGTAGAGGAGGCCCCGAGCAACTTCAAGAAGATGACGATTCTTCCTTTCAGCAACACCATTTTGTTGAGGAGTATAGGCACATGATGTTTGATGAATAAGCCCATTACTCTCACAAAATGATTTGAAGTCATGAGACATGTATTCCTTAGCATTATCAGATCTAAGGGTTTGAATTTTCTTCCCAAATTGTGTCAAGACCATAGCATGAAAATTTTTAAACAAAGGAAATTTTGGAACGCTCTTTAAATAGATATAACCAAGTCACTCGAGTAAAATCATAAACAAAAATGACAAAATATTTAACTTGGGAAATATTTGAGACACATAAAGGGCCCCATACATCAAAATGTATTAGCTCAAATGGAGCAATACTTATAGTTGTAAGACGAGGATAATATGTACTCCTGACATGTTTACTTAATTGACAAACCTCACAACTAAAATTAGAAAGTCCCTTTAAAGATGGAACCAAAGAACGAAGTGAAGTGGTAGATGGATGACCAAGTCGGTTGTGCCAAAGTTGGGCCTTAGATGTAGTGGACGATAATGCAGCTAATGGTGGAAGAGTGAAGTAGTACAAACCCCCCTTTTCATGGCCACCACCAATCACCCACTTCGTAGTGAGATCCTGAAAGACACAAGAAGATGGTGAGAAGGTGATAGAGCAATTTAATTGTTTGGTCAATTGGCTAACCGAGAGCAAATTTAAAGAAAATTTAGGAACAAACAAAACATCTTGAAGGGGAATAGATGAAGTAAGAGAGGAGGAACCTTTGCCAAGGACTTGGTTTGGGTACTATCAGCAATAGTAACAAATTTATGAGGGTAACAAGGAGATAAGGACTGCAACAAGTGTTTGTTACCTGATAGATGTTCAAAGGCCCCGGAGTCGATGATCCAAGAGGAAGAGGAAGAAGAGGAAGAAAGCATACCTGAGGCAATAGTAGTGGCAGCAGTAGATGATGAGGGAATAGATGATTCCATGAAGGACTTCATTTTCTGAAATACAGCATAGTTCTCAACCGTAAGAGTCACATTTTCGGATGATGATTCAGCCTTATCTTCATTTTTCTCAATGTTAATTGAGACTGGGTTAGCTATGGCCCAATCAGGCTTGCCATGAAGTTTCCAGCATGATGCCACAAGGTGGTTCTGATGGCCACAATAAGTGCAAAATTGAGGCTCAGTACGAAAAGAATTCTGACCCGTTCTACAACCTTTATTTTCCGCCCCTCTCATAGTTCGACCCCCTCTCATATTTTTGCCCAGTCCTCAGGATGAGGAAGATGTTCCCCGATTGCCAGAGAACATCACTGATGGAGCATCAATAGGAGAAGGAGGGGATGGATCGGGTATCCGAAGTAATGTAACACTAATATCATCGAAGGATGGAAGAGCAAAAGAACTTAGAAGCTGATTTTTGGCCACCTCAAGGTATGGTTTAATATTTGATAAGCAAATGGTTGCTGCCAAAGCTTCTCTTTGTCGTTCTTGAACGGCAATATCAGTGGAATATGGCTGAGCTAGTTTCCATTCTTGAAGAAGACCTCAAAACTATGCCAAAAATTCGTGAATATTATCTCCATGTTTCGTATGCAGCATGTTTGGTGAGACATCATATATCTTTTGTAATGAAGCAGTGTTTGAGTAAAGCTTGGCACAAGTATCCATATATTCTTGGCTATTTCCAAGTGGACCACATTGTTGGCCACCTTCTCTTCCATGCTATTAATGAGCCAAACATATAATGGGCATCCAACAACATAACACAAACCCATGAGCAACCTTCAGTAGGAGAAGATACAACAACATGTGCTGGAATTCTACCTCAAATGAGATGGATCCAAATTACATAAAGGTAATTGAATTTCACCCATCAATCTTAATAAGATGCAAATAGAAAATGATCTTGATCACTCTTGTAATTGATTTACAAGGAGTCAAGATTATAACATCAATTTAGTCATAGAAATAAATCTTTCCAACTTATATAAATTTATCTTGACTTGATGTGACACAAGATTCAAGAAGTAAAGAAAAACAGTAAAAAGGAGTATGTAAATAAGAAAAGGAAACAAAAAAAATGTAGATAAGAAGAGCATGAACTTATCTCTTCATGATTGAACTCCTTTTACAACTTCTTGAACATATTTCATAATAACTCCATGAAGAGATCCTAAACTCCTTGCTTTGATACCATGTAAAATTTAGGATCTCATGAAAGGAACTTTAGATCAACAAGAAAGAAGAAAAAGAAGAAGAGAGAAGGAGAAGAGAAGAAGAAGAACATGAAAGGAGAGAGTTTGGATTAAGGGAGAAGAGGGTTGCGTCAAAAAGAAAAATGAGGGCTGGACGAATTTGTGGAAAGAGTGGAGAGTGCTTCAATGCCCTACCTCTTAGCCAATGCCTTTATTTATAGTTTTACAATGCCCTTAAGGCTACAACTTGATAAAACAAAAGACATAAAAGGAACACATATTTACACTTCTATGCCATCTTTATGGAAAGTACCATATTTTACACATATGCCACTCCTTTGACGTGTGGGTTTCTTGTCTTGAGCTCGTGGGCTTGAGCTCATCTTCCAACATCTTTTATAGGGACATCGGTTGATGAATGAAGGAAGCATTAATCTAAACTAGCGTAAATGAGATCAGTTACTCTCTCTAACGAGCCCAAAGGGTGGAGCTCCTTCGAAAGCTTGAGATCGGATTCTCTCTCCCAGCGAGGTCCAAGGTGCAAGTTTCCTTCGAAAGATTCTTCTCCCCCCCCCCCCCCCCCCCCCCCCCCTCCTTGTGTTAGATATCCGGGCATAACAACTGGTATCAAAGCGGACATAATGAGCCAACAAGAATGGATGGCAATGCACAGAGAAATACCCCTAGAAGAATGGATGTCGATGCACAGAGAAATGGAAAAAGAGAGTGTGGATTGGCAATGGAGAGGAAAGAATGAGGGAATGGAGTGCAGCTTACATAAAATTTTATTTTGCAAGGAAGCAATTGGCTGCCACAGAAATGGTCATACAACCTCAAATCTCCGAGCACAAAATACACATTGAACGAGAGGCAGTCAACCGGGACTTTGTCGAGGACGGGCAGGAGACGCAAGAAATCAGAGAGGGCTCGGTCTCTCCAACGTCAGAGACATTCAAAATCGGGAGGGTATTCAGCACACCCTTCATCGGCAAATGCGGATTGGGGTTTGGCATCAAACCCTTCTTCTGTTCGTCTTCCTGACCAGAGGACGCATAAAATCCGAGAGCTTTCTATCTCAAAAAAGCTCCCCGAACTTCCAAAATCAGACGGCAGGGACCCAGATTTTGGGAAATCGGAAGGATTTTCTGCCACAATCTCATCGATATAGTTTGATTTGGGTTCGACCTCACACATTCCCTTCTCACGGCCAGCAAAAAATATTCCAACACAGCAGACAGAAGCACTCCGATCTAACTTGGTCACTGCGAATCAGTTCGGCCATCCCTCCTTTGTCTCAGAAAATCTACACGCACCGGCAGAAACAAGAGTCCAACAAAAAAATAGGAAGCGCCGTCAGAAACAAATCTGATGGACTTTGGCTTCTAGATTCTCACTATCAGTCTCAATCTCGCTCTTAGTTGTCTAGTGGGGAACCATCTTCAACGCCATTGGGGGTAAGCTTCTGAAACGTCGTCTATTTTTTGGTCAATTCGGTTGTTCCACTGCTCTAAAATTGGGGACGAAGGGTTTCTATTCCATGAAGCAGTGCAACAGAGCAATTTTGATGGAATTCGGGCTTGTCTGTATGCAATGTGTGATGGCCAAATTTTGGGTATTCTGGAAACGGTTGACAAAATGCTATGGGTGATAATTTTTGTTACGGTTGATGAGAACAGCACCAGTGCGTTTGTTCTTTTTCATTTGTCCAGTAGTAATAGTCAATATGAACACCTTGGGTTTCATTTTTTGGATCCCATTTATCCTGCTCGGCCACGAATTTTTTTTTTGGATGTTGTTTTATTTTTCTACGGCTGAGACCAGCAACAGTGAGCCTCTTCCAATTTCTGCAACACACATGGCTGAAAGACATTTTTCATATTTCTTGCTAAAGGGAGATAGAATTCTTTTGGGTAGTCCAATTGACAATGGGGTGCTGACATTTTGTTTGTAGAGGAATTATATCAATTTTTTGGGAAGAATTATCTGGTTGTGGATGAACACTGCAATAGTGTGGCTGATTCTGGTCATTGTTCCAGCAGTAACAGTCCCTTTCAATAGGTTGCTTCATTCGACAATGGGATTATAAAACATCCTATTATTTTCTTGCAAATTTTTGGGAAGAAAGCCTGTCCTTCCATCTAGAGGACAGGTTTGGAGATAGGGGCTTCAAGAGTGTATCTTGCTATGGAGAAGCCTATTGTTACTCATGCGAGAGAGGTGGTGCAATAGTTACTGTGGAACTCTAGCAAGGATCTTGCCATAATTTGTAACATTCTCAAAAAGTTCTATCCCGGACAGGATGGCAACCCTGATCCATATGTAGTTCAGGGGCTATCTTTTGCTTTACCTCAAGGGGACATGCTGCATTCTGCAAATGGGGAAGCCATGGTGGCAGATAACGCCTGAGCAGTTGTTGCTGTGCAGATTTCTTATGGTGCTCCTGTCATAGAGATCGTGGTTAGCTTGCGTGCTAGATTTATTTCTGTCTATCATAGTGATGCCATTTTTGAATTTGAGGACCACTTGCAAATCTGGAAGTTGGGTGATATTGTCCTTTTCACAGCGGTTTACAAACCAATGCTGCCCATACCAGAAATTCTGATAGAGTATACTCACCCGCTCACTCCAACTTCTCAGCCGATTCTTTATTTCAGTTTGAAGGCCAATTCAAAGTGGGAACTGAGCCAGCGAATTTTGGTCCTGATGCTGCTGAATTGGAGCCTCCACTTATCCCACCTAAGACAATACAAGCTCCAGATGATAAGAAACCTGAGGATGGGGATGAGAGAGCTACGATTGCAGATCCTGGAGCTATACAGTCAGACGATTGGGATGAAGTTGCCCCAATTGAACTTGAAGATGAGGATACAGAGAAGCTAGACAGCTGGTTGGATGATGACCCAGAGGAGATTGACGACACCGAAGCTAAGAAGCCCGAAGATTGGGCTGCTAATGTAGATGGTGCATGGGAGACACCGCCTATTGCTAATCCTCAGTGTGAGTCTGCTCCTGGCTGTGTTATTGGAATTGAGATAGGGACGATGCCGGATGGGGTATTTTTTGACAATCTATTGCTAGCTGGGGATGAGGAGACTGCAGAATTTGTCAGGGTGACTGCATGGAGGCCTCAGTTTGCATTGGAAAAGGAAACGCAGCTGGAAGAGGAAGTTGCAACATCTAGTGGACTTTCTTCTATTCATAAGCAGGTCTTTGTTGTACTCTATTGGATTGCAGATATTCCCTTCTTAGAAACAGCTAAGTTCAAGCTCATTGATATCTTTGAGATGGGAGGGCGTCGGCCTGCTCTTCCTATTGGCATTCGGGCGTCCGTGGTTGTTGTCCTTGTAACACTCAACTTTAGGGTTAGCTTTGGTGGACAGAATGAGCTCCTGTTTGAGTACCGCTCAAGGAAAAAAAAAGCTCTAAAGCTGAAGGTGACAAACAAGGAACTAGTGGTGACAAGGAAGATGAAAAATGAGAAGGCCGATGCTGCTGCACCACGACCAAGGAGGTCTAGAAGACGTACATAAAACTACAAGTGGTGATCTGACATTTTGAGGAGAGTTGGTAATGTTGTATAAAAAAAAAATTGTTGCTCCTCTGGTTGGAAATTCTAGTTTTGTTGTCCCGATGACTGACATAGATACCGTGGTTGACACTTGTGCTTGGATGGAGACGTCGACACGGGAAAGCAGACCTACCGTCAAGCTTGGGGACAAGCTCATTCTCTAGGAGGGGAGTGAAGTTATAGACTCCATAGCATCAAAAGTAACTAGTAGATGTAGAGGGTAGCTTATGTAATTTCCAGCTTTTAAAATTAGTAGGTATTGATGTAATTTCCTTCAAACTTATGGCCCTTTCATTAGCCTTTGTTGGTGTGTGTTCCCTCATCTTTTATAGGGACGTCAGTTGATGAATGAAGGAAGCATTAATCTAAACTAGCATAAATGAGATCAAGTACTCTCTCTAACGAGGCCTAAGGATGGAGCTCCTTCGAAAGCTTGAGATCGGATTCTCTCTCCCAGGGAGGTCCAAGGTGCATGCTTCCTTCGAAGCTTGATTCTTCGTCTTCCTCTCTCTCTCTCTCTCTCTCTCTCTCTCTCTCTCTCTCTCTCTCTCTCTCTCTCTCTCTCTCTCTCTCTCTCTCTCTCTCTCCCCCCCCCCCCCCCCCTGTGTTAGATCCGGGCATAACACCATGGCGGCTTAACACTAGCGTTGAGGTCTACTATTACATGGTTGCCTACATCTGGGTCGACACGATTGCCCACGTCGGGAGTTGAACTAGCAACGTGGTTCCCCCTCTAATACCAAATGTTAAGCACCTAGCCAGTACATACCAAAAGACCAATCTGTTTGGTAGCTGAAAGCCAAGTACTTAACACAGAACCATAACAATATCTTGCTGATGGAGAACCTTTGGATATTGTCAATATTGGTAATTTCACTTTGAGAATGTCAAATGGGTCAGTGTGGAAAATTCACAAGGTGAGACATGTAGCAAAACTAATACGCAATCTGATCTCAGTAGGGCAACTTGATGATGAAGGTCATAATGTGACTTTTAATGGTGCTACATTGAAAGTCACAAAGGGATCTATAGCTGTGGCACGGGGAGTTAAAACTGGAACTCTTTACATCCCTTCCCGTTGCAGAGACATGGTTGCAGCTGCTGATGTTGTTACTAATCCAGACTTGTTGCATTATAGGCTCGGTCACATGAGCGGGAAGGGAATGAAAGTGCTTCAATCCAAAGGGAAGCTACGAGGGTTGAAAACATTAAACAACAGTTTGTGTGAAGGCTGTATTTTTGGCAAGCAGAAAAGGGTTAACTTTTCTAAGGCTGGAAAGGAACAAAGACAACAAAATTGGAGTTGGTTCACACTGATGTGTGGGGGCTTCGGCTGTTACTTCCCTTGGTTGTTCTAACTAATATGTGCCATATATAGACGATGTAAGCAGAAAGGTATAGGTTTATTTCTTTAAAAATAAATTCGATGTCTTTGATACCTTCAAGAGATAGAGAGCAATGGTTGAAAATGAGACAAATTTGAAGGTGAAGTGCCCACAGTTAGATAATGGGGGAGAATACATAAATGATGATTTCACAAGGTATTGTGCTGATAATAGAATCAAGATGAAGAAGATCGTTCCTGGAAAACCTCAACAGAATGGTGTGGCCGAGAGGATGAACAAAACTTTGAACGAGCGTGCTAGGAGCATTATATTACATGCGGGATTGCCAAAGATGTTTTGATTTGAGGCTATTAGCACTGCTGCCTATTTGATCAACAGAGGTCCCTCAACACCATTGTATTGCAAAGTACCAAAAGAGGTCTGGAGCAGCAAAGAGGTAAACCTTTATTTCTTGAAGGTGTTTGGTCGTGTTTCTTATATTCACATTGATTTTACTGCTAGAAGTAAACTTGATGCCAAATCTAAATTATGTTTCTTTATTGGTTATGGTGGTACTGAGTTTGGTTACCACTTCTGGGATGACCAAGGTCATAAGGTTATTAGGAGCAAGGACATGATCTTCAATGAATGTGCCTTGTATAAAGACAGGTTGAGAACAGAGTCTGAGAGCACAAGTGATGAAGCCAAGAAGTCTGAAGTGATACAGTTGAGAGATCTTCCAGCTATTGAGATGGAGAATATTGCACAAAAAGACCAAGAAAACATACCCCCAAAAGTAAATTAGAACATTCTTGTGACTGAACTCAGAAGATCTGCCAGAACTAGCAAGCCACTTGTTATGGACTCATTAGCGGTTTATTTGTAATTTGTAAAACTTATGGCCTTTGGCATATTTTCCCTAACTCCCTATATAGGGACGTGAGATGAATGAAGAAAGTAAGTATTGAGAAAATTAGATTAAACAGGTCAGATTCTCCCTTAGATGTCTAGGTCGGATTTTCCCTTTGAGGTCCAAGGTCGAGCCTCCTTCAAGGCTCAAGCCCTTCCTCCCCACGCTGTAAGAAATCATCCGGTGGTTGATCCGAAATGGGCTATAACAGCTTGGTATCAGAGCGGACCAACCGTGGCGATTCATTTTCCTGGGAGGATTTGCGTCAACATTTGGTGGAACAACGTCCAGTAATGGAGAAACAGCATCAGGCCATGGAGGAAATCAAGGCGGACATGCACGCCGTGAAGGACATATTACAACGGATCAAATGGCTACTGGATGAGGAAATGGGTCGTGATCAAACGCCGTCGGGCTATTCCACTCTTCTGGCCGAGCACCACCATTTCCCCCCGATCCCAACCCCACGACTTCTGCCCCTTCAAACTCCGCCCCCACCTAGGGCTCCTCTGAGCCCAGCACAACCTCCACCACTTCTGGGCCATCATACCCCGCCCCCACCTAGGGCTCCTCTGCACCCAGCACAACCTTCATCGGCTAAAATGCCCATTCGGGAGCTCTGGGTCACGGAAAAGCTCCCCCAAATTTTTTCACCAGATGGCAGAGACCCTAAATCATGCACATCGGAGGGTTTTTTCCCCACCCCTGTCTCTCGGGAAGCCATAACCCTTCCTGCACAACGGATGTTTCCAGTCCGATGGATTGCAAACTTGGAAAAGCTTTCCGAACTCCCGAAATCAAAAGGTGGGGACCCATATTTTGGGCAATCAGAAGACATTTCTGCCCAAATCCCATCGATACAAGCTGATTTGGGTTCGACCCCCAAAATCCCCTTCTCACGGACGGCAACACCTCTTCCCACACAGCAGATGGAAATATTCCCATCTGCCTCAATCACGGCGAATCAATTCGACCCTCCCTCCTCTGTCTCCGACAATCTACCAGCACCGGCAGCTACAAGAGTCCACCGGAAAGTGAGGAAGCGTCGTAAAAAACTTGTCTGGTGGGAGGTGACTTCCGACCATCACCTCCCACTCACAATTCCCCTCTTGACAGCACCGAGGGAACCCAACTTCCAAATTGGGTGGGCGTGGCTCAACAAAAATTTTTGGGGGAAATTGGATTCCGGCCAGCTAGCAGTGCCCTTCTCTGCAATCTAGTGGGGCAACCTTGTCCACTCAATCGCGAGGTATTGTCCAAATGGCAGCTTCGATTCGGCTTCTCTGGTTTTTGATAGACTGGTCAAGGCAGGTTCTCAACTCAACTCTGTTACTTATTCGTGTTTGATTCATGGTTTTTGCAATGTTGGGATAATTTATGAAGCACTGGATCTCATCAAGGAAATGGTGGACAAGGGCATTGGTCCAATGGCTTCTACCTATACACTTCCTCTCACATCTCTCTGTGAGGCTGGTCGTCTCAAGGAAGCATGTGATCTGCTCATTGACATGAGAAAAAGATGTGTTTGTCCTAACGTTCAAACTCACACTGGTTTGATCCCTGGTTTGTTTAGAGTGGATTGCTTTGAAATTGCTATTGGCTTGTTTAACAAGATGTTACAAGATAGTGTGGCTACTTTGATAAATGGATATTGCAAATTGGGAAATCTGAACAATGCAATGAGATTGCTGAATTTCATGCAAGAGAATGGATGTGAACCGGATGAGTGGACATTTACAGAACTGATTTGTGGATTCTTAAAAAGAGGTACGTTGGATGTGGTTTTAGATATGTTCAATAAAATGGCAGCATGTGGATTAAATCCAAAAAAGGTCAGTTATACTGCCTTAATACATGGATGTTGCAAGAGGGAGGCGATAGGCCTGGCACTATCGTTGTTGGACAAGATCAAGGATATTAGTTTTAGACCTAAAGGTGCGTACATATAATGTGATATTTAATGGATTTTGCACACAGAATAGGTTACCAGAAGCAGAAAAGCTTTGTACAGAAATTGCAGCACAGGGGTTGTTCCCCACTATTGGAACCTATACAACTTTGATTGATGGGTTGTGTAAGAGTGGGGCCACCAGTCTTGCATTTAAAGTGGTTGATGAGATGATGAAGCACAATTGCCTACCAAACCATCACACTTACAACACACTCATCTATGGATTATGTCAAGAAGTCAACGCCATGGAGGCCGAGCTTCTATTTAAAGAAATGCAAAGGAAAGAGTTGATTCCAGATCGAGTGACTTATACTTCAGTAATAGACGGACCCTATGGTGTTTTTCTGAATGGCTTGCAGAAGGATCAAGACATTCTTGAAGAAGACCACATTGATGGCTATCTTTCCACAGGAAAGTCGAGAGGTTCTACCACTGCTGCTGGTCTCTTAGACAGGTTGTTGGAGAATGGTTGTGGGCCATATTTATATGTTACGTTACTAGTGGGTTTATGGAGAAAGGAGTCAAGGCATTTGTGTCATACCTGCACACTTATAAAGAGCCTCATTGCACCTTCATATTCAGATGGAAGGACTTGCTGGTCAGACAAAGTATACTACAGAACAACTGGGAATTGGTACTGCCTTGCAACAACAGCAGTAGCAAGTGTAGCTTTGGAGTACGGAGAGAAACACAACATCCTACGCATAGTCGCTGTCCGAGATGTCGCTGAAGCTCTTCTCATTATCTATGCAAGATCAGATACATCTAGGATATCCATATGTGGCCCCCATGCAATACGGACACATGATTTAGTTGACTAGTTACCGAGCATGTTTTCACAGTTAATTATCCTCAAATTTTTTTCAATGGTGAAGATGATATTTGATTGAGCTCTGAGCGGGTGACGAGACAAAAAGAAAAAAAATTTAATTGCTACTCTACTAGGTTGCTCTATTTTTGTACGAACAGGCAATTCTACATTGAGCTTGACGACAAGGTCGTTCTCCAGGAGGGGAGTAATGTTATGGACTCATTAGGGGTTTATTTGTAATTTGTAGAACTTATAGCCTTTGGCATGTTTTCCCTAACTCCCTATATAGGGACGTGAGATGAATGAAGAAAGTAAGTATGGAGAAAATTAGTTTAAATAGGTCAGATTCTCCCTCAAAGGTCTAGGTCGGATTCTCCCTTTGAGATCCAAGGTCGAGCCTCCTTCAAGGCTCAAGCCCTTCCTCCCCACGCTGAAAGAAATCGTCCGGTGGTTGATCCGAAATGGGCTATAACACCACCACAGAGGTACTTCCTTGCACTTAATTATATTTTTTTGACTGATAAAGGTGAACCAGAGAGTTATGGGGAAATCATGCAAGTTGATGAATCAACCAAGTGGGAGTTGGTCATGCGGGATGAGATGGATTCATTGTTATCCAATCGGATATGGTAGTTGACCGAGCTCCCAAAAGGAAGGACGACCTTGTAGAATAAATGGGTGTACCGAATAAAAGATGAACATGATGGTAGCAAGCGGTACAAGGTAAAACTGGTGGTAAAGGGCTTTCAACAAAAAAGAAGGCATTGAGTACATTGAGATTTTCTCTCGACAAGTGAAATTGATAACTATTAGAACAGTGCTTAGACTAGTGGCAAATGAAGACTTGCACTTAGAGCAGTTAGATGTAAATACTACCTTTCTCCATGGTGATTTGGAGGAAGAAATTTACATGATGTAGCCATAGGGTTTCGATGCACAAGGAAAGGAGAAATGGTGTGCAAAATTCAAAAGAGCCTGTATGGTCTTATGAGAAGTAGCTCGCAACTTATTGTATACCATGAAAGTCCCATACTTTTATTGGCCACATGCTATCCTTACTTCATGCTTTCCTATAAATAGGTTGCCCTCTTCCATTCTCGGTCATAAATTTCCATATTCCGTATTGTTTCCACCATGATCACATGAGCTGGTGGGACCCACCATGATCATGTGAGGTGGCATAATTAGCTTACATAATAAAAAGTCTTACAGAGCCAAAATTATTATGAAAGCAGGTCTCACAGAAGAGTTTCAGTTTAAATGTGTTTTAGTTATGTTAGTCTTCTATTTATGTTGAGTTATTTAATTATGCTAGGACTTATCTTTAAGTGTTAGAGTTTGGGTGTAATTGGACTATACTACTTTCCTCTATTGTAAATAGGGGTTCATGTACTCTGATTACATCAAGTCAACGAAGCTCTCCACTTCTCAACTCGTGAAGAATCTCTCTCTGGCAGAAAATCTTTTTCTCTCTTTTCTCTTCTCTCCTCTCTACCCGAGTTCTCTCTCTCTCTCTCTTTGCTCTTTTTCTCCTTCCTCTCTCATCTTGCTCGAGGTTTCAACCATGGGCTCCTAAATTCAACACTCTCTACTCAAGATGGCAGTAGGGAATAGGGCTTTCGGTGGCCACTAAAGGTGCGGTGGTTTAATCTGAACCTTATAGCTTGTTTTATATTTAGTGTTGTTTTTATCTCTACCTTTTCTTAGTTTAATCTGAAGCTTGTAGCTTTCTAATATTCAACGCCATTTCTATCTCTTACTTTTCTATCTTTTCAATGGAGGAGATGACAGATGGCACCATGGCCGGAAACAAAGAAGAAGATGGTCACAAAAAGTGATTATTTAGGAAGAGAGATGGTGAGCCACGGGGCTCAGCCTGGAAACCAAGAATCAGATGGATTTTTTTTTTTAAAAGAGAACAAAAGAGTTTTGTGGTCTTCCACGTAGGTTGCCACATCAAAGGGGTGTCACGTTGAAGTGCACACTATATTTTTTTTATTCCATGCTTTGCGAGGCCATCCACTCTGGTTAGTATAATTGTAGCATTGGCCTATAAGAAGCAGGTTGGCAAGAGGAGGGTTTGGTCTGGTCAGGTCAAGTGTGCGATGGCTCGTTTGGCAAAAGGAAAAATGATAAGCTATAGAGGTATGAGAATACGGAGCATCAAATCACCGATGCAAATCAGAGGGACCTTAATTTGGGAGTGTTGAATTTATGGAAAAAAGAAATAATTCATTGACTTCATTAACTTATCATAATCAAGGTACATGAACCTCTATTTATAATAAAGGAAAGTAGTAAGAGTCTAGTTACAATAAAACTATCTTTGTCCCAATTTCACCCAAACTCTAACACTTAAGGGTAAGCCTTAGCATAATTAAATAACTCAATATAAATAGAAGACAAACATAACTCAAACTAGAACTCTTCTATGACGTGACCATAAGATAAAGATGTTAGCTCGTGGTTATCTTTGTGAGTCCTTCTTGATCTTCCAACCAGTTGTGGTTATCTTTGTGAGTCCTTGATCTTCCAATTTATGTAATAAGGATACCAGCTTGTGGTAAACATGGTGGGTCCTACTTCTTATGTACTTAGGCCCATCTTGTGGGCCTTCCTTGGTCGTGTGGCTCATCTTGTGGGCCTTCCTTGGTCATGTAGCCCATCTTATAATACTCTTAGATATGTGGGCCTTCCTTGGTTGTGTAAGCTGGAGCCCATCTTCCAACACTCCCCCTCACGTTGGTGCTATCTTCCAGCTGACCAATTCAAGGGTGTAACATAGCTGTAATAATATGTTCCTCCGTCATGGTTTCCCAACCGTGATATTTTTTGACAGGGTATTAAGTTCCTCCATCATGGTTTCCCAACTGTGATATTTTTTGACAAAGTATCCTCTGTCATGGTTTCCGAATCGTGATATTTTTTTACAGGGTATTAAGTTCCTCTGTCATGGTTTACCAACCGTGATATTTTTTTATAGGGCCCGTCATAGTTTCCCGACCGTGATATTTTTTTATGGGGTCAAATAAATGATGATAAGAGAAAGGATACTGAGGCCACCTCTTCTTCAATAATAATGTTCCCAAAGAGACATAATAGCTGCAACTGAATATAACACGACCATCTTCCAACACATATAACACGAACCAAAATAATAAACCTTGTAATAGGACCCATGAAATAATCATAATCCGATATAAATAATTTTTTCTTAGATGCAGAAGCTTCATCTTTTGTGCTTCCCCTTTCTTGAATATTTTGGTCACATAAACTTATCTACAACATATGGAATAAAATACCTCTTTCTTGTACTTCTTCTACTTCTCCCCCTTAAACTGAGAGGTAATGGTAGTGATCCCAACTTGAACCAAATATCATAGATGCAACAATAAGCCCAAATAACATAGATGTAGTAATAAGCCCTTAAAACATGGAGAAGTGAGATATTTTCTTGATATAGCAACTCAAACAGTGACGCAAAACAATCGGCTTAAATTTGGATTTTTCAATGCAATAGGATACCAACATGATCTTTGATACTTCCAATGCGAATATATCTTTAAATATAGATTAGAATGACATGAAATTTTCTCCTTCTGAAACTAGACTTAAATACCTTTTATCAAAGTATAAATTCTCTTCATAAAATTGTTGGAAGATAGGGTCCAAGCCTACACGACCAAGGAAGGCCTACATATCCAAGTGTATTAGACGATGGGCCCAAGCCCATAAGACCAAGGAAGACCCATGCATCCAAGAGATATAGAAGATGGGCTCAAGACCCACAGATCAAAGAGAAGGCCAATAGGCCCATATACAATGATGGTAGGATGGTAAATAAAGGGTCATCTCATAGAGATAACATTGATGTAATTTAGTTAAAGTTCCAGGGTTAAAACCCTAAACTCTAAACCCTATGTTCAAGGGTATTATTGTAATACAGTAGTTTCATAAATCTATAAATAGGGCTTCGGGGGAGGGTTAGAAATCCAGTCCATAACCCTTCTTCCTCCAGTTTTCTCCCAATGGGTTTCTCTCCATTTTTCTCCATGAGCTAAATTCATGGAGTCTTGAAAATCAACATGGTATCAAATCCTAGATTTATAGGACTCCGACTATGGGTTTTCAAAGTTCATTCTCGTCCATTTTTAGAATTGTTTTTTCATCTCTTTGTACTCGTGCACTGGTTTTTGTTTTTTTTTGCTTCTAATTTAGTTTAGCCCTTCTTTCTGAGTCTTCCCATTGTCAATTCTTTTGAAGTATTTTTTGTGATGGTCAGGCAATCAGAATCGACTCAGTACTACCTACTCATACGTTGGTGTTTGGCAGCACCACCATGTTAAGATCATTGCCAATAATCAAGGCAATCAGACGATGCCTTCTTATGTTGCTTTCATTGATACCGAGCGTTTGATCAGAGACACCGCCAAGAATCAGGTCATTGCAGGACCAGGTGACAAGCCTATGATAATTGTTGCTTACAAGGGAGAGGATAAGCAATTTTCTGCCGAGGAGATTTCTTCTATTGTCCTCATGAACATGAGGGAGATTGCCGAAGCTTTCCTTGACTTTCATGTAAAGAACGCCATTGTCACAATACTTGCATACTTCAACGATTCTCAGCTTGTTTGGAACGGTCGTCGCATCAAAGCAAGGCTGGTTTTCCGCTATGTTCGGAACCAAAGATGACGACTCGTTGTTCAGCGCCGTGAAGAAGATGAAGGCATTCTGAGAGTCCTATGGTGTCATGCATCTCTGGACTGTTTCCGTCGAGAGTCCTTTGGCACTGAGAAGGACTCACTGTAGCTGTTGGAAAGTTCACTTCAGTTGGCTTCATTGATGCTATTTTTACGAAAATCACAGACCTGTCTCTGCCGCTCATTCCGCACTATTCGGCCAAGAGGAAGCAGGGAGGAAGATGAGTTGCCATTTTGTTAGGTTCCCTTGCAATGGATCAAGTCACCCGGTGATCATCTCTGGCTTCCAGATTGAATGGTGATGTTGAGAGATGTTTGGGATGCTTCGAACGTCCAATTGTAGGATATAATGAGCCTTCAAAGGAGGCTCAACCTTGGACCTCGTCAGGGAGAGAATCTGATCTCGTTTAAACTAGGTTTTGGTTAATGCTCAATTCATTCCTCAACCCGTCCTCCCTATAAAAGGATTAGGGAACGCATACAAGCAAAGGCCCAAACCAAAGGGCACAAGTTTGAAGGAAATTACAACAAAACCCTCCTAATAACATAAAATGTAAATGCATAAACTAAACCTTGCGTCTAAGGATTACTCTGGATGATATGGAGTCCATAACATCACCCCCCCTCTTAGAGAAAGAGCTTGTCCTCAAGCTCGTAAGTGGGGTATAGTGCCTGGAAAGCCTCTAAGGGTTCCCAAGAAGTTTCCATCGGTTCGGTATCGGCCCATTGGACTAAAATCTCCCACGATCCCTGGACATGGCGAGCCAGTAACACCTGAGCGGGGGTGGGTAGCACACACCCCTCCTGAAGTGGTGGCAAAGGGGTGTGGTACATAGGAGTGTCTCCCTTGAATGACTTCAACAGGGAGACATGGAAAACATCAAGGATCTTGGCATCTTGTGGAAGCTGTAGGCGATAGGCTACACTGCCAATGCTGTCCAAAACCTGGAAAGGTCCATAAAATTTTGGGGACAATTTGTGATGTTTGGAGGCAGTAAGGGGAAGCTGGCGGTAATGTTGAAGACAAAGCCATACATGATATCCCAGAGCAAAGGCCAGGTCGCGATGGCATTTATGATAATTGTTTTCATTATAATTTGAGCTTCTTGAAAATGAGCACGGACTTGGCGGAGCATAGCGTCTCATTCCTCCAAAGCCTGGTCAATAGCTGCCACCCAAGAAGAGCCAGGTTCATACGACAAGAGACGAGGGGGGTCCCTCCCATAAACCACCTTGAAGGGTGTCGTGCCGAGTTCTGGGTGGTAAGATGTATTATAACAAAACTTCGCCCAGGCCAGCCACTTGACCCAAACTTTGGGTAAATCCCCCACAAAATAGCGCTAGTACATCTCAATAGTGCGGTTGAATATTTTGGTTTGCCCATCTGTCTGCGGGTGGTAGGTGGAGGAGAAAGCCAATTTTTTCTCTGTCACTGGTAATGGACTCCGGTAAGCCGTGAAGGTGGACAATTTGGTCCATGAAAAGTTGAGCGACATGGGTCGCTGCTTAAGGATGCGCAAATGGTAGGAAATGGCCATATTTAGAGAACCGGTCCACCACCACTAATATAATCGATTTTTCAGATGACATGGGAAGGCCATCAATAAAGTCCATGGATATATCTGCCCATACCTATGAAGGTAATTGAAGTGGTTGCAGCAGCCCTATGGGACTTAATGACTCCGATTTGTTCCGTTGGCAAACTTGGCACACCAACACATAATCTGCCACATTACTTTTCATGCCCAGCAAATAGAAGTCACGACTAAGGCGAAAATAAGTTTTTTGCCTGCCCTCACTTTTTTTTTTAAATCAAAACTTGAGTTATCACTGTCCATTTATCTCGTAAACAAAAAACATAAGGCAAATAGATCACAACAAAATGAAAATTTTATAGTTTATGTATGGAAAAAATTAGAAACATTAAACAAATGTAAGTATAGAAAATTTCTTCACACACCACAAATGAACACAAATTTTGTTATCAAAGTTTGGGAAACTCCACTGGTTCATCCCCAAATTGCTTGGAATTTTATAAGAAAGAGATTTTTAATTGATTCTAACATGTTTTAAATATGGATATGCATGCTTGAAACCTGTTAAAGATGCAAATGAGCTATGGATCCAAACCTTTTTAAAGCGAACAAAAATTGCTCATTAAATTCTCAAGTGAACGTGCAGTGGGATATTTACCCAAGTCAAACAAGCCATTATTTTGCCCATTTACAAAAACTTGACCTAACAATCATAGATGATTGTAAAGTGATTTATCGGTCAATCATGGGTAATGGGCTATATTTTTGTCAGAAATGACTTATGGATTGGGAGTCAATACTCAGTTAAAAATCCCTCACCTACCCCTTTTCCCGATGATTTCAAAACCTAATAAAAACTTAAAGAGTTTACAATCCCTAAAAGTTACAGTGAGTTTTTGGAATTATCTCTCTACATTTGTGCATTTCCATTATAGATGTATACTTTTTGCTTTAATCAAAACTTGAGTTTTCACTTTCCTTTTATCTCGGAAACAAAAACATAAAGCAAATAGATCACAACATAATGAAAATTTTAGAGTTTATGTATGGAAAAAATTAAAACAATAAAAAATGTAAAAAAATGTAAGTAAAGAAAATTTATTCACTCACCACAAATGAACACAAAAGTTTTGTTTCCCATGTTTGGGAAATTTCACTAGTTCAACCCCTAATAACTTGGAATTTTACAAGAAAGAGATTTCTAATTGATCCTAAAAATTTTTAAATATGGATATGCATATTAAAAACATGTTAAAGATGCAAATGACCTACGGATCCCAACCTTTTAAACTGAACAACAAATGTTCATTAAATTCTCAAGTCAACCTGTGGTGGGATACTTACCCGAGTCAAACAAGCAATTATTTTGCCCATTTACAAAAAGCTGACCTAAAAATCATAGTTGATTGTAAAGTGATTTATCGATAAATCATGCGTAATGGGCAATTTTTTTGTAAGAAATGACTTATGCATTAGGAGTCAACACTTAGTTAAAAATCCCCCGCCTCCCTCTTTTCCCGATGATTGCAAAACCTAATATATCAAAACTAAAAGATTTTACAATCCCTAAAAGTTGCAGAGACTTTTAGAATTATCTCTCTCTACATTTGTGCATTTCCATTTTTTATGTAAAGTAATTTCTTAAATCAAAACTTGAGTTTTCACTGTCCATTTATCTAGAAAACAAAAAGATATGGCAAATAGATTACTACAAAATGAAAATTTTAGAGTTTATGAATGGAAAAAATTGAAAACAATAACTAATGTAAGTAAAGAAAATTTATTCACGCAACACAAATGAACACAAAAGTTTTGTTATCGAAGTTTGGGAAACTCTACAAGGAAATTTTTTTAAAAAATAACAAATGTAAGTAAAGAAAATTTATATGCACTCCAAAAATTAACACAAAAGTTTTTCTATCCAAGTTTAGGAAATTCCATTAGTTGAACACTAATAGCTTTGAATTTTTCAAGAAAGTGATTTCTAATTGACTCTAACATGTTTTAAAAAACAATATGCATGCTTGAAATATGTTAAAGATGCAAATGACCTATGGATCCAAACATTTTCAAGCGAACAACAAATGCTATTTAAATTCTCAAGTGGACGTGCTGTGGGATATTTACCCAAGAGAAAAATTCCAATATTTTTCACATTTACAAAAAGTAGACCTAACAATCGTAGATGATTGTAAAGTGATTTATTAGTAAATCATGCATAATGGGCCATTTGTTTTGTAAGAAATGACTTATGCATTGGGATTCAACACTTAGTTAAAAATCCACTACCTCCTTCTTTTCCCGGATGATTGCAAAACCTAACATATAAAAACTAAAAGATTTTACAATCCCTAAAAGTTGCAGAGACTTTTTGGAATTATCTCTCTCTACATTTGTGCATTTCCATTTTTTATGTAAACTAATGTCTTAAATCAAAACTTGAGTTTACACTTTCCATTTATCTAGTAAACAAAAAGAGAAGGCAAATAGATTACTACAAAATGAAAATTTTAGAGTTTATGAATGGAAAAAATTTAAAACAATAACAAATGTACGTAAAGAAAATTTATTCACACACCACAAATGAACACAAAAGTTTTGTTATCCAAGTTTGGGAAATTTCACTACTTAAACCTTAATAGCTTGCAATTTTATTAGAAAGGGATTTCTAATTGATCCTAACATGTTTTAATTATGGATATGCGTGTTTGAAACATGTTAAAGATGCAAATGACCTATGGATCCAAACCTTTTAAAGCGACCAACAAATGCTCATTAAATTCTCAAGTGAACATACGATGGGTTATTTACCCGAGTCAAACAAACCATTATTATACCCATTTAATAAAATTTGACCTAACAATCATAGATGATTGTAAAGTGATTTATCGATCAATGATGCGTCACGGGCTATATTTTTTTGTAAGAATTGACTTATGGATTTGGAGTCAACACTCAATTAAAAATCTCATGCTTCCCCCTTGTCCCAATGATTGTAAAACCTAAGATATAAAAACTAAAAGTGTTTACAATCCCTAAAAGCTATAGAGACCTTTTGGAATTACTTCTCTCTGTATTCTTTCATTTCCATTTTAGATGTATAATTTTTTCTAAAATCAAATCTTGAGTTTTCGATTTTTATTTATCTCGTAAACAAAAAGATAAAGCAAATAGATCTCAATAAAATGAAAATTTTAGAGTTTATGTATAGAAAAAATTAAAAACAATAACAAATGTGAGTAAAGTAATTTATCAGTAAATCATGTATAATGGGCTATATTTTTTTAAGAAATGACTTATGCATTGGGAGTCAACACTTAGTTAAAAATCCCCCGCCTCCCTCTTTTTCCAATGATTGCAAAACCAAATATATAAAAACTAAAAGAGTTTACAATCCCTAAAAGTTGCAGAGACTTTTTGGAATTATCTCTCTCTACATTTGTGCATTTCCATTTTTTATGTAAACTAATTTCTTCAATCAAAACTTGATTTTTCACTTTCCATATATCTAGTAAACAAAAAGATAAGCCAAATAGATTACTACAAAATGAAAATTTTAGAGTTTATGAATGGAAAATATTTAAAAAATAACAAATGTAAGTAAAGAAAATTTATTCACACACCACAAATGAACACAAAAGTTTTGTTATGCAAGTTTGGGAAACTCTACAAGGAAAAAATTAAAAAAAATAAAAAAAATAAAAAATATAAGTAAAGAAAATTTATTTGCACTCCACAAATTAACAAAAAAGTTTTGTTAACCAAGTTTAGGAAATTCCTCTAGTTGAACCCTAATAGCTTTGAATTTATAAGAAAGTGATTTCTAATTTACTCTAACATGTTTTTAAAACGGATATGCAAGCTTCAAACATGTTAAAGATGTAAATGACCTATGGATCCAAAATTTTTAAAGCGAACAACAAACTCTATTTAAACTCTCAAGTGGACGTGCTATGGGATATTTACCCAAGAGAAAAAAAGCCATTATTTTTCACATTTACTAAAAGAACACCTAACAATCATAGATGATTGTAAAGTGCTTTATCGGTCAATCAAGAGTAACGGGCTATAGTTTTGTAAGAAATGACTTATGGATCGGGAGTGAACTCTCAGTTAAAAATCCCCCGCTTCCCCCTTTTCTCGATGATTGCAAAACCTAACATATAAAAGCTAAAAGAATTTACAATCCCTAAAAGTCACAGAGACATTTTGGAATTATCTCTCAACATTTGTGCATTTTCATTTTAGATGTATACTTTTTTCTTAAATCAAAACTTAAGTTTTCCCTTTCCATTTATCTCGTAAACAAAAAGATAAGGCAAATAGATCACAACAAAATGGAAATTTTAGAGTTTATGTATGGAAAAAATTAATAACAAAAACAAATGTAAGTAAAGAAAATTTATTCATACATCACAAATGAACACAAAAGTTTTGTTATCCAAGTTTGGGAAATTCCACTAGTTAAACCTTAATAGCTTGGAATTTTATAAGAAAGGGATTTCTAATGGACCCTAACATGTTTTAAATATGGATATGTATGCTTGAAACATGTTAAATATGCAAATGACCTATGGATCCAAACCTTTTAAAGCGACCAACAAATGCTCATTTAATTCTCAAGTGAACATACGGTGGGATATTTACCTAAGTCAAACAAGCCATTATTATGCCCATTTAATAAAATTTGACCTAACAATCATAGATGATTGTAAAGTGATTTATTGATCAATTATGCGTCACAGGCTATATTTGTTTTGTAAGATATGACTTATGGATTGGGAGTCAACACTCAATTAAAATCCCATGCCTCCCCCTTGTCCCAATGATTGTAAAAGGTAATATATAAAAAATAAAAGTGTTTACAATACCTAAAAGTTATAGAGACCTTTTGGAGTTACCTCTCTCTACATTTTTTCATTTCCATTTTAGATGTATAATTTTTTCTTAAATCAAATCTTGAGTTTTCGCTTTTCATTTACCTCATAAACAAAAAGAAAAGGCAAATAGATCACTAAAAAATGAAAATTTTCGAGTTTATGTATAGAAAAAATTAAAAATAATAACAAATGTAAGTAAAGTGATTTGTCGGTAAATCATGCATAATGGGCTATATTTTTATAAGAAATGACTTATGCATTGGGAGTCAACACTTAGTTAAAAATCCCCCGCCACCCTCTTTTTCTGATGATTGCAAAACCAAATATATAAAAACTAAAAGATTTTACAATCCCTAAAAGTTGCAGAGGCTTTTTGGAATTATGTCTCTCGACATTTGTCCATTTCCATTTTTTTATGTAAACTAATTTCTTAAATCAAAACTCGAGTTTTTACTTTCTATTTATCTAGTAAACAAAAAGATAAGCCAAATAGATTACTAAAAAATTAAAATTTTAGAGTTTATGAATGGAAAAAATTAAAAACAATAACAAATGTATGTAAAGAAAATTTATTCACACCCCACAAATGAACACAAAAGTTTTGTTATCCAAGTTTGGGAAACTCTACAAGGAAATTTTTTTAAAAAATAACAAATGTAAGTAAAGCAAATTTATTTGCACTCCACAAATTGACACAAAAGTTTGTTATCTACGTTTAGGAAATTCCACTAGTTGAACCCTAATAGCTTTGAATTTTATAAGAAAGTGATTTCTAATTGACTCTAACATGTTTTAAAAATGGATATGCATGCTTGAAACACGTTAAAGATGCAAATGACCTATGGATCCAAACATTTTAAAGTGAACAACAAACGCTATTTAAATTATCAAATGGACGTGTTGTGGGATATTTACCCAAGAGAAAAAAGCCATTATTTTTCAAATTTACAAAAAGCAGACCTAACAATCATAGATGATTGTAAAGTGATTTATCAGTCAATCATGCATAACGGGCTATATTTTTGAAAGAAATGACTTATGGATTGGGAGTGAACTCTCATTTAAAAATCCCCCGCCTCCCCCTTTTCTAGATGATTGCAAAACCTAATATATAAAAACTAAAAGAATTTACAATCCCTAAAAGTTACAGAGACATTTTGGAATTATCTCTCTCTACATTTGTGCATTTCCATGATGTATACTTTTTTCTTAAATCAAAACTTGAGTTTTCCCTTTCCATTTATCTCGTAAACAAAAAGATAAGGCAAATAGATCACAACAAAATGGAAATTTTAGAGTTTATGTATGGAAAAAATTAAAAACAATAACAAATGTAAGTAAAGAAAATTTATTCATACACCACAAATGAACACAAAAGTTTTGTTATCCAAGTTTGGGAAATTCCACTAGTTAAACCCTAATAGCTTGGAATTTTATAAGAAAGGGATTTCTAATTGATCCTAACATGTTTTAAATATGGATATGCATGCTTGAAACATGTTAAAGATGCCAATGACCTATGGATCCAAACCTTTTAAAGTGATCAACAAATGCTCATTAAATTCTGAAGTGAACATACAGTGGGATATTTACCCGAGTCAAACAAGCCATTAGTATGCCCATCTAATAAAACTTGACCTAATAATCATTGATGATTGTAAAGTGATTTATCGATCAATCATGCGTCACAGACTATATTGTTTTTGTAAAAAATGACTTATGGATTGGGAGTCAACACTCAATTAAAAATCGCGTGCCTCCCCTTGTCCCGATGATTGCAAAACCTAATATATAAAAACTAAAAGTGTTTACAATCCCTAAAAGTTATAGAGACCTTTTGGAATTACCTCTCTCTGCATTTTTTCATTACCATTTTAGATGTATAATTTTTTCTTAAATCAAATCTTGAGTTTTCGCTTTTCATTTATCTTGTAAACAAAAAGATAAGGCAAATAGATCTCAACAAAATAAAATTTTTAGAGTTTATGTATGGAAAAAATTAAAAACAATAACAAATTTAACTAAAGAAAATTTATTCACACACTAAAAATGTTGGAAGATGGGCTCTAGCAAATAGATCACAACAAAATGAAAATTTTAGAGTTTATGTATGGAAAAAATTAAAAAAATAAGAAATGTAACAAAAGAAAATTTATTCACACACCACAAATGTTGGAAGATGGGCTCCAGCCCACACGACCAAGGAAGGCCAACATATCTAAGAATATTATAAGATGGGTGTTGAATTTAGGATCCCTTTTCCATAATTCCAAGCATGACAAAGAAGAAAGAAAAAAATAGAAAAGGGAAGAGGAGCTCTCGGGTAGAGAGAAGAAAAAATCAAAGAGCCTTATCCTTGTGGGTCCCTCATGATCTCCCAACGCATCTTGATAAGAGTGCCAGCTCCTGAAACATTTGTGGGTCCCACTTGATGTTCAAGTCTTCTAACTCAATTCAGCTTGTGCTTCTTGATTCCTTAACTCGAGCTTTATTTGGGTGAGGACTCTTGTTGGTGTCCCACATCCTCTAGGACTCTTCTTGATGTCCTGCCTCCTCATGGTGGGTCCCACCAGCTCGAGTACCGTGGTGGGTCCCACATTGTAACACTCCCCCTCAAGCTGGGAGTGAGAAGACATCATAAATGCCCAGTTTGCTGCATATGGTAGACATAATCTTGTGAGTGACCGGTTTGATGAGAATGTCTGAAACTTGATTTTGTGATGAAATATGTTTTAGAGATAAGAAACCAGCTTGGAACTTTTCTCGTATAAAATGGCAGTCCACCTCAATATGCATTGTCATTTCATGGAAGATTGGATTCGATGTAATGTGTATAGCTGCTTGATTGTCACAGTACAGATCTAGTGGAGTTTCTTTGTAGAATCCAAATTCAATGAGAAGGGATCTTATCCATATGAGTTCATTGACAGTGTGTGCCATGGCCTTATATTTTGCTTCTGCACTTGATCGTGCTACTACATTTTACTTTTTTTTTCTATGTAACCAGATTCCCTCCAACCATTGTACAAAATCCTGAAGTAGATTTTCTGTCATTTGGAGATCCGGCCCAGTCTGCATTTGAGAATCCTTATATGTTGAAGTGACCATGGTTTTTATAGAGAAGCCCCCTTCCAAGAGCTCCTTTCAGATATCATAGTATTCTTTCGAGTGCCTGCCAATGACTAAGTTGTGGCTTGTGCATGTATTGACTTACCACACTTACTGTGTATGAAATATCTGGCCTTGTTACACAGATAAATAAGTTGCCTAGTAGTCTTTGATATTTTCCAATATCTACATCTTCTCCAGTGCCTCCACATAATTTCATATTTGCATCCATAGGAGTGTCTGCTAGTTTGCATCCCATCATTCCTGTTTCTTCCAGTAGATCAAGGGCATACTTCCTTTGTGATAGGACAATCCCATGACTGGATTGTAATATTTCAATACCCAAAAAATATTTGAGTAATCCAAGATCCTTCATCTTGAATTCAGCACATATTCTCTCCTTTGTTTTCTGAAGGCCCTCGGAATCACTCCCAGTTATAATAATATCATCAACATATATAGCTAGAACCACCTTACCTCTCGTTGTATTTTCAGTAAATACTGAGTGATCTACAGAACATTTGTGAAAACCGGCCCGTCTGATGGCTTGACTAAACTTCTCAAACCATGCCTGAGGGGATTGGTTTAGACCATATAGAGATTTTTTAAGGTGGGAAATAGACTCCCCCTCAACCACATACCTAGGTGGTTGTTGCATGTAAATCTCTTCATTAATATCACCATTAAGAAATGCATTTTTGACATCCAGTTGCTAAATTGGCCATGATAAATTGGCTACCAGAGATAATAATATACGTACCGAGTTCATTTTTGCCACTGGAGAGAATGTTTCTTCATAATCAATTCCATAGCACTGAGTATAACCTTTGGCCACCAGTCAAGTCTTTAGACGTGCAATAGACCCATCCGGATTATGTTTGATAGTATAAACCCACTTGCAACCAAAGGGTTTTTTATTTGTGGGAAGAGGAACCAGTGATCAAGTATGATTGTCATTAAGGGCCTTCATTTCTTCATCCGTTGCTGCCTTCCATCCTGGATGTTGTAGAGCCTCCAGATATGACTGTGGAATAGATATGGAGGAAATAGAAGAAATAAACTAACAACATAAAGGTGAGAGGCGATGATGAGACACAAAATTGAAAATAGGATGAGAAGTAGAAGGTTGAGTGCATGATCGAGGTTCTTTCTGTATAGAAATAGGGAGAGTATCATATTGAGGACCAAAAATAATTGGAGATGAAGTACTTACCTCTGGTGGATTTTTTAACTCAGCAGGTGTGGTGTCGGCCACTTGCTCTGGGGGTGGAATGATTTTTGCATCACAAGGCACAACCGGTCTAGGGGAACTTGGTACTGAGGATAGACCAAGAGGAGCGCTATCAGAATAATATGAGTAGTCTTCAAAAAATTTTACATCCTTGGACACAAATAAACGTTGAAGAGTAGGACTATAACAAACATAACCCTTTTGTGTGCAAGAGTATCCCAAAAAAATACACTTGATAGATTTAGGATCAAGTTTGTTGTGTCTAGGTAATGAGTTATGAATAAAACATTGACATCCAAAGACTTTCAATGGTAATGAAAATGGATCATCATTTGGTAATAATCTAGAGTAGGGAGATTTATTACCAAGAATAGTAGATGGCACATGAGGAGTGTAGGCGCATGATGTTTGATGGAAAATGACATTTTCTTGACAAAAAGAGTCAAGATCTTTGGAAATGTATTCTTTGGCATTATCAAACCGGAAATTTTTTATTTTCTGACCAAATTGTGTTAGTACTATAGCGTAAAATGATTTAAAAATGTATGGTATCTCAGAACACTCCTTAAAGAAAAACAACCAAGTTGTGCGAGTGAAATCATCAATAAAAGTAATAAAATATTTTGCTTGAGAAATATTAGAGACACTCAAGGGCCCCCAAACATCAGTATGTATTAATGAAAATGGAGTATCACTTTTGACTTCTGGATGAGGAGAGTATGTACTCCTTTGATGTTTACTCAATTGACAGACCTCACAACGAAATTCTGACATGACTTTAAGAGAAGTAAACATATAATGAAGAGATTGTGCAGAAGGATGTTCCAACTGATTGTGCCATAAACGTGTCTCATTTTCAGTAGTAGAAACCATATTGATTTTTGGCACGTCCAAGTAGTAAAGCCCCTCTTGTTCATGGCCTCCACCAATCACCTGCTTCGTTACAAGATCCTGAAAAACACATGAAGTGGGCGAGAAGGTAATCGAGCAATTAAAATATTTTGTGAGCTGACTAACAGATAATAGGTTCAAAGGAAAAGTATGAACAAAAAGAATATCAGTGAGCAGAAGTGATTGGGTGACAAAAGTGGAACCTTTCCCTTGGACTTTGGTTTGAGAACCGTCAGCTATGGTAACAAACTTGTGTGAAAGACTCAGAGATAGAGAATGTAATAATTTTTTGTTACCTGTAAGATGCTCGGAGGCTCCTGAATCAATTATCCAGGATGAAGATGAGGCAGAAAGCAGACCTAAAGCAGTAGTGGCAACAATAGTTGCGGAAGAACTGGGAGAAGAACCTAGCATGATCTTCATTTTCTGAAATAACTCATACTCTTTGTCAGTAATATTTTTCTGTGCTGCTATTGTTGTGAGATGTTCTTCTTTTGTCTCACTCATAAAGGCTTGATTAGGCCTTGTCAATTCTGATTTTTCATTTGCTTTATAGATTATTTCTTTATAATGACCATATTTTCCATAGTAAATGCATGCCCTGTAACGGCACTAATCAATAGTGTGGCCAAAAAATTTAAAATGAGTACATTTGGTATCATCGGTTCTTCCCGGACCAGTCCTTCCACCTCTTCCTCTACCCCCTCTATAACCTCTCCCTTGGCCTCGGCCGCGGTCAGAGGATGATCCACTGTTGGAAGATGGGCTCAAGCCCACAAGCTCAAGGCAAGAAACTCACACGTCAATGGAGTTGCATACATGTGAAATATGCTACTTCACTTAAAGATGGCAGAAAGGTGTAAATATGTGTTCTTTTTATGTCTTTTATTTCGTCAAGTTGTAGCCCTAAGGGCATTGTAAAGACTATAAATAAAGGCATTGACTAAGTGGTAGAGTATTGAGGCACTCTCCTCTCTTTCCACAAATTCATCCAGTCCTCATCTTCTCTTTGATGCAAACCTCTTCTCTCTTAATCCAAACTCTCTCCTTCCACATCCTTCTTCTTCTCCTCTCCTTCTCTCTTCTTCTTCTTCTTCCTCGTTGATCTAAAGTTCCTTTCATGAGATCCTAAATTCTACAATGTATTAGAGCAAGGACTTTAGGATCCCTATTGATGAAGTTATTATGGAATTTTTTCAAGAAGTTGTAAAAGAAGGAGTTCAGTCATGAAGAGATAAGTTCATTCTCTTCTTATTTACATTTTGTTTCCTTTCCTTATTAACATACTCCTCTTTACTATTTTTCTACTTCTTGACATCAAGTCAAGATAAATCTTTATATGTTGTGAAGATATATTTTTATGACGAAATTGATGTTATAATCTTGATCTTCTTGTAAATCAATTACAAGCGTGATCAAGGTCATTTGTTGTTTGTGTCTTATTAAGATTGATGGTTGAGATTCAATTATCTTTATGTAACTTGGATCAATCTCATTTGAGGTAGAATTCAGCACATGTTGTTGTAACTTCTCCTACTTAATGTTGCTCACGGGTTTGTGCTATGTTTATGATGCCCATTATATGTTTGGTGAAATTCCAGAAGTCATTTACCCTTTGTGGTTTCTTTTGAACTTCAACAATTGAATTTTTTTTTTACGTTGAAGTATCCCATGAGCTGAAGATAAATTTCTTCCAAGTATCTTGATTTGCCTTTAAATCATCTCTAAATATTTTTTCTCTCTCTCGGTTTGTGTTTGAGTTTGGATTAAGTCCTAATCGGTTGCATCTATCTTCTCTTCTTTGTTTTTAAGAATACAAGAGGAATTGTGTGATGGCTGGATTTTATTCTCACTTGCTAAAGGCACAAATTTGTTGATAATTTGGTGTTTGCTCTCTTGAAGTAAATTGGTTCTTGTTCTCTTTTTTGGTGACAGATTTGGTCCACGGGTTCTTCAAATTACATTAAGTAATTGTTATTTGAAGAAGGTCCCTTCCCTTGACCTCCACATTTGACTTGCCTCATCATGGAGAGTGGACACAATAGTAATAAGAGTGATATACTCCGTATTACTATGATTGCACTAAGAGGTCTCTCCAATTACATGAGCTGGTCACAATCGGTCCGAAGGGTTCTTATTACTCGTGACCTCTTAAGCCACGTTATTAAATTTCCTCCTCCGATTGATGAAGAAGATGAGACCTACCACAAGTGGGTTAAAAATGATAACATGGTGATAATTTGGCTCATCAATAGCATGGAAGAGCATGTGGCCAATAATGTGGTCCACTTGGAAACCGCAAAGGACATACGGGACACTTGTGCTAAGCTTTACTCAAGTACTGCCTCATTACAAAAAATATATGATGTCTTACAAAATATGCTGCATACTAAACATAGAGATAATATTCACGAAGGGCGTTCTCCAAGAATGGAAAATAGCTCAACTATACTCCACTGATATTGTCGTTCAAGAACGACAATGAGAAGCCTTTGCAGCAGCTATTTGCTTATCGAATATTAAACCTTACCTTGAGGTTGCAAAAACTCAGCTTCTAAGTTCTTCCGCTCTTCCATCCTTCGATGACATTAGTGCTACATTACTTTGGATACCTGATCCATCCCCTCCTTCCCCTATTGATGTCCCATCAGCGATGTTCTCCGGCAATCAGGGTATATCTTCATCATACCGAGGATGGGGCATAAATATGAGAGGGGGTAGAACTATGAGAGGGGCTGAAAATAGAGGTGGTCGAACGGGTCCGAATAATTCCTGTACTGATCCTCGACTTTGTACTTACTGTGGTGGTCAGAACCACCTTGTAGCAACATGCTGGAAACTTCATTGCAAGCCTGATTGGGCCACGGCTAACCCAGTCTCTATTAGCATTGAGAAACATGAAGATAAGGCTGAATCATCCTCCAGAAATGTAACTCTTACTACTGAAGACTATGTTTCATTTCAGAAAATAAAGTCCATCATGGAATCCTCTATTCCCCCATCATCTACTGCTACTACTACTATTGCCTCAGGTATGCTTTCTTCCTCTTCTTCCTCTTCCTCTTGGATCATCGACTCCGGGGCCTCCGAACATCTATCAGGTAACAAACACTTGTTGCACTACTTATCTCCTTGTCGTCCTCAGAATTCGTTACTATTGCTAATGGTACCCAAACCAAGGTCCTTGGCAAAGGTTCCTCCTCTCTTACCTCATCTATTCCCCTTCAAGAAGTTTTGTTTGTCCCTCAATTTCCTTTAAATTTTCTCTCGGTTAGTCAATTAACCAAACAATTAAATTGCTCTATCACCTTCTCACTGTCTTCTTGTTTATTTCATGATCTCACTACGAAGCAGGCGATTGGTGGCGGCCATGAAAAGGGGTGCTTGTACTACTTCACTCTTCCACCATTAGCTGCATTATCATCCACTACATTTGAGGCCCAACTTTGGCACAACCGGCTTGGTCATCCGTCTACCCCTTCACTTCGTTCTTTGCTTTTGTCATTAAAAGAACTTTCTAATTTCAGTTGTGAGGTTTGTCAATTAAGTAAACATATTAAGATTACATATTATTGCTCCTTTTGAGCTAATACATTCTGATGTATGGGGACCTTTATGTGTCTCAAATATTTCCCAAGTTAAATATTTTGACATTTTGGTTAATGATTTTACACGAGTGACTTGGTTATATTTATTTATAGAGCGTTCAGAAATTCTTCCTTTGTTTTAAACTTTTCATGCTATGGTCTTGACACAATTTGGGAAGAAGATTCAAATCCTTAGATCTGATAATTCTAAGGAATATATGTCTAATGAATTCAAATCATTTTGTGAGAGTAATGGGCTTATTCATCAAACATCAAGTGCCTATACCCCTCAACAAAATGGTGTTGCTGAAAGGAAGAATTGTCATCTTCTTGAAGTTACTTGGGGCCTCCTCTACTCCATGAAGGTACCCTATTTCTATTGGCCTCATGCTATACTTATGACATGCTTTCTTATTAATAGGTTACCTTCATCAGTTCTTCATCATAAAACTCCTTACTCTGTGTTATTTAATGGTGAAGATCCTTTTCTCTTCCTTTGAAAGTGTTTGGATGTACTTGTTTTGTTCATGTTACATCCCCACATAAAAATAAACTTGATCCTTAGTCTATGAGGTGCATTTTTTGGGGGTACTCTTGCACCCAGAAAGGTTATGTCTATTACAATCCTACCCTTCGGAGGATGCTTATCTCTAGGGATGTGACTTTCTTTGAGGACACCTCCTTCTACTCCTCCCATGATGCTCCTTCAGGATGGACTTTTCCTTCGACCACTCCTTGTTCGCTTGTGCCTTTCAATCTTGAAGTTAACCTAACCCCTGATGCACTGGCCGTACCTTCACCTATGGAGTTGTCGGATCCACCAGAGGTAAGTCCTTCTCCTCCTATGTATGGGCCTGAATTTGATACTCGACCTATTGCTTTAAGAAATGAACGTCGTTCTTATACTACTTTGCATCCTATCTCAAATTTTATGTCTTACCATTGTTTGTCTTCCAAGTGTTTTCAGTTCCTTGTGTCTCTTTCTTCTAGCTCCATTCCAAAGTCGTATCAGGAGGCTCTTGTTAGGCTCTCTAGCCATAGATCGAGTCACCCAGCGATCTCCTCTAGCTTCCAGATTGAATGACGAAGAAGGGAAGGATTTGGGGTTCTTGGAACGCCCAATGATGAATGGACATGAGCCTTTGAAGGAGCTCCAACCATAGGCCTCTTTATAGAGAGAACCTGATCTCATTTAGACTAATGATCAATGCTTGTTTTCATTCCATCACTTGATGCCCTAAATAGGTCAAGGAAAACATCAAAGGTTCTATAATTACAATTAGACCCTTATGGAACTTCAAATTACAATTAAACCCCTAAGGTACTGAAATACAAGTTATTCCATCTCTTCTCTTCTCCGGTTAGCCACTCTTGATGCTATGGAGTCCATAACATAACCCCCTCCTGAAGAAAGAGCTTGTCCTCAAGCTCAAAAGTTGGGAATAGAGTCTAGAAGGACTCGAGTGTCTCCCAAGAGGCTTCTATCAATTCCTTGTCGGTCCACCGAACCAGCACTTCCCAAGCGTTGTTCACTCGCCTGGCTTGAAGGATCTGAGCGGGCGTGGGCATGGACCTGCCATCTTTGAGAGGAGGCAGAGGGGTATGCAGCAGTGGTGAGTCTCCCTTGAACGGCTTGAGAAGGGAGACGTGGAAGACGTCATGGAGCTTGGCGTCTGGTGGTAGTTTCAAACGATACGCCACAGTGCCAATACGCTGCTTGACCTGGAATGGCCTATAAAATTTTGGAGAAAGCTTATGGCGTTTGATGGTGGCAAGAGATAGTTGGCGGTATGGTTGAAGTTTGAGCCAAACAAATTCTCCAGGTGCAAAGGAAAGGGGACAATGTCATTTGTCATAAGTATGCTTCATAGTTGCTTGTGAACGTTGTAACTGAAGACGGACTTGAGCAAGCATTGCATCTCTGTCGACTAATGCTTGGTCCAATGCTGCTACTGGAGAAGACCCTGGTTCATAAGAAAGTAGGCGCGGAGGTTCACGTCCATAAACAACTCGAAAAGGGGTAGTACCCAGTGTGGTGTGGTATGAGGTATTATAACAATACTCCGCCCATGCTAACCAACGAACCCACTGTCGGGGTGTGTCCCCCACAAAGCCCCGCAAATACATCGCCAATGTGCGGTTAACCACCTCTGTCTGGCTGTCTGTTTGAGGGTGGTATGCTGAAGAAAAAGCTAACTTAGAGCCATGGAGCTTAAATAGTTCCCCCCAGAATTTACTGGTGAAGATACCATCACGGTCGCTGGTGATGGTCTCTGGAAGGCCATGGAGACGAACAATATTATCCATGAAGAGCTGAGGGACTTGTGTTGCTGTATACGGATGGCTGAGGGCCATAAAGTGGGCATATTTTGAGAACCGGTCTACCACAACAAGAATAACAGATTTCCCTGCAGAAGGAGGAAGACCATCGATAAAATCCATTGAGAGATCTGCCCATACCTGTGAAGGAAGTTGAAGTGGTTGTAGCAAGCCGGCTGGTTGTAAGGATTCAGACTTATTCCTCTGACAAACCTGGCACGATGCAACATATTCAGCAATGATCCGCTTCATACCTCTCCAATAAAACTCCCGACTGAGGCGGAAGTATGTCTTCTGCTGGCCCTCATGTGTACTATCATGAAAGGAGGCAATAAAGGCAGGAAGGAGTACCGACGAAGGATGAAGATATATGCGTCCTTTATATAGAATGAGACCGTCCTGTAGTGTCCAGTTCTTGTCCTTGGAATGGTTTTCGATTTGAGCTTGTAATTCAAGGAGATCTGGATGATGGCTAGTATCCTGATGGATTGTGTCCAACAAAGGGGACTTGGGGTGGCTCAGTGCGTGCAAGTGTGAATCCCCTAGTTCTCTGCGGGACAAGGCGTCTGCTACCCGGTTGAGATAACCCGGTTTGTATTCCACCTGAAAATCGAATCCCATTAATTTGTTGAGCCAATGTTGTTGTGGGGATGTAGTAAGGCGCTGCTCCAATAAGTATTTGAGGCTACAGTGGTCTGTCTGGATCACAAAAGGTCTGCCCCACAGATACGGCCGCCAATGCTGCACGGCTTTGGCCAAACTGATGAGTTCCCTTTCATAAGTGGCTAACTTGTGATGGTGAGGAGTGAGATGGTGGCTGAAATAGGCAATGGGGTGACCTTGTTGCTGCAAGACGACACCTATCCCTCCCCCGGATGCATCGCATTCGATGATGAAATTTTCGGCAAAGTTGGCAATTGGAGAACTGGTGCTGACGCTAATGCCTGTTTTAAGTTGTTAAACAAGGAGTCTGCCAACTGAGACCACTGAAAGGCATGCTTCTTCAGTAAATTGTGCAATGGCGCTGCCAGGTGACCATATTCTTTGATAAATTTTCTATAATACCCTACGAGACCAAGGAACCCTTTCAAAGCTGTAACGGAGTGAGGTGTGGGCCAATCCATAACCGATTGTATCTTGTTGAAATCTGGTTTCACCCCAGATGCCGAGATTACATGCCCCAAATAAGCTACTTCGGATGTGGCAAAGTCACATTTGGCACGATTGAGAAATAAATGGTGTGCTCGGAGAATTGTGAAAACCTGTCGCAATTGGTGCAAATGTGCTTCCCAAGTTTTGCTATAGACCAGTATATCGTCAAAAAAAACTAAGACATGCTTCCATAAGAAAGGGCGAAATACCTGGTTCATAAGCGCTTGAAAGGTGGACGGGGCATTGGATAGCCCAAATGGCATCACCAAGAACTCGTAGTGACCATGGTGGGTGCGGAAGGCAGTTTTTTCGATATCCTCCAAATAAACCCGAATTTGATGGTAGCCAGATTTCAAGTCCAACTTTGTAAATAATTGAGAGCCGTGTAGCTCATCCAATAATTCATCGATCACTAGAATTGGAAATTTATCTTTGATGGTGCAAGCATTGAGTTCACGGTAATCCACACAAAAGCGCCAAGATTTATCTGATTTCTTTACCAGCAATACCGGGGAAGAAAAAGGAGAATGACTAGGCTGAATAATACCTTGTTGGAGCATTTGTTGACATTGTCTTTCTATCTCATCTTTTTGCACATGGGGATAGCGGTAGGGACGCACTACCACTGGTTCGGTGCCCATTTTCAAACGAATTCTGTGATCACACTCTCGTATAGGAGGAAGGTCGGCAGGGTCCTGAAATAAATCAGCATATTCCGCCAACAATGAAGCTAAGTTATCCCCTTTTGAAGGATCCAACGAAAGTGTTTGGAGGCTGCATGGCCGCTGGGCGCTATTGCCCTGGAGGGTGATCGAATGGGTGTCCTGTTTAAAACTCATGGTAAGGGATTGGAAATCCCATAAGATCGGACCCAATCGCTGTAGTCATTTAATGCCCAATACGAGGTCAAACCCAGCCAGCGGTATGACCAAAAAATCTACTACAAAGGAGTGACCTTCAATAGTAAAGGGCACTGCTGAACCCTTGAAGTTCCATAAGGGTCTAATTGTAATTATAGAACCTTTGATGTTTTCCTTGACCTATTTAGGGCGTCAAGTGATGGAATGAAAACAAGCATTGATCATTAGTCTAAATGAGATCAGGTTCTCTCTCTAAAGAGGCCTAAGGTTGGAGCTCCTTCAAAGGCTCACGTCCCTTCATCATTGGGCGTTCCAAGAACCCCAAATCCTTCCCTTCTTCGTCATTCAATCTGGAAGCTAGAGGAGATCGCCGGGTGACTCGATCCATGGCTAGAGAGCTTAACATTTGGTATCAGAGCTAGCGCTCGGTCGTGAGTTCGAATCCCGGTGGGCGCATAGGCTGGATTAAGCGCATAAAGGCGTGAATACTGATAGCTCCTCGTGTAATCCTTGGGTCGGGTCAGTGTCGGTGTGCCGCCGTGGTCATCGGCTCGCGATGGGGGGTGTGGTGTTATGGACTGGTATGGGTTGGCCCATAACACGACCCTAGTATGGGCTAGGCAATTATGGTCCTGGGTTGAGTACCTATGTTTTCCGCTCCTAACAGGCCGGTCTTTTGGGTAGTATTGGCTAGGTGCTTAACAGCTCTGAGGAAACAGGATGGAAGGCCGCTATGGATGAAGAAATGCACGCCTTCTACGAAAATCAAACCTGGTCCTTAACATCAATCCCAAAAGGTAAAAGACCGGTTGGTTGTAGATGGGTATTTTCGGTAAAACATAATCTGGATGGATCAGTTGTTAGTCTTAAAGCTCAACTCGTTGCTAAGTGCTAGACTCAGTGCTATGGGATAGATTATGAGGAGACCTTCTCTCCCGTTGCAAAATTGAATTCTGTACACATCATCTTATCTATTGCTACTAAATCATCATGGTTCGTCTATCAATTGGATGTTAAAAATGCCTTTTTAGATGGTGATATAAGTGAGGAAATTTATATGGTTCAACCACCTGGTTATGTGGTTGAGGGGGAGTGAGTATGCCAGTTAAAAAAATCTTTATATGGGCTTAAGCAGTCCCCTCGGGCTTGGTTTGATAAATTTAGTCAAACACTTCTATGGTTTGGTTTTCATCGGTGCTCGGTTGATCATTTCATATATTATAAAGATACTGTCAAAGGGAAAATATTATTGGTTATATATGTTGATGATATTATCTTAAACGGTGATGATGCTTTGAGCATACAAGAGGTGAAGAAAATGATATATCAGGAATTCTAGAAGTGACACATATCATCTTCTTCACCTCTTCTAATCCCTCAAACCATGGAAAAGTGAGATATTTTCCTAATATATCAACTCAAAAAGTGACACAAAACAATTGGCTTAAATTCGGATTTTTCAATGTAATAGGATACTAGCATGACCTTTGATTCTTCTAATTCGAATATATCTTTCAATATAGATCAGACTGACTTGAAATATTTTCCTTATGAAAGTAGACCTAAATAGCTTTAATCCAATTATAACATAACTTCATAAAATATAATTATAAGAAGCTAAATAATCTGATATATTTCGGTCTCTGTCATCTGGCCGAACTAAGTACTGTTTCTCTTATTATTCTAGAATGACCATTGACTCTTCCAAGATTAATATATCCTTATAGAAAAATCATACAGAGAATTGGTTGAATACGTAAGAAAATAGACTTATGTATCTTTATTTTTATATACAACTCTCCATATAAGTTCCTCTCTCTTGATAACATAAAATACCTCGAAAGTTGAGGCTTTCTACTGCCGCTCAAACCTCTTTTTCAATCTGACCTTTGCTGCTTTAAATATCAATTTCTCCTTATAGATAACTCAAATAAAAAATTCATTGAATAGATAAAAGAATACACTTACAGATATTTAATTTTATATATATTTCTCCATGTAAAGTCTAGTTCTTGATAGCAAAAAATACCTCAGAATCTGAAGACTGTTGCTGTTGCTCGAACCTTTTTGCAATCTGACCTTTTCTCATTCTAATATCGATATCTCTCTGTAAATAACTCTGATAGGAACAAATAGGTTTTATTTTGAAATTAGACTCAAATGTATTTTCATCAACATATAATTTTTAATATAAAAAACTATATATAGATGTAAAAAACGCATAGAAAATTACGGGTGTAAGGACAGAAAAAAAAAACTACGAACCTAGACTTAGGGTTTAGGGTTTAGAGAAATGGATCACATTACCTCCATGAGTTGACCAAGTCAATTCACAGAACCTGCTCTGATACCATGTTGAATTTATGAAAAAGAGAAATACTTCGTTGACTTCATGTACTTGTTGTAATCAGAGTACATGAACCTCTATTTATAATAGAGGAAGGTAGTAGAGTCCAATTACAATAAAAGTACCCTTGTCCCAATTACACCCAAACTCTAACACTTAAAGATAAGTCCTAACATCATTAAACAACTCAATATAGATAAAAAACAAACATAACTCAAACTAAAACTCTTCTTTGACGTGACCATAAGATAAGATACTTTTGTGAATCCTTCTTGATCTTCCAACTGATGTGATAAGGATACCAGCTCATGGTAATCATTGTGGGTCCTACTTCTTATGGGCTTGGGCCCATCTTGTGGGCCTTCCTTGAGATAAAGATACTTTTGTGAGTCCTTCTTGATCTTCCAACTGATGTGATAAGGATACCAGCTCATGGTAATCATTGTGGGTCCTACTTCTTATTGGCTTGTGGCCCATCTTATAATAATCTTAGATATGTGGCTCTTCCTTGGTCGAGTGGGCTTGAGCTTATCTTTCAACAGTTACTATAGAAAAACTGGTCATCACCTTTGATATTCATATTTTCGTCAGTATATCACCTTTGATATTCATATTTTCGTCAGCCATGATAAGCTCTTCTTCAAAAAAAAAATTCTAATAATACACCAAGTAGCACTTCTTCAATCAAATCGATGTATGGGAAAAATTTAGCATCAATTCTAAATTATTATTCTTATTTTTTAAAAAAAAAAACCTCTCATAAGAGGCTCAATAACAATCTTCTATATCAGGGAACTCTTATCCCACGAAAAAAAATTCATTAATCTGATAATGGACTGGTCTTGGTAAACAGAATTTCCAAACCAATAAAACTGTTTTGATAGCTCCTTCTAGATAGAGAGGCATGCATATCCATAGCATAATAAGATGAAAGTATTCACATATTCATCCTTGAATCATCTTCTAAATTCGAAAACCAGTAGCATAAAAAAAATAAAATTTGAACTCTTATCTCTCGGTTTGTGTTCTTCCTTCATAAAAGAGCCTTCTTTGAGTGGTGTTGATCATCACTTCTCTAGAGTATTCCTTTGACAAGGGATTCTAAATATAATGCTCTGATACCATGTTGAATTTAGGATCCCTTTTCCATAATTCCGAGCAAGAGAAAGAAGAAAGAAAAAAAAGAGAAAAGGGAAGAAGAGCTCTCGGGTAGAGAGAAGAAAAAATAAAAGAACAAAGAGAGGTTGTGCCAAGCAAGGGAGAGAGAGAGAGAGAGTAACTCGAGATTGAGATGTGTAATTTAATTAATTATGAATTACAACACCTCTATTTATAGTAGAGGAGGAGGTAGAGTCCTTATACAACTTGTCTTTCAATCCTAATTACATTATAACTCTAACTCTTTAATATAAGTCTATTCAAACTAAACTACTAGAAGACTAACTTGAGTTGAACTAGGAGTCCTTCTTCATTCACATGAATATAAGGGATAAGCCATCTCGTAACCTTATCCTTGTGGGTCCCTCATGATCTCCCAGCGCATCTTGATAAGAGTTCCAGCTCGTGAGATATTTGTGGGCCCCACTTGACCTTCAAGTCTTCTAACTCAATTCATCTTGTGCTTCTTGATTCCTTAACTCGTGCTTACTTTGGGTGAGGACTCTTCTTAGTGTCCCACGTCCTCTAGGACTCTTCTTGATGTCCCACGTCCTCATGGTAGGTCTGTTAGGTTCTTCTCTTACCATGGATCGAGTCACCCTTCTTTCCTCTCTTCCCTCCATGGTTGATCTAAACGTTGGAAGAGAAACCTTGTTTCTTGAACGAGTAATGGTGGAACTCAATTTAGAATGAAGGAGCTTTGGAGGAAGCTCAACCTTGGACCTCAAAGGGAGAATCCGACCTTGACCTCTGAGGGAGAATCAGACCTGTAAAATATAATTTTCTCAATACTGGCCTCTCTTTTCCTTCACGTCCCCCTAAATAGGGTTGAGGACGAAAATACAAAGATGACCCATTAGGTCAAGTGGTTCACGCCACATTACACTGAACCAACCCAAATTAAACCAAACCAAATAAAGTAAACCAAACCGAATTGAAATTACATGAAAAGTAAATTGACATAATTTAATTTCTATGCCTATGGATAACTCGTGATGCTATGGAGTCCATAACAGGGTCCCACAAGCTCGAGCACCATGGTGGGTCCCATATTGTAACAATGGGCCACATGACCAAAAGGCCCACAAGATGGTCCCAAACCCATAAGAAGTAGGAGCCACCATAATTACCACGAGCTGGCATCCTTATCATATAGATAGAGAAGGACTCACAAATGCATCTTTATCTTATGGTCACGTCATAGAAGAGTTCTAGTTTGAGTTATGTTTTTCTTTTATCTATATTCAATTTTTTAATTATGCTAGGACTTATCTTTAATTGTTAGAGTTTGGGTGTATTTGGGACAAATGTAGTTTTATTGTAATTGGACTCTACTACCTTCCTTTATTATAAATAGAGTTTCATATACTCTGATTATAATAAGTCATTTGAAGTATTTTTATTTTTCATAAATTCAACATAGTATCAAAGTTTTTATTTTCAGGACTCCCGTCTATGGTTTTCAGATTCAAATAAACCCGTTATTTTTTTTCTTTGCTCAAGTTGTTAGTTTTTCTTTACCCGTCATGTTACTGTTATTTTTTTCTCAAGGTCGTTTGTAGTTTGCTTTGTTCAGCCCCATATTCCTCTGCCATCCTATTATTCAGTCTTCCCGCCGTTTGTAGCAGCCGACGGAACAAGCAAATATTGTTCTTCTCAGAAAATTGATTCGGGATGAGTTGCTACCACAGAGTGCTGCTGGCTGGTATTGCAAAAGAGCATCATGCATTGCCACTGCTGTGAAAAAACGCCGGTGTGCGTTTTTTGGTCATTGTTGATCTCGCTCGTTCGGCGAGCTGGCATTTTTTCTCCGTCAAGAGTTTCTGCCGGATCTAATCTCTTTGCTAGTGCCAGTACGTTGGCATTTTTAGAAGATCGTATCTCTGTTGCAGTTCAAAATCCAAGATATCTTTCCGTAATTTTCATCAGAAGACGTTGTCTCTCTGATCATCTTGATTTCCTGTTATGTGCGGAAGCCAACCTGCTACCATTTCAAAAACTTGCTGTCTAGAAAGTCCACCGTTGCCGAAGAAGAAGAAGACAACTGCGATTAAATTTCATCATCGGCCCACACCTGTTCCAACCCACTCTGTTCGGAAAGCTCGTTGCTATTTTCTGAAGTGTCTATCGCTTTGATGGTAAACATCAGAATTAGGAAATTTCCTGTTTGGAAAGTTTCTGTTTCCATTTCCTTATTCAAGATCTCTCTGGTGGCTCGCGGTAATGGCTGGCACTCGTCTCAGTCGGCTGGATTATTCCGGGAAGATTCCGTTGCCGGGTTGGCTGTCATCCTTGTTCGGAAAGTTCCGGCTGATTCTCTAGGAGATATATTCTACTGCTGTCAAAAAGTTTCTGCTTAGCGGTTTCGCTCTATTTGGAAGCTAGGATCGTCGTGGGGAAGAAGATGACCCAATGTTGCCAGATTTAATGTTTCCTTAGTTAGAAAGGTATTAAATCCGGGTCGAGCGCCTGCTCCAACCTAGAAAGGGCCGAGTTAACCCAGCACTGGTTCTGCCATCCCGGACCAAGCCTTGCCAGGTCCACCCAACAACCCAGCAACCCAAGGGCACTTACTGGTTTTGTTCATGACCGAGTCAACCTGGTTCGGGTCAAGTCTACATGTTCAAGTTTATACATATTTTGGCACGATTGGGTATTTTGTCTATGGCTGGATTATTATTTTAAAGTATTGACAGATTATTCCCAGGTGAACATATTATTTGGTACATATACTTACATTAGATTATTTCATGGGTCAATTTTACAAGGATTTTTAGTTCTTGTTATATGGGCCCAAGCCCATTTCAGTTGTTGCTATCATGTCTCTTTGGATGAAGCATTATTATTGAAGAAGAGGTGGCCTCAATACCATTTCTCATACCATAATTTATTTGACTCTCAAAAATATCACGGTTGGGACAATATGAGAGTCGGTGCCCGGATTGGGACACCATGATAAATTTAACTCTAAAAAATATCACGGTTGGGATACCATGAGAGTCGGTGTCCGGATTGGGACACCATTATAAATAAACCCACTACCCCCTGTAATGGTATTTATTACCGCTACCACTTGAGAGTCGTTGTCCTATGGAGGGACATGGTGGTAGACACTTTAGAGCAATGCCGATAGACACACTACCTACTGATGATGGAGTGTGCTCTACATCCAGGATTAGGACTGGAGTATGGAGCAATGTTTTATCAGCAAGGAGTGATTTTTACTTTCACTTATATTATGCCAATAGGGCCTCATGGAAGGACGCAACAGCGTGAGGGGGAGTGTTGGAAGATGAAGGCATATTGAAAGATGTGTCATTTTATACAAAGAGATTTTATACATCATTTGTAGCAAGTTGGGAGTTCATGTTGTTCTCTCACCCCCACCTTGAGGGGGAGTGTTGGAAGATGGGCCCCAGCCCACACGACCAAGGAAGGCCAACATATCTAAGAGTATTATAAGATGGGCCACATGACAAAGAAAGGCCAACAAGATGGGCCCAAACCCATAAGAAGTAGGACCCACCATGATTACCACGAGCTGGCATCCTTGTCATATAAGTTGGAAGATAGAGAAGGACACACAAAGGCATCTTTATCTTATGGTCACGTCCTAGAAGAGTTCTAGTTTGAGTTAGGTTTGTCTTTCATCTATATTGAGTTTTTTAATTATCCTAGAACTTATCTTTTTAAGTGTTAGAGTTTGGGTGTAATTGGGACAAAAGTAGTTTTATTATAATCGGACTCTACTATCTTCCTCTATTATAAATAGAGGAAGATGTACTCTGATTATAATAAGTCAATTGAAGTATTTTTTTTTTTTTTAAATTGAACAACAAATGAACAAAAAAGTTTTGTTATGCAACTTTGGAAATTTCCACTAATTCAATCCTAATAGCTTGGAATTTTATAAGAAAGAGATTTCTAATTGATCCAAACATGTTTTAAATATGGATATGCATGCTTGAAACATGTTAAAGTCGCAAATGACCTATGGATCCAAACCTTTTAAAGTGAACAACAAATGATCATTAAATTCTCAAGAGAACGTTTGGTGAGATATTTATCCAAGTCAAACAAGCCATTATTTTGCCCATTTACAAAAAAGCTGACTGAACAACCATAGATGATTGTAAAGTAATTTATCGATCAATCATGCGTAACAGGCTATATTTTTGTAAGAAATGACTTAAGGATTTGGAGTCAACACTCAGTAAAAAATCTCTTTCCTCGCCCTTTACTCGATGATTGCAAAACCTAATATATATGAACTAAAAAAGGTTACAATCCCCAAAAGTTACAAATAATTTTTGGAATTACCTCTCTCTATATTTTTGTATTTCTGTTTTAGATGTATAATTTTTTCTTAAATCTAAACATGAGTTTTTGATTTCCATTTATCTCGTAAACAAAAAGATAAGGCCAATAGATCACAACAAAATGAAAATTTCAGAGTTTATCTATGGAGAAATTAAAAACAATAACAAATGTAAGTAAAGAAAATTTATTCACACACCACAAATAAACACAAAAGTTTTGTTATCCAAGTTTGGGAAATAATAGCTTGGAATTTTATAAGAAAGAGATTTCTAATTGATCCTAACATGTTTTAAATATGGATATGCCTGTTGGAAACATGTTAAAGATGCAAATGACCTATGGATCCAAACCTTTTAAGCAAACAACAAATGCTCATTAAATTCTCAAGTGAACGTTCGGGGGGATATTTACCCGAGTCAAACAAGCCAATATTTTGCCCATTTACAAAAAAAACTGACCTAACCATCATAGATGATTTTAAAGTGATTTATTGGTCAATCATGAGTAACAGCTATATTTTTGTCTGAAATGACTTATGGATCGGGAGTCCACACTCAATTAAAAATCCCCCATCACCCCCTTTTCCCGATGATTGCTAAAACTAATATATAAAAATTAAAAGAGTTTAAAATCCCTATAAGTTTCAGAGACTTTTTGGAATTACCTCTCTCTACATTTTTGCATTTCCAACTTAGATGTATAATTTTTTCTTAAATCAAATCTTTAGTTTTCGCTTTCCATTTATCTAGTAAAAAAAAAGATAAGGCAAATAGATCACAACAAAATAAAAATTTTAGAGTTTATGTATGGAAAAAATTAAAAACAATAACAAAAGTAAGTAAAAAAAAATTTACTCACACACTACAGATGAACACAAAAGTTTTGTTATCCAAGTTTTTGGAAATTCGACTAGTTCAACCCTAATAGCTTGGAATTTTATAATAAAAATATTTCTAATTGATCCTACCATGTTTTAAATATGGATATGCATGCTGGAAACATGTTAAAGATGCAAATGACCTATGGATCCAAACCTTTTAAAGCGAACAACAAACGCTCAGTAAATTCTCAAGTAAACCTGGGTTGGCATATTTACCCGAGTAAAACAAGTCACTATTTTGTCCATTGACAAAAAGCAAACCCAACATTCATAGATGATCGTAAAGTGATTTATCGAGCAATCAGGCGTAACGGGCTATATTTTTTAAGAAATGACTTATGGAGTGGGAGTCAACACTCACTTAAAAATCCCATGCCTACCCCTTTTCTCGATATTTGCAAAACTTAATATATAAAAAGTAAAAAAGTTTACAATCCCTAAAAGTTACAGAGACTTTTTGGAATTATCTCTCTCTACATTTGTGCATTTCCATTTTAGATGTATTCTTTTTTCTTAAATTAATACTTGAGTTTTCCCTTTCGATTTATTTCGTAAAAAAAAAAAGATAAGACAAATAGATCACAACAAAATGAAAATTTTAGAGTTTATGTATGGAAAAAAATAAAAAAAATAAAAAATATATGTAAATAAAATTTATTCACACACCACAAATGAACACGAAAGTTTTGTTATCCAAGTTTTTGAAATTCCACTTGTTCAACCCTAATAGCTTGGAATTTTAGATGAAAGAGATTTCTAATTGATCCTAACATGTTTTAAATATGGATATGCATGCTTGACACATGTTAAAGATGCAAATGACCTATAGATCCAAACCTTTTAGAGCAAACTACAAATGCTCATTAAATTCTCAACTGAACGTGTGGTGGGATATTTACCCGAGTTAAAAATGGAATTATTTTGCCCATTTATAAAAAGATGACCTAACAATCATAGATGATTTTAAAGTGATTTATCAGTTGATCATGCGTGACGGGCTATATTTTTGTAACAAATGACTTATGGATTGGGAGTCAACATTTAAAATCCCACGCCTCCCCCTTTTCTCTATGATTCTTAAGCCTAATATATATGGACTAAAAGAGTTTACAATCCCTAAAAGTTACAGAGACTTTTTGGAATTACCTCTCTCTACATTTTTTGCATTTCCTTTTCAGATGTATATTTTAAAAAAAAATATAAACTTGAGTTTTCTCTTTCCATTTATCTCGTAAACAAAAAGATAAGGCAAATAGATCACAACAAAATGAAAATTTCAGAGTTTATGTATGGAAAAAATTGAAAACAATAACAAATCTAAGTAAAGGAAATTTATTCACATACCACAAATGAACTCAAAAGTTTTGTTAAGCAAGTTTGGGAAATTCCACTAGTTCAACCCTTATAGCTTAGAATTTTATAAGAAATTGATTTCTAATTGATCCTAACATGTTTTAAATATGGATATGAATGCTTGAAAAATGTTAAAGATGCAAATGACCTATGGATCCAAACCTTTTTAAGCAAACAACAAACACTCATTAAATTCTCGTGAACGTGCGGTGGGATATTGTTATGGTCCTGGACCATTGACCTCGTGACTTGGCGGAGAGAGAAGTCGTCTATAGGGGCAGGGGTGAAACCAGGACAACCTGATTTCCTTGGACGCCCTATGTTGACGAGAAGAAGATGAAAGAAGGAGAAAAAGATCAGATTCGTGGAAGGTAACCTATACCCTTGGGTTCGATTTTGGAGAACACTGATCCTAGGATTCCTTAGAGGAGAACGCCGATCAAATTTTTGAGAGATGTAATACTTGCCTCCCCTTTCCTTTCCGGCAGCCCTTTTAGAGGCTTATAACAAGAAAATTCGAATCCACAAAATTACAAGTAAGCCATCGCTTGCTATAACACTCTTAACAATATAAATAAACAAAGTAAAAATATAAATAACCAAAGTACTTGAGTGTACATCCACCCACTAAGTTAGTAACTCATCCGCGTCGCCTCTGAATGACTTGTCCCGCTATCAAATCCACAACATCACTCCCCCCTAGAGAAAGAGCTTGTCCTCAAGCTCGAAGGTAGGATAAACTGGCTGAAACACGTCCACATCCTCCCAAGTGGCATCAGCTTTATCAGTGTTGGTCCACGGAACGAGGACTTCCCACCTGTTCTGGTTTTGTCTAGTACTCAAAATAGTGGTTGGAGTGAGAGGAACGCGCCTGTCTTCACCCAGAGGTAAAAATGGAGTTGGAGGTGGTGTTGTCCCCTTCAACGGCATGAGAAGGGACACATGAAAAACATTGTGAAGTGTGGAATCTGGTGGAAGCTGCAGCTTATAGGCAACCTGGCCGACGCGTTGAAGAATAGTGAAGGGCCCAAAATATTTAGGAGAGAGCTTGTGTCAGCGGCCAACAAGGGAATTTTGACGGTAAGGCTGGAGACGGAGCCACACCACATGACCTGGATTATATTGAACATCCCGGTGGCCTTGATCATAATATTCCTTCATGCGAGCCTGAGCTTTCTGAAGGTGTTGGGCAACATTTTATAGCACTTGATCATGGTCCAGAAGGGCCTAGTCAACTGCATCAACTCTGGTGGAACCTGGAACTTAAGAGAGCAAACGAGGGGGGTCCCGCTTGCATAAGACCCGGAAGGGAGTAGCCTGTAAAGCAGTGTGGAAAGACGTATTATAGCAATACTCCACCCACGGTCACCAACAAAACACCTTAAATACATTTCAACCGTGCGGTTAACCACTTCAGTTTGGCCATCGGATTGGGGGTTATAAGCTAAGGAAAAATTGAGATTGGTCCCACATAACCTGAAAAGGTCTTGCCAGAAATGGCTGGTAAAGACGACATCCCTATCACTCACAATGGACTCTGGAATGCCATGGAGGTGAACAATATTGGAGAAGAACAATTGCGCCATGTTAGAAGCTGTATAAGGGTGATCCAATATGATAAAATGATCATATTTGGAAAATCTTTCTACCTCCACAAAAAGGATAGATTTGCCCGAAGCCTTAGGGATGCCCTCAATGAAATCCATAGAAATGTTAGACCAAACCTGTGAGAAGATCAAGTGGTTGGAGAACACCCACTGAAATTAAATGTTCGGTCTTGTTCCTTTGACAAACTTGACATGTAGCCACATAATATGCAATTACTGATTTCATCCCCTTCCAATAGAAATCATCTCGAATCCGATGTAACATTTTGTGAAGGCCCTCATGAGTGCTGTCATGATAAATTGATAAGACTACTGCAACCAAAGGAGAAGGGGAGGATAAGTAGATGCGTCGACCATATAAAATGATTTTGTCTTGAAGGGACCATTTAGAAGGTGTTTTGCCATCAACAATCTGTTGATACAATTCCTAGAGTGCTGGGGTGTGCTAGATTTCCTCTTTGATTGAGTCAGGCAGGAGAGGTTTGGGATGACTGATGGCACAAATTTTTTGTGGTTCCTTTGAACGTCTTGAGAGAGTGTCAGCTGCTTTGTTCAAGGTACTCGCCTTATGTTCGTAGGCTGGTAATTTGTGATGGTGGTCAGCTAGTTAGCAGCTGATATAGGAAATAGGGTGCTGGGATTGTTGAAGCACCGCCCCAATACCTCATCTCGAAGCGTCACATTCAATGACAAATACGGCCTCAAAATCTGGTAGCTGCAACACTGGAGCGGATGCTTCATTCCACTTAAAGGCATTGCGTCTGAGAAGGCTTGTCAAAGGAGCAGCTAATTGACCGTAATTCTGAATGAACTTTCAATAGTAGCCAGCTAATCCCAAAAATCCCCTTAGTGCTGAAATGTGGCCCGGGTGGGGCCAATGTGTGATGGCTTGAATTTTCTCCAGGTCCACGGTCACCCCTATTGCTGTTATGATGTGACCCAGATAAGCCATTTGTGGTCTTCCAAAGGAACACTTGGAACGTTTCAAGTAAAGATGATGTGCTCAAAGAAGTTGGAAGACAGGACGTAGGTCCTCTAAGTGCTAGTCCCAAGACTATTTGAAGATTAAAATATCATCAAAGAAGACTAAAATGATCTTTCTGAGATAGGCATTAAATACCTCATTCATCAAGGCCTGAAAAGTGGAAGGCGCATTCAAAGTGGCCATGGTGGGTGCGGAAGGCTATCTTCTCAATATCCGAAGGATACATCCTTACTTGATGATAACCCGATCTCAAATCCAATTTAGTGAAAAATTGAGCACCATGTAATTCATCTAGTAACTCATCCACTACAGGTATTGGAAACTTGTCTTTGATCACCTTGGCATTCAATTCTCTGTAGTCAACACAAAACCTCCAAGTGTTGTCATGTTTCTTCACAAAAAGGACTGGAGAGGAGAAGGGGGACCTACTCGAACGTTTGAGGCCTTATTCCAGCATAAGTTTGCATTGACGTTCAATTTCATCCTTTTGTAGGTGTGGATACCTATAAGGACGAATAACCACCACCTCTTACCTTGCCTTCAAAAAATTCTGATGGTCACAATGTCTCAAGGGGGGCAAACAGGAAGGTTCCTGAAATAGGTTTGTAAATTCTTCCAACAATTTGTCTAAAGTGTTGTTCGAAGTGTCCTGTTGGTGGAGTAAGTGTAGTTGTGCTAGAAAGTCAGCCTTATGGCCTTGTAATCTGACATGGTGCCCTCCAAACTCAAAGCTCTTAGTCAAAGCCGTGAAAACCCACAAGATAGGGCCCAAGGTTTGCAGCCATTTGATTCCCAAAACCATGTCAAATCCCACTAATGGAATGATAAAAAATTCCATAGTAAACAGGGTGTCATCAATAGAAAATATTACTGCTTTGCTGACCCCGTAGCCAGGAACCTTCTCCCCATTGGCAATAGAGACCGAAGCAATTGATCGAGGCTGAATCTGAAGGTGCAAATGCTGGGCTGCTATGAAACTCAAAAAATTAAGAGTACTCCCCGAATCCACAAGGCTTAATAGGGGCTGATTTTGGACTAACGCACACACTTGCATCATCTTGGTTGACTTGAGTCCTGTTATTGCATTCAACGAAAGAGCTAGTTCTTCAACCTCAGCCTGCTCCACTTCTAGTCCCTCATCTTCCTCATTCTTGACTTCCAACCAAAATAATTTTTTACATTGATGGTCGAAAGTATACTGCTCATCACAATTGTAACATAATCCTTTAGCTCTTCGGTCTTCCATCTCTGTCCTTTTCATCTTCTGGATGAACGTTGGAGTGGGACTACTAGCCTTAGTTGTTGTAGGATTACCGGTAGCAACACTACCTCTCCATGGTTGGGCTGTTGTGGCCAACCCAGAGTTATTTTTCCCCCCTTATCAATTCGACCTGCGTGCTTGAATCTTTTGCTTGGCTTCCAATGCTCTGGCCAAATTCATGGCTCTTGCTAGGTCAGGAGGGGCGAGGAGTTCCACTTCTAATCGGAGTGACTCAATCAAACCTGCTGTAAACAGACTAATATGCTGGTCAACCCTCACAACCTTACTTGCTCGAGCCAATTTTTCTTGAAATTATTTTTGGTATTGGTCCACCCTTTCCATTTGTCTTAACAGCACTAAATCCCCCAATGGGTTGCTCTGAGCAGGTGGTCCAAACCGAATGGTGCACAACTCCTTAAATTCTTTCCAATCTAGCCTTGGGTTCTCCAATTCTAGTTGATGGCCCCATAGCTGCTCTACATCGAGCATGTGGAAGTCGGCCAAACCCAACTTGTCTATTTCAGAAGTTCTTTGGTTGGAGAAAAAAATTCACATTTATAAAGCTATATTAGATGGACTTCAGACCCATTGAAAATAGGAAAGTTCAGTTTTGTGTAATTGGGAACCGCCCCTCCTCCTTGACTGAAACTCCCACTGTGTGTTGGATGCTCTGTGCGTCCAGCAGACTGTTCGCCATGTCTGTTCGAATGGCCTCTTTCCCCTTCCCTTAAGGGTGGATGTCTTCCAGAAAATAAATCATATATCCGATTAGTCACTGCTTCTAACTGTTGGTTTACCTCTTGAGTTATTCGACTATCTAACAGCGCTGCCGATCGCCCTTCACTTTCGCCTTCCGTTGAACATCTCACTGAGTTCTGTTATCAGTTCATCATTGCTAGACGACTGCCCCATGCTCACCTCTTGATACCAAGTTGTTATGGTCCTGGACCATTGACCTTGTCTGAGAGAGAAGCCATCTAGAGGGGCAAGAGTGAAACCAGGATGGCCTGATTTCCCTAGACGCCCTATGTTGATGAGAAGAAGATGAAAGAAGGAGAAAAATATCAGATTGGTGGAAGGGAACCTGCACCCTTGGGTTCAATTTCGGAGAACACCGATCCTAGGATTCCTTAGAGGAGAACGCCGATCGAATTTTTCAGAGATGTGATACATGCTTCCCCTTTCATTTTCGGTAGCCCTTTTAGAGACATACAACAAGAGAATTCGAATACACAAAATTACAAGTATGCCATCTCTGGCTATAACACTCTTAAAAATATAAATAAACAAAGTAAAAATATAAATAACCAAAGTACTTGAGCGTGCATCCACCCACTAAGTAACTTATCCGTGTCGCCTCTGAATGACTCGTCCCGCTATCGAATCCACAATAGATATTTACCCGAGTTAACAAGCCATTATTTTGTCCATTTACAAAAAAAATGACCTAATAATCAATGATGATTATAAAATGACTTATCGCTCAATCATGTATAACGGGCTATATTCTTATAAGAAATGACTTATGGATTGGGATTTTACACTCAGTTAAAAATCCCTCGCATCCCCTTTTTCCCGATGATTGCAAAACCTAATATATATAAACTGCAAGAGTTTACAATCCCAAAAAGTTACTGAGAATTTTTTGAATTACCTCTCTCTACATTTTTGCATTTCCATTTTAGATGAATACTTTTTTTTTAAATCTAAACATGAGTTTTCGCTTTCCATTTATCTCGTAAAAAAAAGATAAGGCAAATAGATCAGAACAAAATGAAAATTTTAGAGTTTATGTATGTCAAAAATTAAAAAAATAACAAATGTAAGTAAAGAAATTTTTTTCACATTCGTCAAATGACCACAAAATTTTTTTTATCCAAGTTTGGGAAAATCCACTAGTTCAACCCTAATAGCTTGGAATTTTATAACAAATAGATTTCTCGTTGATCCTAACATGTTTTGAATATGGATATGCATGCTTGAAACATGTTAAAGACGCAAATGACATATGGATCCAAACCTTTTAAAGCGAACAACAAATGCTCATTAAATTCTCACGTGAAAGTGTGGTAGAATATTTACTCGAGTTAAACAAGCCATTATTTTGCCCATTTTCAAAAAGATGACATAACAATCATAGAGGATTGTCAAGTGACTTATTGGTCAATCATGCATAACGGGCTTTATTTTTGTAAGAAAGGACTTATGGATTGGTAGTCAACACTCAGTTAAAAATCCCACGCCTCCCCCATTTCTCGATGATTGAAAAACCTAATATATATATAAACTAAAAGAGTTTACAATCCTTAAAAGTTATAGAGACTTTTTGGAATTAGTTTCTTTACATTTTACAATTCCATTTTAGATGTATACTTTTTTCTTAAATCCTAACTTGAGTTCTCGCTTTCCATTTATCTCGTAAACAAAAAGATAAAGCAAATAGATCACCACAAAATGAAAATTTTAGAGTTTATGTATGGAAAAAATTAAAAACAATAACAAATGTAAGTAAAGAAAATTTATTCACACACCACAAATGAACACAAAAGTTGTGTTATCCAAGTTTGGAAAATTCCACTAGTTAAATCCTAATAGCATGGAATTTTATAAGAAAGAGATTTCTAATTGATCCTAACATGTTTTAAATATGGATATGCATGTTGAAACATGATAAAGATGCAAATGACCTATGAATCCAAACTTTTTTAAGCGAACAACATAAGCTCATTAAATTATCAAGTGAACATGAGGTGGGATATTTACCTGAGTCAAACAAGCCATTATTTTGCCCATTTACAAAAAGCTGACCTACCAATCATATTTGATTGTATAGTGATTTATCAATCAATCATGCATAACGGGCTATATTTTTGTAAGAAATGACAAATGGATTGGGAAGCAACACTCATTTAAAAATCCCCCACCTCCCCCTTCTCCCAATGATTGCAAAACTAATATATAAAAACTAAAAGAGTTTTCAATCCCTAAAAGTCACAGGGACATTTTGGAATTACCTCTATCTATTTTTACTTTTCAATTTTAGATGTATACTTTTTTCTTCAAATCTAAACTTGAGTTTTTTCTTTCCATTTATGTCGTAAACAAAAAGATAAAGCAAATAGATCACAACAAAATAAAAATTTTAGAGTTTATGTATGGAAAAAATGAAAAAAAATAACAAATGTTGGTAAAGAAAATTTTTTCGCACACCACAAACGAACACAAAAGTTTTTGTTATCCAAGTTTGGGAAATTCCACTCTTTCAACCCTAATAGCTTGAAATTTTATAAGAAAGAGATTTCTAATCAATCCTAACGTGTTTTAAATATGGATATGCATGTTTGAAACATGTTAAAGATGCAAATGACCTATAGATCCAAACTTTTTAGAGCGAATAACAAACAGTCATTAAATTCTCAAGTGAACGTGCGGTGGGATATTTACCCAAATTAAACAAACCAATATTTTGCCCATATATGAAAAGATGACCTAACAATCATTGATGATTGTAATGTGATTTATCGGTCAACCATGGGTAACGGGCTATATTTTTGTTAGAAATAACTTATGGATTGGGAGTCAACACTTAGTTAAAAATTTCTCGCCTCCCCCTTTTCACGATGATTGTAAAACCTTATATATAAACTCAAAGAGTTTACAATCTCTAAAAGCTACAAAGACTTTTTTGAATTACCTCTCTCTACATTTTTGCATTTCCATTTTAGATGTATACTTTTTTCTTAAATAAAAACTTGAGGTTTCACTTTCCATTTATCTCGTAAACAAAAAGATAAGGCAAATAGATCACAACAAAATGAAAACTTTAAAATTTATGTATGGAAAAAAATTAAAAAACAATAACAAATGTAAGTAACGAAAATTTATTCACATACCCCAAATGAACCCAAAAGTTTTGTTATCCAAGTTTGGGAAATACAACTAGTTCAACTCTAATTGCTTGAAATTTTGTTAGAAAGTGATTAATAATTGATCCTTACATGTTTTAAAAATGGATATGAATGCTTGAAACAAGTTAAAGATGCAAATGACCTATGGATCCAAACCTTTTAAAGCGAACAAAAAACACTCATTAAATTCTCAAGTGAACGTGTGGTGGGATACTAACCCGAGTCAAACAAGCCATTATTTTGCCCATTTACAAAATGCAGACCTAAAAATCATAGATGATTGTAGAGTGATTTATCGGTCAATCATGCGTAATGGGTTATATATTTGTATGAAATGACTTATGGATTGGGAGTCAGCACTCAGTTAAAAATCGACCGCCTCCCCCTTTTCCCGATGATTGCAAAACCTAAAATATAAAAACTAAAAAATTTTAAAATCCCTAAAAGTTACAAAGAGTTTTTGGAATTACCACTCTCTACATTTTGGCATTTCCATTTTTTATGTTTTCTTTTTTCTTAAATCAAAACTTGAGTTTTTGCTTTCCATTTATCTCGTTAACAAAAAGATCTAGCAAATAGATAACAAAAAAATAAAAATTTTAGAGTTTATATATTTACAAAATTAAAAACAATAAAAAATGTAAGTAAATAAAATTTATTCATGCATGACAATCGAACACAAAAGTATTGTTATCCATGTTTGAGAAATTCCGGTAGTTCAACCCTAATAGCTTGAAATTTTATAAGAAAGAGATTTCGTATTGATCCTTATATGTTTTAAATATGGATATGCTTGCTTGAAACATGTTAAAGATGCAAATGACCTATGGATCCAAACCTTTTTTAAGCGAACAACATAAGCTCATTACATGTGTAACGAGCTATATTTTTGTAAGAAATGACTTATGGATCTGGAGTAAACAGTCAGTTAAAAATCCCCCACCTCCCTTTTTTCCCAATGATTGCAAAACCTAATATATAAAAACTAAAAGAGTTTACAATCCCTTAAAGTTTCAGTGACTTTTTGGACTTACCTCTCTCCACATTTTTGCATTTCCATTTTAGATGTATAATTTTTTCTTAAGTCAAATCTTGAATTTTCGCTTTCCTTTGATGTCGTAAACAAAAAGATAAGGAAAATAGATCACAACAAAATGAAAATTTTAGAGTTTATGTATGGATTTTTTTTTAAAACAATAAAAAAATGTAAATAAAAAAAATTATTCACACACCACAAATGAACACAAAAGTTTTGTAATCCAAGTTTGGGAAATTCCACTAGTTCAACCTTAATAGCATGGAATTTTATAAGAAAGAGATTTCTAATTGATCCTAACATGTTTTAAATATGGATATGCATGCTGGAAACATGTTAAAGATGCAAATGACCTATGGATCCAAACCTTTTAATGCGAACAACAAGCGCTCATTAAATTCTCAAGTGAACCTGGGTTGGGATATTTACCCAAGTCAAACAAGCCATTATTTTGTCCATTTACAAAAAGTAGACGCAACATTCATAGATGATTGTAAAGTGATTTATCGGGCAATCATGCGTAATATATTTTTGTATGAAATGACTTATGGATTGGAAGTCAACACTCAGTTAAAAATCCCCTGCGTCCCCTTTTTCCTGATGATTGCTAAACCTAATATATAAAAATTAAAAGATTTTACAATCCCTAAAAGTTATAAATACGTTTTGGAATTATCTCTCTCTACATTTTTGCATTTCCATTTTAAATGTATATTTTTTTCTTAATTCAAAAATTGAGTTTTTCCTTTCCATTTATCTCGTAAACAAAAAGTTAAGGCAACTAGATCACAACAAAATGAAAATTTTAGAGTTTTGTTGGAAGATAACCTCAAGCCCACACGACCGAGGAAGGCCCACATATCTAAGATTATTATAAGATGGGTCACACGACCAAGAAATGCCCATAAGAAGTAGGACCTGCAATGATTACCATGAGTTGGCATCTTTATCGCATCAGTTGGAAGATCAAGAAGTACTCCCAAAAGTATCTTATCTTATGGTCACATCAAAGAAGAGTTTTAGTTTGAGTTCTGTTTGTCTTTTATCTATGTTGAGTTATTTAATTATGTTAGGACTTATCTTTAAGTGTTATAATTTGGGTGTAATTGGGACAAGGGTAGTTTTATTGTAATTGGACTCTACTACCTTCCTCTATTATCTACAGAGAGATGGCCATATTTGAATGAGCGAAGGTCAGATTGCAAAAGGTTCGAATAGTAGCAGCAATCTCTAGATTTCGAGGTATTTTTTGCTATCAAGAACTAGAATTTTTATAGAGAAATATATATCAAAAGAAATATCTGTAAGTCTATTCTTTTACCTATTAAACCAATTTTTTATCTGAGTTATCTACAATGAGAAATCGATATTTGAAACAGCGAAGGTCAGATTGAAAAAGAGGTTCGAGTGGTAGCAGAAAGCCTCAACTTCCGAGGTATTTTATGCCATCAAGAAAGAGACTTTATATAGAGAATTATATATCAAAAGAAATATACGTAAGTCTATTTTCTTAAATATTCAAATAATTCTCAGTATGATTTTTTTATAATGAGATATTTTTATTGGAAGATTCGATGGTCATTCTGGAAAAAAAAGGAGAAATAGTACTTAGTTTAGCTAGATGACAGAGACCGAAATCTATCAGATTATTTATCTTCTGATAATTATATTTTATGAAGAGAAGTTATAGTTGAATGAAGTTTATTTAAGTCTACTTTCATAATGAGAGAATTTCATGTTAATCTGATCTATATTTAAATAAATATTTGCATTGGAAAAATCAAAGGTCATGCTGGTATTCTGTTGTTGAAAATCCGAATTTAAGCCGATTGTTTTGTGTCACTTTTTGAGTTGATATATCAGGAAAATATCTCACTTCTCAATGGTTTGAGGGTTTATTTATACATCTCTGTTTATTTTAGCCCATTGCTACATCTATGATATTTGGTGCAAGTTGGGATCATTGCCATTACTTCCCAGCTTGAGGGTGAGAAATACAAGCAGTACAAGAAAGAGGTATTTATTCATTATGTTGTGGATAAGTTTATGTGACCAAAATATTCAATAAAGGGGGAGCACAAAAGATGAAGCTTGTGCATCTAAGAAAAAATATTTATGTCAGATTATGATTATTTCATGGATCCTTCTACAACGTTTATTATTATGGTTCATGTTATATGTGTTGGACGATGGTCGTGTTATATTCAGCTGCAACTATTATGCCTCTTTAGGGACATTATTATTGAAGAAGAGGTGGCCTCATGTCATCATTTATTTTACCTCGTCAAAAAGATCAAAACTATTTGTGGTTGAGAGTCCATGACGGAGGAACTTCATCCCCGTCAAAAAGATCAAAATTATTTGTGGTTGGAAGTTCATGATGGAGGAACTTATTACATCCAAGTTATCCCCTCCCCCCCCCCCCCCCCCCCCCCCCCCCCCCCCCCTGTAATGGCTTTTATGACTCCTACCACTTGAGAGTCGTTGTCCTGTGGAGGGACACGGCGGTAGACACTTCAGAGCAGAGCAATGCCGATAGACACACTACCGATAGAAGACAGAGTGTGCCCTACATCCATTATTAGGACTGGAGTATGAAACAATGGCTTATTGGCTAGGAGTGATTTTTACTCTCACTTATGCCACAAAGCCTCATGGAAGGACGCAACAACGTGAGGGGGAATGTTGGAAGATGAAGGCCTATTGGAAGATGTGCCATTTTATACAAAAATATTGCTCTCTCACCCCCAACTTAAGGGCCACACGACCAAGGAAGGCTCACAAGATGGGTCCAATCCCATAAGAAGTAAGACCCACAATGATTACCATGAGCTGACATCCTTATGACATCAGTTGGAAGATCAAGAAGTACTCACAAAAGTATCTTATCTTATGGTCATGTCAAAGAAGAGTTTTAATTTGAGTTATGTTTGTCTTTTATCTATATTGAGTTACATAATTATGCTAGGACTTATCTTTAAGTGATAGAGTTTGGGTGTAATTGGGACAAGGGTAATTTAATTATAATTGGACTCTACTACCTTCCTCTATTATAAATAGAGGTTCATGTACTCTGATTACAACAAGTTATTGAAGTCCATAAAGTATTTCCTTTCTTTATAAATTTAACAAATTTATGTGTAGAAAAAATTAAAAACAATAACAAATGTATGTAAAAAAAATTTATTCATACACCACAAATAAACACATTGCGCTAAAAGGCTCAAACCTTGTAGGAAAGCCACCCCACGGATCTTATACAAGGACTGACCCGGTCGATACAAACATATATTCCAACACAAGTAAAGAATTTTTTTTCACACACCACAAATGAACACAAAAGTTTTGTTATCCAAGTTTGGGAAATTCCACAAGTTCAACCCTAATTGTTTGGAATTTTATAAGAAAGAGATTTCTAATTGATCCTAACATGTTTTAAATATGGATATCATGTTTGAAAAATGTTGAAGATGCAGAAGACCTATGGATCCAAACCTTTTAAAGTGAACAATAAACGCTCATTAAATTCTCAAGTGAACATGTTGTGGGATATTTTCCCGAGTCAAACAAGCCATTATTTTGCCTATTTACAAAAGGCTGACCTAATAATCATAGATGATTGAAAAGAGATTTATCGGTCAATCATACGTAACGGGCTATATTTTTGTAAGAACTGACTTATGGATTGGGAGTCAACACTAAGTTAAAAATCCCCTGGCTCCCTCTTTTCCTCGATGATTGCAAAACCTAATATATAAAAACTAAAAAACTTTATGTTGAGATATTTATATCGGGCCGGTCCTTGTATAAGATCTGTGTTGTTGCTTTTCTAAAAGGATCGAGCCTTTTAGCACACTGGTTTCAACATGGTATCAGAGCAGGTTGGTCCCAAGTTCGAATCCCGCTCCCGCCGCATTTTCACAGTTATCCCCGTGTGCTTTCTATGGGCCCTGAATTTCCACGGGTTTCCTTGTGCGAGGGAGTGTTGAGATATTTATATTGGGCCAGTCCTTGTATAAGATCCGTGCGGTTGCTTTCCTAAAAGGTTCGAGCCTTTTAGCGCACTGGTTTCAACACTTTACAATCCCTTAAAGTTACTAAGACTTTTTGGAATTGCCTCTCTCTACATTTTTGCAATTCCACTTTTGATGTATACTGTTTTTTAAAACAAAACTTGAGTTTCCACTTTCCATTTATATCATAAACAAAAAGATAAGGAAAATAGATAACAACAAAATGAAAATTTTAGAGTTTATGTATGGAAAAAAATTAAAACCAATAACAAATGTAAGTAAAGAAATTTATTCACACATCACAAACGAATACAAAAATTTTGTTATCCAAGTTTGGGAAATTCCACTAGTTCAACCCTAATAGCTTGAAATTTTATTAGAAAGATATTTCGAATTGATCCTAACATGTTTTGAATATTGATATGCATGCTTGAAACATATTAAAGATGCAAATGACCTATGGATCCAAACCTTTTGTAGCAAACAACAAACACTTTTTAAATTCTCAAGTGAATGTGCGGTGGGATATTTAACCACGTCTAACAAGCCATTATTTTGCCAATTTAAAAAAAAATTACCTAAAAATCATAGTTGATTGTAAAGTAATTTATTGATTAATCACGCGTAACAAGCTATAGTTTTTTAAGAAATGGCTTCTGGATAGGGAGTCGACACTCAGCTAAAAATCCCCCGCCTCCCCCTTTTCGTGATGATTTCAAAACCTTTTATATAAAAACTAAAAGAGTTTAAAATCCCTAAAAGTTTCAGAGAATTTTTGGAATTACCTCTCTCTACATTTTTGCATTTCCTTTTTAGATGTATAATTTTTTCTTAAATCAAATCTTGAGTTTTTCGCTTTCCTTTTATCTCCTAAACAAAAAGATAAGGCAAATAGATCACAACAAAATGAAAATTACAGAGTTTATGTATGGAAAAAATTAAAAACTATAACAAATGTAAGTAAAAAAAATTTATTCACCCACCACAAATGAACATAAAAGTTTTTTTATCCAAGTTTGGGAAATTCCACTAGTTCAACCCTAATAGCTTGGAATTTTATAAGAAAGAGATTTCTAATTGATCCTAACATGTTTTAAATATGGATATGCATGCTGGAAACATGTTAAAGATGCAAATGACATATGGATCCAAACATTTTAAAGCGAACAACAAACACTCATTAAATTCTCAAGTTAAACAATCCATTATTTTGTCCATTTACAAAAAGTAGACCCAACATTCATAGATAGTAAAGTGATTTATCAGGCAATCATGTGTAACAGGCTATATTTTTGTAAGAAATTACTTATGGATTGGGAGTCAACACTCAGTTAAAAATCCTTCAGCTCCCCCTTGTCCTAATGATTGCAAGACCAAATATATAAAAAGTAAAAGAGTTTACAACCCTAAAAGTTACAGAGACTTTTTGGAATTATCTCTCTCTACATTTGTGCATTTCAATTTTAGATGTATACTTTTTTTCTTAAATCAAAACTTGAGTTTTCCCTTTCCATTTGGCACGAAAACAAAATGATAAGGCAAATAGATCACAACAAACTTGAAATTTTAGAGTTTATGTATGGAAAATTTAAAACAATAACAAATGTAAGTAAAGAAAATTTATTCACACACCACAAATGAGCATAAAATGTTTGTTATCTAAGTTTGGGAAATTTCACTAGTTCAATTCTAATAGCATGAAATTTTATAAGAAAGAGATTTCCAATTGATGCTAACATGTTTTAAATATGGATATGCATGTTTTAAACAAGTTAAGATGCAAATGGCCTATGGATCCAAACCTTTTAAAGTGAACAACAAACGCTCATTAAAGTGAACGTGTATTGGGATTTTTACCCATGTCAAACAAGGCATTATTTTGCCCATTTCTAAAAAGCTTACCTAACAATCATAAATAATTGTAAAGTGATTTATCTGAAAATCATGCTTTTGGAATTATCTCTCTCTACATTTGTTCATTTCCAATTTAGATGTATACTTTTTTCTTAAATCAAAACTTGAGTTTTCACATTCCATTTAGCTCATAAACAAAATGATAAAGCAAATTGATCACAAAAAACTTAAAATTTTAAAGTTTATGTATGGAAAAAATAAAAACAATAAGAATTGTAAGTAAAGAAAATTTATTCACACACCACAAGTGAACATTAAAGTTTTGTTACCAGAGTTTGGGAAATTGCACTAGTTTAACCCTAATAGCATGGAATTTTATAAGAAAGAGATTTCTAATTGATCCTAACATGTTTTAAATATGGATATGCATGCTTGAAGCATGTTAAAGATGCCAATGACCTATGGATCCAAACCTTTTAAAGCGAACAACAAACGCTCATTAAATTCTTAAGTGAACGTGCGGTGGGATATTTACCCGAGTCGAACAAGCCATTATTTTTGCCATATCCTAAAGGATGACCTAAGCTTCATAGATTATTATAAAGTGATTTATCGGTCAATCATACGTAACGGGCTTTATTTTTGTAAGAAATGACATAAGGATTGGGAGTCAACACGCTGTGAAAAATCCATCGTCGCCGCCCCCTTTTCCCGATGATTGCCAAACCTTTTATATAAAAACTAATAGAGTTTACAATCCCTACAAGTTACCGAGGCTTTTTGGAATTATCTCTCTCTACATTTGTGCATTTCAATTTTAGATGTATACTTTTTTCTTAAGTCAAAACTTGAGTTTTCACTTCCCATTTATCTCGTAAACAAAAAGATATGGCAAATAGATCACAACAAAATGAAAATTTTAGAGTTTATGTATCAAAAACGGTCATTAAATTCTCAAGTGAACGTGTGGTGTGATATTTACCCAAGCTATACAAGCCATTATTTTTCCCATTTACAAAAAGATGACCTAAAAATCTTTGATCATTGTAAGGTGATTTATCGGTCAATCATGGGTAAATTGGGAGTCAACACCCAGTTAAAATCTCGCGCCTCCCCCTTTTCATGATGATTGCAAAACCTAATATATATAAACTAAAAGAATTTACTGTTCCTAAAAGTTACAAAGACTTTTTTCAATTACCTCTCTCTACATTTTTGCATTTCCATTTTAGATGTATATTTTTTTCATAAATCAAAACTTGAAGTTTTGCTTTTCATTTATCTCGTAAACAAAAAGATAAGGCAAATAGATCACAACAAAATGAAAATTTTAAAATTTCTGTACGGAAAAAATTTAAAAAAATAACAAATGTAAGTAAAAAAAACTTATTCACACACCACAAATGAATACACAAGTTTTTTTGTCCAACTATTGGAAATTCCACAAGTTCAACCCTAATTGCTTAGAATTTTATAAGAAAGAGATTTCTAATTGATCCTAACATGTTTAAATGTGGATATGCATGCTTGAAACATGTTAGAGATGCAAATTACATATGTATCATAACCTTTTAAAGCAAACAACAAATGCTCATTAAATTCTCAAGTGAATGTGCGGTGGGATATTTACCCGAGTCAAACAAGCCATTATTTTGATTATTTACAAAAAGCTGACCTAACAATCATAGATGATTGTAAAGTTATTTATTGGTCAATCATGCGTAACGGGCTATATTTTTGTAAGAAACGAGTTAGTCAAAAATCCCCCGCCTCCCCCTTTCCCAATGATTGCAAAACCTAATAAATAAAAACTAAAAAAGTTTAATATCCCTAAAAGTTACAGAGACTTTTTGGAATTACCGCTCTCTACATTTTTGCATTTCCATTTTAAATGTATACTTTTTTCTTATATATAAATTTGACTTTTCACTTTCCATTTAATTCGTAAACAAAAAGATAAGGCAAATAGATAACATCAAAATGAAAAATTTAGAGTTTGAGTACTAAAAAAATTAAAAACAAATAAAAATGTAAGTAAAGAAAATTTATTCACACATCACAAACGAACACAAAAGTTTTGTTAACCAAGTTTGGGAAATTCCACTTGTTCAACGCTAATAGCTTGGAATTTTATAAGAAAGAGATGTCGAATTGATCCTAACATGTTTTAAATATGGATATGCATGCTTGAAACATGTTAAAGATGCAAATGACCTAAGGATCCAATCCTTTTGAAGCGAACAACAAAAGCTCTTTAAATTTTCAAGTGAACATGCGGTGGGATATTTACCCAAGTCAATCAAGCCATTATTTTGCCCATTTACAAAAAAGTTGACTTAACAATCATAGATGAATGTAAAGTAATTTATCGGTCAATCATGTGTAACGGGCTATTTTTTTGTAAGAAATGACTTATGGATTGGGAGTCAACACTCAGGTAAAAATTCTCCGCCTCCCACTTTTCCCGAGGATTGCAAAACCTAATATATACAAACTAAAAGAGTTTACAATCCCTAAAAGTTTCAGAGAATTTTTGGAATTAACTCTCTCTACATTTTTGCATTTCCATTTTAGATCTATAATTTTTTCTTAAATAAAATTTATAGTTTTCGTTTTCCATTTATCTCGTAAACAAAAAGATAAGGCAAATAGATCACAACAAAATGAAAATTTTAGAGTTTTGTATGGAAAAAATTAAAAACAATAACAAAGGTAAGGAAAAAAAATTTATTCACACACCTCAAATGAAAACAAAAATTTTGTTATCCAAGTTTTGGAAATTCCACTAGGTCAACCCTCATAGCTTGGAATTTTATAAGAAAGAGATTTCTCATTGATCCTAACATGTTTTAAATATGGATATGCATGGTGGAAACCTGTTAAAGATGCAAATGACTAATGGATCCAAACCTTTTAAAGCGAAGAACAAACGCTCAATAAATTCACAAGTGAACCTTGGTTGGGATATTTACCTAAGTTAAACAAGCCATTATTTTGTCCATTTACAAAAAGCAGACCCAACATTCATAGATGATTGTAAAGTGATTTATCGGGCAATCATGCGTAACGGGCTATATTTTTGTTAGAAATGACTTATGGATTAACAGTCAACACACAGTTAAAAATCCCCTGCCTACCTCTTTTCTCAATGATTGCAAAACCTAATATATTAAAAGTAAAAGAGTTTACAGTCCCTAAAAGTTAATGAGACTTTTTGGAATTATCTCTCTCTACATTTGTGCATTTTCATTTTAGATGTAAACTTTTTATTAAATCAATACTTGAGTTTTCCCTTTCCATTTATCATGTAAACAAAAAGACAAGGCAAATAGATAACAACAAAATAAAAATTTGAGAGTTTTTGTATGGAAAAATTTAAAAACAATAACAAATGTATGCAAAGAAAATTTATTCACACACCACCAATGAACACGAAAGTTTTGCTATCCAAGTTTGGGAAATTAACCTAGTTCAACCCTACTAGTTTGGAATTTTATTTGAAAGAGATTTCTAATTGTTCCTAACATGTTTTAAATATGGATATGCAAGCTTGAAACATGTTAAATATGCAAATGACCTATGGATCCAAACCTTTTAAAGTGAACTACAAATGCTCATTAAATTCTCAAGTGAACGTTCCATGGGATATTTACCCAAGTTAAACATGGAAATATTTTGGCCATTTATAGAAAGATGACATAACAATCATAGATGATTGTAAAGTAATTTATTGGTCGATCATGCATAACGTGCTATATTTTTGTAACAAATAACTTATGGATTGGGAGTCAACATTAAAAATCCCACATCTCCCCCTTTTTTTCGATGATTTTAAAACCTAATATATATGAACTAAAAGAGTATACAATCCCTAAAAGTAATAGAGACTTTTTGGAATTACCTCTCCCTATATTTTTGCTTTTCCTTTTTAGATGTATATTTTTTTTAAATCTAAACTTGAGTTTTTGTTTTCCATTTATCTCCTAAAAAAAAGGTAAGACAAATAGATCACAACAAAATGAAAATTTCAAAGTTTATGTATGAAAAAATTAAAAAAATAACCAATGAAAGCAAAGAAAATTTAAACACACGCCAGAAATGAACTGAAAAGTTTTGTTATCCAAGCTTGGGAAATTCCACTAGTTCAACCCTAATAGATTGGAATTTTATAAGAAAGTGATTTCTAATTGATCTTAACATGTTTTAAATATGGATATGAATGCTTAAAACATGTTAAAGATGCAAATCACCTATGGATCCAAACCTTTTAAAGCGAACAACAAACACTCATTAAATTCTCAAGTGAACGTGCGGTGGGATATTTACCCGAGTTAAACAAGCCATTATTTTGCCCATTTAAAAAAAGAAGACCTAACAATCATTGATGATTTTAAAGTGATTTATTGGTCAATCATGCGTAACGGGCTATATTTTTGTAACAAATGACTTATGGATTGGGATTCAATACTTAGTTAAAAATCCCCCACCTCCCCCTTTTCCCGATGATTGTAAAACCTAATATATATAAACTGCAAGAGTTTACAATTCCAAAAAGCTACAAAGACTTTTTTGGATTACCTCTCTCTATATTTTTTTTTTCCATTTTAGAAGTATGTTTTTTTATTAAATAAAAACATGAGTTTTCGCTTTCCATTTATCACATAAACAAAAAGATAAGGCAAATAGATCACAAAAATATGAAAATTTTAGAGTTTATGTATGTAAAAAATTTAAACCAATAAGAAATATAAGTAAAGAAATTTTTTCACACACCACAAATGAACTCAAAAGTTTTTTTATCCAAGTTTAGGAAAATCCACTAGTTCAACCCTAATAGCATGGAATTTTATAAGAAAGAGATTTCTAGTTGATCCTAACATGTTTTGAATATGTATATGCATGTTTGAAACATGTTAAAGATGCAAATGACCTATGGATCCAAACATTTTTAAGCGAACAACAAACATTCATTAAATTCTCAAGTAAACATGCGGTGGAATATTTACTCGAGTCAAATGAGCCATTATTTTGCCCATTTACAAAAAGCTGACTTAACAATCTTAGATGTTTGTAAAGTGATTTATCGGTCAATCATGCGTAACGGGCTATATTTTTGAAAGAAATAACTGATGGATTGGGAATCAACACTCAGTTAAAAATCCCCCGCCTCCCCCTTTTCCCGATGATTGCGAAACTTAATATATAAAAACTAAAAGAGTTTACAATCCATAAAAGTCACAGAGACTTTTTGGAATTACCTCTATCTATTTTTGCATTTCCATTTTAGATGTATACTTTTTTATGAAATCAAAACTTGAGTTTTTGCTTTCCATTTATCTTGTAAAGAAAAAGATAAGGCAAATAAATCACAAGAAATGAAAATTTTAGATTTTATGTATGGAAAAATGAAAAACAATAACAAATGTTAGTAAAGAATATTTATTCACACACCACAAATGAAGGCAAAAGTTTTGTTATCCAAGTTTGGGAAATTCCACTAGTTCAACCCTCATAGCTTGGAATTTTATAAGAAAAAGATTTCTAATCAATCCTAACATGTTTTAAATATTAATATGCATGATTGAAACATGTTAAAGATGCAAATGACCTATGGAACCAAACCTTTCAAAACGAACAACAAGCGCTCAATAAATTCTCAAGTGAACGTGTGGGGGGATATTTACCCGAGTTAAACAAGCCTTTATTTTGCCCATTAACAAAAGATGACCAAACAATTATTGATTATTGTAATGTGATTTATCGGTCAATCAAGGGTAACGGGCTATGTTTTTGTAAGAAATGACTTATGGATTAGGAGTCAACACTCAGTTAAAAGTCTTTCGCTTCCCCCTTTTCACGATGATTGCAAAACCTAATATATATAAACTAAAAGAGTTTAAAATCTCTAAAAGTTACAGAGACTTTTTTGAATTACCTCTCTCTACATTTTTGCATTTCCATTTTAGATGTATACTTTTTTCTTAAATCAAAACTTGAGGTTTCACTTTCCATTTATCTCGTAAACAAAAACATAAGGCAAATAGATCACAACAAAATGAAAATTTTAGAATTTATGTATGGGATAAAATTAAAAAACAATAACAAATGTAAGTAAAGAAAATTTATTCATACACCACATATGAACACAAAAGTTTTGTTGTCCAAGTTTAGGAAATTCCACTAGTTCAAGCCTAATAACATGGAATTTTATAAGAAAGAGATTTCTAATTGATCCTAACATGTTTTAAATATCAATATGCATAATTGAAACATGTCAAAGATGCAAATGAACTATGTATCCAAACCTTTTAAAGCGAACAAAAAACGCTCATTAAATTCGCAAGTGAATGTGTGGTGGGATATTTAACCGAGTCAAAGAAATCATTATTTTGCAAATTTACAAAAAGCAAACCTAAAAAACATAGAAGATTGAAAAGTAATTTATCGGTCAATCATGCATAATGGGCTATATTTTTTTAAGAAATGACTTATGGATTGGGAGTCAACACTTAGTTAAAACCCCCCGTCTCTCCCATTTCCCGATGATTGCAAAACCTTATATATAAAAATTAAAAAATATTACAATCCTTAAAAGTTACAGAGACTTTTTGGAATTACCTCTCTCTACATTTTTGGATTTCCATTTTAGATATTTAATTTTTCATTAAATCAAAAGTTGAGTTTTTGCTTTCCATTTATCTTGTAGACAAAAAGATCAGGCAAATAGATAACAAAAAAAAAGAAAATTTTAGAATTTATGTATGGAAAAAATTAAAAACAATAACAAATGTAAGTAACGAAAATTTATTCACACATCACAAACGAACACAAAAGTTTTGTTATCCATGTTTGGGAAATTCCACTAATTCAAACCTAATAGCATGGAATTTTAAAAGAAAGAGATTCTGAATTGATCCTTACATGTTTAAAATATGGATATGCATGCTTGAAACATGTTAAAGATGCATATGACCTTTGGATCCAAACCTTTTGAATCGAACAACAAACGCTCTTTAAATTCTCAAGTGAACGTGTTGTGTAATATTTACCCATCTCAAACAAGCCATTATTTTGCCCACTTTCAAAAAATCTGAGCTCACAATCATTGATAATTGTAAAGTAATTTATCGGTCAATCATGTATAACGGGCGATATTTTTGTAAGAAATGACTTATGAATTGGGAGTAAATAGTCAGTTAAAAATCCCCTGCCTCCCCCTTTTCCCGATGATTGCAAAACCTAATATGTAAAAACTAAAAGAGTTTACAATCCCTAAAAGTTATAGAAACTTTTTGGACTCACCTCTCTCTACATTTTTGCATTTCCATTTTAGATGCATAATTTTTTTTTAAATCAAATCTTGAGTTTTCGCTTTCCATTTATCTTGCAAAGAAAAAGATAAGGCAAATAGATCACAATAAAATGAAAATTTTGGAGTTTCTGTATGGAAAAAATTAAAAACAATAACTAAGGTAAGTAAAAAAAATTATTCCGACACCACAAATGAACACAAAAGTTTTGTTATCCAAGTTTGGCAAATTCCGCTAATTCAACCCTAATAGTTTGGAATTTTACAAGAAACTGATTTCTAATTGATCCTAACATGTTTTAAATATGGATATGCATGCTGGAAACATGTTAAATATGCAAATGATCTATGGATCCAAACCTTTTAAAGAGAACAACAAATGCTCATTAAATTCTCAAGTGAACATGGATTGTGATATTTACCCGAGTCAAACAAGCCATTATTTTGTCCATTTACAAATAGCAGACCCAACATTCATATATGATTGTAAAGCGATTTATCGGGCAATCATTCATATGGAATGGGAGTCAACACTCAATTAAAAATCCTTTGCCTCCCCCTTTTCCCGATGATTGCAAAACCTAATATATAAAATGTAAAAGAGTTTACAATTCCTAAAAGTTACAGAGACTTTTTGGAATTATTACTCTCTACATTTGTGTTTTTCTATTTTAGATGTATACTTTTTTCTTAAATCAAAACTTGAGTTTTCCCTTTCCATTTATCTCGTAAACAAAAAGATAAGGCAAATAGATTACAACAAAATAAATATTTTAAAGTTTATTTAACAAAAAAATTAAAAACAATAAAAAATGTAAGTAAAAAAAGTTTATTCACACACCACAAATGAACACAAAAGTTTTTTTATCCAAGTTTGGGAAATTCCACTAGTTCAACCATCATAGCTTGGAATTTTATAAGAAAGAGATTTCTAATTGATCGTAACATATTTGAAATATGGATATGAATGTTTGAAACATGTTAAAGATGCAAATGACCTATGGATCCAAAACTTTTAAAGTGAACAATAAATGCTCATTAAATTCTCAAGTAAACTTCTGGTGGGATATTTACCCGAGTCAAACAAGCCATTTTTTGCCTCGTTAATAAAACCTGACCTAACAATCATAGATGATTGAAAGTGATTTATCGGTCAATAATGCGTAACAACCTATATTTTTGTAAGAAATGACTTATAGATTGGGAGTCAACACTCAGTTAAATATCCCCCGCCTCCCCCTTTTCCCGATGATTGTAAAACCTAATATATATAAACTAAAAGATTTTACAATCCCTAAAAGTTTGAGAGACGTTTTTGTATTACCTCTCTCTACATTTTTGCAATTCCATTTTAGATGTATACTTTTTTCTTCAATCAAAACTTGAGGTTTCGCTTTCCATTTTTCTCATAATAAAAAAGATAAGGAAAATAGATCATAACAAATTGAAAATTTTAGAATTTAAGTATGGATAAAAATTAAAAACAATAACAAATGTAAGTAAAGAAAATTTATTCACACTCCACAAATGAACATAAAAATTTTGTTATCCAAGTTAGGGAAATTCCACTAGTTCAAACCTAATAGCTTGGAATTTTATAAGAAAGAGATTTCTAATTGATCCTAACATGTTAAACGCTCATTAAATTCTCAAGTGAATGTGTAGTGGGATATTTACCCTAGTCATACAAGCCATTATTTTGCCCATTGACAAAAAGCTGACCAAACTATCATAGATGATTGTAAAGTGATTTATCGGTCAATCATGCATAATGGGCTATATTTTTGTAAGAAATGACTTATGGATTGGGAGTCAATACTCAATTAAAAATCCCCCGCCTCCCCCTTTTCCCGATCATTACAAAACCTAATATGGAAAAACTAAAAAAAGTTAGAATCCTTAAAAGTTACAAGGACTTTTTGGAATTACCTCTCTCTACATTTTTGTATTTCCATTTTAGTTGTATGCTTCTGTCTTCAATCAAAACTTGAGTTTTCTCTTTCCATTTATCTAGTAATAAAAGAGATAAGCCGAATAGAGAACAACAAAATGAAAATTTTAGAGTTGATGTATGGAAAAAATGAAAAAAAATAACAAATGTAACTAAAGAAAATTTATTCACACATCACAAACGAACGCAAAAGTTTTGTTATCCAAGTTTGGAAAATTCCACTAGTTCAACCCTAATAGCTTGGAATTTTATAAGAAAGAGATTTTGAATTGATCCTAACATGTTTTAAATATGGATATACCTGCTTGAAACATGTTAAAGATGCAAATGACCTATAGATCCAAACCTTTTCTAGTGAACAACAAACGTTGTTTAAAATCCCAAGTCAAACAAACCATTATTTTGCCCATTTACAAAAAATGTTGACCTAACAATCATAGATGATTGTAAAGTAATTTATCGGTCAATCATGCGTAATGGGCTATATTTTTGTAAGAAATGACTTATGGATTGGGGGTCGACACCCAATTAAAAATCCCCTGCTTCCCTCATTTCCCGATGATTTCAAAACCTAAAATATAAAAACTAAACGAGTTTAAAATCCATAAAAGTTTCAGAGACTTTTTGGAACTACCCCTCTCTACATTTTTGCATTTCCATTTTAGATGTATAATTTTTTCTTAAATCAAATATTGAGTTTTCCCTTTCCATTTATCTCGTAAACAAAAATATAAGGCAAATAGATCACAACAAAATGAAAATTTTAGAGTTTATGTATGGAAAAAATTAAAAACAATAACAAATGTAAGTAAAAAAATTTATTCACACACCACAAATGAACACAAAAGTTTTGTTATCCAAGTTTGGGAAATTCCCCTTGTTCAACCCTAATAGTTTTGAATTTTATAAGAGTGAGATTTCTAATAGATCCTAACATGTTTTAAATATGGATATGTATTCTGGAAACATGTTAAAGATGCAAATGACCTATGGATCCAAACCTTTTACAACGAACAAAAAACGCTCATTAAATTCTCAAGTGAACCTGGGATGGGATATTTACCCGAGTCAAACAAGCCATTATTTTGTCCATTTACAAAAAGCAGACCCAACATTCATAGATGACTGTAAAGTGATTTATCGGGCAATCATACGTAACGGGCTATATTTTTGTAAGAAATGACTTATGGATTAGAAGTCAACAGTTAGTTAAAAATCCCTCGCCTCCCCCTTTTCCTATTGATTGCAAAACCTAATATATAAAAAGTAAAAGAGTTGACAATCCCTAAAATTTATAGAGACTTTTTGGAATTATCTCTCTCTACATTTGTACGTTTCCATTTTAGATGTATACTTTTTTCTTAAATCAAAACTTGAGTTTTCCCTTTCCATTTAAATTGTAAACAAAATGATAAGGCAAATAGATCATAACAAACTTGAAATTTTAGAGTTTATGTATGGAAAAAATTTTAAAAAAATAACAAATGTAAGTAAGGAAAATTTATTCATACACCACAAATGAACATAAAAGTTTTGTTATCCAAGTTTTTGAAATTCCACTAGTTCAACCCTAATAGCATGGAATTTTATAAGAAAGAGATTTCTAATTGATCCTAACATGTTTTAAAGATGGATATGAATGCTTGAAAAAAGTTAAAGATGCAAATGAGCTATGGATCCAAACCTTTTAAAGCGAACAACAAATGCTCATTAAATTTTCAAATGAACGTGCGGTGGGTATTTACCCGAGTCAAACAAGGCATTTTTTTGCCCATTTATAAAAAGCTTACCTAACAATCATAGATGATCGTAAAGTGATTTATCGGGCAATAATACGTAACATGCTATATTTTTGTATGAAATGACTTATGGATTGGGAGTCAACACTCACATAAAAATCCCCTGCCTCCCCCTTTTCTCGATGATTGCAAAACCTAATATATAAAAAGTAAAAGAGTTTATAGTTCCTAAAAGTTACAGAGACTTTTTGGAATTATCACACTCTACATTTGGGCATTTCCATTTTAGATGTATACTTTCTTCTTAAATCAAAACATGAGTTTTCACTTTCCTTTTAACTCGTAAACAAAATGATAAAGCAAATAGATCACAAAAAACTTAAAATTTTAGAGTTTATGTATGGAAAAAATTAAAAACAATAAAAAATGTAAGTAAAAAAAAATTATTCACACACCACAAATGAACTTAAATGTTTTGTTACCAGAGTTTGGGAAATTCCACTAGTTCAGCCCTAATAGCATGGAATTTTATAAGAAAGAAATTTCTAATTGATCCTAACATGTTATAAATATGGATATGCATGCTTGAAGCATGTTAAAGATGTCAATGACCTATGGATCCAAACCATATAAGGCGAACAACAAACGCTCCTTGAATTCTCAAGTGAACGTGCGGTGGGATATTTACCCAAGTCAAACAAGCCATTATTTTTGGCATATCCTAAAAGATGACCTAACAAACATAGATGATTGTAAATTGATTCATCAGCCAATCATGCAAAACGGGCTATATTTTTGTATGGAATGACTTAAGTTTTGGGAGTCAACACGTAGTTAAAAATCTCCTGCCTCTCCCTTTTCCTGATGATTGCCAAACCTTAAATATAAAAACAAAAAGAGTTTACAATCCCTACAAATTACAGAGGCCTTTTGGAATTATCTCTCTCTACATTTGTGCATTTCAATTTTACATGTATACTTTTTTTTTTAAATCAAAACTTGAGTTTTCACTTCCCATTTATCTCGTAAACAAAAAGATAAGGCAAATACATCACAACAAAATGAAAATTTTATAGTTTATGTAGGGAAAAAATTAAAAACAATAACAAATGTTAGTAAAGAAAATTTATTCACACATCACAAATGAAGACAAAAGTTTTGTTATCCAAGTTTAGGAAATTCCACTAGTTCAACCCTAATAGCATGGAATTTTCTTAGAAAGAGATTTCTAATTGATCCTAACATGTTTTAAATATGGATATGCATGCTTGAAACATATTAAAGATGCAAATGACCTATGGATCCAAACCTTTTAAAGCGAACAACAAACACTCATTCAATTCTCAAGTGAACGTGTAGAGGGATATATACCCAAGTCAAACAAGCCATTATTTTTCCTATTTTCAAAAAGTTAACCTAACAATCATAGATGACTGTAAACTGATTTATTGTTCAACCATATGTAACGGGCTATATTATTCTAAGAAATGACTTATGGATTGCAAAACCTAATATATAAAAACTAAAAGAGTTTACAATCCCTAAAAGTTACAGAGACTTTTTTGTCATATCTCTCTCTACATTTTTGAATTTCCATTTGAGATGTATACTCTTTTCTTCAATCAAAACGTTAGGTTTCACTTTCAATTTATGTTGTAAACAAAAAGAATAGGCAAATAGATCACAACAAAATGAAAATTTTAGAGTTTATGTATGGAAAAAATTAAAAACAATAAAGAATGTAAATAAAGAAAATTTATTCACACACCAAAAATGAACACAAAAGTTTAGTTATCCAAGTTTGGGAAATTCCACTAGTTCAACCCTAATAGCTTGAAATTTTATAAGAAAGAGATTTCTAATTGATCATAACATGTTTTAAATATGTATATGCATGCTTGAAACATGTTAAAAATGCAAATGACCAACGGAACCAAACCTTTTAAAGCGAAAAACAAATGCTCATGAAATTCTCAAGTGAACGGGCAGTGGGATATTTAATCGAGTCAAACATGACATTATTTTTCCTCTGCCTCCCCCTTTTCCTGATGATTGAGAAACCTAATATATAAAAACTAAAAGAGTTTACAATCCCTAAAAGTTACATATACTTTTTGGAATTATCTCTCTCTACATTTGTGCATTTCCATTTTAGATGTATACTTTTTTCTTAACTCAAACCTCTGCCTCCCCCTTTTCCTGATGATTGAAAAACCTAATATATAAAAACTAAAAGAGTTTACAATCCCTAAAAGTTACATAGACTTTTTGGAATTATCTCTCTCTACATTTGTGCATTTCCATTTTAGATGTATACTTTTTTCTTAACTCAAACATGAGTTTTCACTTTTGATTTATCTTGTAAACAAAATGATAAGGTAAATAGATCACAAAAAAATGAAAATTATAGAGTTTATGTATGGAAAAAATAAAAAACAATAACAAATGTTATTAAAGAAAATTTATTCACACACCACAAATGAACACAAAAGTTTTGTTATCCAAGTTTGAGAAATTCCACTAGTCCAACCATAAAAACTTTGAATTTTATAAGAAAGAGATTTCTAATTGATCCTAATATGTTTTAAATATGGATATGCATGCTTGAAACAAGTTAAAGATGCAAATAACGTTTGGATCCAAACCTTTTGAAGCGAACAACAAATGCTCATTAAATTCTCAAGTGAACGTGGTGTTGGAATTTGTGTTTGTATCGACCGGGCCAGTCCTTGTATAAGATCCGTGGGGTTGCTTTCCTAACAGGTTCGAGCCTTTTAGCCCAATGGTTTCAACATGGTATCAGAGCAGGTTGGTCTCGAGTTCGAGTCCCGCTCCCACCGAATTTTGTCCCAGGTATTTCTGGTGAATTTGTCCTGGGTTTTTCCAGGAGTTTGTCCCGGGTTTTTCCGGTGAATTTATCCACGGGTTTTCCCGTGCGGGGGAGTGTTGGAATTTGTGTTTGTATCGACCGGGCGAGTCCTTGTATAAGATCCATGGGGTTGCTTTCCTAACAGGTTCGAGCCTTTTAGCCCAATGGTTTCAACACGTGGGGTGGGATATTTACCCAAGTCAAACAAGCCATTAGTTTTTCCCATTTACAAAAAGCTGACCTAACAATCATAGATGATTGTAAAGTGGTTTATCGATCGATCATGCATAACGGGCTACATTTTTGTAAGAAATAACTTTTGGGAGTCAACACTCAGTTAAAAATCCCCCACCTCCCCTTTTTCCCGGTAATTGCAAAACCTAATATATAAAAACTAAAAGATTTTACAATCCCTAAAAGTTATAGTGACTTTTTGGAATTATCTCTCTCTACATTTTTAAATTTCCATTTTAGATGTATACTTTTTTCTTAAATCAATGTTTGAGTTCTCACTTTCCATTTATCTCGTAAACAAAAAGATAAGGCAAATAGATCACAACAAAAAAAAAATTTAAGAGTTTATGTATGGAAAAAATTAAAAACAATAACAAATGTTAGTAAAGAAAATTTATTCTCACACCACAAATGAACACAAAAGTTTTGTTATCCAAGTTTTAGAAATTCCACTAGTTCAACCCTAATAGTTTGGAATTTTATAAGAAAGAGATTTCTAATTGATCCTAACATGTTTTAAATAAGGATATGATTGTTTGAAACATGTTAAAGATGCAAATGACCTATGGATCCAAACTTTTTAAAGTAAAACAAGTGCTCATTAAATTTTCAAGTGAACTTACGGTGGGATATTTACCTGAGTCAAACACGACATTATTTTTCCCATTTACAAAATGTTTACCTAACAATCATAGATGATTTTAAAGTGATTTATCGGTCAATCATGCATAACGGTCTACATTTTTGTAAGAAATGACTTATGGATTGGCAGTCAACACTCAATTAAAAATCCCCCACCTCATCCTTTTCCCAATAATTTTAAAACCCAATATATAAAAACAAAAATAGATTACAATCCCTAAAAGTTATAGTGACTTTTTGGAATTATCTCTCTACATTTGAGGATTTCTATTTTAGATGTATATTTTTTCTTAAATCAAAACTTGAGTTTTCACTTTCCATTTATCTCGTCAAAGAAAAAGATAAGGCAAATAGATCACAACAAAATGAAAAGTTTAGAGTTTATGCATGGAAAAAATTAAAAACAATAACAAATGTAAGTAAAGAAAATTTATTCACACACAACAAATGAGCACAAAAGTTTTGTTATCCAAGTTTGGGAAATTCCACTAGTTCAACCCTAATAGCTATGAATTTTATATGAAAGAGATTTCTAATTGATAGTAACATGTTTTAAATATGGATATGCATGCTTGAAACATGTTAAAGATGCAAATGACCTATGGATCCAAACCTTTTAAAGAGAACAACAAATGCTCATTAAATTCTTAAGTGAACGTGTGGTGGGATATTTACCCGAGTCAAAGAAGTCATTAGCTTTGCCTATTTACAAAAAGCTAACCTAACAATCATATATGATTGTAAAGTGATTTATCGATCAATCATGCGTAATGGGCTATATTTTTGTAAAAAATGACTGATGGATTGGGAGTCTATTGTGCACACAATAATATTATTATTTTAATTATTTTTATTTAATTTACTTTATTTTATTTCACTTAAATAATTAATAGGCCACGGGGCATTTTTGAAATATTTTATTTACTGGGGTATTTTTGAAATATTTTATCATAAACCTAGTAAGGGTGAACCCTATTTAAGTGGTATGAGGACTGAGAAAGACAAGTATTGATTTAGTGTAAACAAGGGTTTGGAATTCTCCTCAACGAGCTCAGGAGTGTGCGTTCTCCTTAAAGAACCTAGGGTTTTCAAGCATGCCTTTGGCTTGATTTTCGTCTTTCTCTTCTTCCTCCCTACGAATCCATGTGTCAGATCCGGGACCGTAACTCAATCAACACTCAGTTAAAAATCCCCCGCCTCCCCCTTTTCCTGATGATTGCAAAACCTAATATATAAAAACTAAAAGAGTTTACAATCCCGAAAAGTTATAGAGACTTTTTGTCATTATCTCTCTCTACATTTGTGCATTTCCATTTGAGATGTATACTCTTTTCTTAAATCAAAACTTGAATTTTCACTATCAATTTATCTCATAAACAAAAAGATAAGGCAAATAGATCACAACAAAATGAAAGTTTTAGAGTTTATGTATGGAGAAAATTAAAAACAATAACAAATATAAGTGATGAAAATTTATTCTCACACCACAAATGAACACAAAAGTTTTGTTGTCCAAGTTTTGGAAATTCCACTAGTTCAACTCTAACAACTAAGAATTTCATAAGAAAGAGATTTCTAATTGATCTAAACATGTGTTAAATATGGATATGCATGCTTGAAAAATGTAAAGATGAAAATGACCTATGGATACAAACCTTTTAAAGCGAACAACAAATGCTCATTAAATTCTCATGTGAACGTGTGGTGGGATTTTTACTCGAGTCAAACAAGCCATTAGTTTTGTCCATTTACAAAAAGTTGACCTAAAAATCATAGATGATTGTAAACTGATTTATCGGTCAATAATGTTAACGGGATATATTTTTGTAAGAAATGATTTATGGATTGGGAATCAAAACTCAGTTAAAAATCCCCCGCCTACTCCTTTTCCCAATGATTACAAAACCTATTATATAAAAAATAAAAGTGTTTACAGTCCCTAAAAGTTACAATCTTTTTGGAATTATCTCTCTCTACATTTGTGCATTTCTATTATAGATGTATTCTTTTTTCTTATATCAAAACTTAAGTTTTCACTTTCCATTTATCTCGTAAACAAAAGATAAGGAAAATAGATCACAACAAAATGAAAATTTAGAATTTATCTAAGGAAAATTTTGAAAACAATAACAAATTTAAATAAAGAAAATTTATTCACACATCACAAATGAACACAAAATTTTTGTTATCCAAGTTTGGGAAATTCCACTAGTCCAACCCTAACAGCTTGGAATTTTATAAGAAAGAGATTTCCTTTTAAAGCGAACAACAAATGCTCATTAAATTCTCAAGTGAACGTGCGGTGGGATATTTACCCGAGTCAAACAAGCCATTAGTTTTGCCCATTTACAAAAAGCTGACATAACAATCAAGGAAGATTGTAAAGTGATTTATCAGTCAATCCTGTGTAATGGGCTATATTTTTCAAAAAATGGCTTACGGTTTGGGAGTCAACACTCAGTTAAAAATCCCCCTCCTCCCCCTTTTCTAGATGATTGCAAAACCTAATATATAAAAACTAAAAGAATTTACAATCCCTAAAAGTTACAGATACTTTTCGGAATTATCTCTCTCTACATTTGAGCATTTCCATTTTAGATGTATACTTTTTTCATAAATCAAAACTTGAGTTTTCACTTTTTTTTTTCTCTTAAACAAAAAGAAAAGGAAAATAGATCACAACAAAAAGAAAATTTTAGAGTTTATGTGTGGAAAAAATTAAAAACAATAAAAAATTTAAGTAAATAAAATTTATTCACGCACAACAAATGAACTCAAAAGTTTTGTTATCCAAGTTTGGGAAATTCCACTAGATCAACCCTAATGGGTTGGAATTTTATAAGAAAGAGATTTCTAATTGATCCTAGCATATTTTAAATATGGATATGCAAGCTTGAAATATGTTAAAGATGCAAATGACCTATGGATCCATACCTTTTAAAGCGAACACCAAATGCACATTAAATTCTCAAGTGAATGTGCGGTGGGATATTTACCCAAGTCAAACAAGCCATTAGTTTGGCCCATTTACAAAAATCTGACCTAACAATTATTGATGTTTGTAAAGTGATTTATCGGTCAATCATGCTTAACGGGCTATATTTTTGTAAAAATTGACTTGTGGATTGGGAGTCAACACTTAGTTAGAAATCCCCCGCTTCCCACTTTTCCCGATGATAGTTAAAAGAGTTTATAATCCCTAAAAGTTAGTTAGACTACTTGGAATTATCTCTCTCTATATTTTTTCATTTCCATTTTAGATGTACACTTTTTTCTTAAATCAAAACTTAGAGTTTGCACTTTCCATTTATCTTGTAAACAAAAATTATAAGGCAAATAGATCTCAATAAACTTAAACTTTTCAAGTTTATGTATGGAAAAAATTAAAAACAATAAAAAATCTAAGTAAATAAAAGTTATTCACACACCACAAATGAACACAAAAGTTTTATAATCCAAGTTTTGGAAATTCCACCAGTTCAACCTAATAGCTTGGAATTTTATAAGAAAGAGATTTCTAATGGATCCTAACATGTTTTAAATATGGATATGAATTCTTGAAACATGTTAAAAATGTAATAGACCTATGGATCCAAACCTTCTAAAGCGAACAACAATGCTCATTAAATTCTCAAGTGAACATGCGGTGGGATATTTACCCGAGTCAAACAAGCCATTATTTTGCCCATTTACAAAAAACTGACCTAACAATCATAGATAATTGTAAAGTGATTTATTGGTCAATCATGCATAACGGGCTATATTTTTGTAAGAAATGACATATGGATTGGGAGTCAACATTCAGTTAAAAATCCCCCGCCTCACCCGTTTCCTGATGATTACAAAATCTAATATAAAAACTAAAAGAGTTTATAATCCCGAAAAGTTTCAAAGACTTTTTGAAATTTTCTCTCTATATTTGTGCATTTCCATTTTAGATGTATACTCTTTTCTTCAATGAAAACTTGAGTTTTCACTTTGCATTTATCTCGTAAACAAAAAGATAAGGCAAATATATTGCAACAATATGAAAAGGTTAGAGTTTATGCAAGGAAAAAATTAAAAAAAAATGTAAGTAATGAAAATTTATTCACACACCACAAATGAACACAAAAGTTTTGTTATCTAAGTTTGGGAAATTCTACTAGTTCAACCCCAATAGCTTGGAATTTTGTAAGAAAGAGACTTCTAATTGATCCTAACATGTTTTAAATATGGATTGCATGCTTGAAACATGTTAAAGATGCAAATGACCTATGGATCCAAACCTTTTAAAGTGAATAATAAATGCCCATTAAATTCTCAAGTGAACGTGCGGTGGGATATTTAACCGAGTAAAAAATGCCATTAGTTTTGCCTATTTACAAAAAGCTGACTTAATAATCATAGATGATTGTAAAGTAATTTATCGGTCAATCATGCGTAACGGGCTATTTTTTTGTAAGAAATGACTAATGGATTGGGAGTCAAAACTCAGTTGAAAATCCTCCTCCTCCCCCTTTTCCCGATGATTGGAAAACCTATTATATAAAAATTAAAAGAGTTTATAATCCCTTAAAGTTATATTGACTTTTTGGCATTATCTCTCTCCATATTTGTGCATTTCCATTTTAGATTTATACTTTCTTCATAAATCAAAACTTGAGTTTTTACTTTCCATTTATCTCATAAACAAAAAGTTAAAGCAAATAGATCACAACAAAATGAAAATTTAAGAGTTTATGTATGGAAAAAATTAAAAAAATAACAAATGTAAGTAAAGAAAATTTATTCACACACCACAAATAGAATATTTGTTATCCAAGTTTTGGAAATTCCTCTAGTTCAATACTCATAGCTTGGAATTTTATAAGAAAGAGATTTATAATGGATCCTAACATGTTTTAAATATGTATATGCATGCTTGAAACATGTTAAAGATGCAAATGACCTATGGATCAAAACCTTTTAAAGCGAACAACAAATGCTCATTAAATTCTCAAGTGAATGTGTGGTAGGATATTTATTCGAGTAAAAAAAGTTATTAGTTTTGCCTGTTTACAAAAAACAGACCTAACAGTCATAGATGATTGTAAAGTGATTTATCAGTCAATCATGCGTAATGGGCTATAGTTTTGTAAGAAATAACTTATGGAATGGGAGTCAACTCTCAGTTAAATATCCCCCACCTCCCCATTTTCCCTATGATTTCAAAACCTAATATATAAAAACTAAAAGAGTTTACAATCCCTAAAAGTTACAGTGACTTTTTGGAATTATCTCTCTCTACATTTGTGCATTTCCATTTTAGATGTATACTTTTTTCTTCAATCAAAACTTGAGTTTTCACTTTCCATTTATCTTGTAAACAAAAAGATAAGGAAAATAGATCACAAAAAAATGAAAATTTAAGAGTTAATGTATGGAAAATCTTAAAAACAATAGATGATGTAAGTAACAAAAATTTATTCACACACCACAAATGAACACAAAAGTTTTGTTATCCAAGTTTGAGAAATTCCTCTTGTTCAACCCTAATAGCTTGGAATTTTATAATAAAAAGATTTCAAATTGATCGAAACATATGTTAAATATGGATACACATGCTTGAAACATGTTAAAGATGAAAATAACCTATGGATTGAAACCTTTTAAAGCAAACAACAAATGTTCTTCAAATTTTCATGTGAACGTGCGGTGGGATTTTTACTCGAGTCAAACAAGCCATTATTTTTTGTACATTTAAATTGACCTAAAAATCATAGATGATTGTAAATTGATTTATCGGTCAATCATTCGTAACGGGCTCTATTTTTGTAAGAAATAACTGATGGATTGGGAGTCAACACTCTGTTAAAAATCCTTTGCCTCCTCTTTTTCCTCATGATTGAAAAATCTAATATATAAAAACTAAAGGAGATTACAATCCTTAAAAATTAAAAAGTTACAGAGACTTTTTGTCATTATCTCTCTCTACATTTTTGCATTTCCATTATAGATGTATTCTTTTTTCTTAGATCAAAACTTGAGTTTTCACTTTCCATTTATTTCGTAAACAAAAAGATAAGGCAAATAGATCACAACAAAATGGAAACTTTAGAGTTTATGTATGGAAAAATTTGAAATCAATAACAAATATAAAAAAAGAAAATTTATTGACACACCAAAAATGAACACATGTTTTGTTATCCAAGTTTGAGAAATTCCACTAGTCCAACCCTAACAGCTTGGAATTTTATATGAAAGAGATTTCTAATTGATCCAAACATGTGTTAAATATGGGTATGCATTCTTGAAACATGTTAAAGATCCAAATGTCTTACGGATCCAAAACTTTTAAAGCGAACAACAAATGATCATTAAATTCTCAAGTGAACGTGCGGTGGGATATTTCCCAGAGTCAAACAAGCCATTAGTTTTGTACATTTACAAAATGCTGACCTAATAATCATGGATGATTGTAAAGTGATTTATCGATCAATCATGCGTAACAGGCTCTATTTTTGTAAGAAATGACTTATGGATTGGGAGTCAACACTTAATTAAAAATCCCTAGCCTCCCCCTTTTCTCGGTGATTGCAAAACCTAATATATAAAAAAAAACTGAGTTTATAATCCTCAAATGTTACAGAAACTTTTTGGAATTATCTCTCTTTACATTGGAGCATTTCCATTTTAGATGTATACTTTTTTCTTAAATCAAAACTTGAGCTTTCACTTTCCATTTATCTCGTAACCAAAAAGATAAGGCAAATAGATCAAAACAAAATGAAAATTTTAGAGTTTATGTAAGGAAAAAAATAAATACAATAACAAATATAAGTAAAGAAAATTTATTCACACACCACAAATGAACACAAAAATTTTGTTATCCAATCTTTGGAAATTCCACTAGTTCAACCCTAATGGTTGTGAATTTTATAAGAAAGAGATTTCTAATTGAACCAATCATGTTTTAAATATGGATGTGCATGCTTGAAACGTGTTAAAGATCAAAATGACCTATGGATCCATACCTTTTAAAGCAAACAATAAATGCACATTAAATTCTCAAGCGAACGTTCAGTGGGATATTTACCCAAGTCAAACAAGCCATTAGTTTGGCCCAATTTCAAAAATCTCACCTAACAATCATAGATGTTTGTAAAGTGATTTATCAGTCAATCATGCGTAACGGGCTATATTTTTCTTAGAAATGACTTGTGGATTGGGAGTCAACACTCAGTTAGAAATCCCTCGCCTTCCCATTTTCCCGATGACAACTAAAAGAGTTTATAATCCCTAATAGTTACTAGAGTTTTTGGAATTATCTCTCTCTACATTTGTTCATTTCCATTTTTTATGTACGCATTTTTCTTAATTCAAAACTTGAGTTTGCACTTTCCATTTATCCTGAAAACAAAAATGATAAAGCAAATAGATCACAACAAACTTAAAATTTTAGAGTTTATGTATGGAAAAAATTAAAAGCAATAACAAATGTAACTAAAGAAAAGTCATTCACACACCACAAATGAACACAAAAGTTTTGTTATCTAAGTTTGGGAAATTCCACTAGTTCAACCCTAATAGCTTTGAATTTTATAAGAAAGAGATTTCTAATTGATCCTAACATGTTTTAAATATGGCTATGCATGCTTGAAACATATTAATGATGCTAATGACCTATGGATCCAAACCTTTTGAAGCGAATAAAAAATGCTCATTAAATTCTCAAGTGAATGTGTGGTGGGATATTTATCCGAGTAAAAAAGGCCTTTAGTTTTGCCCGTTTACAAAGATCTGACCTAATCATCATAGATGATTGTAAAGTGATTTATCGGTCAATCATGCATAATGGGCTATATTTTTTAAAGAAATAACTTATCAATTAGGAGTCAACACGCAGTTAGATATCCCCCACCTCCCCCTTTTTTCCGATGATTGCAAAACTTAATATATAAAAACTAAAAGAGTTTACAATTCCTAAATGTTACAATGACTTTTTGGAATTGTCTCTCTCTACATTTGTGCATTTCCATTTTAGATGTATACTTTTTTCTTAAATCAAAACATGAGTTTTCACTTTCCATTTATCTCATAAACAAAAAGATAAGGCAAATAGATCTATTGGAAGATGGGATCAAGCTCACAAGCTCAAGACAAGAAGCCAACACGTCAAAGGAGTGGCATATGTGTGAAATATGGTGTTTTTTCTTAAAGATGGCATAAGGTGTAAATATGTGTTCTTTTTATGTCTTTTGTTTCATCAAGTTGTAGTCCTAAGGGCATTGTAAAGACTATATATAAAGGTGTTGTTTGTGTCTTAATAAGATTAATGGTTGAGATTCAGTTACCTATATGTAACTTGGATCAATGTCATTTGAGGTAGAATTTCAGCACATATTGTTGTAACTTCTCCTACTTAATGGTGCGCATGGGTTTGTGTTATGTTGTTGGTTGCCCATTATATATTTGATGAAATTCCAGCATTCACTTACCCTTTTTTATTTCTCTTGAACTTGAACAATTGAATTTTTTTACGTTGAAGTATTCCCATGAGCTGAAGATAAATTGTCTTCCAAGTGTAGTGATTTACATTTAAATTGTCTCTAAATATTTGTTCTCTCTCTCTCAGTTTGTGTTGGAGTCTGGATTAAGGCCTAATTGGTTGCATCTGCCTTCTCCTCTTTGTTTTTAAGAATATAAGAGGAATTGAGTAATGTAAAGGCACAAATTTATTGATAATTTGGTGCTTGTTCTCATGAAGGAAAAAAAATTTTGGTGACTGATTTGGTCCACGGGTTCTTCAAATTACATTGAGTAATTGTTATTTGAAGAAGGCCCCTTCCCTTGACCTCCACATTTGACTTGCTTCCTCATGGAGAGTGGGCACAACAGTAATAAGAGTGATATACTCCGTATTACTACGATTTCATTCAAAGGTCTCTCCAATTACCTTAGCTGGTCACAATCAGTATGGAGGGTTCTCATTACTCGTGACCTTTTAAGACACGTTATTAAATTCCCTCCTCTGAATGATGAAGAAGATGAAACCCACCACAAGTGGGTTAAAAATGATAACATGGTTATAAGTTCGCTCATCAATAGCATGGAAGAGCATGTGGCTAACAATGTGGTCTACTTGGAAACAGCCACCAGCATGTGGGACACTTGTGCTAAGCTTTACTCGAGTCCTGCCTCATTACAAAGGGTATATGATGTCTTACAAAGTATGCTGCATACTAAACATAGAGATAATATTCAGGAATTTTTGGCCCGATTTCGGGGCCTTCTCCAAGAATGGAAAATAGCTCAGCCATACTCCATTGATATTTCCGTTCAAGAACGACAACGAGAATCCTTGGCAGCAGCTATTTGCTTGTCGAATATTAACCCTTACCTTGAAGTTGCTAAAACTCAGCTTCTAAGTTCCTCCGCTCTTCCATCCTTCGATGACATTAGTGCTACATTACAATGGATACCTAATCCATCCCCTCCTCCTTCTATTGATGCTCCATCAGTGATGTTCTCAGGCAATCGGGGTACATCTTCATCATACCGAGGACGGGGCAGAAATATGAGAGGGGGTAGAATTATGAAGGGGCAGAAAATAGAGGTGGTCGAACGGGTCCAAATAATTCCCGTAGTACGCCTCAACTTTGCACTTACTGTGGTGGTCAAAACCACCTTGTGGCAACATACTGGAAACTTCATGACAAGCCGATTGGGCCACGGCTAACCCAATATCTGTTCATGTTGAGAAAATATGAAGAAAACACTGACTCTTACTCCGGAAATGTTACTCTTACTGCTGAAGACTATGTTGCATTTCAGAAGATGAAGTCCTTAATGGAATACTCCATTCCTCCATTATCTACTACCGCTACCACTATTGCCTCAGGTATGCTTTCTTCCTCTTCATCCTCTTCCTTTTGGATCATCGACTCTGGGGCCTGCAAACATCTATCAGGTAACAAACACTTATTTCAGTCATTATATCCTTATCTTCCTTAGAAATTTGTTACTATTGCTAATGGTACCCAAACCAAGGTCCTATGAAAAGGTTCCTCTTCTCTTACCTCGTCTATTCCTCTACAAGATATTTTGTTTATCCCTCAATTTCCTTTAAACTTTCTCTCTGTTAGTCAATTAACCAAACAGTTCAATTGCTCTGTCACCTTCTCACCGTTTTCTTGTGTATTTTTGGATCTCACTACGAAACAGGTGATTGGTGGCGACCATGAAAAAGGGGGTTTGTACTACTTCACTCTTCCATCATTAGCTGCCTTATCATCCACTACATCTGAGGCCCAACTTTGGTACAACCGGCTTGGTCATCCGTCCCCCCCTTCACTTCGTTCTTTGCTTCCGTCTTTAAAAATACTTTCTAAATTCAGTTGTGAGGTTTGTCAATTAAGTAAACATATTAGTAGTACATATTCTTCTCATATTACAACTACAAGTATTGCTCCTTTTGAGTTAATACATTATGATGTCTGGGGACCTTTAAGTGTCTCAAATATTTCCCAAGTTAAATATTTTGTCATTTTTGTGGATGATTTTACACGAGTGACTTGGTTATATTTATTTAAAGAGCGTTCAGAAATTCTTCCTTTGTTTAAAAATTTTCATGCTATGGTATTGACGCAATTTTGGAAGAAAATTCAAATCCTTAGGACTAATAATGCTAAGGAATACATGTCTAATGATTTCAAATCATTTTGTGAAGGTAATGGGCTTATCCATCAAACATCATGTGCCTATACCCCTCAACAAAATGGTGCTGCTAAAAGGAAGAATCGTCGTCTTCTTGAAGTTGCTCGGGGTCTCCTCTACTCCATGAAGGTACCATATTTTTATTGGCCTCATTCTATACTTACGATATGCTTTCTTATTAATAGGTTACCTTCATCAGTTCTTCATAATAAAACTCCTTACTCTGTGTTATTTCATGGTAAAGATCATTTTTATCTCCCTCTGAAAGTGTTTGGATGTATATGTTTTGTTCATTACTTCTCCACAACAAAATAAACTTGATCCTTGGTCTATGAGGTGCATTTTTTAGGGGTACTCTCGCACCCAGAAATGTTATGTCTGTTAAAATCCTACCCTTTGGAGGATACTTATCTCTCAAGATGTGACAGTTTTTAGGACATCTCCTTCTACTCCTCACATGATGCTCCTCCAAGATGGACATTTCCTTCTACCACTCCGTATCCGCTTGCGCCTTTCAATATTGAAGTTAACCCAACCCCTGACGCACCGACCGTACCTTCACGTGGGGAGTTGTCAGATCACCTAGCCGTAAGTCCTTCTCCTCCTATGTTTGGGCCTAAATTTGATACTAGACCTATTGCATTAAGAAAGGAAAGTAGTTTTTGTACTACTTCGCATCGTATCTCAAATTTTATGTCTCGCCATCGCTTGTCTTTCGAGTGTTTTCAATTCCTTGCCTCTCTATCTTCTACTTCCATTCCACAGTCATATTAGGAAGCTCTGAAGCATCCAGGTTGGAAGGCCGCTATCGATGAAGAAATGCATGCCTTATATGAAAATCGAACCTGGTCCTTAACCTCACTCCTGAATGGGAAAAGACTGGTTGGTTGTAGATCGGTGTTTTCTGTAAAAAAAAATAATTCGGATGGATCGGTTGCTCATCTTAAAGCTCGACTACCTGCTAAAGGTTATACTCAGTGCTATGGGATCGATTATGAGGATACCTTCTCTCCTGTTGCAAAATTGAATTCGGTACGCATCATCTTATCTAATGCGGCTAACTCATCATGGCCCGTATATCAATTGGATGTTAAAAATGTCTTTTTAAATGGTAATATAAGTGAGAAAATTTATATGGTTCAACCACCTGGTAATGTGGTTGAGGGGGAGTCGGTATACAGGTCAAAAAAATCTTTATATGGGCTTAAGCAGTCCCCTCGGGCTTGGTTTGATAAATTTAGTTAAGCACTTCTACGTTTTGGTTTTCATCGGTATTCGGTAGATCATTCAGTATATTATAAAGATATTGTCAAAGGAAAAATATTATTGGTTGTGTATGTTGATAATATTATCTTAACTGGTGATGATGCTCAGAGCATACAAAAAGTGAAGAAGATGATATGTTAGGAATTCAAGACTAAAGATCTGGGCATGCTTAAATATTTTTTGGGCATAGAAATACATCAATCTAAGCATGGGATAATCTTGTCTCAGAGGAAATATGTCTTGGATCTACTTGAGGAAACATGAATGAAGGGTTGTCGACCAGTTGACACACCTATGGATACAAATGTAAAATTGTGTGCCACAAATAGAGAAGATATCGATATTGGCAAATATCAAAGACTCATGGGAAAACTGATCTATCTCACGGTAACTAAGCCGAACATATCATATGTTGTAACTGTGGTGAGTCAATTCATGCACAAACCACAAATTACCCATTGGCAAGCTTTAGAGATAATATTATGATACCTAAAAGGAGCTTCAGGAAGAGGATTGCTGTATAAAAAACATGGGCACTTCAACATAGAAGGCTTCTCAGATGCAAATTGGGCTGGATCACCTAATGATAGAAAATCTACATCAGGATATTATACTTTGGTTGGAGGAAACCTGGTTACATGGAAAAGTAAGAAGCAAATTATGGTTGTAAGATCTAGCGCCGAAGCAAAATACAAAGCTATGGCCCATACAGTTAGTGAACTTTTATGGGTTAGGATCCTTCTAACCGAATTAGGTTTTCATAAAAGGGGTTCCATGGGTCTGCATTGTGATAATCAAGCAGCCATTCATATTACTTCGAATCCAGTTTTCCATGAAAGAACTAAACATATTGAGGTGGATTGTCACTTTATATGGGAGAAATTTCAAGGAAGAATAATCTCCCTCAAACATGTTTCATCTCAAGAGCAAGTAGCTGATATTCTCACTAAACCCGTTACATCTAAAATTCTATCTTTTATATGTGGCAAGCTGGGTATTTATGATGTCTTTTCTCCTCCTGCTTGAGGGGGAGTGTTGGAAGATGGGCTCAAGCCCACATGTCAAAGGAGTGGCATATGTGTGAAATATGGTGTTTTTTATTAAAGATGGCATAAGGGTGTAAATACATGTTTTTTTATGTCTTTTGTTTCATCCAGTTGTAGCCCTAAGGGCATTGTAAAGACTATAAATAAAGGCATTGCCTAAGAGGTAGGACATTGAAGCTCTCTCCTCTTATTCCACAAATTCGTCCAGCCCTCATTCTCTCTTTGATACAAACCTCTTTTCTCTTAATCCAAACTCTCTCCTTCCAAGTCCTTCTTCTCCTTTCCTTCTCTCTTCTTCTTCTTCTTCTTCCTCATTGATATAAAGTTCAACTCATGAGATCCTAAATTCTACAAGATCACAACAAAATGAAAATTTAAGAGTTTATGAATCGAAAAACTTAAAAAACAATAACAGATGTTAGTAAAGTAAATCTATTCACACATAGAAAATGAACACAAAAGTTTTATTATCGAAGTTTGAGAAATTCCTCTAGTTCAACACTAATAGATTGGAATTTTATAATAAAGAGATTTCTAATATATCGGAACATGTGTTAAACATGGATATGCATGCTTGAAACATGTTAAAGATGCAAATGACCTATGGGTCCAAACATTTCAAAGCGAACAACAAATGCTCATTAAATTCTCAAGTGAACGTACGGTGGGATTTTTGCCCGAGTCAAACAAGCCATTAGTTTTGCCCATTTACAAAAAGTTGGCCCTAAAATCATAGATGATTGTAAAGTAATTTATATGTCAATCATGCATAACGGGCTATATTTTTGTAAGAAATGACTTATGGATTGGGAGTCAACACTCAGTTAAAATCCCTCGCTTCCCCTTTTTCTCGATGATTGCAAAATCGAATATATAAAAACTGAAAGAGTTTACAATCCTAAAAGTTACAGAGACTTTTTGGAATTATCTCTCACTACATTTGATCATTTCCATTTTAGATGTATACTTTTTTCTTAAATCAATTCTTGAGTTCTCACTTTCAATTTATCTCGTAAACAAAAAGATAAGGCAAATAGATCACAGCGAAATGAAAAGTTAAGAGTTTAAGCATGGAAAAAATTAAAAAAATAACAAATGTAAGTAAAGAAAATTTACTCACACATGAAAAATGAACAAAAAAGTTTTGTTATCCAAGTTTGGGAAATTCCACTAGTTCAACCCTAATAGCTTGGAATTTAATAAAAAGATATTTCTAATTGATCCTAACATGTTTTAAATATGGATATATATGTTTGAAACATGTTAAAGATGCAAATGACCTATGGATCCAAACTTTTTCAAGCGAACAACAAATGGGCATTAAATTCTCAAGTGAACGTGCAGTGGGATATTTACCCGAGTCAAACAAGCCAATAGTTTTGCCCATTTACAAAAAGTTGACCTAACAATCAGAGATGATTGTAAAGTGATCTATCGGTCAATCAAGTGTACAGGCCAAATTTTTATAAGAAACGACTTATGGATTGAGAGTCAACACTCAGTTAAAAATCCCTCCCTTCCCCCTTTTCCCGATGATTTCAAAACCCAATATATAAAAACTAAAAGAGTTTACAATCCCTAAAAGTTATAGAGAATTTTTGGAATTATCTCTCTCTACATTTGTGCATTTCCATTTTTAGATGTATACTCTTTTCTTGAATAAAAATTTGAGTTTTCACTTTCTATTTATCTCGTAAACAACAAGATAAGGCAAATAGATCACAACAAAATGAAAATTTAAGAGTTTATGTATGGAAAAAATTTAAAAAAATTACAGATGTTAGTAAAGAAAATTTATTCACACACCTCAAATGAACACAAAAGTTTTATTATCCAAGTTTGAGAAATTCCACTATGTCAACCCTAATAGCTTGGAATCTAATAATAAAGAGATTTCTAATTGATCAAACATTGTGTTAAATATGGATATGCATACTTGAAACATGTTAAAGATGAAAATATCATATGGATCCAAACCATTTAAAGCGAACAACAAATGCTCATTAAATTCTCAAGTGAACATGCGGTAGGATATTTATCCGAGTCAACCAAGCCATTAGTTTTGCCCATTTGCAAAAGGCTGACCTAACAATCATAGATGATTGTAAAGTGATTTATCGGTCAATCATACGTAACGGGCTATATTTTTTAAGAAATGACTTATGGATTGAGAGTCAACACTCATCCCCCTTTTCTCGATGATTGCAAAACCTAATATATAAAAACTATAAGAGTTTACAATGCCTAAAAGTTACAGAGACTTTTTTTAATTATCTCTCTCTTTATTTGTGCATTCCCATTTTAGATGTATACTTTTTTCTTAAATCAAAACATGAGTTTTTACTTTTCATTTATCTCGTAAACAAAAAAGTAAGGCAAATAGATCACAACAAACTGAAAATTTTAGAGTTTATGTATGGAAAAAATTAAAAACAATAACAAATGTATGTTAAAAAAAATTATTCACATACCACAAATGAACACAAAAGCTTTGTTAACCAAGTTTGTTAAAATTCCACTAGTTTAACCCTAAAAACTTGGAATTTTATAAAAAAGAGATATCTAATTGATCCAAACATGAGCTAAATATGGATATGCAAGCTTGAAATATGTTAAAGATGCAAATGACCTATGGAGCCAAACATTTTAAAGCAAACAACAAATGATCATTAAACTTTCAAATGAACATGCGATGGGATATTTACCCGAGATAAACAAGCCATTTGTTTTGCCCACTTATATAAAGCTGACCTAATAATCATAGATGATTGTAAAGTGATCTATCGGTCAATCATGCGTAACAGGTTATATTTTTGTAAGAAATTACTTATGGATTGGGAATTAACACTCAGTTAAAAATTCTCTGCCTCCCCCATTTCCTGATGATTACAAAACTTAATATATAAAAACTAAATGACTTTACATTTGGACTAAAAATTTGGATATTAACTTTACATTTGCTACTTCATCTTTGAATCTGACAGAAGTGGTTCTGTTGTGAAATTTATAGCATCAACACGATGTGGTTGGTCTATATGATTCCCTTTGGCCTCAGCAGTGCGATAAGGTTGGTTGGATTGCAATTAGTGACATTGTGTGCCAAGTCAATCTAAGTGTCTAATAATGTTCTCCTTCACTTTCTCTGTACGAGAGTTTCAAATGACCTGGGCGCAAGTCGTCCACAGGCAGCACGCTTAGCAGTATCTGTTGCAGCTATCATGGCATTATCAGAAGGAACGATAGTGGGCCTCACTAGCATTTTAGTGCGGCGGTCATGGGCCACCTTTATAGCAACGAAGAACAAGTAGTGGAAGATATCTCAACTATGATGCCTCTCCTTGCAACATCAAACTTTCTTGATGGAATCCAATGTGTTATTTCAGGTATCAACTGGAAGTGTTGCAAACCAACTGGCTACAACATACCCAAACTATGTTGGCTTGAACATGTGAATCAGTATCACTAATAGCTTTAGATGCTTATTGAACCCAGATATACCTCTCTCTATTCTTAGGTGCTGCTAGAGGATGTGGCCGGCAAAAGATGTGTGCTTTTATCAACCTTGTGGCTTATTATGGTGTTGCTATTCCTGCAGCTGTTCTATTTGCATTTGTCTTCCATATTGGAGGAGAGGTAGCAATTTTTATTTGTTTTGTTTATGTTTCATTTATGCATATTATATTTATGGTTTAGGATGCTCTTCTCATAATTTTCGGTTGTCTGAACTGTTCCTGACAGGGAGTTTGAATGGGCATTATAAGCGGACTTGTGGGACAGGTATTGATGCTTCTAATCACAATGCTACGAACCAATTGGGACGAGGAAGTGAGTAACTTCCATGGAGAGACTTTGAATAGATCAATTAGTAACTTGCCGAATATTAATTATTAGAGAAATGATAAGAGATTTTCTTTGACGTCTAAACAGGCAAGACACGCTGGTGAGAGAGTTCACTTCTCCATTATCCCCATAAACTAAAAACCATGTGGCGTGCGCCATAGTTTTGCCATACAAAGAAAAGCTCAATGTAGGTAAATGACCTCTGCTCTTTCGTGCTATATAAGGATCGTCCATTATTTATAGCCTACAGGTGCAAGCTAACATGGGCTAAACAGAATCTATGCAGACTGGCACAAATACTATTTATAGTTGTTTGTCACTCTCTCTTCCCTTCCTGTAGCCTATTGGGAGTTTGTTTTCCTGTGTGTCGAATGACTGCAGTTGCATAAAATCATGAAAAATTAAGAAAGGAGATCCCTTGAATATCTGTGTACTGTCATGTAAGCCTGACCTCCTTGGTCTCTCTTGGAGCAATTCCACTTGTTCATCTAAATAAAATATTACAATTGAATGGTGAGTTTGTTATCGTATTCCATTTTACAACGGTTTAAGTGGGAAGGGTAATATTGTAATTTTCTGTAGTTTATCATTTAAGAGACTATGTACATAAGATAGGGAGACGGAAAATAAAGGTCGACGAGTATTCTTCAAAAATTTCTCTCGGGTTATTTCGATTTGGGAAAAAAATTTTAACATGGTATCAGAGCTTCGTTTGGAGATCATCATCAGCATCTGAGGAATCCTTTGACGCTTTCGGAGCTCTCAGAAGTGAGTTATCTTCTCCCTTGGTTCGTAGATTATCGGTTCTCGGTTTGCCGTGGAGAAGAGGAGAAGAGTTTGTTATTTGGTCTTTGTGGCTCGATGCTAGTCTAGGGGTTCTTTTCTTTGGGTTTTTAGCTTTTCATCTGTTCTTCACTGGGGAGGAACTAGGGATGAACTCTCGTTTTCGATTTTCGTTCGGGTTCTAGGGTTACGGGTAGTTCTTTGAGGGATTTGCAGTGGGGGCTTCGGCAGCTATCACGACAGCCATTTTTCTGGAGTTTCGTGGATTTTTGGTGTACGTTTTGCGGAAGACTGAGATGAAGCTTTGAAAGAATTGTGTTGTCCTAAAGTGAAGGTACAATTCTGTAAAGTGTTGTTACTAGAACGGAGTTTGGCTAGTATTTTTCAAGAAGTGTTGGTCCCTTGTGTGTTTATGCCCTTGTTTATCGAATGAAGCGCAGTTAATGGTGTGGTTTCCTCATTGTGGCAGTTCTTGCTATTGACCAACACTGTTTATTCACTAATCTGTGAAATATTAAGTATCTTTGCATTTTATTGAATAGTTGGTGCTAAAGGAGATGGGCGAGGTCTTTTGTTTTACTCTATTCATTGGAAGTGATTTAGAGGCAGAAGTGTTCTGGTTCTTCCGAAGATACAAATTTGGAAGTGATTCTGAACCATATTTGCTTGTAACGCATTCCTATAGTGAGATACAGTGAGGCGTGCAATTTTTGGTAGGTTTCTGTCCAGAGAATTTTCGGTATCATCTGGATTTTATGATGTCATCTGATAGGTTAGACTCATTCCCCATTCATTTCATGAGTAAAAATTATATTGCCTGAGAATTTCAGTTTTATTTATTTGTTATGGGAAAGGAGTTATGGGGTCATATAGATGGGACTGATCCCGCACCTCTAGAGGCCGAGGCTTTGTCCAAGTGGACAGTCAAGGATGCTAGGGTCATGACCTTGATCCTTGGCTCTGTTGAGTCTCACTTTGTTCTCAATTTGAGGCCTTATAGAAATGTGGCTGACATGTGGAGTTACCTCGCCAAGGTTTACCATCAAGACAACACGGCTCGGCGTTTTTAATTGGAGTATGAGATGACTAATTTCACACAAGGAAGTCTCTCCATTGAGGAATATTTTTCTGGTTTTCAAAACCTTTGGGTTGACTATGCCGACATTGTTTATTCTAATGTTCCCGTTGCAGATCTCTCTGCTATTCAAGCAATGCATGAAACCAACAAGAGAGATCAATTCTTGATGAAGCTCCGTTCCGATTTTGAAATTGCACGGTCTAATCTGATGAATCGTCATCCTATACCATCTCTAGATACTTGTTTCAGTGAACTTCTTCGTGAAGAGCAACGTATAGTAACTCAGGCTGGCATCAAACATCAGGCTAATGTTAGTGCCCCTGTTACTATGGCTTATGCAGCCCAGGGAAAGAAAAAGGGAAGAGACATATGTGTTGTTCAGTGTTATAGTTGTAAAGCTTTTGGGCATATTGCTCGGGATTGCCCTAGGAAGTTTTATAACTACTGCAAGAAATTGGGTCATATCATCTCTGCCTGCCCCATTTGACCTGCAAGGAAGTAGGGTATTGTTTATCATGCCTTCGTTGGTGCCTCTAGTTCTTCTGCATTGCCTGTTGCCTCGCTGGTTGTTCCTATTCCTGCTGCACCTACAACCTCAACAAACCCGAACATATTCACTCCTGAGATGGTACAACAAATGACCATTTTTGCTTTCTCTACTTTTGGGCTCTCATGTAATCATAAAGTTTCTTCTAAGCCAAGGTATTTTGATTCTAGAGCTTCTAATCATATGACCAATACTGTTGTTTCTCTTTCCAATGTCAGAAATTATGATGGAAATCAGAAAATTAACACCACTGATGGCAGTTCTCTGCCTATTAGTGTTGTTGGTGATCTTTTCTCTTGTTTAACTGATGTTTTTGTGTCTCCTGACATCTCCAAAAATCTTATTTATGTTGGTCAATTAGTCGATAATAATTATAATGTCCATTTCTCTCGATCTGGTTGTGTTGTGCAGGATCAAGTGTGATCGCGAAGAGGCATAAAGTGGAACGACTCTTTCCTCTTTATGTTTTTCCTCCCACCATTAGTCCTACTTTTCCTTTCCTTTCCCTTGCACTGTTGGTTTTGGACCTAAGATGTGGCATAAACATCTAGGCCACCCAAACTCTGATGTACTTTGAAAGTTATTTAATTCTGGCGTTATGGGGCAAAAAACATGTTCTTCTCTTGATCTTTCTTTTGAATGTCCATCATGCAAACTTGGCAAAAGTAAAATTCTACCTTTTCCTCATCATGCATCTCATGTCTTACAATGTTTCGATATTATTCATACTGATGTTTGGGGGATTACACCTATTGTTTCTCATGCGCATTACAACTACTTTGTCACCTATTGATGACTGTAGTCGGTTTGCTTGGGTTTACCTTCTACGGGCTAAGGCCGAAGATTTTTTAGTATTTAAGCGTTTTCTTGCGCTTCTAGAGACTCAATTCTTTGCTAGCATCAAAGTCTTGCACTCTGATTCTGGCGGCGAATACATGTCTAATGAGTTTCAGGACTTTCTTCAAAGCAAAGGGATCATCTCTCATCGCTCTTGTCCTTCGACACTGCAACAAAATGGTGTAGTTGAGTGGAAAAATCGACACCTTCTTGATGTGGTTAGAACCTTTTTACTTAAATCATCTGTTCCTTCTCATTTTTTGTGTGAAACACTTTCTACTTCGGTTAATTTTATCAATCGCTTACCTTCTCCTACATTATATCATGCTTCTCCCTTATTTAAGTTGTTTGGCCATTCTCCGTCATATTCTGATCTTCGGACATTTGGTTGTGTTTGTTTTGTGCATTTCCCTGCTCATGAACGACATAAACTTACAACCCAATCAGTTAAGTGTGCTTTTCTTGGTTATGCTATACCTCAAAAGGGTTATGTTTGTTATGATCCACATGCTCGTCGTATACGTATTTCTCGGAATGTGGTTTTCTTTGAAAATCAATATTTTTTTCCATCTCATGTTGAGCTGCCATCTGCATCTTTATCTCTTTTGCCTTGCTTTGATGATTCTCCGACAATTGTGGAAATGTTTAAACCTGGTTTTGTGTATGGAAGACGTAGTAGATGAGTCTGGTTCCACTTCCTCTGTGCCCCCTCCCAATCTTGTCTTAGCGCCTACTCCTACTCTTGCTCTAGCTTCCACCACTCTTCGCCGATATACTCACCCTTCTCGGCCTCCTCATTGGTTTGGTTTCTCCTCCATTGTCTCTCTTGTGGCTACCTTATCCTCTATTTCCATTCCCACTTGTTACAAACATGCCATGGAATAGGAGTGTTGGTAGAATGTAATGCAAATAGAACTTCAAGCTGTTGAGGAGAATCACACTTGGGATATTGTTTCTTGTCCCCATACAATTAAGCCTCTTGGGAGTAAATGGGTTTTCTCTGTAAAACTTCGCTCTGATGGCTCTTTGGATAAGCTCGCCTAGTAGCTATGCGCAATAAACAGGAACATGGGATAGATTATGAAGATACATTTGCTCCTGTTGCCAAAATGACCACAGTTCGAACTATCTTAACTATTGCTGCTTCTCGGTAGTGGCAACTGCATTAGATGGATGTGAAGAACGTCTTTCTTCACGGTGATCTTCATAAAGAGATCTAAATAAAACTTCCCTGTGGTATGACTACTTCTTCTCCTCATGATGTCTGTAAACTAAGGCGTTCTCTATATGGGCTCAAACAAGCTCCCCGGGCTTGGTTTGAAAAGTTTCACAGTACGCTTCTTACCTTCAAGTTTACACAAAGTCAGTATGATTCTTCTCTCTTCTTCCACAAATCGGCATCAGGTATAGTCCTTCTCTTCGTTTATGTGGATGATATTATCATTACTGGTACTGACTGTGGTTTGATTATTAAGATTCAACAGTTGTTGCATGCCACTTTCCATATGAAAGATCTTGGCCATCTCACATACTTCTTAGGACTAGAAGTCCATCATCGGGCCAATAGTATTTTCTTAAACCAGCATAAGTTTATTCAAGATATTATTACCTTGGCTGGTTTGGAGAACACTTCTTCTGTTGATACTCCAATGGAGGTCAATGTCAAATACAGGAAAGATGAAGGGGACCTTCTAGATGACCCTACTCTCTATCGGTGCCTGTTCTGGAGTCTCATCTACTTGATGACTACTCGCCCTGATATCTCATATGATGTTCATCAGGTTAGTCAGTTTATGTCCTCTCCTCGTCATCTCCATATTGCTGCAGTTCGACGCATCATCCGCTATCTTCGAGGTTCTCCTACTCGTGGGTTATTCTTTCCTACATGCTCCTCTCTTCAACTTATTGCTTATAGTGATGCTAATTGGGCTGGGTGTCCGGATACACATCAATCTACTATGGGTTGGTGTATGTTTTTAGGTGATGCTTTAATTTCTTGGAGATGTAAGAAACAAAATCGTGTTTCTAAATCCTCTACTGAGGCCGAGTATCGTGTCATGTCTACTGTTTGTTCTGAGATATTATGGCTACGCGGTCTTCTTGAGGGGCTTGAGTTCCCTCAGACTACTTCTACCCCTCTTCATGCTGACAACGCTAGTGCTATTCAGATTGCCACCAATCCCATTTTCTATGAACGTACCAAGCACATTGAGGTTGATTGTCATTCTATCTGAGATACCTTGGAGATTCGGGTGATATCTCTTCCTTACATTTCTTCAGATCTCCAAGTGGTCGATGACTTCACCAAAGCCATGACTCGACAACGGCATCAATTTTTGGTTGGCAAATTGTTGTTGTTTGACTTACTAGCATCAATTTGAGGGAGGATGTTACCGTATTCCATTTTATAACAATTTAAGTGGGATGGGTAATATTGTAATTTTTTGTAGTTTATCATTTAAGAGACTATGTACATAAGATATAGGGAGACAGAAAATAAAGGGCAACGAGTATTCTTCGAAGATTTCTCTCGGGTAATTTCGATTTGGGGAAAATCTTTTAACAAAATTTTCTTCGTGATTGGTCTATGATGTCACAACAGAAAAATAGAAAGAAAAATAGGTGCTGAAAATAAGAAAGAAATAACATGAAATTAGAAGTTGTTACATTGTTCTAATAATAAATTTATCTAGTTCAAAGAAACGTGGTACTTCGTTTATTACCCTAGCACTACCGCAGGTTGGAAATTCACCTCCCATTATTCATCGGCTTCAAACTTCAGTGTTGTAATGGTAAATGGTAAGTGCTCCTGATTCATCGAGTGCAAAACAAATCCGAGGGATGATCCTGTACTGAATGATTTGGAAATGAGACGGTCAGAAGCACAAGGAAAACTAAGAATGTGATTCGACAACAGGGGATAGGTCAGACCTGTAAAAAGCTTTGACTTGCTTTTAACCTTTTATTCAACGAAGAGAGTGATCAGTTCTTGGGACTTAGCCCCCTTAAAATATACCCTCTAGATAGAAAGTGAAGTTATGGTAAACTATAGTAATTAATTTAATTTTTTTTTTGTTATAGTTCTAGATTAAGGAAGTGTTTGTAATGAGAAAAAAAAATTAACATCTGTGTCATTTCTAGGAATGCATAAAATTTCTATTTGATTCAACTTTATTCCTTTTGTTTTTAATAAATGTTAAAAATTGGTACGAAAATGAATTTCCTATTTTGAAACTGTGGAAAAAATAAATTGAGAAACATTAAATTGGTTTTCATCAATTGTGTCTTACTTTAATTTTATCTTTATTATTAAAAAATATTTTTATTTCAAGTGTAAATAAAAACTATTTTTTTATATTGTTTCCTATAACAGCACAAATGCAATCAAACTGGTCAAAAAGATTTTTTTAATAAAAAATAATAATATTTTCGTCATTTGGTTTGTTATAATAGTGGCACAAATGGTTCTAAGTAAAGTTGCCTAGTCTAGAAATTAGAGTTTTAGTCTTGTTAACATTAATTTTTTATTTAAGCAGGATTAATTAGTTGTACATATGATTAGAAATCTTAATTTGATTTCAGCTATCGCCTTGGCAGTTTCTTTGACAAAGTTTTCTCTAGGGGCTAGTTAGTGCAGTTGGAAAGTTAAGGTAAAATCACGTTAAAAGGCAAAAAAAAGTTAGAATGAAAATTCACAATCGGAAAGTAGATTACCCAATTCTTTCATAAAATTATGGAATATGAAATTCAACCTCTCACAAGTAGAATCCACTTTCTTTAGAATTGTTTCTATATCCCTTTCGTTCTTCTTTCTTTCCTTCCATAAATGGAGGGAGATCTTCCCTACCCTTTTTGAGTTCCTTTTTATTCTTGTTAAAAAGGTGCAGGTTGCTTAAAATTAGGGTGATAACATGGGGGGCTTTTCAACCGGGCAACAATCGATTGATTTTCACAAAAGTATCAGTTCCAACTCTCACAAAATGGTTCACTAAATAATATACACATCGCCTGAAGAATGAGAAAATAGATGCAGAACCTCAGCATCTGCAAATTTTTTTTGCAGTATCTGCGTTCACAGCAGCATTTGTATTTATCTATTTCCTGTCAAATACATCATACCCAAAATCTGCTTATGAAATATTAAACAACATATGGAGAAACATTTGCAGATGGACTGACATACATCACATCTCCCCTCGATAACCACCAGAACCAAAATAATCTCTTCTTGTACCAGCAATAGCAATGCTCTTCCGGTGTTCCAGCTTTGGGCAGTCCCGTATCCGGTGGCCGAGCCCACCACAATATGCACAACCTTTTATTCCATTGGCGCTGCTAATGACATCCACGTCTTCCATTGGATCGTTTAGTTCCCCAAGCACCGGCGGGATGCGCTGCTTTGCTTCTTGCAAGAGGTGCTTCAAATCAAGAAGAGTGGTTTCACTCTGGTTCTTGTTTATGAAAGTCGTAGCAATACCCGTCTTTCCGCACCGTCCTGTCCGACCAATTCTGTGGACATAGTTCTCTATCTCAGCAGGCATATCGTAATTAATTACATGTTGGATGTCAGGAAAGTCCAACCCCTTTGAAGCCACATCCGTTGCAACCAAAACGTCCTTTTTCCCAGATTTAAAGAAAGTAATGGCTTCTTCTCTATCTTGCTGATCCTTGCCTCCATGTATGGCCACTGCCTCAACACCTTTAACAAGAAGGTATTCATGGATGTCATCAACATCAGCCTTATTCTCACAAAAAATAAGAACAGGTGGCGGAGTCTTTTGCAGGCATTCAAGGAGATAGACTATTTTTGCTTCTTGTTTCACATACTCTACTTCTTGGATAACGTCTAAATTAGCTGCTCCAGCTCGGCCAACATTCACAGTCACAGGTTTGACAAGAGCACTTCGGGCAAAAATTTGGATTTTTTTGGGCATGGTGGCAGAGAAAAGGAGGGTTTGTCTCTGTGCTTTAAAGTGATCAAAGACTTCCCTGACATCATCCTCAAAACCCAAATCCACCAGCCTATCTGCTTCATCTAAAGTTAAATATCTGCAGAAAAGACCATTGTTAGGATACACGTATGGGATTAGACTATTTGGATGACAATGGAATAAGCAAGATACAAGCATGAGGTTGAAATGAATATCAAAGACTAAAGTAAAGAGCACTAATGTGATCAACTTATTAGACAGACAATGATTTGTCTTTTACGAATAAAATATTCTATTCGTCCATGTACATTCCCTTTAACAAATTTTCAGGTACACAAACAAAAATTAATTAAAGAACACAGAGAAAATTTGATTTTTATTATCATTCCTTCATTTAAGGTTTTAAGGGCAACTGAAGCATTTCAAGAATAATCAAACAAATATATTTTGAAGTTGCTTTTGCAGTCCAATACTAAGTTCACTAAGATCATGCTGTAAAAAAAGTAAATACATAAGAAGAGAGACAATCACTAATAATACAGCCAAACTGACATTCGAAAAACAGTATCTCATGGCACAGGAGAATCTTAAAACACCTATTAGTTAAAAAACAAGAACACTCCCTGGGGAATAAAAAGATGCCAGACATAAAAAACTTCCAGGCATTCAACAGACAAATGTGAACCATGCCCATCACCTAGGTACACCAATGTCCAGAAGACAAGGATGTTTTGGTTTAAATGTTTCATTCACATGCTAATTGTTAATCCTCTAGTTTCATTTTCCAAGTCAACAGCACTTAGCAATGCAAAATGAATAACCACATACACAATCATACCTGCAGTTATCAAGATTCATCTTTTTTTTTGCAAGCATATCCTTCAACCTCCCAGGCGTCGCCACCACAATATGCACCCCCTTCTTCACAACCTCCAACTGTGACCTCATATCCACTCCTCCAATACAAAGCAAGGGTCTTAACTCAGGATACCCGCATTCCTTCAAGGGAATCAAAAATTGTTCCACAACCTCAAAAGTTTGTCTTGCCAGTTCTCTAGATGGACAAATCACCAAGCCAAAGGGACCCTCTCCAGGCACAATGGGCATCAAAATCTCCTCCTGTAATGCCACCATGATTAAGGGCAATACAAAGACTAAAGTCTTCCCTGAGCCTGTGAAAGCAATCCCAATCATGTCTCTACCAGATAAGATGACAGGCAGACCCTGGACTTGAATAGGGGTGGGTTGGGTAATGCCCTTGGCTTTCAACATCTTCAGTATGGACTCAGGGAATCTCATGTCCTTGAAATTTTTTATGGGAGGGGGTACATCTTCACCCTCAACCAGGATATGGTACTGCTTCCTGATGGAGTCAGAGGCCATGGTTCCACGACGGCGAATAGAAAGAGGAGGTTTCCACCCAGTCGGAAGGGGTTCAGTGTAGGTGATTCCCTTGGCAAGCTCCCGGACAGACATGAGTGCTTTACGGTCAGAAAGGTTTTCAATCATTTCTTTCTCTTGCTGGACAAGCTGCTCGGTGGGAGAAATCTCAGGTAGGTCACGCTTCAGTTGGGATGCCTTGATGAGGAGACTAGGTTTGGCCTCCTGAGGTTTGAAGTCAATTAGATCATTGTCAAGGTCCTGGTTATCTGTAGCGGAGGCTGCCTTTGCTGCCTCCTTCCCCTTGCGCCGAAGGATCTTTTGAGCTTCCATGGCCCGGCGTTTGTTGATAGGGATATATTCAACAAAGTTGTCAGCATTGTCAACAGCCTCATCAGCTTCTAGGGGAGATTTCCGCTTGGTGGTAGCAGCTTCCATGGTAGGAGAGTGAATGGCACACAGTACAATTGGTTGCACTTCAGAAGCTTATTGAATTGGTATCCAAATTATTCCTAAAATAAAAAATAGAAAGAACCATGTTTAGCAATTCAGCACATAAAAAAATGAGAGAAGATATCCATATTCCAAATTGCCTAATTATAATCTCCCCGTGAGAGAAGTAGCAAGCTTGAAGCTCACAAATAAAAACCCATCATTTACAACTACTAGAAAAACCTACAATTGACTCACAAGCCAACTATTTTTTTGAAAAGGATTCATAAAAATCAATTATCAAACGTGCAAAACATCCTTCAAACCTTCCTTCAAATCTTCAAAACTGAAAGGTGAATAGATGTTGATCTTTCAGTCTGATAGATCTTCTAATATTAATTTTATGATGAAAATACCAGAACATAAGCACAGTTATAAAGGACATAAATTCACTCATCTTTCAAGAAAAATAAACCGTGGTCTGCTTCTGTAAGCATTCTAGTGCCAGAGATCAGTCAATTTTAAATTTCCAAATGATAAACCACGAGATAATGGGAAAGATTTTTTTGTTCTAAATGAAAGTGAACATGCGGTGATTTTAGCTGAGACTGGAGATATTATGAATGACCCAATTCTTTACTTGTACTAACAGAGCCAAATTTTACAACTACAATCTCACAACTTAGCTCTTCTCAGTAAGGTTAAACATGCAGCCATCAAGTGAGTTAACCCTGAAATACTCCTAAAACTAGTTGCAGGCACAAAAAATATTTCATAACAATGGTTGACCAAGTCATAAAGATTAAGTTCCAATCAACAGTCATAATTGTGACAGATTTGTGAATCCTCAGTTGATGGCGCATATCACACGCTTGCAAAAAGAAGCTGAAACTGATATGAACAATGAGCCAGCGATCATAAAAGCCATACATGACTCACCTAAAAGAGTTGCACAAGTCATACTAAATTTTTTTCAAGTCAACAAGAGAAAGAGATACTCTTTTTACAAGTGGCTGTATTTGAGCCCAGAATGTGCCATCATCACATGGGAGACACTCTACGTAAACCAATTGAAGCACTGGGCTTTTTTGAAGGGGTAGAAGGCGAGGTAAAATAATCAAGAAGAAGAAAAAAGGGCAGGCGGTGGAACTTAGCCACTGGAACTTTTATCATACCCCAGCAATTTCCTGAAACTCTGAGAAAGAGATTGCACCAAGTGAAAATTTTGCCGCAGCTCAAACTCTTCCATGAATCGTCTGGAGTAAAAAGAGACCAAAGACCCTTTACCTCAATGTTATGCAGTGATTAGCAGCAAGTCAAATTGCTAACCAAACAAGTTGATCCAATCACTGGATAAAATTCAGATTATTCCACATCTCTTGGATTTCTTTTAGTTGTACATTTTGCATAATTCTGTTTACACTTCTTCACAGACTAGCACATTTTTTTGCCAACACTAGGATTGCCAGGTCCCCCACCTTGTCTCCACAATACCCAACCTATAAACTGGGGCATGGCATAACCCTTTTTTTCTTTCTTTTTCATACAATAATTAAAGTCTATGGCCATTGATAAGGTACTGATGCAAGCATGTCATATAGCTTCAACTCCAACAAAAGGACCTGAAAATTTACATTAGTACCTATGATTACACATCGATCACAGGACATACAACCATTCCTTGTTTATTTACCAGATGCAGGCCTACACATAACTATCCTATTTTATGCCCAATGGCAGAATATGCTTGCCACTCCGCTCAACCTCCCTTTCTACCAATGGACTAGTCTGCAAAATGTTTTGCTCCTAGCTTCCAAAAAAATTAACTTGTTTCTTTTTATTCCTCGTAAAAAAAACGTAGATCAAGGGATGAGCTAAAGCCCAGTAACTCCTATTCAGATTCACAAGAGTTTCCCCAATAATAGATGCATAAAGACAAAATCAATAAGAGGTAAGCACAACACACACGTACAACCATTCAATCAAAGCGCATGGATACACTAATAGTTCAGAACAATATATGTTGCTCCTCATAAAGACTATTCATATTTACATACAAAAATGTAAAATACATATACTAGTCATCCAAGAGAGCATGAGTTGGAACTTTATGCCGCTTCAAGCAGGTTGAAGACTTAATATCATACTAGCACCACACAAGAATCAATCCCGTATTTAGCTATACTCTCCAAATCTTGCTACACATGATTATCTCGCAACACATCATACTAACAAGGCCTTTACGGTTAATGGGTTTACCCCTGTAGATATTTATTTACCCAACCACAAATACACAAGCATCCCAATGCGTTGTGCCCTCATCACTTTCACAAATATGAATCATCTCTTTCACCACTATAAGTTCATTATACCCTCATCAGTTAGCTCAAGAGGTTCTGACTCCTCCTATACCCTCATTGAATTCTTGAATGAGGTCCTGACTGCTCACTGCAGATGAGGCACATTTCCCTCTAGTCCAATAGTTCCAAATCAAACCCATTAAGGGTTTGAATCATTATTCCTCAATCAGCGTCTTGAAAGAGGTCTATACCGTCCCATTTTTTGTCCCAAACCAAGTCCATATTATCCTCATCTAGTTGCCTAGTAGAGGCCCAAGCTCCCCATTGCAGATGGGGCACAACCACAATCCAGAGGTCCACTCAGATACTGAGGACCCAAATACTATTTAATTATCAAATTGGTAGAGTCCATACTCCTCACCTCTACATGAGAGGCCAATGATGCTATTCATTTAAGCCTTGTAACCATTCCTTCTTTAGTCAATATTAGAAAGTCCATTTAGACACCAACCCTTGAAGCTGCCATGCCCTCTAATGAAATGAACATATTACCCCCAGTTTGAGATCCAAAGAATGTTCAAAAGAAAACGAATCATTAAGTTAATGGCCCTAACATAATACACCACAATAAACTTTGCAAGGCTAAACCCTTTTAGAAGTAGATGTCCTAGAGAGTCAGCCGTACCTGAACATACAATTTCAATGCAGTGCAGTTTGCAAATAGCTCTAAGTATGATGCAATCCATGGTAGCACTTAAAATATTGAACATACTAGTTTAGAACCTCTCTTCCCTTGCAAGTTCAAAGTTAACATTAACTACTTGAGCAACCATTTCAAAAAAAAAAAAAAAAAACTACTTGAGAATCCCAATCAATGTCTTCAAGTACACCCTTCTATAACCAAGTGAAATGAAGATTATACAATTCAGCACGTATTTGAACAATGTCTCTTGATGTTACATCCCCTGAAGAACTGAAATGCAATAATCATTTCTTATATTGCTGACGTTGTGTCCACAATATATTGTACATGGAATCATATTCCTAGATCGTCCAACTCCTTGGCTAATAGGTTAGTTAAATTTGGAACCTCCCAGCAATCTCTAATTGTTTGGGACAGTTTCCCCTCCTAGTAATCTTGCTCTTCCGAGCCTATTAATATAACTCAGCATCATTTAAAAAAAAAGAAGTTTACTAATGGAAAGAAACAACACATAACCTGAAAGTAATACCTTAAGAATGCCTGAAATAGCAACTTAATTGACAACAGTTTAAAGAGTATCGCAATAACACATAACCTGAAAGTAATACCTTAAGCATGCCTGAAATAGTAACTTAATTGACAACAGTTTAAAGAGTATCAAGCATGAACATATTCACCTTAACAGCTAACCTGCAAGCCCGTCTTCTACACATCCAAGAAGCTAATGGTTCCTAGAAAGTTGAGAAATATACTCAGTCTCAGAAGCATCTATAACTTATACTGCATAAATTTTTAAAAAGATTTCCATTGTGAACGAGCTCCACAAGGGAAACAGAAATGTGTCTTGTTTTTTTTTTTTCGTGTAGGACCTAAGCAAACAGATCATCTTGATGTGAAACAATGGATCAAAACTGGTGGTCACCACATTGCTAACAATAGATCATCCAATACAGTTCATGAACAGAGTTGACAAGTGAAATCAACAAGGATTTCCATTCATTAAAGGACATGCAGCACCTGTAACATTTTCTTTCAGTAAATCTTTATTTTCAGTGAAATTGAATGGTACAATTTGAAAGAGTACCAGACACACACAGAACTGATATTATGTGGATCAGACGAAAGTCTACGGCTCAAGGTAAACTAAATGAGATAATAGTAAAGATGTGGTAGTCCAATAAAAATTTGTCAAAGAAACAACTTTTTATAACAGTGGTACTGTTGGAAAACTGAACAATGCAACATGTAAACTACTAAACCTTAATGGAACAGCAAACAGAAGAAGTCAGATGGACATAAATTAACTGTAGAAAAACAAAATTGAAACCAGGGTTCTCTACAGTTACCTAACTATTTTTAAAGATGAAAATTCTACAAAATGAGTCAGAGCTACCAAATATTCCTAATGGTCTCTAAGTCTACTAAACTTGCATCACGCTTTTTCCGATAGCTCTGATGCAGCTGGCAAGATCTCTTTGAATCCCCACTGCAAGAACCGTATACTAGTGCCTAGGATGATCAAGCTGAAAAGCTTTCAGATGCATGAAGTGCGGTAACTTAAAGCACTGTACAAAATTTTTGAGAGATTAGATCACAGAAAACCACTTATATTTTTGGGACTGGTTAGGATTTTGAGCTCAAAATACAAAAAAAAAAAATTAAAAAATCTGGCTGTCTTGGTATTTTCTTCCATCTTGCCTAACAAAATTCACGAATTTCTTTTCATATCCTAACCAAATTCAAGAGTAATATAACTAATACCAACATTTTCACACGTCCAGGTGAGCTACTTGTAACAGAAAGAGCACCAACGCCCTTTTTGATACACTTCAAAATGGCACTAGAAACAGAGAGACACCCCCAAACATTCTGCATACTTCCATGCAGTATCGTTATAGAAAGAGCACCACCAGCAAGCTACAAACGCTTTGAATTCCTACCCTTTTCCCCAAGCACATCAAATCACCACTCGAGTATTATAAATGGAGAAACCAGAATTGAATTACTAACATCTGCCCAACCAACTTAAAGACCATCACATTCCTCACAGCAAATGACATGAAACAAAAAATTCTGCCGAAAAGTACATGACTTCCAGAAGGAATCATAGCACCACCTTCAAATCAGAAGTCTGATGCCCAACACAATAAAAACTAAAAGTGGAAGAAAAAAAAATCATTGAATCCAATTATGCCAAAAACAAACAATAAAAAACTTATAATCTCAAACAAAAAGCTGATTTTGATCCAATAGCCCAACAACCCAAGATGGAAAAAATGAAATGACAGCTTGGAAAACAAGAACTGATCTAATTTCACTCCCCCAACGGCCAATTACACCAAAACAGGAACTCGAGAAAAACAGGAAATCACACCATAAATTACGTACCCTTTGAAACAAAAGAGAGCAATTTCCGAACGGAAAAGACACAATAATGAACAACTTCAAGAAGAAACTGACCACATACATTTAGAGAAAGAAAAAGCAATCGATGGAAACGGAGAAATGAAAGCAGAGGACCAAGGAATACATCTATGTCCAGAAGGGAACATTTTCACGAAGAACTCCTAAGGAGAAGCCAAAATCTGCTTGCTAATCTATGCGAAAACTATTTAAATCTAACCAAAAATCAGAGAATCTCTTAAACCTAAGAGGGAGCAGAACACGAAGGAAAACAATAAACTAAAGCAATCGAAGTCCTAAGAAGAGCAGAAATCCATTTGCAATTTTGTGCGAAAATGCAAGAGTTCAAACCACCGATTTCATAGCGCCAGACATCAGTTCTCTTTCAAGAGAACTTAAGAGGGAGAAGAACACGAAGAAAACAAAGAGAAGGGAAGAAAGGAGAATCATGAATCGGACTTACCCCCTTTTTTCCTACAAAATCCTGCTTCCTTCTCCGCTTGCTCTACTCCAGTCCTCTTATTCTCTTTCATTCGATTCTCGTCACTCTTTTGGTCGTGCTTTCCAAGAGTCAGGAAACAAAATTTCACACAGAAAAAAGAACTGTAGTAATCTAAACAAAAAATAGAACCATTAATCAATGAATCCCCCCGATGATGGAAGATAGAGATTGAGTTCACATAATTAAATATTATAATTGCATCAATTAAGAAACTGAAAACTTATATGGCAAAATTGAGGAATGGAAGCAAGTAGGTCCCATGGACACTATCTCCGCCCCCATCCTACCAAAAGTCCAGTTTTCAATTATCAAAAGTTTTCCAAAATTCAAAAGCCTAAAACTATATTATCTTAATAAATTCGAGAACTTAAGTTTATGGAAAAATAAATATTCTTCTGCCACTTACCACAATTAGCACATTAACACTCAAACACATCGAAGATCTTAAGCTATGGTTTTAAACCAGATTCGAATTGCAACTTTGACTATTTAATAGGTGTCAGTAGAGGCTGTGGCTAGCAAAAGATTGGAGCATTTTTGAATCCTGGAGCCTCTTACATAGTAGGCATTCCCTGTGCTATTCTCTTCGCTTTTGTCTTACATTATGGAAGAAAGGTGAGATTAAGTGGTGATCGTATGTGTGCTTATTCTGCAAGTGGTTCTTCTTCTAACCGTAGCATTTCTCACCAATTGGGAGCGTAAGTCAGTCTCACCCCTCCATCAACCTGATATCCGGCCAATCCTCATGAACTGGATTTTTAAGTGTCCAAACATTGTTTTAAAACCTAAAAACATATGGACAACAAGTTCAGATCAACCTTTACAAGTTAGTGGCTCCTGTCCAACTTTTTCTCCGGCTAATCTACCAGGCAAGGAAGGCCAACTGCAGAGTCCACAAATACACCCTCAAGGTATTATCTTTTAGCCATCGTTAATTCGTAAATTGCCACACCTTGCACTCAATTGTTATACAATCGTTATACCTTTTTACAGATTTGAAGGGCGAGTGACTGATTAGCTGTGCAAGCCCAATCCTTCGCTAATTATAATCTCCCCATGATAGAAGTAGCAAGCTTGAAGCTCACAATTAAAAACCCATCATTTACAACTACTAGAAAAACTTACAATTTACTGACAAGTCAACTAGTTTTTTGAAAAGGATTCATAAAAATCAATTATCAAACATGAAAAACATCCTTCAGACCTTCCTTCAAATCTTCAAAACTGAAAGGTGAATAGATGGTGATCTTCTAATATTAATTTTATGATGTATATACCAGAACATTAAACACAGTTATAAATGACGCAAATTCACTCATCTTTCAAGAAAAATAAACCGTGGTCTGCTTCTGTAAGCATTCTAGTGCCAGAGATCAGTCAATTTTAAATTTCCAAATGATAAACCACGAGATAATGGGAAAGATTTTTTTGTTCTAAATGAAAGTGAACATGCGGTGATTTTAGCTGAGACTGGAGATATTATGAATGACCCAATTCTTTACTTGGACTAACAGAGCCAAATTTTACAACTACAATCTCACAACTTAGCTCTTGTCATTATGGTGGTTAAACAGGCAGCCATCAAGTGAGTTAACCCTGAAATACCACTAAAACTAGTTGCAGGCACAAAAAATATTTCATAACAATGGTTGACCAAGTCATAAAGATTAAGTTCCAATCAACAGTCATAATTGTTACAGATTTGTGAATCCTCAGTTGATGGCGCATATCACACGCTTGCAAAAAGAAGCTGAAACTGATATGAACAATGCGCCAACGATCATAAAAGTCATAAATGTCTCACCAAAAAAAGTTGCACAACTCATACTAAAGTTTTTTCAAGTAAACATTAGAAGGAGATACTCTTTTTACAAGTGGCTGTATTTGAGCAAAGAATGCGCCATCATCACATGGGAGACACTCTGCTTAAACAAATTGAAGCACTGGGCTTTCTTGAAGGGGTAGAAGGTGAGGTAAAATAATCAAGAAGAAGAAAAAAGAGCAGGTGGTGGAACTTAGCCACTGAAACTTTTATCATACCCCAGCAATTTCCTGAAACTCTGAGAAAGAGATTGCACCAAGTGAAAATTTTGCCGCAGCTAAAACTCTTCCATGAATCGTCTGGAGTAAAAAGAGACCAAAGACCCTTTACCTCAATGTTATGCAGTGACTAGCAGCAAAGTCAAATTGCTAACCAAACAAGTTGATCCAATCACTGGATAAAATTCAGATTATTCCAATTCTCTTGGATTTCTTTTAGTTGTACATTTTGCACAATTCTGTTTACACTTCTTCACGGACTAGCACATTTTTTTGCCAATGCTAGGATTGCCAGGTCCCCCACCTTGTCCCCACAATATCCAACCTATAAACTGGGGCATGGCATAACCCTTTTTTTCTTTCTTTGTCATACAATAATTAAAGTCTATGGCCATTGATAAGGTACTGATGCAAGCATGTCATATAGATTCAACTCCAACAAAAGGACCTGACAATTTACATTAGTACCTATGGTTACACATCGATCACAGGACATACAACCATTCCTTTTTTATTTACCAGATGCAGGCCTACACATAACTATCCTATTTTATACCCAATGGCAGAATATGCTTGCCACTCTGCTCAACCTCCCTTTCTACCAATGGACTGGTCTGCAAAATGTTTTGCTCCTAGCTTCCAAAAAAATTAACTTGTTTCTTTTTTTTCCTCTTAAAAAAACGTAGATCAAGGGATGATCTAAAGCCCAGTAACTCCTATTCAGATTCACAAGAGTTTCCCTAATAATACATGCATAAAGACAAAATCAATAAGAGGTAAGCACAACACACCTGTACAATCATTCAATCAAAGCGCATGGATACACTAATAGTTCAGAACAATATACGTTACTCCTCATAAAGACTATTCATATTTACATACAAAAGTGTAAAATACATATACTAGTCATCCAAGAAAGTATCAGTTGGAACTTTATGCTGCTTCAAGCAGGTTGAAGACTTAATATCATACTAGCACCACACAAGAATCAATCTCGTATTTAGTTATACTCTCCAAATCTTGCTACACATCATACTAACAAGGCCTTTACGGTTAATGGGTTTACCCCTGTAGATATTTATTTACCCAACCACAAATACACAAGCATCCCAATGCGTTGTACCCTCATCACTTTCACAAATATGAATCATCTCTTTCACCACTATAAGTTCATTATACCCTCATCAGTTAGCTAAATGAGGTTCTGACTCCTCCTATACCCTCATTGAATTCTTGAATGAGGTCCTGACTCCTCAGTGCAGATGAGGCACATTTCCCTCTAGTCCAATAGTTCCAAATCAACCCCATTACGGGTTTGAATCATTATTCCTCAATCAGCGTCTTGAAAGAGGTCCATATCGTCCCATTTTTTGTCCCAAACCAAGTCCATATTATCCTCATCTAGTTGCCCAGTAGAGGCCCAAGCACTCCATTGCAGATGGGGCACAACCACGATCCAGAGGTCCACTCAGATACTGAGGACCCAAATACTATTTAATTATCAAATTGGTAGTCCATACTCCTCACCTCTACATGAGAGGCCAAGGACGCTACTCATTTAAGCCTTGCAACCATTCCTTCTTTAGCCAATATTAGAAAGTCCATTTAGACACCAACCCTTGAAGCTGCCATGCCCTCTAATGAAATGAACATATTACCCCCAGTTTGAGATCCAAAGAATGTTCAAAAGGAAACAATTCATTAATTTAATGGCCCTAACATAATACACCACAATAAACTTTGCAAGGCTAAACCCTTTTAGAAGTAGATGTCCTAGAGAGTCAGCAGTACCCGAACATACAATGTCAATGCAGTGCAGTTTCAAATAGCTCTAAGTATGATGCAATCCATGGTAGCACTTAAAATATTAAACATACTAGTTTAGAACCTCTCTTCCCTTGCAAGTTCAAAGTTAACATTAACTACTTCAGAAACCATTTAAAAAATAAATAAAAAATAAAATAAAATACTTGAGAAACCCAATCAATGTCTTCAAGTACACCCTCATATAACCAAGTGACATGAAGATTATACAATTCAGCACGTATTTGAACAATGCCTCTTGATGTTACATCCCCGAAGAACTGAAATGCAATAATCATTTCTGATATTGCTGACATTGTGCCCACAATATATTGTACATGGAATCATATTCCTAGATCATCCGACTTCTTGGCTAATAGGTTAGTTAAATTTGGAACCTCCCAGCAATCTCTCATTGTTTGGGACGGTGTCCCCTCCTTGTAATCTTGCTCTCCCGAGCCTATTAATATAACTCAGCATCATTCCAAAAAAAAAAAAAAAAAGGTTTACTAATGGAAAGAAACAACACGTAACCTGAAAGTAATACCTTAAGCATGCCTGAAATAGCAACTTAATTGACAACAGTTTATAAAGTATCGAAACAACACATAACCTGATGGTAATACCTAAAGCATGCCTGAAATAGTAACTTAATTGACAACAGTTTAAAGAGTATCAAGCATGAACATATTCACCTTAACAGCTAACCTGCAAGCCCATCTTCTACACATCCAAGAAGCTAATGGTTCCTGGAAGGTTGAGAAATATACTCACAGTCTCAGAAGCATCTATAACCTAAACTAAGGAGCATAAATTTGTAAAAAGATTTCCATTGTGAAAGAGCTCCACAAGAGAAACAAAATTGTGTCTATCTTTTTTTTTTCGTATAGGACCTAAGCAAACAGATCATCTTGATGTGAAACAATGGGTCAAACTGGTGCTCACCACATTGCTAACAATAGATCATCCAATACAGTTCATGAACAGAGTTGACAAGTGAAATCAACAAGGATTTCTGTCAGCTTCAAAATTGTTTCCTGGAAACATGACACACCAATGGTCCTTGGAGACATATTTTTACTACAAATACTTTTCCAAACTTTCCTGAAAAAATGACTTAGCATGAACTTATAGTTATGTAAATTCATTTCTTTTAGAAAAAATTGCTTAACCACAAAATTTTCCAGGTTAGAATTTTCTTTTTCAAAACTGTTTCCAGGAAACATGAGACACTAATGGTCTCTGGAGTCATATTTTCACTAAAAATATTTTTCCAACCTTTCCTCAAAAATGCATTAACATGGCCATATAGTTACTTAAAGTCATTTGTTTAAGAGAAAATCGCCTCACTACAAAATTTTCTTGGTGTCTTTTCAGCTACAAAATTGTTTCCAAGAAATATGACACACTAATGGTCCCTGGAGATGTAATTTTACAAAAATTACTTTTCCATCCTTTCCTTATAAATTGCATTAACATGGTCTTTGAGTTATATAAAGTCATTTGTTTTAAAAAAAAAAAATTCCTAACTACAAAATTTTCCAGGTAAGAATTTTCTACTTCAAAACTATTTCCAAGAAACATGACACACTAATGGTTCCTGGCTAGAGAAGTATTTTTACTAGAAATAATTTTCCAACATTTCCTAAAAAATGCATTGACATTGCCTCATAGTTGTATAAATTCATTTGTTTTAGCAAAAACTACCTAACCACAAAACTTTCCAAGTTAGAATTTTCTGCTTCAAAACTGTCACAAAATTTTTCGGGTAAGAATTTTCTACTTCAAAATTGTTTCCAAGAAACATGACACACTAATGGTTCTTGGCTGGAGAAGTATTTTTACTAGAAATAATTTTCCAACATTTCCTAAAAAATGCATTGACATTGCCTTATAGTTGTATAAATTCATTTGTTTTAGCAAAAACTACCTAACCACAAAATTTTCCAAGTTAGAATTTTCTACTTCAAAACTGTTTCCAGGAAACATGAGACACTAATAGTCCCTGGAGTCATATTTTTACTAGAAATATTTAACCAACCTTTCCTCAAAAATCCATTAACATGGCCTTATAGTTGCAAAAAGTCATTTGTTTCAGAGAAAATTGTCTAACCACAAAATATAAGCAGTATCAAGCCTGAATCATCTTATATCTGTCGAAGAAATTAAAACAATCCTCAAGAAAACAAACAGCTGAATTACTTCTCAAAACATATAAAATTATATTATTGTATTCTTGAAAATTTGGAACATATCATCAAAGGAATGGGTAAATTTGGAAACAGATTTGGAAAACTCCCTTTCATTACAGACAATAAACAGGAGTGTTTCAATTTTTTTTCTTTGGAAAGCACCCTTTTATGTCTCTAGAGCATTGCTTTATTACAGGAACTCCAAAGGACTCTAGTACAACCACTGTGCTTGTAACCCACTTGGGACTACAACAGCGGGTCTTTTTTAAGTCAATTGCAAGTATCAACTAAGTCATGGGAATCAGGAAGACAGTATCTGTTGATGGCAACTAAGTATCAACAGCGGCTACCTGCCATGAAATATAAATCTGTTAGTACTAATAGTTTACTATGCTTCCTTCGTTTTACCTGGACAGGCCATTCTATACACAACCAGGTGAGAGTGCCTACGAATGACTTTTCCAAGTAAAATACAGATTCACTTTATTCAAAATCAAAAGTTATTTGATGACCATTCTGTTAGCTCACTGCAACAACTTAACATAAATGAGATAAACATCTCCACCACCATGAGATAAGGATTTAGAATCAAGAGATGGGTTAGAAACACAGTGCACCTGCTGAGATAAGGACTTAAGGTCTGCTGAGAGTCCACTATTTTCAGGTCGGTTAATCTCCAAGCTTCACCCAAAAAACAAAAAAAACAAAAAGAGGGTCATTAAATGACTCAAGTTGAAAAGCACAGAACCAGTAGTTTGTGCATGCCTTAACAGAGTACCTCAACCAGAATGACCCATTGAGCCCTCCAGATTTTGCAGCCAACACACATATAAATCAAGCTCATGTCATTCATTTCTCATGTTCAGATAGGTCCACTGAGATTTTCAAAACAATGGAAAATCAGGTTACAAACATTCTGACAAAAAATTTAACAAGATGAGCAGAGCTCTTAGTTATGCTGCTTGATCTTCCATGCAGGAAAATGTAGGCATTAAACGGATGGTGCATTAATGGAAGGGCCCTTAACACTACTCATTTTCATAAAGGGGTAAAAAAAAAAACAAATACCATATCCTTTTGTGTTTTTACTTTGGTCATTTAGGTCAAAACAAAGAAAACAACATTCTCAAAAGAACAAAGATTCTTGCTGCAAAAAATTCACACAGACCAAGCAAAGATTTTTAACAGAGATATGGATATTGAACACCTAGCTACGAATTACAGCCATTGTGTGGCACAAGAAATGCATACTGTGCGAGGATACCTGCGATGGCTAGGGCTTCCATTTTTAAGAAAGGAAGAAGCATTGCTTCACTCAATTGTTAAAATTTTCAGCCTCTGCAATCGCAAAATAGAAGCCATGTCCAATATATATGGTTTAATTTGCAGATTGATATGGTCTGAAGTGCTGCCATTCCCATGGTAGTCCTAATTACAGATTGAACCACAAGATGAAGATCTAATTTCCTTGTGGCGCACTCCAGACCAGTGGTATAAAGTAAAGTAGAAGTTGCAAGAATACGATGATCAAGCTGCAACACAAGTATAAACCATGAGCATCTTACAGATAAAAAACATAGCCTCTTACATTCTCTAGATAAAAAAATTCAAAACAAAATCATATAATAAAAATTGAAGCACACAAATAAATACAATTAATATGACAACAAAATTAGAATTATTAAAGGTATAAAAGTCTCTGATATAGATACTTCAGGCAACAGGCTCTGGTTGCCATGCTAAAATATCTTATATCATGTGATTTTGTCCTACAATTCCCCATGCGAATGGCAGATTCCAAAGGGCAACTGACATTTTCCTATTAGTCAACAAACCTCACCTTAAAGTTAACTTGAAATCCAAAACTCTGCAGTCATTTCCAAATCAATTTGAGCATGTAGTCGAGCCACATAATGATAATTACATGGGCTTGTATGAGCTACATAATGAAATTATCGACACAATTTCTCAGCTAGATACCCCTTGGGTATATACTCCTCACAAACCAATTAGTTGCTCATTCACAGGGATTTAGGGTCTTCAACAACACTTTACTGTTGGTGACTACATTTCCCTTTAAACAATTGTGATTAAGCTGAAGTCTACAATGCAGTAAAAAATTGCTGCTGTCGGCTATTATTATTGGTAATTTTCAGAAACAATCGGTGATGACAAGGACCTCTATCTATAATTATTGGCAGTTCCACTTATCGACAAGGATACCAAGATAGGTGACCAACAAAGAGGCTGAGGCCATAATTGTGTACTGTGTTCTTGCTAGTTACCTACAGCAGTAGCTGACCATGTTTGATCACCAAAAGCAACAAGAATTTCTAATAGAAAACAACTATGCAAGGGTTCTGGAATTACATACTTTCCTAATGACACTGATACAGACAGACGGAGAGAAATGTACTGAAAAAAGAAGATCTAAAACTCACTAAGTTGTGTCTAAGTGGGATTTATTGGTTATATATGGAGCACATCCGAAACACAGATTTGAGAAACTAGTTAATGACAAAAGCAGAGTAAACTATGGCAGAACCAGGCAGATAAGCTACCATGTGTAAAACCAACGGAGAAGGGAACAAAATGAAGAGAAAGAGAAACCACAAAAAACATAAAGTTGATCTTTCTTTTTTGCTTTTTCGTTTCTATTTCTTCCTCTTCTTCTTCTTTTCTACTTTTCCACAAAAACAAAAAAAAAAAAAACAAAGAGAGTGGACCCTTCTCTCATTCCTCAAAAACGAATCCCCACCGACCTCTTCCCAAACCCAGTATCACATTTAAAACACTACATCCGTTGTTTATAGTTTCTGAACCGCCAAAAAAAAGAAAAAACAACAACCAACCCAAGATCAACGCATCTTTGAGTAAAAAAAGGTTAACCATTGCCAAAGTCGAAACATCCAAAACCCTACTTGTATAGAAGAACATAGAACACTGTGTTGCAATTTCACAAAGAATAACAACAAATCGATGAGTGCACTCACGACCACAAGAATCCAATTCCGTAGGCAACCTCACTTACCTGCGATGAGGCCCGAATGACGCTTGCGAAAAATGATCTTCCGAAATGAACAATGAACGGTAGAAATACGCCCCGACGCCCCTGGGACAAAAAGGAAATTACCAAATTGTCCTCCATATTCGTTGTTTATTGTTTCTGCTGCTTTTGCGTTTATTTATTTATTTATTTTGCGGTAAATGGGAAGTTTTCGGGGATTCTTGTTTGGTCTCGGGTGTTTTATTCAACTGAAGTTGAAAGAAAGAAAGTAAGAAAGAATTAAAACAAGAAAGAAAGAATTAAAACAAGGACTAAAATTTGATTTCCTGCTTTACTTTGGTCAGTGCGATCGTAACTTTCAACTCCAACTTCAATTTTTGGCTTAAGGATAGAATCGATATGAATGAAAAATTAATGTGAATAAGTGGGAATATAAATTAAAGTGAATAAAATATAAGTGATAAGAAACCAGTTTTCCACTATCCTAAGAAAGGTTAAACTAGTAAAATAAAAAATATGTGATTTTTAAATTTTTAAAAATTCTAATCAAATAAAAATTATATTTTCTTCCAAAAATCCCCCTAAATATTTACTTTTTAATGGAGTTGATAAAAAACTGGATTTTTAACAAAGTTAATAAAGGTTAAGCGAGCAAAATTAAAAGAACATTGCCCTTAAATATTTACTCTTTCATTGAGGTGATAAAAAAACTAGTTGTCTCACAGTTTTAAAAAAGGTTAACCGAGTAAAATTAAAAGAACCTTTTCTAGTCTTCCTACAACAAAAAATTTTAGTCAAATAAAAATTTATATTTTCTTCCGACACTTTTCAACATACACAAACACACCTTTTATTATTTACTCTTGAATGGGTTCTTTGAGAGCAAAATTAGATGAAAATTTTCAGATATTTAAATGACAAAAAAATTCATTAAAATAAAAAATTATATTTTCTTCCTACACTTTCTAAAATACACAAAACAAACCCTTAAATAGAAAAAGATTTCTATATACTCATAACGGGAAAGTTGATGTACTTGGGTTTTTTTATGCCGATTATGCCGGGTGTAAGATGGATAGACGTTCTACATCAGGCTACTATTGTTTTGTTGGAGGCAACCTGGTAAGTTGGAAAAGTAAGAAACAGGCAGCTGTGGCGAGGTCCAATATAGAGGCCGAGTATCGAGCAATGGCTCATACAGTTAGTGAGCTTATATGGATTAAGTCTGTCCTTCTTGAGTCTGGTTTTACATTACGTAACCCTATGGTTATGAATTGTGATAATCAGGTGGCCATTGTTATTGCCAACAACCCTATATTCCATGAGATAATGAAACATATAAAGGTTGATTGAAAGCAAAAATAACAAACAAAAAAAGTGAGTTCCTTACATTGGTTCTTACCCTTATTATATCGATTGATATCACTCAATACCCTTGAAATTATACATGAATTAATTGATACCCCATAAATATACCAAATATGATGAGAAGAAGAAATAAATTCATGAGAACCTTTTCAAAAAATTAATATTTTTTATCATAAGAAATCAATTCCTTGTGTTTTGACAATGATGGGAATTTTTCGAATAAGGAAACAAAGAAAATAACTGTTTGAAGAGAAGGAAGGCCCACACATCCAAGTGTTTTAGAAGATGGGGTCAAGGTCCACAGACCAAAGAGAAAGCCCATAGGCCCATACAGTGATGGCAGGATGGTAGATAAAGAGTCATCTCATAGAGATGACATTGGTGTAATAGTTTAAGTTCTTAGTATTATTGTAATATTGTAATTTTATCAATCATAAAATTGAGCTTTAGCGGAGGGTTAGGACACAAGTCCATAACCCTTTTCTTCCTCCAATTTTCTCCCAATGGTTCTTTTTTTTTCTCCATGAGCTAAATCCATAAAGTCCTGAAAATCAACAATAACAAAATTAATTATGATATCCAAAGCATGATACCTTTCTTTAATTTTAATAAAGTGGGTAATATTTTTTAACGTCATTGAGTGATTATGAAATCAAAGTTAATCACTAGACAAATAGAAAATCATTAAAGAAAGGAAGAGACATTGAAAAGACAAGAATGAAATTAGATAAATAGAAAAGAGGAAATTTTAAAAGAAACATGGATCAGGACATGGTACAAAGGCCATACGGTAGGTTTGTAGAATAAGGTACAAAGGCCATACGGTAGGTTTGTAGAATAAGGTCTTGGGTTCAAGACTGTGCTTAGTATAGCAAATAGTTGAAACAAGTCTTGAGTACAAATATTTTGCGAGCTACTTTTTACTCAATTAGAGTATAAAAAAATAGTAAAACTATTAACAAATACTGAGAAGCATGCAGGCAGCCTCAATGGCAGTTTTGAATCCTGAGAAGCACGCAGTTACCCTCAATGGCAGTTTTGAATGTTTCCCTTGAATGCATCCCAGATGTGTAAAAATATAAGCAATACCAAGCCTGAATCATCTTACATTTGTCAAAGAAACTAAAGCAATCCTTAAGAAAAAAAAAGTTGATTTACTTCTCAAAACATATAAAATTATATTATTGTATTCTTGAAAATTTGGAACATATCTTCAAAGGAATGGGAAAATTTGGAAACAAAATTGGAAAGCTCCCTTTCACTACAGATAGTAAACAGGAGTGTTTCAATTTTTTGCTTTGGAAAGCTCCCTTTCATGTCGCTAGAGCATTGCTTTAGCATAGGAATTGCAAAGGACTCTAGTACAACCACTGTGCCTGTAACCCACTAGGAACTACAACAGCGGGTCATGTTGAAGTCAATTGAAAGAATCAACTAAGTCATGGGAATCAGGAAGAGAGTACCTATTGATGGCAACTAAGTCTCAATAGCGGCTACCTGCCATGAAATACAAATATGTTAGTACTAACAGTTAACTATGCTTCCTTCATTTTATCTGGAAAGGCCACTCTATACACAACTAAGTGAGAGTGCCTAAGAATGACTTTTCCAACTCTTTTCGAAGTAAAATACCGATTCACTTCATTAAAAATCAAAAGTTATTTAATGAACATTCATTTAGTTCACTGCAACAACTTAACATAAATTAGATAAACATCTCCACCACCATGAAATAAGGATTTAGAATCAAGAGATGTGTTAGAAACACATTGCACCTACTGAGGTAAGGACTTAAGGTCTGTTGAGAGTCCACTATTTTCAGGTTTGTTAATCTCCAAGCTTCACCAATAAAATAAAAAAAGAGGGTCAATACATGACATAAGATGAAAAGCACAGAACCAGTAGTTTGTGCATGGCTTAATAGAGGACCTCAACCGGATTGACCCATTGGGCCCTCTAGATTTTGCAACCAACACACATATAAATCAAGTTCATGTCATTCATTTCTCATGTCCAGATAGGTCCATTGAGATTTTCAAAACAATTCAAAATCAGGTCACAAACATTCTGACAAAAAATTTAACAAGATGAGCAGAGCTCTCTGTGTGTGACTTTAGCTTGCCACTCTTGAACTACAAGACAGAACCTTAAGTATAGTATTATTGGTGGTGGTGGAAAAGAAACAATTTAATTCAGCAAAAGGTGGTTTACATACTAGCTTGAATTCCAAAAAAGGTCTAATGACACCTGCTCGATGCTGGAATAGAACAACTGAATAGTGATGCATCAAAAATAGGAGCAGCAATCGAGCTTCAAACCAGTATCTTTACCAACTTACAGGGAATCAAATCGAACATCCCCCCATAGACATGCTTCTTGTGGTTCATCTTGAAGTGCATTGTTGATCAAGAGGAAGGTTGGACAAGATCAATTGCCAATGAGGATCAGTCATATCTAATCATCATCAGCCAAGACACCAATATCTGTGGCTGGCAGTAGCTTTGAGAAGACAACAAACAACACCATGTACCAGAATGTTTTGTCCTTTTGAACAGTTGTCATTCCAAATATGCATAAATATTCAACAAATGAACCACTTGAACAAGAAGAAACAGTCCATAACTAAATTTTGTTATATGCTTGAGGAGATTGGTGATTGATGAGGGACTGTTTTTGTTCCTGGACATGTTGGCTCAGTTACACCAATCAAGTGCGAACAAAATGGTTCAAGCAGCCGAACAACAATTTATAAAGCATAATGATTTTGGGTGTTGGATGCAAAACTCTGACAATCCACTGCCCTAGCTCCCATCTTGGAGTATTTCCCTTTAAACAATTGTCATTAAGTTGAAGTCCGCAATGCGGTAAAAAATTGATGGTGTCTGCAATTATTGGTAATCTGCAGAAACAATTAGTGATGACAAGGACCTCTATCTATAATTATTGGTAGTTCCACTTATCGATAAGGATACCAAGATATGTGACCAATGATAGAGATAAAGAAGATAAAGATAAGAGAAGTTGAGACTGTCTCAACTTGTACCTCCACAATCATGTACACTTGTAACTCTACAATCATGTAAAATCTCTTAGAGATAATCTTTATCCTCTTATCATTTTGTAACTATAAAGAACTGTATCAATGAAAGTTATGTATCGAGAAATTATTCTTTTATCTAATTCTATATGGTATCGAAGCTAAAGATCTGATTTCTTCTCTATGTCGCCACCGCCATTGCCACCGTCGACGATTGGCACCTGAGCCATGACCTCCCAACACCAAGCTCAGCCTCTGGTCCCAATCCTGGGCCACCACATGCCCACAGCTGTTGCCGTAACCAGTACCATGCCACTGTGTTCCTTCACACTACCGCCATTGTAGCAGTATCCCGAAACTCTGCTCTGCTCGTTCTAAACTTTCTAAAAAGCCTGCCCATTGATGGTCCTGCAAAGTCGAGCCTCTGCAACCGTCGATAGACTTTCTTCCCTCTAGTGCCTTAGTCGCTGTCGAGAACCATCGCCTGCCGAACCTCTATAACCCATTGACAGCGGCTTCCGTCACTCACTGAGCCTCTACAACTCATCGACAACGACTTCCCTCGCCATCGCTCAGCTACCACGCCAGAACCGCAGTTCCATGCCTGAACCGGCAGCTCTACACCACCGCACGTCGCCGCCACACGCTGCTGGTATTTCTCCTCCCTCTTCCTCTTCCCCTTTTTTATTTTTCCCTCGACCTTCGGTTTAATCCGAGGTCTGATTTAAATCCAGGAAGAAGAAGAGTGCACACATGTGATTTTCACACGTGCGACTCTCACACAAGTGAATTCCACATGTGTGAAAAAAAACTAGTTTCTACTCATGGCTTTTGAAGATTCTTGAATTACTATTCCCAATGGTCATGACCCAACCACACCGCTGAAGGTACTCTACATCCACAACTCGGTCAAACTCACCTCCACAAATTATTTTAGCTGGAAAGCTTAGCTAGAGGCTATTCTTTTTGGTTATGATCTTCTCAAGTTCGTTGATGGTTCTTATTCTCTATCTTCTGTCACAAAGATGATCAATAATCATGCCATTCCGAATCCCGAACACACTATGTGGCTTCGTCAGGATAAGATCTTTGGTGCTCTTATTGGTACTCTCATGCCATCTATTATTCCACTTATCACTCACTCAAGCACCTCTCATGAAGCCTGGACTATTTTGGCCAGTACATATGTTCGGCCCTCCCACGGTCACATCAAGTAGATCAAGGAACAACTCAAACATACCACTAAGGGATCTCAATCGATTGTCGAGTATATGCAGTATATTAAAACGAGAGCTGATGAACTTATGACACTAGGAAAACCCATGGATCAAGAGGATTTCACTGAGACAATTCTGGATGGGCTCGATGATGAGTACAAACCACTTATTTATACTATCAATGGTCATGACACGCCAATCTCTTTTAATGAGCTGCATGAAAAACTCATCAACAAAGAAGTCTTGCAACGTGTCCAACAAGCTCACACCTCTCCATTTCCAGCCTCTGCAAATCCTGCCAATGCTCGGTCCAATTTTGGCATGTCCGATAATCGTAATCATCTATAGCAAGGGGCACCCTCATCACGTCCACATCCAGGTACAATCTCCGATCTCCACAACATCGTCACTCCAGATGGTCGATCTCAATCGACCTTATCTCGGCAATTGCCAGTTGTGTTGGGAAAAAGGACACATCGTTCCACAATATCCTGTCTTTCGCCAGATGCAACAGTCTTTGCCACCTCCCCAGGCTCCTCGCACCACCTCTCATTGTCAACCTCATCCTGCGACATCATGATAACCACGTGCTCATCTTGCAACCACCACCACTCCTATGGTTCTCCTTGGCTTCTGCATAGTGGAGCATTGCACCTTGTCACCACCTACTTGAGTAATCTCTCTCTTCATACTCCTTATGACGATATTGACAACATAATGATTGTGATGGCACAAGTCTTCCTATTACTCACATTGGTTACAAATCACTCTCTATACCCTCTTGTACATTTTTATTAAATAATGTTCTTTGTGTTCCTACCATGCAAAAGAATCTTATTCAATTTTGCCAAACTAATCATACTTCCATTGAATTATTACCCACTTATTTTCGTGTGAAGGATCTTCGTACAAGGGTAAACACTTTTGCAGGGTTGAACTAAGGACGGTGTGTACGAATGGCCATCATCCCAAGTCCAATCTGTCTCCACCAATAATTGTTTTCTCTAGTGTCAAGACCACTTCGTCTGCATGACATCATCGTCTAGGTCATGCATTGTCTCCGATTCTACAGCATATCGTGTGCACTTTTCAGTTAGACTTATCACACCCTCTAAATTTTAATTTTACTTGCAATTTTTGTCAATGCAATAAGAGTCACAAATTACCATTTTCCCACTCCACATTTATCTCTTCTTCCCCTCTTGATATTATATCCTCTCCAAATTTATTCTATTGATAATTTCAAGTATTATGTCATTTTTTTTTATCATTTTACAAAGTATATATGGTTTTACCCTCTCAAACAAAAAGTCACATGTACTTAATACCTTTATCTGATTTAAATCTATGGTTGAAAATTTCTTTGGTAAACGGATTAAGACACTCGATTCTGATAATGGGGAAGGGGGGGGGGGGGGGGGGGGGGGGGGGATATAAAGGAATGCCTTCTTTTTTGGCGACCAATGGTATTTCTCACTCATCTTACGTCTTCTCCTCATACACCTGAACACAATGGGTATTCTGAACGACGACATCATCACATTGTAGAAACAAGTTTGTCTCTTCTTTCACATGCCTCTATACGTCTCTCTTACTGGTCGTATGCCTTCTCCATTGCTGTCTATCTCATCAACCGGCTTCCAACACCCACACTAAGTCTTCTTTCACCCTATGCCAAACTTTTTGGCAATCCTCCTAACTATTCTAAATTACACAATTTTGGTTGTCTTTGCTATCCACGGCTCCGGCCATACTCCTCTCACAAACTCACTCCTCATTCCTCTCCGTGTATTTTTCTAGGGTATTTTACTACTCAAAGTGCCTATCTATGTCTTGATCTCACTACATCTCGTCTTTATGTGTCGCGTCATGTTAAATTCGTTGAGTCTATCTTCCCCTTCACTTTACTTCAGTCTCATCTTGACTGCTCTTCATCTGACACACTCTCTCACTGGTGTTCCTCTGTGTCCTTCCTCACGGCTACTGACACATCATCTGAAGCTTCGATTCCTGTGCCCCCGACCAACCCCATTCACCATCCCCTTCCTCAACCTTCTCCATCACCACTCCCCACTCCAAACCAAATTCCCACTTCGGTTGACCCGGACCCATCATTCCTACCTACTTCCTCACCTCCCCATGTTATTGTCACCAGATCAAGAACAACATTTACAAACACGTTCAAAAACTAACCTCACAGCCCAAGTTCCTGCATCTGCCAATCGTGAACCCACAACTGTAACTCAAGCTCTCACCAATCCCAAATGGCGTCAGGATATGTTTGATGAGTATGGTGCTCTTGTTCGGAATGGTACATGGTAACTTGTTCCCTCGGATCCCTCGCAGAATCTAGTTGGTTGCAAATGGATTTTTTGTACTAAATATCTTTTTGATGGCTCCATTGATAGGTACAAGGCTTGTTTAGTTGCCAATGGGTTTCACCAATGCTCTAGAGTTGATTATCATGAAACATTTCGTCCTGTTGTCAAGCCTACCACTATTCTCATTATTCTTAGCCTTGCAGTAAGTCGTGGTTGGTCGCTTCACCAACTTGATGGCAATAATGTGTTTCTCCAAGGCACTCTATCTGAGGATGTATTTATGACACAACTATCGGGTTTCATTGACTGTGATAATCTGAATCTTGTCTGTAAACTTCGCAAGACTCTCTTTGGTCTTAAGAAAGCACCTCGTGCTAGGTACATGAGTTGTGCCAGTTTCTCATTATCTCGGGCTTCACCAACTCTCATGTAGACTCATCTCTATTTATCTCCCACACAGGTTCAGTTGTGTTGTATATTCTGGTCTATGTCGATGACATTATTATTACATGAAACAATGATCAAGCTACGACGACATTCATCCACCTACTTGCTTAGAGATTCTCACTCAAGGATCTTGGCCCCTTGGCTTATTTTCTCAGTATTGAAGTTGTTCCTCATTCTCAAGGCCTACTTCTACCTCAACGCCGATATATCTGTGATCTCCTTGCTTTCACACACATGACCAATGCAAAGCCTGTCACTACACCACTTGCCACATCATCTACACTCACACTTCAGTCTGGCATGACACTTTCTAATTCATCTGAATATCGCACTGTTGTTAGAAGTCTGCAATATTTGTCTCTCACTTGCCATGATATTGCTTATGTGGTAAATAAGTTATCTCAATTTATGCATTGCCCCACTACTGATCATTGGGATGCTGTCAAGCGTTTGTTACGATATCTCTGTGGGACTTTGGATCATGGTATCGTCTCACATCGACAATCTTCTTTGTCCCTTCATGCATTCTCTGATGCTGATAGGGCATATAACAATGATGATTTCACTTCAACCGGTGCCAATATTGTTTATCTCGGGCGCAATCTTATCTCCTGGAGTTCTAAGAAGCAATGGACTATGGCTCGATCTTCTACCGTGGTGGAATATCGATCTGTTCAACAAAGAGGTTGACGCCATAATTGTGTATTGTGTTCTTGCTAGTTACCTACTATAGTGGCTGACTATGTTTGATCACCAAAAGCAACAAGAGTTTCTAATAGAAAACAACTATGCAAGGGTTTTGAAATTACACCCTTTCCTAATGACACCAATACAGATAGGTGGAGAGACATGTACTGAAAAAAAAAAGACCTAAAACTCACTGAAGAAGTTCAATGTCTAATTGGGATTTATTGGTTATATATAGAGCATATCCGAAACACAGATTTGTGAAACTATTTAATGACCAAAGCAGAGTAAACTATAGCAGAACCAGGCAGATAAGCTACTAGACCATGTGTAAAACCAATGAAGAAGGGAACAAAATGAAGAGAAAGGGAAACCACAAAAAACATAAAGTTGATCTTTCTGTTTTGCTTTTTTGTTTATATTTCTGCCTCTTCTTCTTCTTTTCTACTTTTCCACAAAAAAAAAGAGAGTGGACCCCTCTAACCGGAGAAGGGAACAAAATGAAGAGAAAGAGAAACCACAAAAAACATAAAGTTGATCTTTCTATTTTTATTTTTTGTTTCTATTTTTATTTTTCGTTTCTATTTCTTCCTCTTCTTCTTCTTTTCTATTTTTCCACAAAAAAAAAAAAAAACACAGAGAGTGGACGCTTCTCTCATTCCTGAAAAACGAATCCCTACCGACCTCTTCCCAAACCTAGTATCACATTTAAAACACTACATCATCTTTGAGTAAAAAAAGGTCAACCATTGCCAAAGTCGAAACATCCAAAACCCTACTTGTATAGAAGAACATAGAATACTATGTTGCAATTTCACAAAGAATAACAACAAATCGATGAGTGGACTCAAGACCACAAGAATCCAATTTCGTAGGCAGCCTCTCTTACCTTCGATGAGGCCCGAATGGCGCTTGCGAAACTTGATCTTCAGAAATGAACAAGGAACGACAGAAATATGCCCCGATGACCTTGAGACAAAAAAGAAATTACCAAATTGTCCTCCATATCCGTTGTTTATAGTTTCAACTGCTTTTACATTTTTTTTTGCGGTAAATTGAATCTTTTCGGGTTCTTGCTTGGGTCTCGGGTGTTTCATTCAACAGAAGTTGAAAGAAAGAAATCTTACAGATGACGTAGAAGAAAGAAAGAATGAAAGAAAAGAGTGATTGTATTAATATTAACTGCATTAATTCATACAAAAGAAGGTCTTAAAAAACCTGACGACACTAAGTGATGACTACTTTTTTTCTCTTCGCTACTTCTGGTTCAAGGGCACCTAACTCCCTCTTCAAGCTGTGAATTGTGGGGACCTGCGGTTCTTCCTCTTCTTCGGCCATCTGGTGCACATCCATGTGGAGAAGGAGCTAAGTATCGTTGGAAGAGGGTGGTGTGGAGAATGAGGGGAGCTCGGACATAATGCGTTGGAGGGCTTGGGGCCACAACTGGAAATCAGTGAGGGCGGAGACGACGGAGCAACACCAGCCGAAGCGACAAGTGAGGGATGTGTAGTCGAGGCGGAAGGAGCGGCTCTCCATGTTGAGGGTCTTGCCGGGAGGAGAAGTGAGGAAGAGGGTGTCGATACGGGCGACGGTGACGGCCAGGTGGGGGGGGGGGGATCGGTGCATCGTCGTGTGGGTATGGAGGCGGTGTAGGCATCGCAGAAGAAGTCAGTAGGGCAAATGGGGGTAGCAAGAACCACTACGGAAGACAATGCAACAATCTCACTCTCTGATATCTCCTCTCAGGAAGAAGACGATTAAGGAATACTGGAGTTTCTTAGGTGTTTATAGAATTACAAGCACTTTAGTTAAGATTTAATCATGATTCTAATGGTTTTCTGGTTCTAACAAGAATCACACGCACTTTAGTTAAGATTTAATCATGATTCTAACGGTTTCATGGTTCTAACCGTGTTTGTTTCTCTTACCTATCTTATCCACACCTCACTCACACTCCACTCAGCTCAGCACTCATTCGTATAAGTTATTAAAAGTAAATAATTTTTAATTATTTATTAATTTAAAACCAGTAAAAATCTATATTAGTTTAGTCAAATAAAACTATCTTAAAAGTTAAATTTATCAAAGTAATTTTATGTAATAAAATATCCTCTTTTTTAATTTTCTAAATTCACTATCTTAATATTATATTTAATTACTATTTAAAAATTAAAAATAAGATATTTTAAAAGTAATAATTTGATTAAAATTTGGGTATTATAAAACTAAGGATTTTTTTAATCATTTTACTTTATTTTCTTAATTTATTTTTTAATTAATTATTAATTTTAAAATATTTAAAATCTCTTTTTGTTTAGTTAAAAACTATCTTAAAAAATTTAAATCTATCATAATAGTAATTTTATATAATAAAAATACCCTCTATTTTATTTATATTAATTTATGGTTTTTATATTATATTTAATTACTATTTTAAGACTGAGAAGTTAGATATCATAAAAGTGAGAATTTGGATATTTTAAAATTAAATATTTATTTAATTAATTTATTTTATATATTTAAATAAATAAATTAAACTTTATTTAAATTTTAAAAAATATTTTTTAATGTTGTCAAGTTAAAATCTATCTTCACTTATTAATAGAAAAAGTTAAATAAAAATATATTACATATTTTAAATATATAAGAGTATTTTATTAATAAATTCCTTTTACACTTTCTATTATACTTTCCATTGTGCTCACTAACACAAAAAGAAGTATTTTACACTATTATTTTCGCTATTGAATTTTTTGTTGTGGAATCTTCATGATTAAAAAAATGATCTTTTTCGTTAGAGTAGCTCATCTTCAACCTTCTATTATTAACAGTTGCCACTGTGTTGGTTCAACGAAGTCATTTACTTGGTGAACCACTTAGCAAGCCACCCTTATAATTCGACCAAGTTAAACCACTTTTGGAACAGGGTGTGTTAGGTCTAAAGGTTAGACTTACCTGGTGTAAATGCTTCAAGTCGCCCCTAACATTCATAGTATTAGAGGACAGTTGATAGCTAAGCTACATAAATAAATAAAATATTAATTAAATTCTTAAAAATACTTAGAACTAAATTTATCATAATAGATTTATATATATGATTAAAATAAAATAAATATATTTTTTATTTTTTTAAATTAATTTTTTTTTGTAGAAATTAAAACATAGACTAAAGTTTGATTTTATGTTTTACTTCCGTCAACAAGACTAAATATCAACTTGAACTTAAATTTTCAACACGAGGGAAGCAAGGATATGACTACAAAATCGAACTAAATAGATAGGGATATAAAGATAAATTGAAGTGAATAACCGTATTCCATTGTGGTGCTAAGACACCGTTTCCCACCATCTTAAGAAAGGTTAAACAAGCAAAATTAGTAGAAAATTTTCAAGATCTTTAAATGAAAAAAAAATCAATTTGAACATATAAAAATTCAAATCAAATTGTGATTTGCAAGTTCAAGAGCAAGTCGAAAAACGACTTGGCCGAAATAGAATGATTGAGTCACGTTCTTCCACTCGACTCGTCTAAGCCTAAATGTGACCTGACTCACTCAATATGCGAGTGAACTTAATGAATAAAAAATCATGATTCATGAATATGGAATCTAAAATTTTGTTGGTTATATGGGTTGTTAGCGTTCTCTTTAAAAAAAAAAAACCTTCTCTCATATTGTACATATTTTTGTTATAAGTAAAACTCAAAATACAAAAACAATTATCAAAGTAGTGAATTATATACATCGTATAAATTCTAAAAACTATATATGAAAACCTCAACTTTTGTCTTCTTTTGTGTTACATATTTCTACATGTTCAATGTATTCATAAAATGAAAATATGACGACACATGGTCATATGGTTAAAACTCGGGGCCCCTTGTTGGGACCTTTGAGTCCACTTTAGAGACAAAAATGGGGCAAGGTCTAATTGAGTTAAGCAGCGGTTTGCTTCAATAGTCCTGAGTTAGACTTTGGGCAAGGTTTGACCGAGTCAAACCTTTCCTAAAAAAATGCATTAACATGGCCTTATAGTTATATAAATTCATTTGTTTCAGCAAAAATTGCATAACCACTAAATTTTCTAGGTTAGAATTTTCTGCTTCAAAATCGTTTCCAGGAAACATGAGAAACTATTGGTCCCTGGAGTCATATTTTTATTAAAAATATTTTTACAACCTTTCCAAAAAAATGCAATGACACGGCCTGAGAGTTGCCTAAAGTAATTTGTTTCAGAGAAAATTGCTTAACCACAAAAAATTGTTGGTGTGAATTTTCTGCTTCAAAACTCTATCTAGGAAACATGACACACTAATGATCCCTGGAGACGTAATTTTACTGGAAATACTATTCCATCCTTTCCTTAAGAAATGCATTAATATGACCTTATAATTATATAAAGTCATTTGTTTTATAACAAAATTCCTAACCACAAAATTTTCCAGGTAGGAATTTTGCTGCTTCAAAACTATTTCCAAGAAACATGACACACTAATGGTCCCGAGAGACATATTTTTACTAAAAATATTTTTTCAACCTTTCCTGAAAAAATGCATTAACACGTCCATATAGTTGTATAAATTCATTTGTTTTAGCAAAAATTGCCTAACCACAAAATTTTCTAGGTTATATTTTTCTGCTTCAAAATTGTTTCTAGGAAACATGAGAAAGGAAAAATCCCTGGAGTCATAATTTTATTAAAAATACTTTTCAAACCTTTCCTAAAAAATGCATTAATATTGGTTGAAAGTTGCATAAAGTCATTTGTTTCAGGCAAAATTGCCTAACCACAAAACTTTGTTGGTGTGAATTTTCAGTTTCAAAACTATTTCTAGGAAATATGACACATCTGTGGTCCCTGGAGATTTAATTTTATAGTAAATACTTTTCCATTATTTCCTTAAAAAATGCATTATAATGTCCTTATAGTTGTATGAAGTCATTTGTTTAAGAAAAAAATTCCTAACCACAAAATTTAGATGTAAGAATTTACTGCTTCAAAACTATTTCTGGGAAACATGACACACTAATGGTCCCTGGAGATGTATATTTACTAGAAAAGTTTTTTCCAATCTTTTCTAAAAAAATGTGTTAACATGGCTTGATAGTTGCATAAAGTCATTTGTTTAAGAGAAAATGACCTAACCACAAATTTTTTTTGGTGTGTATTTTCTGCTTCAAATTTGTTTCAAGGAAACATGATACACTAATGGTCCCTGGAGACATATTTTTACAAAAAATAATTTTCCAACCTTTCCAGAAAAAATGCATTAACATGGCCTTATAGTTGTATAAATTTGTTCGTTTCAGCAAAAATTGCAGCCACAAAATTTTCTAGGTTAGATTTTTCTGCTTCAAAATTGTTTCTAGGAAACATGAGAAGCTAATGGTCCCTGGAGTCATTTTTTTTTTTATCAAAAATCTTTTCCCAACATTTCCTAAAAAATGATTTAACATGGCCTAAGAGTTGCATAAAGTCATTTGTTTCAGGAAAAATTGAATAACCACAAAAATTTGTTGGTATGAATTTTTAGCTTCAAAACTGTTTCTAGTAAATATGACACACTTATGGTCACTAGAGATGTAATTTTACTGGAAATACTATCCATCCTTTCCATAAAAAAAGTATTAACATGACCTTACAGTTGTATAAAGTCTTTTGTTTTAGAAACAAATTCCTAAACACAAATTTTTGCAGGTAACAATTTTTTCCTTCAAAACCGTTTCTTGAAAAATGACACATTAATGGTCCATGGAGATGTATTTTTACTAGAAATACTTTTCCAATCTTTCCTAAACAATGCATTAACATGGCCTGAATGTTGCATAAAGTCATTTGTTTCAGAGAAAATTGCCTAACCACAAAATTTGTTTGCGTGTATGTTCAGCTTCAAAACTTTTTCCAGGAAACATGACGCATTAATGGTCCCTATAGATATATTTTTACTAAAAATAATTTTCAAATATTTCCTGAAAAAAAATGCATTAACATGGCCTCATAGTTGTAGAAATTCATTTGTTTCAACAAAAAATGCCTTACCACAAAATTTTTCAGGTTAGAATTTTCGTCTTCAAAACTGTTTCCAGGAAACAAGAGACACTAATGGTCCCAGGAGTCATATTTTTACTAGCAATACTTTTCCAACCTTTCATAAAAAAATACAAAAACATGGCCTTATAGTTGCATAAAGTCATTTGTTTTAGAGAAAATTGCCTAACCACAAAATTTTCTTGGTGCCAATTTTCTACTTTGAAACCGTTTCCAATAAACATGGAGTTGTAATTTTACAAGAAATACTTTTCCATATTTTCCTTAAAAAGTGCATTAACATCGCCTTATAGTTGGATAAAGTTGTTGGAATATATGATGTAATTAGTTTACATTTTCTGTCTTCTTCACTCTTATTAGGGTGAAGGGTATACTTATAATATTGGTAGTTTTGATACCTATAAATATACCTTATGAGGGAGGGTTTGAATCAAGTCCTTAACCTCTTGTTTTTCTCCCATGGGTGACTTTATCTTTTTCTCTATGAGCTAAATCCATGGAGTCCTTAAAATCAACAAAAGTCAGTTGTTTTAGAAAAAAATTCCTAACCACAAAATTTTCCTAGTAAGAATTTTCACCTTCAAAACTCTTTCAAGGAAATATGACACAATTATGGTCCTTGGAGATATATTTTTACTAGAAGTATTTTTCCAAACTTTCCTAAGAAATGCATTAGCATGGCCTTATAGTTGCATAAACTCATTTGTTTCAGAGAAAATTACCGAACCACAAAGTTTTCTAAGTGTGAATTTTCAGCTACAAAACTGTTTCCAGGAAACATAACACACTAATAGTCCGTAGATACATATTTTTACTAGCATTACTTTTCCAACCTTTCCTAAAAAAATGCAATAACATGGCCTTATAGTTGTATAAGTTCATACTTTTTTAGCAAAAATTGTCCCACCACAAAATTTTCCAGATTAGAATTTTCTGCTTCAAATCTGTTTCTAGGAAACATGAGACGCTATTGGTCCTTGGAAATGTATTTTTACTAGAAATAATTTTCCAACCTTTCCTTAAAAAATGCATTAGCGTGACCTTATAGTTGCATAAAGTATTTTGTTTCAAAGAAAATTGCCTAACCATAAAATTTTCTTGGTGTATATTTTCAACTTCAGAACTATTTCCTGGAAACCTGACACACTAATTGTCCCTAGAGACATAATTTTACTAGAAATATTTTTTCATACTTTCCTAAAAAATGCCTTAACATGGCCTTATAGTTGTACAAATTCATTTGTTTCAGCAAAAATTGCTAAATCACAAAATTTTCCAGGTTAGAATTTGCTACTTCAAAACTTTTCCAAGAAACTTGAGACACTAATGGTCCCTGAAGTCATATTTTTACTAGAAATACCTTTCCAATCTTTCCTAAAAAATGAATTAACATGCCTTATATTTGCATAAAGTCATTTGTTTCAGAGAAAATTGCCTAACCACAAAATTTTCCTGGTTAGAATTTTTTGCGTCAAAATTGTTTCTAGGAAACATAAGTAGAATTTTTTGCTTCAAATTGTTTCTAGGAAACATAAGACACTAATGGTCCCCGGAGTCATATTTTTACTAGAAATACTTTTCCATCATTTCCTTAAAAAATTCATTAACATGGCCTTATAGTGGTATAAAGTCTTTAGTTTTAGAAAAAAATTCTTAACTACAAAATTTTTCAGGTAAGAATTTTCTGCTTGAAACCTATTTCAAGGAAACATGATGCACTATTGGTTCCAGAAGACGTATATTTACTAGAAATAAATTTCCCACCTTTCCAAAAAAATGCATTAACATGACCTTATAGTTCCATAAACCCATTTGTTTCAGAGAAAATTGCCTCACCAAAAAATTTTCTAGGTGTGAATTTTTGGTTTCAAATTTGTTTCTAGGAAACATGACAGATAAATGGTCCCTAGAATCATATTTTTATTAGAAATAACCTTGAAAAAAGGCATTAACATGGCCTTATAGTTGTATAAATTCATTGGTTTCAAAAAATTTTCCTAACCACAAAATTTTCCAGATTAGAATTTTTTGCTTCAAAACTGTTTTCAGGAAACATCAGACACTATTGGACCTTAGAAATGTATTTTTACTAGAAATAGTTTTCCAACCTTTCCTAAAAAAATGCATTAACATGGGCTTATAGTTGTATAAATTCAATGGTTTCAGAAAAAATTGCCTAACCATAAGATTTTCTTGGTGTAAAATTTCAACTTCAAAATTATTTCCAGGAAACATAACACACAAATGGTCCCTAGATATGTAATTTTACTGGAAATATTCTTCCAACCTTTCCTAAAAAAAGCAATAACATGACCTTATAGTTGTACAAATTCATTAGTTTCAGCAAAATTGCCTAACCACAAAATTTTCTAGGTTATAATTTTCTTCTTCAAACCTATTCCCAGGAAACATGAGACACTAATGGTCCCTGGAGTTGTATTTTTACTAGAGATAATTTTCCAACCATTCCTAAAAAATGCATTAACATGGCCTTATATTTGCATAAACTCATTTGTTTAAGAGAAAATTTCCTAACCAATAAATTTTTCGGGTTAGAATTTTTTGCTTCAAAGTTGTTGCGAGATAACATGAGACACTAATGGTCCATGGAGTCATATTTTTACTAGAAATACTTTTCCATCCTTTCCTTGAAAAATGAATTAACTTTGCCTTATAGTTGTATAAAGTCATTTAGTTTAGAAAAAAAATTCCTAACCACAAAATTTTCCAGGTAAGAATTTTCTGATTGAAACCTATTTCCAGAAAACATGATACACTAATTGTCCCTATAGACGTATTTTTACTAGAAATATTTTTCCAACCTTCCTAAAAAATGCATTAAAATGGCCTTGTAGTTGCATAAAGTCATTAGTTTCAGGGAAAATTGCATAACCACAAAATTTTCTTGGTGTGAATTTTCAGCTTAAAAAATGTTTACAAGAAACATGACACATTAATGGTCCCTAGAGATGTATTTTTCATTGAAATACTTTCCAAAACTTTCCTAAAAAATGCATTAACATGGCCTTATAGTTGTGTTAGTTCATTTGTTTCAGCAAAAAATTCCTCAACAAAAAAATTTCTGGATATAATTTTTGGGTTCAAAATTGTTGTGAGGAAACATGAGACACTAATGGTACCTGGAGTCATATTTTTATTAGAAATACTTTTCCAACCCTTACTAAAAAATGCATTAATATGGCCTTAAAGTTGCATAAAGTCATTTGTTTTAGAGAAAATTTTCTAACCAAAAAAATTTCTTGGTGTGAATTTATAGCTTCAAAATTGTTTCCTGGAAACATGACACACACTATTGGTCACTGGAGATGTAATTTTACAAGAAATACTTTTGGTTCCTTTCCTTAAAAATTGCATTGACATGTCCTTAGAGTTGTATAAAGTCATTTGTTTTAGAAATAAATTCCTAACCACAAAATTTTTCAGGTAAGATTTTTCAACTTCAAAACTGTTTCCAAGGAACATGACACACTAATGGTCCCTGGAGAAGTATTTTTACTAGAAATACTTTTCCTACCTTTCCTAAACAATGCATTAACAACGCCTTATTGTTGTATAAAGTCATTTGTTTCAGAGAAAATTGCCTAACCACAAAATTTTCTTGGTGTGAATTTTCAGCTTAAAAAATGTTTCAAAGAAACTTTCAAAGAAACTTGACACAGTCCTTGGAGATGATTTTTGAAAAGAAATACTTTTCCAACCTTTCCTAAAAAAATGGATTAACCTGGCCTGATCTATGTATAAATTCATTCGTTTCAGCAAAAATTTCCTAACCACCAAAATTTTCAGGTTAGAGTTTTCTGTTTCAAATTTTTTTCCAGGAAACAAGAGACACTAATGGTTCTTGGAGATGTTATTTTACTAGAAATAATTTTCAAACCTTTCCTCAAAAATGCATTAACATGGCCTGATAGTTGCATAAAGTCATTTGTTTTTGAGAAAATTGCCTAACCACAAACTTTTCTTTGTGTGAATTTTTAGCTTCACAACTGTTTCTTGGAAGCATGACACACTAATGGTCTCTTGAGATGTAATTTTACTAGAAATAATTTTCCATACTTTCCTTAAAAAATGCATTAACATGACCTTATAGTTGTATAAATCCATTTGTTTTAGAAAAAAACTCCTACCAGAGAATTTTCTGCTTGAAACATGTTTCCAGGAAACATGATACACTAATGGTCTCTGGTGACATATTTTTACTAGAAATATTTTTTCAACCTTTCCTAAAAAACAACAAAAAAAAATTCTAGATGTTGGCTAACAAAGGTTCTCTTTCTCTCTTCTTATCTCTGTTCTCGGCTTGCAAAGAAATAAATAGAAAAACACTCTGTCTTAGGCAAGGATGCCACACCATCAACCATGGAACTTTTTGAAGATAGGGCCCAAGCCCACACCACCAAGGAAGGCCCACATATCCAAGTGTATTAGAAGATGGGCCCAAACCCATCAGACAAAGGAAGACTCATGCAACCAAGAGATATAGAAGACAACTCAAGGCCCACAGATCAAGGAGAAGGTCCATACGCCCACATACAATAATGGCAGGATGGTAAATAAAGAGTCATCTCATAGAGATGATATTGATGTAATTAAGTTAAAGTTCCAAGGTTAAAACCCTAAACTCTAAGTTCAGGGGTATTATTGTATTATAGTAGTTTCATAAATCTATAAATAGAGCTTCAGGGGGAGGGTTAGGAATCAAGTCCATAACCCTTCTGCCTCCAATTTTCCCCCAATGGATTTCTCTCCCTTTTTCTCCATGAGGTAAATTCGTAGAGTCCTGAAAATCAGTATCAGAGCATTGATTTTTAGGACTTGTAGTATGGTTTTCAGAATTCCAAGAAACCCATTATTTTTTTATTTTTCATATTGATGTTCTTTTTTTACTGTTGCTGAATCCAGTTTTAAATTTTTTTTATTGTTGCTAAATCCAGTTTTCTTCTTGATGAGAAAAATCAAAAGGTGGAATTAAGTTTATTTTATTCCTGTCATGAGCGTGGTGAAAAGTGTTGATAATACCAAGCCAAGTTCCGAACTTGGGTCTCTTGAGTCAGTTCAACTCTGCTGCAACTTGAATGCGGAGGAGTTCTGCTTGTAAGGGCAGCCCATGAGGAAAGTCCAAAGGCTTATTCTTGGGAGCCGGGGAAGGGATTGGCACTGCAGAGCTGGACGCAACCAAGTTTACTGATAATAATCGACACTGAGATCACATTCTCTGTTTGGTATCTTTGTTTTGCTCCAGCAATCTGAAAATTATTGATGTTCTTTGTTGGCCTTCACTCTACTCTGTTGGTAGCCTCTACTGCAACTAGAAGTATTTTTTCGTTGCGCTGGAGAAGACAACTTCTCACGATGAGGAAGTCACCAAGCGTTCCTACCGATTGCCGTCCGAGAATATATTTTCTGCTGCCAGACAATTCTTTGATGTTAGGAAATTCACATTTCCTATTCTAATTTGGGTAACATATTTATTATGCAATTATATTTTCTATTTTTAATGGAATGGGCTAAAATTAAGTGGTCTAATTTTGTTAAGCCCATTAAGGAATGGGCCATGGATATGGGCCAATTGAGCAGATACCATAGGGAATTATGGGAACCCTATATTTAGGAGACACAACATGGTTATGGTCCCCAATATACTAAATCACACATAGTTTCGCTTCTCCCCATCTGGTAGAGAGACGAAGGTCCCTGTTGTGTTCCCGGGCCCTAGCTCGAGTTACACGACAGAGGGAGGGATCACCTTGCTGTTTCTGAGTCAAATCTGGCCACCGAGACCCCCTGGGATGACCTATGGTGTCGATTTGAGGGAGAGGAAGGTCGGGAAGGGTTGACGGAAAGTCAAAAAGGGATTATGGAAGAAGAGCGCAACTTGAGGATGTCGGAGAGAGATTAGGGCTCATCGCCGGGAGCCGTCACCGAGGGTTCCAGGGGAACATCGACCCTGGTTCGAAAGGGAGAACTCAGATCCCGATTAATTCTCTTCCCCTTTCATTCGTTCCACAGACCTTAAATTAAGTCCGAAAATTCCAATTATTACAATGTTGCCCTACGACTTCCATATGCGTGACTGAAATTAATTTAAATTACAATTATGCCCAAGTCCCTTTTCTGGCCCCTAATTCCCCTGCATCTTATGTCTGAGTCAACTCACCTTGTCGCCTCTGGGTGACCCGTCCTGCTATCGAGTCCACAACATCACTCCCCCCCTTAAAAACGAGGTTGTCCGCAATCTCGAACGTAGGGTAAGCCTGCTGGAAAACATCAATGTCCTCCCACGTAGCATTGCTGGCGTCGGAGTGGGTCCACTGAACTAACACCTCCCTGCAGTGGGCATTCTGACGAGCATTTAAAATGTGGTGTGGCATGAGGGATAACTGACCTTCTTCCATGGGTGGTAGAGATGGAGTGCGTGGATGATCACTACCCTTGATGGGCTTGAGAAAGGACACATGGAAAACATCATGGATCCGCGCTTCTAGGGGGAGGTTGAGTTTGTAGGCTACCTCACCCACCCGCTGAGAGATGGCGAATGGCCCAAAATATTTGCGCGATAACTTGTGCCTGCTGCCTGCCATGGATGACTATCTGTAATGCTGAAGTCGCAACCAAACCAAGTCACCAACGGGGTACTGGACATCTCGGTGGCCTTGATCATAATACTCCTTCATTTTGACCTGGGCCTGCCACAGACGAAGGTGAATAACCACGAGCAACTGATCCCTCTCTATCAGAGCAGTGTCAACTGCGTCCACTCTAGTGGACTCAGGAGCATATGAAAGGAGCTGAGGGGGGGTCCCTGCCGTATACAACCCGAAACGGAGTCTCCTGTAAAGCCGTGTGGAATGAGGTATTGTAAGCATATTCTGCCCAAGGAATGCAGTCCACCCACTGATGTGGACGATCGCCTACAAAGCATCGGAGGTACATTTCAATGGTGCGGTTGAGAACCTCTGTCTGGCCATCAGACTGCGGATGATAGGCTAAGGAAAAATTCAACTTGGTGCCGCATAGGTGGAATAAATCACGCCAAAATTGGCTAGTGAAAATGACATCCCTGTCACTGACAGTGGACTCGGGAATGCCATGGAGCCACACGATGTGAGTAAAAAATGTTTTTGCTACGGAAGCTGCAGTGTAGGGATGTTCCAATGGAAGGAAGTGCCCATACTTAGAGAACCTGTCCACTACCACCAGAAGAACAGACTTGCCATATGACTTTGGAAGACCTTCAATAAAATCCATGGAGATATCGGACCAAACCTGAGTGGGAAGTTGGAGGGGTTGGAGGACCCCGGCGGGGCTCAAATGCTCGGCCTTGTTGCGCTGGCAGACTGTGCACGCAGTGACATATGCAGTAATAGATGACTTCATACTATCCCAATAGAAATCCTTCCTGAGGAGGAAAAGAGTCTTCTGGATACCCTCATGATAACTGTTATAATAAGCTGAGAGCATGGCAGCAATGAGAGGAGAGTCTGGGCTCAAGTAAATGTGGTGCTGGTAAGTAATAACACCGTCACGAACGCGCCATGCAGAGGACATGTGGCCTACTGTGATTTTCTGGCTTAATGCTTGCAACTCGGAAACCGAACTATGCTCGGTCTTGATAGTTTCCAGCAACGTAGGAGTGGGCTGACTAATGGCATGCAATTGACCGGAAGAATCAGCTCTACGGGAGAGAGCATCAACAACTGTATTCAACTGGCCTGCTCGATGTTCCACAGTGAAGTCAAACCCCAGTAACTTACTGATCCATAACTGCTGCGGAGATGTAGAAATACGCTGATCCAACAGATATTTCAACTATAATGGTCAGTGCAAATGGTAAAATTTCTCCCCCATAAATAAGGGCGCTAGTGGCACACCACCTTGGCTAGACCAATCGATTCTCTTTCATAGGCGGCCAATTTATGTTGGTGTAGCGGAAGCTGTCTGCTGAAATAGGCGATAGGATGGTTGGCTTGTAGCAAAACCGCTCCTATGCCACCACCTGAGGCATCACATTCCACTATAAACATTTCCCCAAAATCGGGTAGCCGTAATACCGGGGCAGTCGCCAGTGTTGTTTTCAGATTCTGAAAGGCAGTGGTGGCCTCATCATTCCACTGTAAGGAGTTTCTATGCAGCGGGTTGGTCAACGGTGCGGCGAGGGCTGCATAGTCCTGAATGAATTTGCGGTAATAGCCCGCTAAGCCCAGAAAACCCCGCAAAGCTGAAATGGTGCTCAGTACTTGCCACTAGGTAACAACTGCAATTTTTTCTGGGTCCACTGTAACCCCGATTGCTGTAATAAGGTGTCCCAACTAAGTAACCTGTTGGCGCCCAAAGGTACACTTTGTTCTCTTCAAATAAAGGCGGTGTGCTCGAATAAGTTGAAAAACCTTTTGGAGGTGTTGCAAATGGTCTGGCCAGGACTTGCTGAATATGAGAATGTCATAAAAAAATACAAGAACAAATTTTGGAGATAATCCGTAAATACCTCGTTCATCAATGCCTGGAATGTGGATGGGGTGTTAGATAGGCCGAATGACATGACAAGAAACTCGAAGTGCCCGTGATGAGTACAGAAGGCTGTTTTCTGAATATCTGGATGAAACATACAGACTTGATGATACCCCGAGCGCAAATCTAACTTGGTGAAAAAGTGGGCCCCAAATAATTCATCTAACAATTCATCAACCACCGGAATAGGGAATTTGTCCTTGACCATCTTGGAATTGAGTTCTCTGTAATCCACGCAAAATCTCCAAGTCTGATCATGTTTCTTGACAAGGAGGACTGGGGATGAAAAAGGAGACGTACTCCTCCTGATGATTCCCTGTTCTAGCATATGCTTACATTGTCGCTCAATTTCATCTTTCTATAAATGAGGGTAGCGATAGGGCCTCACCACTACCACCTCAGAGCCTGCCTTCAAACAAATCCTGTGGTCACATCTTCGCAGTGGAGGAAGTCCCGTAGGTTCCTGGAAAACATCAGAATAGTGCTCCAGTAAATCTTCCAATGAGACTATCCAAGGGGGCTATTTCTTGAGTAGATGTAATTGCGGGTGAAAATCTGCCTTGCTTCCCTGTAACTGTAATTGTTTGTCTGCCCAGTTAAATGTCATGGTTAATGCGGCGAAGTCCCACCAGATTGGTCCCAAGGTTTGCAACCACTTAATGCCAAGAACCATATCAAAGCCCACTAATGGAATAATTAAAAATTCTGCTTCAAATTGAGTACCTTCCACAGAGAATAAGACGGCCTTGCTGATTCCATAGCTCGGAAGTTTCTCCCCATTGGCCACTGACATGGAGGCCACGGGCCGAGGTTGTACGTGCAATTGTAATTGTTGGGCTGCACTACTGCTAATGAAGTTATGGGTGCTCCCGGAATCATCCAAACTGAGGAGAGGCTGATCATTGATGATGATGCACAACTGCATAGTTTTAGTAGATTGGCCTGTTATTGCGTGCAGTGAAATTTCAGGTTCCGGTTCATCGTCTACCTGCTCTGTGGAAATGGGCTCTTCCTCCTCATTATCGTCCCTTCCAACCAGAATAGTTTCTGGCATTGATGCCCAACGTATACTTCTCATCATAGTTATAACACAACCCCCTTGATCTGCGGTCTTCCATTTCTGCTCTGGACAATTTTTTAATAAATCCCGGCGTAGGCTGAGCAGCCTTAGGCAATGGAGAAGAGCCTGCAATGGTGCTGGATCTCCATGTGCAGCTAGGGGCTGACCTGTTGTTTGACCAAGGTTTACGATTCTGGATTTTCTATTTTGCCTCTACAATGCGGGCTAAGTTCATTGCTTGGGCTAAATCAGAGGGAGTGAGGAGCTCAACCTCCAACCGCATTGATTCTGATAAACCAGCAGTAAATAACCCCACCTGTTTGTCCACCCAGACTATCTTACTGGCTCTGGCCAATTTTTCCTGAAATGCCTTCTGATACTGCTCTACTGTGCCCGTCTGACGCAACAGGACTAGGTCCCCTAATGGATTACTCTGAGCAGGCGGACCAAATCGAATCGTGCATGATTCCTTAGATTCCTCCCAATCGATGTTCAGATTTTCCATTTCAAGTTGATGGCCCCATAGCTGGGCTTCATCGAGCATGTGGAATGTGGCTATTCGAACCTTCTCAGTTTCCGCCATTCTTTGATGGGAGAAAAATTTCTCGCATCTGTATAACCAAATTAAGGGGTCCTCGGGTCCCTTGAACATAGGAAAATCCAACTTAGTGTACCTAGGGATGGTCCCACCCCCAGATCCCTAGCTCACACCATTTTCTGTGTGATCACTTCGACCCATACAGTGGTCTCCCTTCCTTGCCGCAGGGCTCCTCCTTTCTTCACAAGGAGTAGGGTTTCTTACCCCCAATAACTCATTGAGTTTTTCAGAAATCTGTTGGATTTGAGCATTTACCTGAGACCCTCTGCTGTCCATCAAAATTGCCAGACGTCCCTCGGTTTCGTCTTGGCTCGCTTGAATCATGCCTTTGACAGTAGATACCCAATTTTCGCTATTCGACGGTTCTCCCATTTCGGTCTGCTCTGATACCAAGCTATTGTGTTCCCGGGCCCTAGCTCGAGTTACACAACGGAGGGAGGGTTCACCTTGCTGTTTCTGAGTCGAATCTGGCCATTGAGATGTTAGGATCCTCACGAGCCATGGATCTTGTCACCCTCCTCTCTTCTCTTCCTTCCATTACCTTGCTTGACGTTGAGATGGAATGAGGGGTTGAAGGGAATTGAATTTCGGAAAGGAGAATTGGGGGAAAAATGGAAGAGAGCTTGAAGGAGCTCTTGACCTGTTTATCTAAATTATGTTAACTAAAGTGAACTCAATTCATAATCTTCATTACCCTAGCCGTCCCCTTAAATAGGGTGAAGGACGTCCAAAACCCTAAAGACCTCTTGGGTCAATGGTTCAAACCAATTAATGCTAAACCAACCCAAACCAAAGACAAAACCAAACCAAGAAACAATTACATGGAAATTGAAAAACACATTCATTAATTCCTACGCCTGTTGGTAACTCGTGATGCTATAGAGTCCATAACATCACCCCCCTCCTGGAGAAAGAGCTTGTCCTCAAGCTCGAAGGAAGGATATAAAAGTCGAAATGCTGATAACGGCTCCCATGTGGTGTCACTGGGATCGGCATCTGCCCACTGGACTAGAATTTCCCATTCCCCTTGAATGTGGCGTGCTTGTATTACCTAAGCCGGAATAGAAAGGACTCTGCCCTCATGTAGTGGCGGCAGTGGAGTGTGTAGTAGGGGCGAGTCACCCTAGAAGGGCTTCAATTGGGAGACGTGAAATACATTGTGGATCTTTGCTTCCGGTGGTAGCTGCAAGCGGTATGCCACGGGCCCAATTTGGTCCAATATTGGAAATGGACCATAATATTTTGGAGACAGCTTATGGCGCTTGGCGGCAGTTAGGGATAGCTGGCGGTAGTGTTGAAGCTTTAACCACACATAGTCTCCAGGGCAATAAGATGCCTCCCGGTGCTTCTTATCATAAAAGCGTTTCATAGAGTGTTGGGCCGCCTGCAGATGTGTACGTACCTCAGTGAGCATAGCGTCTCGTTCAGCTAATGCTTGGTCCAACGTGATGACTTTGGATGCCCCCGGTTCATATGGTAACAAACGAGGTGGATCTCTGCTATAAACTACCCTGAAAGGAGTAGTACCCAGTGTTGTGTGGTAAGATGTGTTATAGCAAAATTCTGCCCATAAAAGCCATTTCATCCATCTTCTAGGTGCGTCCCCCATAAAACAAAGAAGATACATTTCAATCGTGCGATTGACAACCTCTGTTTGGCAGTTCGTTTGTGGATGATAGGCAGACGAAAATGCCAATTGGGTGCCTTGTAATTTGAATAATTCCATCCAAAAGAGACTGGTAAAAATGGCATCCCTGTCACTGATAATGGATGAGGGAATTTCATGTAATCGGACAATGTTGTCTATAAATAATTGAGCGACCTGAGTAGTAGTATATGGATGCGCCAAAGCAAGGAAGTGCCCATATTTTGAAAACCGATCAACGACGACGAATATCACCGATTTACCTGATGAAATGGGAAGTCCAGTAATGAAGTCCATGAAAATATCAGACCAGATTTGAGATGGTAGTTGCAGAGGTTGCAGTAGGCCGGCTGGACTTAAAGATTCGGCCTTGTTTCTTTGACAAATCTGATAAGCAGCTACATAATCAGCAATTGTGCTCTTCATGCCCTTCCAGTAAAAGTCCCGACTGATTCGAAAATATGTTTTCTGTCGACCCTCATGTGTGCTATCATGGATAGAGGATAGGATGGTGTGAAGAAGTGGGGATGTATTATGCAAAAAGATCCTGTTTTTGTAGAGAATGAGACGATCCTGAATCGTCCAATGAGGAGCAGTTGTCCCCTGTTGAATATCCTGATATAATGACATGAGATCCGGATATTGATTTACTTCCTCACGAATAGAATCTAATAGCAGTGCACGTGGGTGACTGATAGCATAAATTTGTGTGGCGGAAATATCCCGATGTGATAAGGCATCAACCCCCAAATTCGAACTACCTGGCTTATAATGAACCGTAAAATCGAAGCCCATGAGTTTAGTTAACCAATGCTGCTGTGGGGATGTGGTGAGGCGCTGTTCAAGAAGATACTTGAGGCTGCAATGATCTGTATGAATGAGAAACGGTCATCCCCAAAGATAAGGTCGCCAATGTTGGACAGCCTTGGCTAACCCAATCAATTCCCTCTCATATGCAGCTAACTTATGGTGGTGTTGTCCCAACTGACGGCTGAAATAAGCAATGGGGTGTCCCAATTGTTGTAACACTGCCCCTATACCTCCCCCGGAGGCATCACATTCCACCACAAATTCTGCCTCAAAATCTGGTAATTGTAGGACTGGCGCTGAGGCTAAGGCCTCCTTTAACAGGTTAAAGGCCTGTTCTGCTAAAGAAGACCAGTGGAAGGCATTTTTTTTGAGCGGGTTGTTGAGTGGTGCTGCTATCTGGCCATAAGATTGGATAAATTTTCTATAATATCCCGCTAAGCCCAAAAATCCCTTTAATGCTGTGGTGGAAGTGGGAACCGGCCAATCTGTAACTGCCTGTATCTTGCTCTGGTCAACTTTCACGCCCACAGCTGATATGACGTGGCCCAAATATGCCACCTCAGATGTACCCATAGAACATTTTGATTTATTCAAAACCAAATGATGAGAGTGTAGAATGGTAAATACCTGGTGGAGGTGGTGGAGATGTTCTTCCCAATTTTTGCTATAGACCAGAATGTCATAAAAAAAGACTAACACGTACTGGCGCAAAAGTGATGAAAAGACCTCATTCATGAGGGCCTGAAAGGTGGATGGTGCATTGGAGAGACCGAAGGGCATGACGAGGAACTCGAAATGACTGTGATGTGTGCGGAAGACAGTCTTCTCCACATCCACGTGGTGAACTCGTATTTGATGATAGCCCGATTTCAAATCTAATTTGGTAAAAATTGTAGCACCATGTAACTCATCCAACAACTCGTCCACGACTGGAATGGGGAACTTGTCCTTAACTGTGTGCTAGTTGAGTTGCCTATAGTCGACACAAAATCTCCAAGATTTATCTTTTTTACGTACAAGTAACACTAGTGAGGAGAAAGGAGATCAACTGGGCTGGATCACACCCTGAGCGAGCATATTCATGCACTGTCGTTCTATTTCATCTTTCTGGATATGCGGGTAACGATAAGGCCGCACCACTACTGGATCAGTTCCCAACTTTAAATGAATGCGGTGATCGCAATGACGAACTGGTGGTAGACCTGTAGGTCATTAAATAAATCCGCAAATGCTGTTAGGAGCTAACTGATCATCACCCGTGTGTTGAATATGCAAAGTGTGAAGTGCGTTAGGGACCTATGCCACAGTGCCTTGTAATGTAATCTGGCCCTGTGGTGCTGAAAATGTCATAGTCCGAGCCTGAAAGTCCCATAATATCGGTCCTAATAACTGGAGCCATTTGACCCCGAGCACCAAATCAAATCCAGCCAATGGAATGACTAGTAAATCTGCCTGAAAGGAATGCCCCTCAATGGTGAAAGGGGTGTTAGCACATAACCCCACGCTAGCAATTTTGGCCCCATTGGCCCCTGAAACTGAGAGTCCCCTTTGTTGTTGAATTTCCAATCCCAATTGTTGCGCGGCTGGTTCACTGATAAAATTATGTGTGCTGCCCGAATCAACTAAAACAAGTAGCATGAGATGATGTAACCTAGCCTTTACCTGCATGGTATTAGAACTACACAGGCCATGCATGGCATGGAGGGAGAGCTCTGCTTCCTGTTGTACCTCTTCAACAATTTCATTTTCAAGAAGCTCTTCTGAATCTTCTTCCAACAATTCAATACTGAATAAACATTTACAGGTATGTCCGGGCAGGAATTGTTCGTCACAATTAAAACATAAGCCCTTTGCCTTTCGAGGGTCCATTTCCTGTTTAGTCAAAAGTTTACGTGGCATAGAGTGTGGGGGCACACTAGTAGCCTGATCTGCTCGGTTAGGGACAAAAGACCCAAAATGTGGACCAAATGCATTACCCTGTATTCTGTTTTGCTAAAATGGTTTTCTTTGTAAAGACTCTTTTAGAACTCTCTGTTTGTGTTCCACAACTCTGGCATAATTCATTGCTGAGTCCAAATTTGTCAGACCAAGTAATTCCACTTCCAATCTGACTGCCTCTGTCAATCCAGCATTAAAAATCTGAATATGTAGGTGAGGAGGAACAAATTCACTAGCTCTGGCCAACCTTTCTTGGAACATTTTTTGGTAAACTTCTAAGGTGCTAGTCTGTTTGTAGTTGATCAATTCCCCCACTGGGTTGCTGCTAGCTGGAGGTTCGAACCTCAACTGGCAAGCATGTTTAAAGTACAGCCAATCCTGAATGGAATGGACATTTCGGTAGTGATGGAACTACATGAGCGCTTCATCGAGCATGTGGTAGGCGGCCAAAGTAACCTTGTCCATTTCCACCGTTTGTTGATGATAGAAGAATTGTTCACATTTCGTGAACCACAATAAAGGATCTTTAGAGCCATCATATGTAGGAAAGTTAAGTTTAAAGTACCTAGGAACCGTTGATGGTCCTTGTGCGTGAGTGGTCATTGAACCCATTGGTTGGCGCAGGGGTGGATTTGGTGGTGGTGTGAATTGTTGGTGGGGAACTGGTTGTGGTTGAAAATTGGTTGCTGGTGGTGGTGTTGGTGCTTGAAGTGCAGCAAGTTGTCGGAGGATGGTTTGTAGAGATGATTCCAGAGTTTGTAAGATAGTATTGATGTGAGAAATTTCAGTACCTTGAAGAGTGGATCGTTGTTGAAGTTCTGAAAGGACTTGATGTATGTCCTCTGGAGAAGAGGAATCACCGAGGGTGGACCTGTCTGATACCACGTTGTTAGGATCCTCACGAGCCATGGATCTTGTCACCCTCCTCTCTTCTCTTCCTTCCATTACCTTGCTTGACGTTGAGATGGAATGAGGGGTTGAAGGGAATTGAATTTCGGAAAGGAGAATTGGGGGAAAAATGGAAGAGAGCTTGAAGGAGCTCTTGACCTGTTTATCTAAATTATGTTAACTAAAGTGAACTCAATTCATAATCTTCATTACCCTAGCCGTCCCCTTAAATAGGGTGGAGGACGTCCAAAACCCTAAAGACCTCTTGGGTCAATGGTTCAAACCAATAAATGCTAAACCAACCCAAACCAAAGACAAAACCAAACCAAGAAACAATTACATGAAAATTGAAAAACACATTCATTAATTCCTATGCCTGTTGGTAACTTGTGATGCTATAGAGTCCATAACATGAGACCTCCCGGGACGACCTATGGTGTCGATTTGAGGGAGAGGAAGGTCGGGAAGGGTTTACGGAAAGTCGAAAAGGGATTATGGAAGAAGAACGCAACTTGAGGATGTCGGAGAGTGATTAGGGCTCGTCGTCGGGAGCCGTCACCGGGGGTTCTAGGGGAACGCCGACCCTGGTTCAAAAGGGAGAACTCAGATCCCGATTAATTCTCTTCCCCTTTCATTCATTCCATGGACCTTAAGTTAAGTCCGAAAATTCCAATTATTACAATGTTGCCCTACGGCTTCCATATGTGTGACTGAAATTAATTTAAATTACAATTACGCCCAAGTCCCTTTTCTGCCCCCTAATTCCCCTGCATCTTATGTCTGAGTCAACTCACCGCGTCGCCTCTGGGTGACCCGTCCTGCTATCGAGTTCACAACAGTCCCATTGAGGAATAAGGAGATTTAGTTGCGTTGAGGAAGACCACAATACCAATCATTTGTTTATCTCATTCGTCATAGTGATTCCGCAACAGAAAGATGAAACATCGGAATGGATTCAGGTATTTATCCACAATACTAATTTTTTGGCATGTAGTAAATTCTGGATTAGGATTTACTATTACGATTTTTCTAACATCTGACCCATCAACTCTGGTAATCTCGCAATCTCTTCGCCATCTTGTTGCCGTTTTAGACTGTTTCCGCAGAGAATCCATTATAGCTTTGATGTTGGGGAAGACAACCCACCGATGCCAAAGAAGACGCACTGGAAAATACATCTTCTTCGGGATTGATTTTCTACTTCAGAACGTTCTCGAAAACTTTCAGCTGGAGGGAGTTATCATCGGGCGAAAAGTTTCCCTTTTCAACTGTCGGGATTTACCATCGGGTTGGAAAGTTTCCCTCTGGTTTTTCCACTTTGTTCGAAAGTGAGGAGAAAGATGAAGTTACTGTTTAAAAATTAAACGTTTCCTAACTTAGGAAAAGTATTAAAGCCGGTTCAGTGCCTGTTGGCCCGCTTTGTTTTTCCGAGACTAGGACTCGCCCGAGTCAATCTAGCTAGCCAGTGAACCAACAACTCGAGGGTCTTGGTTCTGGCCGGACCGAGTTGAGGGTCTTGGTTCTGGCCAGACCAAGTCAACTCGGTCCGGGTCAACCTGAATCGGTCAACTTATTTTTTGCCTCGGTATACATGCCCAAATTTATACATATTTTGGCACAACTCGAAAAATATTTTCTCTTACTGGATTATTATTTTTGAAGATTTGACAGGTTATTCCATGGTCATCATATTATTTGGTTCAACTTTGTGCATTGGATTATTTCATGGGTCATTTTACAAGGATTATTTTGGTTCGTGTTTAATGGGCCCAAACCCATTTCAGCAGTTGCTATTGTATCTCTTTTGATGAGACATTATTATTGAAGAAGAGGTAGCTTCATATCATTATTTATTTTTTCTCGTAAAAAATTTCATAATTATTTGTTGTTGGGAGTCCATGACGGAGGGACTTCATCCCCGTCAAAAATATAAAAAATATTTGTGGTTGGAAGTCCATGACGGAGGAACTTCATTCCCGCCAAAAATATCAAAAATATTTGTGGTTAGTCCATGACGGAGGAACTTGATCCCCATAAAAAATATCAAAATTATTTGTGGTTGGGAGTCCATGACGGAGGAACTTCATCCTTGTCAAAAATATCAAAATTATTTGTGGTTGGGAGTCCATGACGGAGGAACATATCCCCATAAAAAATATAAATTTTTTTTGTGGTTCGGAGTCCATGACGGAGGAACTATATCCTCATCAAAAATATAAAAAATATTTGTGGTTGGAAGTCCATGACGGAGGAATTTCATCCCTGTCAAAAATTTCAAAAATATTTATGTTACTTCCCCCCATTAATGTCATATATGACTCTACCACTTGAGAGTCGTTGTCCTGTGGTGGGACACGGTGGTGGCTTTGGACACTTCAGAGCAATGCCGATAGACACACTACCTACAAAAATGGAGTTGCCGTACATCCAAAATGAGTTAAGACTGGAGTATGGAGCAGTGTCTTAGCGGCTAGGAGTGATTTACTCTCACTGATATTATGCCAGCTAGGCCTCATGAAGCACCAGCGTGAGGCGGAGTGTTGGAAGATGAATGCATAATGGAAGATGTGCCAATTTATATAAAGATTTTATACATCATTTGCAACAAGTTGGGAGTTCATGTCGTTCTCTCACCCCCAGCTTGAGGGGGAGTGTTGGAAGATAGGGTCCAAGCCCACACGACCAACAAAGGACCACATATCCAAGTATATTAGAAGATGGGCCCAAGCCTCTAAGACAAAGGAAGACCCATACAACTAAGAGATATAGAAAACGAGCTCAAGGTCCATAGATCAAGGAGAAGGCCCATAGGCCCACATACAATGATGGCAGGATGGTAAACAAAGAGTCATCTCATAGAGATGGCATTGATGGAATTAGATTAAAGTTCTAAGGTTAAACCCTAAGTTTAGGGGTATTATTGTAATACAGTAGTTTCATAAATCTATAAAGAGAGCTTCAGGGGGAGGGTTAGGAATCAAGTCCATAACCCTCCTTCCTCCAGTTTTCTCCCAATGGGTTTCTCTCCCTTTTTCTCCATGAGCTAAATTCATAGAGTCCTGAAAATCAACAGAACTCGACAGAGGTGACGCCTTCATAAGGCCAAACTGAGAATGGCCAGCCGTGGTGGTCTATCGCACCTCACTGTCCACCAGCCTTATCCCTCTTGCGCCTCAATGTGCTGCATGAGTATATCCTCTGCTTGGGTTTGAAAATACTCCTATGACTTAGATCTTAAAACATCGTGGTGGTCTCTTGGAAGAGCGGGCCCAAGCCTACACGACCAAGGAAGACTCACATACTAAAGTGTATAAGAAGATGGGCCCAGGCCCATAAGACCAAGGAGAACCCATGAATCCAAGAGATATTGAAGACAGGCTCAAGGCCTATATATCAAGGAGAAGTCCCATAGACCCATATACATTGATGGCAGGATGGTAAATAAAGGGTCATCTCATAGAGATGGCATTTGATGTAATTATGTTAAAGTTCCAGGGTTTAAACCCTAAACCCTAAGTTTAGGGGTATTATTATAATATTTTAGTTTAATAAATCAATAAATAGTGATTTGGGGGGAGGGTAAGGAAGAATCAATTTCATAACCCTTCTTCCTCCTATTTTCTTCCATTGGGTTTCTTTCCTTTTTTCTCCATGAGCTAAATTCATGGAGTCCTGAAAATCAACATGGTATCAGAGCTTTGATTTTCAGGACTTTGACTATGGTTTCTTAGGTTCATTCTCCGTTGTGTTCCTTTTTTAAGCTGATATTTGTTTTTTATGTTTGATTTTTTTTCTTTTTCTACTGATTTTCTTTCCATGAACAAGTGATAGTTCCTTAATATTTTTTTTCCTTCCTGCTCGTTATTATTACTATCTTCCATCCTTGAAAACTTGTTTGAATTGCTCGACGGCCATGGCTTCCGCCTTGGTGTAGATGCCCACGGCTTTCTAATACGCCACAAAATTCTCTGTGACTTTTTTGGAGTACTATTGACTCGTGAGAGGCTGGATCATTGTCACTCTCATAAATTTCTCAAATGGCTCAGTAACGATGTCTCAGATTAAGACATCGCTAGAGTTGAGGTTGTCCACCATCTTCTTTTTCTTCTCCTTCAACTATTTTCATATGCGTGTTCTCTCTGCTTTTGCTTTCGGCCAGAGACTTAGGCATCAATGTACTATTAGAAGAAACACTGGGTGATATATGAAACACACTCTGGTAACTGTCTCCTTGGCATCCTTGGATATCTTCACGTTCACCGGCAGCGCCTTCTTCATGATCCAACTCACGTTAGCGATAGGAAGGAACTTGTCCTACTCCCTCGGCGAGAACTCGCTGTTAGCATTGTTGTTATTCTGTCCCCCCGATTTGTTGTCCGAGTCTGCGATTCAGAAACATTATGACGGAAGAGTCTCTGTTGGATTTTCCAAGCCGTCTTTGCTATCGCTAAGATCTCGTGCTGTTCGGCGAAAGAGTCTTTGTTGGATTTTCCAAGCCATCTATGTTATCACTGTGATCGCGTGCTGTTCGGGAGCGTACTGCGGGGAAGATGATATTTCTGTAAGGTCTATTATGGAGTGAAGTTTTTTTTTTCGGAAAGTCCTCTCTGTCCGGAATTGCTGTCGGAAAGTTTCCTCCCTAACCGAGCTCTATTTCCTCCAAATTGCCCAAGGAAGAAGATGTACTGCTGTTGCATTTTTTTCGTCGTTCTCTGTTCAATGCCTTTGCCGAAGAAGAAGAAACACCATGCAACGTAAAGGAAAGCCAAGTCGAAAATAGAGACTCCTTTGCTGCCTCTTTGAGAATTATTCACTCAGCTGGCATCGCTGAGCTTCCCAAGCGCTAGCTATGAGTTGCTGTGTTTTCGGAAAGTTGCCGTTGTCAATGTTCTGCTTAATTCCCGGTGATGTCTCTTATTTCGAAGAGTTTCCTTTTTCGTCTCGCCTTCAAAATCTCTCTGCTGGATGGCTTTTATTCGGCAAATTTCCTCCAGAATCACTAGTTTCCATCTCTTCGTGCAGGGAAGAAGGCACTGTTGCCTTATTCAAGTTTCCTAAGTTAGGAAACTTGAATTAAATAAGCGCTCAGGCCTGCTCCTGTTCTGCCAACTCGAACTCGCCCAAGTCAACACGGACCAGCGAGTCAGCGAACCAGCAACCCGGGTCAACTCGGGTTCGGGTCAAGCTGACTCATGTCACTTATTTTATGCCTTGATATACATGCCCAAGTTTTATACATATTTTAGCGCGACTCGGTAATTTTTTTTTTTTTTTTGGCTAGATTTTTATTTTTGAAGAATTGACAGATTATTCCTTGGTCAGCATATTATTTGGTCTAAATATGTGTATTGGATTATTTCATGGGTGATATAACAAGGATTATTTTGGGTCGTGTTAAGTGGGCCCAAGTCAAGCCTATTCAAGCTGCTGCTATTGTGTCTCTTTTGATGAGACATTATTATTAAAGAAGAGGTAGCCCTACCCATCATTGTCTCCCTGAAGCATGTATCATCGGCTTCAAGATTAGGTGGGGCAAGGTCTTTGAATATCCTTTCGTAGACCTTCTTCTCATTGGCAAAGAGAATTCGAACACAGATATTGACAGCACAGATCCACTTTTGGATATTGGATTCAGTGGACACTTGATAATCCTCGATGGGAAGCCCCTCATTGGAGAAAATTTTATCTCTCCAACGGTTAATGCTGGGCAGCAGGAGAAAACGAGCAACAAACGATGTTCTAACAACTATGAAAAAAACAAATCAAGAATATGAGAAAAGAAAAATAATGGGTTTTTGGAATCCTAAAAACCATAACTGTGAGTCCTAAAAATCAATGCTCTGATACCTTGTCGATTTTTAAGGACTCCATGGATTTAGCTCATGGAGAACAAGAGAGAGGGATTCATTGGGAGAAAACCAAAGGAAGAAGAGGTTATGGACTTGATGTCGTAACCCTCACCCTGAAGCTCTATTTATAGATTAATGAAATTACTGTATTACAATAGTACCCCCGAACTTAGGGTTTAGGGTTTAGGGTTTGGGGTTTTAACCCTGGAACTTTAATCTAAATACATCAATGCCATTTCTATGAGATGACTCTTTATTTACCATCCTACCATAATTGTATGTGGGCCTATGGGCTTTCTCTTTTATCTGTGGGCCTTGAACTCATCTTCTATATCTCTTGGATGTATGGGCCCATCTTATAACACACTTGAATATGTGGGCCTTCCTTGGTCGTGTGGGCTTTGGTCCCATATTTCAACAAAAATTGTCTAACCATAAAATTTACTTGGTGTGAATTTTTAGCTTAAAAAATGTTTCTAGGAAACATGACACACTTAATGGTCTCAGGAGACATACTTTTACTAGAAATATTTTTCCATCATTTTCTTAAAAAAAACATTAACATGGCCTTATATTTGTATAAAGTCATTTGTTTTAGAAAAAGTACCTAACCACAAAAATTTCCAGGTATAATTTTTTATTCAAAACTGTTTCCAAGAAACTTGACACACTAATGGTCATTGAAGACGTATTTTTACTAAAAATACTTTTCAAACCTTTCCTGAAAAATGCTTTAACATGGCCTATAGTTGCATAAAGTCATTTTTTTTTGAGAAAAATGCCTAATCACAAAATTTTCTTGGTGTGAATTTTTAGCTTCAAAAACTGTTTCCAGGAAACATGACAAGCTAATGGTCCCTGGTGACGTATTTTTACTAGAAATACTTTTCCAAACTTTCCTAAAAAAATGTATTAACATGGCGTTATAGTTGTATAAATTCATTTGTTTCAGCAGAAATTACCTAACCCCAAAATTTTCTAGGTTAGAATTTTCTGCTTCAAAACTGTTTATAGGAAATATGAGACACTAATGGTCCCTGGAGTCGTATTTTTACTAGAAATACTTTTCCAACCTTTCCTAATGTTGGAAGATGGGCCCAAGCCCATACGGCCAAGGAAGGCCCACATATCCAAGTGGGTTGGAAGATGGGCACAAACCCATATGAGATGGACCCACCATAATCACGTGCGTTGGCATGATGAGTTCTACACAATAAGAAGTGTAGCATAGCCAAAATTACTATGGAAGCATGCCTCACAGAAGAGTTTTAATTTAAAGGTGTTTTAGTCATGTTAGTATTCTATTTATATTGGGTTATTTAATTATTCTAGGACTTATCTTTAAGTGTTAGAGTTTGGGTGTAATTGGGACAAAGGTAGTTTAATTGTAATTGGACTCTACTACCTTCCTCTATTATAAATAGAGGTTCAAGTACTCTGTTTACATAAGTCAATTAAGTATTTCTCTTTTCCATAAATTCAACATGGTATCAGAGCAGTTTTTGTGATTTGACTTGGTCAACCCACAGAGATAATGTAATCCTTTTCTACTCTATTATCTCTAGCAGTTTAGATTCATATTTATCCTTTTTTTTCCCTTCTCAGTCCTTATACCCATTGTTTGCTTTGCATTTTGACCTTGTTGAATTTAGGATCCCTTTTCCAATATTCCGAGCAAGGGAAGAGAGAAAGAAGAAGGAGAAAAGGGGAAGAAGGCTCTCAAGTAGAGAGAAGAAGGGAAGAGGAACAAGGTGTGCACCAAGCAAAGAGAGAGAGAGATTTAGTCAAGAGAGAATTGTAGAACTTGATTAATTCTGAATTACAATACCTCTATTTATAGTAGAGGAAATGATAAAGTCCTTATACGATTAACCTTTGAATTTCCTAATTACATTCCAACTCTAACTCTCTATGATAAGTCTATCATGAAATGATAACACAATCTACTAGAGTTCTAATATAAGTTGAACTACAACTCTTCTTCAATAACATGGACATAAGGGAGGAGGCCAACTCATGGCCTTATCCTTGTGGGTCCCATATGATCTTCCAGCTCATATTGATAAGATTTTAGCTCGTGGTATCTTTGTGGGTCCCACTTGATCTTCAAGTCTTTTGACTCATTTAAGCTTGTGCTTCTTATCTTCTTAACTCATGCTAGCTTGGGTGAGGACTCTTCTTGGCATCCCACATCCTCATGGTGGGTCCCACCAACTCGTCACCATGGTAGGTCGCACATTGTAACACTCCCCTTCAAGCTGGGGTTGAGAAAGTATCGTAGATGCCCAACTTGCTGCAAATGGTAGACATAATCTTGTGAGTGACCGGCTTGGTGAGAATATTTGTAACTTGACTATGTGATGATATATGCTTTAGAGTTAAAAGTCCCAATTGGAAATTTTCTCATATAAAATGGCAGTTCACTTCAATATGTTTTGTTCTTTCATGGAAGACTGGATTCGATGATATGTGTATTGCTGCTTGATTATCACAATATAGATACATCAGAGCTTCTTTGTAGAATCCCAATTCAGTGAGAAGAGATCTTGTCCATAGGAGTTCACTAACAGTGTGTCCCATGGCTCTATATTATGCTTCTGCACTAGACCGTGGTACTGCATTTTGCTTCTTGCTTCTCCATGTAACCAAATTCACTCCAACCATCGTACAAAATCCCGAAGTAGATTTCCTATCATCCGGGTATCCGGCCCAGTTTGCATTTGAGTATCCTTCGATGTTGAAGTGACCATGATTTTTTATAGAGAAGCCCTCTTCCTGGAGATCCTTTCAGATATCATAATATTCTTTCAAGTGCTTGCCAATGACTAAGTTGTGGTTTGTGCATGTATTGACTCACCACACTTACTACATATGATATATCCGGCCTTGTTATGTATAGGTAAATAAGTTTTCCGACTAGTCTCTGATATTTCCCGATATCTACATCTTCTTCAATACCTGCACATAATTTTGTATATGAGTCCATAGGAGTGTCTACTGGTTTGCATCCCAGCTTTCCTGTCTCCTCCAGTAGATCAAAGGCATACTTCCTTTGGGATAGCACAATCCCAAGTCTGGATTGTAATACTTCAATAACCAGAAAATATTTGAGTAGTCCAAAATCCTTTGTCTTGAATTCAGCACATATTTTTTCTTTTATTTCCTGGATGCCTTGGAGTCACTACCAATTAAAATGATATCATCAACATATAGTGCCAGAATTTCCTTGCCTCTAGGTGTGTTTTTAATAAAAATTAAGTGATCTCCAGAGCATTTTTAAAATCATGCCGATTTGTAAAATCATTCAGAAAGACATTTTTTCCAATTCAGAAAGACAGTTTTTCCCATTCAGAAAGACATTTTTCACATCAAGTGGTTCATAATACACTCCAGGGCCTCCGAACATCTATCAGGTAACAAACACTTGTTGTAGTCCTTATCTCCTTGTTATCCTCATAAATTCGTTACTATTACTGATGGTACCCAAACCAAGGTCCTTGGCAAAGGTTCCTCCTCTCTTACTTCATCTTTTCCCCTTCAAGATGTTTTGTTTGTTCCTCAATTTCCTTTAAATTTTCTCTTGGTTAGTCAATTGACCAAACAATTATATTGCTCTATCACCTTCTCACCTTCTTCTTGTGTCTTTCAGGATCCCACTACGAAACGGGTGATTGGTGGCGGCCATGAAAAGGGGGTTTGCACTACTTCACTCTTCCACCATTAGCTACATTATCGTCCACCACATCTGAGGCCCAACTTTGGCACAACCGACTTGGTCATCCGTCTACCCCTTCACTTCATTCTTTTTTTCCATCTTTAAAAGGATTTTCTAATTTTAGTTGTGAGATTTGTCAATTAAGTAAACAAGTCAGGAGTACTTATTCTCCTCGTCTTACAACTACAAGTATTGCTCCATTTGAGCTAATACATTCTGATGTATGGGGCCCTTTATGTGTCTGAAATATTTCCCAAGTTAAGTATTTTGTCATTTTTGTTGATGATTTACTCGAGTGACTTGGTTATATCTACTTAAAGAGCGTTCCAAAATTCTTCCTTTGTTTAAAAATTTTCATGCTATGGTCTTGACACAATTCGGGAAGAAAATTCAAACCCTTAGATTTGATAATGCTAAGGAATACATGTCTCATGACTTCAAATCATTTTGTGAGAGTAATGGGCTTATTCATCAAACATCATGTGCATATACTCCTCAATAAAATGGTATTGCTGAAAGAAAGAATCATCATCTTCTTGAAGTGGCTCGGGGCCTTCTCTTCTCCATGAAGTTACCCTATTTCTATTGGCCTCATGCTATACTTACAACATGCTTTCTAATTAATAGGTTACCTTCATCAGTCCTTCATCATAAAACTCCTTACTCTGTGTTATTTAATGGTGAAGATCCTTTTTCTCTTCCTTTGAAAGTGTTTGGATGTACATGTTTTGTTCATGTTACATTCCCACATAAAAATAAACTTGATCCTCGATCTATGAGGTGCATTTTTTGGGTACTCTTGCACCCAGAAAGGTTATGTTTGTTACAATCCTACCCTTTGGAGGATGTTTATCTCTAGGGATGTGACTTTCTTTGAGGACACCCCCTTCTACTCCTCCCATGATGCTCCTCCTGGATGGACTTGTCCTTCTACTACTCCTTGTCCGCTTGTGCCGTTAAATCTTGAAGTGGAATCATCCCCTGATGCACCGGCCATACCTTCACCTGTGGAGTTGTCGGATCCACCCAAGGTAAGTCCTTCTCCTCCTATGTATGGGCCTGAATTTGATACTCGACCTATTGCTTTAAGAAAAGAACATTGCTCTTGTAATACTTTGCATCCTATCTCAAATTTTATGTCTCACCATCGCTTGTCTTCAGAGTGTTTTTAGTTTCTTGCGTCCCTTTCTTCTACTTCCGTTCCGCAGTCGTATCAGGAGGCCCTGAGACATCCAGGATGAAAGGCGGCTATGGATGAAGAGATGCACGCCTTATACGAAAACCAAACCTGATACTTAACATAACTCCCGAAAGGTAAAAGACCGGTTGGTTGTTGATAGATTTTTTCGGTGAAACATAATCCGGATGGATCGGTTGCTCGTCTTAAAGCTCGACTTGTTGCTAAGGGCTATATGCAGTGCTATGGGATAGATTATGAGGAGACCTTCTCTCCTGTTGCAAAATTGAATTCAGTACGCATCATCTTATCTATTGCTGCTAACTCCTCATGGCCCGTCTATCAGTTGGATGTTAAAAATGCCTTTTTAAATGGTGATATCAGTGAGGAAATTTATATGGTTCAACCACCTGGTTATGTGGTTGAGGGGGAGTCAGTATGGCAATTAAAAAAGTCTTTATATGGGCTTAAGCAGTTCCCTCGGGCTTGGTTTGATAAATTTAGTCAAACACTCCTACGGTTTGGTTTTCATCGGTGCTCAGTTGATCATTCCGTATATTATAAAGATACGGTTAAAGGGAAAATATTATTGGCCGTATATGTGGATGATATTATCTTAACCGGTGATGATGTTTTGAGCATACAAGAGGTGAAGCAGATGATATGTCAGGAATTCAAGACTAAAGACCTTGGTATGCTTAAATATTTTTTTGGTATAGAAGTTCTTCAATCCAAACATGGGATAATATTGTTTCAAAGGAAATATGTCTTGGATCTCCTTGAAGAAATAGGAATGAAGGGTGGTAGAACAGTTGACACACCTATGGATACAAATGTAAAATTATGTGCCACAAATGAAGAAGATATTGATATTGGCAAATATCAAAGACTCGTGGGAAAACTGATTTATCTCATGGTAACTAGGCCAGACATATCATATGCTGTAAGTGTGGTGAGTCAATTCATGCACAAACCACAAATTACCCATTGGCAAGCTTTAAAGAGAATATACGTGACCTAAAAGGAGCTCTAGGAAGAGGATTGTTGTATAAAAAACATGGGCACTTCAACATAGAAGGCTTCGAAGATGCAGATTGGGCTGGATCTCCTGATGATAGAAAATCTACATCAGGATATTGTACTCTAGTTGGGGGAAACTTGGTTACATGAAAAAGTAAGAAGCAAAATGTAGTTGCAAGATCTAGCGTCGAAGCAGAATACAAAGCTATGGCCCATACCGTTAGTGAACTTTTATGGGTCAGGACCCTTCTTATTGAACTAGGTTTTTATAAAAGGGGTCCATGAATCTGCATTGTGATAATCGTGCAGCCATTCATATCACTTCAAATCCAGTTTTTCATGAAAAAACTAAACATATTGAGGTGGATTGTCATTTTATACAGTAGAAGTTTCAAGCAGGAATAATCTCTCTCTAACATGTTTCATCTCAAGAGCAAGTAGCTGATATTCTCACTAAACCCGTTACATCTAAAATCCTATCGTTTATATGTGGCAAGCTAGGTATTTATGATGTTTTTTCTCCTCCAGCTTGAGGGGGAGTGTTGGAAGATGGGCTCAAGACAAGAAGCCCACACGTCAAAGAAGTGGCATATGTGTAAAATATGGTACTTGCCATAAAGATGACATAGAAGTGTAAATATGTGTTCCTTTTAAATCTTTTGTTTTATCAAGTTGTAGCCCTATGGGCATTGTAAAACTATTAATAAAGGCATTGGCTAAGAGGTAGGGCATTGAAGCACTCTCCTCTCTTTCCACAAATTCGTCCAACCCTCATTTTTCTTTTTGACGCAACCCTCTTCTCCCTTAATCCAAACTCTCTCCTTCCACGTTCTTCTTCTTCTCTTCTCCTTCTCTCTTCTTCTTCTTCTTCTTTCTTGTTGATCTAAAGTTTCTTAATTCTACAACAAGGTTACACTGCCGACACTTTTCCAGCATGGCAGTAAATTGGCTTCGGACACTTGAATGGAGCAGCTTGTTTTACCCAAGCAGCTCCCTTGCACCAGGGCCATTGCCTCTTTAGACTCACAACCACCCTTCTCGTATGACCCACATGAGCCTGTGACAATACCGAAGCTCGCAAACTCAATCTTTGAAATTGATCGGCCACCTGAACAAGACAACACCAAGAGGCCTCCCTCTAGAACAGACCCACAATGACTGTTTGGAAGTTAACTCCTGTTGGGTTTCCTCTGAATTCCTCGAACAAGGTCACAATGTTGCCATCCGGCTTCACAAATGATCTGGGCACATGATACCATGTTTGAGTGGGTTGTCCACACTCGATTGCATATTTTCCTGGGATGTAGCCACCACGGTAATCACATTCACCACACCCTTCCCATGCAGAGGAGAAATTGGACCAGAACCATCCAATGCTGCGTCCATTTGCCCAAGCTTCCCCATTACCCATGGTTTGGAGATTCACCATGACTGGTTCCAATCCAAGAGGACCTTTGAAGGTTGTTTTGTACCAAATCATCATTTTGTTGAGGGGCAAATTCTCAGATTGCCATTTGTGTTCAGACACATCAGAGTGAAGCTGCTGCTCTGCTCTATCCAACCCAACCTTGTTTGACCACTTGCTCTTTGACAGATCTTTGACAACTTTGCCGTCAGAGACCAACTGGACTGGACCACTAGCAATGCCAGTCAAAAAAATATCAAAAGCAACATTGTAGTTGGCCAAGCCAACAGTGGCACTAAGCAGAGTCAAGTGATTTGTTTCTTGTGTAATATTAATAGAAGCCTCCAAAACAAAATTGATTTTTCCATACGCAGGCCCATACTGTCTCCTCTCCTTCCCAACCCAATTTGCATTCATAGTAATCAATCCATTGGATACAAATACATTAGATTCAAAACCATCCGTTATCGTGTAATTATGTATCAACCTGCCCATGAAAAAGTCAATGGGTGGGGCACAGATAGGAAGGACACGAGACAATGTGATAGGACTCATCACCTGCTGTTTTGCCATCTCCTCAAGCTTGGCAACATACATACCCTTTGTCTCATCTTCACCTTCTTCATATAGCCAGTCTTCCACTTGCTGGAGTTTTGTAGAAAATTCCTCCTTATCCGACGCAGTTACAAAGTCAGGATACTTGTCATGAAGCTTGTTTCTCACGTCCTAAGCATAAACTTCAAGAACATTCTTCTTTTCTTTGGTTTCTTCCATCACTCTGTCTTGCAAAGCCATCTCAAATTCCTTTTTTACTGCCTTTTGAACATCTCATGGCTGCATTGCACCATACACCAACTCTGCAACAGGTATTGTGGTTTTCTTCACCTTGTTTTTTGGGGCTTCCACCTTAGTATCAGTTTCCATCTGAACAGGCTTGTCTCCAGAGTCGAGTACACCATTTTCCGCTCCAGCAGTGGCAGCATCTCTAGCATCATGCATATTTACATCATTTTCCTTTCCACCTGCGGCTGGAATATCAATCGTGGCATCATCAATATCCATTTTTGTAGGTTCTTTCGGTGGCTCCTTTGTTATTGGTACTTCAACTTCTTCTTCTTCTTCTAAGAGAGTTGCTGACTCGATGGAAACAGTACCATGCAGATTCAAATGAACTTTGACTTTCAGTTTCACCTGCTCACCATTGGCAGATTGGAATGGACCAATCGTATATGTGCTAATCTTAGCTGATCCTGGAAATTCATCTTTATCTGCATAGCCAACGTCAACTGTAAATGTGCCAGTACGATAGAATGTCAATGCTTTGACACTTGGAATTGGATTGCCTTTTGGAAATACAACGGTGCTCTGCACATTGTCTCCAGTGCCATTTTGTGAATCAGGGTCAAAACCTTTCCAGAACAGAGCAATTGAATACGGGAAACTCTCATTGACCTGAAATTCTCTAACTTTAAAAGTTGGACTAAGAATAGCACATTGAAGTGCACTCCCTCGGGCAACACACACTAGCATTCATAGTACGCCTCGGCTCCTTTCCAAAAAACTTGGTTATTATCCTTATAATCGCTAGAATACGAGATCCTGATCCTACTACTTCAACAAAATTAATGCTTTCAGCAGTATGTCCAGCTTCTAACAAGGCCTTTTCAAGCGGGCCCTTAACCCTCTCCAAAATAGGAACACTAATTTGCCCAAATTCATCCCTTTTGATGAATCCCTTTACATCCTTCTCATCCATCAAACATTCAATATTAAGAGGTGCCTTTGGGTTTGCACTCAAAACCTTCTTCAACTTCTCATCATCTATGCTGTCATCTAGGTTCTTCAAGTATAGGTTCACGCCTTGGTACTTGTCTACAGTCTCCTTATTATTCTGCTCAAACCGTCCCTTCAATTCCATCTCCCTTTCTGATTGCTGCTGGGCCTTCCCAACATACCACTCCTTGTCATCAATTTTTCCCCATTAATCTCCTCAATAGCGAGAGTAGCATCTTCTGCATTCTCAAAGTTAACAAATCCAAAAGATTTTGACAAATAGTGGTCGAGCAACATACAAATCATCCAAAAGATTAAACACAAGGTTGCTAATTGGATAAGGGACATGCACACTGTTGCTGTTCTCGGCAATAGGAAAATAAAATAGCATCCATTGATTTTTTTTCCTTCCCGAAATCCCCAAATTTTTTTTATCTGGTATTGCAGATACTTCATCACACAACTGCACGAATTTTCCTATATAACACGAACTAAAATAATCCTTGTAAAATTGACCCATGAAATAATCTAATGCAAATATATGTACCATATAATTTGCTGACCAAAGAATAATCTATCAATTCTTCAAAATAATAATCCAGCAAGAGAAAAATTTACCGATTCACTACAAAAATATGTATAAGCTTTGGTCTAGACATGTATACCGAGGTAGAAAACAAGTGGTCCGTCAGATTGACCCAGACCCGAGTTGACCTGAATCGAGTTGACTTGGTCTGAGTTGGTCTAGGTTGACTCAGTCTAGCTGGTGCAGAAGCAGTGAGTGCCCTCAGGTTGCTGGGTTGTTGGGTTGACCCGGTCCTTTCCAGGTATAATCAAGTGCGGGCTGACGCTGTTTTAATTTTTTCCTAACTTTGTAAAAATTAAAATAGGCAATCGTCTTCTTCCTCAGGTAGCTTGTGTCCGAATAGAGTGGAATTAGAGAAAATCATAATAGGAGATATTTTAGTGGCAGCCGGAGAAAGGAAACTCCAACGAACAATTTCGAATGACCAAAAAAATATTTCCGAAGATAGCCAGCAACAATAGAGCGGGAACAAGAACAGAAAAAATCCAGCAACAGTGCGTCTTCTTCCCCCGAAGAGCACTGGTTTCCTTATATTGTCATCTAGAAACGGTAACAAAACTGGCACTCGGGATGAAACATTAACTTCTCCGGCATCGGCATCGGAAAACAATCAACAAACAGAAGAGAAGGCCAATGCGTCTGTCATCTCTGGAATAGTAGAGACTTTCGATGATGGTGGGTCGATAGCCAGGGAGACTTTTCCAATGCACCGGTGATGATGGCAATGATGGAACTAAGATTCGGGAAGGAGAAGCAAAATTTACGATCTATCCGTGGTCCTGGCTAGACCATCTGGCTAGAACCTCTGGTTCAATGCGTGGATAGTGAAGGAGCTACCTCTCATCACACACTCTCCATCTAGTTGTGTTTCACATAAAATTATTTTAATGCCAAAGAAGAGAGACACGAGCAATCATAGGCGGAGGCAGAGAAGTGTCTTTTTTTGTTGGTTTTTCGAACTCCAAAGGCAATAAGATTTAATCGAAACAAAAAGAAAAAAATAATGTATGAGACAAAGAGATAAAAGAAAAGAAATAAAAAAATATTTGAATTCTAAAAAACCATAGCTGCGAGTACTAAAAATCAATGCTCTGATACCATGTTGATTTTAAGGACTCCATGGATTTAGCTCATGGAGAGAAAGGGAGAGACCCATTAGGAGAAAATCTGAAGAAGAAGAGGTTATGGACTTGATATCCTAACCCTCCCCTGAAGCTCTATTTATAGATTAATGAAACTACTGTATTTCAATAATACCTTTGAACTTAGGGTTTAGGTTTTAGGGTTTTAACCCTAGAACTTTAACTTAATTACATCAATGCCATCTCTATGAGATGACTCTTTATTTATAATCCTGCCATCATCGTATGTGGGCTTATGGGCCTTCTCCTTGATCTATGGGCCTTGAGCCTGTCTTCTATATATCTTGGATGTATGGGCCTTCCTTGGTCTTATGGGCTTGAGCCCATCTTCCAACAACACTTGGATATGTGAGCCTTCCTTGATCGTGTGGGCTTGGGCCCTATCTTCCAACAAAGGTTAATACTAGGGATTTTTTCCAACAGCTAGTCGTGAATTGTAACTCTCACCTGTTGTTCTACCTGTGCGCCCTACACCTCTCTGATCATGGCTCTCAGCTCTTCATTGCTGGACGTATCCTCCATGTTACCCTGCTCTGATACCAAGTTGTTACAGTCCCGGGTCATGCATCTTGTAACATGGTCTTGGGAAGGAGAATCTAGAGCTTAGTGGACGAGTTCAGCACTGCTATGGGTTCCTATTGCTTGAAGGGTTAATCCAGAACTCAGTGAACAAGTTCAGCACTGCAGTGGCTAGCCTTCGTTTTGGTAAATGGAAAAGAGAAAGGAGAAAATGAAAGAAATCAGTGCTCGTTGAGGAGAACTCCAAACTCTAGAGCTCGTTGTGGAGGACTCCAAACCCTATTTAGGCTAAAATCAGACTTGTCTCTTCATATTGCACTTTCCCCCCTACATAAGGTTGGCGCCAACACAAGTTCAAGGTAGAAAATTATAGAAATACCCATGCGGCATATTTCCTCTTCAACTAAAATAAAAATGCAGTAAAAATAAATAAAACGAAAGGCAATTAACTTAATACTAGATGACTCATCCATGACGCCACTGAATTAGTCGGCCTGCTATTGAGTTCATAACATATTTCTAGTAAAAATACGACTGCAGGGACTATTAGTGTCTCATGTTTCCTGCAAACAGTTTTGAAACAAAAAATTCTAACCTAAAACATTATGTGGTGAGGCAATTTTTGCTGAAACAAACGAATTTATACAAATATAAGGTCATATTAAAGAATTTTTAAGAAAAGATAGGAAAAGTATTTCTAGTAAAATTACATCTCCAGAGACAATTAGTGTGTCATGTTTCCTGGAAACAATTTCTAAGTTGAAAATTCACACCTTGAAAATTTTGTATTTAGGCAATTTTCTTTGAAACAAATGACTTATTGCAACTATCAGGCCATGTTAATGCATTTTTTAGGAAATGTTTAAAAAGTATTTCTAGTAAAAATACCTCTCCAGTGATCATTAGTGTGTCATGTTTCTTGGAACAGTTTTGAAGTAGAAAATTCTTACCTACAAAATTGTGTGGTTTGGAATTTTTTTCTAAAACAAATGACTTTTTACAACAATAAGGCCATGTTAATGCCTTTTTTAAGGAAAAGGATGTAAAAGTATTTCTAGTGAAATTATTTTTCCTGAGACCATTAGTGTGTCAAGTTTTCTAGAAACAATTTTGGGGAAGAAAATTCACACCAAGAAAATTTTGTGGTTTGGCAATTTTCTCTGAAACAAATGAATTTATGCACCTTTATGGCCATGTTAATGAATTTTTTAGGAAAAGTTGGAAAAGTTTTTCTCGTAAAAATATGACTCCAGGGACCATTAGTATTTCATGTTTCCCTGAAATAGTTTTGAAGCAAAAAAAATCTAACCTAGAAAATTTTGTCAATTTATGTTGAAACAAATAAATTTATACAACTAAAAGCCCATGATAATGCATTTTTTAGGAAAGGTTGGAAAATTATTTCTATTAAAATTATGTCTCCAAGGACCATTAGTGTGTCATGTATCATGTATCCTGGAAACAGTTTTGAAGCTGAAAATTCACTCCAAGAAAATTTTGTGGTTAGGCTATTTTTTCTTAAACAAATGACTATAAGGCCATGTTAATACATTTTTTTACCAAAGGTTGGAATAGTATTTCTAGTCAAAATATGTCTCATGGGACCAACAGTGTCTCATGTTTGCTGGAAACAATTTTGATGCAAAAAATTCTACACTAGAAAATTTTGTGGTTAGGCAGTTTTTGCAGAAACAAATGAATTTATAAACTATAAGGCCATGTTAATGCCTGTGTTCAGGAAAGGTTGGAAAAATATTTCTAGTAAAAATACGTCTCTAGGGACCATTAGTGGGTCATGTTTCCTTGAAATCGTTTTGAAGTAGGAGAATTCACACCAAGAAAATTTTGTGTTTAGGCAATTTTCTCTGGAAGACATTATGCAACTATAAGGCCATGTTAAAGCATTTATTTTAGTAAAGGTTAGAAAATTATTTCTTGTCAAAATACGTCTTAAGGGACAATTAGTGTCTCATGTTTTCTTGAAACAACTTTGAAGCAGAAATTTCTAACCTGGAAAATTTCGTGGTTAGGCAACTTTTGCTAAAGCAAATGAATTTATACAACTATAAGGCCATGCTAATGCATTTTTTAAGGAATGGTTTGTATACAGCTTCTAGTAAAAATACGTCTCCAGAGACCATTAGTGTGTCATGTTTCCTGGAAACAGTTTTGAAGCTGAAAGTACACACCCAAAAAATTTTGTTGTTAGGTAATTTTCTTTAAAACAAATGAATTTATGCAACTATAAGGCATGTTAATGTATTTTTCGGAAAGGTTGGAAAACTATTTCTATTAAAAATACTGCTCCAAGGATCATTAGTGTGTCATGTTTCTTGGAAACTGTTTTGAAGATGAAAATACACAACTAGTAAATTTTTTGGCTAGGTAATTTTTTCTAAAACAAATCACTTTATGCAACTATCAGGCCATGTTTATGCATATTTTATGAAAGGTTAGAAATGTATCTCTAGTAACACTACACCTCCAGGGACCAATAGTCATGTCTCATGTCTCATGTCTCATGTTTCCTCAAACCTCAAAAATTTTGTTGGTTGGCTATTTTTGCTAAAACAAATGAATTTATGCAACTATAAGGCCATGTTAATACATTTTATCAGGAATGGTTTAAAAAATATTTCTAGTAAAAATTTGTCTCTAGGGACCATTAGTGTATCATGTTTCCAGGAAAAAAAATTTAAAGCTGAAAATTCACACCAAGATAATTATGGTTAGGCTATTTTCTCTGAAACAAATGACTTTATTCAACTATTAGTCCATATTAATGCATTTTTTAGGAAAGGTTGTTAAAGTATTTCTAGTAAAAATACCACTCCAAAGACCATTAGTGTCTCAAGTTTTCTAGAAACAGTTTTGAAGTAGAAAACTCTGACCTTGAAATTTTTTTGATTTGGCAATTTTTACTTAAACAAATGAATTTTTACAACTATAAGGCCATGTTAATACATTTTTTCAAGAAAGGTTTGGAAAAGTATTTCTAGTAAAGATACATCTCTAGTGACCATTAGTGTGTCATGTTTCCTGGAAACAGTTTTGAAGCTGAAAATTCACACCAAGAAAATTTTGTTATTAAGCATTTTTCTTTGAAAAAATGCCTTTATACAACTATCAGACCATGTTAAAGCATTTTTTATGGAAGGTTTGAAAAGTATTTTTAGTAAAAATATGTCTCCAATGACCATTAGAGTGTCATGTTTCTTGGAAACAATTTTGTAGAAAAAAATTCTCACTAGGAAATTTTTGTGGTGACAAATTTTTTTCTAAAAAAAATGACTTTATACAACTATAAGGCCATGTTAATGCTTTTTTTAAGGAAAATATGGAAATTTTTTCAAACAAAATTACGTCTCCTGAGACAATTATTGTGTCATGTTTCCTAGAAACAATTTTGAAGTTGAAAATTCACACGAAGAAAATTTTGTGGTTTGGCAATTTTCTTTGAACCAAATGACTATAAGCAACTATCAAGCTATGTGAATGCCTTTCTTTTGGAAAGGCTAGAAAAGTATTTCTAGTAAAAATACAACTCCAGGGACTGTTAGTGTCTAATGTTTCCTCGAAACAATTTTCAAGCATAAAATTCTAACCAGGAAAATTTTGTGGATAGGCAATTTTTGCTGAAACAAATGAATTTATACAACTATCGCGCCATGTTAATCCAATTTTTTAGGATATTTTGGAAAAGTATTTCTGGTATTAATACATCTCCTTGGACCATTGGTGTGTCATTTTTGTTAGAAACAGTTTTGAAGCTGAAAATTCACTGCAAGAAAATTTTGTGGTTAAGCAATTTTCTCTAAAATAGATGACTTTATACAACTATATGGCCTGGTTAATGCAAATTTTTGGAAAGTTTGGAAAAGTACTTCTAGGAAAAATACATCTCAAGAGAACAAAAGTGTCTCAAGTTTCTTAGAAACAATTTTAAAGCAAAAAGTTTAACTTGGAAAATTTTGAGGTTAGGCAAGTTTTGCTAAAACAAATGAATTTATACAACTATAAGGCCATGATAATGCATTTTTTAGGAAAGGGTGGAAAAGTATTTCTAGTAAAATTATGTCTCCAGAGGCCATTAGTATATCATGTTTCCTTGAAATAGTTTTGAAGATGAAAATTCACACCATGAAAATTTTGTGGTTAGGCAATTTCACGAAACAAATGACTTTATGCAACTATAAGGCCATGTTAATGCATTTTTTTAGCAAAGGTTGGAAAAGTATTTCTAGTCAAAATACTCAAGGGACCAATAGTGTCTCATGTTTCCAGGAAACAATTTTGAAGCAAAAAATTCTAACCTAGAAATTTTTTTGGTTAGGCTATTTTTGCTTAAACAAATGAATTTATACAACTATAACGCCATGTTAATGCATATTTTCAGGCAAGGTTTGAAAATTATTTTTAGTAAAAATACGTCTCCAGGGACCATTTGTGAGTCATATTTCCTGGAAACAATTTTGAAGTTGAATATACACGCCAAATTTTTTTTGTGATTTGGCAATTTTCCTTGAGACAAATAACTTTATGCAACTATAAGGCTGTGTTAATGCTTTTTGTAGGAAGGTTTAGAAAATTATTTCTAGTAAAAATACCTCTCCAAGGACCAATAATGTGTCATGTTTGCTAGAAACAGTTTTGAAGTTGAAAATACACACCTAGAAAATTTTGTGGTTAGGCAATTTTTGCTTATTCAAATCATTTTATGCAATTCTCAGGCCATGTTAATGCATATTTTAGAAAAGGTTAGAAAATTATTTCTAGTAAAAATAGGACTCCATGGACCATTAGTGTCTCATATTTTTTGGCAATAGTTTTGAAACAAAAAGTTCAAAACTAAAAACTTTTGTGGTTAGGCAATTTTTGCTTAAACAAATGAATTCGTACAACTATAAGGCCATGTTACTATATTTTTTTAGGAATGGTTTGAAAAATACTTCTTGTAAAAATAAGTCTCCGGGGACCATTAGTTTGTCATGTTTCTTGGAAAATGTTTTGATGCTGAAAATTCACACCAAGATAATTTAATGATTAGGCTATTATGTCTCTGCATCAAATGACTTTATGCAACTATAAGGCCATGTTAATCCATTTTTTAGGAAAGGTTGGAAAAATATTTCTAGTAAAAATATGACCTCAGGGACCATTAATGTCCCATGTTTCCTGGAAACAGTTTTGAAGAAAAAAATTAAAACCTGAAAATTTTTGTGGTTAAGCAATTTTTACTGAAACAAATTAATTTATACAACTGTAAGGCCATGTTAATAGCATTTTACAGGAATGGTTGGAAAATTATTTCTACTAAAAATACTTCTTTAGGGACCATTAGCGTGTCATGCTTTCTAGAAACATTTTTGAGGCTGAAGATTTACACCAAGAAAAATTTGTGGTAATGCATTCTTCTATGAAACAAATGATTTTATGCAACTATCAAGCCATGTTAAAGCATTTTTTAGGAAATTTTTGAAAAGTATACGTCTCCAACGACCATTAGTGTGTCTTTTTTTCTTGGAAACAATTTTGAAGCAAAAAAATCATGCTAGGAAATATTTGTGGTTTGGATTTTTCTTCAAAAACAAATGACTTTATGCAACTATAGGTCATGTTAATGCTATTTTTTTACGAAATGTTGGAAAAATATTTTTGGTAAAATTATGTCTCCTGAGACCAAAAATTATGTCTCCTGAATTTTGTGGTTAGGCAATTTTTTTTTGAAACAAACGACTTTATCCAACTATAAGACCATGTTAATGCATTTTTTAGGAAATATTGGAAAATTATTTTTAGTAAAAATACGACTCCTGTGACCATTAGTGTCTCATATTTCCTGGAAACAATTTTTAAGTAGAAAATTCTAACTAGGAAAATTTTGTGGTGAGGCAATTTTTGCTGAAACAAATGAATTTATACAACAATAAGGCCATGTAAATGAATTTTTTTAGAAAATATGGGAATAATATTTCTTGTAAAATTACATTTCTAGGGACAATTAGTCTGTCAAGTTTCTTGGAAACGGTTTTGAAGAAGAAAATTCACACGAAGAAATTTTTGTGGTTAGGCAATTTTCTCTGAATCAAATGACTTGATGCAACTATCAGGCCATGTTAATGCATTTTTTAGTAAAGGTTTGAAAAGTATTTCTAGAAAAAATAATTCTTCAATGACCAATAGTGTAACATGTTTCCTGAAACAGTTTTGAAGCTAGAAAAGTTTTGTCTAGAAATGTGGTCAGGAATATTTTTCTAAAAATATGACTTTATACAATAATAAGGCCATGTTAATTCATTTTTGAAGGAAAGGATGTAAATGTATTTCTAATAAAATTAGGTGTCTTTAGACCATTAGTGTGTCAAGTTTCCTAGAAGCGGTTATAAAACAGAAAATTCACACGAAGAAATTTTTTTGGTCAGGCAATTTTCTCTAAAACAAGTGACTTTATGCAACTATAAGTCCGTGTTAATGCAATTTTTAGGAAAGGTTAGAAAATTATTTCTTTTAAAAATATGGCTCCAAGGACCATCTCTAATGTTTTTTAGAAACTGTTTTGAAGCAAAAAAATCAAACTAGGAAAATTTGGTGGTTAGACAATTTTTGATAAAAAAAATTAATTTATACAACTATAAGGTCATGGTAATGCATTTTTTATGAAAGGTTGGAAAAGTATATCTAGTAAAATTACGTCTCTAGGGACCATTAGTGTGTATATTTCCAGGAAACAGTTTTGAAGTTGAAAATTCACACAAAGAAAATTTTGTGGTTAGGCTATTTTCTCTAAAACAAATGACTTTATACAACTATAAGGCCAATTTAATGGATTTCTACTCTAAATATGTCTCAATGGACCAATAGGGTATCATGTTTCCCTGAAACAATTTTGAAGCAGAAAATTCTTTGCTTGATAATTTTGTGCATAGACAATATTTGCGAAAACAATTGAATTTAAACAACTATAAGGCCTTGTTAATGATTTTTTTTTAAAAAAGTTGGAAAACTTTTTCCTGTAAAAATACGTCTCTAGGGACAATTAGTGTGTCATGTTTCCTGGTAATAAATTTGAAACTAAAAATACACACCAAGAAAATTTTGTGGTTAGGCAATTTTCCTTGAAATAAATGACCGTATGCATCTATGAGGCCATATTAATACATTTTTTTCAGGAAAGGTTGTAAAAATATTTCTAGTAGAAACATATCTTCAGGGATCATTAGTGTGTCATATTTGCTGGAAAAATTTTTGAAGTTAAAAATTCACACCAAGATAATTTTATGGTTAGGCTATTTTCTCTGAAATAAATGACTTTATTCAACTATTAGGCCATGTTAATACATTTTTAGGGAAGATTTGAAAAGTATTTATAGTAAAAATATGACTCCACGGAGCATTAGTGTTTCATGTTTCCCGAAAACTGTTTAGAAGCAAAAAATTCTAACCTGGAAAATTTTGTTGTGAATGAATTATTGCTAAAACAAATGAATTTATACAAGTATAAGGCCATGTTAATGATTTTTTTTATAAAATAAATGAAAAGTATTTCTAGTAAAATTACATCTCAAGGGACAGTTAGTGTGTTGTGTTTCCTAGAAACAGTTTTGAAGCAGAAAATTCAAACCAAGAAAATTTTGTCGTTAGGCAGTTTTCTCTACAACAAATGACTTTATGAAACTATCTGGCCATTTAATCCATTTTTTTAGGAAAGTTTAGAAAAGTATTTATTGTATTAATACATCTTCTGGGATCATTGCTGTGTCATGTATCCTGACAAAAGTTTTGAAGTTTAAAATTCACACTAAGAAAATTTTGTAGTTAGGCAATTTTCTTTGAAAAAGATGACTTTGTACAACTATAAGGCCTCGTAAATGCACTATTTAGGAAAGGTTGGAAAACGTACTTCTAGTAAGTACACTTTTTGTTAATACAAATGAATCTATACAACTATAAGGCCATGATAATGCATTTTTTAGGAAAGGTTGGAAAAGTAATTCGAGTAAACTTACGTCTCAAGTGACCATTAGTGTGTCATGCTTCTTGTAAACAGTTTTGAAGATGAAAATTCACACCAAGAAAATTTTGTGGTTAAGCAATTTTTTTTGAAACAAATGAGTTTTTGCAACTATAGGGCCTTGTTATTGCATTTGTTTTAGAAAAGGTTGGAAAAATATTTCTAGTCAAAATACTTCTCAAGGGACCAATAATGTCTCATGTTTCTAGGAAACATTTTTGAAGCAGAAAATTCTAACCTAGAAAATTTTGTGGATAGACTTTTTTTGCTAAAACAAATGAATTTATACAACTATAAGGCCATGTAATGCATCTTTTCAGGAAAGTTTGGAAACATATTTTTAGTAAAAAGACGTCTCCAGAGACCATTAGTATGCCATGTTTCCTAGAAACAATTTTGAAGTTTAAAATACACACCTAGAAAATTTTGTGGTTTGGTAATTTTCTCTGAAAAAAATCACTTTATGCAACTATCTGGCCATGTTAATGCATATTTTAGGAAAGGTTTGAAATGTATTTCTATTGAAAATACGACTATTGGGGCCATTAGTGTCCCATATTTTATGGAAACAATTTTGAAGTGGAAAATTCTATCCTGGAAAAATTATGGTTAGGCAATTTTTGCTTAAACAAATGAATTTATACAACTATAAGGCTGTGTTAATACATTTTTTAGGAGATGTTAGAAAATTATTTCTAGTAAAAATTCGTCTCCAAGGACCGTTAATGTAGCATGTTTCATAAAAATAGTTTTGAAGTAAAAAATTCACACAGAAAATTTTGTGGTTAGACATTTTTCTTTGAAAGAAATGACTTAATGCAATTATCAAGCCATGTTAAAGCTTTTTTAAGGAAATGTTTGAAAATTATTTTTATTAAAAATACGTCTCTAATGTGTGTCATGTTTCTTGGAAACAGTTTTGGAGCGAAAAAATCTTACTTGGAGAATTTTTTGGTTAGGAATTTTTTTTCTAAAACAAATGACTTTATTCAACTATAAGGCCATGTTAATGTTTTTTTTAATGAAAGGAGGAAAATTATTTATTGTAAATTTATTTCTTCTAAGACCATTAGTGTGTCACGTTTCCTAGAAATAGATTTCAAGCTGAAAATTCTCACCAAGAAAATTTTGTGGTAGGGCAATTTTCTTTGGAACAAATGACTATAAGCAACTATCAAGCCATGTTAATGCCTTTTTTAGGATAGTTTGGAAAAGTTTTTCTAGTAAAAATATGACTCCAGGGACCATCAGTTTCTAATGTTTCTTGGAAACAATTTTGAAGCATAAAATTCTAACCAAGAAATTTTTCTGGTTAGGCAACTTTCGCTAAAACAAATGAATTTATACAAATATAGGCCATGTTAGTCTTTTTTTTCTGGAAAGTTTGGAAAACTATTTCGAGTATTAATACATCTCTTGGGACCATTTGTGTGTCATGTTTCCTGGAAACAATTTTGAAGCAAAAAAATCACACCAAGAAATTTTTTTGGTTAGGCAATTTTCTTTCAAATAGATGACTTTATCCAACTATAAGGTCTAGTTAATTCAGTTTTTGGGAAACTTTTGAAAAGTAATTCTAGTAATAATACGTCTCAAGAGAGCATTAGTGTCTCATGTTTCCAGGATACAGTTTTGAGGCAGAAAATTCTAACCTGGAAAATTTTGTGGTTAGGTAATTATTGTTGAAACAAATGAATTTATACAACTCTAAGGCCATGTTAATGCATTTTTTAGGAAAGGTTGGAAATGTATTTCTAGTAAAATTATGTCTCCAGGGACCATTAGTGTGTCATGTTTCCTTGAAACAGTTTTTAAGCAGAAAATTCACACCAAGAAAATTTGTGGTTAGGCAATTTTCCCTGAAGAAAATGACTTTAGGCAATTATATGGCCATGTTAATGTATTTTTTAGGAAAAGTTGGAAATTTATTTCTAGCAAAAATACATCTCCAGGGACTACTAGTGTCTCATGTTTTTTGGAAACAATTTTGAAGCAAAAAATTCTTATCCGAAATCTTTGTTGGTTAGGAAGGTAGTAGAGTCCAATTACAGTAAAACTACCTTTGTCCCAATTACCCCCAAACTTTAACACTTAAAGATAAGTCCTAGCATAATTACAAAACTCAATATAGATAAAAAACAAACATAAATTAAACTAGAACTCTTCTATGACGTGACCATACGATAAAGATGACTTTGAGAGTCCTTCTTGATCTTCCAACTTATGTGATAAGGATGCCAGCTCATGGTAATCATTGTGGGTCCTACTTCTTATGTGCTTGGGCCCATCTTGTTGGCCTTCCTTGGTTGTGTGGCCCATCTTATAATACTCTTAGATATATGGGTCTTCTTTGGTCGTGTGGGCTTAGGCCAATCTTGTCAGAGGTGGTTCCGGTCCACCTCTCTTGATTAGGTTGGTTTTCTGCAGTTAAACGACTAGTCTTTTAGGTTGTATTGGCCAGCCTCTTGACATGGTATCAGAGCCAGGTCCGGCATGTCCCGCCTTCAAATCCCACGGGGAGCGGTAAGGGGCGGGGTGGGTATCAATGGTGGTTCTGGTCCACCTCTCTTGATTAGGCTAGTTTTCTGCACTTAAACAACTTGTCTTTTAGGTTGTATTGGCCAGCCTCTTGACAATGTCAGAGGTGGTTCCGGTCCACCTCTCTTAATTAGGTTGGATTTTCGCACATAAACGACTCGTCTTTTAGGTTGTATTGGCCAGCCTCTTGACATGGTATCAGAGCCAGGTAAGGAATGTCCCACCTTCGAATCCCACAGGGACCGTTAAGGGGTGAGGTGGGTGTCAGATGTGGTTCCAGTCCACCTCTCTTGATTAGGTTGGCTTTTCGTACTTAAACGACTAGTCTTTTAGGTTGTATTGGCCCGCCTCTTGATGTGGTATCAAAGCCAGGTCTGGCACGTCCCGCCTTCGAATCCCGTGGGGAGCGGTAAGGGGCGGGGTGGGTGTCAAGGGTGGTTCCGGTCCACCTCTCTTGATTTGGTTGGCTTTCCGCATTTAAATGACTAGTCTTTTAGGTTGTATTGGCCAGCCTCTTGACATGGTATTAGAGCCAGGTCTGGCACGTCCCGCCTTCGAATCTTGTGGGGAGTGGTAAGGGGCAGAGTGGGTGTCAGAGGTGGTTCCGGTCTACCTCTCTTGATTTGGTTGGCTTTTTGCACTTAAACGACTAGTCTTTTAGGTAGGATTGGCCAACCTCTTGATATATCTTCTAACACTCCCCCTCAAGCTGGGGGTAAGAGAACAACATGAACTCCCAGCTTGTTGGAAATGATGTATAGAATATTTTTTGTATAAAATGGCACATCTTCCAATATGCCTTCATCTTCCAACACTCCCCCTCACGCCGTTGCGTCCTTCCATGAGGCCCTGCTGGCATAATATAACTGAGAATAAAAATACTCATTGCTCGTAAGACATTGCTCCATACTCCTGTCCTAATGCTGGATGTAGGGTACACTTTGTCTTCTGTAGGTATTGTGTCTATCAGCATTACTCTGAAGTGTCCACCACCGTGTTCCTCCACAGGACAATGACTCTCAAGTGGTAGGAGTAATAAAAGCCATTACTGGGGGTTGTGGGTTTATTTATATTGGTGTCCCAATCCGGACACTAACTCACATGGTATCCCAACTATGATATTTTTGAGAGTTAAATTTATCATGGTGTCCCAACCATGATATTTTTGAGGGTCAAATAAATTATTGTATGAGAAAAGGTACAGAGGCCACCTCTTCTTCAATAATAATGTCCCCAAAGAGACATAATAACTGCAGCTGAATATAATACAACCATCATCCAACTCATATAACACGAGCCAAAATAATAAACCTTGTAGAAGGACCCATAAAATAATCATAATCTGATATAAATATTTTTTCTTAGATGCATAAGCTTCATCTTTTGTGCTCCCCCTTTTTTTAATATTTTTGTCACATAAAACTTATCCACAATATATGGAATAAAATATCTCTTCCTTGTACTTCTTCTACTTCTCCCCCTCAAACTGGGAGGTAATGTCAATGATCTAAGCTTGAATCAAATATCGTAGATATAGCCATAAGCCCAAATAACAGAGATTTATAAATCAGCCCTCAAACCAGGGAGAATTTAGATATTTTTCTAATATATCAACTCAAAAAGTAACGCAAAACAATGGGCATAAATTTGGATTTTTCAATGCAACATAATACTAGTATTACCTTTGATTCTTCCAATGCGATTATATCTTTAAATATAGATAAGATAGATATTAAATTTTCTCTTTATGAAAATAGACTTAAATACCTTTCATCTTAAGTATAACATCTCTTCGTAAAATATAATTATCAGAAGATAAATAATCTAATAGATTTCAGTCTCTATCATCTGGCAGAACTAAGATTTTTTTTCTTGCATGACCATTGACTTTCCCAAGGTCAATATTTCCTTATAAAAAACTCAGATCTAGAATTTGTTGGATAGGTAAGAAAATATACTTAAATATATTTCTTTATATATATACATCTTCTTATAAAGTCTCGTTCTTGAAAGCTTAAAATACCTTGGAAGTTGAAGCTTTCTGCTGCCGTTCGAACCTCTTTTTTTCAATCTGACCTTCACTACTTCAAATATCGATTTCTCTTTGAAGATAAATCTGATTGAAAATTGGTTGAATATGTAAGAGAATAGACTTATAGATATTTATTTTAATATATATATCTCCATAAAAATCTCTTTATTGATTGCATAAAATACCTCGGAAGTTGAAGCTTTCTGCTACTGCTCGAACCTCTTTTGCTATCTGACCTTTGCTTATTCAAATATCCATTTATCTTTGTACATGACTCCGATTGGAAAAAAATAGTTTTTTCTTAAAAAGTAGACTCAAATATCTTTTCGTAAATATAGAATTTGAAATATGAAAATCTCATTATGGAGGTGAAATGCACATAGAAAACTACTGGTGTAGTTATTGAAAAAAAAACTATGAACCTAGACTTAGGTTTTAGGGTTTAGAGAAAAGGATCTCATTATCTCTGTGGGTTGACCAAGTCAACTCACTGAACCCGCTCTGATACCATGTTGAATTTATGGAAAAGAGAAGTACTTCCTTGATTTCATTAACTTATCATAATCAGAGTACATGAACCTCTATTTATAATAGACGATGGTAATAGAGTCCAGTTACAATAAAACTACCTTTGTCCCAATACACCCAAACTCTAACACTTAAAAATAAGTCCAAGCATAATTAAATAACTCAATATAGATAAAAGACAAACATAAATCAAACTAGAACTCTTCTAGGACATGACCATAAGATAAAAATGCCTTTGTGAGTCCTTCTTGATCTTCCAACTTATGTGAAAAGGATGCCAACTCATGGTAATCATTGTGGGTCCTACTTCTTATGTGCTTGGGCCCATCTTGTGGGCCTTCCTTGGTTTTGTGGCTCATCTTATAATACTCTTAGATATGTGGGTCTTCCTTGATCGTGTGGGCTTGGGCCTATCTTCCAACAATGTAATTTTACTAGAAAAAGTTTTCCTATATTTTAAAAAAAAAAGTCATCAACATGGCCGTATAGTTGTATAAATTCATTTGTTTCAACAAAAATTGCCTCACCACCAAATTTTCCAGGTTAGAATTTTCAGCGTCAAAACTGTTTCTTGGAATCATGAGACACTAATGGTCCTTGGAGTCGTATTTTTTCTAGAAATAATTTTTCTAACCTTTCCTAAAAGTGCATTAGAATGGCCTGATAGTTGCATAAAGTCATTTGTTTTAGAGAAAAGAGCCTAACCAAAATATTATCTTGGTTTGAATCTTCAGCTTCAAAACTTTTTCCAAGAAATATGACACACTAATAGTCCCCGGAGACTTACTTTTATTTGAAATATTTTTCCAACCATTTCTGAAAAAAAATTATTAGCATTGCCTTATAGTTGTTTCAATTCATTTGTTTCAAAAAAAGTAGCCTAAACACAAAATTTTTGTGGTTACAATTTTCTGCTTTAAAATTGTTTCCAAGGAACACGAGACACTAATGATCCCTGGAGTCGTATTTTTACTAGAAATAATTTTCTAACCTTTCCTAAAATACACATTAACATAGCCTGATAGTTGCAAAAAGTGGTTTGTTTCAGAGAAAATTGCCTAACCACAAAGTTGTTTAGGTGTGTATTTTCTACTTCATAGCTGTTTCTAGGAAACATGACACACTAATGGTCCCTGGAGACGTATTTTTACTAAGAATGCTTGTCAAAATTTTCCTTAAAATGCATTAACATGGCCTTATAGTTGTATAAAGTCATCTATTACTAAGAAAATTTCCAAACCACAAAAGTTTCTTGGGGTGAATTTTCGACTTCAAAAGTATTTCCAGGAAACATGTACACTAATGGTCCCTGGAGACTAAATTTTACTAGAAATGCTTTTCCATCCTTTCCTTAAAAAAAGTATTAACATGGCCTTATAGTTGTATAAAGTCATTAGTTTTAGAAAAGAAATCCTAACCACAAAACTTTTCGGGTAAGAATTTCTTCTTCAAAAATTGTTTCCAAAAAATATGAGAAACTATTGGTCCCTCCAGATATATTTTAGCTAGAAATAAATTTCCAACTTTTCCTAAAAAATGCATTAACATGGCCATATAGTTGCCTTAAGTCATTTGTTTCAAGGAAAAATGCCTAACCACAATTTTTTTGTGTGAATTTTCTGCTTAAAAACAGTTTCAAGGAAACATGATACACTTATGGTCCCTGGAGACATAATTTTACAAGAAATACGTTTCCAACCTTTACTAAATGTTGAATTTAGGATCCCTTTTTCATAATTCTGAGCAAGTGAAAGAAGAAAGAAAAAAGAAGAAAAGGGAAGAAGAGCTCTCGGGTAGAGAGAAGAAAAAATAAAAGAGAAAGGAGAGGTTGCACCAAGCAAAGAGAGAGAGAGAGAGTAACTCGAGATTGAGATGTGTAACTTGATTAATTCTGAATTACAACACCTCTATTTGTAGTAGAGGAAGAGGTAGAGTCCTTATATAATTTTCCTTTCAATCCTAATTACATTCCAACTCTAACTCTCTAAGATAAACCTATTCAAACTAATCTACTAGAAGACTAATATGAGTTAACTAGAACTCTTTCTTCATTCACATGAATTAAGGGAGGAGGCCAGCTCATGGCCTTATCCTTGTGGGTCCCTCATGATCTTCCAGCTCATCTTGATATGGTTGCCAGCTCGTGAGATATTTGTGGGTCCCACTTAATCTTCAAGTCTTCTAACTCAATTCAGTTTGTGCTTCTTAATTCCTTACCACGTGCTTGCTTGGGTGAGGACTCTTTTTGGTGTCCCACGTCATCATGGTGGGTCCCACATTGTAACACTCCCCCTCATGCTGGGGGTGAGAAGACATCATCAATGCCCAACTTGTTGGATATGGTAGATATAATTTTGTGAGTGACTGGCTTGGTGAGAATATCTGCAACTTGACTTTGTGATGATATATGCTTCAAAAATAAGAAACCAGCTTGGAACTTTTCTCGTATAAAATGGCAATCTACTTCAATATGCTTTGTTCTTTCATGGAAGACTGGATTCGATGTAATACGTATTGCTGCTTGATTGTCACAGTATAGATCTATTGGAGCTTCTTTGTAGAATCCCAATTCAGTGAGAAGAGACCTTATCCATATGAGTTCACTAACAATGTGTGTCATGGCCATGTATTCTGCTTCTGCACTAGACCATGCTACTACATTTTGCTTCTTGCTTTTCCATGTAACCAAATTCCCTCCAACCATCGTACAAAATCCCAAAGTAGATTTTCTGTCATCCGAGGATCCGGCCTAGTTTGCATCTGAGAATCCTTCGATGTTGAAGTGACCATGGTTTTTATAGAGAAGCCTCCTTCCTGGAGCTCCTTTTAGATATCGTAGTATTCTTTCAAGTGGTTGCCCATGACTAAGTTGTGGCTTGTGCATGTATTGACTTACAACACTTACTGGTTACACACAGGTAAATAAGCCGCCCCACTAGTCTTTGATATTTCCCAATATCTACATCTTCTCTAGTGCCTCCACATAGTTTTGTATTTGAGTCCATATGAGTGTCTGCTAGTTTGCATCCCATCATTCTTGTCTCCTCTAGTAGATCAAGGTCATACTTCCTTTGGGATAGCACAATCCCATGTCTAGATTGTAATACTTCAATACCCAAAAAATATTTGAGTAGTCCAAGATCTTTCATCTTGAATTCAGCACATATTTTCTCCTTGGTTTTCAGGATGCCCTCGGAATCACTCCCAGTTAAAATAATATCATCAACATATACAACTAGAATCACTATACCTCTCGGTGTATTTTTAATAAATACTGAGTGATCTCCATAGCATCTGTGAAAGCCGGTCTGTATGATGGCTTGACTACATGTCTCAAACCATGCTCCAGGGGACTGCTTTAGACCATATATAGATTTTTTTAGGCGGCATACTGACTCCCCCTTGACCACATACCCAGGTGGTTGTTGCATGTAAATTTCTTCTTTAATATCACCATTAAGAAATGCATTTTTCACATCAAGTTGATATATCGGCCATGATGAATTGGCAGCCAGAGATAGTAATATACATACCAAGTTCATTTTTGCCACTAGAGAGAAGGTTTCTTCATAATCAATTCCATAGTACTGAGTATAACCTTTGGCAACCAGTCAAGCCTTCAGTGGTGAAATTGACCCATCTGAATTATGTTTGAGAGTATAAACCCACTTGCAACCAACGGGTTTTTTACCTGTGGGAAGAGGAACCAGTGACCATGTATGATTGTCATTAAGGGCCTTCATTTCTTCATCCATTGCTACTTTCCACCCTGGATGTTGTAGAGCCTCCTGATAGGATTGTGGAATAGATATGGAGGAAATAGAAGAAAGAAACTGACAACATAAAGGTGAGAGGTGATGGTGAGACACAAAATTTGAAATGGGAAGAGAAGTAGAAGGTCTAGTGCATGATCGAGGTTCTTTCCTTATAGCAATAGGGCGAGTATCATATTGAGGGCCAAAAATAATTGGTGATGAAGGACTTACCTCTGTTGGATCTGTTAACTCGGCAGGTGTGGTGTCAGCCACTTGCTCTGGGGGTTGAATAATCTCTGTATCACGAGGCACAACCGGGAAAGGAGAACCTTGTACTAAGGACAGACCAGGAGGAGCGCTATCAGAATAAAATGAGTAGTCTTCAAAAAATGTTACATCCCTGGACACAAATAAACGTTGAAGAGTAGGACTATAAAAAACATAACCCTTTTGTGTGCTAGAGTATCCCAAAAAGATACACTTGATAGATTTAGGATCAAGCTTGTTGTGTCTAGATAATGAATTTTGTACAAAACATTGACATCCGAAGACTTTCAAAGGTAATGAAAATTGATCATCATTTGGTAATAATCTAGAGTAAGGAGATTTATTACCAAGAATGGTAGATGGTAGACGATTTATAAGAAAGCAAGTCGTAAGGACTGCATGAGGCCAATAAAAGTATGGAACTTTCTTAGCATATAATAGACCTCGAGCTACCTCATGAATATGACGATTTTTTCATTCGGCTACACCGTTTTGTTGAGGAGTGTAGACGCATGATGTTTGATGGATAATGCCATTTTCTTGACAAAAAGAGTCAAGATCTTTGGAAACATATTCTTTGGCATTATCATACCAGAGAATTTTTATTTTCTAACCAAATTTTGTGGGTGAAATGACTTAAAAATGAATGGTATCTCGGAACGCTTCTTAAATATAAAAAACCAAGTTGTGTGAGTGAAATCATCAATAAAGGTAATAAATTATTTTGCTTGAGAAATATTGGAGACACTCAAGGGTCCCCAAACATCATTATGAATTAATGAAAAATGGAGTAACTATTTTGACTTCTGGACGAGGAGAGTATGTGCTCCTTTGATGTTTACTCAATTGACAAGCCTCACAATGAAATTCTGACCTTACTTTAAGAGAAGGAAACATATAATGAAGAGACTGTGCAGATGAATGTCCCAACAGATTGTGCCATAACCGTGTCTCATTTTTAGTAGTAGAAACCATATTTATTTTCAGCACGTCCAAGTAGTAAAGTCCCCCTTGTTCATGGCCTCCAACAATCACCTGCTTCGTTATAAGATCCTGAAAGATACATGAAGTGGGTGAGAAGGTAACAGAGCAATTAAAATATTTTGTCAGCTGACTAACAGATAATAGATTCAAAGAGAAAGTAGGAACAAAAAGAATATCAGTGAGCGGAAGTGATGGTGTGATACAAGTGGAACCTTTCCCTTGGAGACTTTGGTTTGAGAACCGTCAGCTATGGTAAAAAATTTGTGTGAAATACTCGAAGATCAAAAATGTAATAAATTTTTGTTACCTGTAAGATGCTCGGAGGCTCTTGAGTCAATTATCCAGGATGAAGATGAGGCAGATAGCATACCAGAAGCGGTAGTGGCAGTAGTAGTTGCGGAGGAACTAGGAGAAGAACCCAAAATTGTCTTCGTTTTCTGAAATAGCTCACTCTTCATCAGTAAAAATTTTATGTGCTGCTGATTTTGTGGGTTGTGCTTCTTTTGTATCACTTATAAAGGCTTGATTAGCCCTTGTCGATTCTGACTGTCCATTGGCTTCATAGCATATTTGTTTATAATGGCCATATTGTCCATAGTAAGTGCATGCCCGGTAATAGCAATTATCTATAGTGTGGCCAATTTTTTTACAATGAGTACATTTTTTCCCATCTGCTCTGCCAGCACCAGTCCTTCCACCTGTTCCTCTGCCTCCTCTATAACCTCTACCTCGACCTTTGCCGCATTCAGATGATGATCCTCTATGATCGGATTACATAGCGGATGATACGTCAGTAGTGGAGGAAGAAGTGTCTGGAATACGAAGTTGTGTTGCACATACATCATCAAACTTTGGGATAACAGAAACACTCAAAAGTTGACTCTTGGCAATCTCAAGATGGGGTTTAACATTTGCAAGACAAATAGTAGTGATTAAGGCTTCCTTCTGTCTATCTTGGATAGAAATATCTGTGGTTGAAGGCTGACCTAACTTCCACTCTTGAAGAAAGCCTCTAAAGCGGGCCAAGTACTCATGGATATTATCTCCTTGTTTAGTATTCAATATTCTTTTGAAAATATCATATGGTCTATGTAGAGTATCCGGGCAAGAGTACAGTTTAGCACATGTCTCCCAAATTTGTTTAGCAGTGTTAAGATGAATAACATTGTTGGAGACATGTTCTTCCATGCTATTGATTAGTCAAATAATCACCAAAGCATCGTTTTTCAACCATTTTTTATAAAAAATATCATCTTCATCAATAGGTGGTCCTCGGGTGGTGAGGTGACCAAGTAGGTATTTTATTATAAGGAACCTCCGAACCGATGTGGACCAAATCATAAAATTTGATACCCCACATAAGGTTATGGTGGTGATTCTTAGTATATCACCTTTGATATTCATATTCTCTTCAGCCCTGATAGGCCCTTCTTCAAAAAAAAAAATTCTAATAATAACACCAAGTAGTACTTCTTCATCAACTCGATGTATGGCAAATTTAAGCATTGATGCTAAATTATTATTCTGATTTTATTCCATAATACCACTCATAAGAGAATCAATAACAATCTTCTATATCAGAGGACTCTTATCCCACGAAAAAAAAAATTCCAACAATCTTATCATGGACTGGTCTCGGTAAACAAAATTTCAAATTGAAAAAACTGTATTGATAGCTCCTTCATGATAGAGAGGCATGTATATCCATAATATAATAAGATGAAATCATTCACATACTCATCCTTAAAACATCTTTTAAATTCGGAAACGAGTAACATGAAAAGAAAAGAAAATTAAGACTTATCTCTTGGCTTGTGTTCTTCCTTCATAAAAGAGTCTTCTTTGAGTAGTGTTGATCATCACTTCTTTAGAGCATTTCTTTGACGAGGGATCCTAAATATAATGTTGTGATACCATGTTGAATTTAGGATCCCTTTTTCATAATTCCGAGCAAGAGAAAGAAAAAGGAAAAAAGAAGAAAAGGGAAGAATAGCTCTCGGGTAGAGAGAAGAAAAAATAAAAGAGAAAAGACAAGTTGCACCAAACAAAGAGAGAGAGAGAGAGAGAGAGTAACACGAGATTGAGATGTTTAACTTGATTAATTCTGAATTACAACACCTCTATTTACAGTAGAGGAAGAGGTAGAGTCCTTGTACAATTTGCCTTTCAATCCTAATTACATTCCAACTCTAACTCTCTAAGATAAGTCTATGAAACTAATCTACTAGAAGACTAATATGAGTTGAACTAGAACTCTTTCTTCATTCACGTGAATTAAGGGAGGAGGCCAGCTCATGGGCCTATCGTTGCGGGTCCCTCATGATCTTCAGCTCATCTTGATAAGTTTGCCAGCTTGTGAGATATTTGTGGGTCCCACATGATCTTCAAGTCTTCTAACTCAATTCAGCTTGTGCTTCTTAATTCCTTACCTCATGCGTGCTTGGGTGAGGACTCTTCTTAGTGTCCCACATCCTCATGGTGGGTCCCAACAGCTCGAGCACCATGGTGGATCCCACATTGTAATACTAAAACAATGCATAACATGGCCTTATAGTGGTATAAATTCATTTGTTTCAGCAATAATTGCCTAACCACAAAATTTTCCAGGTTAAAATTTTCTGCTTCAAAAATGTATCCTGGAAACATGAGACACTAATGGTCTCTTGAGACGTATTTTTACTAGAAGTGATTTTCAAAAGTTTCCTAGAAACTGCATTAACCAGACCTTATAGTTGGATAAAGTCATATGTTTAAGAGAAAATTGCCTAACCAAAAAAATTTCTTGGTGTGATTTTTCTGCTTCAAAATTGTTTCCAGGAAACATGACACACAAATGGTCCCAAGAGATGTATTAATACTAGAAATATTTTTCCAAACTTTCCAGAAAAAAATGACTAACATGGCCGTATAGTTGTATAAATTCATTTGTTTCAAGGAAAGCTGCCTAACCATAAAATTTTCCTGGTTAGAATTTTATGCTTCAAAATTGTTTTTAGGAAACATTAGACATTGATGGTCCCTGGAGTCATATTTTTACTAGAAATACTTTTCCAAACGTTCCTAAAAAAAGCATTAACACGAATTGATAGTAACTTATAGTCATTTGTTCCAAAGAAAATTGCCTTACCACAAAATTTTCTTGGCAAGAATTTTCAGCTTGAAATCTATTTCTAGGAAACGTGACACACTAATGGTCTCAGGAGACGTAAATTTACTATAAATAATTTTACTTCTTTCATTAAAAAAAATTTAACTTTGCCTTATAGCTGAATAAAGTTATTTGTTTTAAGAAAAAAATTTCTAACCAAAAAATTCTCCAAATAAGATTTTTTTGCTCCAAAACTGTTTCCAAGAAACATGACACACTAACGGTCATTGGAGATGTATTTTTACTAAAAATAGTTTTAAACCATTTCCTTAAAAAAGCTTTAACGTGGCTTGATAGTTGCATTAAGATAGTTCTTTCAAAGAAAAATGCCTAACCACAAAATTTTCTTTATGTGAATTTTCAACTTCAAAACTATTTTCAGGAAACATGCTACATGAACTGTCCTTGGAGACATATTTTTACAAGAAATACTTTTCCAACATGTCCTAAAAAATGTATTAACACGCCGTTATAGTTGTATAAATTCATTTGTTTCAGCAAAAATTGCCAAACCATAAATTTTCCAAGATAGAATTTTCTGCTTCAAAATTGTTTCTAGAAAATATGGGACACTAATGGCCCCAATAGTCGTATTTTCATTAGAAATAAATTTCCAACCTTTCCTAAAATATGCATTAACATGGCCAGATAGTTGCATAAAGTGATTTGTTTTGGAGAAAATTACCTAACCACAAAATTTTCTAGGTGAGTATTTTAAACTTCAAAACTGTTTCCAAGAAACATGGCACACTAATGGTCCTCAGAGATATATTTTTACTATAAATACATTTCCAATCTTTCCTAAAAAACTGCATTAACATGGCCTTATAGTTACACAAAGTAATTTGTTTAAGGGAAAATTGCCTAACGTCAAAATTTTCTTGGTGTGTATTTTCAGCTTCAATACTGTTTGCAGGAAACATGACACACTAATGGTCTCTGGAGACTTCTTTTTACTAAAAATACTTTTCCAAACTTTCCTGAAAAGATGCATTAACATGGCCTTAAAGTTGAATAAATTATTTTGTTTATGAAAAAATTGCTTAACCACAAAATTTTCTAGGTTAGAATTTTCTTCTTCAAAAATGTTTCTTGGAAACATGAGAAACTATTGGTCCCTTGTGACGTATTTTGACTAGAAATACTTTCCCAACCTTTGCAAATAACAAGCCCTTATAGTTTCAAAAACTGATTTGTTTAAGAAAAAATAGCATAACCACAAAATTTTCTTGGTGTGAATTTTCATCTTCAAAATTGTTTACAGAAACATGACACACACTAATGGTCCCTGGAGACATAAGTTTACTAGAATTACTTTTCCAACCTTTCCTAAAAAAAACATTATCATGACCTTATAGTTGTATAAATTCATTTGCATTAACAAAAAGAGAATTTACTAGAAGTACGTTTTCCAACCTTTCCTAAAAAGTGCATTTACCAGGCCTTATAATTGTACAAAGTCATATTTTTCAGAGAAAATTGCCTAACTACAAAATTTTCTTAGCTTGAATTTTAAACTTGAAAACTGTTTTTAGGATACATGACACACCAATGGTCCCATAAGATGTATTAATACACTAAATACATTTCAAAAATTTCTTGAAAAAATGGATTAATATGGCCTGATAGTTTCATAAAGTAATTTGTTTTAGAGAAAACGGCATAACAACAAAATTTTCTTGGTGTGAATTTTCTGCTTCAAAACTGTTTCTAGGAAATATGACACATTAATTGTCCCTGGAGATGTAATTTTACTAGAAATACTTTTCATTTTTTTTCAAAAAAAAAAATCATTAACATGGCCTTATAGTTGTATAAATTCATTTGTTTTACAAATAATTCATTCACGACAAAATTTTACAGGTTAGATTTTTCTGCTTCAAAACTGTTTCGAGGAAACATGAGACACTAATGGTCCGTGGAGTCATATTTTTACTAGAAATAATTTTCCAATCTTTCTTGAAAAATGTATTAACATGGGCTAATAGTTGAATAAAGTTGTTTGTTTAAGAGAAAATAGCCTAACCTTAAAATTATCTTGGTGTGAATTTTTAAATTCAAAAATTTTTCCAGAAAATATGACACACTAATGGTCCCTGGAGATATATTTCTACTAGAAATATTTTTCCAACCTTTCCAGAAAAAAATGTATTAATATGGCCTCATAGATGCATAAAGTAATTTGTTTCAAGGAAAATTGCCTAACAACAAAGTTTTCTTGGTATATATTTTCAGCTTCAAAATTGTTTCCACTAAACATGACACACTAATGGTCCCTGGAGATGTATTTTTACAAGAAATACTTTTACAAATTTTTTTCTGAAAAAAAATCATTAACATGGCCTTATAGTTGTTTAAATTCATTTGTTTCAGCAAATATTGCCTAACCACTAAATTATCCAGGTTAGAATTTTCTGCTTCTAAATTGTTTACGGGAAACATGAGACACTATTGGTCCATTGAGATCTATTTTGAGTAGAAATGCATTAGTTGGCCTTATAGTTGCTGAAAGTCATTTGTTTCAGAGAAAATGGCCTAACCACAAAAAAAATTTTGTTAGAATTTTCATCTTTAAAACTGTTTCCAGGAAACATACACACTATTGGTCCCTAGAGATGTAATTTTACTAGAAATATTTTTCCAACCTTTCATAAAAAATGCATTATCACGACCTTATAGTTGTATAAATTAATTTGTTTTATAAAAAATCTTCTAACCACAAAATTTTCTGCTTCAAAACTATTTCTAAGAAACATGAGACATGGTCTCTGGAGCCATATTTTTACAAGAAATAATTTTCCAACCTTTCCTAAAAAAATTCATTAACATGGCCTTATAGTTGCATAAAGTCACTTGTTTTAGAGAAAATTGCCTGACCAAAACATTTTCTTCGTGTGAATTTTCTGTTTCATAACCGTTTCTAAGAAACTTGACACGCTAATGGTCTAAAGACACATAATATTACTAGAAATACTTTTACATCCTTTACTTAAAAAAATGCATTAACATGGCCTTATTATTGTCTAAAGTCATTTGTTGTAGAAAAAAATTCCAGACAACATAATTTTCTAGATAAAAATTTATGCTTCAAAACTGTTCCAGGAAACATGATACACTAATGGTTGCTGGAGAATTATTTTTCTTAGAAATACTTTTCAAACCTTTACTAAAAAAATGCATTAACATCGCCTGATAGTTGCATCAAGTCATTTGATTTAGAGAAAATTGCTTAACCACAAAATTTTCTTGGTGTGAATTATCAGCTTCAAAACTATTTCCTAGAAACATGACAAACTAATTGTCCTTGGAAATGTAATTTTACTAGAAATACCATTCCTATATTTTCAAAAAAATTCATTTACATGGTCTTATTATTGTATAAATTCATTTGTTCCAGCAAAAATTGCCTCAACACAAAAATTTCCTAGTTAGAATTTTCTGCTTCAAAATTGTTTCCAGGAAACATGAGACACTAATGGTCACTTGAGTCATATTTTTACTAGAAATACAATTCCAAACTTTCCTAAAAAAGGCATTAATATGGCCTTATATTTGCATAAAGTCGTTTGTATCAGAAAAAATTCCCTAACCACAAAGTTTTCTTTGGGGGGGTTAGTGCCCCAAAGTGGATTTTTGAAGATCAAGTCATGTCCAACATGAAGATCTGTCATGTCATGTACATGAAGATCAGGTAAGAATTTGTGTTAGCGTTGATGACTTCATGTGCACTGGAAAATAGTTTCCAGTGTTAGTGCCCTAACATGAGAAAAACATAAAAAACAAGAGAATTTCTAAACCTTTACAGTGCACTTAATTACAACATAATCCTTAAACCCCAAATTAGGTAAAACAACTATTATTACTACATGAATAAATTATTTAATGTATAATTAAATATACTAATATATTTATTAATTGAATTAGATATTTTATTGTACATTAATATGGTAATTACATGAGCCAATGAAATAACTACATGATTAATTACAAATAATAAATAAATAACATTATAAATAACAAAAACGAAAGTAATACGTTGAGTTATTAATTTATTAATAACATATGATATACTTTAACCTAAAAATGAATAATTTAAGAGAAAAAATGATCTAATCATAACTTTAACACACTATATATTTGTACATAATATGTTTTATGTATTATTAATTATTAATATATTATCACAAAATTTAAAACTATTGGTTTAATTAACTATAGCAATCGGATAATTATGCCAAAAATAATTTATCAAATATTTATTTTAACAATATTTTAATTATGACTATTAAATCACTATTTTAATATAGTAACTGTAAAATAAATATATTAAATAAATAAAAATAATTATTTATAAATAAAAATAATTAATTTATAAATAAAAATAATTAAACCATCGTCGTCTTCCTCAGCTGCGAGCCAAAGGGCAACGACGATGGCGACGGGGATGCGCTTGTAGGCGACGGCGACGGCCAGCGACGACGGCAGGCAACGACGATGGCGACGGGGACGGGCTAGTAGGCAACGGCTCCGGCCGGCGACGGAACGAGAGAGGGCTGCGGCAACACCGAGAGAGGGCTGCGGGAACGAGAGACAGTTGCGGAACGAAAGAGGGCTACGGCAACACCGAGAGAGGGTTGTGGAAATGAAACGGCAGAGAGGGTGTCCGGCAGAGAGCCCCCCGAGAGACAGCCCCGCTCGCCGAGAGAGAGCCCGCGCGAGAGTCATGTAGATGACTCTCAAAATCGGGCGGAAAGCACTTTCCGCTTGTTACTCTTGAGACATGAACTCGTGATTCATGTATATTCATGTACATGACATGAATTTCGGCGCCCCCTAACGACATCAGGACATGAACTGCGTAATGCGCATGAAGATCATGTCCTGAGTCATGTGCACTAACCCCCCCTTTGGGTGAATTTTCACCTTCAAAACTATTTCAAGGAAACATGTACATTGATGGTCCTTGGAGGCTTAATTTTACTAGAAATACTTTTCTATCATTTCCTTCAAAAATTCACTAGCATGGCCTTATAAATTTATAAAGTCATTAGTTTACGAAAAAAAATCCTAACCACAAAAATTTTCCGCGTAAGAATTTTCTACTACAAAATAGTTTTTAGGAAACATGAGACACTATTGGTCCCTATGGACGTATTTTTACTAGAAATACTTTCCCAAACTTTCCTAAACAAATTGCATTAACATGGCCTTATAGGTTCATAAAGTCATTTGTTTAAGAGAAAATGGCATGACCACAAAATTTTCTTGGTGTGAATTTTCAGCTACAAAACTGTTTTCGAGAAACATGACACACTAATGGTAACTGGAGACACACTAATGGTCCCAAGAGTTGCATTTTTACTAGAAATAATTTTCAAAAATTTCCAAAAAAATGGATTAACATGGCCTTATAGTTGTATAAATTCATTTGTTTAAAAGAAAATTGCGTAACTACAAAATTTTCTTGGTGTGAATTTTCAGCTTCAAAACTATTTCTAGTAAACAAGACACACTAATGGTCTCAGGAGACGTAATTTTACTGGAAATATTTTTCCAACCTTTCGTAAAAAAAACATTAACATGACCTTATAGTTGTTTAAAGTCATATAAAAAAAAATCCAAACCACAAAATTTTCATGGCAGGAATTTTTTGCTTCAAAACTCTTCCAAGAAAAAGACACACTAATGATTGTTGAAGACGTATTTTTACCAAAAATACTTTTCAAACCATTCCTAAAAATTAACATAGCTTCATAGTTGCATAAAGTCATTTGTTTAAGAGAAAAATGCATAACCACAAAATTTTCTTGGTGTGAATTTTCAGCCTAAAAAATGTTTCTAGAAAATATAACACATTAATGGTCCTTGGAGAAGTATTTTTAGTCGAAATACTTTTCCAACCATTCCTGAAAAATGGTATTAACATGACGTTATAGTTGTATAAATTAATTTGTTTCAGCAAAAATTGCCTAACCACAAAATTTTTTAGGTTTCAATTTTTTTCTTCAAAATTGTTTCCAGAAAACATGAGACACTAATGGTCCCTGAGGTCATTTTTTTACTAGAAATAATTTTCCAACCTTTCCTGAAAATGCATTAACATGGCCTTATAGTTGCATAAAGTTATTTGTTTCAGATAAAATAGCCTAACCATTAAATTATCTTGGTGTGAATTTTCAGCTTAAAAAATCTTTCCAAGAAACATGACACACTAATAGTCCCTAGAGACTTATTTTTACAAGAAGTATTTTTCCAACCTCTCCTAAGAAAATATATTAACATGGCCTTATAGTTGTATGAATTCATTTGTTTTAGCAAAAAATGCCTAACCACAAAAATTTTTAGGTTAGAATTTTTTGTTCCAAAACTGTTTCCAAGAAACATGAGACACTAATGGTCCACGGAGTCCTATTTTTACTAGAAATAATTTTCTAACCTTTCCTAAAATATGCATTAACATGGACTGATAGTTGCATAAAGTGATTTGAATAAGCAAAAATTGCCTAACCAGAAAATTTTCTAGGAGTGTATTTTTAACTTCAAAATTGTTTCTAGGAAACATGACACATTATTGTTGCTGGAGAGGTATTTTTACTAGAAATAATTTTCCAAACCTTCCTAAAAAATGCATTAACACGGCCTTATAGTTGTGTGACATACTAGAAAAATTGCCTAACCACAAAATTTTCTTGGCGTGTATATTCAACTTCAAAACTGTTTCCAGGAAACATGACATACTAATGGTCCCTGGAGAAGTATTTTTACTAGAAATACTTTTCCAACCTTTCCTGAAAAGATGCAATAACATGGCCTTATAGTTGTATAACTTCATTTGTTTCAGCAAAAATTGCCTAACCAAAAAATTTTCTAGGATAGATTTTTTCATGTTTCCAGGAAACATGACACACTATTGATCCCTTGAGTATTTTGACTAGAAATAATTTTCCAAACTTTGCTAAAAAATGCATTAACTTGGCCATATAGTTGCATAAATTCATTTCTTTAGCGAAAATTGCCTAACCACAAAAATTTCATGGGGTGAATTTTCATCTTCAAAACTGTTTCCTAGAAAGTTAACACTAATGGTCCCTGGAGATGTAATTTTACTAGAAATACTTTTCCAACCTTTCCTAAAAAATGCATTATCATGGCCTTATAGTTGTATAAATTCATTTGTTTTAGCAAAAATTGCCTAACCACAAAATTTTCTAGATTACAATTTTTTGCTTTAAAATTGTTTCTAAGAACATGAGACACTAATGTTCCATTGAGATGTATTTTTACTAGAAGTACTTTTCCCATCTTTCCTAAAACGTGCACTAACCAGACCATATAGTTGTATAAAGTTATCTATTTAGGAGAAAATTGCCTACCCACAAAATTTTCTTGGTGTAAATTTTTAGCTTCAAAAATGTTTCTAACAAATATGACACACAATGGTCCAAGGAGATTTATTAATACTAGAAATAATTTTCCAAATTTTCCTAAAAAAATGGATTAACATGGCCTGATAGTTGTATAAATTCATTTGTTTCAACGAAAATTGCCTATCCACAAAATTTTCTTGGCTAGAATTTTATGCTTCAAAAGTGTTTTGAGGAAACATTAGACACTAATGGTCCCTGGAGTTGTATTTTTACTAGAAATAATTTTCTAACCTTTCCAAAAAAAGGCATTCACATGGCGAGATAGTTTCTTGTAGTCATTTGGTTCAAAGAAACATGATACACTAATAGTCACTGGAGACGTATCTTTACTAATTCAAGGTCAGAGTTTTCTACTTCAAAACTGTTCCTAGAAAACTTGAGACACTAATGGTCTTTGGTGTCATATTTTTACTAGAAATACTTTAAAAAATTTTCCTCAAAATGCATTAATATGGACTGATAGTTGAATAAAGTCTTTTGTTTAAGAGAAAATAGTCTAACCGAAAATTTATCTTGGTGTGAATTTTTTAGCTTCAAAATTTTTTTCTTGGAAATATGACACACTAATGGTCCTTGGAGATGAATTTTTACTAGAAATATTTTTCAAACCTTTCCTGATAAAATGTAATAACATGGCCTTATAGTTGTATAAATTCATTTGTTTAAGCAAAAATAGCTAACAAACAAAATTTTTGAGGTTCGAATTTTCTGCTATGAAACTATTTCCAAGAAACATGAGACACTATTGGTGCCTAGAGGCGTATTTTTACAAGAGATACATTTCTATGCTTTCATAAAATATGCATAAACATGGCCTGATAGTTGCATAAAGGGATTTGTTTTGGAGAAAATTGCCTATCCAAAAAATTTTCTAGGTGTGTATTTTCATCTTCAAAACAGTTTCTAAGAAACATGACACACTAATGGTCTGTGGAGCTTTATTTTAAATAGAAATAATTTTCCAACCTTTTCCTAAAAAATACATTAACATTCCTTATAGTTGCATAAATTCATTTGTTTGAAAGAAAATTGCTAAACAACAAAATTTTTTGGGTGTGTACTTTCAGCTTCAAAACTGTTTATGAGAAACTAATTATCCCTTGACACATATTTTGACAAGAAATTTTTTTCCAGCCATTGCTAAAAAAAATGTATTAACAAGGCCTTATAGTTGCATAAAGTCTTGCAGAGAAAATTACCTAACCACAAATTTTCTTGATGTGAATTTTCAGCTTCAAAACTGTTTCCTGGAAACATGACCCACTAATGGTCCTTAAAGACGTATTTTTACTAGAAATACTTTTCCAATCTTTCCTGAATAGATGCATTAACATGGCCTTATAGTTTTATAAATTCATTTGTTGCAGCAAAATTTGCCTAACCACAAAATTTTCCTAGTTAGAATTTTCTGCATCAAAATTGTTTCCAGGATACATGAGACACTATCAGTCCCTTGAAATGTATTTTGACTACAAATACTATTCCAACCTTTTCTAAAAAAATACATTAAATGGCCTTATATTTGCATAAAGTCATTTGTTTATGAGAAAATTGCCTAACCACAAAATTTTCTTGGAGTGAATTTTTTAGCTTCAAAACTGTTTCTAGGATACATGACACACTAATGGTCCATGGAGACATAATTTTACTAGAAATAATTTTCCAACCTTTCCTAAAAAAAGTATTATCATGGCCTTTTAGTTGTATAAATTTATTTGTTGCAGCATAAATTGAAAAAAATTTCAAGGTTAGAATTTTTTCTTCAAACTATTTCAAGGAAACATAGATATTAATGGTCCCCGGAGTCATATTTTTACAAGAAATACTTTTCCAAATTTTCCTAAAAAATTCATTAACATGGTCTTAAAGGCGAATAAAATCATTTGTTTCAGAGAAAATTGCCAAACCACAAAATTTTCTTGGTGTGAATTTTCTTCTTCAAAACTGTTTCTAGGAAACTTGACACACTAATGGTCTCAGGAAAAATAATTTTACTAGAAATACTTTTACATGCTTTCCTTAAAAAATGCATTAACATTACCTTATTGTTGTGTAAAGTCATTTGTTTTAGAAAAAAAATTCCTAACCACACAATTTTCTAGGTAAGAATTTTCTACTTCAAAACTGTTTTAGGAACATGACACACTAATAATCGCTGGAGACATATTTTTACTAGAAATACTTTTCAAACATTTCCTAAAAAATGCATTAACGTGGCCAGATAGTTGCATAAAGTCATTTGTTTCAGAGAAAATTGCCTAACCACAAAATTTTCATGGTGTGAATTTTAGAAACTGTTTCCAGGAAACATGAGACACTAATTGTCCCTTGAGATGTAATTTTACTAGAAAAACTTTTCCTATCTTTTCGTAAAAATTCATTAATATGGCTTTATTGTTGTATAAATTCATTTGTTTCAGCAAAAATTGCCTTACCACAAATTTTCAGGTTAGAATTTTCTGCTTCAAAATTGTTTACAGGAAACATGAGACACTAATGGTCCCTGGAGTCGTATTTTTACTAGAAGTATGTTATGAACTCAATAGAAGACTAAGTCATTCAGAGGCATCGTGGCTTAGTCATCTAGTATTAAGTTAATTGCCTTTCTTTTAATTTATTTTTACTGCATTTTTATTTTAGTTAAAGAGAAAATACGCCACAGGGGTATTTCTATAATTTTCTACCTTGAACTTGTGTTGGCGCCAACCTTATGTAGGGGGGAAAGTGGAATATGAAGAGACAAGTCTTATTTTAGCCTAAATAGGGTTGGAGACCTCCTCAATGAGCTCTAGGGTTTAGAGTTCTCCTCAACGAGCTCTGATTTCTTCCATTTTCTCCTTTTCTCTTTTCCATTTACCGAAACGAAGGCTAGCCACTATAGTGCTGAACTTGTTCACTGAGTTCTGGATTAACCCTTCAAGCTCAAGGAACCCATAACAGTGCTGAACTCGTCCTCTAAGCTATGGATTCTCCTTCCCAACGCCATGTTACAAGATCCATGACCCGAGACTGTATCAACTTAGTATTAGAGCAGGGTAACGTGGAGGATACGACCAACAATGAAGAGCTGAGAGCCATGGTTAGAGAGGTGCAGGGCGCACAAGCAGAACAACAGGTGAGAGTTAAAATTCACGACTAGCTGTTGAGACAAGCCCACATGATCAAGGAAGGCCCACATGTTCAAGTGTTGTTGGAAGATGGGCTCAAGCCCATAAGACCAAGAAATGCCCATACATCCTAGAGATATAGAAGACGGGCTCCAGGTCCACAAATCAAGGAGAAGCCCATAGGCCCACATAAAATGATGGCAGGATTATTATTGTAATACAGTAGTTTCATTAATATATAAATAGAGCTTTAGGGGGAAGGTAAAGACATCAAGTCCATAACCTCTTCTACCTCTCATTTTCTCCCAATGGGTCTCTCTCCCTTTCTGTCCATAAGCTAAATCTAAGGAGTCCTGAAAATCAACATGGTATCAAAGCATTGATTTTCAGGACTCGCAACTATGGTTTTTTATAATTCCAATATTTTTTCTTTCTTTTCTTTTATCTCTTTGTCTCATACATTATTTTTTTCTTTTTGTTTTGATTAAATCTTATTGCCTTTGGAATTCCAAAAAAACCAGCAAAAAAAGACACTTCTCTGCCTCCACCTTTGAATGCTCTTGTCTCTCTTCTCTAGCATTAAAATAAATTTATGTGAAACACGACTCGATGGAGAGCGTGTGATGAGAGGTAGCTTTATCACTCTCCATGCACTGGACCGGAGGTTCCAGCTGGATGGTCTGGCCAGGGCCACTGATAGATTTTAAATTTTGCTTCTCTTTCCCGGATCTTAGTTCCATCACTGCCATCATCACCGATGCAAAGGCTGGCACATTGGAAAAGTCTCCCCGGCTGTCGACCACCACCGCTGAAAGTCTTTGCTATTCCAGAGACGATGGATGCATTGGCCTTATCTTTTGTTCATTGATTTTTTTTCCATTGCCGATGTCGGAGAAGCTAATGATTCATCCCGAGTGCTAGCTTGGGTTCCATTTCTAGATGACAATACAAGGAAGCCAGCGCTCTTCGAGGGAAGAAGATGCACTGTTGCTGGATTTTTTCTGTTCTGGTTCCCGATATATTGCTACTGGCTATCTTTTTTCTAGTCATTCAAAATTGTTCGCTAGAGTTTCCTTTCTCAGGCTGCTACTACAAGATCTCCTGTCATGATTGTCTCTGATTCCACTCTATTCGGACACCAGTTGCCCGAGGAAGATGATTTCCTGTTTTAATTTTTCCCAAATTAAGAAAAACTAAACCAGCATCGACACGTGCCTATTCAACCTGGACATGACCTGGTCAACCCAGCAACCCAGCAACCCAGCAACCCAAGGGAACTTACTGCTTCTGCACCAGCTAGACTGAGTCAACCTAGACCAACTTGGACCGAGTCAACTCAATTCGGGTCAATTCAGGTTCGGGTCAATCTAACGGGCCACTTATTTTTTGCCTTGGTATATGTGTCTAGACCAAAGCTTATACATATTTCTGCAGCAAATTGATAAATTTTTCTCTTGTTGGATTATTATTTTGAAGAATTGACATATTATTCCTTGGTCAGCATATCATGTGGTACAGATATTTGCATTAGATTATTTCATGGGTCAATTTTACAAGGATTATTTTGGTTCGTGTTATATGGGCCCAAGCCCATTTCAGCTGATGCTATTGTGTCTCTTTGGATGAGACATTATTATTAAAGAAGAGGTGGCCTCAGTATATTTTCTCATACCATACTTTATTTGACTCTAAAAAATACCACTGTTGGGATACCATGAGAGTTGGTGCCCGGTTTGGGACACCATCATTTATTTAACTCTAAAAAATATCATGGTTGGGACACCATGAGAGTCGGTGTTTGGATTGGGACACCATGATAAATAAGCCCACTCCCCCCCCCCCTTTAATGTTATTTATTACTCCTACCACGTGAGAGTCTTTGTCCTGTGGAGGGACATTGTGATGGAGGAGTTTTTTTTATTACACTTCAAAGCAAAGCCTATAACCAACTACCTATCAAAAGGTAGGAGTAAGCCTAAAATCCAACAAGAGGACTAGAGTATGGAGCAATGTCTTAATGGCTAGGAGTAATTTTACTCTCACTTATCTTAAACCAATTGGGCCTCTTGAACGAGAGCACCAGCATGAGGGGGAGTGTTGGAAGGTGAAGGCATATTGGAAGATGTGCCATTTTATACATCATTTGTAGCTTGAGGGGGAGTGTGGAAAGATAGGGCCCAAAGCTACACGACCAAGGAAGGCCCACATATCTAACTGTGTTGGAAGATGGGCTCAAGCCCATAAGACCAAGGAAGGTCCATACATCCAAGAGATATAGAAGACGGGCTCATGGCCCATAAATCAAGGAGAAGGCCCATAGGCTCACAAACAATGATGGTAGGATGGTAAATAAAGAGTCATCTCATAGAGATGGCATTGATGTAATTTGGTTAAAACCCTAAACCATAAACCCTAAGTTCAAGGATATTATTGTAATACAATTGTTTCATTAATCTATAAATAGAGATTCAGGGGGAGGGTTAGGACATCAAGTCCATAACCTCTTCTTCCTCTAGGACATCAAGTCACTTCAAACATCGAAGGATTTTCATATACAAACTGGCCCGGATCCTTGGATGAGTGAAAATCTACTTTGGGATTTTGTACGATGGTTGGAGGGAATTTGGTTACATGGAAAAGCAAGAAGAAAAATGTAGTAGCACGGTCTAGTGCAGAAGCAGAATATAGAGCCATGACACACACTGTCAGTGAACTCATATGGATAAGATCTCTTCTCACTGAATTTGGATTCTACAAAGAAGCTTCGATAGATCTATATTCTTATAATCAAGCAGCGATACACATTACATTGAATCTAGTCTTCCATGAAAGAACAAAGCATATTGAGGTGGACTGCCATTATATACAAGAAAAGTTACAAGCAGGTTTTTTTTATCTCTAAGGCATATATCATCACAAAGTCAAGTTGCAGACATTCTCACCAAGCCGGTCACTCACAAGATTATGTCTACCATAGGCAGCAAGCTTGGCATTTATGATGTTTTCTCACCCCTAGCTTGAGGGGGAGTGTTACAATGTGGGATCCACCATGGTGCAAGAGCTGGTGGGACCCACCATGAGGATGTGGGACACCAAGAAAAGTCCTCACCCAAGTTAGCACGAGTTAAGGAGTTAAGAAGCTCAAGCTGAAATGAGTTAGAAGACTTGAAGATCAATTGGAGCCCACAAAGATACCATGCACTGGCAACCTTATCAATATGAGCTGAAAGATCATGCGGGACCCACAAGGATAAGGGCATGAGCTGGTCTCCTCCCTTATATTGACGTGATTGAAGAAAGAGTTCTAGTTCAACTCATATTAGACTTCTAGTAGATTGTGTTGATAGACTTATCTTAGAGAGTTAGAGTTGGAATGTAATTTGGAGATTGAAAGGCTAATTGTATAAAGACTCTACAACTCGTGGTATCTTTATGGGTCCCACTTGATCTTCAAGTCTTAACTCCTTAACAAGATGTGTTGTAATTCGGAATTAATCAAGTTACACATCCGCTTCTTCAGTAAATCTCTCTCTCTCTTTGCTTGGCGCACATCTCTTTTTTTTTTCTTCTCTCTACCCGAGAGCTCTTCTTCCCTTTTCTTCTTTTTCTTTCTCCTTTCTCTTGCTCAGAATACTGGCAAGGGGATCCTAAATTCAACAAATGCCATTCACCTAGAGACGGCTAAACAAATTTTGGAGACATGCGCCAAGTTGTTTCAAGCTCCGACAACTTACAAAGGCCATAAGATATTTTGCAATGGATGCTTACCACCAAACAAGAAGACAACATACATGAATATTTGGCCCACTTTCGAGGCTTTCTTCAAGAATGGAAACTTGCCCAACCAACCTCTAAAAATATCTTTGTCTAAGATAAACAGAAACATGCCTTGAAAACTGCCATATGCCTCGTAAACATTAAACCGCATCTTGAAGTTGCTAAGACTCACCTTCTTAGCTCTTCCGTGGTTCCCACTTTTGATGATCTATGTGCTACATTTCTCTGTATTCCATACGCTTCTCCCTCTACTAATGAAATACCATCCGCTATGTACTCTGGACATAGGCGAATACCATCTGACCAAGGCCAAGGCCGAGGCTGAGGCAAATTTTATAGAGGAGGAAGAGGTGGAAGGACTAGTTTTGACCGAACAGATGGGAAAGAATGCACCCATTATAAGGGATATGGCCACACTAGAGACACATACTTTCACCTGAAAGAATGCTCTATATGTGGTAGATTGGGCCAATCCCGCGAAAGATGTTATAAAGCTAATGAGAATAAGGCTAACCAAGCCTTAGTGAGTGATACAAAAGTAGAGCAATCTACCACAACAACTGCAAAGAATATTGATGAAGACTATGAACTATTCCAGAAAAGAAAGACCATGATGGGGTACTCCCCAAGTACTTCTTCACCAACCGCTGCCACCACCACTTCAGGTATGTTTTCTGCGTCCTCTTCATTCTGGATAATTGACTCTAAAGCCTCCGAGCATCTTACAGGTAACAAACATCTACTATACTCAGTTTCTCCATGTCTTTCACATAAATTTGTTACCATTGCTGACGGTTCACAAACTAAGTTCAAGGGAAAGGATCCACTTCTGTTATACCACCACTTCAGCTCACTGATATCCTTTTCATTCCTATTTTCCCTTTGAAACTTTAATCGACTACTCAGCTCACCAAACATTTATTTGCTCTATCACTTTCTCACCCACTTCTTGTGTATTTCAGGATCTTACAATGAAGCAAGTGATTAGTGGAGGTTGTGAACAAGGGGGCCTCTACTACCTATATGTGCCACAAATAAATACTGCATCCACCTGTGACAATGAAACTAGGTTATGGCATAACCAGTTGGGACATCCGTTCGCCCAATCTCTTCATCATATTTTTCCTAAAGCGTGGTTAGACCTTCATTGTGAAGCATGTAAAATAAGTAAACATCAGAGGTCTACATACTCACCTCGTTAAGAAATTAAAAGTGTCTCTCCTTTTTCATTAATTCATATTGATGTATGGGGACCCTTGAGTGTCTCCAACATTTCTCAAGTGAAATATTTTATTACATTCATTGATGACTTCACTCGTACCACTTTGTTATTTTTGTTTAAAGAGCGTTCTGGAATACCATTGATATTTAAATCTTTTCATACAATCGTACTCACTCAGGTTGGGCAGAAAATTAAAGTCCTTCGTTCGGATAATGCCGAATAATACACATCCAAAGATCTTAACTTGTTTTGTCAAGAAAATGACATTATTCATTAGACATCATATGCCTACACCGCTAAAAAAATGGTGTAGCCAAATGAAAAACAGTCATATTCTTAAGGCAGCTTGTGGTTTACTATATGCCATGCAAGTTCCATACTTTTATTGGCCGCATGCAATTCTTACAATATGTTTTCTTATAAACCGGTTACCCTCTTCCGTAACATAGTAAATGTTGAATTTATGGAAAAGAGAAATACTCATTGACTTGTTGTAATCAGTGTACATGAACCTCTATTTATAATAGAGGAAGGTAGTAGAGTCCAATTACAATAAAACTACCCTTGTCCCAATTACACCCAAATTCTGACACTTAAAGATAAGTCCAAGCATAATTAAATAAGTCAATATTGATAAAAGACAAACATAAATCAAACTAGAACTCTTCTAGGACATGACCATAAGATAAAGATGCCTTTGTGAGTCCTTCTTGATCTTCCAACTTATGTAATAAGGATTCCAGCTCGTGGTAATCATGGTGGGTCCTACTTCTTATGTGCTTGGGCCCATCTTGTGGGCCTTCTTTGGTCGGTTGGCGCATCTTATAATACTCTTAGATATGTGGGCCTTCCTTGGTCGTGTGGGCTTGGGCCCTATCTTCCAACACTCCCCCTCAAGCTAGGGGTGAGATAACATCATGAACTCCCAGCTTGCTGCAAATGACATATAGAATCTTTTTGTATAAAATGGCAGTCCTCCCATCTTCCAACACTCCCCCTCAGACTGGTGCTCTCTTCCATGAGGCCCAATTGGCCAATTCATGGGGGTATAACATAGATGTAAGAATAAGTTCCTCCGTCATGGTTTCCCAACCGTGATATTTTTTGACAGGGCCTATCATGGTTTCCCAACCATGATATTTTTTGACAGGGCCCATCATGGTTTCCCAACCGTGATATTTTTATATAGGGTATCCTCCGTCATGGTTTCCCAACCATGATATTTTTTGACAGGGCCCATCATGGTTTCCCAACCGTGATATTTTTATATAGGGTATCCTTCGTCATGGTTTCCCAACCATGATATTTTTTGACGGGGTAAAATAAATGATGATATGAGGCCACCTCTTCTTCAATAATAACATCCCCAAAAAGACATAATAGCAACAGCTATATATAACATGACCATCTTCCAACACATATAACACGAACCAAATAATAAACTTTGAAAAAGAACCCATGAAATAATCCGATATAAAAATTTCTTCTTAGATGCACAAGCTTGGTCTTTTGTTCTCCCCCTTTCTTGAATATTTTGGTCACATAAACTTATACACAACATATGAAATAAAATACCTCTTTCCTGTACTTTTTCTACATCTCCCCCTCAAGCTGGGAGGTAATGGCAGTGATCCCAACTTGAACCAAATATCATCGATGTAGAAATAAGCCCAAATAAAAGAGATGTATAAATAATCCCTCAAACCAGGGAGAAGTGATATAATTTCTTGATATATCAACTCAAAAAGTTACTCAAAACAATGGGCATAAATTCGGATTTTTCAATACAACAGAATACTAGAATGACCTTTGATTCTTCCTATGCGAATGTATATTTAAATATAGATCAAATTGACATAAAATTTTCTTGGTCTAAAACTAGACCTAAATACCTTTCATCCAAATATAATTATTAGGAGATAAATAATCTGATAGATTTCGGTCTCTGTCATCTGGCCGAACTACGTACGGTTTCTCCTTTTTTTCCAGAATGACTATTGACTATTCCAAGATCAATATATCCTTATAAAAAATCATACAGAGAATTGGTTGAATTTTTAAGAAAATAGACTTCCATATCTTTCTTTTGATATGTAATTCTCCATATAAATTCTCTTTCTTTATAGCATAAAATACCTCGAAAGTTGAGGCTTTCTGTTGCTGCTCGAACCTCTTTTTCAATCTGACCTTTGTTGCGTCAAATATCTATTTCTCTTTGTATATAACTCAGATAAAAAATTATTAGAATAGGTAAGATAATAGACTTACAGATATTTCTTTTGATATATATTTATCCATATAAAGTTGAGTTCTTGATAGCAATAAATACCTCAGAATCTGGAGCTTGTTGTTGCTGCTAGAAACCTTTTTCAATTTGACCTTTGCTCATTCAAATATCAATATCTTTCTGCATATAACTCCGATTGGAACAAATCATTTTTATTTTGAAATTAGACTCAAATATCTTTTCGTAAATATATAATTTAAAATATGAAAAACTCCATATAGAGATAAAAAAACTCAAAGAATACTATGAGTGTAGGGACTGAAAAACTAACTACAAACCTAGACCTAGGGTTTAGGGTTTAGAGAAAAGGATCACATTACCTCTATGGGTTGACCACGTCAACTCACAAAACCTGCTCTGATACTATGTTGAATTTATGGAAAAAAGAAATACTTCATTGACTTGTTGTAATCAGTGTACATTAACCTCTATTTATAATAGAGGAAGGTAGTAGAGTCCAATTACAATTAAACTACCCTTGTCCCAATTACACCCAAACTCTAACACTTAAAGATAAGTCCTAACATAAATAAATAACTCAATATAGATAAAATACAAACATAAATCAGACTAGAACTCTTCTAGGACGTGACCATAAGATAAAGATGCCTTTGTGAGTCCTTAATCTTCCAACTTATGTGATAAGGATGCTAGCTGGTGGTAATCATGGTGGGTCCTACTTCTTATGGGCTTGGTCCCATCTTGTGGGCCTTCTTTGGTCGTGTGGCCCATCTTATAATACTCTTAAATATGTGGGCCTTCCTTGGTCGTGTGGGCTTGGGCCTTATCTTCCAACAGTAAACTTGATCCCAAATCTTTGAAGTGTATCTTCTTAGGATACTCTCGCACACAAAAGGGTTATGTTTGCTATAATTCCTCTCTTCGGCATTTACTTCTGGCTAGGGAAGGTACATTTTTTGAAGACTCTCCATATTATTCTGATAATTCTCCTCCAAGTTTATCTTCAGTACCAGGTTCTCATTGACCGATTGTGCCCCATGGTACAGAAATTACTCAGCCCCTAGAAACACTGGTTGACACCACACTTGCTGAGTTGTTGGATCCTACCGAGGTAAGTCCATCTTCTCCAATTATTTTTGGCCCATAATAAGATACTCGTCCTATTGTAGTTAGGAAAGAGCCCAAATCATGCACCAAGCCTTCTACTTCTCATCCCAAAACAAACTTTGTGTTTTGTCATCGTCTATCCCCTGTTTATTGTCAATTTCTATCTGCTATTTCCTCCATACCTATACCACAATCCTATCAGGAGGCTCTCAAACATCCAGCGTGGAAGGCAGCTATGGGTGAAGAAATGCAAGCCCTTTATGAAAATCAACCATGGGCTCTAGTGCCCTTTCCTTCTGATAAGAAACCCGTCGGTTGTAAATGGGTAGTTATGGTGAAACACAATCCGGATGGGTCCATGGCTCGGTTGAAAGCTTGCTAAATGGGTACGTTTGTTATTATCTCTCGCAGCTAGCTCTTCCTAGAATGTTTATCAACTTGATGTCAAAAATGCTCTTCTGAATGGGGATATAAAGGAGGACATTTATATGCAGAAATCACCTGGGTATGTGGTTGAGGGGGAGTTCGTATGTCGACTACAAAAATCTCTCTATGGTCTCAAGCAATCGCCTCGTGCATGGTTTGAAAATTTTAGCCAAGCACTCATACGACCCGGATTTCATAGATGCTCTGGAGATACCTAAGTCTTTATTAAGAGACACAGATGGGCAAGGTAATTCTAGTCATATATGTTGATGACATTATTATAATTGGCAGTGATCCCGAGGGCATCCAAAAGACAAAAGAAAGGATATGTGCTGAATTCAAGACAAAGGATCTCGAACTACTCAAATATTTTTTGGGTATTGAAGTACTACAATCCAGACATGGAATTATATTATCGCAAAGGAAACATATCCTTGACCTACTAGAGGAGACCAAAATGCTAGGATGTAGACCAGTAGAAACTCCTATGGACTAGAATACAAAATTATGTGCAAGTACTGGAGAAGAACTGGATGTCAAAAAACATCAAAGATTGGTGGGAAAACTGATTTATCTCTGCATAATGAGGCCAAGTATTTTATATGTAGTCAGTGTGGTATTATGATCTTGGGGTTAAGTACTTGGCTTTTCGCTACCAAATAGGCTGGTCTTTTGGGTAGTATTGACTAGGTACTTAACATTTGGTATCAGAGCTATACCAATGTTGTGAGTTCGAATCTCGGAGGGGGTGACCTAGAGGGGTCGACCTAGAGACCTGTGTTGTGTAAAAAGGCGGTTCGGGTCTCTAGAGTGGGCCGTCATGGTCATCATCTCATAACGGTGGGGGTATTCTTATGGTCCTGGGGTAAAAGTGCTTAGCTTTCCGCTACCTACCAAGCCAATTTTTTGGGTAGTATTGGCTAGGTACTTAACATTTGGTATCACAACCACTACTTACGTTGCGAGTTCGAATCCCGAAGGAGTTGACCAAGCAATGTAGCTAGAGTGGGTCATCGTTAGAGTGGGTCACTGTGGACATCGGCTCCTAATGAAAGAGCTCTAGGGCAAGCTCTTTCTCCAAGGGGTGTGTGTTGTTATGGTCCTGGGGTTAAGTTCTTGGCTTTTGGCTACCTACCAGGTCGGTCTTTTGGGTAGTATTGGCTATGTGCTTAACATTTGGATCAGTGTTATACCATGATTGCGAGTTTGAATCCCAGAGGGGGCGACCTAGAGACCTGTGTATCACAAAAAAGTGGTCTGGGTCGCTAGAGTGGGCCACCATGGACGTCACCTCGTAACGATGGGAGTATTGTTATGATCTTGGGGTTAGGTGTTTGGCTTTCTGCTACCTACCAGGCCGCTCTGGATTCTCCTTCCCAACACTGTGTTACAAGATCCATGACCCGGGACCGTAACAAAATAATTTTCCAACCTTTCCTAAAAGATGTATTAACATGGCCTTATAGGTTCATAAAGTCCTTTGTTTCAGAGGAAAATGGCCTAACCTCAACATTTTCTTGGAGTGAATTTTCAGCTTCAAAACTATTTCCAAGAAACATACACACTAATGGTCCATGGAGACATAATTTTACAAGAAATTTGTTTCCAAAATTTCCTTAAAAAGGCATTAACATGGCCTTATAGATGTATAAATTCATTTGTTTAAGTAAAAATTGTCAAACAGCAAAATTTTCCTGGTTAGAATTTTCTACTTCAAAACTGTTTCTTGGAAACAATAGATACTAATGGTCTCTTGAGATGTATTTTTACTAGTATTTTCAAAAATTTCCTTAAAATACATTAGCCAGGCTTTATAGTTGTATAAAGTCATTTGTTTAAGAGAAAATTGCCCATCCACAAAATTTTATTGGTGTGAATTTTTAGCTTCAAAACTGTTTCCAGGAAACATGACACACCAACAGTCCAAGGAGATGTATTAAACTCGAAATACTTTTCCAAAATTTCCTAAAACATGGATTAACATGACCTTATAGTTGTATAAATTTATTTGTTTCAAGAAAATTGCATAACCACAATATTTTCCAGGTTAAAATTTTATGCTTCAAAAGTGTTTCTTGGAAACATAAGAAACTAATGCTCCCTGGAGATGTGTTTTTACTAGAAATACTATTGAATTTAGGATCCCTTTTCCAATATTTTGTGCAAGAGAAGAGAGAAAGAAGAAGAAGAAAAGGGAAGAAAGCTCTCGGGTAGAGAGAAAAGAAGAAGAGAAGAAAAGTGTGCACCATGTAAAGAAGGAGAGATTTACTCAAGAAAGAATTTTAGAACTTGATTAATTCTGAATTAAAACACCTCTATTTATAGTAGAGGAAGTGATAGAGTCCTTATACAATTAACCTTTAAGTCTCCTAATTACATTCAAACTCTAACTTTCTAAGATAAGTCTTGTAGAAAAGATAACACAATCTACTAGAGGTCTAATGTAACTTGAATTCTTACTCTTCTTCAATCACGTGGACATAAGAGAGGAGGCTGGCTTATGGTCTTATCTTTGTGGGTCCCACATGATCTTCCAGCTCATATTGATAAGATTACCAGCTCATGGTATCTTTTTGGGTCCCACTTGATCATCAAGTCTTCTAACTTATTCCAGCTTGTGCTTCTTATCTCTTAACTCATGCTAGCTTGGGTGAGGACTCTTCTTGGCATCCCACGTCAACATTGTGGGTCCCACCAGCTCGTGCACCATGGTTGGTCCCACATTTTAACACTCCCCCTCAATCTGGGGGTGATAAAACATCGTAGATGGTCAGCTTGCTGCAGATGGTAGACATAATCTTGTGAGTGACCGGCTTGGTGATAATATTTGCAACTTGACTTTGTGATGATATATGTTTTAGAGATAAAAGGCCTGCTTGGAAGTTTTCTCGTATAAAATGGCAGTCCACTTCAATATGCTTTGTTCTTTCATGGAAGAGTGGATTCAATGTAATGCGTATTTTTGCTTGATTGTCACAATATAGATCTATCGAAGCTTCTTTGTAGAATCCCAATTCAATGAGAAGAGATCTTATCCATAGGAGTTCACTAACAGTGTGTGCCATGGCTCTGTATTTTTCTTCTGCACTAGACCGTGCTACTACATTTTTCTTCTTGCTTCTCCATGTAACCAAATTTCCTCCAATCATCGTACAAAATCCCAAAGTAGACTTCCTATCATCCGGGGATCAAACCCAGTCTGCATCGAAGAATCCTTCGATGTTGAAGTGACCATGATTTTTATAGGAAAATCCATTTCCTAAAGCTCCTTTCAGATATTGTAATATCTTTTCCTAAAGACCCAGTTTGCAATGGCTAAGTTGTGGTTTGTGCATGTATTGGCTCACCACACTTACTGCACATGATATATCGGGCCTTGTTACACATAGGTAAATAAGTTTTCCCACTAGTCTCTTATAATTCCCGATATCTGCATCTTCTCCAGTACCTGCACATAATTTTGTATTTGAATCCATAGGAGTGTTTGCTGGTTTGTATCCCGACATTCATGTCTCCTCCAGTAAACCAAGGGCATACTTCCTTTGGGATAGCACAATCCCATGTCTAGATTATAATACTTCAATACCTAGAAAATATTTGAGTAGTCCAAGATCTTGTCTTGAATTCAGTACATATTTTTTCTTTTGTTTCCTGAATGCCTTCAGAATCATTACCAATTAAAATCATACGATCAACATATATTGCTAGAATTACCTTGCCTCTAGGTGTATTTTTAATAAATACTGAGTGATCTCATGGGCATTTGTAAAATTTTGCTCGTATGAGGGCTTGACTAAATTTCTCAAACCATGCATGAGGGGACAATTTTAGACCATACAAAGATTTTTTTAGCCGACATATTGACTTCCCCTCAAACACATACCGAGGTGGTTGTTGCATATAAATTTCTTCTTTGATGTCCCCTTTCAGATAAGCATTTTTCTCATCAAGTTGATATATCTACTAGGAAGAGTTAGCTGCCAGAGATAATAGCACATGTACCGAGTCCATTTTTGTCATTGGAGAGATGGTTGCCACATAATCAATTCCATAACATTGTGTATAGGCTTTAGCCAGGAGGCGAGCATTCAGCCGAGCCACGAACCCATCCAGATTGTGTTTCACAGTAAACACCCATTTGCAACCGATGGGTTTCTTATCTGATGGAGGTGGGACTAGAGCCCATGTCTGATTTTCATAAAGTGCCTGCATTTCTTCATCCATTGCTGCCTTCCACCCTGGATGTTTGAGAGCCTCCTGATAGGACTATGGTACAAATATGGAAGAAATAGCAGAGATAAATTGACAATATGTAAAGGACAGATGATGATGAGACACAAAATTTGGTATGGGATGAGACTTAGCGGGTATGGTGCATGATTAGGGTTCTTTTCTTTGTGCAATAGGACGAGTATCATATTGTGGGCAAAAAACAACAGGGGAAGATGGACTTACCTCTGTGGGATCTGTAAACTCAGTAGGTGTGGTGTCAGCCAGTGTTTCTGGGGGCTGAGAAGTTTCTATAGCACAGGGCACACCTGGTCAAGGAGAACCTAGTACAGAAGATAAACCTGGAGGAGCATTGTTAGAATAGTATGGAGAGTCTTCAAAAAATGTGACATCCCTAGACACAAGTAAACTCTGAAGAGTGGGATTCTAGAAAACATAACCCTTTTGTGTACGAGACTATCCTAGAAAGATACTCTTGATATATTTAGGATCAAGTTTACTGTGTTTTGGGGAGGGAATATGGACAAAACATTGACACCTGAAGACTTTCAAGGACAATGAAAATGGATCATCATTCGGTAACAATATAGAGTAAGGAGATTTATTACCAAGAATGGAAGATGGTAGATGATTTATAAGAAAGCATGCAGTAAGGACTGCATGAGGCCAATAAAAGTATGGAACTTTCATGACATATAATAAACCTCGAGCTACCTCAAGAATATGATGATTTGGTATGGTCCCAGATCAACACAGCGATTCGCAGGGAAATGAATGAATGGAGTATTCACTGAATGGAATGGAAGGGAAGAAGATGGATTGAAGAACGATCGATAACCAGGCTCATCAAAGGGAGACCTGAACCTTGGGTTCGTCAAGGAGAACGCCAATCCTATGTTTGGGTGAAATTTGACTTGTTCATTTCAGTCCAGGGCGCCCCTTAAAAAGGACTCATGACCACAAAGTTCAAAGAATTACAATTTTGCCCTTCCATGACATTTAACTTGAAAAGTAAACTAATTGACTAAATAACTGACTCAGCCAGGGTAATTGACTTAGCCCCAACGTTCGTTGTTGGGTCCATAACATGATTTTTCTGTTCGGCTACACTATTTTGTTGAGGAGTGTAGGCACATGATCTTTGATGGATAATGCCATTTTCTTGATTGAAAGAGTCAAGGTCTTTGAAAATATATTCTTTGGCATTATCAGACCAAAGTATTTTTATTTTCTGACCAAACTAAGTGAGTACCATAACATGAAAAGACTTAAAGATCAATGGTATCTCAGAACGCTCCTTAAATAGAAACAACCAAGTGGTATGAGTGAAGTCATCAATAAATGTAATAAAATACCTGACTTGAGAAATATTTGAGACTCTCAAGGATCCCCATACATCGGTTTGAATTAATGAAAACGGAGTAATACTGTTGACTTTTGGACGAGGAGAGTATGTACTCCTTTGAAGTTTACTCAGTTGACAAACTTCACAATTAAACTCTGACCTGATTTTAAGAGTAGGAAACATAGAATGAAGAGATTGTGCAAATGGATGTCCCAACCGGTTGTGCTATAGCCTTGTTTCATTTTCACTAGTGAAAACAATATTTATTTTTGGCACATCCAGGTAGTATAGCCCCCCTTGTTCACAACCTTCACCAATCACCTGCTTCATTATAAGATCCTAAAATACACACGATGTGGGTGAGAAGGTGATAGAGAAATTAAAATACTTTTTCAGTTGACTAACAAATAACAAATTCAAAGGGAAGTAGTAACAAATAGAATATCAGTGAGCGGAAGTGATGGTGTAACGGAAGTGGATCCTCTCCCTTGAACCATGGTTTGAGAACCATCAGCAATGGTAACAAATGTTTATTACCCGTAAGGTGCTTGGAGGCTCCTGAGTCAATTATCTAGGATGAAGATGATGCAGATAGCATACCTGAAGCAGCGATGACAGCGGTATTTGATGAGGTACTTGGAGAAGAACCCATCAATTTTTGAAACAACTCATATTCTTCATTAGTAAAAATTTTCTTTTCAATTGATTTTGTGAGCTGATCCTCCTTTGTATCACCTACTAAGGCTTGATTAACCTTTGTCAAGTCTAAGTTGCCATTGACATTATAACATATTTCTCCATAGTGACCATTTTTTCCACAGTAACTTCCTTCCTTGTAATAGCATGTATTGATAGTGTGGCCATATCCCACACAATGAGTGCATTCTTTCCATAATTTTTCCATGATTTTGATTAGCCTACTAATCACAATGGTATCATTTATAACCATTTCTTATAAAAAAAATGTCTTCTTCATCAATAGGTGGTCCACAGTTGGTGAGATTACCAAGTAGGTCATTTGTTATAAGAAACCTCCGAACCGATGTGGACCAACTCATAAATTTGATACCCTTTGTAAGGGTATTTTGGTAATTCTGAGCATACCACCTTTTCTACTCATATTTTCTTTAGCCATAATAGGCACTTCAATGGAAATTATTCTCCAGAAAAATTCTAATCAAAATATCCAAGTAGTATTTGTCAAACAACTTGGTGCATGGAAAAATTTAGCATTGATGCTAAACAATTATTATTCTGATTTTTTTTTGAGTAAATGACCACTCATAATATACTCAATATCAATCTTATTAGGGGAATCTTTTTCCCACAAATTGTTTTTCCAACAATCTGACCATGGACTGGTCTCGATAAAAAGAAATTCCAAACCGACAAAACTGTTTTGAAAGCTTCTTCTAGATCGAGAGGCATTCATATCCACAATATCATAAGTTGAAATCATACGCATCTTTAAATCATCTCTTAAATTTGGAAACCAGTAATATGAAGTAAAAAAAAAATTAAAAACTTATCTCACTGTTTGTGATCTTTCTTCACAAGGAACCTTCTATGAGTGGTGTTGACCATATCATCTTAGAGCATTCCTTTTGACATGGGGATCCTAAATTTAATGCTCTGATAACATGTTTAATTTAGGATCCCTTTTCCAATATTCTGAGCAAGGGAAGAGAGAAAGAAGCAGAAGAAAAGGGGAAGAAAGCTCTCGAGTAGATAGAAGAGAAGAAGAGAAGAAAGGTGTGTGCCAAGTAAAGAGAGAGAGATTTACTCAAGAAAGAATTGTAAAACTTGATGAATTTTGAATTACAACACCTCTATTTATAGTAGATAAAGTGATAGAGTCCTTATACAATTAACCTTTAAGTCATCTAATTACATTCAAACTCTAACTCTCTAAGATAAGTCTATGTAGAAAAGATAACACAATCTACTAGAGGTCAAATATAACTTGAACTCTCACTCTTCTTCTATCACGTGGACATAAGAGAGGAGGCTGGCTCATGGTCTTATCTTAGTGGGTCCCACATGATCTTCCAGCTCATATCGATAAGATTACCAGCTCATGTTATCTTTGGGGGTCCCACTTGATCTTCAAGTTTTCTAGCTTATTCCAACTTGTGCTTTTTATTTCTTAATTCATGCTAGCTTGGGTGAGGAATCTTCTTGTCATCCTACGTCCTCATGGTGTGTCCCACCAGTTCATATGTTTCAAAGAAAATTGCATAACCACAAAATTTTCTTGGTGTGAATTTTCAACTTCTAAATTGTTTCTAGGAAACATGACACACTAATGGTCTCAGGTGATGTAATTTTACTAGAAATAATTTTTCAACCTTTCCTTAAAAAAATCATTAACATGGCCTTATAGTTGTATAAAGTCATTTGTTTTAGAAAAATATTCCTAACCACAAAATTTTCCATGCAAGAATGTTTTGCTTCAAAATTGTTTCCAAGAAACATGACACACTAATGGTCGTTGGAGATGTCTTTTTTCTAAAAATACTTTTCAAACCTTTCATAAAAAAATGCTTTAACATGGCATGAAAGTTTCATAAAGTCATTAGTTCAGAGAAAAATGCCAAACCACAAAATTTTCAACTTCAAAACTATTTCTAGGAAACATGACACACTAATAGACGCTGGAGACATATTTTTATGGGAAATACTTTTCTAAGCTTTCCTGAAAAAAATAAATTAACATGGCATTATAGTTGTATAAATTCATTTATTTCTGCAAAAATTGCCTAACCACAAAATTTTCAAGGTTAGAATTTGCTGCTTCAAAACTATTTAAAGGAAACATGAGAAACTAATGGTCCCTAGAGTCCTATTTTTACTAGAAATAATTTTCCAACCTTTATATTACAAGGTAGGTTCCACCAAGCTTGCACGAGCTGTTGGGACCTACGATGAGGACGAGGGATGACTTGATGAGTCATCACACAAGCTGGCCTGAGTTGGAAGAGTTTAAGATCAAGTTGGACTACGACAAGTTGTTTGTATTATCTCATAAGTTAGAAGATTAAGTGGGACTCACACAAGCTGGTTGGAAGATCAAGAAGGATTCCTAAGGAGAGTCACGAGCTGGTTAGAATGTCTAGTGGGACCCACAAGATAGCTACAAGCTGGCCTCTTATTCTAAATGTCACGTCCTCATAAGGAGTTATTATTTGAGTTATGTTAGAATTCTAGTTAACTTTGAGTTATCTTATCATGATAGGCTTATCTTTAAGAGTTAGAGATTGAATGTAATTAGCAGAATGAAGTGTAATTATACATGGACTCTACCACATCCTCTACTATAAATAGAGGAGCTTGTACACGGATTATAAATAAGAAAGAAGTTTAAGTTTTACTCTTTCACGTGAAGAACCATTCTCTTTTCTTTTACTGTTTTCTCCCTTCTCCTCCTTACCCAAGAGCACTCTCTCTCCTCTTTCTTTTTTCTCCCTCTTTCTTCTTGCTCGTGATTTTAGAAAAGGGATCCTAAATTCAATAGTGTATCAGAGCATTAAATTTATGATCCATGTGTCAAAAGGAATGCTCTAAAAAGGTACAATTAAAATCACTCATAGAAGACTCCTTGTGAAGGAATATAAAAAAACGTGAGATAAGTTCCTTCATTATTTTTATTATTTAATGTTACTGGTCCGAATTTAGAAGATGATTTGAAGATTATTATGTTAATTTTTTTGTTTTTCATCTTATGGATATGAATGCTTCTTGTTCTAGAAGAAGCTATCAAAATAGTTTTGTCGGCTTGGAATGTTTGTTTACCTGGACTAGTTCATGAGGAGATTATCAATTTTTTTTGTGTGTGGGAACTAGAGTCCCCTGATATAGAAGATTGATATTGAGTCATATTATGAGTGGTTATTCAGAAAAAAAAATCAGAATAATGATCATTTAGCGTCAATGCTAAATCTCTCCATTAACCAAGTTAGTTAAAGAAAACTACTTGGTTTTTTCTTGATTAATTGGATTTTTTTTAAATTGCCTATTATGGCTGAAGACAACAAGAGTAACAATCATCATATACTCAGAATTACTACTATACCCTTGCGAGGGGTATCAAATTACATGAGCTGGTCCACATTGGTTCACCGGGTTCTTATAACAAAAGACCTTCTTGGTCACCTCACCAACCGTGGACCACCTATTGATGTAGAGGATATTTTTTATAACAAGTGGTTGAGGAATGATACTTTGGTTATTAGTTGGCTTATAAACACCATGGAAGAACATGTCTCCAACAATGTTATTCATCTTGATACTACTAAACCAAATTTGGGGGACATGTGCTAAGCTGTATTCCAACTCTGATAACTTACACAAGCCATATGATATTATCCAAAGGATGCTTAACACTAAACGAGGAGAAAATATCCATGAATATTTGGCTAGTTTTAGAGGCCTTCTTCAAGAATGGAAAATAGCTCAGCCTCCCTCCACGTCTGTCTCTGTCCAAGACAAACAAAAAAGAAGTTTTAATCACTAACATATGCCTTGCAAACATTAAACCGTATCTCGAAGTTGCTAAAAGTCAACTCCTTATCACTTCAGCTATTCCCACTTTTGATGATGTATGTGCCACATTACTTCATATTCGAGACACTTCTTCTTCTAATACTATAGTGTCATCCGCTATGTACTTAGAGCATAGGGGACCATCATTTGACCATGGCAGAAATTCTAGAGGAGGTCGAGGATGAGGTGGAATGAATGGTTGTGACAGACAAATTGGAAACAATGCACTCCGTGTGGGAAAGATGGCCACACTATAGATACGTGCTATTCAAACAAGGAATGCGCCTTTTGAAGAAGATATGACCACATTGGAGATATATGTTATAGGAAGGCTCATCAAGCCTTATTAAGTGCTACAAAGGAGGAACAACCTACCAAATCCACAGAAAATAAAACCCTTAATGATGATGAGTATGAGTTATTCCAGAAAATGAAAACACTATTGGGTTCTGGTTCAAGTCCATCCTCCACTACTGCTGCCACCACCGCTTCAAGTATGCTATATGCCTCCTCTTCATCCTAGATAATTGACTTAGGCCCCTCCGAGCATTTCACATGTAACAAAAATTTACTACACTCAGTCTCTCATCGTCTTTCAAAAAAAATTGTTGCCATAGCTGACGGTTCTCAAACTAAAGTTCTAGGGAAAGGATCCACGTCCGTTACACCATCACTTTTGCTCATAGATATTTTGTTTGTTCCTACTTTTCCCTTGAACCTTTTATTTGTTAGTCGGCTCACAAAAGTTTTTAATTACTCTATCACCTTCTCACCTACTTCTTGTATTTTTTAGGATCTTGTAATGTGTTGGAAGATAGGGCCCAAGCCCATAAGTAGGACCCATCATGATTACAACGAGTTGGCATCCTTATCACATAAGTTGGAAGATCAAGAAGGACTCACAAAGGCATCTTTATCTTATGGTCACATCCTAGAAGAGTTCTAGCTTGATTTATGTTTGTTTTTTATCAATATTGAGTTATTTAATTATGCTAGGACTTATCTTTAAGTGTTTGAATTTGGGTGTAATTGGGACAAAGGTAGTTTTATTGTAATTGGACTCTACTACCTTCCTCTATTATAAATAGAGGTTCATGTACTATGATTATAATAAGTTAATGAATTCAATGAAGTATTTCCCTTTTCCACAAATTCAACATGGTATAAGAGCAAGTTAAGTTGTTCAAGCAGCCACAGAAAGCTTCAGCTTCCAAGGTATTTTTTGCTATCAATAAATAGACTTTACATGGAGAAATATATGTAAGTCTATTATTTTACCTATTAAACCAAATTTTTATCTGAGTTATCTACAAAGAGAAATCGATATTTGAAGTTGAAAAAGGTCAGATTGAAAAAGAGGTTCGAGCGTCAACTTCCGAGGTATTTTATGATATAAAAAAATAGACTTTATATGGATAATTATATATAAAAATAAATATATGTAAGTCTATTTTATTATATATTCAGCTAATTCTCTGTATGACTTTTTTATAAGGAGATATTGATCATGAAAGAGTCAAAGGTCATGCTGGAAAAAAAGGAGAAATAGTACTTAGTTTTGCCAGATGATAGAGACTGAAATCTATCAGATTATTTATCTTCTGATAATTATATTTTATGAAGAGAAGTTATACATGGATGAAATTTATTTAAGTCTAGTTTCAGAAGGATAAAATTTTATGTCAATCTGATCTATATTTAAAGATATATTTCCATTGGAAGAATCCAAGGTCATGCTGGTATTCTGTTGCATTGAAAAATCCGAATTTAAACCCATTGTTTTGCGTCACTTTTTGAGTTGATATATCAGGAAAATATCTCACTTCTCTCTGGTTTGAGGGCTTATTTATACATCTTTGTTATTTTGGCTTATTTCTACATCTATGATATTTGGTTCAAGCTGGGATCACTGCTATTACATCCCAGCTTGAGGGGGAGAAGTAGAAGAAGTACAAGAAAGAGGTATTTTATTCCAGATGTTGTGGATAAAATTTATGTGACCAAAATGTTCAAGAGATGGGGATCACAAATGAAGTTTGTGCATCTAAGAAGAAATTTTTATATCAGATTATTTCATGGGTTTTTTTAATAAGTTTATTATTTGGTTTGTGTTATATGTGTTGGAAGATGGTTGTGTTATATTCAGTTGCAGCTATTATGTCTCTTTGGGACCATTATTATGGAAGAAGAGGGGGCCTCATACCATTATTTATTTGTCCCCGTCCAAAATATAAAAAATGTCAATGGTTGGGATTCCATGATGTAGGAATTTAATACCCCATAAAAAATATCAAGTGTCAATGGTTGGGATTCCATGATGGAGGAACTTAATACCCCGTAAAAAATATCAAGTGTCAATGGTTGGGATTCTTTGACGGAGGAACTTAATACCCCATAAAAAATATCAAATGTCAATGGTTGGGATTTCTTGACAGAGGAACTTAATACCCCGTAAAAAATATCAAATGTCAACGGTTGGGACACCATGACGGAGGAACTTGATATTACATCTATGTTATACCCCCCAAAATTGGCCAGCTGGGTCTTAAGGAAGAGAGCACCAACTTGTTGGGGAGTGTTGGAAGATTAGAGGACTGCCATTTTATACAAAAAGATTTTATACATTATTCGCAGCAAGCTGGGAGTTCTTGATGTTCTCTCACTCCCAGCTTCAGGGGGAGTGTTGGAAGATAAGGCCCAAGCCCACATGACCAAGGAAGGCCCACATATCTAAGAGTATTATATAGGATGGGCCACATGACCAAGGAAGGCCCACAAGATGGGCCCCAGCCCATAAGAAGTAGGTCCCACCATGATTACAACGAGCTGGCGTCCTTATCATATAAGTTGGAAGATCAAGAAGGACTCACAAAGGCATCTTTATCTTATGGTCACATCCTAGAAGAGTTCTAGTTTTGATTTATGTTTGTCTTTTATCAATATTGAGTTATTTAATTATGCTAGGACTTATATTTAAGTGTTAAATTTTGGGTGTAATTGGGACAAAGGTAGTTTTATTGTAATTTAACTCTGCTACCTTCCTCTATTATAAATAGAGGTTCATGTACTCTGATTATAATAAGTTAATGAGGTTAATGACGTATTTCTCTTTTTCATAAATTTAACATAATGAAGCAGGTGATTGGTGGAGGCCATGAACAAGGGGAGCTCTTCTACCTAGATCTGCCTCAAATAAATATTGTGTCAACCAGTCTATGGCACAACCGGTTGGGACATCCATCCGCTCAATCTCTTCATCATCTTTGTCCTACTTTTAAAGCAAGGTCAGAATTAAATTATGAAGTCTGTCAACTGAGCAACACCAAAGAACTACATACTCATTGTGTCCAGAACTTAAAAGTGTTTCTCATTTTTCATCGATTCATACTGATGTATGGGGACCCTTGAGTGTCTCAAATATTTCCAAAGTTAAGTATTGTATTAAATTTATTGATGACTTTACTCGTACCACTTGGGTTTTTCTTTTTAAAGAACGTTCTGAAATGTCATCCATATTTAAGTCTTTTCATGCTATGTTACTCACTTAGTTTGGTCAGAAAATAAAAGTACTCCAATATGATAATGCCAAAGAATATCTTCCAGAGATCTTGACTCCTTTTGTCAAGAAAATGGTATTATCCATCAGACTTCATGTGCCTACACCCCTCAACAAAATGGTGTAGCAAAATGGAAGAACTATCATATTCTTGAGGTAGCCCGTAGTCTATTATATGCCATGAAGGTTCTATACTTTTATTGGCTTCATGCCATTCTCACTACATGTTTTGTTATAAATAGGATACCTTCTTCTGTTCTAGGTAATAAATCCCCATACTCTAAATTGTTTCCAAATGATGACCTTTTTGCACTTCCCTTGAAAGTCTTTGGGTATCAATGCTTTGTTCATGTTACTTCCCCCCAACACAGTAAACTCAATCCAAAAGCTATGAAATGTATTTTTTTGGGATATTCTCACACACAAAAGGGCTATGTTTGCTATAATGCCACTCTCCAATGTTTACTTGTGTCCAGGGACGTCACTTTTTTTTAAGACTCTTCATATTATTCTGATAGTGCCCCTCTAAGTCTCTCTTCATTACCAGGTTCTCCTCAATCGGTTGTGCCCCTTGATATAGAAACGGCTCAACCCCCAAACACACTGGCTGACACCACATCTGCTGAGTTCACGAATCCCACCGAGGTAATTACATCATCCCCTATTATTTTTGGCCCACAATATGATACTCATTCAATTGCCTTGAGAAAGGAACCTCGAACAGGCCTTCCACCTCCCACCTCATTTCAAATTTTGTGTCTTGCCATCGTTTATCACCTCTATGTTGTCAATTTATTTCATCTATTTCCTCCATATCAGTCCCACAATCCAAATAGGAGGCTCTAAAACATCCAGGGTGGAAGGCGGCACTGGACGAAGAAATATAGGCACTATATGAAAATCAAACATGGGCTCTCGTTCCTCTACCATCAGAAAAAAATCATGTCGGTTGCAAGTGGGTTTTTACGATGAAACATAATCCAGATCCGTCTGTTGCTCCTCTTAAAGCTTGCCTTGTTGCTAAAGGCTATACACAGTGTTATGGTATTGATTATGGGGAAAGCTTCTCTCTAGTGGCCAAAATGAACTCGGTATATATTTTATATCTCTACCTGCTAATTCTTGCTCACAAGTATTTTAGCATGATGTGAAAAATGGTTTTCTTAATGGGGACATTAAAGAAGAGATTTATATGCAACAACCACTTGGTTATGTGGTTGAGGGGGAGTCGGTTTGTCGATTAAAGAAATCTCTTTATGGTTTGAAACAGTCTCCTCGAGCATGGTTTGAAAATTTTAGCCAAGCCCTCATACGGGCTGGATTTCACAGATGTTCAATAGATTACTCCATATTTGTTAAAGACACACCCAAGGGCAAGGTGATCCTAGCAGTATATGTTGATGATATTATTTTAACCGGTAGTGATCCCGAAGGTATCCAAGAAACCAAAAAAAAGATATGTGCGGAATTCAAGATAAAAGATCTTGGACTAAAATATTTTATGGGAATTGAAGTACTACAATTTAAACATGAGATTGTACTATCTCAAGGGAAGTATGTCCTTAATCTACCGAAAGAAATAGGAATGATGGAGTGTAGACCAGCAAACAACCAGATGTACTCAAATAAAAAATTATGTGCAAGTACTAGAGAAGATGTGGATATTGGAAAATATCAAAGGCTTGTGGGAAGACTTATTTATCTTTGTGTTCAATGCCAGATATATCATAGGCAGTAAGTGTGGTGAGTCAATACATGCACAAACCACAAATCAGCCACTGCCAAGCTTTAGAAAGAAATTGCAATATTTGTGTTGAATTTAGGATCCCTTGTCCATGATCACGAACAAGAGAAAGAAGAAAGAAAACCGAGAAAAGAGGAGGAAAGCTCTCGGTAGAGAAGAGAAAAAAATAAAAGGAGAAGAGTGGGCTGCGCCAAGTAAGGAGAGGGAGAGAGAGAACCAACTCGGGTTTGAATGTGTGACTTGATTAATTTCGACTTACAAGACCTCTCTTTATAGTAGATAAAGAGGTAGAGTCCTTATGCAACTTATCATTCAATCCTAATTACATTCCAACTCTAACTCTTCAATATAAATAAGTCTATTTAAACTAAACAACTTGAACACCAACTTGAGTAGAACTTGGAGTCCTTTATTATTCACATGAGGGGAATGGATAAGACAGCTCATAGCCTTATCATTGTGGGCCCCTTTTGATCTCCCAGCGCACCTTGATAAGAGTGCCAACTCGTGAGATCTTTGTTGGTCCCACTTGATCTTCAAGTCTTCTAAATCAATTCAGCTTGTGCTTCTTGCCTCCTTAGACGATTTATAAGAAAACATGCTGTAAGGACATTATGGGGCCAATAAAAATATGAAACTTTCATGGCATATAATAGACCTCGAGCTAGCTCAAGAATATGACGATTTTGTTCGGCTACACCGTTTTGTTGAGGAGTGTAGGCACATGATGTCTGATGGATAATGCCATTCTCTTGACAAAAGGAGTCAAGGTCTTTTGAAATATACTCTTTGGCATTATCACACCGGAGATTTTTTATCTTCCGACCAAATAGTGTGAGTACCATCGCATAAAAATATTTAAAAATAGATGTTAAGTCATAACACTCTTTAAAAATAAACAACCAAGTTGTGCGAGTGAAATCATCAATGTAAGTGATAAAATATTTGGCTTGAGAAATATTAGAGACACTCAAAGGCCCCCAAACATCAGTATGAATCAATGAAAAAGGAATGTTACTTTTGACTTTTGGACGAGGAGAGTATGTACTCCTTTGATGTTTACTTAACTGACTCACCTCACAACTGAATTAAGACCTTATCTTAAGAGATGGAAACATATGATGAAGAGATTGTATGGAAGGATGTCCCAACCGATTGTGCCTTAATCACATCTCATTCTCAGTAGTAGACACCATATTGACCTTTGGCACGTCCAAGTAGTAGAGCCCCACTTGTTCATGGCCTCCACCAATCACCTGCTTCGTTATAAGATCCTGAAAAACACATGAAGTAGATGAGAAGGTAACTGAGCAATTAAAATATTTCGTAAGCTGACTCATAGAGAGAAAGTTTATAGGAAAGGAAGGAACAAAAAGAATATCATTGAGCGGAAGTGATGGGGTGACAGAAGTGGAACCTTTTCCTTGGACTTTGGTCTGAGAACCGTTAGCTACGGTAACAAACTTATGAGAAAGACTTGGAGATAAAGAATGTAATAAAGTTTTGTTACCTGTAAGATGCTCAGAGGCTCTTGAATCAATTATCCAAGATGAAAAGGAGGCAGATAGCATACCTGAAGCACTAGTGGCAGCAGTAGTGGCAGAGGGGCTAGGAGAAGACCCTAGCATGGTCTTCATTTTATGAAATGATTCATACTCTTCATCAGTAATAATTTTCTGTCCAACTAGTGTTGGGGTATGGTCTGCTTGTCCATCACTTATGAGGGCTTGATTAGCCCTTGTTGATTCTGACTTGTCATTAGCCTTATAGCATATTTATTTATAGTGTCCATATCTACCACAGTAAGTGCATCCCTATAATGGCACTGATCTATAGTGTGGCCCATAAATTTACAATGAGTGCATTTTTTAATATCATCTGATCTGCCAACACTATAGGGTCGAGACAGTGTATCAGGGCATGAATATAGTTTAGTACATGTTTCCCAAATATGTTTAGCAGTGTCAAGATGAATAACCTTACTAGAGACATGTTCTTCCATGCTATTTATCAGCCAACCAATTACCATAGTAGCATTCTTCAGCCATTTCGTATTAAAAATATCATCTTCATCAATAGGCGGTCCCCGGGTATTGAGGTGACCAAGTAGGTCTTTGGTTATGAGAAACCTCCTAACCGAGGTGGACCAACTCATAAAATTTGATACCCAACATAAGGCTATGGTGGTGATTTTCAGTATATCACCTTTGATATTCATATTCTCATCAGCCATGATAGGCTCTTCTTCTTAAAAACACTTCAAATAATATCACCAAGTAGCACTCCTCAATCAACTCTGTATATGTAAATATAGCATCAATGCTAAATAATTTTTTTTTCAGAAAACCACTCATAAGAGGCTCAATATAAACCTTCTATTATCAAGGAAATCTTATCCCAAGAAAAAACAATTTCAATAATCTGAGTATGGACTGGTCTCGGTAAACAAAATTTCCAAACCGATAAAACTGTTTTGATAGCTCCTTCTAGATAGAGGGGCATGCATATTCATAACATAATAAGATGAAAGCATTCACATATTCATCCTTGAATCATCATCTAAAAATGACAACCAGTAGCATAAAAAAAATTTGAATACTTATCTCTTGGCTAGTGTTCTTCCTTCATACAAGAGCCTTCTTTGAGTGGTGTTGATCATCACTTTTCTAGAGCATTCCTTTGTCAAGGGATCCTAAATATGTTGCTCTGATACCATGTTGAATTTAGGATCCCTTTTCCATGATCACTAACAAGAAAAAGAAGAAAGAAAACCGAGAAAAGGGGAGGAAATCTCTCGGTAGAGAAGAAAAAAAAATAAAAGGAGAAGAGTGGGCTGCGCCAAGTAAGGAGAGGGAGAGAGAGAACCAACTCGGGATTGAATGTGTGACTTGATTAATTTTGACTTAAAAGACATCTCTTTATAGTAGAGGAGGAGGTAGAGTCCTTATACAACTTATCATTCAATCCTAATTACATTCCAACTCTAACTCTTCAATATAAGTAAGTCTATTTAAACTAAACAACTAGAACACCTACTTGAGTAGAACTAGGAGTCCTTTTTTATTCATGTGAGGGGAATGGATAACCAGCTCGTAGCCTTATCCTTGTGGGCTCCTCATGATCTCCCAACGCACCTTGATAAGAGTGCGATCTCGTGAGATCTTTGTGGGTCCCACTTGATCTTCAAGTCTTCTAAATCAATTCAGTTTGTGTTTCTTGCTTCCTTAACTCGTGCTTGCTTTGGGAGAGGACTCTTCTTGATGACCTACATACTTATGGTGGGTCCCACCAGCTCGAGCACCATGGTGGGTCCCACATTGTAACAATTTGAAAGGAGCTCCAGGAAGAGGGCTTCTCTAAAAGAACCATGGTTACTTCAACATAGAATGATTCTCAGATGTAGACTGGGCCGGATCCCCGGATGACAGAAAATCCACTTTGGGATATTGTACTATGATTGGAGGGAACTTGATTACATGGAGAAGCAAGAAAAAGAATGTAGTTGCATGGTCTAGTGCAAAAGCAGAATACAAAGCCATGGCACACACAGTTAGTGAACTCCTATGGATTAGATCTCTTCTCACTGAATTGTGTTTTTTAAAAAAAACTCCTATGGATCTATATTGCGATAATCAAGTTGTTATACATATCACATCAAATCTGGTCTTCCATGAGAGAACAAAGCACATTGAAATAGACTGCCACTTCATACGAGAAAATTTTCAAACAAGCATATTTTCTCTTAAACATATATCGTCACAGAGTCAAGTTGCAGACATTCAAACCAAACAAGTCACTCATAAAATTTTGTCCACCATATGTAGCAAGCTGGGCATTTACAATGTTTTCTCACCCCCTTCTTGAGGGGGAGTGTTACAAGGTACGTTCCACCAAGGTTGCACTACCTGGTGGGATCCGCCATGAGGACGAGGGATTTCTTGATGAGTCATCACACAAGCTGGCATGAGTGGGAAGAGTTTAAAATCAATTAGGACTACCACGAGCTGGCTGTCTTATCTCATGAGTTGGAAGATTAAATGGGACTCACACAAGCTGGTTGGAAGATCAAGAAGGATTCCTAAGGAGAGTCACGAGCTCGTTAGAAGGTCTAGTGGGACCCACAAGATAGCCACAAGCTGGCCTCTTATCCTAAAGGTCATGTCCTCATAAGAAGGAGTTATTATTTGAGTTATGTTAGACTTCTAGTTTACTTTGAATTATCTTTTCATGACATGCTTATCTTTAACAGTAAGAGATTGAATGTAATTAGGAGAATGAAGTATAATTATACATGGACTCTACCACATCCTCTGCTATAAATTGAGGACCCTGTACATAGATTATAATTAAGAAAGGAGTTTAATTTTTTCTCTTGCTTAACCTCTCTTTAATTTTTCCGTTTTCTCTCACCCTTACCCAAGAACAATCTCTTCCCTCTTTCTCTTTTCTCCCTCTTTCTTCTTGCTCGTGGTTTCAGAAAAGGGATCCTAAATTCAACACTTTCCTAAAAAATCCATTTAGTTGCATAAAGCCATTTGTTTCAAAAAAAAAATTTGTCTAACCAAAAAATCTTGGTGTGAATTTTTAGCTTCAAAACTTTTTCCGGGAAACATGTGTTATGGACCCATAGCAGGACGAGTCAACCGGAGGTGATGTGGATGAGTTGGTGACGCAGGGGAGCAATGAGGCACCTAGACATTATATGTTCTTTATTACCTTGTTGAGAATAGGAAGGCACGAATGGCATTATTGTAATAATATGTAACTCAAACTTTGTCTTGATGGCCTTATAAGGCTAGCATAAGTGAATGAGAAGGTAAGCAGAAATTAACCAAGGATCTGAGTTTTCCTCTAACGAACAAGGGTCGGCGTTCCCCTAGAACCCAAGGTGCAGGTATCCCTTCTAAGAGCCTGATTATCCCTCTCCTGCACTCATGTCCCGGTGTTCGTCCTCCTTCCTCGTCTATTCCATTGTTATCCCAAAATTTGTAATCATAGGTAGGCCAGAAAGATCTTGACATCCTGGTTCTGCCCCCGAATTGCAAGAAGACCTCTCCCATCGTTGAATCACTCGGTCCATGGTCAGAGATTATAACACATTGGTATCAGAGCAGGTCAGTATGGGACATTCATCCAACAACGCCAAGTTGCTAGCTAGTATCAAAGAGATGATACACACTGAACGAGAACTGAGTGATGCCAGAGCACCAACAAGGCAAGAATAGAGTGACACCAGAGCAGCAGCAAGGCAAGAAGAATCGGAGGAATGTTTCGTTGCGTTGCTGGACAGTAGGGTCTCCCTACAGGTGCATTTACAAATCAAAAAAATTATCCCATAGATTATACGATATGATTGGGGGAAGAAACTCCAACCCATGGGAATGGGAAAGGAGCCCTGCGCCCAGACAAGGGCAACATTATGCTGGAGCATCTAGCGCCAGGAGGGAATTTAGTCCTGGAGGAGGGACCATTCCGAGATACACCAAATTGCAGTTCCCAATTTTTAAGGGGTCGGAGGACCCTCTGATATGGCTCTACAAGTGTGAGATTTTTTTTCTCACCAACTAATGGCTGACAGTGACAAAGTGGGATTGGCCGCCTTCCACATGCTCGACGAAGCGCAGCTATGGGGCCATTAATTAGAAATGGAGTATCCAAATTTAACTTGGCAGGAATTTAATGAATTGTGCTCCATTAGGTTTGAACCACCGGCTCAAAACAATCCCTTGGGGGACTTTGTGTTGCTACACCAAAACGGCACTGTCGAACAGTGCCAAAAGTCCTTCCAAGAGTAGTTGGCTAGGGCCAGCAAGGTAGTAAGGGTGAACTAGCAAGTAAGTTTGTTTACAGTAGGCTTGACAGAGGTCCTATGCCTAGAAGTGGAGCTCCTTGTTCCTACGGATTTAGCGAGGGCAATGAATTTGGCCCGGGCATTAGAAGCCAAACAAAAATTCCAGTCACGCAAGACTACATGGCAAGGAGGAGGAATGGCTGCAAGCACCTACAATACAATCCCACCATGGCACAACAATGTTAGTTTAGTTCCTCCTCAAAGCCCTAAACCGAGTCCTTCTCAACAAGCATTCATCAAGAAATTCAACAAAAGAGAGATGGAAGAAAGAAGATCCAAGGGCTTATGTTATAATTGTTACGAATAGTATACATTTGGTCATATATGTAAGAAGTTATTTTGGTTGGAAGTGAATGATGAAGAGGAAGAAGTTCTAGAGGATGAAGAGACACAAGTGGAGGAACCAGAGATTTCTCTCCACACCATTACAGGGCTCCAGCCCACTACTACAATGCAGGTGTGTGCATTAGTCAGTGAGCAACCATTACTCAGTTTGGTGGACTTGGGCAGCACTCATAATTTTTTGAGTTTCAATGCTGCCAAACATTTACAGCTTCCCCTCCAACCTCAGCCAATAGCTACCGTCTCAGTGGCTAATGTAGAAAAAGTTCCAAGTTATGGGACCAGCCAGCTCATTATGTTCTCCATTGCAGGTAAAACATTTTCAGCAGACTTTCTTATCAGTCGACTCGTATGGTTTGATATGGTGTTGGGGATTAAGTGGATACAAAGGTTGGGACCTATTCTATGGGATTTTGCTGCATTAACCTTGTCCTTTGAATTGGATGGCAACAAGGTCACCTTCCAGGTTCACCAAGTTCATAGTCTACCACATGTACATGCCCTTCAGCAGCAACCTACCACTCTAGAGAATTTACTGGAGGACTTTACCGACATCTTTCAGGAATCGGTCTCTCTTTCACCATTGAGGCACTGTGACCACATGATTTGTTTGAAGGCGGGCTCAGAGGTGGTGGTAGTGCACCCATACTGATACCCACACATTCAAAAGGATGAAATTGAGCGTCAATGTCACCTCATGCTGGAACAAGGTCTCATCTGACATAGTACATCTCCTTTCTCATCTCCCGTGTTATTGGTCAAGAAACATGATAATACTTGGAGATTTTGTGTGGACTACCGGGAATTAAATGCAAAGAAAGTCAAGGATAAGTTCCCTATCCCAGTAGTGGATGAACTATTAGATTAACTACATGGGGTTCAACTTTTCACCAAGTTGGACTTGCGTTCGGGGTATCACCAGGTTCGAATGTATCCTCTAGATATCCCAAAAATAGCTTTTAGTACTCATCATGGCCATTTTGAGTTCGTTGTCATGCCGTTCGGACTGTCCAATGCTCCCTCAATATTCCAAGCACTCATGAACGAGGTATTTAACACTTATCTTAGAAAATTTGTGTTAGTTTTTTTGGATGATATTTTGATCTACATCAAGTCATGGGAGCAACATTTACAACATCTGCGGTTAGTGTTCACACTGATAAGAACCCATCATCTTTATTTAAAATGCTCAAGTGTTCATTTGGGCACCCTCAAGTAGCCTATCTGGGGCATGTCATTACCTCAACAGGGGTCACATTGGATCCAGAAAAAATCTCTGCTATCATACATTGGCCACAACCGAGAACTATTTCAGCATTACGGGTTTTCTGGGCTTAGCAGGGTACTACAGAAAATTCATCCACAATTATGCGCCACTCTCAGCTCTGCTATCAAATCTCCTCAGACGCAATGCCTTCCAATGGAGTGATATCACGGAACAAGTTTTCTAGTCCCTCAAACAAACTTTGGCCACTGCCCCCATATTGAAATTACCTAATTTTGCATAGACCTTTGTGGTGGAATGTGACGCATCCGGAGGAGGGATTGGAGTGGTACTTCAACAGTCTCTCCACCCCATTGTCTACTTCAGCCGCCAACTTGCATCTCATCACCATAAGTTACGATCCTATGAAATGGAGTTAATTGGCCTAGCAAAGGCATTTCGTCATTGGAGGCCATATTTATGGGACCACTTCTTTATCATCCAGACAAACCACTACAGTTTGAAATTTCTGTTAGATCAACGCATCACAACTTCTCCACAACAACATTGGATTACAGAGCTCATGGGATATGATTTTACTATGGAACATAAGACAGGAGCCTTGAACAAAGCGGCGAATGCCCTATTACCGTCGGTCAGAAGAGCCAGCGCATATTGCTGCCATTACTCACCCCACACAACTCTTGCTGGATTCAACCAAGGAAGACCACCAATGCACACCTGAAATGCAGGACTTAACCAAAAAAATTGCAAAGGGCACCATGTCTTCCCATTGGTCCATTAATGATCACCTTATTTTATACAAGCACCGCATCTATTTATCACCGTGATCTCCCTTGATAGCCGTGGTTGTTTCAACATACCATGACAGCGCCCACGAGGGCCTCCTCAAAACATTACAGAGACTATAAGGGGATTTTTATTGGGAAGGGATGAAATAAAATATTGCCAAGTATGTGGCTGAGTGCCAGGTGTGCCAGAGAAACAAGACCAAAAATTTAAATCCCGCAGGGATATTGCAACCACTCAAGATTCCAACACAGGTTTGGTCTGACATTTCTATGGATTTCATTGAAGGACTTCCTAAGGCTTCCGTCACGTCTATTATTTTTGTTGTGGTTGATTGGTTTTCTAAATATGCAAACTTTATTCCATTTGAGCATCCATAAATAGAATCCAAGGTCACTAGCATCTTCTTCATGAATATTGTTCGCCTCCACGACATTCCAGAATACATTGTCAGTGACTGCAATGTGGTATTTACCAGTCATTTTTAGAGAGAGTTGTTTCGCTTATCAGGTACAAAACTCAAATACTCTTCTGCCTATCATCCTCAAACATATGGCCAGACTGAAGTGGTGAACCGTACCATTGAGATGTATTTACGGTGTCTGGTGGGAGACTCCTACACGGTGGGTGGACTGCCTTCCTTGGGCGGAATACTGCTATAATACATCTTTTCACACAGCATAACAGGCCACACCCTTCAAAATCCTCTATGGCAAGGATCCCCCTTGACTGCTTTCGTATGCTCAAGGGTCCACAAGGGTGGACGCAGTGGAACAAGCACTCATCAATCGTGATCAATTACTGGAATCTGCTTCCCTATGTCTTCAGCAAGCCCAAGCACGTATGAAAGCTTATTATGATCAGCAACACCGTGATATTCAATACAACCAGGGTGATTTTGTATGGCTGTGTCTCCAGCCCTACCGTCAACACTCAATTGTAGGTACCAGGCACAAGCTCTCACCAAAATATTTTGGCCCATTCTAGATTCTCCAGCGAGTGGGACAGGTAGCGTATAAACTCCATCTACCTCTGGAGTCCAAGCTTCATGACGTCTTTTATGTTTCCTTGCTCAAGCCGTTAAAGGGTCCAACACCACTACCTGTACCTTCTTTACCGCCAATTGAAGACGATAAAGTTGATCTCACTCTCCAAAAAATCTTGAGTGCTTGGCAGTTGGATGACCGGACAAAACATCTAGTTCAATGGACCCGCTCGAATGCCACTGAAGCTACATGGGAAGATCTAGCAGTCTTTAAGCAATTCTACCCTAAATTCGAGCTTGCAGACAAGCCCTTTCTTCATGGGAGGAGTGATGTTATGGACTCCATAGCAGGACGAGTCATCCAGAGGCGACGTGGATGAGTTGGTGACTCAGGGGAGCAATGAGGCACCTAGATATTATATGTTCTTTATTTCCTTTTTGAGAATAGGAAGCCACTAATGGCATTATTGTAATAATATGTAGCTCAAAATTTGGCTTGATGGCCTTATAAGGTTAGCATAAGCGAATGAGAAGGTAAGCAAAAAATTAACCAAGGATCTGAGGTCTCCTCTAACGAACCAGGGTCGGCGTTCCCCTGGAACCCAAGGTGCAAGTATCCCTTATAAGAGCCTGATTATCCCTCTCCTCCACTCATGTCCCGGCGTTCATCCTCCTTCCTCGTCTATTCCATTGTTCTCCCCAAATTTGTAATCATAGGTAGGCCAGAAAGAATTCGATGTCCTAGTTCTGCTCCCGAATTTCAAGAAGACCTCTCCCATCATCGAATCACTCAGTCCATGGTCAAAGACCATTACAACATGACACACTAATGGTCCATGGAGACGTAATTTTACTCAAAATACTTTTCCAACCTTTCTATAAAAAACATTATCATGGCCTTATAGTTGTATAAATTCATTTGTTTTAGCAAAAATAGCCTAACCACATTCTAGGAAACATGAGACACTAATGGTCTCCGGAGTCAGATTCTTATGACAAATACTTTTCCAAATTTTCCTAAAAAAATGCATTAACATGGCCTTATAGTTGCATAAAGACATTTGTTTCATAGAAAATTGCCTAACAACGAAAATTTCTTTGTGTGAATTTTATGTTTCAAAACTGTCTCTAAGAAACATGACACACTAATGGTCTCAGGACACGTAATTTTACTAGAAATAATTTAACATCCTTCCTTAAAAAATGAATTAAAATGTCCTTATTGTTGTATAAAGTCATTTGTTTTAGAAAAAAAATGCTAACCAAAAAATTTTCTAGGAAAGAATTTTTTGCTCCAAAACTGTTCTAGGAAACAGGACACACTAATGGTCACTGGAGATGTATTTTTACTAAAAACTCTTTCCCAGCCTTTCCTGAAAAAATGTACTAACATGGCCTTATAGGGTTATCAATTCATTTGTTTTACCAAAAATTGTCAAACCACAAAATTTTTTAGGTTAGAATTTTCTACTTTAAAACAAATAATGGTCACTGGAGTCGTATTTTTATGAGAAATAATTTTTCAACCTTTCCAAAAATAAGCATTAACATGGACTGATAGTTGCTTAAGGTGATTTGTTTCAGAGAAAATTGCCCCATCACAAAAGTTTTTAAGTGTGTATGTTCAACTTCGAAACTGTTTCCAAGAAACAAGACACACTAATGGTCCGTGGAGACGTATTTTTACTAGAAATACTTTTCCAAACTTTGCTAAAAAATGCATTAACATGGCTTTATAGTTGCATAAAGTCATTTGTTTTAGAGAAAATTACCTCACCACAAATTTTTCTTGGTGTGAATTTTCAACTTCAAAACTGTTTCTACGAAACATGACACACTAATGGTCCCGAGAGATGTAATTTTACTAGAAATACTTTTCCAACAATTCCTAAAAAAATGCATTATCTTTGCCACATAGTTGTATAAATTCATTTGTTTTAGCAAAAATTGCCTAACCATAAAAATTTCTAGGTTAGAAATTTTTGCTTCAAAATTTTTTCTAGGAAACTTGAGACACTAGTGGTCCCTGGGGTCATATTTTTATGAAAAATAATTTTCCAACCTTTCCTAAAAAATTCATTAACATGGCCTTATAGATGCATAAGGTCATTTGTTTCAGAGAAAATTGCCAAACCACAAAATTTTCTTGGTATGAATTTTCTATTTCAAAACTATTTCTAGGAAACATGAAACGCTAATGGTCTCAGAAGAAGTAATTTTACAAGAAATAGTTTTACATCCTTTCCTTAAAAATGCTTTAACATGGCCTTATTGTTGAATAAAGTCTTTTGTTTTAGAAAAAAATTCATAACCACAAAATTTTCTACATAAGAATTTTCAGCTTCAAAACTATTCCATGCATCATTACACTAATCGTCGTTGGAGACATATTTTTACTATAAATACTTTTCAAAGCTTTCCTAAGAAATGCATTAATATTTTCTCATAGATGCATAAAAGTGATTTTTTCAGAGAAAATTGCCAAACCACAAAATTTTCTTGGTGTGAATTTTCAGCTTCAAAACTGTTTCCAAGAAACATGACACACTAATTGTCCCTAGAGCTGTAACTTTACTAGAAATATTATTTTCTATATTTTCTAAAAAATTCATTAACATCACCTTATACTTGTATAAATTCCTTTGTTGTAGCAAAATTGCCTCACCACAAAATTTTCTAGGTTAGAATTTCTGCTTCAAAACTGTTTCCAGGAAACATGAGACACTATTGGTCCCTAGAATCATATTTTTACTAAAAATATGATTCCAACCTTTTCTAAAAAAATGCATTAACATGGCCTTTATAGTTTCATAAAGACATTTGTTTATGAGAAAATTGCCCAACCACAAAATTTTCTTGGGGTGAATTTTCAGCTTCAAAACTTTTTCCAGGAAATATGTACACTAATGGTCCTTGGAGACCTAATTTTACCATAAATAGTTTTCCAAACTTTCCCTAAAAAAAACCTTAACATGGCCATATAGTTGTATACAATCATTAGTTTTAAAAAAAATATTCCTAACCACAAAAATTTTAGGGTAAGAATTTTCTAGTTCAAAACTGTTTCCAAGAAACATGACATAATAATAATTACTGGAGACATATTTGAAAAAGAATAATATTCAAAATTTTCCTAAAAAATGCATTAACAGGGCCTTAAAGTTTTTTAAAGTCATTTCTTTCAGAGAAAATTGCCTAACCACAAAATTTTCTTGGTGTGAATTTTTCAGCTCCAAAACTGTTTCAAGGAAGCATGAAAGACAAATGGTCCATGGAGATGTATTTTTACAAGAAATACTTTTCCAACATTTCCTAAAAAAATGTATTAATATGGCCTTATTGTTGTATAAATTCATTTGTTTCAGCAAAAATTGCCTAACCACAAAATTTTCCTAGTTTGATTTTTTCTACTTCAAAATTGTTTCCAGAAAACATGAGACACTAATGGTCACTTGACTCGTATTTTTACTAGAAATACTTTTCCAACCTTTCCTAAAAGAAAGCATTAACATGGCCTGATAGTTGCATAGAGTCATTTGTTTCACTGAAAATTGCCTCCACACAATTTTCTTGGGGTAAATTTTAAACTTCAAAAGTTTTTTCCTAGAAACATGCCACACTAATGGTCCCTGGAGAAGTATTTTTAATAGAACTATTTTTCTAACCTTTCCTGAAAAAATGCATAAACATGGCCTTCTAGTTGTATCTATTATTTTGTTTCAGCAAAAATTGCCTTACCACCAAATATTCGAGGTTAGAAGTTCCTACTTCAAAATTGTTCCGGGACACACGAGATACTAATGGTCCCTGGCATCATAGTTTTACAACAAATAATTTTCCAACATTTCCTAGAACATTAACATGGAATCATAGTTGCATAAACTGATTTGTTTCAAAGAAAATAGCCTAACCATGAATTTATCTTGGAGTGAATTTTCTGCTTCAAAATTGTTTCCAGGACTAATGGTCTTTGGAGTCGTATTTTTACTAGAAATAATTTTCTAACCTTTCCTAAAATATTCATTAACATGGCCTGATAGATTCCTAAAGTGATTTGTTTTAGAGAAAATTGCCTAACCACAAAATTTTCTAGGTTTGTATTTTCAACAGAAAATTGCCTAACCACAAAATTTTCTTGGTGTTAATTTTCAGCTTCAATACTATTTTCAGGAAACATGACACACTAATGGTCCTTGGAGACGTAATTTTACTAGAAATACTTTTCCAACCTTTCTTAAAAAATGCTTTATCTTGGCCTTATAGTTGTATAGATTCATTTGTTTTAACAAAAATTACCTAGACACAAAATTTTCAAGGTTACTACTTCAAAATTGTTTCCGGGAAACATGAGACACTAGTGGTCCTTGGACTTGTATTTTTAAGAGAAATAATTTTCCAAAATTTCCTAAAAAATAAATTAATATGGCCTTATGGTTGTATAAAGTCATTTGTTTAAGAGAAAATTGCCTAACCACAAAATTTTCTTGGTGTGAATTTTCTGTTTCAAAACTGTTTCAAGGAAACATGACACACTAATGGTCTTTGGAGATGTTATTTTACTAGAAATAATTTTACATCCTTTCCTTAAAAAATGCATTAACATGGCCTTATTGCTGAATAAAATAATTTTTTTAGAAAAAATTCCTAACCACAAAATTTTTTACCTAAGAATTTTCTCCTTCAAAACTGTTCCAGGAAACATAACACACTAATGGTCATTGGAGACGTATATTTACTAGAAATACTTTTCAAACCTTTCCTAAAAAATGCATTAACATGACTTGATAGTTGTACAAGTCATTTGTTTAATAAAAAATTGCGTAACCACAAAATTTTCTTGCAGTGAATTTTCATCTTCATAACTGTTTCCAAGATATATTACACACTAATTGTACCTCGAGATGTACTTTTACTAGAAATAATTTTCCTGTATTTTATAAAAAATTCATTAAAAATGCCTTATACTTGTATGAATTCATTTGTGTTTGCAAAAATTCCCTCATCACAAAATTTTCCAGCTTAGAATTTTCTGCTTTGAAATTATTTTCAAGAAACATGAGACACTAATGGTCGATGGAGTCATATTTTTATTAGAAATACTTTTCCAACCTTTCCAAAAAAATGCATTAACATGGCCATATAGTTGCATAAAGACATTTGTTTAAGTGAAAATTGCCTAACCACAAAATTTTCTTGGGGTGAATTTTCACCTTCAAACCTATTTCTAGGAAACATGTACACTGATGGTTGCAGGAGCCTTAATTTGACTAGAAATATTTTTCCAAACTTTCCTTAAGAAAATCATTAACACGGCTTTATTGTTGTATAAAGTCAATAGTTTTAGAAAAAAAATCATAACCACAAAATTTTTCATATAAGAATTTTCAGCTTCAAAACTGTTTCCAGTAAACAAGACACAATAATAATCTCTGGAGATGTATTTTCACTAGAAATATTTTTTCCAAAATTTCCTAAAAAAATGCATTAACATGTCCTTATAGTTTTATAAAGTCATTTCATTCAAAGAAAATTGCCTAACCACAAATGTTCTTGGAATGAATTTTCAAATTCAAAATTATTTCAACAAAACAAGATGCAATAATAGTCTCTGGAGACATATTTTAACTAGAAATAAATTTCTAATATTTCCTCAAAAATGCATTAACATATCCTTATAGTTTTATAAAGTTATTTCTTTCAAAGAAAATTGCCTAACCACAAAATTTTCTTTGTGTGAATTTTCAGCTTCAAAACTGTTTCCAGGAAACATGACACACTAATGATCTCTGGAGATGTATTTTTACTAGAAATACTTTTCTAACCTTTCCAGAACAGATGCATTGATATGGTCTTATAGTTGTATAATTTCATTTGTTTAAAAAAAAAATAGCCTAACCACAAAATTTTCCAAGTTAGAATTTTCCGCTTCAAAATTGTTTCCAAGAAACATGAGACACTATTGGTCCCTTGAGATGTATTTTGACTAGATAAAATTTTATAACCTTTGCAAAAAAATGCATTAACATGGCCTTAGAGTTGTATAAAGTCATTTTCTTTTTTAGAAAATTGCCTAACCATAAAATTTTCTTAGTGTGAATTTTCTGCTTCAAACATGTTTCCAGGAAACATGACACACTAATGGTCCTTGGAGACGTAATTTTACTAGAAATAATTTTCCAAATTTCCTAAAAATGCATCATGTTGGCCTTAAAGTTTTATAAATTTTTTTGTTTTAGAAAAAATTGCCAAGCCACAAAATTTTTTAGGTTAAAAATTTCTGCTTCAAAACTATTTTCATGATACATGAGACACTAATGGATCCTGGAGTCATATTTTTACTAGAAATACCTTTCCAACTTTTCAAAAAAAAATGCATTAACATGGCATTATAGTTCCATATAGTCATTTTTCTTCAGAGAAAAGTGCCTAACCACAAAATTTTCTTGGTGTGAATTTTCTGTTTTAAAACTGATTCTAGGAAACATGACACACTAATGGTCTCAGGAGAAGTAATTTTACTAGAAATAATTTCCTTAAAAAATTTATTAAAATTGCCTTACTGTTGTATAAAGTCATTTGTTTAAGAAAAAAATTCCTAACCACAAAATTTTCTACGTTGGAATTTTTTGCTTCAAAACAGTTCCAAGAAACATGACACACTAATGGTCTTTGGAGACGTATTTTTACTAGAAATAATTTTCCAACCTTTCCTTAACAGATGCATTAACATGGTCTTATAGTTGTATAAATTCATTTGTTTAAGAAAAAATAGGCTATCTGCAAAATTTTCCAGGATAGAATTTTCTGCTTCAAAATTGTTTCCAGGAAACATGAGACACTATTGATCCCTTGAGACGTATTTTGACTAGAAATAATTTTACAACCTTTGCAAAAAAAAAAATGCATTAACATATCCTTATAGTTGCATAAAGTTATTTGTTTTAGAGAAAATTGCCTTACGACAAAATTTTCTTGGAGTTAATTTTCTGCTTCAAACTGTTTTCAGGAAACATGACACACTAATGGTCCTTGGAGATGTAATTTTAATAGAAATATTTTTCCAAATTTCCTAAAACATGCATCATGTTGGCCTTATAGTTGTATAAATTCATTTGTTTTTGAAAAAATTGCCCAGCCACAAAATTTTTTAGGTTTGAAATTTCTGCTTCAAAATTGTTTCCAAGAAAAATGAAACACTAATGGACCCTGGAGTCGTATTTTCACTAGAAATACCTTTCCAACCTTTCTGGAAAAAAAAAATGCTTTAACATGGCATTATAGTTACATAAAGTCATTTGTTTCAAAGAAAATTACCTAACCACAAAATTTTATTGGTGTGAATTTTCAGCTTCAAAACTATTTCAAGGAAACATGACACACTAATGTTATCGTGAGACATAATTGTACTCGAAATACTTTTCAACCTTTCCTTAAAAAAAGGCATAAAAATGGCCTTATAATTGTATACTGTCATTTTTATAGAAAAAATCCTAACCACAAAATATTCCAGGTAAGAATTTTTTTCTTCGAAAAGTTTTCTAGGAAACATGAGAAACTAATGGTCACTGGATACGTAATTTTACAGGAAATACTTTTCTAACTTTCATAAAAAATGCATTAAAATGACCTAATAGTTGCATAAAGTCATTTTTATGAGAAAAATGCTAGTATTTGCACCAAATAATATGTTGACCAAGGAATATGTTGCGAATACCTCAAAATAATAATCTAGTCAGAGAAATAGAATCGAGTTGAGCTGAGACAATTATAACCAATAATTACTAAAATTATTATTGCGAGTCAGGATTCTTGGTCTGCAATTTTCTTTGCTACAAAAATTATTCTCAGATGCAAAAGCTTCATCTTTGTGCTCCCCCTTTTCTTGAATATTTTGTCACATTAAAATTACCACAACAGATAAAATACCTCTTTCTTTTACTTCTTCTTGTACTTCTCCCCCTCAAGTTGAGAGGTAATGGCAGTGATCCCAACTTGAACCAAATAACATAGATGTAGTATTAAGCTCCTCCATCATGGTGTCCTAACCCGGGCACCGACTCTTAAAGGTAGAAATGGGTGATAAGTGGGTAATGCTTGTCATTCACAAAACAACGATAAAAGACCCATAGGTACATATAAAAAAGTCTCAATGGACTTAAACCACCCATATATATATAAAGGTAAACCAACCGAAGCAACATACGAGAGGTTGGCCCAATGAATATGTGAGAGTCAAATAAAGGATGGTAGGAGAAAGGCTGCCAAATAACCAATGGGTAATGGGTAAAAAAAAGATAAGATGTTGAGGCCACCATGTGTTTTATTTTTCTAAAAAATTCAAATTCCGCATAAGACGAACCAATGCTGACAACGGTCAGCAAATAATGAACCTAAGGCAAGCAACCAAGGAGTTCTTCTTCATAAATAATGTCTCAATCAAAGAGATACAATAGCAACAGTGGAAATGGGTCAATCCCAAATAACATGTACCAAATATTTAGTAGTCTAACAGTGGATAACCGGTAAATAATGAAAGTCCTTAAGAGTAATAAGGACACATGAAATAATTCAGCTTAAATTCTAATTTTCATTGCAACAGGATACCAGCATGACTTTTGATTCTTCCAATGCGAATATATCCTTAAATATAAATCATTTGACATGAAAAAAATTTCCTTCTGAAACTAGACTTAAATACCTTTTATCCAAGTATAACTACACTTCATAAAATATACTCCTATTGAGATATATAATCTGATAGATTCTGGTCTTTGTAATCTGGCCGAACTAACTACTCTTTGTCCTTTTTGTCAACATAACCATTGATTCTTCCAAGATCAATATCTCCATAAAAAAACTCAGATAGAGAGTTGGTTGAATGGGTAAGAAAATAGACTTACATATCTTTCTTTGGATATGTAATTCTACTTATAAAGTCTCGTTCCTGATAGTATAAAATAGATCGGAAGTTGAAGCTTTCTGCTGCTGCTCTAACCTCTTTTGCAATATGACTTTCGCTGCTTCAAATATTGATTTCTCCTTGTAAACAACTCTGATTGCCAAAATTCATTTTTCTTTGGAAAGTAAACTCAACTATATTTCCGTCAATATAAAATATGCAATATAGAAGTCCCAGTATAGTGGTGAAAACTCAAAGCAAACAAAGGATATAGGGACTAAAAATAGAGAAAAAAGACAAATACGAACCTAAAATACTAGAGAATAGATTAGAAAATGATCACATTATCTTTGTGGATTGACCAAGTCAACTCACAAAACCTACTCTGATACAATGTTGAATTTATGGAAAAGAGAAATACTTTATTTACTTGTGTAATCAGAGTACATAAACCTATATTTATAATAGAGTCCAATTACAATTAAACTACCTTTGTCCCAATTACACCCAAACTCTTAAACTTAAAGATAAGTCCAAGCATACTTAAATAACCCAACATAAATAGAAGAGTAACATGACTAAAGCATGTTTATACTGAAACTCTTTTGTGAGACATGCTTCCATAATAATTTTGGCTCTGTAAGACATCTTATTGTGTAAGACTCATCATGCCACCTCACGTGATCATGGTGGGTCCATATCTTATGGGCTTGGGCCCATCTTCCAACACACTTGGATACATAGGCCTTCCTTGGTCGTGTGGGCTTTAAAACTGTTTCCAACAAACATGACACACTAATTGTCCATAGAGAAGTAATTTTACTAGAAATATTTTTCCTATCTTATCTAAAAAATTCATTAACATTGCCTTATAGTTATATAAATTCATTTGTATTAGCAAAAATTACCTCACCAAAAAATTCTCCTGGTTAGAATTTTCTGTTTCAAAACTGTTTCCAAGAAACATGAGATACAAAGGGTCCATGGAGTAATTTTTTCACTAGAAATACATTTCCAAACTTTCCAAAAAAATGCATTAACATGGCCTTATAGTTGCATAAAGTCATTTGTTTCTGAGAAAATTGCCATTCAAAAAAATTTCTTGGATGAATTTTCACCTTCAAGTCTATTTCTAGGAAACAATTACAGTAATGGTCCCGGTTGACTTAATTTTGCTAGAAATAACTTTCCAAACTTTCATTAAAAAACATTACATGGCCTTATAGTAGTTTAAAGTCATTAGTTTTAGAAAAAAAATTCCTAACCACAAAAATTTCACCTTGAAAACTGTTTCCAAGAAACAAGACACAATAATGGTCTCTTCAGTCGTATTTTTACTAGAAATACGTTTCCAACATTTCCTAAAAAATGCCTTAACATGTCCTTATAGTTGTACAAAGTCTTTTCTTTCAAAGAAAATTTCCTTAGTTGTACAAACTCTTTTCTTTCAAAGAAAATTTCCTTAGTTGTACAAAGTCTTTTCTTTCAAAGAAAATTGCCTTAGTTGTATAAAGTCTTTTCTTTAAAAGAAAATTGCCTAACCAAAAAAAAATTTTGGTGTGAATTTTCAACTTCAAAACTGTTTCCAGGAAACATGACACACTAATGGTCTTTGGATACGTATTTTTACTAGAAATACTTTTCCAATCTTTCCTAAAAAAAATTATTAACATGGCTTTATTTTTGTATAAATTCATTTGTTTCAGCAAAAATTGCCAAACCACAAAATTTTTCAGGTTAGATTTTTTTTCTTCAAAATTGTTTCCAAGAAACATGATAGTGATATTTTTACTAGAAATATTTTTTCAACCTTTCTTTAAAAATGCATTAACATGGCCTGATAGTTGTATAAAGTAATTTGTTTCAAAGAAAATTGCTTAAACACAAAATTTTCTTGGTGTGAATTTTCAGCTTCAAAATTTTTTCCAGGAAACATGACACACTAATGGCCCCTAGAGAAGCATTATTACAAGAAATACTTTTCCAACCATTCCTGAAAAAATTTATAAAAATGGCTTTATAGTTGTATCAATTCTTTAGTTTTAGCAAAATTTGCCAAACCACTAAATTTTCGATGTTAGTAGTTTTTGCTTCAAAACTATTTTTGGGAAACACGAGATACTAAAGGTCCCTAGAGTCATATTTTTACTAAAAAAAATGAATTAACATGGCTTGATAGTTGTATAAAGTTATTTGTTTCAGAGAAAATTGCCTAACCACCAAATTTTCCTAGTGTGTATTTTATAATTCAAAACTGTTTCTAGGAAACATGAGAATCTAATGGTCCATGGAGATGTATTCTTACTCAAAATAACTTTCCAACCTTTCATAAAAAATGTAATAACAAAGCTTGATAGTTGCATAAAGTCATTTGTTTCAGGGAAAATTGCCAAACAACAAAATTTTCTTTGTGGGTATATTCAACTTCAAAACTGTTTCAAGGAAACATAACACACTAATGGTCCGTGGAGACGTATTTTGACTTGAAATAGTTTTCCACCCTTTCTTGAAAAAAATCATTAACATCGCCTTATAGTTTTATAAATTCATATTTTCAGCAAAAATTGACTAACCACCAAAATTTTTAGGTTAGAATTTTTTGCTTCAAAATTGTTTCAAGTAAACAAGAGACACTAATGGTCCCTAGAGTTGTATTTTTACTAGAAATATTCTCCTAACCTTTCCTAAAAAAAGCATTAACATGGCTTGATTGTTGCATAAAGTCGTTTGTTTCAGGGAAATTTGCTTCAACACAATTTTTCTGGCTAGAATTTTCAGCTTCAAAACTGTTTCCAGGAAACATGAGACACTAATGGTCTATGGAGTCATATTTTTACTAGAAATACTTTTTCCAACATGTCCTAAAAAAATCATTAACTATTGAATTTATGGAAAAGAGAAATACTTCATTGACTTGTTGTAATCAGAGTACATGAACCTCTATTTATAATAGAGGAAAGTAGTAGAGTCCAATCACAATAAAACTACCTTTGTCCCAATTACACCCAAACTCTAACACTTAAAGATAAGACCTAACATAATTAAATAACTCAATATAGATAAAAGACAAACATAACTCAAACTAGAACTCTTCTAGGACATGACCATAAAATAAATATGCCTTTGTGAGTCTTTCTTGATCTTCCAACTTATGTGATAAGGATGCCAGCTTGTGGTAATCATGGTGGGTCCTACTTCTTATGTGCTTGGGCCCATCTTGTGGGTTTTCCTTGGTCATGTGGCCCATCTTATAATACTTATAAATACATGGGCTTTCATTGGTCTTGTGGGCTTGGGCCTATCTTCCAACACTCCCCCTCAAGCTGGTGGTGAGAGAACAACAGAACTCTCAACTTGCTGCAAATGATGTATAGAATCTTTTTGTATAAAATGGCACATCTTCAAATATGCATTCATCTTCCAACACTCTCCCTTCACGTTGTTGAATCCTTCCATGAGGCCCTGCTGGCATAATATAAGTGAGTGTAAAAATCACTCCTACCCGGTAAGACATTGTCCCATACTCCAATCCTAATGTTGGATATAGGGCACACTTCATCTTCTGTAGGTAGTGTTTCTATCGGCATTGCTCTAAAGTTTCCACCACCGTGTTTCTCCATAGGACAACGACTCTCAAGTCGTAGGAGTAATAAAAGTCATTACAGGGGATTAGTGGGTTTATTTATAATGGTGTCCAAATTTGGACATCGACTCTCATGGTATCCAAACAGTGATATTTTTTAGAGTTAAATATATCATGGTGTCCCAATCAGGGCACCAACTCTCATGGTGTCCCTACCGTGATATTTTTGAGAGTCAAATAAATTATGGTAAGAGAAAAGGTACTAAGACCACCTCTTCTTCAATAATAATGTCTCATCCAAAGAGAAATAATAGCAACAGCTGTAATGTGACACGACTTCTTCCAACACTTATAACACAAATAAAAATAATAAACTTTGTAGAAGGACCCATGAAATTATCATAATCCGATATAAATATTTTTTCTTAGATGCATAAGTTTCATCTTTTGTGCTCCCCTTTTCTTGAATATTTTGGTCACATAAAACTTATCCACAACATAAGGAATAAAATACCTCTTCCTTGAACTTCTTCTACTTCTCCCCCTCAAGCTAAGAGGTAATAGCAGTGATCCCAGGTTGAACCAAATATCATAGATGTAGCAATAAGCCACACTAATAGGGATGTATAAATAAACCCTCAAACCAGGGAGAAGTGAGATATTTCCCTGATATATGAACTCAAAAAGTGAAGCAAAACAATGGGCTTAAATTCGGATTTTCAATGCAATAGAATACCAACATGACCATTGATTCTTCCAATGCGAATATATCTTTAATATAGATCAGATTGACATGAATTTTTCTTCGTATTAAACTAGACTTAAATATCTTTCATCAAAGTATAACTTCACTTCATAAAATATAATTATCAAAATATAAATAATTTGATAGTTTTTGGTCTCTGTCATTTGGCCGAACTAAGCATTGTTTCTCCTTTTTTTTCATCATGACCATGGACTCTTCCAAGATCAATATCTCCATATAAAAAAATCAGATCGAGAATTGGTTGAATAGGTAAGAAAATATACTTACAGATATTTCTTTTGATATATAATTATCCTTATAAAGTCTCGTTCTTGATAGCATAAACTACCTCAAAAGTTGAAGCTTTCAACAGTTGCTCGAACCTTTTTTTCAATTTGACCTTCGCTTATTCAAATATCAATTTCTCTTTTTGGATAAATACAATTGAAAATTGGTTGAATATTTAATAGAATCAACTTACAGATATTTATATATATCTACATATAAAGTTTCGTTCTTGATAACTTAAAATACCTCAAAAGTGGAAGCTTTCTGCTGCTGCTCGAACCTCTTTCACAATCTGACCTTTGCTCATTCAAATATCAATTTCTCTTTGTAGATAAATTAGATTGGAAAAAATAATTTTTCCTTGGAAATTAGACTCAAATATATTTTCGTCAATATATAACTTGCAACATGAAAATCTCAGTATAGAGGTTAAAAATACAAAGTAAACTACAAGTTTAGGGACCAAAAAAAATAACTACTAACCTAGACTTAGGGTTTAGGGTTTAGAGAAAAAGATCTCATTATCTCTATGGGTTGACCAAGTCAACTCATAGAATCTGCTCTGATACCATGTTGAATTATGGAAAAGTGAAATACTTCATTGATTTCTTGTAATCAGAGTACATGAACCTCTATTTATAATAGAGGAAGGTAGTAGAGTCCAATTACAATAAAGCTACCTTTGTCCCAATTACAATCAAAATCTAACACTTAAAGATAAGTCCCAGCTAATTAAATAACTCAATAAAGATAAAAGACAAACATAACTCAAACTAAAACTCTTCTAAGATATGACCATAAGATAAAGATGCCTTTGTGAGTTCTTCTTGATCTTCCAACTTATATGATAAGGATGCCAACTTGTGGTAATCATGGTGGGTCCTACTTCTTATGTGGTTGGGCCCTACTTCTTATGTGTTTATCATGGTCGGTGATTGTGATGTATTTTGCGTCAATGGTGGAAAGAGCAACTATCTTCTCCAACTTAGAGACCCAGATAATTGTTGTACGACCCAATGTGTATACATATCTAGTGGCACTCTTCCTGCCATCAATGTCTCCAGCCATGTCAACATCTACATAATCCAATAATCCCAAGTCCGACTTTCTGAAACATAAGGTTGAGTATGCAATGCCTCTCAAATACTTGAGATTCCACTTCACTGCTTCTCAATATTGTTTACCCGGATTACTCATATATCTGCTCACAACTCCTATTGCATGAACTATGTCATCTAGTACACACCATGGCATACATGAGATTGTCAATAGCATAAGCATAAGGTACATTGGCTGTGTTGGCTCTCTCCTACTCTATAGAAGGTGACTGCTCCTTAGATAGCCTAAAGTGACCAGCTAAAGGAGTACTCACTGGTTTTGCATCATTCTTGTTGAGTATGCTCAGCACATTTTTCACATATTCTTCTTGTGACAGTTTCAAGATATCAGTATCTCTAGTAATCCTCATCCCAAGGATTTGTTTTGTAGCACCCAAACCCTTTATTGCAAACTTCTTTGACAAATCCCTTTTCAAATTATCTATTTCCCGTTTGCAATCACCTTCTATCAATATGTCATCAACATATCGTAGTAGACTAATGTAGGAGTCATCAAGTTTCTTCACATAACAACAATGATCTATTTGGCACCTCAAGAAACCACTACTACTCATAAAAGTGTCAAACTTCTTATACCACTGTCTTGGAGCTTGTTTAAGACCATAAAGCTCTTTTAAAGTTTGCACACCATTTTCTCCTTTCCTTGTGCTTTGAAACCCTGTGGCTGCAATCACCATGAAGAAAGGCAGTCTTAACATCCATCACCTTGAATGCAAGTCTTCATTTGCCACTAGTCCAAGCATTGTTCTAATAGTAGTCAATTTTTTTATGGGAGAGAAAATCCCAGTGTAGTCAATGCCTTCATTTTGTTGAAAGCCTTTTGCTACCAATCTTGCCTTGTACTGCTTGTTGCAATCATGTTCGTCTTTTATTTGGTACACCTATTTATTCTACAAGGCCTTCTTTCCTTTTGGTAGCTCGATCAACTGTCATGTCTGATTGGATAACAATGAATCCATCTCATCCCGCATGGCCAACTCCCACTTGGTTGATTCATCATCTTGCACGACTTCCTCATAACTCTCTGGTTCACCTTTATCAGTCAACAAAATATAATAAAGTGTAGGGGAGTACCTCTATGGTGGTCTACTAGTTCTGGCAGATCTTCTGAGTTCAGCCACATGAATGTTCTGATTTACTTCTGGGTCTATGTTCTTCATGTCTTTCTGAGTAATACTCCCCATCTCAATAGCTAGAAGATCTCTCAATTGAATCACTTCAGACTTCTTGGCTTCATCACCTGTGCTCTTACACTCTATTCTCAGCCTGTCTTTATACAAGTCACCTTCATTGAAGATCACGTCCATGCTCCAGATAACCTTACGACTATGGTCATCCCATAAGCGATCTGCGACCAACTCATCGTAGGGCATTAATTAGGATCCACAACTTAACAACATGAGGCAATAGTGGTCCCGTGAGACATATTTTTCTAGAAATACTTTTCCAACGTTTAATGAAAAAAGGCACTGACAAGGCCTTATAGTTGTTGAAACTAATTTCTTTCAGCAAAAATTGCCTTACCACAAAATATTCCTTGTAAAAATTTTCACTTAGAAAAGGGTTTCCAAGAAACATGAGGAACAAATGGTCCTTGGTGACGTATTTTTTCTAGAAATAATTTTTATATGTTTCCTCAAAAAAGGCATTAAAAAGCCATAAAGTTATACAAAGTAATTTGTTTTAGCAAAAATTTCCTTTCCACAAATTTTTCATGGTAAGAATTTTCTACTACAAAAGTGTTTCTAGGAAACATGAGGCACTTAGTTCCCTGGATAAGTATTGTTACTAGAAATAGTTTTCCAACGATTTCAAAAAAACAAAATGCACTAACAAGTCCTTATTGTTGTCAATAGTAATATGTTTCAACAACAATTGACTCACCAAAAAAATTTCGTGGTTTAAATTTTCAGCTAACAATGTATTTCCAAGAAACTTGAGGCACTAATGGTCCCTAGAGACTTATTTTTACAGAAAATATTTTCCAACATTTCTTGGAAAAAGGCACTAACAAGGCCTCATAGTTGTAGAAAGTATTTTTTTTCTACAAAAATTGTTATACCACAAAGTTTTCTTGGAATGAATTTTCACCTAGAAAAGTGTTTCCAAGAAACAAGAAACACTAATGGTCCTTGGAGATGTATTTTTACGCAAATACTTTTACAACATTTTGAGAAAAATGCACTTACATGGCCTTATAGTTATAGAAAGAAATATGTTTTAGCAAAAATAGACTTGCCACAACTTATATTGGGTAAGAATTTTCAGCTAGAAAAGTGTTTTGGGGAATCATGACGCACTGATGGTCCTTGGAGACATATTTTTATTAGGAATACTTTTAAAATATTTCCTAAAAAATATGATAACAAGGCCTTAAAGTCGTAGAAAGTAAATTGTTTCAGGAAAAAAATGCCTTACCACAAAATTTTCCTGGTAAGAATTTTCAACAAGAAAAGTGTTTCCAGGAAACTTGAGGCACTATTTGTGGTTTGAATTAAACTCCCTAATTCCAAATTGGTGAGAGCAACAATAATAAATGCATAAGAAAGGAAACTCAAGCATGGAAAAAAAATAAGAAAATTTATACAGGTTTGCCTCAAGGTTAGACTACGTCTTGTCTTTTATAGTTGTGGTAATCCACTATGAAGATGAAAATAGTTTACAAGTGAAATTTGTTGAATTTAGGATCCCTTTTCAATAATATGAGCAAGAGAAACAAGAAAGAAAAGGAAGAAAAGGGAAGAAGAGCTCTCGCGTAGAGATAAGAAAAAAAGGAAAGAGAGATGTGCGCCAAGGAAAGAGAGAGATTTACTCAAGAAAAAATGTGTAACTTGATTAATTCCGAATTACAACACCTCTCTTTGTTGAATTTATGGAAAAGTGAAATACTTCATTGACATCAATAACTTAAACTAAAACTCTTCTTGGTCATGACCCTAAGATAAAGACACTTTTGTGAGTCCTTCTTGATCTTCCAACTCATGTGATAAGGATGCCAGCTCTTGGTAATCATTGTGAGTCCTACTTATTATGGGTTTGGGCCAATCTTGTGCGCCTTCCTTGGTCATGTGGCCCATCTTATAATACTCTTATGTATGTGGGCCTTCCTTGGTCTTATGGGCTTGGGCCCATATTGTAATACACTTCAATATGTGAGTCTTTCTTGGTCGTGTGGGCATGGGCCCTGTCTTCCAACACTCCCCCTTAAGCTGGGGGTGAGAGAACAACATGAACTCCCAGCTTGCTACAAATGATGTATAGAATATTTTTACTTTTTTTTTTTTATAAAATGGCACATCTTCGAATATACCTTCATCTTTCAACATTCCCCCTCATGTTGTTGCGTCCTTCATTGAGGCCCTGCGACATCATATTAGTGAGAGTAAAAATCACTCCTAGCCGGTAAGCCTTTGCTTTATAATCCAGTCTTAATGCTGGATGTAGGGCACACTCCACTGCTATCGGTAGTGTGTCTATCGACATTGCTCTGAAGTGTCCACCACCGTGTCCCTCCACAGGACAACGACTCTCAAGTGGTAGGAGACATAAAAGTCAGGGTGGGGGGGGGGGGGGGGCGTGCGGAGGGGATAACATAGACGTTATAATAAGTTCCTCCATCATGGTTTCCCAACCGTGATTTTTTTTTTTTTTTTTTGACAAGGCCCATCATGGTTTCCCAACTGTGATATTTTTTTATAGGGTATCCACCATCATGGTTTCTCAACCGTGTTTTTTTTTTATGGGGTAAAATAAATGATGATATGAGGCCACCTCTTCTTCAATAATAATGTCCCCAAGGAGACATAAATGCAACAACTGTATGTAACACGACCATCTTCCAACACATATAACACGAACCAAATAATAAAGTTTGTAGAAGGACCCATGAAATAATCATAATCCAATATAAATAATTTTTTCTTAGATGCACAAGCTTCATCTTTTGTGCTCCCCTTTTCTTGAATATTTTGGTCACATAAACTTATTCACAACATATGAAATAAAATACCTCTTTCTTGTACTTCTTCTACTCCCTCTCAAGCTGAGAGGTAATGGCAGTGATACCAGCTTGAACCAAATATCATAGATGTAGAAATAAGGGAAAATAACAGAGATGTATAAATAAGCCCTCAAACAAGGAAGAAGTGAGATATTTTTCTGATATATCAACTCAAACAGTGACGCAAAATAATCGGTTTAAATTCGGATTTTCTATGTAACAGAATACTAGCATGACCTTTGATTCTTCCAATTCGAATACATCTTTCAATATAGATCAGATTGACATGAATTTTTTTCCCTGAAAGTAGACTTAAATACCTTTCATCCAAGTATAACTTTTCTTCATAAAATATAATTTTCAGAAGATAAATAATCTTATATATTTCAGTCTTTGTCATCTGGCCTAACTAAATACTGTTTCTCATATCTTTCTGCTGATATATAATTTTCCATATAAAGTTTTTTTCTTGATAGCATAAAATACCTCGAAATTTGAGGCTTTCTTCTGCAACTCAAACCTCATCTATAATCTGACCTTTGCTGCTTCAAATATCGATTTCTCTTGGAATCTGAAGATTGTTGTTGCTGCTCGAACCTTTTCCCAATCTGACCTTCGCTCATTCAAATTTAGATATCTCTCTGTAGATAACTCCGATTGGAACAAATAATTCTTCTTTGAAAAGTAGACTCAAATAAATTTTCGTCAATATATAACTTGCAATATGAAAAACTACGTATAAATGTAAAAATTGCAACAAAAACTACATGTGTAGGGATTGAAAAAAAAATAACTACGAACCTAGACCTAGGGTTTAGGGTTTAGAGAAAAGGGTCACATTACCTCCGTTAGTTGACCAAGTTAACTCATAGAACCTACTCTGATACCATGTTGAATTTATGAAAAAGTGAAATACTTCATTGACATCAATAACTTAAACTAAAATTCTTCTTGGTCGTGACCCTAAGATGAAGATACTTTTGTGAGTCCTTCTTGATCATTTAACTGATGTGATAAAGATGCCAGCTCTTGGTAATCATTGTGGGTCATATTTCTTATGGGCTTGGGTCCATCTTGTGGGCCTTCCTTGGTCATGTGGCCCATCTTATAATACTCTTATATGTGTGTGCCTTTCTTGGTCTAATGGGCTTGGGCCCATCTTCTAATACACTTCAATATGTGACTCTTCCTTGGTCGTGTGGGTTTGGGCCCTGTCTTCCAACACTCTTTAAAGTAGAGGAAGAGATAGAGTCCTTATACAATTAGCCTTTCAACCTCCTAATTACATTCTAACTCTAACTCTCTAAGATAAGTCTATCAACACAATCTACTAGAAGTCTAATATGAGTTGAACTAGAACTCTTCTTCAATAACATGAATATAAGGGAGGAGGCCAGCTCATGGCCTTATCGTTGTGGGTCCCACTTAATCTTCAAGTCTTCTAACTCATTTCAGCTTGTGCTTCTTATTGTTATGGTCCTAGGTTATGTACCTATGTGGCTGGGTGCTTAACACTTATCTTCTTAACTCATGCTAGCTTGGGTGAGGACTCTTCTCGGTGTCCCACGTCCTCATGGTGGGTCCCATAGCTCGTGCACCATGGTGGGTCCCACATTATAACACTCCCCCTCAAGCTGGGGGTGAGAAAACATCATAAATGCCCAACTTGCTGCAGATGGTAGACATAATCTTGTGAGTGACAGGCTTGGTGAGAATATCTGCAACTTGACTTTGTGATGACATATGCCTTAGAGATAAAAAAAACCTGCTTGGAACGTTTCTCGTATAAAATGGCAGTCCAGTTCAATATGTTTTTTTCTTTAATGGAAGACTAGATTTAATGTAATGTATATTGCTGCTTGATTATCACAATATAGATTCATCAGAGCTTTTTTGTAGAATCCCAATTCAGTGAGAAGAGATCTTATCCAAAGGAGTTCACTAACAGTGTGTGCCATGGCTCTGTATTCTGCTTCTGCACTAGATCGTGCTACTATATTTTGTTTCTTGCTTTTCCATGTAACAAAATTCCCTCCAACCATCGTACGAACTCCCGAAGTAGATTTTTTGTCATATGGGGATCCGACCCAGTCTGCATATGAGAATCCTTCGATGTTGAAGTGACCATGGTTTATATAGAGAAGCCCTCTTCCTAGAGCTCCTTTCAAATATCCTAGCATCCTTTCAAGTGCTTGCCAATGACTAAGTTGCAGCTTGTTCATGTATTGACTTATCATTTTTAGTCCTAAAACACTTATGACATCAAACCCCATTTAAAGGGTAAAGAATAGAGAAAAGGGAAGCATTGATTTTAAGTTAAACAGGTTTGGAGTTCTCCTTGACGAGCTCTAGGGTTTGAAGGTCTCCCTTGAAGATCTCTAGGTCTAGGTTCCATTAGAATCTGCATATCTCTCCACCATTCTTGAATTACTATTCCATTGATCACAACCAAAGAAGAGCAGGGAGTTACTGTTTCTTTTCCAAGTTCAAATGGAGGCCTCAGCCTCCTTTTCATCACGAGCAACAAGAGCAGGATTCTCTCTCTCTTCCGAGCAAGAATTGAGGTCTTCCCACGATCCTATCACGAGCTACCAGAAAGCAGGGTTGTTTCCAACGTTCAGATCAACAATAAGCTAGGTAAGGAGTTCCTCACCGTAGGCCCAAGGGCTGTCCAAGTTAGGGGTTACAACCCTAACATGAGCAGCAGCCAGGAGGGATCAAACCCACTTTTGTCATGGTCAAGAAAAGGGAACCCTTACCCTTTACAATTCGAGTACAGCAACATAAGGTCCCTTGGCCCTACCGAGCAACATACTAGCCTCATAAAAGAGGTTGTTTTCCTCTTGACCGAGACCAGACCAAGAAAGGGTCTCCCTTACCTGACCTTACCAAAAACAGCCACTCACTTACAGTGCTGGAGTCTCAAGTCCCACGCCATGTTACTCAATCCATGACTGGGGACCGTAACAACTTGGTATCAGAGTAGGGTAACATGGGGGATACAATCAGCAAGGAAGAACTAGAAGGCTAGATGAAAAAGATGGGCAAGAGACATGAGGAAACACAAGCCAGTATTTGGGAGACACAAGCCACTGTTCTAGAAACACAAGCAAGTATTCAACATCTAGCTAGCATGTATGCTGGTCCCATTGCAGAGAGATATTATAGTCAAGATGCAAGAGAGGAGTCAGTTGTTGGGTGCACTGCTGTCCAGACACAGCAGAGAGGAGGTACAATACCAAGGTACACAAAATTAGAATTTCCTACCTTTACTGAGGCAGTTGACCCCTTAATTTGGTTGCATAGAAGTGAGAATTTTTTTTTAAATCAAGGGACTGCTGAGTTTGAAAAGGTGGCACTTGCCTCCTTCCATATGTTAGATGAGGCACAACTATGGTTTCACCAGGTGGAACTAGAGAGAGCGGTGCACTGGATTGGGGTGAATTAAAAGAATTGTGCACACTTAGATTTGGCCCTCCCAGCCACAGCAATCCCTTGGGAGATTTAGTCCTATTGCAACAAATTGGTATGTTGAACTGTATAAAAAACAGTTCCAAGAAAAATTGGCTCACGCATGCTGGTTAGTAAGAGTTGACCAGCAGATCCACTTATTTGCAGCAGGCCTCAATGAATCTCTGAGGATAGAGGTGGAACTTCATTTCCCTTCAAATTTGGCTCGAGCAATGAATTTAGCTCCGGCAATGGAACAACAACAAAAGCTTCAGCAACGTAGGCTTACGTGGCAAGGGGAACAGAACACTTCCTCCACTTGGCAAGGGCGTCGAAATACTCCTTCTCAAGTGAAACCTCCGGTTTTACCTTCTTCCAGAAACAATCTGATTCGTACTCTGGCAGCCAACACGCGCTCTAGCAATCCTCCACCTCAGTATATAAAAAAATTAACAAGCGCTGAGATGGCAGAATGGAGGTCCAAGAATCTATGCTATAACTGTGATGAATAGTACCGGGCAGGGCACTAATGTAAAAGGTTGTTTTGGCTCGAAGTGGATGAATCAAAGGACACAGAGGATACAAATGATATTATTGACGAGGAACCACAATCAATTTCTTTGCATTTTAATACTGGGCAAAAATATGCCAAAACTATGCAAGTCAGAGCTCATGTCCTCAACCAAGAACTTGTGGGACTAGTAGATTCAGGAAGTACCCACAATTTTCTTAGTTTCAAATCTGCTCAGCATCTTCAGTTACATATCCTTCCACTTCCTACAACCACAGTTTTGGTGGCAAATGGGGAGAAAGTCCTTAGCTATAACATTTTCCATTGTTTCTACTTTATTTGATGCAGAATTTTTTGTCATACCTTCGGCCGGCTTTCATATGGTGTTAGCCATTAAATGGTTGCAAACATTGGGACCTATTCTGTGGGTTTTCTCTACATTAACTATGAGCTTTGTATTGGGCGGTAACCAAGTGCTCTTACAGGGTTGTCAGGTGAACAAAACCCACCACCTTCATACCATCAACACACTGGACCTCCAGACAACACTATTGAACATCTTATAGACGAGTTCTCCGACCTCTTCCATGAGTCTTCCGGATTGCCCCCTTTGCAGCACTGTGATCACATGATCTGTTTAAAACCAATTTCTGATGTGGTGGTAGTCTGCACGTACTGGTACCCACACTTATAGAAGGATGAAATTGAGCGACAGTGCCAGGCTATGTTACAACAGGGCCTTATTCGTAGCATCTGGTCCCCGTTCTCTTCACCTATACTGCTCGTGAAGAAACATGATGGCACATGGCAATTTTGTATTGATTATCGGGAGTTAAACGATCATACAGTGAAGGATAAGTTTCCTATTCTGGTAGTGAAGGAGCTCTTGGATGAATTACATGGGACGTGGGTCTTTACTAAACTGGACTTACAATATGGATATCATCAGGTTCGAATGCACCCCTCTGACATTGAGAAGATAACCTTTCGCACACATCATGGTCATTTTGAATTTGTGGTCATGCCGTTCGGCTTATCGAATGCACCCTCCACTTTTCAAGCACTGATGAATGAAGTATTTAGCCCCTATTTTTGGAAATTTGTACTTGTTTTTTTTATGATATACTCATATATAGCAAGTTCGAAGAAGAGCATTTAGCACATTTACAAATTGTTTTTGAACTATTACGGGCACATCAGCTCTATTTGAAGAAATCCAAATGCTCTTTTGCGGCTACACATGTCACTTATCTAGGCCATAATATATCCCATGAGGGTGTCACGGTAGATCCAGAGAAGATTTGGGTAATTCATGATTGGCCAAAACCATAATCTTGCTCAGCTTTACGGGAATTTTTAGGTCTCGTTGGGTACTACCGCAAATTCATTCAGAATTACGGGTCTTTGGCTGCACCTTTGACCAGTCTCCTGAAGCAGAATTCCTTTCACTAGAATGAGGAGGCCACACAGTCCTTTGAGACCCTCAAAACAGCTCTCGCCTCCACCCCTGTCTTACAGCTTCCCAATTTTTATGAATTATAGCAGCAGTCACATCCCTTTGCATATTTCAATAGACAGTTGTCAGTTCGTCATCACAAATTGGCAGCATATGAAGGTGAATTAATAGGGTTGGCTAAGGTGGTCTAACACTGGCGGCCTTACTTATGGGGCAATGCATTTCTCATTCGTACTGATCACTATAGCCTTAAATTCTTACTTGAACAACGTTTCATGTGTTCGCCTCAGCAGCATTGGATCAATAAATTGATGAGATTTGAATTTTCTGTGGAATACCGTTCCGGGCGATTAAACAAGGTTGTAGATGCCTTGTCACGGCGTTTTGAACATCAGCAGCTCATATATACGATCAACCAGCTTCGTTTCTTCATCCTTGACTTGGTGAGAGAAGCTCATGCCACTTTGCCGGTCCTACAGGAACTATACAAAAAAAATTATAGAGGGGACAATGGAGTCGAAGTGGTTCATCCAGGATTCACTTATTTGCTACAAACAACACATTTATCTTCCACTCACTTCAGAGTTGATTTCAGCCATCCTCTCTGCATACCATGACAGTACACATGAAGGTATTCAGAAAACTTTGCAACGGTTTCGAGCTGACTTTTATTGGCAAGCCATGATGATATGCCTGGATCTAACACAAGGAGGAAGACGATGAATAGGAAGGATCGATGTGAGGTTTTGAGCTTTTGAAGGAGCTCCACCCTTAGGCCTCGTGAGAAAGAGAACCCAATCTCATTTACACTATGCTCAAATGCTTCCTCTTACATTCAAATGACGACCTTATAAAGATCAGGAACATCCCTTACACGGCCAACACAAAGCCATAGTTTTAAAGGGAAATTACATCAATGCCACTAAGAGAAAATAATAAAATTACATAAGTCACCCTCTATGTCTACCTGCTACTCTGGATGCTATGGAGTCCATAACATCACTCCCCTCCTGGAGAGCGAGCTTGCCCTCAAGCTCAAAGGTAGGTGAGCGGGCCTTGTGGACGTCGCCACCCATGCAAAAGTGTCAACCGCGGTCTCCGTGTCAGCCGTTTGGACGACAAAAGTAGAACATCCAACCAGAGGAGAAAAACATTTTTTTTTCATGTAGGAATGCGTGCGGAACGTCACTACATATCCCCAAGCAGCATATCTGGTGTGGTACGCATCATCCGTTGTGCAGTAGTCCTATTCCTTTCGTGTGAAAACCAGAATCGTCCAGTCTACAACCTTCCTGGAGACAACCCTGTGGAGTGCTGAGCTCGGACTGAACACTAGTACCCCGATGAATAAAAGCTGGCAAAGTCACCCTAAGGACTTTGACAAGCTGGGCGTGAAACTGGGTAGCAACAGCAAATGCCCAACATATCACTGGTGGTGGACAGGTTCCATTTGAGACACCACTCAGAAATTCGGAATCCAAATAGGATTGGAGTGATTGATAAGTACTAGTGGCTGTCCCAGGTTGGCCAGTGTACCCATAGTTAACTTAGGATGAGTTTTGCTTCCATTAGAAATGACTTAGTTTCCAAGCATCATAAGCTGAGAAACAACATTGCAATAGACTTCTGAAAGCCTGTGGACACCCTCTGAGTCTATCAGCAGTACGCTGAATTATTTCTTTAGTAGCGAGGCCACCGAGGGCAGCTACAAACCCTGCAGCCATATCAGCTGCCTTGTTGACACTTGCATAACACAACACGTTCATCTCACCACCACTCCCACCTTCAATGGTCAGAATGTTCTTTCCTTTGTCGGGATGCAAAATGTGAGCATCCATTTCAGTATTCAGGCTTAAATTTTGCCTAATTGGCTTAACTGCGGCATCATAAAATGATTTCTGCTGTGATGATAATTTTGTGTTCTTCCGATTGAATAAAAGACTGAAATGGGTTGACAGGGCTTCCGATTCCTCAAGGTGTACAGGTCCTCCGTAGATGTAAAAGCATCAGTCAAATGTGGCTGCCTCAAACTGTTCAGTAGCAGTTTCCAGATCAGTTCGCTTTTGAATTCTGCTCAACCTCAATACCAGTCTCACGAATCAGTAGCGTCATAGTCTCCTTGCCAACAAGTTCAAGAACCGGCATACCTTTTGTAGTCAATGCTTTACCACTCTCTATCAGAGATGGAGTTAGAGAACCAGCTTTAACAGGCGGATCCCCGCTCGGAATTAAAACAGCCAGGCTCGTAGCAGAATTCTCAATCCTGACAAGGATATCGTATAGACCATGCAACACAATTATCAAGTCCACAACAAAAACCTTGCGTGAAACAATTAGACCAAACTCAGAAACCAATTTGTTAAGCTGCTCGTCATCTGTGCTGTGAATCCGGTTCTTCCAGTACAGGTTTACCGCTTGGAACCTCTCCCTTTCTGATTTCTTCAGAGCCGTCCCAAAATACGACTCCTTGGCATCAATTTGTATGTCATGAAGCCCTTCGACAGTAAGAACAGCATCTGCTGCATGCTCAAAATTAACAAATCCAAAACACTGGAATTTCCCATCTCCTTCCCTCAGTACTACAACGTTGGGAATGTTTCCATACCCACCACATTTTTGCTTCAAATGTGCAGCACCCATATCAGCAATTATGGCAACCATTCCAGGCGTCCCAAAAAAAAATCCCTCTCGGAATTCATACACACCCGCCATAATTGCGCCAAAACGGTGTGGTTTCTCTGCCTCCCGGAACAGAGAACCTCCCGGCCAAAAATTTGAGCAGCGTTGCTCAGCCCCTTGCAACCCCTTCACCCCCATGGAAAAACCGTTGAGACAGAAAATTCGTTGGTGTTTCAAAAGCTTACCTAAAATGAACTTGAAGTGGGTTCCCCGCGGGACTGCCGAGAGCTGGAATGGGAGGGGTAGGTGGTGGTCAGAAGTTAAATCCCACCGGACTTGCTTCCGACGGCGCCGACGGAGCCTCCTTCGTGTCCGGTGGCGAAGAGCAGCCCTTTTGGCCTTCGCCGCTTGGGGATTTGCCGAGACAGAGGGCTTTCAGAAACTCACCCTTGTCGGAAGAATCTCTGGAAGGCATTATGCTGGTCGTGAGGAGGGGTTTTGGGAGGTCAAACCCACAACAGTCATTACCGACGCGGTGGGGCAGAAGAACTTTTCGATGTCCCAAAATTGGAGTTCCCACCGGCTGTTTTAGGAAGTGGTGAGGCAGATTTCGGACTTGAGAATGACTGCGATTTCTGATGTACAGGGTCTCTGTAGTCGGATTTTCGAAGGTCGGAAAGCTTTTCCGATACAATGAGCTCACAGATGTCCGACATCGTCTGTTCGGAAGGACGAACAGAAGAAGGGTTTGAGGCATATCAGAATGCTTCCATCTGCGGTGCAGGAAGATTGTCTGTTGTGCGTGAGAAGGGAATTTGGGAGGTCAAACCCAAACCATCCTGGACCGACGAAGGTGTACTGAATACCTTTCCAATTTCGGAATAGCGGAGTCCCCGATGTCTAATGTCGCCGCCGCTGGCGAGACAGTGCACTCGCTGAAGTTTTTGATCACTGACGTCCATTTTTGGGTCTCCTGCCCGTCCTAGGTAGAGCCCGAAAAAATCCGCTGGAGAGACAGCCAGTTTCTTCCTTGCAATTTATTTGTTTTAAGCCGCACGCCGTTTCCGCATCCGTTCAATCTCCCTTGATAATCCACCGTACCTTTTCTCTGTCCATTTTTCTACGCATGGACGTACATTCTTCGAAAGACATTTTTATCTTTCCATCGCCATCCATTTTTCTTAGCTCGCAGTGTTCCCGCTATTATATGATATGTCCAGATGTAACACACGGAGGAAGACGATGAATCGGAAGGATCGTGTGAGGTTACGAGCTTTAGAAAGAGCTCCACCATTAGGCCTCACGAGAGAGAGAACCGAATCTCATTTATACTATGCTCAAATGCTTCCTCTTACATTCAAATGACGCCCTTATAAAGATCAAGAACGTCCTTTACACAGCCAATGTAAAGCCATAGTTCTAAAAGGAAATTATATCAATGCCACTAATGGGGGGTTAGTCCACAAAGAACTTGAATTGAAGTGAAGAATTGAATTAAAGTAAAATGAATTGATTCAACTTCAACTCATGTTTAGGTGTTAGTATAGACGAGTTCAAGTGGCTGGAAAATAGATTCTAGTGTTAGTGCCCCTAAATAAAAAATATGATATAAAAAAAGAATAAGTAACCTTTTATAATATACTTAAATAGAACATATACCTAAACATATAATTAACAAAAATAAATGTGGTTATTACACTTATAAGTGATTCAACGTGTAGTATTAGAATATATTAATATCCTAATTAATGAAAAATTATATTATATTAATTAATTATTATAATTTATTATAAATTAAAACAATAATTACGTGTGACTAGAATAAATTATACAAAATTAATAAAAAAATAAAAAAATAACACAAGAGAATATAATAAATAAACCTAATGGTTTAATTAATTATAACAATTGGATAATTAAACCAATTAATGATTATAGTTTATTATAAATTAATATACTAATTACGAGTAACTAGAATAAATTATTTAAAATAAATAAAAAAGTTTAAAATAACATAAGTGAATATAATAAATAAATAAATTATTCTATAATAACATAAGATATAGTTTAACATTAAAACTCACTATTTTAATAAAAAATAAAAAATACATAATAAATAAATAAATATATTAATTTATCAATAACATAATATATATTTTAAATATTATTAATTAATAATATATTAACAAAAAATGAAAAACTAATGGTTTAATTAATTGGATAATTAAACCAATTATGACGATGGTTTAATTTTTCCTAACTTAGGAAAAATTAAACATCATCTTCGTCTTCCTCTACGGCGGGCTTGGCAACGGCGACAGCAGCGGGCAACAGCAACACTCTTCGACGGAGGTCGAGAGAGGGAGGAAGGAAGGCCGACAGGGGGGGGCAGAAAGAGTGGGAGGCCGAGGGGCTCTGCGACAGAGGCTCAGCCTCCCGTGCTCTGCGACGGAGGTGGGGGCAGAGGGAGGAAAAAATATTTTGCTGAACGATCGCGGAAGGGAGGAGGGGGGGGGGGGCAGGGGGAAGAGAGGGAGGCCTCCCGTGCTCTGCGATGGAGGTGGGGCAGAGGGAGGAAAAAATACTTTGCTGAACGATCGCGGAGGGAGCAGAGATCGTCTAGAGAGGCCGACAAGAGGGAGAGCAGAATAGCAGGGGGGGGGCAGAAGCAACGCGCGTCGCGCATGGAAAGCTAATGATTCGCAAAATAGGTGGGAAACAATTTTCCCCCGTTTTTGCTTGAGCGAATGAAATGGTGTAATCTCACTTCAATTCAAGTCTTTCTACACTAACGCTATTTTTTAATGAACTAAGTAATGGGGGGGGTAGGAATTCGTTCCACTTCATTGTGGACTAACTCCCCTAAGAGAAAATAAGAAAATTACATAAGTTGCCCTCTATGTCTACCTGCTACTCTAGATGCTATGGAGTCCATAACACATGAAGACCTCGATTGCGATATATGTCTCAGCATGTCAGGTATGTCAACGTAACAAAGCCGACTACTTAAGTCCCGCAGGTCTTCTGCAACCTCTCGCCCTCCCTACAAAGGTTTGGGCCGATATTTCGATGGATTTTGTTGAGGGTCTACCACAATCATCTAGGAAATCAGTACTATTTGTGGAGGTCGATCGGTTCTCCAAGTATGACCATTTTATTCCTCTTGCTCATCCTTATACAACGTCATGGGTAGCACAAACTTTCCTTGAGCATATTGTGCGCGTACATGGCATTCCAGAATCTATTATAAGTGATTGGGACGCAATATTCACCAACACTTTATGGCATGAACTTTTTTGTTTGAGTGGTATGAAATTGAAATTCTGTTCCACATATCATCCGCAGACAGATGGCCAAACCGAGGTGGTTAAACGATCCATCAAAATGTATCTATGGTGCATGGTGGGCTAACGTCTGAAGCAATGGGTTCAATGGCTACCATGGGACGAATACTATTACAACACTTCGTTCCACTCCGCTTTGCAATCCTCTCCATTCAGGGTTCTTTATGGCAAGGATCCCCCTTGTCTTATGTCTTATACTACAGGGTCCACTCGTGTGGACGCCATTGATCAAGCACTCGTGGATCGCGACCAGGTGTTAGAGACTATTGTAGAACACCTACGATGAGCTCAGGTTAGCATGAAAGATATCTACGACAAAGGACACCGAGATGTCTCATACGAGGTAGGGGACTATGTTGGTTACGCCTACAACAGCACCGACAACAGTCCATTGCAGGACCATCACACCATAAACTCTCCCCCAAGTTTTTTGGGCCTTTCCCCATTATTCGGCGTGTGGGGCCGGTGGCCTATCAACTACAACTGCCAGCCACGGCCAAGCTGCAGGATGTGTTTCATGTCTCCCTCCTGAAACAGTATATGGGGACACCACCTACATCCACTCCGTTCCTTCCTCCAATGGCCAAGGGACATGTCATTCTCACACTATCCATGGTGTTACATGCCCATTTGGTCAATGAGCAGTGGGAAATTCTAGTCCAGTGGACAGATACAGAATCGGAGGCAGCTACCTGGGAGCGGTTAGACATCTTCAAACACGTATACCCATCTTATGAGCTTGTGGGCAAGCTCTTTCTCCAAGGGGAGGCAGATGTTGTAGACTCAATAGCACACCGAGTCACTCAAAGGAGGAGGCAATGACTCACCGAGTTCATTAGTTTTATATTTCATATTTTATATTGCTTTAAGTATAATTTTTCATTAAGTATGTAAGGAGAATGGACATAGGGGCAAAATTGTCATTTTTAGCCCTAAAACACTTCTGACGTCGAACCCTATTTAAAGGGTAAAGAAATAGAGAAAAGGGAAGCATTGATTTTAGGTTAAATAGGCTTGGAGTTCTCCTTGATGACCTCTAGGGTTTGGAGGTCTCCTTTGATGATCTCTAGGTCTAGGTTCCATTACAATCTGCATCTCTCTCCACCGTTCTTGAATTACTATTCCATTGATCACAACTGAATAATATAAGGGCATTACTATCCCTTTTCCGAATTCAAACAGAGGCCTCAGTCTCCTTTTCATCATGAGCAGCAAGAGGAGGATTCTCTCTCTCTTATGAGCAAGAATTGAGGTCTTCCCACCATCCTTTCATGAGCTACCGAAAAGCAAGGTTCTTTCCAACGTTGAGATCAACAATAAGCTAGGAAAGGAGTTCCTCACTATAAGCCCAAGGGCTGTCCAAGTTAGGGGTTACAACCCTAACACGAGCAGCAGCCAGGAGGGATCAAACCCTCTTTTTAAGTGGTCAAGAAAAGGGAACCCTTACCCTTTACAATTAGAGTACAGCAACATAGGGCCCCTTGGCCTTACTGAGCAACATACTAGCCTCATAAAAGAGGTTGTTTTCCTCTTGACCGAGAGCAGACCAAGAAAGGGTCTCCCTTACCTGACATTACCAAGAACAACCACTCACTTATAGTGCTGGAGTCTCAAGTCCCACGCCGTGTTACTCGACCCATGACTAGGGACCGTAACAAAGAGAAGGTTTCTTCATAATCAATTCCATAACACTGAGTATAACCTTTGGCAACTAGTCGAGCCTTCAATTGTGCAATTGACCCATCCGGATTATTTTTTATAGTAGAAACCCACTTGAAACCAATGGGTTTTTTATCTGTTGGAAGAGGAAGCAGTTACCATGTCTGATTGTCATTAAGTGCCTTCATTTCTTCATGCATTGTTGCCTTCTACCCTGGATGTTGTGGAGCCTCCTGATAGGACTGTGGAACAGATATGGAGGAAATAGAAGAAAGAAACTGACAACATAAAGATGAGAGGTGATGATGAGACACAAAATTTGAAATGGGATGAGAAGTAGAAGGTCTACTGTATGATCTAGATTCTTTCCTTGCAGCAATAGGACGAGTATCATATTGATGGCCAAAATTAACTGGGGATGAAGGACATACCTCTATTGCCTTTGTTAACTTGGCAGGTGTGGTGTCGGCCGCTTGCTCTGGGGGTTGAATAATCTTTGTATCATGGGGCACCACCGGTCGAGGGGAACCTGGTACTGAGGACATACCAGGAGGAACACTATCAGAATAAAATGAGGAGTCTTAAAAAAATGTTACATCATTGGACACAAAAAAATGTTGAAGAGTGGGACTATGACAAACATAACCCTTTTGTGTGCGAGAGTATCCCAAGAAGATACACTTGATAGATTTAAGATCAAGTTTGTTGTGTCTAGGAAATGAATTATGAACAAAGCATTGACATCCAAAGACTTTCAAAAGTAGTGAAAACTTATCATCATTTTGTAATAATCTAGAGTGTTGGAAGATAAGCTCAAGCCCACACGACCAAGGAAGGCCCATATATCTAATATTATTATAATATGGGCCACACGACCAAGGAAGACCCACAAGATGGGTCCAAGCCCATAAGAAGTAGGACCCATAATGATTACATTGAGTTGGCATCCTTATCACATCAGTTGGAAGATCAAGAAGGACTCACAAAAGTATCTTATGTTATGGTCACGTCAAAGAAGAGTTTTAGTTTGCGTTATGTTTTTCTTTTATCTCTATTGAGTTATTTAATTAAGTTTGGACTTATCTTTAAGTGTTAGAGTTTAGGTGTAATTGGGACAAGGGTAATTTTATTGTAATTGGACTCTACTACCTTCCTTTATTATAAATAGATGTTCATGTACTTTGATTACAACAAGTTATTGAAGTCAATGAAGTATTTCACTTTTCCATATACTCAACATGGTATCAGAGCAGGTTCTGTGAGTTGACTTGGTCAACTCACGCAGGTAAAGTGATCGTTTTCTATAAACCCTAAACCCTAAGTCTAGGTTTGTAGTTATTTTTTTCAATCTCTTTACTTGTTGATTTATTTGTGTTTTTTACCTATATAAGAAGCTTTTATTATTACAAATTATATATTGACGGAAATATATTTGAGTCTAGTTTCCAAAGAAAAATGATTTGTTCCAATCAGAGTTACCTATAGAGAGATGTTGACATTTTAACGAGCAAAGGTCAGATTGCAAAAGTGGTTCGTGCAACAGCAGAAAGTTTAAGATTTCGAGGTATTTTTTGTTATCAATAACTAGAATTTATATGGATAAATATATATCAAAAGAAATATCTGTAAGTCTATTCTTTTAACTATTCAATCAATTTTTTATCTGAGTTATCTACAAAAAGAAATCGATATTTGAAGTAGCAAAGGTCAGATTGAAAAAGAGGTTCGGGCAGCTGAAGAAAGCTTCAAATCCCGAGGTATTTTATGCTATCAATAAAAAGACTTTATATGGATAATTATATATCAAAAAGAAATATACGTAAGTATATTTTGTTACCTATTCAACCAATTCTCGGTATGATTTTTTTATAAGGAGATACCAATTTTGGAAGAGTCAATGGTCGTTGTGGAAAAACAGGAGAAACAGAACTTAGTTCGGCCAGATGACAGAGACCGAAATATATCAGATTATTTATCTTCTGCTAATTATATTTTATGAAGTTAAGTTATAATTGAATGAAATTTATTTAAGTCTACTTTCATAAAGAGAAACTTTTATATCAATTTGATCTATATTTAAAGATATATTCGCATTGGAAGAATCAAAGGTCATGCTCGTATTCTGTTGTAGTGAAAAATCCTAATTTATGCCCATTGTTTTGCGACACTTTTTGAATTTATATATCAAGAAAATATCTCACTTCTCCCTGTTTTGAGGGTTTATTCATACATCTCTATTATTTGGGCCTATTGCTACATCTATAATATTTGGTTCAAGTTGGGATCACTGCCATTACTTCCCAGCTTGAGGGGGAGAAGTACAAGCAGTACAAGAAAGAGGTATTTATTCCTTCTGTTGTGGATAAGTTTATGTGACCAAAATATTCAAGAAATGGGGAGCACAAAAGATGGAGCTTGTGCATCTAAGAAAAAATATTAATATCGGATTATGATTATTTCATGGGTCCTTCTACAATGTTTATTATTTTGGTTCATGTTATATGTGTTGGAAGATGGTCGTGTTATATAGAGTTATAGCTATTATGTCTCTTTGGGGACATTTATTATTGAAGAAGACGTGGCCTCATGTCATCATTTATTTCACCCCATCAAAAAGATCAAAATTATTTGTGGTTGGGAGTCCATGACGGAGGAACTTCATCCCCATAAAAAAGATCAAAATTATTTGTGGTTGGAAGTCCATGATGGAGGAACTTCATCCCCATAAAAAAGATCAAAATTATTTGTGGTTGGAAGTCCTGAGTTAAGTACCTATGTCTTCCGCTCCTGACATGTGGGTCTTTTGGTAGTATTGGCTAGGTGCTCTACATTTGATATCAGAGCAGGCACTGCATCGCGAGTTGTTGGATCCACCCGAGGTAAGTCCTTCTCCTCCTATGTATGGGCCTGAATTTGATACTCGACCTATTACTTTAAGAAAAGAACGTCCCTTATGTTCTACATCGCATCCTATCTCAAATTTTATGTCTCACCATCGCTTGTCTTCCAAGTGTTTTCAGTTTCTTGCGTCCCTTTCTTCTACTTCAGTTTCGCAGTTGTATCAGGAGGCCCTGACACATCCAGGATGGAAGGTGGCTATGGATGAAGAAATGCCCGCCTTATACGAAAACCAAACCTGGTACTTAACATCACTCCCGAAAGGTAAAAGACCGGTTGGTTGTCGATGGGTTTTTTCGGTGAAACATAATCCAAATGGATCGGTTGCTCATCTTAAAGCTCGACTGGTTGCTAAGGGCTATACATAGTGCTATGGGATAGATTATGAGGAGACCTTCTCTCCTGTTGCAAAATTGAATTCGGTACGCATCATCTTATCTATTGCTGCTAACTCCTCATGGCCCGTCTATCAGTTGGATGTTAAAAATGCTTTTTTAAATGGTGATATCAGTGAGGAAATTTATATGGTTCAACCACCTGGTTATGTGGTTGAGAGGGAGTCAGTATGCCAGTTAAAAAAGTCTTTATATGGGCTTAAGCAGTCCCCTCGGGCTTGGTTTTCATCGGTGCTCAGTTGATCATTCCGTATATTATAAAGATACGGTCAAAGGGAAAATATTATTGGCCGTATATGTAGATGATATTATCTTAACTGGTGATGTTGCTTTGAGCATACAAGAGGTGAAGCAAATGATATGTCAGGAATTCAAGACAAAAGACCTTGGTATGCATAAATATTTTTTGGGTGTAGAAGTTCTTCAATTCAAACTGATTTATTGTCTCAAAGGAAATATGTCTTGGATCTCCTTGAAGAAATAGGAATGAAGGGTTGTAGACCAGTTGACACACCTATGAATACAAATGTAAAATTATGTGCCACAAATGAAGAAGATATTGATATTGGCAAATATCAAAGACTCGTGGGAAAACTGATTTATCTCACAGTAACTAGGCCAGACATATCATATATTGTAAGTGTAGTGAGTCAATTCATGTACAAACCATAAATTACCCACTGGTAGGCTTTAGAGAGAATATTATGTTATCTAAAAGGAGCTCCAGGAATAAAAAACATGGGCACTTCAACATAGAAGGCTTCTCAGATGCAGATTGGGTTGGATCTCCTGATGATAGAAAATCTACATTAGGATATTGTACTCTGGTTGGGGGAAACTTAGTTACATGGAAAAGTAAGAAGCAAAATGTGGTTGCAAGATCTAGCGCCGAAGCAAAATACAGAGCTATGGCTCATACCGTTAGTGAACTTTTATGGGTCATGATCCTTCTTACCGAACTAGATTTTTATAAAAAGGGGTCCATGAATCTGCATTGTGATAATCAAGCTGCCATTCATATCACTTCAAATCCAGTTTTTCATGAAAGAACTAAACACATTGAGGTGGATTCTCATTTTATATGGGAGAAGTTTCAAACAGGAATAATCACTCTCAAACTTGTGTCATCTCAAGAGCAATTAGCTGATATTCTCACTAAACCCGTTACATCTAAAATCCTATCGTTTATATCTGGCAAGCTAGGTATTTATGATGTCTTTTCTCCTCTTGCTTGAGGGGGGGTGTTGGAAGATGGGCTCAAGCCCACGAGCTCAAGACAAGAAGCCCATACGTCAAAGGAGTGGCATATGTGTAAAATATGGTACTTTCTATAAAGATGACATAGAAGTGTAAATATGTGTTCCTTTTATGTCTATTGTTTTATCAAGTTGTAGCCCTGAGGGCACTGTAAAACTATAAATAAAGGCATTGGCTAAGAAGTAGGGCATTGAAGCACTCTCCTCTCTTTCCACAAATTCGTCCAGCCCTCATTTTTCTTTTTGACGCAACCCTCTTCTCCCTTAATCCAAACTCTCCCCTTCCACGTTCTTCTTCTTCTCTTCTCCTTCTCTCTTCTCCTTTTTCTTCTTTCTTGTTGATCTAAAGTTCCTTTCATGAGATCCTAAATTCTACAACTGTGGAGTATAAACCTGGGAGTTTGAATGTGGGGGTTGATGCTTAATCTCGCCGGGACATTCCAGAGCTACAATTACTTGCCATAAGTCAACCCAAAGCTCTCTTGTTGGATTCTATACGGGAAGAGACACAACAGTACCCGAAAATTATTGCTTTGTATCATGAGATCTGGCAGGGAACAACGACAAACCATTGGACGGTTTAGGATAATCTGATCCTCTTTAAAAAAAGGATCTTTCTACACCACACGTCACCACTGATTCACAACATTTTAACCTCCTTCCATGACAATACACATGAGGGCTGACAAAAAACAAATTTTTGAATAAGTCGGGAATTTTATTGGAGGGGTATGAAGCGCAGTATAGCCGATTATGTGGCGGCTTGTCAGATTTGTCAACGGAATAAAGCTGAATCATTAAGTCTAGCTGGGTTGGTCCAACCACTTCAGCTGTTGTCACAGGTCTAGTCTGATATTTCCATGGACTTCATAGATGGACTTCCCTCATCATTCGGCAAATCCGTTATCTTTGTAGTGGTTGATCGTTTCTCAAAGTATGGCCATTTCATATCTCTGGCGCATCCTTACACTGCAGCTCACATAGCTTATCTCTTTGTGGATAATATTGTCCGCTTACATGGGATGCCTAATTCCATTACAAGTGACATGGATGCCATCTTTACCAGTACATTCTGGAAAGAACTATTCAAGTTGTAGGGCACAGCGTTAGCATTCTCTTCAGCCTACCATCCATAGACAGATGGTCAAACAGAGGTCGTCAACAGGACAATTGAGATGAATCATCGTTGTTTCATGGAGGAATCACCTAAAGCGGTGGGTTAAGTGTCTCACTTGGGCTGAATTCTGTTAGAACACCTCCTACCACAACGCACTCGGAACAATCCCATTTAAGGTAGTATATGGTAGAGACTTGCCCAGCCTTTTATCATATAAACCGAGTGCCTCCAAGGTCGCCACTTTGGACCAAGCATTAGCAGAAAGAGACACCTTGCTCATTGAGGTGCATAGTCATCTCCAGGAGGCACAACATACTATAAAGTTGTATTATGACAAGAAGCACCGGGAAGTCTTTTTTTCTCCAGGAGATTATGAATGGTTGCATCTCCAACATTACATGCAGTTGTCACTAACAGCCTCCAAATGCCACAAGCTCTCTTCGAAGTATTACGGTCCCTTTCAGGTTTTGGACCACATTGGTACAGTTGCCTACCGCTTGCAGCTTCCGCCAGAGGCCAGGATTCACAATGTGTTTCATGTCTCCCAACTGCAGGTCTTCCAAGGTGACTCTCCCTTGTTGCACACACCTCTGCCCCCACTACATGAGGGACATGTCCTTTCTACTCCAGCACATGTATTACAGGCTCACCGCATTCAGGGTGATTGGGAGATCCTAGTGCAATGGGCTGATGCTGATCCCAGTGACACGACATGGGAGCCATTAGCTGTGTTTCGCACCCTCTACCCCTACTTCGAGCATGAGGACAAGCTCTTTCTCTAAGAGGGGGTGATGTTATGGACTCCATAACATCACGAGTTATCCACGGGCATAGGAATTAAATTATGTCAATTTACTTTTAATGTAATTTCATTTTGTTTGGTTTGGTTTAGTTTAGATATAATGTGGCATGAACCACTTGACCCATGGGTCTATTTTGTAATTCCGTCCTCAACCCTATTTAGGGGGACGTCAAGGTGAAGGGAAAACAAGTATTGAGAAATTATAATTAAACATGTCAGATTCTCCCTCAGAGGTCTAGGTCGGATACTCCCTCTGAGGTCCAGGTCGAGCTTCCTTCAAAGCTCAAGCATTCCATTCCTATTTCCATCATTCCACGTTCAAGGAACAAGAATCCTCTTCCAGCGTCAAGAACCAATATGGAGGGAAGAGAAGAAAGAAGGGTGACTCGATCCATGGCTCAGGAAGAACCTAACATTCATCCCTATCAAAAAGATGAAAAATTATTTGTGGTTGGGAGTCCATGACAGAGAAAATTCATCCCCGTAAAAAAGATGAAAATTATTTGTGGTTGGAAGTCCATGACGGAGGAACTTATGATTACATCTACGTTCCACACCCCCCCACCACCCCCCCCCCCCCCCCCCCCCCCCCCCCCCCTATCATGGCTTTTATGTCTCCTACCACATGAGAGTCGTTGTCCAGTGGAGGGACACAGTGGTGGACACTACCAATAGCAGAGGAGTGTGCCCTACATCCAGCATTAAGACTGGAGTATGAAACAATGGCTTACCGGCTACGAGTAATTTTTACTCTCACTTATAATGCCATAGAGCCTCATGGAAGGATGCAATAACGTGAAGGGGAATGTTGGAAGATGAATATTGGAAGATGTGCCATTTTATAAAAAAATATTTTATACATCATTTGCAGCAAGCTGGGAGTTCATGTTGTTCTCTCACCCACAGCTTCAAGGGGAGTGTTGGAAGATAAGATCAAACCCAAACGACCAAGGAAGGCCCACATATGTAAGATTATTATAATATAGGCCACATGACCAAGGAATGGCCACAAGATGGGCCCAAGCCCATAAGAACTAGGACCCACAATGATTACCAAGAGCTGGCATCCTTATCACATCAGTTGGAAGATCAAGAAGGACTCACAAAAGTATCTTTATCTTAGGGTCATGACCTAAAAGAGTTTTATTTTAGGTTATATTTTTATTTTATCAATATTGAGTTACCTAATTATGTTAGGACTTACCTTAAGTGTTAGAGTTTGGGTTTAATTGGGACAAGGGTAGTTTTATTGTAATTGGACTCTACTACCTTCCTCTATTATAAATAGAGGTTTATGAACTCTGTTTCCAACAAGTTATTGATGTCAATGAAGTATTTCACTTTTCCATAAATTCAACAGTATGAGACCACCTCTTCTTCAATAATAATGTCCTCAAAGAGACATAATAGCAGCAACTGTATATAACACGACCATGTTCCAACACATATAACACGAACCAAATAATAAAATTTATAAAAGAACCCATGAAATAATCCAATATAAAAATTTCTTCATTGATGCTCAATCTTCATCTTTTGTGCTCCCCCTTTCTTGAATATCTTTTTCACATAAACTTATCCACAACATAAGGAATAAAATACCTCTTTCTTGTACTTCTTCTACTTCTCCCCCTCAAGCTGGGAGGTAATGGCAATGATCCCAGCTTAAACCAAATATCATAGATGTAGCAATAGGCCCAAATAACATAGATGTATAAATAAGCCCTCAAACCAGGGAGAAGTGAGATATTTTCAACTCAAAATGTGACACAAAACAATCGGCTTAAATTCAGATTTCAATGTAGCAGAATACCATCATGACCTTTGATTCTTCCAAATCGAATATATCTTTCAATATAGATCAGATTGACATGAAATATTTTCCTTATGAAAGTAGACTTAAATAAATTTCATCCAATTATAAATTAAATTCATAAAATATAATTTTCAGAAGATAAATAATCTGATATATTTTGGTCTCTGTCGTTTGGCCAAACTAAATATTGTTTCTCCTATTTTTCCAGAATGACCATTGACTCTTCAAAGATAAATATCTCCTTATAAATAGACTTATGTATATTTTGTTTTATATATAATTCTCCATATAAAGTCTCTTTATTGATATCATAAAATACCTCAGAATTTGAAGCTTTCTGTTGTCGCTCGAACCTTTTTTTCAATCTGACCTTTACTGCTTCAAATATTGATTTCTCTTTGTAGATAACTCAGGTAAAAAATTGGTTGAATAGGTAAAAGTATATACTTATAGATATTTCTATTGATATATATTTCCCCATATAAATTCTAGTTCTTTATAGAAAAACATACCTTGGAATTGGAAGATTGCTGCTGCTGCTTGAACCTTTTTGGAATTTGACCTTCACTGATTCAAATATCGATATCTCTCTGTAGATAACTCAGATTGGAACAAATATGTTTTTTTTTAAATTAGACTCAAATATCGTCTCGTCAATATATTATTTGTAGTATAAAAAACTATGTATAGAGGTTAAAAACGTAAGCAAACTACGGGTATAGGGACTGAAAAAAATAACTACGAACCTAGACTTAGGGTTTAGGGTTTAGAGAAAATGATAACATTACCTCCGTGAGGTTACCTGATACCATGTTGAATTTATGAAAAAGTGAAATACTTCATTAACATCAATAACTTGTTGTAATCAGAGTACATGAACCTCTATCTATATTAGAGAAAGGTTGTAAAGTCCAATTCCAATAAAACTACCCTTGTCCCAATTACACTCAAACTTTAACACTGAAAGATAAGTCCTAACATAATTAAAGAACTCAATATAGATAAAAGACAAACATAACTCAAAGTAAAACTCTTCTTGGTCGTGACCCTAAGATAATGATACTTTTGTGAGTCCTTCTTGATCTTTCAACTTATGTGATAAGGATGCCAGCTCATGGTAATCATTGTGGGTCCTACTTCTTATAGGTTTGGGCCCATCTTGTGGGCCTTCCTTGGTCGTGTGGCCCATCTTATAATAATCTTAGATATGTGGGCCTTCCTTGATCGTGTGGGCTTCAGCTTATCTTCCAACAAAACCCATTGGAAGAAAAAGGAGGAAGAAGGGTTATGCACTTCATTCCTAACCGTCTCTATTTATACATTTATGAAACTACTGTATTACAATAATACCCCTGAACTTTGGGTTTAGGGTTTAGCATTTTAACCCTGGAACTTTAACTTAATTACATCAATGCCATCTCTTTGAGATGACCCTTTATTTACCATCATGCCTTCATTTATCTATGGGCTTTCTCTTTGATCTATGGGCCTTGAGGCCGTCTTCTATATCTCTTGGATACATGGGTCGTCCTTGGTCTTATGGACTTGGGCCCATCTTTTAATACACTTGGATATGTGGGTCTTCCTTGGTCGTGTGGGCTTGGGCCTTGTCTTCCAACACAAGTATTGTTCTAATAGTAGTCAATTTCACGACTGGTGAGAAAATCTCACTGTAGTCAATGCCTTCTTTTCGTTGAAAGCCCTTTACCACAAGTCTTGCCATGTACCACTTCCTGCCATCATGTTCATCTTTTATTCGGTACACCCATTTATTCTATAAAGCCTTCTTCCCATTTGGTAGCTCTATCAACTACGATGACTGATTGGAAAATAGTGAATCCATCTCATCCCTCATGGCCAACTCCCACTTGGTTGATTCATCAGCTTGTACGACTTCCTCATAACTCTTTGATTCACCTTTATTAGTCAACAACATATAATTCAATGCAAGGGAGTATCTCTGTGGTGGTCCAAAAGTTCTAACATATCTCCTGAGTTTAGTCACAGGAATGTTCTGATTTACTTCTAGGGGTATATTTTCCTGGTCTTCTTGAGTAATATGCTCCATCTCAATAACTGGAAGATATCTCAACTGGATCACTTCAAACTTCTTGGCTTCATCACTTGTGGTCTCAAACTCTGTTCTCAACCTGTCTTTATACAGGGCACCTTCATTGAAGATCATGTTCTTGTTCCTAAAAACCTTACAACTTCGGTCATCCTAGAACCGATAATTAAACTCGGTACCTCCATAGCCAATAAAGAAACATATATTAGATTTAACATCAAGTTTACTTCTAACAGTAGAATCAATGTGAATGTAAGAAACACAACCAAAAACATTCAGGAAAGAAAGGTTTACCTTTTTGCTGCTCCTAACCCTTCTGGTATTTTGAAATCCAATGGTGTTGATGGACCTCTATTGATCATATAGGAAACAGTGCTAATAGCCTTAGACCAAAACATCTTTGGCAATCTCACATGTATTCTCATGCTCCTAGCCTGCTCGTTCAAAGTTCAATTCATCCTTTTTGCCACTCCATTTTGTTGAGGTTTTCTAGGAATGACCTTCTTCATCTTGTTTCCATTATCAACATAGTACCGCTTGAAACCATCATCTATGTATTCTCCCCCATTATTATATTGCAGGCACTTCACCTTCAAATATGTCTCATTCTCAACCATTGCTCTCCATCTCTTCAACGTATCAAAGACATCAAATTTCTTTTTGAGGAAATAAACCTATACCTTTATGCTTGCATTGTCAATAAATGTCACATAGTAATTAGAACCACCAAGGGAGGTAACAGGTGAAGGCCCCACATATATGTGTGAACCAACTCCAACTTTGTTGTCTTTTGCTCCTTTCCATTGTTAGAAAAGGTAACCCTTTTTTGCTTACCGAAAATACATCCTCCACACAAACTGTTGTTTACAGTTTTCAACCCTAATAGTTTCCCGTTGGATTGAAGCATTTTCATTCCCTTCTCACTCACGTAACTAAGCCTATAATGCTACAAATCAGAATCAGTAACAGAATCAGCAACTGCAACAGTGTCTCTGCAATTGGAAATGATCTATAGAGTTCCAGTTTTAACTATTCGTGCAACAACCATGGCTCCCTTTGTGACTTTCCAAGCAGCACCATTAAAAGTCACATTATGACCTTAATCATCAAGCTTCCCTATCAAGATCAGATCACACTTCATTTTTGGTACATGTCTCACCTTGTGAAATTTCTACACTGACCTGTTTGACATCTTCAAACTGACATTACCAATACTGACAATATCCAAAGGTTCTCCATCAGCAAGAGTAAAGCATCTTGTAATTCTCCATTCATAGAATTTGCTGCATCATTTATGTGACCGAACTTGCCATAATTACAACATTCCACATTCCTTCCGAGTTTGGACTTGCTTCTACCATTCCTTTACTTCCCTCTACCATTGCCCTTGTTGGAATTTCTCTCGACGTTCCTGCCCCTAGTATCAATAATTAAGGTAGAATTAGATGTCGAGAATTCTCTGGAGACAAACTTCCTCTGCAAGAATGGTATCCTGAATATCATTAAAAATCAACTTCTTGTTGCCTATAGAGTTGTTGACCGCATCCCTCATAGGCTCCCAACAATTTGGTAGAGATGCTACAAGAATTAAAGCACGAACCTCATCATCAAATTTAATCTGAACATCATTCAAATGTGTTGCCACTAAAGTATTTTCTGTCATCTTTAAATTGAAGAGTTTTTTTATGAGATGTACCTTATTATTTGTGGAAGGCTTCTCATACATGTCAGACATAATCTTCATCATTCCCACTGTAGTTTTCTCCTATACCACGTTGTGAGCTTAGGGTTTCATAAGATGTTTGTTGAAACAAATTACTTGCTACAACTATAAGGCCTTGTTAGTGCACTTTTTCAAGAGACATTGAAAAAGTATTTATTTTAAAAATATGTCTCTAGGGACCATTAGTGCCTCATAATTCCTAGAAACACTTTTCAAGTTGAAAATTCTTACAAGAATATTTTTATGGTAAGGCTATTTTTTTCTAAAACAAATTTCTTTCTATAACTATAAGGCCATATAAGTGCATTTTTTCACTAAACCTTGTAAAAGTATTTCTAGTAAAAATACGCCTTCAAGGACAATTAGTGCCTCTTGTTTCTTGGAAACACTTTTCTTGGTGAAATTCATACCAGGAAAATTTGCTGGTATGACAATTTTTGCAGAAACAAATTACTTTCTACAACTATAAGGCCTTGTTAGTGCCCTTTTTTTAGGATACATTGGAAACATATTTCTATAAAAAATACGTCACATTTCCTGGCAATAGGTTTCAAGCTCAAAATTCTAACCATGAAAATTTTGTGGTCAGACAATTTTTACTAAATAAAATTACTTTCTATAACTATTAGGCCTTGATAGTGCCTTTTTTCTAGAAACATTGGAAATATTTTTTGAGTGAAAGTATGTCTGCCTGGTCCATTTGTGCCTTATAACTCCTCGAAACACTTTTCTAGGTGAAACTCTTACTAGGAAAATTTTTTGGAAAGAAATTTTTTGCTAAAACAAATTAATTTCTACAACTATAAGGCCTTAATTTCTACAGCTATAAGGCCTTGTTAGTGCCTCTTTTTATGAAAAGTTGGAAAATTATTTCTAATAAAAATATCTCTCTCAGTACCATTATTGCCTGATATTACTTAAAAACACTTTTCTTGTTGAAAATTCTTACCCAAAATTTTTTTGGTAACGCTATGGTTTGCTAAAACAAATTTTCTTTCTACAACTATAAGGCCTTGTTAGGGTCTTTTTTTCAGGAAACGTTGGAATAATATTTTTAGTAAAAGTATGTCTCCAGGGACCATTAGTGCCTCAAATTTCCTGGAAACACTTTTCTTGCTGAAAATTCTGACCAGGAAAATTTAGTGGTAAGGCAATTTTTTTGGAAGCATATTACAATCTACAACTATAAGTCCTTGTTAAAGCATTTTTTTAGGACATGTAGAAAAAATATTTGTAGTGAAAATACCTCTCCAGGGACCTTAGTGGCTGATGTTTTCTTGAGATACTTAAGTAGCTGAAAATATTTCCAGGACAATTTTTGTCTAAAAAAAATTGCTTTCTACAAATTTAAAGCATTATTATCGCTTTTTTTAAAGAAACATTTGTTAAGCACCTAGCCAATACTACCCAAAAGACGGGCCTGGTAGGTAGCGGAAAGCCAAGTACTTAACCCAGGACCATAACAATACTCACGCCTTCACGAGCCAACGTCCATGGCGGCCCACTTGCGATGGCCCACTCTAGCGACCCAGACTGCCTTTTTGTGCTACATAGGTTGCTAGGTTGCCCCCTCTGCTAAGTTTGCTCACGCCGGGATTCGAACTCGTGACGACGGTATAGCTCTGATTCCAAATGTTAAGCACCTAGCCAATACTACCCAAAAGACCGGCCTGGTAGGTAGTGGAAAACCAAGTACTTAATCAAGACCATAACAACATTGGAAAAGTATTCCTAGTAAAAATATGTCTTCAGGGACCATTAGTGCTTCTTGATTCCTAGAAACACTTTTCTTGTTGAAAATTCATACACAAAAAATGTTGTGGTAAGGCTATTTTTGCTGAAATAAATATCTTTCTATAATTATAAGGCCATGTAAGTGCATTTCTTCATGAAATATTTTAAAAGTATTTCTAGAAAAAAAAACGTCTCCAATGATCATTAGTGCCTCTTGTTTCTTGGAAATACTTCTCTAGGTAAAAGTTCATACAAGGAATATTTTGTGGAGTGGCAATTTTTGCAGAAACAAATTACTTTCTATGACTATAAGGCCTTGTTAGTGCCTTTTTTAAGGAAACATTGGAATAATATTTCTAGCAATACACATTACATTGAATCCAGTCTTCCATGAAAGAACAAAGGATATTGAAACTAAAGTCATTCGTCTGCTAATTAGCTGACGTTGTGGCTTCCTTTTCTCGCGATAGAGATCCAGTGGAAGTCCCGGAGGAGCTTGGCATATCATGCCGTTTAGTGACTTCTTTTAACTCTTTGGTTAATTCTTTAACCTTGAGTTGTAAAAGATCTCCACATAACCCGTAATGGGCATAGTTCTCAGTTAATTCTCCTCGTTCGGAAAGAACTAAGAGGTTGTCGAAGAGAGATTGTAAAGTTGAGAGCAATACCGTAAGTGTGGCAATTGCTGCTGATATGTTCGTCGGTGTATTGCTGAGGGGATCCATTTTACCTGTCTGTATTACAAGAAAATTCTCGAGTAAGAGTATCAAATAAATAATTTTTATCTCCTTTAATGTGTTCAACAGTAAAAGAGAATTGTAAGAACCATTGCTACCAACGGAGTAGTCTACCGTGAAAAAGTGAATCTTCTAAATTTCATGTCATAAAACCAACAAAATTTTTACAGTCAGTTCTTACCAGAAATTCTTTGAGGGCAAGATAGATATAAAACTTCTTTATCCCATTTTTTACTGCTAAATTATTTTTATAAGAATAATAGTTTGTTTCAGCAAATGAAAATGTTCCTGATGTATATTTGCATATTCTCTCTGAATCATAGATTTTGCATTTTAGGACTACTGCCCAAGTATGATCCGAGGCGTCAGTTTCTAAAATCAGTTTTGCATCTGGATGTGGTAGAGTTAACACCGGGAGGTGTTTTATCATTTGTTTGATCTTGATTACTTCTAAACTATCAGTGGGTGTCCATTCCCATTTGACGTCTTTCTTTAGTTTCTTTTGAAAGGGTTTCTTAATTTCTACTAAATTCTTTATGAATTGTTCAGCATATGTTAGGATTCCTAAGAAACGTTGAAGTTGTTTTACATCTTCAATTTCATTTGGAAAAGCTGCTAGTTTTTCCAGAATATGATTTTGGAGGACAATTTCTCCTTTTGAGATTTTTAGACCTAAGAAGTCTATCTTGGTTTTAAACAACTTTGATTTCTTTTTTCTGAGTGCTATCCCAACATTTTTTAAGGCATTTAATACCTTAACTAATTGCTCTTTATGTTGAGCTTTGGTTTCAGAGAAAACTAAGATGTCATCAACATAAACTAACCAAAATTTAAAGAATGGTTTGAGGATGTCGTCCATTCTTCTTTGAAAAATATTGGGTGCTTGTTTCAACCCGAAGGACATTACAAGCCACTCATAATGTCCCGAAGGACAACTGAATGCAGTAAGGGGAATAGCTCTTTCGGTTAGACGAATTCGCCAAAACCCTGATTTGCAATCAAATTTGGAAAACCATTGTTTTCCTCTTATGGCAGCTATTAATCTTTCTTTGTTAGGAAGATAGTAGCCATCCATTTTTGTGGCTTCATTAACCTTTTTATAGTTAATGACCATTCAGGAAATCAGGAGATGTATGTGGAGAATAACTTGCACAGATTAAACCTTGAGTTAGCAAGCCATTTATCTGTGTTGAGAATTCTTCAACATTAGAAGGAGTGTCAACCATAGGTTTTTCTCTGATTTATTTTTCATGATCAAGAAGTTCAAGGTCGGCATATGGTTTTTGTTTATTCCACCATTCTAAGGGTTTCTCAGTACAAGTGGATTCTAGAAGCTGCTGAACTTCTAATTTGCAGGATTCTGCGAGGAGGAGAGATTCAAGGGGAGGAACCTCATCACCACACGGGCTGCATTTTTTGAAGACCTGATGGAGGATATCTCCATTGCCAGAAATGGCAAAGGCTTTAGCGGGTTTTATTGCATAGACAAATACAGTAGAATTATTAATTTCGCGTCGAGTACGACATCGAAGTTTATAGTAGGCTGGTGTTTGCTCTACAGAGGCATGAAACATGAGCCAATCATTTCCTAGGACTAAATCTGGTCCTGAGTTTATATTTGGTCCTAAACTAATGAGTTTTGGGATCATAAACTTTTCACCATCAATGTCGAGATGAATGTTTCGAGCTTCTGCAGGAAGAACTATATTTTCTCCTGAACCGACTATTACTTGAAGGGTTGCCATTTTATACGAGAAAATTTCCAAGTGGGTCTTTCATCTCTAAAGCATATATCATCACAATGTCAAGTTGCAGATATTCTCACCAAGCCGTCACTCACAAGATTATGTCTACCATCTGTAGCAAGTTGGGCATCTATGATGTTTTCTCAACCCCATCTTAAGGGGGAGTATTATAATGTGGGACCCACCATGGTGCAAGAGCTGATGAGACCCACCATGAGGACGTGGGATGCCAAGAAGAGTCCTCACCCAAGCTAGCACGAGTTAAGAAGATAAGAAGCACAAACTAAAATGAGTTAGAAGACTTGAAGATGAAGTGGGACCCACAAAGATACCACGAGCTGGAATCTTATCAATATGAGCTGGAAGATCACGTGAGACCCACAAGGATAAGGCCACGAGCTGGCCTCCTCCCTTATTTCCACGTTATTGAAGAAGAGTTATAGTTTAACTTATATTAGAACTTTATTAGATTGTGTTATCCTTTCAAGATAGACTTATCTTAGAGAGTTAGAGTTGGAATGTAATTAGGAGATTTAAAGGTTAATGGTATAAGGACTCTATCACTTCCTCTACTATATATAGAGGTGTTGTAATTCGGAATTAATCAAGTTCTACAATTCTCTCTTGAGTAAATCTCTCTCTCTTTGATTGGTGCACACCTTGTTCCTCTTCTTTTCTTCTCTCTACCCGAGAGTCTTCTTCCCCTTTTCTCCTTTTTCTTTCTCTCTTCCCTTGCTCAGAATATTGGAAAAGGAATCCTAAATTCAACAAAATACAACACCAAGGACCATTAGTTCCTCATGTTTCTTGGAAACATTTTTCTAGGTGAAAATTATTACCAGAAATATTTTGTGCTAAGGAGATTTTTGCTGAAACAAATTACTTTCTAAAACTATAAGGCCTTGTGAGTGACTTATTTCATGAAACGTTGGAAAATACGTCTTCAGGAACACTACTACCTCATGTTTCCTAGAGACACTTTTCTAGGTGAAAATTCTTACTAGGAATATTTTGTCGTAAGGCAATTTTTTGTTAACTAATTATTTTCTGCAACTACAAGGCCTTGTGATGCCTTTTTTAGGAAACGTTGAAAAATTATTTGTAGTAAAAATATGTTTCTAGGGACCACTGGTGTTTCTAGGGACCACTGGTGCCTCATGATTCCTAGAAACACTTTTCTTGGTGAAAATGTTTCCTAGAAAAGTTTGTGGTAAGGCATTATTGGATGAGACAAATAACTTTCTACCACTCTAAGTCCATGTTAGTGCTTTTTTTTAAGGAAAAGTTGGAAAAGTATTTCTAGTAAAAATACGTAACCAAGGACCATTAGTGCCTCATGTTTCCTCAAAACACTTTTCAAGGCAGAATTCTTACAAGGAAATTTGTTTGGTTAGGAAATTTTTGCAGAAACAAATTACTTTCTACAACTATAAGGCCTTGTTAGTTCACATTTTCAGGCTATATTAAAAAATATTTCTAGTAAAAGTACTTCTCTAGGAACCATTAGTGCCTCATGTTCCCTTGAAACATTTTTCTAGCTGAAAATTCTTAGAAAATTTTTTTTGTTGTAAGGCAATTTTTGCTAACTAAAATTACTTTCTATAACTATTAGGCCTTGTTAGTGTTTTTTCCTTGCAAATGTTGGAAAATTATTTCTAGTAAAAGTGCATCTCCCGGGTCCATTAGTACCTCATGTTTCCACGAAACACTTTTGTAGGTGAAAATTCTTACTAGGAAAATTTTGAGGTATGTAATTTTTTACTGAATGAAATTACTTTCTACAACTATAAGGCATTGTTAATGGATTTTTTAGGAAATGTTACAAAAGTAGTTCTAGTAAAAAAACATCCTCAGGGACCATTTGTGCCTCATGTTTCTTGAAAACACTTTTCGTGTGAAAAAGTTTTACCAAGAAAATTTTGTGGTAAGCCAATTTTTGCTTTAAAAAATTACTTTCTACAACTATAAGGCCTTGTTAGTCCCATTGTTTAGGAAAAGTTGGAAAAAGTATTTCTAGATAAAATATGTATCATATGACCATTATCGCCTCATGTTTCCTAGAAACACTTTTGCTACTAAAAATTCTTACTCAAAAATTTTTGTGGTAATGCAATTTTTTTGAAATAAATTTCTTTCTACAACTATAAAGCCATGTTAGTGCATTCTTTCAGTAAAAGTTGTAAAATTATTTCTTGTAAAAATACATCTCTGAGGACCATTAGTACCTTATGTTTATGGGAAACACTTTTCTAGGCAAAAATTAAGACAAGGAAAATTTTGTGGTAAGGCTATTTTTGCATAAACAAATTACTTTCTACAACTATAAGGCCTTGTTAGTGTATTTTTTTAAGGAAAATTTAAAAATATTTCTAGTGAAAATATGTCTCCAAGGACCATTAGTGCCTCAAGTTTCCTAGAAACACTTTCCTTGATGAAAATTCTTACCGGGAAAATTTTGTGGTGAAACATATTACTATTTATAATTGTAAGGCCTTGTGAGTGCATTTTATTTTAGGCAACGTAAGAAAAATATTTCTTGTAAAAATACATCTCCAGGGACCTTAATGGCAGATGTTTCCTTGAAACACTTTTGTAGGAGAAATGCTTTCCAGGAAAATTTTGTGATAAGGATACTTTTGCTGAAAAAATTTCTTTCTAAAACTTAAGGCCTTGTTATCGCCTTTTTTTAAGGAAACGTTGGAAAAGTATTCCTTGCAAAATTATGTCTCCATGGAAAATTTTAGCCTCATGATTCCTAGAAGAACTATTTTTGCTGAAACAAATTTGTTTCTATAACTATAAGGCCATGTAAGTGCATTTTTTCACGAAACGTTAGAAAAGTATTTCGTGTAATTATACGTCTCCAAGGACCATTAGTGCTTCCTATTTCTTGGAAACACTTTTTTAGGTGAAAATTCATACCAAAAAATTTTTGTGGGATGGCAATTTTTGCATAAACAAATTACTTTCCACACCTTGTTAATGCCTTTTTTTTCAAGGAACATTGGAAAAATATTTCTAGTCAAAATATGTCTCCGGGTACCCTTAGTGCCTCAAGTTTCTTGGAAACACTTTCCTAGCTGAAAATTCTTACCAGAAAATTTTTGAGGTGAGGCAATTTTTACTGAAACCCAAGGCCTTATTAGTGATTTTCTTAGGAAACGTAGGAAAGGTTTTTCTACTTAAAATAAGTCTTCTAGGACATTAGTACCTCATGTTTCCAATAATTTTAGCTGACAATTGTAACCAGAAGAATTTTGTGGTCAGGCAATTTTTGCTAAATAAAATTACCTTCCATAACTATTAAGCGTTGTTAGTGCCTTTTTTCTGAAAATATTGGAAATGTATTTCTAGTAAAAGTACGTCTTTCGGGTCTATCAATGCCTCATGTTTCCTCGAAACACTTTTGTAGCTAAAAATTCTTACTAGGAAAATTATGAGGTAAGGAAATTTTTGTTGAAACAAATTACTTTCTACAACTATAAGGACTTGTTAGTAGATTTTTTCAAGAAATGTTGCAAAAGTGTTTATAGGAAAAATACATCTCCAGGGACCAATAGTACCTCATGTTTCCTGGAAAGACTTTTCTAGATGAAAATACTAACCAGGAAAATTCTGTGGTATGACATCTTTTGCTAAAACATATTACTATCGACAACAGTAAGGCCATGTTAGTGTATTTTTTGGAAACTTTGGAAAAGTATTTCTAGTAAAAATTTTGTGGTAAGGAAATTTTTACAAAACCAAATTACTTTGTACAACTATATGACCATTTTAGTACCTTTTTTAAGGAAACATTGGAGATTTATTTCTTGTAAAAATACTTCATCAAGTTCCATTAGTGCCTCATGTTTTCTAGAAACACTTTTCTAGGTGAAAATTCTTACCTAGAACTTTTTGTGGTAAGGCAATTTTTGCTGAAACAAATTACTTTCTACAACTATAATGCATTGTGAATGTTATTTTTCAGAATTTTTTGAAAAAGAATTTCTAGTAAAAATTAGTAAAAATAATCTCCAGAGACCACTACTGCATCATGTTTCCTACAATCATTTTTTTGAGGTGAAAATTCTTACTAGGAAAATTTTGTGGTAAGACATTTTTTGCTGAAACAAATTACTTTCTACAACTACAAGGTCTTGTTTGTAAACATTTTCAGGAAACATCGGAAAATTATTTCTATTAAAAATACGTCTCTAGGAACCATTAGTCCCTCATGTTCCCTTGAAACACTTTTCTAGCTGAAAATTCTTATAAGGAAAATTTTGTGGTATGGAAATTTTTGCTAAAACAATAATAAATTTAAGTAAAGAAAATTTATTTCCACACAACAAATGAACACCAAAGTATTGTTATCCATGTTTGGGAAATTCCATAAGTACAACCCCTAATTGCTCTCAATTTTTTTAAGAAAGAGATTTCTAATTGATCCTTACATGTTTTAAATATGGATATGCATGCATGAAACATGTTGAAGATGCAAAAGACCTAAGGATCTAAACTTTCAAAGAGTACAACAAATGCTCATTAAATTTTCAAGTGAACGTGCGTTGGGATATTTACCCAAGCCAAACAAGCCATTTGTCCCCATTTTCCAAAAGTTATCCCAACAATAATAAATCATTGTGAAGTGTTTTATCAATCAATCATGCATTACTACTACATTTTTTTTTGTAACAAATAACTTATGGATTTGGTGTTAACACTCAATTAAAAATCCCCCTCCTTTTTTTATGTTTGCAAAAACCAAATAAATAAAAACTGAAATAGTTTACAATCCTTAAAAATTACATAGACTCTATGGAATGATCTCTCTTAGCATTTGCGCATTTCCATTTTTATGTTCAATTTTTGTTTTTAAATCAAAACTTGAGATTTCACTCTCCATTTTTTTATCGTAAACAAAAACATAAGGCAAATACATCACAACAAAATGAAAATATTAGAGTTTATGTATGCAAAAAATTTAAAACAATAATAAATGTAAGTAAAGAAAATTTATTTACACACCACGAATGAACACCAAAGTTTTGATATCCAACTTTTGGAAATTCGCTTAGTACAACCCCTAATAGCTTGGAATTTTATAAGAAATAGATTTCTAATTGATCCTAACATGTTGAAGATTCAAATGACCTAAGGATTCAAATCATTCAAGGAGTACAATAGATGCTCATTAAATTCACAAGTGAACGTGCGATGGGATATTTACCCGAGCCAAACAAGCCATTTTTTTCTATTTAGAAAAGTTGTCCTAACAATCATTGAACATTGTGAAGTTATTCATCGATCAATCATGCATTATTGTTATATTGTTTTCTAAGAAATGACTTATGGATTGGGAATCAACACTCAGTTAAAAATCCCCCACCCCCTTTTTCCAATGTTTGCAAAAACCTAATAAATAAAAACAAAAAGAGTTTACATTCCTTAAAAATTAATGAGACTTTTTGGAATTATCTCAATCTCCAGTTGGGCATTTCCATTTTTTTATTCATTTTTTTGTTTTTAAATCAAAAAATGAGCTTTCACTCTCCATTTTTATCGTAAAAAAAAGAGATAAGGCAAATAGATCACTGAAAAATGAAAATATTAGAGTTTATGTATGAAAAAAATTTAAAAATATAATAAATGTAATTAAAAAAAATTATTCACACACCACAAAGGAACAACAAAGTTTTGTTATCTATGTTAGGGAAATTCCACTAGTACAACTCTAATAGCTCAGAATTTTATAATAAAGAGATTTCTAATTGATCCTAACATGTTTTAAATATCGATATGCACACATAAAACATGATGAAGATGCAAATGACCTAAGGATCAAAAACTTTCAAAGCGTACAACAAATGCTCATTAAATTCTTAAATGAACGTGCGGTGGGATATTTATTCGAGCCTAACAAACCACTTTTTGCCCATTTACAAAAAGTTGACCGAACAATCATAGGTCATTGTAAAGTGGTTGATCAATCAATCATATGTAACGACTATATTTTTTTTGTAAGAAATGACTTATGGATTTGAAGTCAATACTCAATTGAAAATGCCCCGCTCCCCTTTTTCCATGATTGCAAAAACCTAATATATAAAAACTGAAAGTGTTTATAATCCATAAAAATGTCAGAGACCTTTTGGAATTATCTCTCTCTGCATTTGTACATTTCCATTTTTGATATTCAATTTTTTTTTTAAATCCAAACTTGAGTTTTCACTCTGCTTTTTTTATCGTAAAAAAAAAGATAAGGGGAATAGAACACAATAAAAGGAAAATGATAGAGTTTATGTATGCAAAAAAATTAAAATACTAATAAATTAAAGTAAAGAAAATTTATTCACACTCCACAAATGGACACTAAGGTTTGGTTATCCAACTTTGGGAAATTGCACAAGTACAACCCAATAGCTCTAAATTTTATAAGAAGCAGATTTCTAATTGATCCAAACATGTTTTAAATATGGATATGCATGCATGAAATATGTTGAAGAAGCAAATGACCTAAGGATCCAAAACTTTTATGGAGTAAAACAAATGCACATTAAATTCTCAAGTGAACGTGCGTTGGGATACTTACCCAAGTCCAACAAGCCACTTTTTGCCCATTTACAAAAAGCTGACCTAACAACCATAGATCATTGTAAAGTGATTGATCAATAAATCATACATAATGACTATATTTTTTGTAAGATATGACTTAGAGATTGGGAGTCAACACTCAGTTAAAAATACACAACCCCTTTTTTCCCATGATTGCAAAATCCTAATATATAAAAACTGAAAGAGTTTACAATCCCAAAAAATTATAGAGACTTTTTGGAATTATCTCTCTCTACATTTGCACATTTTCATTTTTTATGTTCATTTTTTTTTTAATTCCAAACTTGAGTTTTCACTCACCATTTTTTTTCATATACAAAAAGATAAGGCAAATAGATCACAACAAAATGAAAATGATAGAGTTTATATAATCTAAAAATTTAAAACAAAAATAAATGTAAGTAAAGAAAATTTATTCACACACCACAAATGAACACCAAAGTATTGTTATCCATGTTTGGAAAATTCCACTAGTACAATCCCTAATTGCTCTGAATTTTATAAGAAAGAGATTTCTTATTGATCCTAACTTGTTGTAAATATAGATATGCATGCACGAAACATGTTGAGAATGCAAATGACCCAAGGATCCAAAACTTTCAAGCAGTGCAACAAATGCACATTAAATTCTTTAAGTGAACGTGTGGTGGGATATTTACCCCAGCCAAACAAGCCACTTTTTGCCCATTTACAAAAAAACTGACCGAACAATCATTGGTCATTGTAAAGTGATTGATCGATCAATCATACAAAACGACTATAGTTTTTGTAGGAAATGACTTTTGGATTGGAGTCAATACTCATTTGAAAATGCCCCACCCCACTTTCCCATGATTGCAAAAACCTAATATATAAAAATTGAAAGAGGTTACAATCCCTAAGAATGACAGAGATTTTTTGGAATTATCTCTCTATGCATTTGTGCATTTCCATTTTTTATGTTCAATTTTTGTTTTTAAATCCAAACTTGAGTTTTCACTCTCATGTTTTTATCGTAAACAAAAAGATAAGGTAAATAGCACAAAAAGGAAAATGTTAGAGTTTATGTATGCAAATGGATATGCACAAATGGACACCAAAGTTTTGTTATCCATGTAAGGGAAATTTCACCAGTACAACCCTTATAGCTCTAAATTTATAAGAAGGAGATTTCTACTTGATCCTAACATGTTTTAAATATGGATATGCATGCACGAAACATGTAGAAGATGCAAATGACCTAAGGATCCAAAACTTTCAAGGAGTACAACAAATGCACATTAAATTCTCCAGTGAATGTGCGTTGGGATATTTACCCTAGCCCAACAAGCCACTTTTTGCCCCTTTACAAAAAGTTGACCTAACAATCATAGAACTTTGTAAAGTGATTGATCGATCTATCATACGTAACCACTATTTTTTTGTACGAAATGATTTATCGATTGGGTGTCAACACTCAGTTAAAAATGCCCTGCCCCCCTTTTCGCATGATTGCAAAAACCTAAGATATAAAAACTGAAAGAGTTTAAAATGCCTAAAAATTACAGAGACTTTTTGGAAATTTTGGAAGATAGGGCCCAAGCCCATACGACCAAGGAAGGCCAACATATCCAAGTGTATTAGAAGATGGGCTCAAGCCCATAAAACCAAGGAAGACCATGCATCCAAGAAATATAGAAGACGGGCTCAAGGCTCACATATCAAAGAGAAGGCCCATATGCCCACATACAGTGATGGCAGGATGATAAATAAAGAGTCATCTCATAGAGATGGTATTGATGTAATTAGGCTAAAGTTCTAGGGTTAAAACCCTAAACCCTAAGTTCATGGGTATTATTGTAATACAGTAATTTCATTATTATATAAATAGAGCTTTAGGGGGAGGGTTAAGACATCAAGTCCAAAACCTCTTCTTCCTCTGTTTTTTCCCAATGAGTCTCTCTCCCTTTTTGTCCATTGGCTAAATCCATGGAGTCCTAAAAATCAACATGGTATCAGAGTTTTGATTTTTAGGACTCGTAGTATGGTTTTTCTAATTCCAAAAAACCCATATTTTTTCTTGTTTCTCCTCATTTCTCATTATTTTCTTCCCCAAACTATAGCTTTTCATTTTTCAAGTAAAGGTTTTTCTTTTTTTCTATCGTTGCCATCCCTTGCCACCGGTTCATGGGAATCATTGAACTTATTCAACTATATTGCTAATGTTGATTCTTGAATAATGTTGTGCTTTCTGGTACCAAGTTCTTGACAAGCTATATTGAACGCAAGTTTGAGGTTGTGCCTGTTCGAGTGAAGCATAAAATCCAGCCTTCTTCTTTGGGATATTACTCTGGAAGATATCTCCTCTATTGGTCTTGATTTCATCATGCTGTTGCTGCTGATTTATTTATGTTGTCAGAGAAAATGACACTGTCTCGGTGTTTTGAACATTTCCAAGGCGTCGACAACATGATTTTGATCTTGCTGCTTCGTCACCACACTGTTAAAAAACCAGAGCTCTTTGGGGAAGAAGACTATGTTTCCATTTTTTAATAAATCCGTCGAGCCTTCAGGAAAATATCGTCATTTTCGTTCTTTGTATTCCGACTGAAGACGACGACTTCTCATTGTGAGAATGTCGCCAAGCATTACTCTATTCATGTTTACAATCTGAGATGTCTTGTTGTAGCTTCCATTTTGGAGGTGAAAGACAACTATGCTGTGTTTCTATCATCAAAAACTTTCTCATTACTGCTGTCGAAAAGTTCATTGCTACCTATCTTCGGAAAATCATTCTATGTTCCTATTTTTCGGAAGTAGCCGACGTCGCCAAAATCTTACTTTCAACGTTCTGCTTGATTCCCAGTGATGTCTCTTATTTTGGAAAGTTTCCTTTTCCGTTTCATCTTCAAGATCTCTCTGGATTGTTTTGCTGCCACTTGAAATTGAGCCACACCAGTCCGTTGAGAGTCCTTTGGCATCAAAGAGGAAGCAAGAGTATTGTTGCTTTATTTAGATTTCCTAAGTTAGGAAAATTTCATTACACCAATTCGGCGCCTGTTCAAGCCAAACCCGGACCGGTCCGCGTCACCCAACAACCCAGCAACCCGAGGCTGCCCTTCTAGCTTCTGTTGAGTAGCACCAATCTACCGAGTCAACTCGGTCCTGGTCAACCTGACTTGGGTAACTTATTTTATGCCTCAGTATACATGTCTAGACCAAACCTTATACATATTTCTGCCACGACTCGGATATATTGGTCTATTATTTGACTCGATGCAACTCAGTATATTTTTCTTTGGCTGGATTATTATTTTTGAGGAATTGACAAATTATTCCTTGGTCAGCATATTATTTGGTACATATATGTGCATTAGATTATTTCATGGGTCAATTTTATAAGGATTATTTAGGTTTGTGTTAAATGGGCCCAAGCCCATTTCAACTGTTGCTATTGTGTCTCTTTGGATGAGACATTATTATTGAAGAAGAGGTGGCCTCATACCATTATATATTTTTCCTCATAAAAAATATAAAAATATATTTGTTGTTGGGATTCAATGATGGAGGAATTTAATACCCTCGTCAAAAATATAAAAAAAAAATCGATTGGGATTCCATGACGGAGGAACTTAATACCCCGTCAAAAATATCAAATGTCAAAGGTTGGTACACCATGATGGAGGAACTTATTATTACAATTTTGTTACTTCTCCCCATTAATTTCATATATTACTCTACCACTTGAGTGTCGTTGTCTTGTGGAGGGACAGGGTGGTGGAGGTGGGCACTTCAAATCAATGCCGATACCTACCTATAGAAGACGGAGTGTGCCCTACATCCAACATGAGTTAAGACTGGACTATGGAGCTATGTCTTAGCGGCTAGGAGTGATTTACTCACTTATATTATGCCAACAGGGCCGCATGAACGAGAGCACCCGCGTGAGGTGGAGTGTTGGAAGATGAAGGCATATTGAAAGATGTGCCATTTTGTACAAAAAAAATTTATATATCATTTGCAGCAAGCTTGGAGTTCATATTGTTCTCTCACCCCTAGCTTGATGGCGAGTGTTGGAAGATAGGGCCCAAGCCCACACGACCAAGGAAGGCCCACATATCCAACTGTATTAGAAGATGGGCCCAAGCCCATAAGACCCATGCATCCAAGAAATATAGAAGACGGGCTCAAGGCCCATAGGCCCATATACAATGATGGTAGGATGGTAAATAAAGAGTCATCTCATTGAGATGGCATTGATGTAATTAGGTTAAAGTTCTAGGGTTAAAACTCTAAACCCTAAGTTCAGGGGTATTATGGTAATATAGTAGTTTCATTAATCTATAAATAGAGCTTCAGGGGGGAGGTTAGGATATTAAGTCCACAACCTCTTCTTCCTCTATTTTCTACCAATGAGTCTCTCTCCCCTTTTCTCCATGAGCTAAATCCATGGAGTCCTAAAAATCAACAAGAATTATCTCTCTCTGCAATTGTGCATTTCAATTTTTTATGTTCAATTTCTATTTTTAAATCAAAACATGAGTTTTCACTCTCCATTTTTTATCGTAAACAAAAGATAAGGAAAAAAGATCACAACAAAAGGAAAATGTTAGATTTTATGTACGAAAAAAAATTTAAACAATAATAAATGAAAGTAAAGAAAATTTATTCACACACCACAAATGAATACCAAAGTTCTGTTATCCATATTTGGGAAATTCCACTAGTACAACCCCTAATAGCTTGGAATTTTATAAGAAAGAGATTAATTGATGCTAACATGTTTTAAATATGGATATACATGCATGAAACCTGTTGAAGATGCAAATGACCTAAGGATCCAAAATTTCAAGGACTACTACAAATGCTCATTAAATTCTTAGGTGAATGTGGGGTGAGATATTTACCCGAGCCGAACAAGCCATTTTTTGCCAATTTAAAAATAGTTGTCCAAACAATCATAGATCATTGTGAAGTGATTGATCGATCAACCATGCATTACGGCTATATGTTTTGGTAAGAAATGACTTATGTATTGAGAGTCACCACTCAGTTAAAAAAGCCCCGCCCCCCTTTCCCTTTGATTGAAAAAACCTAATATATAAAAATTGAAAGAGTTTACAAGCATTAAAAATTACAGAGACATTTTGGAACTATCCCTCTCTGCATTTGCAGATTTCCATTTTTTATGTTCAATTTTTGTTTTCAAATCCAAACTTCAATTTTCACTCTCCATTTTTTATCGTAAACAAAATGATAAGGCAAATAGATCACAACACAATGACAATGTTAGAGTTTATGTATGCAAAAAATTTGTAACAATCATAAATGAAAGTAAAGAAAATATAATCATACACCGAAAATGAACATCAAAGTTTTGTTATCCATGTTTGGGAAATTCCACTAGTATAATCCCTAATAGCTTGGAATTATATAAGAAAGAGATTTCTAATTGATCCTAACATGTTTTAAATATGGATATGCATGCATGAAACATGTTGAAGATGCAAATGACCTAAGGATCAAAAAGATTCAAGGAGTACAACAAATGCACATTAAATTTTCTTGAGAACGTGTAGTGGGATATTTACCCGAGCCAAACAAGCCACTTTTTTTCCCATTTAAAAAATCTTACCTAACAATCACAAATGATAATAAGGTGATTGAAAATTCAATCATACATAATGGCTATATTTTTTGCACGAAATGACTAATGGATTTGGAGTCAATACTCAGCTAATAATGCCCCGCCCCACTTATCCCGTGATTGCAAAATTTTAATATATAAAAACTAAAAGAGTATACAATCCCTAAAAATTATAGAGATTTTTGGAACTCTCTTAGCATTCGTGCATTTTCATTTTTGATGTTCAATTTTTGTTTTTAAATCCATACTTGAGTTTTCACTCACCATTTTTTATCATAAACAAAAAGATAAGGGAAATAGATCACAAAAAAATGAAAATGTTAGAGATTATGTATGAAAAATATTAAAAACAATAATAAATGTAAGTAATGAAATTTTATTCACTCACCACAAATGAAAACCAAAGTTTTGTTATCCATATTAGGGAAATTCCACTAGTACAACCTCTAATTGCTCTGAGTTTTATAAGAAAGAGATCTCTAATTGATCCTAACATGTTTTAAATATGGAATTGCTTGCATGAAATATGTTGAAGATGCAAATAACCTAAGGATCCAAAACATTCAAGGAGTAAAAAAAATGGTCATTAAACTCTCAAGTGTACATGCGGTGGGATATTTACCCGAGCCAAGCAAGCCACTTTTTGCCCATTAACAAAAAGCTGAGCGGACAATCATAGGTCATTGTAAAGTGATTGATCGGTCAATCATACGTAACGGCTATATTTTTTTTTAAGAAATGACTTATGGATTTGGAGTCAATACTCAGTTAAAAATGCCCCGCCCCCTGATCCTATGATTGCGAAAACCTAATATACAAAAATTGAAAGAGTTTACAAGCCTTAAAAATTACAGAGACTTTTTTGGAATTATGTCTCTCTGCATTTGCGCATTTCCATTTTTTATGTTCAATTTTTGTTTTTAAATCCAAACTTGAGTTTTCACTCTCCAATTTTTTTATCGTAAACAAAAAAATAAGGCAAATAGATAACAACAAAATGAAAATGTTAGTTTTATGTATGCAAAAAAATTATAACAATAATAAATGAAAGTAAAGAAATTTATTCACACAATGAAAATGAACACCAAAGTTTTGTTATCCATGTTTCGGAAATTCCACTTGCACAATCCTTAATATCTTGGAATTTTATAAGAAAGAGATTTCTAATTGATCCTAACATGTTTTAAATATGGATATGCATGCATGAAATATGTTGAAGATGAAAATGACCTAAGGATCCAAAACTTTGAAGGAGTACAAAAAATGCACATTAAATTCTCAAGTGAACGTGCGGTGGGATATTTACACGAGCCAAACTAGCCTCTTTTTTCCCTTTTACAAAAGTTGACCTAACAATTATAGTTCATTATAAAGTGATTGATCAATCATTCATACGTAACGGTTATATTTTTTAGTAAGAAATTACTTATGGATTTTGACTCAATACTCATTTAATAATGTCATGCACCCCTGCTTCCATGATTGCAAAAATCTAATATATAAAAACAGAAAGAGTTTACAATCCTTAAAAATTACAGAGACTTTTTGGAACTCTCTCTACATTTTTGGATTTCCGTTGTTTATGTTATATTTTTATTTTTAAATCCAAACTTTAGTTTTCACTCTCCATTTTTTATTGTCAACATAAAGATAATGCAAAAAGATCACAACAAAATTAAAATGCTAGATTTTATGTAGGAAAAATACTAAAATAATAATAAATGTATGTAATGAAATTGTATTCACTCACCACAAATGAAAAACCAAAGTTTTGTTATCCATGTTATGCAAATTCCACTATTACAATCCCTAATAGCTCTGAATTTTATAAGAAAGATATCTCTAATTGATCTTAACATGTTTTAAATATGGAATTGCTTGCATGAAACATGTTGAAGATGCAAATGACCTAAGGATCCAAACCTTTCAAGGAGTACAACAAATGGCCATTAAATTCTCAAGTAAACATGCAGTGGGATATTTACCTGAGCCAAAGAAGCCACTTTTTGCCCATTAACAGAAAGCATACCGAACAATCATAGGTCATTGTAAAGTGGTTGATCGATCAATCATACGTAACGATTATATTTTTTTAAGAAATGACTTATGGATTTGGAGTCAATACATAGTTAAAAAATCCCAGCCCCCCTTTTCCTATAGTTTCAAAAACCTAATATATAAAGACTGAAAGAATTTACAAGCGTTAAGAATTAAAAAAAAAATTGGAATTATCTCTCTATGCATTTACGCATTTCAATTTTTTATGTTCAATTTTTGTTTTTAAATCCAAACTTGAGTTTTCACTCTCCATTTTTTATCGTAAATAAAAAGATAAGGCAAATAGATCACAACAAAATGAAAATGTTAAAGTTTATGTATAATAAAATTTATAAAAATTATAAATGATAGGAAAGAAAATTTATTCACACGCTGAAAATGAACACCAATGTTTTGTTATTCATGTTTGGGAAATTCCACTAGTATAATCCCTAATAGCTTGGAATTTTATAAGAAAACGATATGCATGCATGAAACATGTTGAAGATGTAAATCACCTAAGGATCCAAAACTTTCAAGGAGTACAACAAATGAACATTAAATTCTCAAGTGAACGTGCAGAGGGATATTTACCCAAGCCAAACAAGCTATTTTTTTCCCATTTAAGAAATCTGACGTAACAATCACAAATTATTATAAAGTGATTGATAATTCAATCATATGTAACGGCTATATTTTTTTTTTGTAAGAAATGACTTATGGATTTGGAGTCTATACTCAGTTAATAATGGACCACCCCCCTTTTCCCATGATTGCAAAAATCTAATATATAAAAACTGAAGTGTAGTACACAATCCCTAAAAATTACAAAGACTTTTTGGACTTCTCTCTGCATTTGTGCATTTCCATTTTTTATGTTCAATTTTTGTTTTCAAATCCAAACTTGAGTTTTATCTCTCCATTTTTTTATCGTAAACTAAAAGATAACGCAAATAGATCACAACAAAAGGAAAAGTTTATAGTTTATGTACGCAAAATATTAAAAACAATAACAAATGTAAGTCATAAAATTTTATTCACTTACCATAGATGAAAACCAAAGATTTGTAAGAAGAGATTTCTAATTGATCCTTACATGTTCTAAATATTGAATTTCTTGCATGAAATATGTTGAAGATGCAAATGACCTATGGATCCAAAAATTTCAAGGAGTACAACAAAGGCTTATTAAATTCTCAAGTTAACAAGTGGTGGGATATTTACCCAATCCGAACAAGTAATTTTTTTCCCATTTACCAAAAGTTGTCCTATCAATCATAGATCATTGTGAAGTGATTGATCAATCAATCATGCGTTACAACTAGCTTTTTTGTAAGAAATGACTTATGGATTGGGAGTCAATACTCAGTTAAAAATGCCCTACCCCCCTTTTTTGATGTGTGCAAAACCTAAAATATAAAAACTGAAAGAGTTTACAATCCTTAAACATTACATAGACTTTTTGGAATTATCTCTCTTTGCGATTATGCAATTCCATTTTTTATGTTCAATTTTTATTTTTAAATCCAAACTTGAGTTTTCACTCTCCATTTTTATCATAAACAAAAAGATAAGGTAAATAGATCACAACAAAAGGAAAATGTTAGAGTTTATGTATGCAAAAAAAATTAAAAGAATAATAAATGTATGTAAGGAACATTTATTCACACACCACAAATGAACATCAAAGTTTTGTTATACATGTTAGGGAAATTCCATTAGTACAACCCTAACAGCTCTGAATTTGATAAGAAGGATGTTTCTAATTGATCCTTACATGTTTAAAATATGCATATGCATGCATTAAACATGTTGAAGATGGAAATGACCAAAGGCTCCAAAAATTTCATGAAGTACAATAAATGCACAGTAAATTCTCAAGTGAACATGCATTGGGATATTTACCCTAGCCCAACAAGCCACTTTTTGCCCTATTAGAAAAAAAACTGACCTAACAATCATAGATCATTGTAAAGTAATTGATCGGTCAATCATACGTAACATCTATATTTTTTTGTAAGAAATGACTTATGGATTAGGAGTCAACACTTAGTTATAAATGCCCTACTCCCCTTTTCCAATGAATCCAAAACCCTAATATCTAAAAACTGAAATAGTTTACAATCCCTAAAAATTATAGAGACTTTTTGGAATTATCTCTCTCTACATTTGAGTATTTTCATTTTTGATGTTCAATTTTTGTTTTTAAATCCAAAGTTGAGTTTTCACTCTCCATTTTTTATCGTATACAAAAAGATAAGGTAAATAGATCACAACAAAGTGAAAATGTTAGAGTTTATGTATACAAAAAATTTAAAACAATAATAAATGTAAGGAAAAAAATTTCTTCACACGCCACAAATGAACACCAAAGTATTTTTATCCATGTTTGGGAAATTCCACTAGTACTACCCCAAATAGTGCTATATTTTACAAGAAAGAGATTTCTAATTGGTCCTAACATGTTTTAAATATGGATATGCATGCATGAAACATTTTGAAGATTCAAATGACCTAAGAATCCAAAACTTTCAAGGAGTACAACAAATGTACATTAAATTCTCAAGTGAACATTTGGTGGGATATTTACCCGAGCCGAGCAAGCCATTTTTTGCACATTTACAACTAGTTGTCCTAACAATCATAGATCATTGTGGAGTGATTAATTGATCAATCATGCGTTATGGGTATATTTTTTTGTAAGAAATGACTTATGGATTAAGATTCAACACTTAAAAATGCCCCACCACCCCTTTTCGATGTTTGCAACAACCTAATATATAAAAACTGAAAGATTTTATAATACTTAAAAATTACAAAGACTTTTTGGAATTATCTCTCTCTGCATTTGTGCATTTCATTTTTTATGTTCAAATTTTTTTTTTAAATCCAAACTTTAGTTTTCATTCTCCATTTTTTATCGTAAACAAAAAGATAAGGCAAATTGATCACAACAAAATGAAAATGTTACAGTTTATGTATGCAAAAAAATTTAAAACAATAATAAATATAAGTAAAGAAAATTTATTCAAACACCACAAATGAACATCAAAGTTTTTTTATCCATGTTTGGGAAATTCGACAAGTACAACTCCTAAAAGCTCTGAATTTTATAAGAAAGAGATTTCTAATTGATCCTAAAATGTTTTAAATATGGATATGCATGCATGAAACATTTTAAAGACGCAAACGACCTAAGGATGCAAAACTTTCAAGGAGTTCAACAAATGCACGTTAAAACGTGCGGTGGGATATTTACCTGAGCCAAACAACCCACTTTTTTCCATTTACAAAAAAATGACCGAAAAATTATAAATCATTGTGAAGTGATTGATAGATCAATCATACATAACGACTATATTTTTTTTTAAGAAATGACTTATGGATTTGGAGTCAATACTCAGTTAAAAATGCCCCACCCCCTTTTTCAATGTTTGCAAAAACCTAATATATAAAAACTGAAAGAGTTTACAATACTTAAAAATTATAGAGATTTTTTCAAATTATTTCTCTCTGCATTTGTGCCTTTCCATAATTTATTTTCAGTTTTTGTTTTTAAATCCAAACTAGAGTTTTCACTCTCCATTTTTTATCGTAAAAAAAAAGATAAGGAAAATAGATCCCAACAAAATAAAAATATTAGAGTTTATGTATGCAAAAAGTTTAAAACAATAATAAATGTAAGTAAAGAAAATTTATTCACACACCACAAATGAACACAAAAGTATTGTTATCCATGTTTATGAAATTCCACTAGTACAACCCCTAATAGCTTGGAATTTTATATGAAAGAGACTTCTAATTGATGCTAACAGGTTTTAAATATGGTTATGCATGCAAGAAACATGTTGAAGATGCAAATGACCTATGGATCCAAAACTTTCAAAGAATACAACAAATGCTCATTAAATTCTCAAGTGACCATGGGGTGGGATATTTACCTGAGCCGAACAAGCTATTTTTTGCCTTTTTAAAAAAAGTTGTCCTAAGAATCATAGAAATGACTTTTGGATTGAGAGTCAACAATTAGTTAAAAATGCCCCGCCCCCTTTTATGATGTTTGCCAAAACCTAATATATAAAAATTGTAAGAGTTTACAATCTGTAAAAATTACAAAGAATTTTTGGAATTATCTCTCTCTAGATTTGCGCATTTCTATTTTTTATGTTCAATTTTTTTTATTAAATCCAAACTTGAGTTTTCACTCTTCATTGTATATCGTAAACAAAAACTTAAGGCAAATAAATCACAACGAAATTAAAATGTTAGACGTTATGTATGCAAAAAGTTTAAAACAATAATAAATGTCAGTAAAGAAAATTTATTCACACACCACAAATGAACACCAAAGTATTGTTATCCATGTTTGTGAAATTCCACTAGTACAACCCCTAATAGCCCTGAATTTTATAAGAAATAGATTTCTAATTGATCCTAACATGTTTTAAATATGGATATGCATGCATGAAACATGTTGAAGAGGCAAATGACCTAAGGATCACTTTCAAGGTGTACAAAAAATGCACATTAAATTTTTAAATGAACGTGCGGTGGGATATTTACTTGAGCCAAACAAACCACTTTTTGCCTATTTACAAAAAGCACACCGAACAATCATAGGTCATTGTAAAGTGATTGATCGATCAATCATATGTAACGACTATATTCTTTGGATGAAATGGCTTATAGATTTTGAGTCAATACTCAGTTAAATGCCCCGCCCCCTTTTCCCATGATTGCAAAAACCTAATATATAAAAACTGAAAGAGTTTACAATCCCTAAAAATGATAGAGACTTTTTTGGAATTATATCTCTCTGCATTTGTGCATTTCAATTTTTGATGTTCAATTTGTTGTTTTTAAATCCAAAGTTGAATTTTCATTTTCCATATTTTATCGTAAAAAAAAAATATAAGGCAAATAGATCACAACAAAATCAAAATGGTAGTGTTTATGTAAGCAAACATTTTAAAACAATAATAAATGTAAGTAAAGAAAATTTATTCAAAAACCACAAATGAACACCAAAGTATTGTTATCCATGTTAGGGAAATTCCTCTAGTGCAACCCTAATAGCTGTAAATTTTATAAGAAGGTGATTTCTAAATGATCCTAGCATGTTTTAAATATGAATATACATGCATGAAACATGTTGAAGATGCAAATGACCTAAGGATTGAAAACTTTCAAGGAGTACATCAAATGCTCTTTAAATTCTCATGTGAACGTGCAATGGGATTGTTACTCGAGCCAAACAAGCCATTTTTTGCCCATTTACAAAAGTAGGCCGAACAATCATAGGTCATTTTAAGGTGATTGATCGATCAATCATACGTAGAGGCTATATTTTTTTTTTTAAGAAATGGCTTATGGATTTAGAGTCAATACTCATTTAAAAAGGCCCCACCCCCTTTTCCCATGACTACGAAAACCTAATATATAAAAACTGAAAGAGTTTACTATCCATAAAAATGACAGAGACTTTTTGGAATTATCTCTCTCTGCATTTGTGCATTTCCATTTTTTATGTTCAATTTTTTTTTAAATCCAAACCGGTGTTTTCACTCTCCAATTTTTATCGTAAAGAAAAAGATAAGGCATATAGATCACAAAAAAAGGAAAATGTTAGAGTTTATGTTTGAAAAAAAAATTAAAACAATAATAAATGTAAGGAAAGAAAATTTATTCATACACCACATATGAACACCAAAGTTTTGTTATCCATGTTAGAAAAATTCAACTAGTACAACTCCAATAGCACTGAATTTTATTAGAAGGAGATTTTTAATTGATTTTAACATGTTTTAAATATGGATATGCATGCATAAAACATGTTGAAGATGCAAATGACCTAAGGATCCAAAACTTTCAAGGAGTACAATAAATGCTCGTTAAATTTTCAAAAGAGTGTGCGATGGGATATTTACCTGAGCCAAAAAAGCCCTTTTCCCATTTTTCAAAAGTTTTCCTAACAATCATAAATCATTGTGAAGTGATTGATCAATCAATCATGCGTTACAACAATATTTTTGTAAGAAATGACTTATGGATTTGGAGTCAACGCTCAATTAAAAATCCTCTGCCCCCCTCCCCCCCCCTTTATCGATTTTTGCTAAAACCTAATATATAAAAACTAAAAGATTTTACAATCCTTAAAAATTACAAAGACTTTTTGGATTTATCTCTCTCATCATTTGTGCATTTCTATTTTTTTTGTTCAATTTTAGTTTTTAAATCCAAACTTGAAATTTCACTCTCCACTTTTTATCATAAACAAAAAGATAAGGCAAATAGATCACAAGAAAATGAAAATGTTGGAGGTTATTTTTGTGGACTCAATAGCATACCGAGTCACACAACGAAGAAGACAACAACAACTCACTCAATAGGATTTAATTCTTATATTTCTTTGGGTAGGATTTATTTCTAATATTGTTTTAAGTAGGATTTATTTCTTATATTGTTTTAAGTAGGAGTTATTTCTAATTACTTTTTATGTAAGGGCATTATGGGGAATTATTGTAACCCTAACCCTAAAACTCCCTATTTAAGGGATAGGTATGAATGAAATAGGTAAGCTTTGAGATTTTAGAATAACCTAGTCTAAATAGGTTGGGATCACCTCTTGATCCCAAGTTTAGGGTTTACTCCAAAAATCCAACCTATCATTCACCCTCCATTGCCATCCATCTTCACCCAAATTCATCCACCATCATCCCTACTAAGAAAAGGAGCTTCCTGCCCCTTTTCCGAGCCCAAAGAGGAGGTCTATCCTCCTTCTTGGCAGCAGCAGCAAGAGAGGCCCAATTCCTCCCTTACCAAGCAGCAAAGTGAGGATTTTTATCCTCAAATCTTGAGCAATTCCTGGTGCAATGTGGCAGCTGATCATAGCATCAAAGAAGAGGTATTAATCTATCCCAAACTCGTGTTTCAAGTTATTTAAGAAAGAAGGATTGCATTCTTAGCTAGAGCAACAACAAAAGAGGGCCAAACCCTCTTTGCCGTGACCAAGAAAAGAGAGCACCTTGCTCTAGTAAGGTCAGCATTGTTGTGGGGTCTTCTACCTAGCACAACAACTCGGTAGGACCATCAAAAGAGGATCTTTCCTCCTGGCCAAGCATTGGTTAAGGAGAAATACTCGTACACAGACCCTTGACGTGAAGTGAGTAAATTCTGAGTGCTGGATTCACAAATCCCACGCCGTGTTACTCGATCCATGACCCGGGACCGTAACAACTTGGTATAAGAGCAGGCGCTACGTCCCGACTTCGAGTCCCCGCGTGCGCAGGTGGACCGCACGCCCCTAGCGGGGAGCCGTAAGGGAGTATGGGCTCCTAACCCGGTCCCCGTTGCTGTGTTAAGGCAGTCGTGGTCGTCGGCTCGGGAAGGCGGGGTGTACTGTTATGGTCCTGGGGTTAAGTACCTATGTCTTCCACTCCTAACAGGCCGGTTTTTTGGGTAGTATTGGCTAAGTGGTTAACACTTGGTATTAGATCAGGGTAACATGGGGAATAATATCAGCAATGAAGAAATCCAAATCAGGATACAAAAGATAGAAGATAGCCTTGAAACAGCACAACCAGTGTTGGGAAAGGTTTGTGGTTTGGAAGAAGAGATGAGCCGAATCATTAGCATGCTACAGGAGTTGAGGACAGAGAGACATCAGAGTCCAGAGGTGAGAGAGGTTGCTCAACCATATCACAGAACAGGGGAGCAGTGGCCTGGGCGCACTGCTGTCCAAGCACCTCAGCATGGAGGCACAATCCCAAGGTACACCAAGTTAGAGTTTCCCTCTTTCAATGGTTCTGTGGATCCGTAATTTGGTTGCATAGATGTGTAAAAAAAATTTTGAACCAAGGGACTACTGAATGGGATAAGGTGCAACTAGCCTCTTTCCATATGATAGATGAAGTCATGTTATGGGTGACTCAAGTAGAGAAAGAGAGACCGGGAATGACTTGGGGAGAATTTAAAAATCTATGCACAGTTAGATTTGGGCCTCCCACCAACAACAACCCCTTGGGAGAGTTAGTCCTATTGAGACAAATGGGTTCGGTAGAACACTATCAAAAACTCTTCCAGGAAAAGTTGGCTCGTCCTGGAGAGAGGGTATTGGTTGACCAGCAGGTCTCCTTATTCACAGCAGGTTTCAATGAGTATTTACGGCTAGAGGTAGAACTCCTTATGCCCACGGATCTAGCTCATGCCATGCATATGGCCCGAGCAATGGAACAACGACAACAGTTGCAGCAACGTAAGCCGGGTTGGTCGAGTGAGAGGAACACTTCCTCCACGTGGCAAGGGCACCGCTATAATTCATCTCAGGGAACATCTATAGCAGCACCATCCAGACACACTCCGACTACGACTCGGGTAGTCGATCCCTGCCCTGGTAATTCCCTACCAAGCTTTATAAAAAAATTGACGAGTGCGGAGATGGCAGAAAGGCGGTCCAAAAATCTCTGTTATAACTGCGATGAGCAGTATCGGGTCGGACACCAATGTAAACGATTATTTTGGCTCGAGATGGAGGATTCAGAGGATCCAGAGGAACCAGAGGATATTATCGAGGAGAAACCACCAGAGATATCCTTGCATGCTATTACTGGGCAGAAATCGCCTACTACAATGCAAGTCCGAGCTCATGTCATCGACCGAGAACTGGTGGGACTAGTCGACTCGGGGAGTACACACAATCTTCTGAGTTTGACAGCCGTACAACATCTCCAGCTCCAGATACACACTCATCCGACAGCCACCGTCTCAGTGGCCAATGGCGAGAAGGTCCCTAGCTATGGGATTAGTAAGGCGGTAACTTTTTCCATTGGATTTACTTCATTTAATGCGGAATTTTTTGTTATTCCCCTAGCGGGATTTGATATGGTTTTAGGCATTAAATGGTTACAAACATTGGGGCCCATTCTGTGGGACTTTTCGGCTTTAACCATGAGCTTTGATTTGGCCGGAAGTCGGGTGCTCTTACAGGGCTGTCAGGTGGACAAGGCCCACCGCATACACACTTTGCAGACACAGGATCAGCCTGACAGTACTAGTGATGGTCTGGTTGAGGAGTTCTATGACCTCTTCCAGGAGCCTTCGGGGTTGCCTCCCATGAGGCACTGTGACCACAAGATCTGTCTGAAACCAGGTTTTGAGGTAGTGGTCGTGCGACCATACCGTTACCCACACCTTCAGAAGGACGAGATAGAGCGTCAGTGCCATGAGATGTTGAAACAAGGTCTTATTCGTCCCAGCTGCTCCCCGTTCTCTTCACCCGTCTTACTTGTGAAGAAACATGATGGGACATGGAGGTTCTGCGTGGATTATCGGGAGTTGAACGTGCAGACAGTAAAAGACAAGTTCCCGATTCCGGTAGTGGATGAGCTTCTGGATGAGTTACATGGGTCGTGGTTATTCACTAAACTCGACCTCCGTTCGGGATACCATCAGGTCCGGATGCACCCCTCTGATATCGAGAAGACGGCGTTCCGCACGCACCATGGCCACTTTGAGTTCGTCGTCATGCCGTTCGGGTTATCCAATGCACCCTCCACTTTTCAAGCTTTGATGAACGAGGTATTTAGCCCCTATCTTCGAAAATTTGTTCTTGTATTTTTCGATGATATTTTGATATATAGCAAGTCGGTTGAGGAGCACTTGGCACACTTGAGGATTGTTTTCGACTTGTTAAGAGCACATAAGCTCTATTTGAAACACTCCAAGTGTTCTTTTGCGGCTTCACACGTGGGATATCTGGGACACATTATCTCACATGAGGGGGTTACGGTGGATCCCAAGAAGATCCGAGCTATTCACGAGTGGCCGCAACCACAGTCGTGTTCTGGATTATGGGATTTTCTGGGTCTTGCGGGCTACTACCGTAAATTTATTCAGAACTATGGGCCAGTGGCAGCACCATTGACGAGTTTACTCAAGAAAAATTCCTTTATTTGGAATGAGGGGGCCACCACGTCGTTTGTGGCACTCAAAGCTGCCCTCGCATCCGTACCAATATTACAACTTCCCAACTTCGACGAATTGTTCGTGGTAGAGTGCGACGCTTCGGGCGTGGGCATGGGGGCCGTTTTACAGCAGCTAGGCCATCCTATTGCTTATTTTAGCAGACAGTTGGCAGTCCGCCATCACAAACTGGCAGCCTATGAGCGCGAATTGGTTGGATTGGCCAAAGCGGTCCAACATTGGAGGCCTTAACTCTGGGGCCGGGCTTTTCTCATACGCACGGATCACTATAGCCTTAAATTCTTACTAGAACAACGTTTGACGACGTCGCCACAACAGCACTGGATCAGTAAGTTGTTGGGGTTTGACTTCTCGGTGGAGTATCGTGCGGGGAGATTAAATAAGGTGGCAGATGCCTTGTCACGGTGTTTTGAAGATCAACAGTTGGTCTATTCTATCAGCCAGCAGAGATTTCTCATTATGGACTTGGTGCGAGAAGCACATGCTACTAACCCTGCACTGCAGGAACTGCATCAGCAGATCTCAGAAGGGACAATGAATGTGAAGTGGTCCATCCAGGATTCACTTATTTATTATAAGCATCAGATTTTCCTTCCACCTGAGTCCGAGTTGATTCCAGCTATTCTCTCGGCCTACCACGACAGTACACACGAGGGGATCCAGAAGACCTTGCACAGAATTCGAGCTGATTTTTACTGGCAAGTCATGAAAGCCTCTATTGCGACTTATGTTGGCGACTGTCAGGTATGCCAGCGCAACAAAGCCGAGCACTTGAGTCCAGCCGGTCTTCTCCAGCCTCTGGCCCTTCCAATGCAGGTTTGGGCCGACATTTCAATGGATTTTGTGGAAGGCCTATCCCTGTCAGCCGGCAAATCCGTACTTTTCATAGTGGTTGATCGATTCTCCAAGTACGGACATTTTATACCGATGGCTCATCCATATACAGCAACACGGGTTGCTCAGACTTTCCTAGAGCAGATAGTTCGCTTACATGGCATTCCAGAATCCATTGTGAGTGACAGAGATGCAGTTTTCACGAGCACCTTTTGGCGGGAACTGTTTTGCTTGAGTGAGACGAAATTGAAGTTCTCCTCCGCCTATCATCCACAGACAGACGGGCAGACTGAGGTGGTGAACCGCACCATCGAGATGTATCTACGGTGCTTGGTGGGGGATCGTCCGCGGCAATGAGTTCAATGGCTTCCGTGGGCCGAATATTGTTACAACACTTCGTTCCACTCTGCATTGCAATCCACTCCTTTTCGGGTTATATATGGCCGGGATCCACCTCGCCTCCTCTCGTACAACCCAGGGTCCACCCGCGTGGACACAATTGATCAGGCACTCATAGACAGGGATCTACTGCTACAAAATATCACAGAACGACTACGACGTGCCCAAGCTCGGATGAAGGATGTATACGACAGAGGCCACCGTGAGGTCTCTTTTGAGGTTGGAAAGTATGTGTGGCTACGGCTCCAGCCCTACCGTCAACAGTCTCTAGCGGGACCTCCACGTCATAAGATCTCACCCCGATTTTTTGGGCTGTTTCCCATTCTTCGACGTGTGGGACCAGTCGCCTATCAACTCAAATTATCGGACACAGCCAAAATTCACGATGTGTTTCATGTCTCTCTTTTGAAGCCGCATTCCGGAGCACAGCCTACATCCACTCCATTCCTACCACCAGTTGATCATGGCGAGGTTATTCTTAACCCAACTGCGGTGTTACGTGCACGGCTGACCAATGATCATTGGGAGATTCTCGTTCAATGGACGGACACTGACCCCGACGTTACAACATGGGAACGTGTGGACATCTTCAAACAAGAATACCCAGCTTTTGAGCTTGAGGACAAACTCTTTCTCCATGGGGAGGCAGATGTTGTGGACTCAATAGCACACCGAGTCACACAACGAAGAAGACAACAACAACTCACTCAATAGGATTTAATTCTTATATTTCTTTGAGTAGGATTTATTTCTAATATTGTTTTAAGTAGGATTTATTTCTTATATTGTTTTAAGTAGGAGTTATTTCTAATTACTTTTTATGTAAGGGCATTATGGGGAATTATTGTAACCCTAACCCTAAAACTCCCTATTTAAGGGATAGGTATGAATGAAATAGGTAAGCTTTGAGATTTTAGAATAACCTAGTCTAAATAGGTTGGGATCACCTCTTGATCCCGAGTTTAGGGTTTACTCCAAAAATCCAACCTATCATTCACCCTCCATTGCCATCCATCTTCACCCAAATTCATCCACCATCATCCCTACTAAGAAAAGGAGCTTCCTGCCCCTTTTCCGAGCCCAAAGAGGAGGTCTATCCTCCTTCTTGGCAGCAGCAGCAAGAGAGGCCCAATTCCTCCCTTACCAAGCAGCAAAGTGAGGATTTTTATCCTCAAATCTTGAGCAATTCCTGGTGCAACGTGGGAGCTGATCATAGCATCACAGAAGAGGTATTAATCTATCCCAAACTCGTGTTTCAAGTTATTTAAGAAAGAAGGATTGCATTCTTAGCTAGAGCAGCAACAAAGAGGGCCAAACCCTCTTTGCCGTGACCAAGAAAAGAGAGCACCTTGCTCTAGTAAGGTCAGCATTGTTGTGGGGTCCTCTACCTAGCACAACAACTCGGTAGGACCATCAAAAGAGGATCTTTCCTCCTGGCCAAGCATTGGTTAAGGAGAAATACTCATACACAGACCCTTGACGTGAAGTGAGTAAATTCTGAGTGCTGGATTCACAAATCCCACGCCGTGTTACTCGATCCATGACCTGGGACCATAACAGTTATGTATGTAAAAAATTTAAAACAATAATAAATGTAAGTAAAGAAAGTTTATTCACACACCAGAAATGACCACTAAAGTTTTGTTATCCGTGTTTGGGAAATTCCACTAGTACAACCCCTAATAGCTTGGAATTTTAAAAGAAAGAGATTTGTAATTGATCCTAAAATGTTTTAAATATGGATATGTATGCGTGAAACATGTTGAAGATGAAAATGACCTAAGGATCCAAAACTTTCAAGGAGTACAACAAATGCTCATTAAATTCTGAAGTGAACTTGCGATGAGATATTTACCCAAGCCAAACAAGCCATTTTTTGTCCATTTTCCAAAAGTTGTCCTAACAATCATAAATCATTGTGAAGTGATTGATCGATCAATCATGCGTTACTGCTATATGTTTTTTTAAGAAATAACTTTTTATTTTGCAACACTCATTTAAAAATCACCCGCCCTCCTTTTTTATGTTTGTAAAACCCTAATATATAAAAATTGAAACGGTTTACAATCCTTAAAAATTATAGAGACTTTTTTGAATTATATCTCTCTGCATTTGTAAATTTCCATTTTTTTGTGTTCAATTTTTTTTTATTCCAAACTTGAGATTTCACTCTCCATTTTTTTATTGTAGACAAAAAGACAAGGCAAATAGATCACAACAAAATGAAAATGTTAGAGTTTATGTAGACAAAAAATTTAAAACAATAACCAATTAAAGAAATTTTTTTCACACATCACAAATGAACACGAAAGTTTTTTTTGAATTTATGGAAAAGCGAAATACTTCATTGACATCAATAACTTGTTGTAATCAAAGTACATGAACCTCTATTTATCATAGAGGAAGGTAGTAGAGTCCAATTATAATAAAACTACCCTTGTCCCAATTACACCCAAACTCTAACACTTAAGGTAAGTCCTAACATAATCAGGTAACTCAATATTGATAAAAGACAAACATAACTTGAACTAAAACTCTTCTTGGTCGTGACCCTAAGATAAAGATACTTTTGTGAGTCCTTCTTGATCTTCCAACTGAAGTGATAAGGATGCCAGCTCTTGGTATCATTGTGGCTCCAACTTCTTATGGGTTTGGGCCCATCTTGTGGGCCTTCCTTGGTCGTTTGGGCTTGATCTTATCTTCCAACACTCCCCCTCAAGCTGGGGGTGAGAGAACAACATAAACTCCCAACTTGCTGCAAATGATGTATAAAATATTTTTGTATAAAATGGCACATCTTCCAACATTCCCCATCACACTATTGCGTCCTTCCATGAGCCCTGCGGCATTATAAGTGAGAATAAAAATCTCTCCTAGCCGGTAAGCCATTGCTTCATACTCCAGTCTTAATGTTGGATGTAGGGCACACTTCCACTACTATCAGTAGTGTGTCTATCAGTATTGCTTTGAAGTGTCCACCACCATTTCCCTCCATAGGACAACGACTCTCAAGTGGTAGGAGACATAAAAGCCATTACAGGGGGGGGGGGGGGGGGGGTGGGGTGGGAGGTGGGAGGATAACATTGATGTAATCATAAGCTCCTTCGTCATGGGCTTCCAACCACAAATAATTTTCATCTTTTTTATGGGGATGAAGTTCCTCCGTCGTGGACTCCAAACCACAAATAATTTTCATCTTTTTTACGGGGATGAAATAAATGATGACATGAGGCTACCTCTTATTCAATAATAATTTCCCCAAAGAGACATAATAGCTGTAGCTGAATATAACACGACCATCTTCCAACACATATAACATGAACCAAATAGTAACTTTTGTCAAAGAACCCATGAAATAATCCGATATAAAACTTCTTCATTGATGCACAAGCTTCATCTTTTGTGCTCCCCCTTTCTTGAATATTTTTGTCACATAAACTTATCCACAACATAAGGAAAAATACCTCTTTCTTGTACTTCTTGTACTCCCCCTCTAGCTAGGAGGTAATGGAAATGATCCCAGCTTGAACCAAATATCAATGATGTAGCAATAAACCCAAATAACAAAGATGTATAAATAAGTGAGATATTTTTCTGATATTTCAACTCAAAAAGTGACACAAAACATTGGGCATAAATTCTGATTTTCAATGTAACAGAATACCAGCATGACCTTTGATTCTTCCAATTCAAATACATCTTTCAATATAGATCAGATTGACATGAAATTTTTTACTTCTGAAAGTAGACTTAAATACCTTTCATACAAGTATAACTTCACTTCATGAAATATAATTTTCATAAGATAAATAATCTTATATATTTTGGTCTTTGTCATCTGGCCGAACTAAATACTGTTTCTCCTATTTTTCTAGAATGCCCATTGACTCTTCCAAGATCAATATCTCCTTATAAAAAAATCATACCAAGAATTGGTTGAATAGGTAAGAAAATAGACTTACTTATATTTCATTTGATATATAATTATCCATATAAAGTATGTTTCTTGATAGCATAAAATACCTCAAAAATTGATGCTTTCTGCTGCCGCTCGAACCTCTTTTTCAATCTGACCTTTCTTTCTTAAAATATCGAATTATATTTTTAGATAACTCAGATAAAAAATTGGTTGAATAGGTAAAAGAATAGACTTATAGATATTTCTTTTGATATAAATTTCTTCATAAAAAGTTTAGTTATTGATAGCAAAAAATACCTCGGAATCTGAAGATTGCTGCTGCTGCTCGAACCTTTTTTCAAACTGACCTTCGCTCATTGAAATAGCGATCTTCCTGTCGATAACTCCGATTGGAAAAATCATTCTTATTTTTAAATTAGACTCAAATATCTTTCCGTCAATATATATCTTGCAATATGAAAAACTACGTATAGAGGTGAAAATTGCAATAAAATCTACAGGTGTAGGGACTGAAAAAAAAACTACGAACCTAGACCTAGGGTTTAGGGTTTAGAGAAAAGGAAAACATTACCTCCATGAGTTGACAAAGCAACTCATAGAACCTGCTCTGATACCATGTTGAATTTATGGAAAGGGAAATGCTTCATTGACATCAATAACTTGTTGTAATTAGGGTACATGAACCTCTATTTATAACAGAGGAAGGTAGTAGAGTTCAATTACAATAAAACTACCCTTGTTCCAATTACACCCAAACTCTAACACTTAAGGTAAGTCCTAACATAATTAGGTAACTCAATATTGATAAAAGACAAATATAACTTAAACTAAAACTCTTCTTGGTCGTGACCCTAAGATAAAGATACATTTGTGAGTCCTTATTGATCTTCCAACTGATGTGATAAGGATGCCAGCTCTTGGTAATCATTGTGGGTCCTACTTCTTATGGGCTTGGGCCCATCTTGTGGGCCTTCCTTGGTCATGTGGTCCATCTTATAATAATCTTACATATGTGGGCCTTCCTTGGTCGTGTGGGGTTGATCTTATCTTCCAACAGTTTTGTTATCCTTGTTTGGGAAAATCCACTAGTACAACCACCCCTTATAACTCTGAATTTTATAAGAAATATATTTCTAATTGATCCTAACATGTTTTAAATATGCATATGCATGCATGAAACATGTTGAAGATGCAAATGCCCTAAGGATCGAAAACTTTCAAGAAGTACAACAAATGCACATGAAATTCTTAAGTGAACTTGTAGTGGGATATTTACCCAAGCTAAACAAGCCACTTTTTGCCTATTTACAAAACGCAGAACGAACAATCATAGGTTATTGTAAAGTAATTGATCAATCAATCATACGTAACGGCTAAATTTTTTCATAAGACTTATGGATTTGGAGTCAACACTCAGTTAAAAATGCTCCGCCCCCATTTACCCATGATTGGAAAAACCTAATATATAAAAACTTAAAGAGTTACAATCCCTAAAAATGACAGAGACTTTTTGGAATTATCTCTCTCTCCATTTGTGCATGTCTAATTTTATGTTCAATTTTTGTTTTTAAATCCAAACTTGAGTTTTCACTCTCCATTTTTTATCGTAAACAAAAAGAAAAGGTAAATTGTTCACAATGAAAGGAATAATGTTAGAGTTTTTGTATGCAAAAAATTTAAAACAGAAATAAATGTAAGTGTTAAATTGGGTCGAAGGCTATGTTTCAAAATGATTAGCCACTTAGGAAACCTCTTCTGCCAACAAATAAATACAAGATCTTTATACACGCTAATGTATGTGGGACTATCCTTGCACTCCCCCCCCATTGTAGGCACGTGAAAAATTTGGGTAGAGGCCCTCACTTGGTGGCACGTGGATAATTTGGGTGGATTTCCATAAAGGAGAACCTTGATCTGATACCATGTTAAATAGGGTCGAAGACTCTATCCCAAAATGACTAGCCACTTAGGAAACCTCTTCCGCTAACTAATAAATTCAAGATCTTTATACCTAACACCAAAGTTTTGTTATCCATGTTAGGGAAATACCACTAGTACAACCCTAATAGCTCTGAATTTTTTAAGAAGGAGATTTCTAATTGATCCTTACATGTTTTAAATATGGATATGCATGCATGAAACATATTGAATATGCAAATGACCAAAGGATCCAAAAATTTCAAGGAGTACAACAAATGCTCATTAAATTCTCATGTGAATGTGCCACAAAATATTTACTCAAGCCAAAAAAAGCCATTTTTTGCCCATTTACAAAAATTTATCCTAACAATAACAAATCGTTGTCAAGTGATTGAATTATCAACACTCAGTTGATTTATCAATCATGCATTACTGCTATATTTTTTTCTAAGAAATGACTTTTTGATTTGGAGTCAACACTCAGTTAAAATCCCCCGCCCCCCGTTTTCGATGTTTGCAAAAACCTAAAATTTAAAAACTAAAAGAGTTTACAATCCTTAAAAATTGTAGAGACTTTTTGGAACTATCTCTCTCTACATTTGCGCATTTCCATTTTTTATGTTCAACTTTTTTAAATCAAAAATTGAGTTTTGACTCTCCATTTTTATCGTGAACAAAAATATAAGGCAAATAGATCACAAAAAAATGAAAATGTTAGAGTTCATGTATGTGAAAAATTATAAAAAAATTGTAAATGTACGTAAAGAAAATTTATTCGTACACCACAAATGAACACCAAAGTTTGGTTATCTATGTTTGGGAAATTATACTAGAACAACCCAAATAGCTTTTAATTTTATAAGAAAGAGATTTCTAATTGATCGTAACATGTCTTAGATATGGATATGCATGCATGAAACATGTTGAAGATACAAATGACCCAAGGATCCAAAACTTTCAAGGAATACAACAAATGCACTTTAAATTCTCAACTGAACGTGCATTGGAGTATTTACCCTAGCCCAACAAGCCATTTTTTGCCCATTTACAAAAAGTTGACCTAACAATCATAGATCATTGTAAATTGATTGATCAATCAATCAAACATAACGACTATATTTTTGGTGAGATATGACTTATGGATTTGGAGTCAACACGTAGTTAAAAATGTCCTGCCCCCCTTTTCCCATGATCGCAAAAACCTAATATATAAAAACTAAAAGAGTTTACAATCCCTAAAAATTACAAAGATTTTTTGGAATTATCTCTCTCTGCATTTGTGCATTTCCATTTTAGATGTTCAATGTCTATTTTTAATTCCAAACTTGACTTTTCACTCTCCATTTTTTAACGTAAACAAAAAGATAAGGCAAATAGATCACAATAAAATGAAAATGTTAGATTTTATGTATGCAAAAAATTAGAAAAAAATAAATGTAAGTAAAGAAAATTTATTCACACACCACAAATGAACACCTAACTTTTGTTAACCATGTTTGGGAAATTCCACTAGTACAACCCCTAATAGCTTGTAATTTTATAAGAAAGAGATTTCTCATTGATGCTAACAGGTTTTAAATATGGATATGCATGCATGAAACATGTTGAAATTCAAATGACCTAAGGACACAAACCTTCCAAGGAATACAATAAACGGTCATTAAATTCTCAAATGAATGTGGGGTGGGATATTTAACCGACCCGAACAAGCCATTTTTTGCACATTTACAAAAAGATGTCTTAGCAATCATAGATCATTGTGAAGGGATTGATCGATCAATCATGCATTATGGATTGAGAGTCAATAACAGTTAAAAATGCCTCGCCCCCTTTTTGATATGTCTGCATTTGGCACTTCCATTTTTTATGTTCAATTTTTATTTTAAAATCCAAACTTGAGTTTTCACTCTCCATTTTTTATCGTAAACAAAAAGAAAAGGCAAATAGATCAAAACAAAATAAAAATGTTAGAGTTTATGTAAGCAAAAAAATTAAAACAATAATAAACGTAAGTAAAGAAAATTTATTCACCCACCACAAATCAACACCAAAGTTTTCTTATCCATGTTTGGGAAATTCCACTAGTTCAGCCCTAATAACCCTAAATTTTGTAAGAAAGAGATTTCTGATTGATCCTAACATGTTTTAAATATGGATATGCATGCATGAAAGATGTTGAAGATGCAAATGATCTAAGGATCCAAAACTTTGGAGTACAACAAATGCACATTAAATTCTATGGTGAATGTGCGTTGGGCTATTTACCCTAGCCCAACAAGCCACTTTTTGCCCATTTACAAAAAGCTGACCTAACAATCAAAAATCGTTGTAAAGTGATTGATAGATATATCATACGTAACGACTATATTTTTTTGTAAGAATTGACATATAAATTTGGAGTCAACACTCAATTAAAAATGGCTTGCCCCCCTTTTTCCATGATTGCAAAAAACCTAATATACAAAAACTTAAAGAGTTTACAATCCTTAAAAATTACATGAACTTTTTGGAATGATCTCTCTCTGCATTTGTGCATTTCTGTTTTTTATATTCTATTTCAATTTTTAAATCCAAACTTGAGTTTTCACTCTCCATTTTTTATTGTATACAAAAAGATAAAGCAAATAGATCACAACAAAATGAAATGTTAGAGTTTATGTATGCAAAAAATATTTAAAAAAATAAACGTAAATAAAGAAAATTTATTCACCCACCACAAATGAACACCAAAGTTTTGTTATCCATATTTGGAAAATTCCACTAGTACAACCCCTAGTAGCCTGGAATTTTAATAGAAAGAGATTTTTAATTGACCCTAACATGTCTTAAATATGGATATGCATGCATGAAACATGTTGAAGATGCAAATGATCTAAGGAACTAAAACTTTCAAGGAGTACAACAAATGTTCATTAAATTCTCAAGTGAATGTAAGGTGGGATATTTACCAGAGCTGAACAACCCATTTTTTACCTTTTACAAACAGTTGTCCTAACAATCATAGATCATTGTGAAGTGATTGATCGATCAATCACACGTTATGGCTATATTTTTGTAAGAAATGCCTTATGGATGGGGAGTCAACACCCTTAAAAATGCCCCTTCCCCCTTTTGCGATGTTTTTAAAAACCTAATATATAAAAACTGAAAGAGTTTACAATCCTTAAAAATTATAGAGACTTTTTCAAATTATTTCTCTATGCAATTACGCATTTCCAATTTTTATGCTCAAATTTTGTTTTAAATCCAAACTTTAGTTTTCGCTCTCCATTTTTTATCGTAAAAAGAAAGATAAGTCAAATAGATCACAACAAAATGAAAATGTTAGAGTTTATGCATGAAATGTTTTTAAAAAAAATAATAAATGTAAGCAAAGAAAATTTATTCACACACCACAAATGAACACCAAAGTGTTGTTATCCATGTTTGGGAAATTCCACTAGTACAACCCCTACTAGCTCTGAATTTTATACGAAGGACATTTCTAATTGATCCTAACATATTTTAAATATGGTTATGTATGCATGAAACAAGTTGAAGATGCAAATGACCTTTGGATCTAAAAATTTCAAGGAGTACAACAAATGCACATTAAATTCTTAAGTGAATATGCGGTGGGATATTTACCCAAGCCATATAAGGCAGTTTTTGCCCATTTACAAAAAGCTGACCAAACAATAAGAGGTCATTGTAAAATGATTGACCAATCAATCATACATATAGAAATGACTTATGGATTAGGAGTCAATACTCATTTAAAAATTGCCACCCCCTTCTCCTATGATTGGAAAAACGTAATATATAAAAATTGAAAGAGTTTTAAATCCCTAAAAATGACAAAAACTTTTGGGAATTATTTCTCTGCATTTGTGTATCTCAAATTTTTATGTTCAATTTTTGTTTTTAAATCCAAACTTGAGTTTTCACTCTTCTTTTTTTATCGTAAACAAAAAGATTAGACAAATAGATCATAATAAAAGGTAAATGTTAGAGTTTATGTATGCAAAAAATTTAAAACAATAACAAATATAGGTAAATAAAATTTATTCACATGCCACAAATGAACACCAATTTTTTGTTATCCATGTTAGGAAAATTCCATTAGTACAACCCTAATAGCTCTGAATTTTATAAGAAGGATATTTCGAATTGATCATAACATGTTTTTAATATAGATATGCATGCGTGAACATGTTGACTTTCAAGGAGCACAACAAATGTTCATTAAATTCTCAAGTGAACGTACGATGGGATATTTACCCAAGCCAAACAAACCCTTTTTTCCCATTTACCAAAAGTTGTGCTAACAATCATAAATCATTGTGAAGTGATTGATCGATCAATCATGCGTTACTGCTATATTTTTTTAAGAAATGACTTATGGATTTGGATTCAACACTCTGTTAAAAATCCTCCACCCCCATTTTTCGATGTTTGTAAAAACCAAATATATAAAAAGTGAAAGAGTTCACAATCCTTAAAAATTACAGAGACTTTAAAGAATTATGTTGGGAATTATGTCTCTCTGTAGTTGCACATTTCCATTTTTTATGTTCAATTTTTTTTATTAAATCCAAACTTGAGATTTCACTCTCCTTTTTTTTTATAATAAACCAAAACATAAGGCAAAAAAATTACAACAAAATGAAAATGTTAGAGTTTATGTTTGAAAAAAATTTAAAACAATAATAAATGTAAGTAAAGAAAATTTATTCACACACCACAAATGAACACCAAAGTTTTGTTATCCACGCTTGGGAAATTCCACCAGTACAACCCCTAATAGCTAGGAATTTAATAAGAATTTTTTTTCTAATTGATCCTAACATGTTTTAAATATATATACGCATGCATGAAACATGTTGAAGATGCAAATGACCTAAGGATCCAAAACTTTCAAGGAGTACAACAAATGCTAATTAAATTCTCAAGTGAATGTGTGGTGGGATATTTACCCAACCCGAAAAAGCCATTTTTTTCCAATTTACAAAATGTTTCCCTAATAATCATAGATCATTGTGAAGTTATTGATCGATCCATCATGCATTACAGCTATATTTTCTAGTAAGAAATGATTTAAGGATTGGGAGTCAACACTCACTTAAACCCCCCACCCCCCCCCCCCCCCCCCCCCTTCCCTTTTCTAATGTTTGCAAAAACCTAATATATAAAAACTGAAAAGTTTACAATCCTTAAAAATTCCAGCGACTTTTTGGAATTATCTCTCTCTGTAATTGCACATTTCCATTTTTTATGTTGAGCTTTTGTTTTTAAATCCAAACTTGACTTTTCACTCCCCATTTGTTATCGTAAACAAAAGATAAGGCGTATAGATCACAACAAAATGAAATGTTAGATTTTATGTAAGAAAAAAACTTAAAACAATAATAAATGTATATAAAGAAAATTTATTTACACACCACAAATTTACACCAAAGTCTTGTTATCCTTGTTAGGAAAATTCAACTTGTACAAACCTAATAGCTCTGAATTTTATAAGAAGGAGATTTCTAATTGATCCTAACAAGTTTTCAATATGGATATGCATGTGTGAAACATGTTGAAGATTCAAATAACCTAAGGATCCAAAACTTTCAAGGAGTATAACAAATGCTCATTAAATTCTCAAGTGAACGTGCGATGGCAAATTTACCCAATCCAAACAAGCCATTTTTTCCCATTTCCCAAAAAGTTGACCCAATAATCTTAAATCATTGTGAAGTGATTGACCGATCAATCATGCGTTACTGCTATATTTTTTTTGTAAGAAATAACTTATGGATTTGGAGTCAACAATCAGTTAAAAGTCCCCTGCCCCCATTTTTCGATGTTTGCAAAAACCTAATATATAACAACTGAAAGAGTTTACAATCCTTAAAACTTACTGAGACATTTTGGAATTATCTCTCCTTGCATTTACGCATTTCCATTTTTTATGTTAAATTTTTTTTTTAAATCCAAACTTGAGTTTTCACTCTCCATTTTTTTTATCATAAACAAAAAGATAAGGCAAATAGATCACAACAAAATAAAAATGTTAGAGTTTATGGAAAACATTTAAATAAAAATTAAATGTAAGTAAAGAAAATTTATTCACACACAACAAATGAACACCATAGTTTTGTTATCCATGTTTGGGAAATTCCACTCGTACAACCCTAATTACTTGGAATTTTATTAGAAAGAGATTTCTAATTGATCCTAACATGTTTTAAATATGGATATGCCTGCATGAAACATGATGAAGATGCAAATGACCTAAGGATCCAAAACATTCAAGGAGTACAACAAATACTCATTAAATTCTCAAGTGCACATATGGTGGGATATTTACCCGAGCCGCACAAGCCATTTTTTTACCATTTACAAAAAGTTGACCTAACATTCATAGATCATTGTGAGGTGATTGATCAATCAATCATGCTGTTACGGCTATATTATTTTTAAGAAATCACTTATGGATTGAGAGTTACACTCAGTAAAAACAAAAGCTCCCCCCCCCCCCCTTTCCATTGATTGCAAAAACCTAATATATAAAAATTGAAAGAGTTTACAATCATAAAGTGTTTTAAATATGGATATGCATGAATGAAACATGTTGAAGATGCAAATGACCTAAGGATCCAAAACTTTCAAAGAGTACAACAAATGCTCATTAAATTCTCAAGTGAACTTGTGATGGGATATTTACTCAAGCCAAACAAGCCATTTTTTGCTCATTTACCAAAATTCGTCCTTACAATCATAAATCATTGTGAAGTGAATGATCGATCAATCATGCGATAGTGCTATATTTTTGTAAGAAATGACTTATGGCTTTGGAGTCAATTTGTGAATTTCCATTTATTATGTTCAATTTTTATTTTTAATGTTGAATTTAGGATCCCTTTTCCATAATTCTGAGCAAGAGAAAGAAGAAATAAAAAAGAAGAAAAGGGAAGAAGAGCTATCGAGTAGAGAAAAGAAAAATAAAAGAGAAAAGAGAGGTGGCGCCAAGAAAAGAGAGAGAAAGTGATTAACTCAAGAAGGAGATGTGTAACTTGATTAATTCCGAATTACAACACTTCTATTTATAGTAGAGGAAGAGGTAGATTCCTTATACAATTAGCTTTTCAATCCTAATTACATTCCAACTCTAACTCTCTAAGATAAGTCTATTATAACCAATCTACTAGAAGACTAATTTGAGTTGAACTAGAACTCTTTCTTCATTCATGTGAATATAAGGGAGGAGGCCAGATCATGGCCTTATCCTTGTGTGTCCCTCATAATCTTCCAGTTCATCTTAATAAGGTTGCCAGCTCGTGAGATAATTTTGGGTCCCACTTGATCTTCAAGTCTTCTAACTCATTTCAGTTTGTGCTTCTTAATTCCTTGACTCGTTCTTGCTTGGGTGAGGACTCCTCTTGGTGTCCCACGTCCTCATGGTGGGTTCCACCAGCTTGACCACCATGGTGGGTCCCACATTGTAACACTCCCCCTCAAGCTTGGGGTGAGAAGACATCATAAATGCCCAGCTTTCTACATATGGTAGACATAATCTTGTGAGTGACAGGCTTGGTGAGAGTATCTGCAACACTACTTTGTGATCATATATGCTTCAGAGATAAGAAATATGCCTGGAACTTTTCTCTTATAAAATGGCAGTTCACTTCAATATGCTTTGTTCTTTCATGGAAGATTGGATTTGATGTAATGTGTATTGCTACTTGATTATCATACTATAGATCTATCAGAGTTTCTTTATAGAATCCCAATTCAGTGAGAAGAGATCTTATCCATATGAGTTCACTAACAGTGTGTGCCATGGCTCTGTATTCTGCTTTTGCACTAGACCGTACTACTCAATTGTGGTTCTTGCTTTTCCATGTCACCAAATTACCTCCAACCATCGTACAAAATCCCGATGTAGATTATCAGTCATCTGGGGATCCGGCCCAATCTGCATCTGAGAATCCTTCGATGTTGAAGTGACCATGGTTGTTTCAGAGAAGCCCTCTTCCTGGAGCTCCTTTCAGATATCGTAGTATCCTTTCAAGTGCTTGCTAATGACTAAGTTGTGATTTATGCATGTATTGCCTTACCACACTTACTGCATATGAAATATCCAGCCTTATTACACATAGGTAAATAACTCGTCCCACTATTCTTTGACATTTCCCAATATCTACATCTTCTCCAGTGCCTCCACATAATTTTGTATTTGAGTCCATAGGAGTGTTAGCTGGTTTGCATCCTATCATTCCTGTCTCCTCTAGTAAATCAAGGGTAGACTTCCTTTGGGATAGCACAATCCCATGTCTGGATTGTAATACTTCAATACCCAAAAAATATTTGAGTAGTCCAAGATCCATCGTCTTGAATTCAGCACATATTTTCTCCTTTGATTTCTAAATGCCCTAGGAATCACTCCCAATTAAAATAATATCATCTACATATCCAACCAGAATTTCCTTACCTCTCGGTGTATTTTCAATAAATACTGAGTGATTTCCAGAGCATATGTAAAAGTCAGCCCGTATGATGGCTTCACTAAATTTCTGCCTGAGGGGACTGCTTTAGACCATATAAAGATTTGTTTAGGCGGCATATTGACTCCCCCTCAACCACATACCAAGGTGGTTGTTTGATGTAAAATTTAGTTACATCTGCTTTTATACCTCGCAAGCGTACGAATCGTTCATGTAATTTAGCGGGAAGCTAGGGTCATATCCACAGGGAGGACTGAATTTTGTGTATTCTTCAGTCAACTGGCCTAACCAAATATGATGAATTAATCTGAACTAAACACTAATTATATCCTAAATTATCAAGCAATCATCTGGTTAACTACTTGCACAACAGGAAATGTCAACCCTGGATTTTACAGTGATTCGTGCCTATCTCGAGCGCCACGTAACCATGGATCCGATTTCTCAATCCTTGCATCAAGCCCCTCTCGGGCGCATAGAGTGAAAGACAGAAATCGGATTAAAATACCAAAATCCAACCTAAATTATAATCCTACCCTAATTAGCTAATTTAATCAAATATCCGAAAAACAAATATTCAATAAACATTAATTATCAAATCACATTTAATAAACATTCAAAACCTAAGTTCAAACTATATAAAAATTTATATTCCAAAATGACGAATTACTCTCCTTCTCTTTCCTCTCGCTCGGGCAGCAACTCGTCCTCACAGGTGCTGCAATTTCCCGAAATTGATGGCTTCGGGTAGCAAGAGTGAGTGGCCAGAGGTAGAGACGACGCCGACGACGAAGGATAGAAGCCGTCGGACGGAGGTGACGTCCGGCGAAGAACAAAACAGAGCTGAAGTCCTCTAACCGGCTCTCTCGAGTCTCGGTCGGAGTCGGAATAGCTCCGGGAATGGTTGGAAATACGTAATAGACGCCGAAGGATGGTCGGAATGCGGAATTGGCACTGGAGAAGCCCTCTCGGATCACCTCTCTGCCTGGCGAGCAGAAACTGGCATTGTCGAACTCACCTCGACGGAGATTCTCTCGAGCTCTCCTCGGGTTTGTTCTCGATTGCCGGACGGCGGTGGACGACGGTGGACGACGGTGGCACGGCGAATGACGGTGGCAAACGCCTCTCGGGTCTTCCCCTGTTTCGGTCCAAGGTCCTCTGTTTTGGTCGATGCTCCTCCCTCCCATCGACGCTCCCCCTTTTCCCTTTAATACCATTTTCTTTGTTTTAAAACGATTTGCCCTAAAAATCACCTCCATTTCACTAAGGGCATTTTGGTAAATATCTCCTTCTCCACCAAAATTCACCTGAAATTCCGTAATTGAATCCATAAAAAGCATTTCAGGAATAAATAAACCCTAAAAGCAATGAACTATAATTCAGGAGAGAAAAATATGCAATATAGACAGTGATTAATGCCAAATTCAATAAATACACGTTTCATTTGAAAACTGATAAATAACCACCTATAACACAATTATAAAGGTTATTCTCTTATAATTAACCTATGTTCTCATGTCAGAATATGGCATCTACCACACCCCCAAACCTAAATCTTTGCTAGTCCCTAGCAAAACAACAATCGAACCAAAATTAAGCCTAGGAAAACAAGATGCCACTTTCGTAGGGAGCACGATTGCATTTAGCGCATGCAACAAGTCGTTAAACCCCTACTTTGCAGTAGTAGACGAGTTATGTCTCGTGAGGGTTTGCATGGAATTTACCCACAAAATTCATCTAAATCAATAATATAAAAAGAAAACTGAAGAAAATTTACTCCTCATTAGCATATGACTAACACTTAGTATCGTAAAATATCTGAAAATCATATGAGATCCTACGAAATTTGAAAACATGTGTAAAATATAGCATATTATCAATCCAAATACACTCATTGTTACTCCACCTGAACCAATGTGACCCATAAGCAATTACTTCAACAGAACAAAGAGGCAACAAATAACAATAAAATCCTGGTCACATCACAATTAAGAGAAAATAGTAGAGTAAGCCTGTTGTCTGACAATCTCACAAAAAAAATATACCAATTTCAATCTTGACCTGCAACTTCTTTCAAATTACAATTCATCATCAAAGTTAAGGAAACTCATTGCTTCCAGATTTAAAACCATTTTACGCTATTACCAACACACTTTTGCTATTACCAGCGTAATTTTTGTTTCACTGAATACTTTGGGTATTACCACCATTTTGTATTCGTCTTCACTGCACATGCACTTATTTTTAAGTAACTGACTGTTCCGGTGCATGTCCCTGGGTTTGCCCAGGCTGTTTCTAAAGTTATTTGATTTTTGCAAGCAAGAGCATTTCCATTTGCATTCAGACAATACAACAAGGAATTTCACTGAGGTATAAAAAGGAATGAGTTCAAAAAGGCATACAAGACTATTCAGACTAACATAGATCAACACTAGATTTACATGTTTTCTTTTGCAACTAAGTTCCAAGTCTAATGCAATAGTAAGTAAGGGTTACAAAAATGAATAACAGCTTAGCTAGTTATACTCCAGCAGAGTAAGGGTTAAGCTCCCTCAGGGCTCCTAAATCCATAAGTGGGACCATATGTGTTTGGTCATCAACAATAATACCGAAAAGTCAATAAAGACCCCCAAGAATGATACATAGTCTCCCTCGAAGAAGGTTTACTCGTATCAGCCGTACCCGTAGGTAATCATCCGTAGATGAGACCGCTATACCACATCACACTTTGAAGAAATCTCCGTGTGACTAGCCACTGAAGGCAGTAGGAATCACGCGCTGAACACAAGTCCTTAAGTTACTCACCATAAGGTTTTCATTCAATACTTCAAGATCGAACTGGTCAATCCCAAAACGGTTGTTTGAGTACAGACCTCTCAAACTAGGGACCAAAAGTCTTGTCATCGACTACTGGAACCATTTATGCTCTCAGCCGGCAAGAGAGTACCCCGAGTCCATGATGGGGCCGGCATCGCCGGGGGACCTCCAATCAATCAAGACCAAAGTACACCAAAGGTTATCCCAAATAAGAATGAATAAACTAAAAATAAAACTGTAATGTACAAAGGGAAAGAAACGTGGGGATTGCCCACAATGTGCTAAGTTTATAGTCGTAAGCAAGACTCTGACGCATTCAAGATGAAATGATAGGTTCCTCCAAGAAGATCACCATCACCTCCTCCGGTGTGGGATGTTCTCAAGATACGGTTTGAGCCTCTGACCGTTAACTTTGAAGACCGACCCGTCTCCGTGATTGCGGATCTCAATAGCGCCATGAGGAAACACCTGTGTAACTTCAAATGGACCGGACCACCTGGATCTTAGCTTCCCTGGAAACAAATGCAATCGTAAGTTATAAAGTAAAACATTCTACCCAACAGTAAAAGACTTGCGAAAAATAGATTTATCATGTAAAAGCTTTGTTCGCTCCTTATACAGTTTGGCATTCTCATAAGCATCATGACGTATCTCCTCCAACTCATTCAATTGCAATTTTCTCTCCTCACCCGCTTGAGTTAAATCAAAATTCAAAGCCTTAATGGCCCAATAAGCTCTATGCTCAAGCTCAACAGGTAGATGACATGCTTTGCCGAACACTAGGCGAAATGGAGATATCCCCATAGGAGTCTTATAAGCGGTTCGATAGGCCCATAAAGCATCATCCAATCGAGTGGACCAATCTTTCCTATCAAAGCGAACCGACTTCTCCAAAATTTGTTTGATCTCCCTATTAGAGATTTCCACTTGACCACAAGTTTGCGGGTGGTACGGAGTGGACACCCGATGAGTGATGAAATATTTCTTCAATAAGGTCTCAAATGCTCTGTTACAAACATGAGATCCCCCATCACTGATGATTGCTCTCGGGGTACCAAACCGATTAAAGATGTTTTCTTTTAAAAACTTTACCACCACTTTTTGATCATTTGTCTTACATGCAATAGCTTCAATCCATTTAGAGACATATTCAATAGCAACAAGGATGTATTCATAGCCGAACGAGACAGGAAAAGGATCCATGAAGTCAATACCCCACACATCAAAAAATTCAACAATAAGAATGGGGTTAAGAGGCATCATGTTCTTCCTAGACAAACAACCAATTTATTGGCAATTATCACACACACGACAAAACTCATGGGCATCTCTAAATAATGAAGGCTAATAGAAACCACATTGCAAGACTTTAGTCACGGTCTTTCTAGCACCAAAATGTCCACCACATGCGTGGGAATGACAAAATTCAAGAATGTTGGCAAAGTCTTGCTCATGTACACAACGCCTAATGACTTGGTCAGAACACACCTTGAAAAATAAGGGTCATCCCAAAAAAAATGTTTGACTTGGGAAATGAATTTCAACCGATCTTGTTTACTCCAATAATCAGGAATCTTATGAGTTACAAGATAGTTGACTATGCCAGCAAACCAAGGCAACTGGGATACTTGGAGAAGTTGTTCATCAGGGAAGGAATCATTTAAAGGAAGGAATCCTTCCTGAGGTGCTACACAAATCCTTCCCCGGCAGCGGCACCAAAAACTTGATGTAAAATTTAGTTACATCGGCTTTTATATCTCGCAAGCGTACGAATCGTTCATGTAATTTAGCGGGAAGCGAGGGTCATATCCACAGGGAGGACTGAATTTTGTGTATTCTTCAGTCGACTAGCCTAACCAAATATGATGAATTAATCTGAACTAAACACTAATTATATCCTAAATTATCAAGCAATCATCTGGTTAACTACTTGCACAACAGGAAACGTCAACCCTGGATTTTACGGTGATTCGTGCCTCTCTCGAGTGCCACGTAACCACGGATTCAATTTCTCAATCCTTACGTCTAGCCCCTCTCGGGCGCATAGAGTGAAAGACAGAAATCGGATTAAAATACCAAAATCCAACCTAAATTATAATCCTACCCTAACTAGCTAATTTAATCAAATATTCGAAAAACAAATATTCAATAAACATTAATTATCAAATCACATTTAATAAACATTCAAAACCTAAGTTCAAACTATATAAAAATTTAAATTCCAAAATGACGAATTACTCTCCTTCTCCTTCCTCTCGCTCGGGCGGCAACTCGTTCTCACGGGTGCTGCAATTTCCCGAAATTGATGGCTTCGTGTAGCAAGAGTGAGTGGCCGGAGGTAGAGACGACACCGGCGACGAAGAATAGAAGCTGACGGACGGAGGTGACGTCCAGCGAAGAACAAAACAGAGCTGAAGTCCTCTAACCGGCTCTCTCGAGTCTCAGTCGGAGTCGGAATAGCTCCGGGAATGGTCAGAAATACGTAATAGATGTCGGAGGATGGTCGGAATGCGGAATTGGCACCGGAGAAGCCCTCTCGGATCTCCTCTCGGCCTGGCAAGCAGAAACTGGCACTGTCGAACTCACCTCGACGGAGACTCTCTCGAGCTCTCCTCGGGTTTGTTCTCGGTTGCCGGACGGCGGTGGCGCGGTGAACAACCGTGGCAAACTCCTCTCGGGTCTTCCCCTGTTTCGGTCCAAGGTCCTCTGTTTTGGTCGATGCTCCTCCCTCCCGTCGACGCTCCCCCTTTTCCCTTTAATACCATTTTCTTTGTTTTAAAACGATTTGCCCTAAAAATCACCTCCATTTCACTAAGGGCATTTTGGTAAATATCTCCTTCTCCACCAAAATTCTCCTGAAATTCCATAATTGAATCCATAAAAAACATTTTAGGAATAAATAAATCCTAAAAGCAATGAACTATAATTCAGGAGAGAAAAATATGCAATATAGACAGTGATTAATGCCAAATTCAATAAATGCACGTTTCATTTGAAAACTGATAAATAACCACCGATAACACAATTATAAAGGTTATTCTATTATAATTAACCTAGTGCTCATGTCAGAATATGACATGTATCATTAATGCATGTAAATTTCTTCTTTAATATCACCATTAAGAAATGCATTTTTCACATCAAGTTGAAATATCGACCATGATGAATTGTGCGCTAGAGATAATAATATACGTACCGAGTTCATTTTTGCCACTGGAGAGAAGCTTTCTTCATAATCAATTCCATAAAACTGAGTATAACCTTTGGCAACCAGTCGAGCCTTCAGTCGTGCAATTGACCCATCCGGATTATGTTTGATAGTATAAACCCACTTGCAACCAACGGGTTTTTTATCTGTTGGAAGAGGAACCAGTGACCATGTATGATTGTCATTAAGTGCCTTCATTTCTTCATCCATTGTTGCCTTCCACCCTGGATGTTGTAGAGCCTCCTGATAGGACTGTGGAACAGATATGAAGGAAATAGAAGAAAGAAACTAAGAACATAAACGTGAGAGGCGATGATGAGACACAAAATTTGAAATGGGATGAGAATTAGAAAGTCTAGTGCATGATCTAGGTTCTTTCCTTATAGCAGTCGGGCGAGTACCATATTGAGGGCCTAAAATAACTGGTGATGAAGGAATTACCTCTATTGGATCTGTAAACTCGGCAGGTGTGGTATCGGCCACTTCCTCTTGGGGTTGAATAATCTCTTTATCACGAGGCACAATCGATCGAGGGGAACCTGATACTGAGGACAGACCAAGAGGAGCACTATCAGAATAAAATGAGTGAGTCTTCAAAAAATATTACATCCCTAGACACAAATAAACGTTGAAGAGTAGGACTATAACAAACATAACTCTTTTGTGTACGAGAGTATCCCAAAAAGATATACTTAATAAATTTTGGATCAAGTTTGTTTTGTCAAGGAAATGAATTATGAACAAAACATTGACATTTGAAGACTTTCAAAGGTAGTGAAAATGAATCATCATTTGGTAATAATTTAAAGTAAGGATATTTATTACCAAGAACGATGGATGGTAGACGATTTATAAGAAAGCAAGCCTTAAGGACTGCTTGAGGCCAATAAATGTATAGAACTTTCATGGCATATAATCAACCTCGAGCTACCTCAAGAATATGACGATTCTTCAGTTCAGCTACACCATTTTGTTGAGGAGTGTAGGCGCATGATGTTTGCTGGATAATGTCATTTTCTTGACAAAAAAAGTCAAGGAATTTGGAAACATATTCTTTGGCATTATGAAACCGGAAAATTTTTATTTTCTGACCAAATTCTGTGAGTATCATAGCATGAAATGACTTAAAAATAAATGGTGTCTCAGAATGCTCCTTAAAGATAAAAAACCAAGTTGTGAAATTGAAATCATCAATAAAAGAAATAAAGTATTTTGCTTGAGAAATGTTGGAGACACTCAAGGGCCCCCCAAACATCAGTATGAATTAAAGAAAATGGAGTAACAATTTTGACTTCTGGACGAGGAGAGTATGTACTCCTTTGATGTTTACTCAATTGACAAACCTCACAATGAAATTCTGACCATATTTTAAGAGAAAGAAACATATAATGAAGAGACTGTGCAGATAGATGTCCCAACCAATTGTGCCATAACCGTGTCTCATTTTCACCAGTGGAAACCATATTCATTTTTTGCACGTCCAAGTAGTAAAGCCCCCCTAGTTCATGGCCTCGACCAATCACCTGCTTCGTTATAAGATCCTGAAAGACACATGAAGTGGGTGAGAAGGTAACATAGCAATTAAAATATTTTGTCAACTGACTAACGGATAATAGATTCAAAGGGAAAGTAGGAATGAAAAGAATATCAGTGAACGAAAGTGATGGTGTAACAGAAGTGGAACCTTTCCCTTGGACTTTGGTTTGAGAACCGTCAGCTATGGTAACAAATTTGTGTGAAAGACTCGAAGATAGAGAATGTAATAAATTTTTGTTACCTGTATGATGCCCAGAGGCTCCTGAGTCAATTATCCAGGATGAAGATGAGGCAGATAGCATACTTGAAGGAGTAGTGGCAGTAGTAGTTGCGGAGGAACTAGGAGAAGAACCTAGCACTGTCTTCATTTTTTTAAATAACTCATACTCTTCATGAGTAAAACTATTCTGTGCTGCTGATTTTGTGGGCTGTTCTTCTTTTGTATCACTTATAAAGGCTTGATTAGCCCTTGTCGATTCTATGTGAGCATTGGCTTTATAGCATATTTCTTTATAATGACCATATTGTCCACAGTAAGTGCATGCCTTGTAACAACAATTATCTATAGTGTGGCCAATTTTTTTATAATGAGTACATTCTTTCCCATCTGCTCTACCAGCACCAGTCCTTCCACCTATTCCTGTACCTCCTCTATAACGTCTACCTAGGCCTCGGCCGCGATCAGATGATGATCCTCTATGATCAGAATACATAGTGGATGATACGTCAGTAGTGGAAGAAGAAGTGTCAAGAATACGAAGTAGTGTTGAGCATACATCATCAAACTTGGGGACAGCAGAAGCACTCCAAAGTTGACTCTTGGCAATCTAAAGAATGGGTTTAACAATTGCAAGACAAATAGCAGTAATTAAGGCTTCCTTCTGTTTGTCTTGGACAAAAATATTTGTGGTTGAAGGCTGAGCTAACTTCCACTCTTGAAGAAAGCCTCTAAAGCGGGTCAAGTACTCATGGATATTCTCTCCTTGTTTAGTATTCAACATTCTTTGGAAAATATCATATGGTCTATGTAGAGTATCCGGGCATGAGTACAGTTTAGCACATGTCTCCCAAATTTGTTTAGTAGTGTCAAGATTAATAACATTGTTGGAGACATGTTCTTCCATGCAATGGATTAGCCAACTAATCACAAAAGTATCATTTTTTCAACCATTTGTTATAAAAATATCATCTTCATCAATAGGTGGTCCTCGGGTGGTGGGGTGGCCACGTAGGTCTTTTGTTATAAGGAACCTCCTAACTGATGTAGACTAACTCATAAAATTTGATACCCCACATAAGGGTATGGTGGTGATTCTCAGTATATCACCTTTGATATTTATATTCTCTTCAGCCATGATAGGCCCTTCTTCAAAAACAAATTCTAATAATAACACCAAGTGGTACTTCTTCCATCAACTCAATGTATGGTGAATTTTAGCATTGATACTAAATTATTATTCTTATTTTTTTCTCTAATACCACTCATAAGAGACTCAATAACAATCTTCTATATCAGGGAACTTTTATCCCATGAAAAAAAATTCCAACAGTCTTTTCATGGACTGGTCTTGGTAAACAAAATTTCCAAACCGACAAAACTGCTTTGATAGCTCCTTCTAGATAGAGAAGAGACTCACTCACCCAAAGGGTCGTTGCCTCTGATTTAACAATGCCACATAACAGTTTCTCAGTAAATCAGTAAAATGTTAGTTAAAAGACTCTTGTGTTAGTGGTTGAATTTATGGAAAAGTGAAATACTTCATTGACATCAATAACTTGTTGTAATCAGATTACATGAACCTCTATTTATAATAGAGAAAGATAGTAGATTCCAATTACAATAAAACTACCCTTGTCCCAATTACAGCCAAATTCTAACACTTAAGGTAATTCCTAACATAATTAGTAACTCAATATTGATAAAAGACAAATATAACTTAAACTAAACTCTCTTTGGTTGTTACCCTAAGATAAAGATACTTTTGTGAGTCCTTCTTGATCTTCCAACTGATGTGATAAGGATGCCAGCTCTTGGTAATCATTGTGGGTCCTACTTCTTATGGGCTTGGGCCCATATTTTGGGCCTTCCTTGGTCTTACAATAATCTTACATATGTGGGCTTTCCTTGGTAATTTGGGCTTGATCTTATCTTCCAACATTAGTAAAATGGAAAGTTTTCCTGGTAAGAATTTTCAGCTAGAAAAGTGTTTCCAGAAACATGAGGGACTAATGGTCCCTGGTGACGTATTTTTCTTAGAAACTATTCCTGAAAAAAATCACTAACAAAGCCTTATAGTTGTAAAAAATAATTTGTTTCAGCAAAAATGGCCTTATAAAAAAATTTTCATTGTAAGAATTTTCACCTAGAAAAGTGTTTCCACGAAACATGAGGCACTAATGGTCCCTAGAGATGTATTTTACAAGAACTACATTTCAATTTTTTTCTGAAAAAAGCACTAACAAGGCCTTATAAATGTAGAAAGTAATTTATTTAAAAAAACATTGTCCTACGACTTACTAGGAAGAATTTTTCAGCAAGAAAAGTGTTTCCAAGAAACATGAGGCACTAATGGTCCCTAGGGATGTATTTTTACTAAAAATATGTTTCCAACGTTTCCTGAAAAAATGCACTAACAAGGCCATATAGTTGTAGAAAATAATATTTTTTCGCAAAAATTGCCTTTCCACAAAATTTTCATGGTATGAATTTTTTGCTAGAAAATTGTTTCTAGGAAACATGAGGAACTAATGGTCCCTAGAGATGTATTTTTACTAAAAATAATTTTCCAACGTTTCCTAAAAAAATTTACTAAAAAGGCTATATAGTTGTAGAAAATTATTTGTTTCAACAAAAATTTCCTTACCATAAAATTTTTATGGTAAAAATTTTATGCTACAAAAGTGTTTCCAAGAAACTTGAGACAGTAATGGTCCTTGGAGACTTATTTTTACTCAAAATTATTTTACAACATTTCCTTAAACAATGCACAAACTAGGCCTGGTAGAAAGTAATTTGTTTATGCAAAAAACAATTTACCCCAAAATTTTCATAGAAAGAATTTTCTTTTAGAAAAATGTTTCACTAAACATGAGGCACTAATATTTCCTAGAGATGTATTTTTACTAGAAATACGTTCCCAGTGTTTCCTAAGAAAAGGAACTAACCATGCCTTATAATTGTAGAAAGTAATTATATGCAAAAATTGCTTTACCACAAAACTTTCAAGGTAAGAATTTTAGGCTAGAAAAGTTTTTCCAGGAAATACGATATTATAGACTCCATGGCATCTAGAGTAGCAGATAGACGTAGAGGGTGATTTATGGACTTTTCTGATTTCATACATAGTGGCATTTTGATGTAATTTTCCTAAAAGTCTATGTCTTTTGTGTTGGCTGTGTAAGGAACGTCTTGGTTTTATAAGGGGTCTGAATGAAATGATAGGGAAAGAAAATTTCAGTACTATAATTGAAATCAGGTTCTCTCTCTAAATCGAAAGCTCAATATATCCACGTTTTCACTCTTCTCCCTCACTGAACTTACCAGCAACCTCCACGTCACTCTTTCTCTTGTCGATGAACTCGCTAGCAACTATTGGACGTTATAGGAGACACAAAGCACTTCCTTCATCGTCTTCAACACTGAAACCCAGACGAGAACGTTGGGTGACTCGATCCATGGCTAGAGAAGCCAACATCGTAGTATCAGACAAGACCACCTTGGATGATTCTTCCTCTCCATCTGATCTGCGTACTGCCATTGAGACAATGCAAACTACCCAGGCTGCTTTCCAGGCCTAGATGAACCAACTTCAGGAGACTTTGCTCCAGATTCTCCAACTACAGGGACCACGAGCTGCTCCCCTGACGGGAAATTTCCACATGCCTTCCGACTAGCCACGTCTTCACCCAACCCCACTGCATCCTCTGCATCCCACACAGCATCACCCAGGGCGTGTCCAAAATCTCCTTCCCCCACCACCACCTCCACTTCCTCTGCATCCAACAGCAGAGCCTTTCCACGACATAAACCACAAGACGGAACATTCCCAACCTGACTCTGTCTTGGAAAAAATCCCAGCGGCGACGCCCCATATGGCTGCTGCTCGCCATCGGGACCAGGTCCGTCTTTCCCTCTCACTCCCCCTCTCACCCACCGAACGACAAACCTACTTAGGCACAACTCCCTTCTTCCGACAAACTACAGCCACTTGGGAACGAGCTCTCTTCTTCCAGCAGCCTGCGAAGAGGAACATAAATGTCACATGGTCTTTCTATTCTCAGGAGGACAGGCTCCTCACCGCCACAATGTTCATTCCGCCTATTCTGATTATTTGCAGGATCATATCACGGGTACCACACATTATGGCTTCAAGGGAGGTACCGCCAAAGAGATGAAGTGCCCATCCAGAGAGCTCTCCTCTGACTTGCTCTACCCTTACCGAAATTTGATTGGGTTTGGAAGGGACGGGATTGCCATGCCCGCTCAGTTTTTCAAATTCTCACAGTTTCTCCAATCTGCAGTGAAGATGTTTGAGATAATGCCAGCTTAGAGTATTTCTTCTGGGAACTCTAGGTTCTCTATTTTTATGATGCAATGGTATTGCAAATTGCATGCGTTCCACTCCATAGACCTATTTCTTCTAGGAACAAGCACTGCAAGTGTCGGTTTTGCATCTGAAGCTTTTGTGTACAATGCATTGATTCACATTTGTGAAACATTGGGTTGGGCAGCAAAGGCGTCCCTAGTATGTGATGACAGGGCACACACCGATCTGGTAACATGGAACTATATGCTCCCTGCATATGAACAACATGATGAACCACTACCTGAACCACAATTTTTCAGAGGGGTGATCGAAAGTGGTCTCCAACCGGATGTGTCATCTATTGCTATTCTGAGCAGGGACACTCAAAGTGGGCAGTCTTCTCATTGTGTCATTCTCACAAGAGGATGGACGACAGAGCATTTGTTCTGGCATGCTCGTGGTGTTGGGCCAATATATATCAGCATGCTCAGAGGCATTCAGATCAAAGCTGGGGGGAGGGTTGCAATCCTGCTAATTGAGATGGGAGATGCAGAGGCAATTTTGCACTCCATTGCAATGGGAAGCCTTCAACTTGCCCAAGCGCGGAACACCAAATTCCCTACTGCTGCTACAACCGTTTACCAACGAGCACTCACAGCTCTTCATGCGTCCTCTCAGCACACATATAGCAACGTTGCTGCTACCACCTCAGGCCTCAACCATATTGGTCTGCAGATGGAGAAATTCTTTCAACAGACGTAGTATGTGGCTGTTTTGTGAAAAGGGCAACAGCAGGACAAGGGGATTCGGTTTTGCCTTGAGATGTTGGAGGCTGGGCCTTCACCACTGGTTGCCACTTCTATTGGGTGGGTTGACCAGCGATCAGAAGCAGCTCCATGTATCATCCAATGTATGAGCGCGACATGGCAGAGGACAGGGGCTCATGTTCATAGATTGGTCGGAGTATCAGTCTAGCCTTTTGTTGCGGCTACTGTGACATTGCAGCACTGGGTTCAAGACTTTCTCATTTCTACTGCTGTAGCATTCTTGGGGTGGGCCCGAGAGCCACTTCCAATTTTTCAACTTTCTGCTGTGGAGGCAATGCAGCAATGGACTCCACAGAAAAAATTAACACCGGTTCGAAGTCCTGAAGATGAGTGGTCCCTACAAAATGTAAAACATGTCAATGCTCCCAGGTTGCATCTATAGCTCATGGGCCTCAAGGACATGCTGCAGTGCTTACTGTTGTTCAGATCTCTGCAAAACAAGTTGACTGCACACTGATATGTCTCTCTTTAGGCCAGCAACATAGCTGTGTTTATTGGCAGCCTAGCAGTTCTCCCTTTTGTTCCAGCTCCATCCAATGCCTCGTGGGCATGTATGACGCTGTGTTGATACGGCCAGCAACAGTGCTGCGACCAGTGCTGACAATTCTGGGAGTACTCGCAGCAGTAACCTCTTTCGCACAATTATCTGCTGTGGTGCACACCACAGATACTCATCTGCAGAAGGTACCTCATTCGAGCCAGACCGGGACCGCAACACCGTTAATTTCTGTGCTGGCTACATGCCCCATTAGTAGAGCTCGAGAGCCCAAGAAGGTGCAGATTTTTACCATTGTTGCTGCTATCATAGTACCCCAGCATCGCCTACAACCTCACACATCTAATGCAACTGAGCCCCATTTGGGAAATTCTGACTTTGACCCAACCATCGATGGCAGAGGGGTTGTCCCTGCTAAAGATTGTCTTCCTCCCCTCACTTCTGAGACATTGTTGGCAGATAGCGCATCTCTCATGGATGAAGCTTCTCTTGACCAGCATTTTCATGTTATGCTGTGGGGCATGATTTTTCTGGCTGTTGACGAGAAAAATATTACAGTGGGAACGGCATCTACCCAGAGTTTCAGTGTTGCTGTTGTGGCAAGCGCATCTCTCATGGATGAAGCTTCTCTTGACCAGCATTTTCATGTTATGCTGTGGGGCATGATTTTTCTGGCTGTTGACAAGAAAAATATTACAGTGGGAACGGCATCTGCCCAGAGTTTCAGTGTTGCTGTTGTGGCACTTCTGCTAACAGTACTCGTAGTTCCTGGGGCGAAGACTGCCATTGCTGAAGCCTCATGGGACCCGTTACAGCCTCCCATGCTGTCTATTACCACTTTGAGTTGGGGGGGGGTGATGTTTTGGAGGGTGACTTATGTAATTTTCTGATTTCATACTTAGTGGCATTTTGATGTAATTTTCCAGAAAGTCTATGTCTTTTGTGTTGGCTGTGTAAGGAACGTCCTGGTCTTATAAGGAGCGTGAATGAAATGAAAGGGAAGAAATTTTTAGTAATATAATCAAGATCAGGTTCTCTCTCTAAATCGAGGCCTAAGGAGGAGCTCCTTTGAAACTTCAATCTATCCACATTTTCACTCTTCTCCCTCACTGAACTAACCAGCAACCTCCACGTCTCTCTTTCTCTTCTCTCTGAACTCGCCAGCAACTATTGGACGTTCTAAGAGACACAAAACACTTCATCATCTTCAACACTGGAACCCAAAGGAGAACGTCGGGTGACTCGATCCATGGCTAGAGAACCACACACGAGCACTAATGGCCCCTAAAGTTGTATTTTTACTGGAAATATATTTCGAACGTTTCCTGAAAAAAAAACACTAATAGGGCCTTATAGTTGTAGAAAGTAATTTGTTTTAGCAAAAATTGTTGTTCCACAAAAATATCCTGGTATGAATTTTCAGCTAGAAAAGTATTTTTTTGGAAACACGAAGAACTAATGGTCCCTAAAGATGTATTTTTACAAGAAATAATTTTATGAATTTTCTTGAAAAAATGCAGTAGCAAGGCCTAATAGATGTAGAAAGTAATTTGTTTCTACACAAATTGTCTTACCATAAAAAATTTTCAAGTTTGATTTTTCATACATAAAAGCATTTCTAGGAAACATGACGCACTAATGGTTCTTGGAGACATATTTTTACTCGAAATAGTTTTCCAATGTTTCCTTAAAAAAATGCACTAACATGGCCTTGTAGTTGTAGAAAGTAATTTATTTAAGAAAAAATTTCCTTACCACAAAATTTTCTTGGTAAAAACTGTTTCTAGGAAATATGAAGCACTATTGGTCCCTTGAGACAATTTTTTTGGAAATACTTTTCTAAAGTTTCCTGAAAAAAATCACTAACAAAATCTTATAGTTGTAGAAAGTAATTTGTTTCGGCAAAAATTGCCTTACCTCTAAATTTTACTAGTAAAACTTTTATGCTAGAAAAGTGTTTCCAGAAAATATAAGGCCCTCACTAATGGTCCTTGGAGATGAATTTTTATTAGGAATACTTTTCTAACATTTCCTAAGAAAATGCACTAACTAGGCCTTATAGTTGTAGAATTTAATTTGTTTCAGTAAAAATTGCCTTACTAAGAAATTTTTCAAGTAAGGATTTTTGGGTAGAAAAGTTTTTTTAGGTAACATGAGGAACTAATGGTACTTGGAAATGTATTTTTTCTAGAATTATTATTCCAACGTTTTCTGAAAAAAGGGCTAACAAGGCCTTATAGTTGTAGAAAGTAATTTGTTTCAACAAAAATTGTCTAACCATTCACAGTAAGAATTTTCATCTAGAATAGTGTTTCCATGAAACATGAGTCACTATTGGTCCATGGAGACGTATTTTTAGTAGAAAACCTTTTCCAACATTTGCAGAAAAAAAAAAAAAAACAGTAACAAGGCCTTATAGTTGTAGAAAGTAATTTATTTCTACAAAAATTATCATACCACAAAATTTCCTTAGGAGAATTTTTCAGTAGAAAGGTGTTTCCAGGAAATCATAGGCACTAATGGTCAATGGAGACATATTTTTACTCAATATATATAAAACAATTCCTGAAAAATGTGATAAAAGGCCTTATATTTGAAGAATGTTTTTTGTAGAAGGCCTTATAGTTGTTTCAAAATAAATTGCAGCGCCACAAGGTAACATGAGGAACTAGTAGTCCCTAGAGATGTATTTTTATAAGAAATAATTTTTTAAAGTATCCTGAGAAAATGCACTAATAAGGCGTTATAGTTGTTGAAAGTAATTTCTTTCTCGAATTTTCTATTAGAAAAATGTTTCCAGTAAACTTAAGGCATTAATGGTGCTTGAAGATGAATTTTTAAAGAAACACTTTGTTACAATGTAGAACCTACCATGGTGCTCAAGATGGTGAAACCCACCATGAGGACGTGGGACACCAAGAAGAGTCATCACCCAAGTAAGCACGAGGTAAGGAATTAAGAAGCACAAGCTGAATTGAGTAAGAAGACTTGAAGATCAAGTGGGACCCACAAATATTTCACAAGCTAACAACCTTATCAAGATGAGCTGGAAGATCATGAGGGACCCACAAGGATAAGGCCACGAGGTGGCCTCCTCCCTTAATTCATGTGAATGAAGAAAGAGTTCTAGTTCAACTCATATTAGTCTTCTAGTAGATTAGTTTAAATAGACTTATCTTAGAGACTTAGAGTTGGAATGTAATTAGGATTGAAAGAAAATTGTATAAGGACTCTACCTCTTCCTCTACTATAAATAGAGGTGTTTTAGTTCGGAATTGATCAATTTACACATCTCAATCTAGAGTTACTCTCTTTCTCTCTCTCTTTGCTTGACACAAACTCTCCTTTCTCTTGTCTTTTTTCTTCTCTCTACCCGAGAGCTCTTCTTCCCTTTTCTTCTTTTTTCTTTCTTCTTTCTCTTGCTTGGAATTATGGAAAAGGGATCCTAAATTCAAAATTGTATCATAGCATTATATTTAGGATCCCTCGTCAAAGGAATGCTCTAAAGAAGTGATGATCAACTCCACTCAAAGAAGACTCTTTTATGAAGGAAGAACACAAGCCGAGAGATAAGTGTCAATTTTTTTTTCTTTTCATGTTACTAGTTTCAGAATTTAGAAGATGATTTAAGGATGAGTATGTGAATTCTTTCATCTTATTATATTATGGATATGCATGCCTCTCTATCTAGAAGGAGCTATCAAAACAGTTTTGTCGGTTTGGAAATTCTGTTTATCGAGACCAATCCATCAAAAGATTGTTGGAGTTCCCAGATATAGAAGATTGTTATTGAGTCTCTTATGAGTTGTATTAGAGAAAAAAATAGAATAACAATTTATAATCAATGCTAAAATTCCCCATACATCGAGTCATTTGAAGAGTACTACTTGGTGTTATTATTAGAATTTTTTGAAGAAGGGCCTATCATGGCTAAAGAGAATATGAATATCAAAGGTGATATACTACGAATCACCACCATACCCTTACATGGGGTATCAAATTTTATGAGTTGGTCCACATCGGTTCGGAGGTTTCTTATAACAAAAGACCTACTTAGTCACCCAAGGACCACCTATTGATGAAGATGATATTTTTAATAACAAATGGTTAAAAAATGATACTTTGGTGATTAGTTGGCTAATCAATAGCATGGAAGAACATGTCTCCAAAAATTTTATTCATCTTGACACTGCTAAACAAATTTGGGAGACATGTGCTAAACTGTACTCTTGCTCGGATACACTATGTAGACCATATGAAATTCTCCAAAGAATGTTGAATAATAAACAAGGAGAGAATATTCATGAGTACTTGGACCGCTTTAGAGGCTTTCTTCAAGAGTGGAAATTAGCTCAGCCTTCAACCATAGATATTTCTATCCAAGACAAATAGAAGGAAGCCTTACTTATTGCTATTTGTCTTGCAAATGTTAAACCCATTCTTCAGATTGCCAAGAGTCAACTTTTGAGTGCTTTTGTTGTCTCCAAGTTTGATAATGTATGCACAACACTACTTCGTATTCCAAACACTTCTTCCTCCACTTTTGATGTATCATCCGCTATGTATTCCGATCAAAAAAGATCATCATCTGACCGCGGCTAAGGCCAAGGTAGAGGTTATAGAGGAGGCAGAGGAAGAGGTGGTAGGATTGGTGCAGGCAAAGCAGATGGGAAAGAATGTACTCATTGTTAAAAATTTGGCCACACTATAAATAATTGCTATTACAGGGCATGTACTTACTATGGACAATCAAGCCTTTATAAGAGATACAAAAAAAGAACAGCCCACAAAATCAGCAGCACAAAAAAATTACTAATGAAGAGTATGAGCTATTTCAGAAAATGAAGCTGGGTTCTTCTCCTAGTTCCTCCGCAACTAGTGTTGCCACTACCGCTTCAGGTACGCTATCTGCTTCATCTTCATCCTGGATAATTGACTCAGGAGCCTCTCCAAGCATCTTACATGTAACAAAAATTTATTACATTCTCTATCTCCAAGTCTTTCACACAAATTTGTTACCATAGCTAATGTTCTCAAACCAAAGTCCAAGGGAAAGGTTCCACTTCTGTCACACCAACACTTTTGTTCACTGATATTATTTTTGTTCCTACTTTCCCTTTGAATCTATTATTTGTTAGTCTGCTGGCAAAATATTTTAATTGCTCAGTTACCTTCTCACCCTCTTCAAGTGTCTTTCAGGATCTTATAATGAAGCACGTGATTGGTGGAGGCCATGAACAAGGGGGGCTTTACTACTTGGACGTGCCAAAAATAAATATGGTTTCTACTACTGAAAATGAGACACGGTAATGGCACAATCGGTTGGGACATCCATCTGCACAGTTTCTTCATTATATGTTTCCTTTTCTTAAAGTAAGGTCAGAATTTCATTATTAAATTTGTCAATTGAGTAAACATCAAAGGAGTACATACTCTCCTTGTCCAGAAGTCAAAAGTGTTACTCCATTTTCATTAATTCATACTGATGTTTGGGGACCCTTGAGTGTCTCCAATATTTCTCAAGCAAAATATTTTATTACCTTTATTGATGATTTCACTCGCACAACTTGAATGTTTATATTTAAGGAGCGTTCTAAGATACCATTCATTCCTAAGTCATTTCATGCTATGGTACTCACACAATTTGGTCAAAAAATAAAAATTCTCTGATCTGATAATGCCAAAGAATATGTTTCCAAAGATCTTGATTCTTTTTGTCAAGAAAATGGCATTATCCATCAAACATCATGCGCCTAGACTCCTCAACAAAACAGTGTAGCCGAATGAAAAAATTGTCATATTCTTGAGGTAGCTCGAGGTCTACTATATGCCATGAAAGTTCCATACTTTTATTGGCCTCATGCAGTCCTACGACTTGCTCTCTTATAAATCATCTACCATCTACCATTCTTGGTAATAAATCTCCTTACTCTAGATTATTACCAAATGATGATCCATTTTCATTACCTTTGAAAGTCTTTGGATGTCAATGTTTTGTTCATAAATCATTACCTAGACACAACAAACTTGATCCTAAATCTATCAAGTGTATCTTTTGGGATACTCTCGCACACAAAAGGGTTATGCTTGTTATACTCCTACTCTTCAACGTTTATTTGTGTCTAGGGATGTAACATATTTTGAAGACTCCTCATTTTATTCTGATAGCGCTCCTTCTGGTCTGTCCTCAGTACCAGGTTCTCCTTGACCGGTTGTGCCTCGTCATACAGAGCAAGTGGCCGACACCACACTTGCCGAGTTAACAGATCCAACAGAGGTAAGTCCTTCATCACCAGTTATTTTTTTCCCTCAATATGATACTCGTCCTATTTCTATAAGGAAAGAACCTTGATCATGCACAAGACCTTCTATTTCTCATCCCATTTCAAATTTTGTGTCTCATCATCACCTCTCACCATTATGTTGTCAGTTTTTTTCTTCTATTTCCTCTGTATCTGTTCCACAGTCCTATCAGGAGGCTCTACAACATCTAGGGTGGAAGGCAGCAATGGATGAAGAAAAGAATGCCCTTAATGACAATCATACATGGTCACTGGTTCCTCTTCTCACAGGTAAAAAACTTGTTGGTTGCAAGTGGGTTTATATTGTCAAACATAATCAGGATGGGTCAATTGCACGATTGAAGGATCGACTGGTTGCCAAAGGTTATACTCAGTGCTATGGAATTGATTATGAAGAAACCTTCTCTCCAGTGGCAAAAATGAACTCGGTACATATATTATTATCTCTAGCGGCCAATTCATCATGGCCGATATATCAACTTGATGTAAAAAATGCATTTTTAATGGTGATATTAAAGAATAAATTTACAAGCAACAACCACCTGGGTATGTGGTTGAGGGGGAGTCAGTAGGCCGCCTAAAAAAACCTCTACATGGTCTAAAGCAATCCCCTTGGGCATGGTTTGAGAAGTTTAGTCAAGCCATCATACGGGTCGGCTTTAACAGATGCTCTGGAGATCACTTAGTATTTATTGAAAATACACTGAGAGGTAAAGTGATTATGGCTGTATATGTTGATGATATTATTTTAACTAGGAGTGATTCCGAGGGCATCCAGAAAACAAAGGAGAAAATATGTGCTGAATTCAAAACGAAAGATCTTGGACTACTCAAATATTTTTTGGGTATTGAAGTATTACAATCCAGACAATGGATTGTGCTATCCCAAAGGAAGTATGCCCTTGATCTACTAGAGGAGATAGGAATGATGGGAAGCAAACCACCAGACACTCCTATGGACTCAAATAAAAAACTATGTGGAGGCACTGGAGAAGATGTAGATATTGGGAAATCAAAGACTAGTGGGGCGGCTTATTTACCTGTGCGTAACTAGGTAAAATATTTCATATGCACTAAGTGTGGCAAGTCAATACATGCACAAACCACAACTTAGTCATTGGCTAGCACTTGAAAGAATACTACGATATCTGAAAGGAGCTCTAGGAATGGGGATTCTCTATAAAAACCATGGTCACTTCAACATTAAAGGATTCTCATATGCGAACTGGGCCGGATCCCCGGATGACAGAAAATCTACTTCGGGATTTTGTACGATGGTTGGAGGGAATTTTGTTAAATGGAAAAGCAAGAAGCAAAATGTAGTAGCACGGTCTAGTGTAGAAGCAGAATACAGGGCCATGGCACACACTGTTAGTGAACTCATATGGATAAGATCTCTTCTCACTGAATTTGGATTCTATAAAGAAGCTAAAATAGATCTATACTGTGACAATCAAGTAGCAATACATATTACATCAAATCCAGTCTTCCATGAAAGAACAAAGCATACTGAAGTGGGTTGCCATTTTATTTGAGAAAAGTTCCAAGCTGGCTTCTTATTTCTGAAGCACATATCCTCACAAAGTCAAGTTGCAGATATTCTCACCAAGCAAGTCACTCACAAGATTATGTCTACCATATGCAGCAAGCTGGGCATTTATGATGTCTTCTCACCCCCAACTTGAAGGGTAGTGTTACAATGTGGGACCCGCCATGGTGCTCGATCTAGTGGGACCCACCATGAGGACGTGGGACACCAAGACGAGTCCTCAGCCAAGCAAGCACGAGGTAATGAATTAAGAAGCACAAGCTGAATTGAGTTAGAAGACTTGAAGATTAAGTGGGACCCACAAATATCTCACGAGTTGGCTACCTTATCAAGATGAACTGGAAGATCATGAGGGACCCACAAGGATAAGGCCATGAGCTGGCCTCCTCCCTTAATTCACATGAATGAAGAAAGAGTTCTAGTTCAACTCATATTAGTCTTCTAGTAGATTAGTTTGAATAGACTTATCTTAGAGACTTAGAGTTGGAATGTAATTAGGATTGAAAGGCAAATTGTATAAGGACTCTACCTCTTCCTCTACTATAAATAGAGGTGTTGTAATTCGGAATTGATCAAGTTACACATCTCAATCTCGAATTACTCTCTCTCTCTCTTTGCTTGGCGCAACCTCTCCTTTCTCTTTTATTTTTTCTTCTCTCTACCCGAGAGCTCTTCTTCCCTTTTCTTCTTTTTTCTTTCTTCTTTCTCTTGCTCAGAATTATGGAAAAGGGATCCTAAATTCAACACACTTTTCCTTTGTTTCTTTAAAAATGCACTAAAAAGGTTTTATATTTGTAGAAAATAATTTGTTTCGGCAAAAATTTCCTTACCATGAAATTTTCACCTAAAAAAGTGTTTCAAGGAAACTTGAGGCACTAACGGTCCTTTATGACCCATTTTTATTAGAAATAATTTTCCAAAATTTCCTAAAAAATTACACTAACAAGGCGTTATAGTTGTAGAAAGTAATTTGTTTGTGCAAAAATTGCCTTACCACAAAATTTTCCTGGTTAGAATTTTCGGTAGAAAAGTGTTTCCAAGAAACATGAGGGACTAATGGTCCATGGAAACGTATTTTTAATAGAAATATATTTCCAACATTTCCTAAAAAATGCACTAACATGGCCACATAGGTGTAGAAAGTAATTTGTCACAGCAAAAATTGTCGTACCACAAAAATTTTTTGGTAAGAAAATTTAGCTAGAAAGTGCTTGTAGGAAACATGAGGCACTAATGGTCCCTAGTGACATATTTTTACTAGAAATACTTTTTAAATTTTTCTAAAAAAATGCACTAACAAGGCATTATAGTTGTTGAAAATAATTTGTTTCTCCAAAAAAATCTTACCACAACATTTTTATTGTAAGAATTATCAGCTAGAAAAGTCTTTCCTGGAAACATGAGGCACTAATGGTTCCCAGAGAGATATTTTTACTAGAAATATTTTTGCAACTGTTCCTGAAAAAATGCACCAACAATGACTAATAGTTGTAGAAAGTTATTTGTTTGAGCAAAAATTGCCTTACCATGAAATTTTCAACTAGGAAAGTTTTTCTCGGAACATGAAGCACTAATGATCCCCGGAGACACATTTTTAGTATAAATATGTTTCCAAAGATTCTTGAAAAAAAATGCACTCACAAGGCCCTTTAGTTGTAGAATGAAATTTGTTTCGTAAAAAAATGCCTCACCACCAAATTTTCCAAGAAAGAATTTTAAGCTAGAAAAGTGTTTCCCATAAACAAGAAGCACTAAAAGTCTGTGGAGAAGTATTTTTAATAAAAATACTTTTCCAATGTTTCCTGAAAAAATGCACTAACATTGCCATTAGTAGTAGAAAGTAATTTGTTTCTACTAAAATTGCCTTAGCACAAAATTTTCCTAGTAAGAATTTTTCAACTAGAAAAGTGTTTCTAGGAAACATGAGGTACTAATGGTCGCATCAAACATATTTTTGCTACAAATACTTTTCAAAAGTTTCCAAAAAAAAATGGACTAACCAATCTTTATAGTTGTTGAAAGAAATTTGTTTCAGAAAAATTGCCTTAACAAAAAAAAATTCTTGGAAAGAATTTTCAATAAGAAAAGTGTTACCAAATGTTGAATTTGTAGAAAAGATAAATACTTCATTGACTTATCATAATCGGAGTACATGAACCTCTATTTATAATAGAGGAAGGTAGTAGAGTCCAATTACAATTAAACTACCTTTGTCCCAATTACATCCAAACGCTAACACTTTAAGATAAGTCATAGCATAATTAAATAACCCAATATAAATAGACGACTAACATAACTAAAATACCTCTAAACTAAAACTCTTCTGTGAGACCTGCTTCCAAAATAATTCTGGCTCTATAAGATTTCTTACTATGTAAGATTTCTCATGCCACCTCACGTGATCATGGTGGGCCCCACATCTTATGGGCTTGGGCCCATCTTCCAATACTCCCCCTCAAGTTGGGGGTGAGAGAACATCATGAACTCCCAGCTTGCTGCAAATGGTGTATCAGATCTTCTCATAAAAATGGCAGTCCTTCTTATCTTCCAACACTCTCCCTCTCGTTGGTGGTCTCTTCCATGAGACCCAGCCAGAATAAGGTAATTGAAAGTAAAAACACTCCAAGCCGTATGACATTGTCTATAAGCAATGCTTAGAAGTGTACTAAAACACCTCCATCATCGTGTCCCTCCATAGGACAACGACACTAAAGTGGTAATAGTAATAAATGTCAATTAAGGGGGAGGGGGTAACATTACCCCCTCCATCACATTGTCCCAAGCGGGGCACCGACTCTCACAAGTAGATGTTGAATTTAGGATCCCTTTTCCATAATTTCAAGCAAGAGAAAGAAGAAAGGAAAAGAAGAAAAGGGAAGAAGAGCTCTCAGGTAGAGAGGAGAAAAAAGAAAAGAGAAAAGAGAGGTGGTGCCAAGCAAAGAGAGAGAGAGAGATTTACTCAAGAAGGAGATGTGTAACTTGATTAATTCTCAATTACAACACCTCTAATTATAGTAGAGGAAGAGGTAGAGTCCTTATACAATTAGCCTTTCAATCTCCTAATTATATTCCAACTCTAACTCTCTAAGATAAGTCTAAATAAAACAATCTACTAGAAGACTAATATGAGTTGAACTAGAACTCTTTCTTCAATCACGTGGATATAAGGGAGGAGGCCAGCTTGTCGCCTTATCCTTGTGGGTCCCTCATGATATTCCAGCTCTTCTTGATAAGTTTGCCAGCTCGTGAGAAAATTGTGGGTCCCTCATGATATTCCAGCTCTTCTTGATAAGTTTGCCAGCTCGTGAGAAAATTGTGGGTCCCACTTGATCTTCAAGTCTTCTAACTCAATTCAGCTTGCGCTTCTTAATTCCGTAACTCGTGCTTGCTTGGGTGAGGACTCTTCTTGGTGTCCCACGTCCTCATGGTGGGTCCCACTAGCTCAAGCACCATTGTGGTCCCACATTGTAACACTCCCTCTCAAGCTGGGGGTGAGAAGACATCATAAATGCCTAATATGCTACATATGGTAGACATAATCTTGTAAGTGACTGGCTTGGTGAGAATATCTACAACTTGACTTTGTGATGATATATGCTTCAGAGATAAGAAACCTGCTTGGAACTTTTCTCGTATAAAATGGCAGTCCATTTCAATATGCTTTGTTCTTTCATGGAAGACTGGATTCTATGTAATGTGTATTGCTGCTTGATTATCACAACATAGATCTATTGGAGCTTCTTTGTAGAATCCCAATTCAGTCAGAAAAGATCTTATCCATAGGAGTTCACTAACAGTGTGTGTCATGGCTCTGTATTCTACTTCTGCACTAGACCGTGTTACTACATTTTTCTTCTTGCTTTTCCATGTAACCAAATTCCCTCCAACCATCGTACAAAATCCCGAAGTAGATTTTCTATCATCTGGGGATCTGACCCAATCTGCATCTGAGAATCTTTCGATGTTAAAGTGACCATGGTTTTTATAGAGAAGCCCTCTTCCTGGAGCTCTTTTTAGATATGGTAGTATCATTTCAAGTGATTGCCAATGACTAAGTTGTGGTTTGTGCATGTATTGGCTTACCATACTTATAGCAAATGAAATATCCGGCCTTGTTACACACAGGTAAATAAGTTGCCCCACTAGTCTTTAATATTTCCCAATATCTACATCTTCTCCAGTGCCTCCACATAATTTTGTATTTGAGTCCAAAGGAGTGTCTGCTAGTTTGCATCCCATCATTCTTGTCTCCTCTTGTAAATGAAGGGCATACTTCCTTTGGGATAGCACAATCCCATGTCTAGATTGTAATACTTCAATACCCAAAAAATATTTGAGTAGTCTAGGATCCTTCGTCTTGAATTCAGCATATATTTTCGCCTTTGTTTTCCGAATGCCCTCGGAATCACTCCCAATTAAAATGATATCATCAACATATACAGCCATAATTTCCTTCCTCACATTGTATTTTCAATAAATAATGAGTGATCTCTAGATCATCAGTAAAATCTGGCCCGTATGATGGCTTGACTAAATTTCTAAAACCATGCCTGAGGGGACAGCTTTAGACCATATAAAGATTTTTTAGGTGGCATACTGACACCCCCCTCAACCACATACCCGGTGGTTGTTGCATGTAAATTTCTTCTTTAATATCACCATTAAGAAATGCATTTTTCACATCAAGTTGATATATCGGCCATGATGAATTGTCCGCCAGAGATAATAATATACATACTGAGTTCATTTTTGCCACTGGAGAGAAGCTTTCTTAATAATCAATTCCATAACACCGAGTATAACCTTTGGCAACCAGTCGAGCCTTCAGTCGTGCAATTGACCCTTCCGGATTATGTTTGACAGTATAAACCCACTTGCAAGTAATGGGTTTTTTATCTATTGGAAGAGGAACCAGTGACCATGTATGATTGTCATTAAGGGCCTTCATTTCTTCATCCATTGCTGCCTTCCACCCTGGATGTTGTAGAGCCTCTTGATAGGACTGTGGAATAGATATGGAGGAAATAGAAGAAATAATCTGACATCATATAGGTTAGAGGCAGTGATGAGACACAAAATTTGAAATGGGATGAGAAGTAGAAGGTCTAGTGCATGATCTAGGTTCTTACCTTATAGTAGTAGGACGAGTATCATATTGAGGGCCAAAAATAACTGGTGGTGGAGGATTTACCTTTGTTGGATCTGTTAACTTGGTAGGTGTGGTGTCGACCACTTGCTCTGGTGGTTGAATAATCTCTATATCATGAGGCACTACCGGCCGAGGGGAACCTGGTATTGAGGACAGATCAGGAGGAGCACTATCAGAATAAAATGAGGAGTCTTCAAAAAACGTTACATCCATTGATGTATAATGCCATTTTTTTGACAATAAGAGTCAAGGTCTTTTGAAACATATTCATTAGCATTATCAGACCGGAGAATTTTTATTTTTTGACCAAATTGTGCGAGTACCATAGCATGAAATGACTTAAAAATAGATGGTATGTCAGAACACTCCTTAAATATAAAAAACCAAGTTGTGTGAGTGAAATCATCAATAAATGTAATAAAATATTTTGCTTGTGAAACATTGGAGACACTCAAGGGCCCCCAAATATCAGTATGAATTAAAGAAAATGGAGTAACACATTTGACTTTTGGACTAGGAGAGTATGTACTCCTTTGATGTTTACTCAATTGACAAACCTCACAATGAAATTTTGACCTTACTTTAAGAGAAGGAAACATATAAGGAAGAGATTGTGCAAATGGATATCCCAACCGATTGTGCCATAACCGTGTCTCACTTTTAGTAGTGGAAACCATATTCATTTTTGGCACGTCCAAGTAGTAAAACCCCCCTTGTTCATGGCCTCCACCAATCACCTACTTCGTTATAAGATGCTAAAGACTATCAGTGAGCAGAAGTGATGGTATGATAGAAGCAAAAACTTTCCCTTGGACTTTGGTTTGAGAACCGTCACCTATGGTAACAAACTTGTGTGAAAGACTTGGTGATAGAGAATGTAATAAATTTCTGTTACCTGTAAGATGCTCAGAGGCTCCTAAATCAATTATCCAAAATGAAGATGAGGCAGATAGCATACCTGAAGCGGTAATGGTAGGAGTAGTTGCGGAGGAATTAGTAGAAGAACCTAGCATTGTCTTTATTTTCTAAAATAGCTCATACTCTTCATCAGTAAAAAATTTTTGTGCAGCTGATTTTGTGGGCAATTCTTATTTTGTATCACTTATAAAGGCTTGATTAGCCCTTGTCAATTCTAACTGTCCATTGGCTTTATAACATATTTCTTTATAGTGGCCATATTGTCCATAGTAAGTGCATGCCTTGGAATCCTTGTAATAGCATTGATCTATAGTGTGGCCAATTTTTTTACAATGAGTACATTCTTTCCTATCTGCTCTACCAGCACCAGTCCTTCCACCTCTTCCTCTGCCTCCTCTATAACCTCTACCTCGGTCTCGACCGCAGTCGGATGATGATCCTCTATGATCAGAATACATAGTGGATGATACTTCAGTAGTGGAGAAAGAAGTGTTTGGAATATGGAGTAGTGTTGCACATACATCATCAAACTTGGGGACAGCAGAAGCACTCAGAAGTTGACTCTTGGCAATCTCAAGATGGGGTTTAACATTTGCAAGAGAAATAGCAGTAATTAAGGCTTCCTTTTGTTTGTCTTGGATAGAAATATTTGTGGTTGAAGGTTGAGCTAACTTCCACTCTTGAAGAAAGCCTCTAAAGCGGGCCCAGTACTCATGGATATTTAGTATTCAACATTCTTTAGAGAATGTCATATGGTCTATGTAGAGTGTCCAAGAAATAGTACAGTTTAGCACATGTCTCCCAAATTTGTTTAGCAGTGTCAAGATGAATGACATTGTTGGAGACATATTCTTCCATGCTATTGATTAGCCAACTAATCACTAAAGTATCATTTTTCAACCATTTTTTATAAAAAACATATCATCTTCATCAATAGGTGGTCCTCGGGTGGTGAGGTGACCAAGTAGGTCATTTGTTATAAGGAACCTCCGAACCGATGTGGACAAACTCATAAAATTTGATACCTCATGTAAGGGTATGGTGGTAATTCTCAGTATCTCACTTTTGATATTCATATTCTCTTCAGCCATGATAGGCCCTTCATCAAAAAGTTCTAATAATAACACCAAGTAGTACTCTTCAAACGACTCGATGTTTGGGGAATTTTAGCATTGATTCTAAATTATTATTCTAATTTTTTTCTCTAATACCACTCGTAAGATATTCAATAACAATCTTCTATATCACGGGACTCTTTTCCCACGATATTTTTTTTCCAATAATCTGATCATGGACTGGTCTCGGTTAACAGAATTTCCACACCGACAAAACTGTTTTGATAGCTTCTTCTAGATAGAGAGACATGCATATCCATAATATAATAAGATGAAAAAATTCACATACTCACTCTTAAATCATCTTCTAAATTCGGAAACCAGTAACATGAAGAGAAAAAATAATTTGAACACTTATCTCACGGCTTGTGTTCTTCCTTCACAAAAGAGTCTTCTTTGAGTGGTGTTGATTATCACTTATTTAGAGCATTCCTTGGATGAGGGTTTCTAAATTTAATGTTCGGATGCCATGTTGAATTTAGGATCCCTTTTCCATAATTATGAGCAAGAGAAAGAAGAAAGAAAAAGAAAAAAAGGGAAGAAGAGCTCTCGGGTAGAGAGAAGAAAAAAGTGAAAAGAAAAAAGAGGTGACGCCAAGCAAAGAGAGAGAGAGTGAGAATAACTCAAGAAGGAGATGTGTAACTTGATTAATTATGAATTACAACACCTCTTTTTATAGTAGAGGAAGAGGTAGAGTCCTTATACAATTAGCTTTTCAATCTCCTAATTACATTCTAACTCTAACTCTCTAAGATAAGTCTAATTAAAACAATCCACTAGAAGACTAATATGAGTTGAACTAGAACTCTTTCTTCAATCACGTGAATATAATGGAGGAGACCAGCTCATGGCCTTATCCTTGTGGGTCCTTCATGATCTTCCAGCTCATCTTGGTAAGGTTGCCAGCTCGTGAGATATTTGTGGGTCCCACTTGATCTTCAAGTCTTCTAACTCATTTCAGCTTGTGCTTCTTAATTCCTTAACTCGTGCTTGCTCGGGCGAGGACTCTTCTTGGTGTCCACGTCCTCATGGTTGGTGCCACCAGCTCGAGAACCATGGTGATGTCACATTGTAATAGTAGAAATGGGTGATAAATGTCTGTCATTCACAAGACAATGATAAAAGATGTGTTACGTGATAAATGTTTGTCAATCACAAGACGATGACAAAAGACGTGATAAGTGGGTAAAAGACCCACGGGAAAATATATATATATATATATATAAGTATAAGTCTCAATGGAATTAAAACACCAACCATGATGGACTTAAACTCCCAACCGAAGCAACACGCAAGAGGTTGGCCCAAAGTCTCAATGGACTTAAAATACTAACTATGAAGGACTTAAACTCCCAATTGAAGCAACACGCAAGAGGTTGGCCCAAAGATGTCTATGAGAGTCAAATAAAGGATGGTAGGATATAGGATATTGAGGCCACCACTTTTTCAATAATAAATGCCTCATCCAAAGAGACACAATAGTTGCAACTGAAATGGGCTTGACCCTATATAACAAGAACCAAAATAAAAAATTCTTGTAAAAGGACCCAATAAATAATTCGATGCGAGTATCTGCACCAAATAATATGTTGCAAAAACTTCAAAATAATAATTCATCCAGAAAAATAGAATCAAGTTGAGCAGAGTCAAGTATCACCAATAATTACCACAATTATTATTGCGAGTCAGGATTCTTGGTCTTTCATTTTCTTTGCTGCAAAAATTTCTTCTTAGATGCAAAAGCTTCATCTTTTGTCCTCCCTTTTTTGTTGAATATTTTTGTCACAACATATGGAATAAAATACCTCTTTTTTTTACTTCTTCTTCTACTTCTCCCCCTCAAGTAGGGAGGAAATGGTTGTGATCGCAACTTGAACCAAATAACATATAATAGCTAATACTGATAAAAATCAGCAACTGAGATGTCCTTCTTATATAATAATATCTCAGTCAAAGAGACACAATATTATTAGTATAGATATATAACTGGTAAATAATGAAAGTCCCTAAGAGTAACAAGGACTCATGAAATAATTTGGTTTAAATTGGGATTTTTCAATGCAACAGGATACCAACATGACCTTTGATTCTTCCAATGCGAATATATCCTTAAATATAGATCAGATTGATATGAAATTTTCTCCTTATGAAACTAGAATTATATACCTTTCATCCAAGTTCAAATTCATATCATAAAATATACTTCTGTTGAGATATATAATCTGATAGATTTCTTTCACTGTAATCTGGTAGAACTATGTACTCTTTCTCCTTTTGCCTGCATAATCATTGACTCTTCCAAAATCAATATCTCCTTATAAAAAACTCAGATCAAGAATTAGTTGAATAGTTTAAAAAATAGAGTTATAGATATTTATTTTGATATATAATTATTCATATAAAGTCTCGTTGTTGATAGCATAAAATAGCTCAGAAGTTGAAGCTTTCTGCAGCAACTCGAACCTCTTTTGCAATTTGACCTTCGTTTCTTCAAATACCGAATTCTCTTTGTAGATAAATCCAAATTGAAAAAAATAATTTTTCATTGGAAAGTAGACTCGAATATATTTCCATAAATATATAATATAAAATATAAAAAGCTCGGTATAGAGGTGAAAACGCAAAAGCAAACAACGGGTATAGGGATCAAAAAGAGAAAAAAAAAAGATAAATATGAACCTGCACTACTAGAGATAATAGATTAGAAAAGGATCACATTACCTCTATGGGTTGACTGAGTCAATTCACAAAACCTGCTCTGATACAATGTTGAATTTATGGAAAAGAGAAATACTTCATTGACTTATCATAATCAGAGTACATGAACCTCTATTTATAATAGAGGAAGGTAGTAGAATGCAATTACAATTAAACTACCTTTGTCCCAATTACACCCAAACTCTTTAACACTTTAAGATAAGTCTTAGCATAATTAAATAACCTAATATACATTGACGACTAACATAACTAAAACACTTCTAAACTGAAACTCTTTTGTGAGACCTGCTTCCATAATAATTTTGGCTCTGTAACACTTCTTATTGTGTAAGACTTCTCATGCCACCTCACGTGATCATGGTGAGTCCCACATCTTATAGCTTAAGCCCATCTTCCAACACTCTTGAATATGTGGGTCGTCCTTGGTCATGTGAGCTTGGGCCCATCTTTGAAGAAAATCGGAGGAAGAGGAGGTCATGTACTTGATGTCCTAACCCTCCCCGTGAAGCCCTATTTATAGATTAATAAAACTACTATATTATAATAATACCCCGAACTTAGGGTTTAGGGTTTTAACCCTGGAAACTTAATTACATCAATGTGATCTCTATGAGATGACTCTTTATTTACCATCATGTCATCATTGTATGTGGGCCTATGGGCCTTCTCCTTGATCTGTGGGCCTTGAGACCGTTGTCTATATCTCTTGGATGTATGGGCCCTCCTTGGTCTTGTGGGCTTGAGCCCATCTTCCTATACACTTAGATATGTGGGCCTCAAGCTAGGGGTGAGAGAACATCATGAACTCCCAGCTTGTTGTAAATGGTGTATAAAATATTTTTGTATAAAATGGCACATCTTCCAATATGCCTTCATCTTCCAGCACTCCCCTCATGCCGGTGCTCTTGTTCATGAGGCCCAGTTGGCATAATATAAGTGAAGGTAAATCACTCCTAGCTGCTAAGACATTGCTCCATACTCCAGTCCTAACTCATGCTGGATCTAGGGCAGACTTCATCTTCTGTAGCTTGTATGTCTATCGGTATTGCTATGAAGTGTCCTCCTCCACCACCATGTCCCTCCATAGAACAACGACTCTCAAGTGGTAGAGTAATAAATGACATTAATGGGGGTAAGTCGGCTTATTTATCATCGTGTTCCATCCATGATATTTTTTAGAGTTAAATAAATGATGGTGTCACAATCCGGGCACCAACTCTCATGGTGTCCCAACAATGATAATTTTGAGAGTCAAATAAATTATGGTACCAGAAAAGGTACTGAGGCCACCTCTTCTTTAATAATAATGTTTCATCTAAAGAGACACAATAGTAGCAACTGTAATGGGCTTGGGCCCATATAACATGAACCAAAATAATCATTGTAAAAAGGACCCATTAAATAATCCAATGCAAGTATTTGTACCAAATAATATGCTGACCAAAGAATAATCTGCCAATTCTTCAAAATAATAATCTAATCAGAGTAAAAATTTACCGAGACGCACTGAGTCAAATAATAGATCAATTTATCCAAGTCGTTGTAGAAATAAGTATAAGCTTTGGTCTAAACATGTATATTGAGGTATAAAATAAGTGACTCGAGTTAGATTGACCTAGACCTGAGTTGACCTGGACCGAGTTGACTCTGTCCGAGTTGGTCTGGGTTGACTCAGACTGGCTGGTGTAGAAGCAGTAAGTGCCCTCGGGTTGCTGGGTTGTTGGGTTGATGCAGTCCGGTCCGGGTTGAATCAGGCGAGGGCCGACATTGTTTTAATTTTTCCTAACTGAGGAAAAATTAAAACAGGCAATCGTCTTTCTTCCTCGGGCAGCTGGCGTCCAAACAGATTGGAATCAGAGATTTTCGGATGGACAACAACAACGAAGATACAATCCATAAATAGAAATGGAAAAATTAATCTGGTTGGCATCTTCATCCTCCCAAAATTGGAACCCATCTTTCATAGGAAAGGCCAGCGAAGAAAAAGATTCTATCTTCGGCTAGGTTGGCTTCTGAATAGAGCGGAAAACCAGAGAGGCGTAGCCGGCGATGAAAGGAGTTTCTGGAATAAGAAACAAAATTGGAATACCTTCACCGCATTCATCTTCGGATGACAAAGGAGAGCAATCTTCGGACGGCAATAGCAGTAGGAGAAACTTTCCAACAACAACGCAATCTCGAATTATTTTCAAAACGAGATTTTTGGACGAATATCACGGACTGGATGATAGCAGAGCAATCATGAAAGAGCCTTGCCAGTGTCAGAACCCCACACCACCTCTTGCGATGATTTCTAGCTCCTCTTCTTCGTTAATGGAGCAGAGTAACCGAAATGCTAGTTCCGAAAGCCAGCCCAATAGTGTAAGTTATAGAGCAATGAAGATGATGCTTTTAACAAGTTCTTTAGCGAGACCGCAGCTAGAAAATTTTTCTTGAAGTAAGCAGCAAGAACTCTCACTCTTTTGGCGATGATGCTGGGAGGAAACTCCACCCTTTGATCGACTGTTGTGCCGGGCTGACAAGGCATCACAGAAACTCCCAGCTCTCAAGGAAGAAAGGAGAAAACCAACATCCACCCTCAAGAATTTGGTTATCATCTGTAACACCGTCAAAGAATTTGGTTATCATCTGTAATGTTCCCTGGAATGAGCTTCACCCACAAGTATACGATGCATCCATGACGACTTGGGTTTTTTTAACCGGTTGCAATTACCGAAGTATAGGAGAAAAAAATAGCACATTGTAATGCTAGAAGCAGGAAAAAGGAGCAACAAAATAAAAAAAAAAACAAGAAAAAAAGAAGAATGAATCCTAAAAATAGTCGGAATCCTGAAAATCTACACTCTGATACCGTGTTGATTTTCAGGACTCTATCAATTTACCTCATGGAGAGAAAGGAAGAGAGACCCATTGGGAGAAAACTAGAGGAAGAAGAGGTTATGGGCTTGATGTCCTAACCCTCCCCCTAAAGCTCTATTTATAGATTAATAAAACTACTATATTATATTAATACCCCTAAACTTAAATTTTCGGGTGTAGGATTTTAACCCTGGAACTTTAACTTAATCAAATCAATGTCATCCTCTGAGATGATTCTTTATTTACCATCCTTCCATCATTGTATGTTGGCCTATGGGCCTTCTCCTTAATTTTTGGGCCTTGAGCCCATCTTCTATATCTCTCATATAGATGGGCCTTCCATGGTCTTATGGGTTTGAGCCCATCTTCCAACACACTTGGATATGTGGACCTTCCTTGGTCATTTGGGCTTGGGCCCTATCTTCCAACAACACTAATTGTCCCAGGAGACGCATTCTTACTAAATATAATTCTGTAGCATTTCCTAAGAAAAACACTGACAAGGCCATATAGTTGTAGAAAGTAACTTATTTGAGCAAAAAATGCCTTACCACAAAATTTTCCTAGTGTAAATTATTTGGTAGAAAAGTGTTTCTTAGAAACATGAGGCATTGATGGTCCCTAGAGATGTATTTTTACGAGGAATATTTTTCCAACAATTCCTGTAAAATGGCACTAACAAGGACTTACAGTTGTAGAATGTAATTTTTCCGCAAAAATTGCAATCCAACAAAAAATTCCTAAAAAGAATATTCAGCTTGACAAGTGTTTCCAGGAAACATAAAGCACTAATTGTCCAAAGAGACATATTTTTACAACAAATACTTTTCCAACGTTTACTTAAAAATACACTAACAAGGCCCTTTAGTTGTAGAAAGTAAATTCTTTCAAAACAAATTGCCTTACCATAAAATTTTCAACTAAAAAAGTGTTTCCAGGAAATAAGAGGCACTAATGGTCCCTAGAGATGCATTTTTATTAGAAATACATTTCAAAAGTTTCATGACAAAAATGCACTAACAAGGCCTTATAGTTGTAGAATGTAATCTGTTTCATAAAAAATTGCCTAACCAAAAACTTTTCCTACAAAGAATGTTCAGCTAGTAAAGTTTTCTTAGAAACATGAGACACTAAGAGTCCATGGATACATTTTTTTACTAAAAACACTTTTCTATCATTTCCTAAACAATCACTAACGAGCCCTTATAGTAGTATAAAGTAATTTGTTCTACTAAAATTGCCTTACCACAAAATTTTCATGGTAAGATTTTTTCAGCTAGGAAAGTTTTACCAGGAAACATGAAGTAGTAATGTTCCCTAGAGATGTATTTTTACTAGATATTCTTTTCCGACATTTCTTGAAAGAATGTACTAACAAGGCCTTATACTTGAACAAAGTAATTTGTTTTAGAAAAAATTGTGTTACCAAATTTTTTCCTGGAAACAATTTAAGTGTTTCGAATAAACATGATGCACTTATGGTCCATGGAGACCATTTTTTACTAAAAATAATTTTGCAACATTTCCTAAAAAAAGGCACTAACAAGGCAATATAGTTGTAGAAAGTAATTTATTTGAGAAAACTACCTTACGACAAAATTTTCATGGTATGAATTTTTAGCTAGAAAAGTGTTTCTAGGAAACATGAGGCACTAATGGTCCCTGAAGATGTATTTTTACTTCAAATACTTTTCTCAAGTTTCCTAAAAAAAATGCTCTAGTAAGACCTATAGTTGTAGAAAGTAATTTTCTTCTTTAAAATTTGCCTTACCGCAAAATTTTTCAGGTAAGAATTTTCAGCTAGCAAAGTGTTTCCAGGAAATATGAGGCACTAATTGTCCTTGGAAATGTATTTTTAAAAGAAATACTTTACTAACGTTTCTTGAAAAGAGCACTAACAAATGTATCTAGGAAACATTGCCTTACCATAAAATTTTCTTCGTAAGAATTTTTTTCTAGAAAAGTGTATCCAAGAAACATGAGGCACTAATGGACCTTGGAGACATATTTTTACTTGAAATAATTTTCCAATTTTTCCTAAAAAATTGCACTTACAAGGCCTTATAGTTATAGAAAGTAATTTATGTAATCAAAATTGGCCTTACCATAAAATGTTTCTAGTAAGAATTTTCGACAAGAAAAGTATTACTAGGAAACTTGAGGCATTATGGTCCTTGGAGAGGTATTTTTACCAGAAATATTTTTGCATTGTTTACTAAAAAATTGTACTAATAAGGCCTTATAATTGAAGTTTATTTAAGTAAAACTTGCATTACCATAAATTTTTTCTCGTAAAAATTTTCTGCTTGAAAATTGTTTCCAGGTAACAAGGGGCACTACTGGTCCTTGGAGATGTATTTTTGTTAGAAATACTTTTCCAATCTTTCCTGAAAAAAATGCACTAACAAGGCCTCATAGTTATAGAATGCAACTTTTGTTTTATCAAAAATTGCCTTACCATTAAATTTTCATTGTAAGAATTCTCAACTAGAAAAGTGTTTCGAAGAAACTTGAGGCACTAATGGTCCCTGGAGAAGTAATTTTAGTAGAAATACTTCTCAAAAGACTCCTTAAAAATGCACTAACAAAGCTTTATGGTAGAAGAAAGTAATTTGTTTCTGCAGAAATTTGTTTTTGCAAGATATTTTCCTGGTAAAAAATTTCAGCTAGAAAAAGTGTTCCAAGAAACATGTCAGACTAATGGTCCCAGGAGATGTAATTTTTTTCTAAAAAAATTGCCTTACAACAAAATTTTCCTGGTAAGAATTTTTAGCTAGAAAAATGTTTCCTGGAAAAATGATGCATTAATGGTGCCTGGAGAGGTATTTTTAATAGAAATACTTTTCCAGCGTTTCCTAAAAATATGCATTAACAAAGCGTTAAACTTTTAGAAAGTAATTAGTTTTAGAAAAAATTGCCTTACCTATAAATTTTCTAGGTAAGAATTTTCAGCTAGAAAAGTGTTTCTAGAAAACATGTGGCACAATTGGCCATTGGAGATGTATTTCTAATAGAATTAGTTTTCCTATGTATCCTGAAAAAATGCGCTAAAATTGCCTAATAGTTTTAAAAAGTAATTTGTTTCAGCATAAATTATGTTACAACAAAATTTTTCCTGTAAGAATTTTCAGCTAGAAATGTGTTCTAGGAAACAAGAGGCACTATTAAAAATTTTCAGCTAGAAATGTGTTCTAGGAAACAAGAGGCACCATTTTTTACTAAAAACAAGAGGTCCCTGGAGATGTATTTTTACAAGATATTCTTTACCAAAGTTTCTTTAAAAAAATTACAACAAGGCTTATAGCAGTAGAAATTAATTTGTATAAGCCAAAACTTGTCTTACCTTAAACTTTTTCGGGTAAGAATATTTAGCTAGAAAAGTGTTTCCAAGAAACATGAGGCACTAATGGTCCTTGGAGATGTATTTTTACTAGAAATACTTTTGCGACATTTTTAAAAAAAATATAACAACATGGCCTTGTGGTTGTAGAATGTAATTTGTTTAAACAAAAATTGCATTACCATAAAGTTTTTCTGGTAAAAATATTTTGCTTGAAAAGTGTTTCCAGGAAATATGAGGCAATAATGGTCATGGAGGACATATTTTTGCTAGAAATACTTTTCCAATATTTCTTAAAAACATTGACTAACAAGGCCTTAAAGTTGTAGAAAGTAATTTGTTTCAGCAAAACTTGCCTCACAAATAAATTTTCTAGGTTAGAAATTTCAACTAGAAAAGTGTTTCCAGGAAACATGAGGCACTAAAGGTCCCAAAAGACATATTTTTAGTACAAATACTTTTCCAATATTTCCATAAAAATGCACTAACAAGGCCTTGTAGTTGAGAAAAGTAATTTGTTTCTAAAAAAATTGCCTTACCACCAAATTTTCCTTGTAAGAATTTTATGCTAGATAAGTGTTTCCGCAAAACATGATGCACTAATGGTGCCTGGAGATGTTTTTTTACTAAAAATACTTTTCCGACGTTTCCTGAAAAAATGTACTAACAAGGCCTTATAGTTGTACAAAGTAATTTGTTTCTGCAAAAATTGCCTTTCCATAAAATTTTCCTGGTAAGAATCTTTAACTTAAAAAGTATTTCTAGGAAACATGAGACACTAATGGTCCTAGCAACGTATTTTTATTAGAAATACTTTCCCAATGTTTCTTCACAAAATGCACTAAAAAGGCCATAAAATTGTAAAAAGTAATTTGTTTAAGCAAAAACAACCTTACCATAAAATTTTCCTAGTAAGTATATTCGGCTAGAAAAGTGTTTTTGGGAAACATCAGGCATCAATGGTCCCATGAGACGCATTTTCAGTAGAAATACTTTTCCAACGTTTCCAAAACATGACTCTAACAAGGACTTATAGTGGTAGAAATTAATTTGTTTCATCAAAAATTTATTTAACACAAAATTTTCCTAGTATGAATTTTATACTAGAAAAGTGTTTCCAGGAAATATGAGGCACTAATCATCCCCAAAAATGTATTTTTACGAAAAATATATCTGCAACATTTCCTTTAAAAATTCACTAACAAGGCCATATAGTTGTAGAAAGTAATTTATCTGAGGAAAAATTGCCTTGCCATAAATTTTCCTGGTATGAATTTTTAGTAAAGAAAATGTTTATAGGAAACATGAGGCACTAATGTTCCCTGGAGACCCATTTTTACTTGAAATATTTTTCCACTCTTTCCTAAAAAATTACACTAACAATAACTTATAGTTGTAGAAAGAAATTTGTTTTTAGCAAAACTGGCCTTACCACAAAATTTTCTTGGCAATAATTTTCAGCAAGAAAAGTGTATCCAGGAACATGCGGCACTAATGGCCCCTAGAGATGACTTTTTACTATAAATTATATTCTAAAGTTTCCTAAAAAAATGCCTTCGCAAGGCCTTATAGTAGTAGAGTAATTTGTTTTACCAAAAATTGCATTACCACAAACTTTTCCTGCTAAGAATTTTCTACTACAAAATTGTTTCTGAGGAACATGAAGCACAAATGATCCCTAAATAAATAATTTTACTAGAAATACCTTTCCAACATTTCTTAAAAAAAGGCACTAACAAGGCCTTAAAGTTGATGAAAGTAATTTGTTTCAGCAAAAATTGCCTTACCACAAAATTTTCCTTGTAAAAATTTTCTACTGGAGAAGTGTTTCCAGGAAACAAAAAACATTAATGGTCCTCGATAAAGTTTTTTACTGGAAATACATTTCCAAAGTTTCCTGAAAAAAATGCACTAACAAAAACTTATAATAGTAAAAAGTAATTTGTTTCTTCAACAATTGCCTTACCACAAAATTTTCCGAGTAAGAATTTTCAACTATAAAAGTGTGTCCCAGAAACATGTGTAATAGATTGTTCCTTGACACGTATTTTTACTAGGAATATTTTTCCAACGTTTCCTAAAAAATGCACTAATAAGGGCTTATAGTTGTAGAAAGTAACTTTTTATCAAAAATTGCCTTACCGTAAAATTTTCTTAGTAAGAATTCTTTGTTAGAAAAGTGTTTCCATGAAGCATGGGGCACTAATGGTCCCTGGAGACATATTTTTAGTAGAAATAATTTCCCAAAGTTTCCTTTAAAAATTCAATAAGAAGGCTTTATGGTAGTAGAAAGTAATTTGTTTCTACAAATAATTGCTTGACCATGAAAATTTCTTGGTAAAAATTTTGAACTATAAAAGTTTTTCTAGGAAACATGAGATACTATTGGTCCTTCAAAATTTATTTTTAGTAGAAAGACATTTCCAATGTTCCTTGAAAAAAATTACTAACAAGGCTTTATAGTTGTACATAGTAATTTGTTTCTTCAAAAAATCCCTTACCACAAAATTTTCCTAGTAAGAATTTTCAGTTAGAAAAGTATTTCTAGGAAACATGTTTCACTAATGGTACCTAGAGAGGTATTTTTTCTAAAAATAATTTTCCAACATTTCCTGAAAAATGCACTAACTAGGCCAGAAACTTTTAGAAAGTAATTTTTTTAAGCAAAAATTGCCTAACCTTAAAAATTTTCTGGTTAGATTTTTTAGCTAGAAAATTGTTTCTAGAAAACATGAGGCACTATTGGTCACTGAAGATGTATTTTTAATAGAAATAGTTTTCCAAAGATTCCAAAAAAAAAAAGGCACTAAAAAGGCTTTATAGTTTTTTAAAGTAATTTGTTTCAGTAAAAAATATCTTACCACAAAATTATCTAGGTAAGAATTTTCAGCTAGAAAGTGTTTCCTGGAAACATTAGGCACTAATGGTTCCAGAAGATATTTTTACTAGATATACTTTAGCAATGTTTCGTGAAAAATGCACTAAAAAGGCTTATAGTATTAGAAAGTAATTTGTTTCACCAAAAATGTTTTTACCACTAACTTTTCCTGGATTGAATTTTTCAGCTAGAAAAGTGCTTCCAGGAAACCTGAGACACAAATAGTCACAAGAGACATATTTTTACAAGAAATGTTTTTCAAACATTTTTTAAAAATAGGCACTAACATGGCCTTATAAATGTTGAAAGTAATTTGTTTCTGCAAAAATTGTTATACCACAAAATTTTTCTCATAAGAATTTTCAGTTAGAAAAAGTATCTTTAGGAAACAGGAGGCACTAATGGTCCTTGGAGACTTATTTTTACTAGAAATACATTTCCAAATTTTTCTAACAAAATGCACTAACAAGACCTTATAGTAGTAGAAAATATTTTGTTAATGGAAAAATTGCCTGACCACAAAATTTTCCTCGTAAGAATTTTTAGCTAGAAAAAGGTTTGAAGGAAACATAAGGCAGTAATGGTCACTGGAACCGTATTTTTACTAGAAATACTTTTCCAATGTTTTCTGGAAAAGTTCACTAAAAATGCCTTATAGTTGTAGAAAGTAATTTTTTTCTTCAAAGATTGCATTACCACAAAATTTTCCTAGTAAGTATTTCTTGCTAGAATAGTGTTTCCATTAAACATGAGGAACTAATGGTCCGTGGAGAGGTATTTTTAGTAGAAATACTTTTCCAACCTCTCCTAGAAAAATGCACTAAAAAAGCCTGATAGTTGTAGAAAGTAACTTTTTATTTATAAAAAATTACCTTACCAAAAAAATTTGCTTGTAATAATTTAGTGGTAGAAAAGTGTTTCCAGAAAACATGAGGCACTATGGTCCTTGGAGACGTATTTTTACTAGAAATACTTTTGCAACGTATCATAAAAAAATGCACTAACAAAGCCATATAGTTGTAGAAAGTAATTTATTTCAGCAAAAATTCTCTTACCACAAAATTTTCTAGGAAAAAATTTAAAAGTTAGAAAATTTTTTCATGGAAACATGAGGCACTAATAGTCCTTGGAGATATATTTTTATTAGAAATACTTTTCCAATGTTTCCTAAAAAAAAAAAAAAAAAGCAATATCAAGGCCTTATAGTTGTTGAAAGTAATTTGTTTAAGGAAAATTTGGCTTACGAGAAAAATTTCCTGGTCATAATTTTCAATTGGAAAAGTGTTTCCAAGAAATAAGAGGCTCTAATGGTCCCAAGAAAGGTATTTTTACAAGAAATATTTTTCCAAAGTTTCCTGAAAAAATGTACTAACTAGGCCATATAGTTATAAAAGGTAATTTTTTCTACAAAAGATGCCTTCCCAAAAAACGTTTTGAGAAATAATTTTTAGCTCAAAAAGTGTTCTAGTATACATTCTTTTAAAAGAAATAGTTTTCCAACATTTCCTAAAAAAATTCACTAACAAAGCCTCATAGTTGTAGCAAGAAATTTGCTTGAGCAAAAATTACCTTACCACAAAATTATTCTGGTTAGAATTTTCACCTATAAAAGTGTTTCTAGGAAACATGAAGCACTAATGGTCCCTCGAAACGTATTTTTACTACAAATACTTTTACATTGTTCCTTGAACAAGTGCACTAACAAGGGCTTATATTTGAAGAAAGTAATTTGTTTCTGCAAAAATTATCTTACCATAAAATTTTCCTGGTAAGAATTTTTAGCTAGAAAAGTGTTAGTAATAGACATGAGGCACTTATGGTCCTTGGAGACATATTTTTACTAGAAATACTTTTCTAACTTTTTCTGAAAAATTGCACTAGCATGGCCTTATACTTATAGAAAGTAATTTGCTTCAGCAAGAATTTCCTTACCATAAAATTTTTCTGCCAGGAAATTTATGCTAGAAACGTGTTTCCTGAAAACATGTGGGACTAATGGTCCCTGGAGACATATATTTACTAGAAATATTTTTCCAACATTTCTTAAAAAAATGCACTAACAAAGCCTTATAGTTGTAGAAAGTAATTTGTTTTAGAAAAAATTGCATAACTACAAAATTTTCTGAGTAAGAAATTTCAGCTACAAAAGTGTTCCAAGTGTTGATTTTTATGACTCAATGGTTTTAGGTCATGGAGAAAAAGGGAAATGGACTCATTGAGAACCAGAGGAAGAAGAGGACAAGGACTTGATTTCCTAACCCTCCCCCTGAAGCTCTATTTATATATTAATAAAACAATCGTATTACAATAATACCCCTGACCTTAGGGTTGAGGGTTTAGGGTTTTAACCTTAGAATTTTAATCTAATTACATCAATGTCATCTCTATGAGATGACGCTTTATTTACCATCATGCCATCATTGTAGGTGGGCCTATGGGCCTTCTCCTTGATCTGTGGGCTTTGAACCCGTCTTCTATATCTCTTGGATGTATGAGTCTTCCTTGATCTTATGGGTTTGGGCCCATCTTCTAATACACTTGGATATGTGGGTCTTCCTTGGTCGGAGGGCTTGGGCCCTATCTTCCCACACTCCCCCTCATGCTAGGGGTGAGAGAAAAGCATGAACTCTCAACTTGGTGCAAATGATGTGTAAAATCGTTTTTGTATAAAATGGCACATCTTCCAACACTCCCCCTCAAGCTAAGGGTGAGAGAAAAACATGAACTCTCAACTTGCTGCAAATGATGTATAAAATCTTTTTTGTATAAAATGACACATCTTCCAATATACCTTCATCTTCCAACACTCCCCCTCAATTGGTGCTCTCATTCATGAGGCCCAATTGGCATAATATTAGTGAGAGTAAATCACTCCTAGCCGCTAAGACATTACTCCATACTCTAGTCTTAACTCATGTTGAATATAGGACACACTCCATCTTCTATAGGTAGTGTGTCTATCGGCATTGTGGTGAAGTGTCCACCTCCACCACCGTGTCCCTCCACAAGACAACAACTCTCAAGTGGTAGAGTAATATATGACATTAATGGGGAGAAGTAACATAAATGTAATAATAAGTTCCTCTGTCATGGTGTCCCAACCTTTGACATTTGATATTTTTTATGGGGTATTAAGTTCCTCCGTCATGGAATCCCAACCATTGACATTTTTTATATTTTTGATGGGGTATTAAGTTTCTCCATCATGGAATCCCAACCGTTGAAATATTTGATTTTTTTATGGGTTATTAAGTTCCTCCGTCATGGAATCCCAACTGTTGACATATTTGATATTTTTGACGGGGTATTAAGTTCCTCCGTCATGGAATCCGAACAACAGATATTTTTGACAGGGTATTAAGTTTCCCTGTCATGGAATCCTGACGACAAATATTTTTTATATTTTTTTATAAGGACATATAAATAATGGTATGAGGCCACCTCTCCTTCAATAATAATGTCTCATCAAAAGAGACACAATAGCAGCAACTGAAATGGGTTTAGGCCCATATAAGATGAACCAAAATAATCCTTGTCAAATGACCCTTGAAATAATCCAATGCAAGCATTTGTACCAAATATTATGCTGACCAAGGAATAATTTGTCAATACTTCAAAATAATAATCCAGCCATAGAAAAAATACCGAGTAGAGCCGAGTCAAATAGTAGATCAATATATGCAAGTCGTAGAAGAAATATGTATAAACCTTGGGACCCAAACACGTATAATGAGGTAGAAACATAAGAAACCTGAATCAGATTGACCCACTGAGTTGACTTGGACCAGGTTGACTCGGTCCAAGTTGGCTCAGTAGAACAAGAGCATCCTCATATCAGAGGAACCGTCGCTCGGTGAACTCATGCTGGTCCTTGTTTGGGTCAGAACAGGCGGGCGACCCGGATTTAATAAGTTTCGTAAGTTAGGAAAAGTAAAATTTCCAACAATGTCTTCTTCCTCCTCTCAGCGCTGAACAGAGCGGTTGTTAAAAAAAAAAAACTTTCTGGGATTCTGAACTCTTTCACAATATCATCGGCAATTGTAAGAATCGGGAAAACGTCTCATTTTCCCCACGGTGTCGAACAGCTTGGGACAGCAGAGTCGTGCCGCAGCAACCAAGCAGCAGATCTTTTTCTTCTCCTCGGCGCTGAAGGACTCTCAATTGAAACAGTCCAGAAACTAAAGGCACGGAAAGCTCACGACACCGAAGGACTCGCAGAATGCCTTCGTCTCCCTCACAACACCGAACAAAGTCTTCTTCTTCTTCGGCAATGGCACCAAACAACAGTCCTTCAGTGCGAAGCTATCATAATTGAATAAGCGGTAGCACGATCAAGATCACTTCTAGAAATAATAATGGGATTAGTTCTCTAGATCCAAAAAAGAACTACTTTCCGAAATAAGAAATATCACATGTTGTAGTCTATAGGATTTCAATACAGAAGGTGAAGAAACAGAAACTTCCTATAATAGAAACAATCCGCTGGAAACCTTCCTGAAATATCAGCAACGTGCAGGCTTCTTCCAAGCTATGTTTTCCAAGTAGATTACTAGATTGAGACTCAATTTCTTAATCAAGAAGGCCTCTTAGCAGATACCATCGTATCTTAATTTCTCAATCATAAAACAAAGAAGCAAGCGTCTGATCTTCTGCTTTTCAAAGTCCAAAACGCAGCAGCAGAAAGTATCAAACGAAGCAGAGAATTGACGGCTCCTTCTTCCCCACTCGCTTCCGAATAGAGTGGGACAGCAGCGAGAGTAGAGAGGTTCTAGAAAAACCGCTCTTTGTAAGTGGCAAGGAGCTCCGATTTTCGTAGCGGAGCAACCTCAAGAGAGATGCCAAGGCAGAGATGGGAACATGCACAAGGCATGAACCAAAAAATAAAATTCTTACTACAATAAAAAACAGGGGATGAGGAAAGTGCCTATGATGAAACTAGCAGCGAGACCAACCATCGGTGTTAGGCACCAGATCCTTGATGGAGGCACCGAGCTAGGTCTCATAGAGACAGAGTAAAACTAGCAGTAAAATAAAAAATAAACGAAGTTGTAACTATAAAAAACAAACCATCATAAAAGAAAAATATGGGTTTCCGAAATCCTAAAAACTATAGCTACGAGTCCTAAAAATCAATGCTCTGATACCATGTTGATTTTCAGGACTCCATGGATTAGCTCATGGAGAAAAAGGGAAAGAGACTCATTGAGAGAAAAGCAAAAGAAGAAGAAGTTATGGATTTGATTTCCTAACCCTACCCTTGAAGCTCTTTTTATAGATTAATGAAACTACTGTATTACAATAATACCCCTAAACTTAGGGTTTTAACCTGGAAATTCAAACTAATTACATAAATACCATCTTTATGAGATGACTCTTTATTTACTATCCTACCATCATTGAATGTGGCTTATGCGCCTTCTCATTGATCTATGGGCCTTGAGCCTGTCTTTTATATCTCTTGTATACATGGGTCTTCCTTGCTCTTATGGGCCTTGAGCCTGTCTTTTATATCTCTTGGATATGTGGGTTTTCCTTGGTCTTATGGGCTTGGGCCCTAATAAACTTGGATATGTGGGCTTTCCTTGGTCGTGTGGGCTTGGGCCCTATCTTCCAATACCAGGAAACTTGAGGCATTCATAGTCCCTAGAGACATTTTTACAAGAAATATTTTTCAATAGTTTCCCAAAAAATTCACTAACAAGGCCTTGTTATTGTAAAAAGTATTTGTTTAAGAAAAAATTGCCTTCCCACTAACTATCCTTGGAGACATATTTTTACAAGAAATACTTTTCCAATGGTTCCTGAAAAAAAATGCACTAATAAAGCCTTATAGTTGTAGAAAGTAATTTGTTTAAGCATTAATTTCCCTACCATAAAAATTTAAAGGAAATAATTTTTTTCTAGAAAATTGTTTATTGGAAACAAGAGGCACTAGTGGTCCTTGGAGATGTAAATTTTCTTGAAATAATTTTTTATATGATTCTTGAAAAAATGCCCTAATATGTTCCGCTAGTTGTAGAAAGTAATTTGTTTTAGCAAAAAGAACCTTACCATAAAAATTTCCTGGAAGGAATTTTCAACTAGAAATTTTTTTCCCGAAAACTTGAGGCACTATTTCTCCCTGAAGATGAACTTTTACTATAAATATTTTTTCAGCATTTCATGAAAAAATGCACCAATAAGGGCTTATAGTTGTTGAAAGTAATTTATTTCAACAAAAAATTCCTAGTAAGAATTTTCAACTAGAAGAGTGTTTCTTGGATACATGAAGCACTAATGGTCCCTAGAGACGTTGTTTTACTTCAAATATTTTTCCAATATTTCATGAAAAAATGAACTAACAAAGGTATATAGTTGTAGAAAGTATTTGTATGAGCAAAAGTTGCCTTACTCTAAAATTTTCGTGGTAAGAATTTTCAACTAGAAAAGTGTTTCCAAGAAAAGGGTGACACTAATGGTCACTAAATATGAATTTTTACTAGAAATACTTTTGAAATATTTCCTAAAACAATGCACTAACAAGGCATTATGGTTATAGAAAGTAATTTCTTTCAGCAAAAATTGTCTTACTAAATTTTTTTAATAAGACTTTTGCACTAGAAATATTTTTTCTAGAAACATGAGGCACTAATGGTTCCTTAAGCCGTATTTTTACTATAAAAAAATTGCATCGTTTCCTGAAATTAGACACTAACATGGCCTTTTAGTTGTTGAAAGTAATTTGTTCCTGCTAAAATTACCTTCCCACAAAAATTTTATGGAAAAAATTTTCAACTAGAAAAGTATTTTCATGAAATATGACACCCTAATGGACCCGAGAGATGTACTTTTACTAGAAATACTTTTCTAACGTTTCCAAAAAAAGGAACTAACATGGCCTTATAGTTGTAGAAAGTAATTTCTTTCAAGAAAAAATGCCTTACCACAATTTTTTGGGAAAGAATTTTCGCCTAGCAAAGTATTTGCAAGAAACATGAGGCACTAATAGTCCCTAGAGATCTATTTTTACTAGAAATACTTTCACAACGTTTCCTGAAAAAATGCACTAACATAGCCTTATACTTATAGAAATTAATTTATTTCAACAAAACTAGCCTTACCACAAAAATTTTTGAGAAAGGATTTTCAGTAAGAAAAGTGTTTCTAGGAAACACGAGGCAATAATGGTCTCTGGAGATGTATTCTTACTAGAAATACTTCCCAACATTTTCTTAAATAAGCACTAAAAAGGCCATATAGTTGTAGAAAGTAATATGTTTCAGCAAAAATTGCCTTAGCACAAAATTTTTCGGGTAAGAATTTTCACCTAGAAAAGTGTTTCCAGGAAACATTATGCATTATTGGTCCCTGGAGAAGAATTTTATCTAGAAATGCATTTCCAACATTTCTAGAAAAAAGGCACTAACAAGGCATTATAATTGTAGAAAGTAATTTGTTTCAACTAAAATTTCCTTACTAAAAAATTTTCATCTACAAAAGTGTTTCCTGAAAACATGAGGCACTACTAATCCCAGGAGTTGTATTTTCAGAAGAAATATTTTGCCAGTGTTTCTTAATAAAATCCACTAATAAGGCCTTATTGTCGTAGAAAGTGATTTGTTTCTAAAAAAATTGCCTAACCACAAATTTTTCTTATTAGAATTTTTAGCTGGAAAAGTGTTTCTTGGAAACAAGAGGCACTAACGGTCCCGGGAGACAAATTTTTACTTAAAATACTTTCCCAACTTTTTCTTAAAAAATTCTCTAACAAGGCCTAATAGTTGTTGAAAATAATTTGTCTCAACAAAAATTGCTCTACCATAAAATTTTCCAAGTAAGAATTTAAGGTAGAAAAGTTTTTTCTAGGAAGCATGAGGCACTAATGGCCCCTGGAGACGTTTTTTTTACAAGATATACTTTTCCATCATTTCCTGGAAAAATGCACTAATAAGGCGTTATAATTGTGAAAAGTAATTTTTTCAACAAAAACTCTCTTCCCATAAAATTTTCCTGGTAAGAATTTTTAGCAAGAAAAGTGTTTCTCGAAAACATAAGTCACCAATGGTCATTGGAGACATATTTTTCTACATATAATTTTCCATTGTTTCCTAAAAAAATGCACTAACAAGGCCTTATAGTTTTTGAAAGTAATTTGTTGCGCCAAAAATTTACTTACCTTAAAATTTTCTTGGTATGAAATTTCGGGTAGAAAATTGTATCTTGGAAACATGAGGCACTAATGTTCCCTAAAGATGTATTTTTACTAGAAATACATATGCATCATTTCCTAAAAAAAGCACTAACAAGGCCTTTTAGTTGTTAAAAGTAATTTGTTTCTGCAAAAACTTCCTTCTGACAAAATTTTCACGGTCAAAATTTTCAACTAGGAAAGTGTTTCCATGAAACATGAGGCACTAATGGACCTGGGAGACGTACTTTTACAAGAAATAATTTTCCAACTTTCAAGAAAAAAAGAACTAACATGGCCATAAAGTTGTAGAAAGTAATTTCTTTCAACAAAAATTGCCTTACCATAAAATTTTTCGTGTATGAATTTTCATCGAGCAAAGTGTTTCCTAGAAACATGAGGCATTAATGGTCCCAAGAGATGTATTTTCTAGAAATAATTTCACAATGATTCCTGAAAAAAAGCACTAACATGGCCTTATAGTTATAGAAACTAATTTGTTTCAATAAAAATAGCCTTACTACAAAAATTTTCGGGTAAGGATTTTCAACAAGAAAATTGTTTATTGGAAGCATGAGGCACTAATGGTCTTTAGAAATGCATTTTTACTAGAAAAACATTTCCAACATTTCCTGGAAATTGGCACTAAAAAGTCTTTATTATTGTAGAAAGTAATTTGTTTCAGCAAAATTTGTCTTACCACAAAATATTTCAGGTAAGAATTTTCACCTAGAAAAGTGTTTCCAGGAAACATTAGAGACTATTGGTCCCCCAAGATGAAATTTCACTAGAAATATTTTGCAATGTTTCCTAAAAGAAGGCACTAACATTGCATTATATTTTAGAAAGTTATTTGTTTCAGCAAAAATTGCCTTCGCACAAAATTTTCTTGGTAAGAATTTTTACCTAGAAAAGTGTTTGTAGGAAACATGAAGCACGGTCCTTGGAAACATTTTTTTACTAGAAATATTTTTCCAACAATTCTGAAAAAAAAAGACTCTAACAAGGCCATATAGTTGTATAAAGTAATTTATTTCAGTAAAAATTGCCTTACAACAAAATTTTTCGAGTAAGAATTTTCAACTAGAAAAGTATTTCTAGGAAACATGAGGCACTAATGATCATTGGTGATGCATTTTTACTAGAAATGCGTTACCAAAGTTTCCTAAAAAATGGCATTAACAAGACCTTCCAATTGTTTATAGTAATATATTTCAGCAAAAAATGTCTCACCACAAAATTATCCCGCGAAGAATTTTCACCTAGAAAAGTGTTTCCAGGAAACCTGAGGCTCTAAGGGTCCTTGCAGACGTATTTTAACTAGAAATATTTTTCTAATATTTCCTGTAAAAAGCACAAACAATGCCTTATAGTTGTAGAAAGTAATTAGTTTCTTCAAAAATGGCCTTACCACAATATTTTCTTGGTATGAATTTTTACTAGAAAAATGTTTCCTAGAAACATAAGGCTCTAATGGTCCTTGGAGATGTAATATTACATGAAATACTTTCACAACATTTCCTGAAAAAATCCACTAATTGGCCTTATAGTTATAAAAAGTAATTTGTTTAAGCAAAAATAGCCTTACCATAAATTTTTTTGAGTAAGAATTTTCAGTAAGAGAAGTGTTTCTAGGAAACATGAGCCACTAATGGTCCTAGGAGATGTATTTTTAATGGGAATAATTTTCAATCGCTTTTCTAAAAAAAAAAATGTACTAAAAATGCCGTATAGTTGTAGAAAGTAATTTGTTTCAGCAAAAATTTCCTTACCAGACAATTTTCCTGGTAAGAATTTTCTGCCAAAAAAGTGTTTTCAGAAAACATGTGGCACTAGTGGTTTCTGAAGACGTATTTTTTTTAGAAACATTTTTCCATTGTTTCTCGAAAAAAGGCACTAACAAGGCCTTGTAGTTGTAGGAAGTAATTTGTCTCTATAAAAATTGCCTTACCACAATTTTTTTCTAGTAAGATTTTTCACCAAGAAAAGTGTTTCCAGGAAACATGAAGCAAAAATGGTCCTTGGTGACATATTTTTACTAGAAATAATTTTCCAATGTTTCCTAAAAAAATCACTAACAAGGCCTTACAGTTGTTGAAAATAATTTGTTTAAGCAAAAATTGCCTTACCACAATTTTTTCCTGGTAAGAATTTTTGGCTAGACAAATGTTTTCAAGAAACATGAGGCACTAATGGTCCTTGGAGACGTATTTTTACTAGAAATACTTTTTCAATGTTTCTTGCAAAAAGGCTCAAACAAGGCCTTATAATTGTAGAAAGTTATTTGTTTCAGCAAAAATTGTCTTACCATAAAATTTTTTTGGTAAGAATTTTTTGCAAGAAATGTTTCTCCTAGAAACATGAGCACTAAGGTCCATGGAGATGTATTTTAACTAGAAATACATTCGCTGCATTTGTTTAAAAAATACACAAACAAGGCCTTTTTGTTGTAGAAAGTATTTCGTTTTAGCAAAAATTGCCTTACCTTAACATTTTCCTAGTAAGAATTTTCAACTTGAAAAGTGTCTCCAAAAAACTTGATGCACTAATGGTCCGTAAGGATGTATTGTTACAAGAAATACTTTTCCAACATTTACAAAAAAAATGCACCAACAAGGCATTACAATTCTAGAAAATAATTTTGTTTAAAAAAAATTGCCTTATTATAAAATTTTCCTGGTAAGAATTTTCGGCAAGAAAATTATTTCCAGAAAACATGCGGCACTAATGGTCTCTGGAGATTTTTTTTACCTGAAATGCTTTCGCAATATTTCCAAAAAAAAATCACTAACATGGCCTTATAGTTGTTGTTGAATTTATGGAAAGGAGAAATACTTTATTGACTTATTGATTGACTTATTATTATCAGAGTATATGAACCTCTAATTATAATAGAGGAAGGTAGAAGAGTCCAATTACTATAAAACTACATTTGTCTCAATTACACCCAAACTCTAACACTTAAGGATAAGCCTTAACATAATTAAATAACTCAATATAAATGAAAGACAAACATAACTCAAACTAGAACTCTTTTAGGACGTGACCATAAGATAAAGGTGCCAGCTCGTGGTTATCTTTGTGAGTCTTCTTGATCTTCCAACTAGCTTGTGGTCATCTTTGTGAGTCCTTCTTGATCTTCCAACTTATGTAATAAGGATGCTAGCTAGTGGTAATCATGGTGGGTCCTACTTCTTATGTGCTTGGGCCCATCTTATAATACTCTTAGATATGTAGGCCTTCCTTGGTCATGTGGGTTTGGGCCCTATTTTCCAACACTCCCCCTCAAGCTGGGTGAGAGAACATCAAGAACACTCAACTTGCTGCAAATGATGTATAAAATCTTTTTGTTTAAAATGGCAGTCCTCCAATCTTCCAAAACTCCCCCTCACGTTGGTGCTCTCTTCCATGAGGCCCAGTTGGCCAATTCAGGGGAGTATAACATGGATGTAATAATAAGTTCCTTCGTTATAGTGTCCCAACCATTCACATTTGATATTTTTGATGGGGTATTAAGTTCCTCCGTCATGGAATCCCAATGGTTGATATTTTTTATATTTTGATGGGGACAAATAAATAATGGTATGAGGCCACCTCTTCTTCAATAATAATGTCCCGAAAGAGACATAATAGTTGCAGCTGAATATAACACGACCATCTTCCAACACATATAACATGAACCAAATAATAAACTTTGTAAAAGAACCCATGAAATAATCCGATATAAAAATTTCTTCTTAGATGCACAAGCTTCATTTGTGCTCCCTCTCTTCAATGTTTTGTTCACATAAACTTTTTCCACAACATCTGGAATAGAATACCTCTTTCTTGTACTTCTACTTCTTCGCCTCAAGCTGGGAGGTAATGGTAGTGATCCCAGCTTGAACTAAATATCATAGATGCAACAATAAGCCCAGATAATGTAGATGTAGTAATAATCCCTTAAACCATGGAAAAGTGAGATATTTTTCTAATATAGAAACTCAAATAGTGACACAAAACAATCGACTTAAATTCAGATTTTTCAATGCAATAGGATACCAGCATGACCTTTGATTCTTCCAATGTGAATATATCTTAATATATAGATCTTATTGACATGAAATTTCTCCTTCTGAAATTAGAATTAAATACCTTTCATCCAAGTTTAACTTTTTTTCATAAATTATAATTATCAGAAGATAAATAATCTGATAGATTTTTGGTCTCTGTCATCTGGCCGAACTAAGTATTGTTTCCCTTTTTTTTCCAGCATGACCATTGACTCTTCCAAGATCAATATCTCCATATAAAAATATCAGATTGAGAATTGGTTCAATAGGTAAGAAAATAAACTTACAAATATTTCTTTTGATATATAATTCTCCATATAAAGTCTCATTCTTGATAGCATAAAATACCTCAAAAATTGAAGCTTTCTGTTGTTGCTCGAACACCTTTTACAATCTTACCTTTGCTGCTTTAAATATCTATTTTTATTTGTAGATAAATCAGATCGAAAATTAGTTGAATAGGTAAGGAATAAACTTATAGATATTTGTTTTGATATATAATTCTCCATATAAAGTCTCTTTCTTGATAGCAAACAATACCTCGGAAGTTAAAGATTTATGTTGCTACTAGAACCTCTTTTGCAATCTGACCTTTGATGTTTCAAATATCGATTCTTTTTATATATAACTCCGATTAGAAAAATTCTTTTTTCCATGGGAATTAGACTCGAATATTTTTTTGTCAATATAAAATTTACAATATTAAATGCTCATTATATAGGTGAAAAATGCCAATCATACAAGAGTAGGGAAAAAAATACGAACCTTGACTTAGGGTTTATGTTACGGTCCCGGATCTCACATAGGGATTTGTAGGGAGGATGAAGAGATAGATGAAAATCAAGCTGAAGGGAAGCTTGAAACCCTAGGTTCTTTGAGGAGAACGCACACCCTTGAGCTCATTGAGGATTAAAACCATTGTGTACTCTAATCAATGCTTGTCTTTTCTCATTACTCTTACCCCCTTAATTAGGGTTCACCCTTACAAGGTTTAAGATAAAATATTACAAAAATACCAATGTAGATAAAATGTTACAAAAATGCCCCTATGGCCTATTAATTCTTTAACTGAAATAAATTAAAATTAAATTAAGAAAACAATTAATTATACTCTTAATAATGTTATTGCGTGCATAACATTACACTCCCCCTCCCCCCTGGGAGAAAGAGCTTGTCCTCAAGCTCGAAGGTAGGGTCTGCTTGCCCGTGCTGATGTCTCCACATGTTCTCAAGTAGCATCCGCAGTATCTGTGGCAGTCCTCTGGATGACAAAACTAGAGCATTCCAATAGAGAAGCAATTTTTTTTAACTCTGCCAGCATCACTTGTTGTGGCACCTCCCAATACGGATAAGCAACCAAACAACAAGTTGAACAATCACCAGCTCCAAACTGGCAACTTGTGCTTCGACATTAACAACCCTTGTGTGAGCTGCCCCAATGGTTGCCTCATAGGCAAAATGTAGTATGTCCCAAACCAAAGTATGTTGGAGGTCTGACTGTAGCCCTGTGGTTGAGACATTCATAGAGCTTTGGATTATGCCTCCTTGTTCTGCTTCAACACCCCACATTTTAGCTGAGAGAGTAAGGTTCATAGTATAGCTCTGAGCATGGTGCGCAACCATGTGAAGATGACCTGTAATTTCTTGTCCAGCCATCACATATAAAGGCTGAGAGAGAACACAACGAAGTTGGTACTAGTGTGTTGTGGGAGTCCCTGGTGCAGTCGTAAGCCACCGATGAACAAAACTCCCATCAAACAAGATATCAAACCAACATGCAAGCCCATGTATCCTAGTCCCAACAACAACTTTGAAACTTAAGGGGATGTCAAATTCATATAGCTCCTCTTCCTTCAGAGTCATGAAATTTAATGTATGGGTAACTGCTGAAGCCACCAACAATCTTGGATCAAAAACATCTACTACAGGCTGAGAAAAATATCCCTGAAATGCATATCCATGTAAAGGGGTAAGATCAACCCCATAGTAATTATGATGCTGCCAAAAGAGGGACTTGGTTGCAATTTCAATGTACAAAATTCATCACTGAAGGGAGCCAAGTGTATCCTCCCAAATGTTGGAAACATTTTCCCATTGGGAACAAGAAACCGATCTCTTGCAATTACATATTTGTCAAGCATTCTTTCATTGACAAGTAAAGCGCCCATAGGCTCTGAAATGAGTATATTTGATTTTTTAGGCAGCTTGACTTCTTCAACTTTGCCTTTGACAATCGTTATTCTTTGCCCCAATGATGGATCTCCTGCTAATAGTTTACATGCGTGTTCAGACATTTCAGATGCCTCCATAGCATAAACATGCCTTGCACCAGCCTGACCTGCAAATAATGAAAGAATGCCACTACCAGCACCAACGTCAACAACAACATGATCATGGAAATCTGAACGGTTTTCAATTATTGCAGCATAATAGGTTCCTATCCTCACATAATCCTGTAACATATTTTTTTGATGTAGAAGCTGGCCATAGTAATGGAAGTACATTTTAGCAGAAGCAACCTCTATTTTATCATCAAATTTGCTCTTGGAAACCAAGAGTGATCCATTTTCCAGCTTCGCCCCATTATCTTGGTAGGCAGCATCTAGTGCTCCACCAGCAACATCCAGATTTTCCATCGATGAAAGAAAGTCCTTACTCTCAGTGTGCCTTGTGCTGCTGTTTTGCACCGTTCGTCACTGCAACAACAACCACAATTTTAAATTTCAGCACTGGTTTCTGCAGGGCCATAACAGCAGCACAAAACATTTTGTGGAAGAATCCAAGTGCTGCAAAACTAGCAGCTTCCTCCTGTCTCCTCTCCACATCCATAGGTGACTCTTCGGTGTGAAAAAAATCACTAAACTGGGTTAAAAGAGCCTTTTCTGGGTTTAAAGAACTCAATGTAGTGGAACTTTCTTCCAATAAACACTGCTATGCTGCTAGCCTAAATAGGGACCTATCAGTTTGCTAGTATCCAACTTGTGTTCCCAGATTTGAACAGCAGTAAACACTGTAGCATGTCCCTGATTCTCATCAGCTATGATGCACCCTGTGATTCATTTTCAATTTCTACATATTCCAGGTGCTGCTCATCTACATCACTTCTAACTGGTTTTATTTTTTTCTACTGATCCCATTGATACATTGCCACCACAGCAGCAATTTGAAAAATTGGACGTGGCTCTCCTGTCCAACCCATGAATACAACAACAACAGAAATTGGAAATTAAGTCAGACTGTGCAACCCAGCCACAGAAAAATCATTCATCCACAAGACCAAAAAAATTTTATCTCCAGTTTTTCCCACGTTGTCTACCTTCTCATATTCAAAACTCCCACCGAAGTGAAAAACTTCTACGAACAGTGCCAGAGAAGCAAATATGGAACCCAACAATTGAAGCACAATGTTTTCAATTTGACCAAGAACAGACGCACAGGTACTGTTCGCACCAACAGAAAAACAAATCACCCCCAAAATTTTTTTAGCATTCCCGGAATCCCCAAAAAATTACCACTCTCAATTCAGACACAACAACCTGAATTCCGTAAAAAATGGAGAAATTATTTTGTTGCTCTATTTCATGGAACAAAGAACCTCCGTCCCCAATTTTTGAGCAGCGTTGCTGCTGCTCAACCCCTTGGAGCCACATCAACGCCATGAAAGACTCGTTTTGACCTAAAAATTGATGGCATTTCTTAAAATTACCCCAAAATGCGTTGAAATTTGTTTTCTATTGGGCTGCTGAGGGTGAGATTGAGCGGAAGAAGTGTCGTTCTGAAGGCAAAGCCCACCGGAATTTTGTCTGACGGAGTCGACATAGCATCCTCTTTTTCTGATGGAGAACAACAGCCCTTTGGGGCTTCGCTGCATAGAAATTTTCCAAGACAAAAGGCTCTCGGAATTTTTTCCCCAAAATTCGGATGTCTCCTGTTCGGATATGTATTGCGTCCCATGAGAAAGGGTTTTTTGAAGTTGAGCACAAATCTGCCCTTAACGATGAGGTGTTTGCAGTATAAGCCTCCAATTTGTGATTTCTAGGGGCTCGAGACTGTTGCACTAGCTTGGCCTGCTCGGAGATAGTGAAATTTTTTGTCCCTTGGTCTTTCTGCCCATCCAAAGCAGCGTCTCAAACGAGTTTAGGTCGTATGACTTGTTCTACGGCAGCAAATTTTTCCCTTGTAGATATTTTAATGGAAGGTGCACGCCATGGCCGGGATGACTCTGGAAATTTTTTGTTGCTTGGCGTGAGAAGGGTCCTTTCTCTCTGCGGCGACCCCTTCCTGCATCACTGCCATTTGTATTTCTCTTTCAAGTCTATCGAGTTTCTACTTAAGAATTGGCAATTGTTCCAACTGCTGCATGATTTGCGCAAACCTTCTCTTGTTTTTTGCCTGCGCCTCTGCGGGCGCCTTCAGCCCTTTGATCAAGAACTCTAACTCCCCATTGCTGGAATTATGCAGCTCTGATACCAGTTGTTACGGTCCCAGATCTCACGTAGGGATTCATAGGGAGGATGAAGAGAAAAACGAAAATTAAGCCGAAGGGAAGCTTGAAAACCCTTGTTCTTTGAGGAGAATGTACACCCTTGAGCTCATTGAGGAGAAATCAAAACCTTGTTTACTCTAAATCAATGCTTGTCTTTTCTCATTACTCTTACCCCTTAAATAGGCTTCACCCTTACAAGGTTTAAGATAAAATATTACAAAAATACCATTGTAGATAGAATATTACAAAAATGCCCCTATGGCCTATTAATTCTTTAACTGAAATAAAATAAATTAAATTAAGCAAAAAAATTAATTAGACTCTTAATAATGTTATTATGTGCATAACAGTTTAGGGTTTAGAGAAAATGATCTCATTATCTCTGTGGGTTGAGCAAGTCAACTAACAAAAACCTACTCTGATACCATGTTGAATTTATGGAAAAGAGAAATACTTCGTTGACTTATTCATTGATTTATTATAATCAAAGTACATGAACCTCTATTTATAATAGAGGGAGGTAGTAGAGTCCAATTACAATAAAATTACCTTTGTCCCAATTACATCCAACTCTAAAAGTTAAGGATAAGCCTTACCATAATTAAATAATTCAATATAAATAAAAGACAAACATAACTCAAACTAGAACTCTTCTAGGACGTGACCATAAGATAAATATGCCAACTCATGGTTATCTTTGTGAGTCATTCTTGATCTTCCAACTAGCTTGTGGTTATCTTTGTGAGTCCTTCTTAATCTTCCAATTTATGTGATAAGGATGCCCGCTCGTGGTAATCATGGTGGGTCTTACTTCTTATGTGCTTAGGTCCATCTTACAATATTCTTAGATATGTGGGCCTTCCTTGGTCGTTTGGGCTTGGGCGCTATCTTCCAATAGTTGTAGAAAGTAATTAGTTTCAGCAAAAATTGTTTTACCACAAAATTTTCCTGGTTAAAACTTTCAGCTAGAAAAGAGATTTCAAGAAATATGATGTACTAATGGACTTGGAAAACGTACTTTTACTATAAATAATTTTCCAATATTTCTAGAAAAAGGCACTCACTTGGCCTTATAGTTTTAAAAAGTACTTTTGTTTCAGCAAAAATTGTCTTCCCACAAAATTTTCCTTGTAAGAATTTTTAGCAAGAAAAGTGTTTCAAGGAAACTTGAGGAACTAATGGTTTCTGGAGACGTTTTTTACTAAAAATAATTTTCCAGTATTTTATAAAAAAATCACTAACAAGACCTTATAGTTGTAGAAAGTAATTTGTTTCAGGAAAAACTTGCATTACAAAAAAAATTTCCTAGTAAGTATTTTATGTAAGAAAAGAGTTTCCAGGAAACATGAGGCACTAAAGGTCCTTGGTGACATATTTTTACTAGAAATACTTTTTCATTGTTTCCTAAAAAATGGCACTAACAAGGCGTTATAGTTGTAGAAACTAATTTGTTTAAACAATAATTGCCTTACATAAAAAATTTCCTGGTAATAATTTTCACCTAGAAAAGTGTTTCCCAGAAACATGAGGCATAAGTGGTCCCTGGAGACGTAATTTTATAAGAAATAGCCCTTATAGTTTTAAAAAGTAATTTGTTTCAGAAAAAATTGCCTTACATCAAAATTTTCTTAGTTAGAACTTTGACTTAGAAAAGTGTTTCCAGGAAATATGAGACACTAATGTCCTTGGTGTCGTATTTTATCTAGGAATATTCTTCTTATGTTTCATGAAAAATGGCAATAACAAGGCCTTAAAGTTGTAAAAAGTAATTTGTTTCAGTAAAAATTGCCTTACCAAAAAACTTTGCTCTAAGAATTTTCAGCTACAAAAGTGTTCCAAGGAAACATCAGCCACTAAGGTTCCTGGTGACATATTTTTACTAGAATTTTTTTTTTTAACGTTTCCTCAAAAAATGCACTAGCAAGGCCTTACAATTGTAGGTAGTAATATGTTTTAACAGAAATTGCCTTCCCACAAAATTTCTTGGTAAGAATTTCCAACAATAAAAGTGTTCAAAGGTGTTACAATATGGGACCCACAATTGTTGCACGAGCTGGTGGGACCCACCATGAGAACGTGAGATGGCATGATGGGTCATCACACGAGCAGGCATGAGTTGAAAATTTTGAAGATCAAGTCGAACCCACAAAGATAACAACTAGTTGGCATCTTTAGTTTATGATCACATCCTCATAGAACAGTTTTAGTTTGAGTTATGTTAGTCTTCTAATTATGTTGAGTTATTTTATTATGATAGACTTATCTTTAAGAGTTATAGTTTAGATGTAATTAGGAGAATGGTAGTTTATTTGTACTTGGACTCTACTACTTTTATCTATTATAAATAGAGGTGCTTGTACTCAAATTATAATAAGAAAGTGAAGTAGTTCTCCACTTCGCATCTCTTGAAGTTTTCCTCTCTAGTCTAAATTCTTTTTCCTTTTTTATCTCTTATCTCCTCTCTACCCGAGAGCTCTCTCTTTCTTTCTTTTTCTTTCTCCCTCTCTCACTTGCTCGAGATATTAGTAAAGGGGTCCTAAATTCAATATGGTATCAGAAAATCAAATTTAGGATCTCCATGTCAAAGGAATGCTCTATGAAGTTATGATCAAAGCTACTCATTGAAGGCTCTTTGTGAAGCAAGATTGAAGCTCATGAGATAAGTTTTTTTATTCTTGATATTATTAATTCATGCTCTTGGTTTTTGGATATTAGAAGATCGTTTAGAGATAATTTTATGGATGTCTTCATCTTATGAAAATTTTGAGATATATGCATCTCAGATTAGAAGAGGTTTACCAAGGCAGTTTTGTTGGTTTGACAATTTTTTATTGAAAATCGGTTTATGTTGAGATTTTTCCCATAAAAGGTTATAATTTTGTGGGAAAAATATTCCCTAATAAAGAAAGTTGTTTTAAACCTATTATGTCTGGTTGTTTATTCATTGGATTTCAGAAATATGATTACTTAGCTTCAATGCTAAGCCTCTCCATTAACCGAGTTGCTTGAAGAAATCTACTCTATTTTGTGATTATTATTTTTTGGAGATTTTTTTTACATTGAATTGCCTATTATGGCTGACGAAAACATGGGTCACAAGAGTGATATACAAAGATTACTATTATACCCTTACGAGGGGTATCAAATTTCATGAACTAATCCACATCGGCTCGCTGGTCCCTTATAACAAATGACCTACTTGGTCATCTCACCAAACTTGGGCCACCTATTAATTAAGAAGATATTTCTTATACTAAATGCTTAAAAAATGATACTTTGGTTATTAGTTGGCTCATCAACAGCATAAAAGAACCTGTCTCCAACAATGCTATTCATCTTGATATAGCTAAACAAATTTGTGAGACATGTGCTAAGTTGTACTCTAGCTCCAACAACTTACATATGACATATGATATTCTCCAAAGAATGGAAAATAGCTCAACACTAAACAAGGAGAAAATATCCATGAATATTTGACTCGTTTTAGAGGCCTTCTTCAAGAATGGAAAATAGCTCAGCTTACCTCCATGGACGTTTTTGTCCAAGACAAGTAGAAAGAAACCTTAGTCACTGCCATTTGCCTTGCAAACATTAAGCCATATCTCGAAGTTGCTAAAAGTCAAATTCTTAGCGCCTCTGCTATTCCCATTTTGATGATGCATGTGCCACACTACTCCATATTTCAGACGCTTCTTCTTCTATTACTTAAGTATCATCCGCTATGTACTTCGGGCATTGGGGAACGAACATCAATTGACTGTGGCCGAGGTTGTGGAAGAAATTATAGAGGAGGATGAGGAAGACGTGGAAGATATTATTCTGTCCGAACATATGGCAAGGAATCTACTCAATGTGGGAGATATGTCCACAACATAGATACGTGCTATTACAGGGAATGCACCCATTGTGGGAAAAATGGCCACACTATAGAGATATGTTATAGAGTCCATGGCAAATGGGATTGGAGGAAGGCTAACCAAGCCTTAGTAAGTGATACAAAGGAGGACCAGTCTACCACTTCCAAAGAAAAGAAAAACCTTACTGATGATGAGTATGACTTATTCTAGAAAATGAAAACACTGATGGTCTCTTATCCAAGTTCCTCCTCAACTGCTGTTGCCACTACTACTCAGGTATGCTCTCTGCCTCCTCTTCATACTGGATAATTGACTTAGGGGCCTCTGAGCATCTCACAGGTAACAAAAATATACTACACTCAATTTCTCCTTGTCTCTCACATAAATTTGTTACCATAGCTGACTTCTTTCAAACTACAGTTCTCGGGAAAGGATCCACCTCATTTACACCATCACTTCCGCTCACAAATATTCTTTTTGTTGCTAATTTTCCCTTGAATCTTTTATCTATTAGTCAGCTCACAAAATATTTTAATTACTCCATCACCTTCTCACCCGCTTCTTATGTGTTTTAGGACCTTATAACGAAGCAAGTGATTGGTGGAGGTCATGAACAAGTGAGGATCTACTACCTGGACGTGCCTAAAATAAATACCGTTTCAACTAGTGAAACTGAGACAAATCTATGGCACAATCGGTTGGGACATCCATCTGCACAATCTCTTCATCATCTTCTCCCTACTCTTAAAGAAATGTTAGAATTAAATTGTGAAGTTTGTCAACTGAGCAAACACCAGAGGACTACACACTCACCTCGTTCAGAACTTAAAAGTGTTGCTCCATTTTCATTGATTCATACAGATGTATGAGGACCCTTGAGTGTCTCAAATATTTCTTGAATCAAGTACTTTATTACATTTATTGATGGTTTTAGTCGTACCACATGGATATTTCTCTTTAGAGAACGTTCTGAAATACCATCCATATTTAAATCCTTTCATGCTATGGTGGTCACTCAATTTGGTCAGAAAATCAAAGTACTTCGGTCTGAAAATGCCAAAGAATATACTTCCAGAGACCTTGAATCCTTTTGTCAAGAGAATGGCATTATCCATCAAACATCGTGTGCCTACACCCCTCAACAAAATGATGTAGTAGAACAGAAGAACCGTCATCTTCTTGAGGTAGCTTGCAGTTTACTGTATGTCATGAAAGTCTCATACTTTTATTGGCCGCATGCCATCCTTCATGCTTTCTTATAAATAGGCTACCCTCTTCCATTCTCGGTCATAAAGCCCCATAATATTTATTGTTGTCAAATGATGATCTTTTTTTGCTTCCCTTGAAAGTCTTTGGGTCTCCATATTTTGTTCATATTACCTTCCCACAACAAAGTAAACATGATCCCAAATATGTCAAGTGTATCTTCTTAGGATACTCTCGCACACAAAAGGGTTTTATTTGCTATAATCCCACTCTCCAAAGGTTACTTGTGTCTATGGATGTAACATTTTTTTGATAATTCTTCATACTACTCTGACAATGGTCCTCTAGGTCTATCTTCAGTACTAGCTTCCCCTCGATCGGTTGTGCCCCGTGCCCCAGAAACTATTCAACCCCCAGACACTCTGGCTGACACCACACCTACTGAGTTTATGGATCCGACACGATGTAAATCCATTTTCTCCTATTGTTTTTGGCCTACAATATGATACTCGTCCCATTGCCTTGTGAAAGAACCCAAAACTTTCACCAGGCCCTCTACCTCTCACCCCATATCAAATTTTGTGTCTCACCATCGTTTATCCCCTTTATGTTGTCAATTTCTTTCTTCTATCTCCTCCATATCAATTCCACAATCCTATCAGAAGGCTCTCAAACATCCAGGGTGGAAGGTAGAAATGGATGAAGAAATGCAGGCACTCTATGAAAAATCAGACATGGACTCTAGTTACTCTTCCATCAGATAAAAAAACTTATCGGTTGTGGGTGGGTTTTTACTATGAAACACAATCCAGATGGGTCCATTGCTTGCCTTAAGGCTCGCCTCATTGCTAAATTCTATACACAGTGTTATGGAATTGATTATGAGGCAACATTCTCTCTAGTGGCAAAAATAAAATTGGTACGTATTTTATTATCTCTGGCTGCTAACTCTTCCTGGAAGGTATATCGGCTTGATGTGAAAAATGTTTTTCTTAATGGGGATATCAAGGAATAAATTTATATACAACAACCACCTAGATTTGTGGTTGAGGGGGAGTCGATATGTCTATTGAAGAAATCTCTTTATGGTTTGAAACAATTTCCTCGTGCATGGTTTGATAAATTTAGCCGAGCACTCATATGGGAAGGATTTCCCTAATGTTCTATAGATCACTCTGTATTTATTAAAGACACACCAAAAGGCAAGGTGATTTTGGCAGTATATGTTGGTGATATTGTCTTAACCGGTAGAGATCCTAGGGGCATTCAGGATACCAAGGAAAAGATATGTGCAGAATTCAAGACAAAAGATCTTGAACTACTTAAATATGTTTTGGGTATTGAAGTACTATAGTCCAGACTTGGGATTGTACTATCCCAAAGGAAGTATGTCCTTGCTCTACAAGAGAAGATAGGAATGATGGGGTGTAGACCAGTAGAAACCCCAATGGACTCAAATACAAAACTATCTGCAGGTACTGGAGAAGATGTGGATATTGAAAAATATCAAAGACTTGTAGGGAGACTCATTTATCTTTGTGTAGCAAGGCCGGATATATCATATGCAGTAAGTAAGGTGAGTCAAATACATGCACAAGTCACAACACGGTCATTGGCAAGCACTAGAAAGGATATTGCAATATTTGAAAGGACCTTTAGGAAGAGGGCTTCTCTATAAGAACCATGGTCACTTCAACATAGAAGGATTCTCAGATGCAAACTGGGCCGAATCCCCGGATGACAGAAAATCTACTTAGGGATATTGTACAATGGATGGAGGGAATTTGGTTACAAGGAAAAGTAAGAAGCAGAATGTAGTTGCAAGGTCTAGTGTAGAAACAAAATACAGAGCCATGACACACATAGTTAGTGAACTTCAATGGATAATATCCCTTCTCATTGAACCAGGATTCTATAAAGAAGCTCTTATGGATCTATATTGTGATAATAAGACAACAATACATATCACATCAAATCCGGTCTTCCATGAGAAAACAAAGCACATTGAAGTAGACTGCCATTTCATATGAGAAAAATTCCAAACCGACATGTTACCTCTCAAACATATATCTTCACAAATCCAAGTTGCAGACGTTCTCACCAAACCAGTCACTCATAAGATCGTGTACACTATTTGCAGCAAGCTCGGTGTTTATGATGTTTTCTCACCCCCAGCTTGAGGGAGAGTGTTACAATATGGGACCCACCATGAGAACGTGAGATGGCACGTTGGGTCATCACATGAGCTGGCATGAGTTGGAAGATTTGAAAATCAAGTGGGACCCGCAAAGATAACCACGAGTTGGCATCTTTATCTTATGATCACATCCTCATTGAAGAGTTTAAGTTTGAGTTATGTTAGTCTTCTAATTATGTTGAGTTATTTTATTATGATAGACTTATCTTTAAGAATTATAGTTTGAATGTACTTAGAAGAATGGTAGTTTAATTGTACTTCACCTCAACTACTTTCCTCTACTATAAATAGAGGTGCTTGTAGATGAATTATAATAAGAAAGTGAAGTAGTTGTCCACTTCTCATCTCTTGAAGTTTTCCTCTCTAATCTAAACTCTTTTCTCTTTTTTTATCTCTTCTTTGCTCTGTCTCTCTTTCTTTTTCGTTCCCCCTCCTCACCTTGCTCAAGATATCAGTAAAGGGGTCCTAAATTCAACCAAAAGGAAACTTGAGGCATTGATGGTCCTAGGAGACGTATTTTTACTAGTAATAGTTTTCCAAAATTTCCTGAAAGAAGGTACCAACAAGGTCTTAGAGTTGTATAAAGTAATTTGTTTCAGCCAAAATTGCCTTACCAAAAAATTTTCCTGGTATGAATTTTCACTTAGAAAAGTGTTTCCAAGAAATATGAGGCACTAATGGTCCCTGGCGATGTATTTTTATTAAAAAAAACTTTTACAACATTTCCTGAAAAACTCCACTAATAAGGTCATATAGTTGTAGAAAGTAATTTTTTTAAGAAGAAATTGCCTGACCACAAAATTTTTCTGGTTAGAATTTTCAGTTAGATAAGTGTTTCTAGGAAACATGAGGCACTAATGGACCCAAGAGATGTACTTTTACTAGAAATTCTTTTCCAACATTTCAAGAAAAAAAGGCACTAACAAGGCCTAATTTTTGAAAGATAAGCCCAAGCCCACATGACCAAGGAAGACCCACAAGATGGGCCAAAGAACATAAGAAGCTAGTTGGCCTCCTTATAACATAAGTTTGAAGATCAAGAAGGACTCACAAAGGCATCTTTATCTTATGGTCATGTCATAGAAGAGTTCTAGTTTGAGTTATGTTTATATTTTATCTATATTGAGTTATTTAATTTTGCTAGGACTTATCTTTAAGTGTTAGAGTTTGGGTGTAATTGGGACAAAGGTTGGTTTATTATAATTGGACTCTACTACCTTCCTCTATTATTAATAGAGGTTCCTTTACTCTGATTATAATAAGTCAATGAAGTCAATGAAGTATTTCTTTTTCCATAAATTCAACATGGTATCAAAGTTGGTTATGTGATTTGACTTGGTCAACCCACAGAGATAATGAGATCCTTTTCTCTAAAACCTAAACCCTAAGTCTAGCTTCGTAGCTAATTTTTTTCTGTCCTTACAGCCATTGTTTGTTATGCATTTTCACCTTTATACTGAGATTTTCATATTGTAAATTATATATTGACAAAAAAATATTTGAGTCTAATTTCCAAGGAAAAATGATTGTTTTCCAATTGAAGTTGTCTACAGGATGATACCGATATTTGAATGAGCAAAGGTCAGATTGAAAAAGAGGTTCAATCAGTAGCCAAAAACTTCAACTTCCGAGGTATTTTATGCTCTCAAGAACTAGACTTTATATGGAGAAATATATATATAAAAAAATATATGTAAGTCTATTATTTTACTATTCAACCAATTTTTTATCTGAGTTAACTACAAAGAGAAATCGATATTTGAAGCAGCAAAAGGTAGATTGCAAAAGAGGTTCCTGTAGCAGCAACAAGCTTCAAATTCCGAGGTACTTTATTCTATCAAGAAAGATACTTTATATGGAGAATTATATATGACAAGAAAGATATGTAAATCTATTTACTTACCTATTCAACCAATTCTCAGTATGACATCTTTTATAAGGAGATATTTATCTTGGAAGAGTCAATGGTCATGCTTGAAAAAAAGAAGAAACAATACTTAATTCGGCTAGATAACAGAGCCAAAAATATTTTAGATTATTTATCTTCTGATAATTATATTTTATGAAGAGAAGTTATACTTGGATGAAATTTATTTAAGTCAAGTTTCAATAAGGAGAAAATTTCATATATATCTGATCTATATTTAAAGATATATTCGCAATGGAAGAATCAAAGGTCATGCTTGTATTCTGTTGTATTGAAAAATCAGAATTTATGCCCTTTTCTTTGCGTCACTGTTTGAGTTGCTATATCAGGAAAATATCTCACTTCTCCCTGGTTTAAGGGCTTGTTACTACATCTATGCTATTTGGGCTTATTGATGTATCTATGATATTTGATTCGAGTAGAGATCATTGCCATTACATCCCAGCTTGAGGGAGAGAAGTACAAGAAAGAGGTAATTTATTCCATATGTTGTGGATATGTTTATGTGACCAAAATATTCAAGAGAAATCACAAAAAAATAAGCTTATGCATCTAAGAAAAAATATTTATATCGGATTATGATTATTTCATGGGTCCTTCTACAAGGTTTATTATTTTGGTTCGTGTTATATGTGTTGGAAGATGGTTGTGTTACATTACAGCTGCTGCAATTTTGTCTCTTTGGGTGAGACATTATTATTGAAGAAGAGGTGGCCTCAGTACCTTTTCTCATAACATAATTTATTTGACTCTCAAAAATATCACGGTTGGGACACCATGAAAGTCGGTGCCCGAATTGGGACACCATGATAAATTTAACTCTAAAAAATATCACGATTGGGATACCAAGAGAGTTGGTGTCCGGATTGGGACTCCATTATCAATAAACCCACAACTCTCCCCCCCCCCCCCCCCCCCCCCCTGTAATAGCTTTTATTACTCCTACCACTTGAGATTCGTTATCTTATGGAGGGACATGGCAGTGGACACTTCAAAGCAATGCCAATAGACACACTACCTACAGAAGACGGAGTGTTCTCTACATCCAGCATTATGACTGAAGTATGGAGCAATGTCTTACTGGCTAGGAGTGATTTTTATTCTCACTTATATTATGCCAGGAAGGCCTCATGGAAGGACGCAATAGTGTGAGGGGGAGAGTTGGAAGATGAAGGCATATTGCAAGATGTACCATTTTATTCAAAAACATTTTATACATCATTTGTAGCTAGTTGGGAGTTCATGTTGTTCTCTCACCCCCAGCTGGAGGGGGAGTGTTGCAAGATAGGCCCAAGCCCACAAGACCAAGGAAGGCCCACATATCCAAGATTATTATAAGATGGGCCACATGACCAAGGAAGACCCACAAGATGAGTCCAAGCACATAAGAAGTAGGGCCCACCAAGATTACCATGAGTTGGCATCCTTATCACATAAGTTGGAAGATCAAGAAGGAACCACAAAGACATCTTTATCTTATGGTCACATCCTAGAAGAGTTTTAGTTTGAGTTATGTTTGTCTTTTATCTATATTGAGTTATTGAATTATGCTAGGACTTATCTTTAAGTGTTAGAGTTTGGGTGTAATTGGGACAAAGGTAATTTTATTGTAATTGGACTCTACTGTCTTCATCTATTATAAATAGAGGTTCATGTACTCTAATTATAATAAGTCAATGAAGTCAATGAATTATTTCTCTTTTCGATAAATTCAACACTAATAATTATAGAAAGAATTTTTTTTTATCAAAAGTTGCCATACCACAAAATTTTCAGCTAGAAAAGTGTTTCAAGGAAACATGCGGCACTAATGGTCCCTAGAGAGGTATTTTTACTAGAAATACTTTCCCAGTGTTTCCTGAAAAGGTGGACTAACAAGGTCTTATAGTGGTAGAATGTAATTTGTTTCAACGAAAATTGCCTTACCTCAAAAATTGGTAAGAATTTTATCCTAGAAATGTTTTTTGAGGAAACATGAGGCACTAATGGTCCTTGGTGGTGTATTTTTACTAGAAAGACTTTTTCAACATTTCCTAAAAAAAAAGACACTAATGTCGTGTTTTAGTTGTAGAAAGTTATTTTTTTCATCCAATATTGACTTACCACAAAACTTTCTTGGTAAGAATTTTCACCTAGAAAAATGTTCCCAAGCAACATGAGGTGCCAGTGGTCCTAAGAATATTATTTTTTCTAGAAATAATTTTCCATTGTTTCCAGAAAATGGCACTAACAAGGCCTTATAGTTGTAGAAAATAATTTTTTTATGCAAAAATTCTAATACCAAAAAATTATCTTGGTAAGAATTGTCACCTAGAAAATTGACTGTAGGAAACATGAGGCAGTGGTGGTCCTTGGTGACGTATTTCTACTAGAAATATTATTCCAAAGTGTCCAGGAAGAAGGCACTCACAAGGCCTTATAGTTGTTGAAAGTAATTGTTTTCAGCAAAAAATGCATTACTACAAAATATTCTTGGTGAGAATTTTCACCTAGAAAGGTGTTTTCAAGAAACATGAGGCACTAATGGTCCTTCGTGACATATTTTTACAGGAAATAATTTTTCAATATTTCCTGAAAAAAGGCAGTAACAAGGCCATACATTTGTACAAAATAAATTGTTTCAACAAAAATTTCCTTACCAAAAAATTTTCCTAGTAAGAATTTTTAACTATAAATGTTTCTTGGAAACATGAGGCATTAAGGTCCTTGGAGATGTATTTTTACTAGAAATATTTTTCCAACAATTCCAAAAAAAATGCACTAACAAGGTCTTACTATTGTCGATAGTAATATGTTTTAGCAAAAATTGCTTTACCACAAAATTTTCCTGGTAACAATTTTCAACTAGAAAAGTGTTTCCCGAAAACTCGAGGCACTAATGGCCCTTTGAGATGTATTTTTACTCAAAATATTTTTCCAACGATTCCTGAAAAAGGCAATAACAAGACCTTATAGTTGTAGAAAGTAATTTGTTTATGCAAAAATTGTCATATCTCAAAATTTTCCTGGTATAAATTTTCACCTAGAAAAGTGTTTGCAAGAAATAAGAGCCCTATATACGGAGACACATTATGGTTATGGTCCCCAATATACTACATCACACACGGTTTCCCTTCTCCCCATCCGAAAGAGAAACGAAGTTCCCATTGAGGAACTAAGGAGATTTAGTTGAGGAAGATCACAAAACCAAGAATTCCTTCTTTGATTGCTGTAGAATTCCACAACAGGTGATTGTTGTGAATGGATCTAGATATTTATCCAGAATCCTAATATTCTGACATTATATAAATTCTAAATTATGGATTTAAGATTATGGTTTTGTTTTTTAACAAGTGGTATTAGAGCCAGATTCTGTTTGATTATTAGGATTTCTAGATTAATTCTGTGGAGAGTAACATTGAGCACCAACTTTGTGCAAAACCGGCACCAGTGCTCTGCAAAAAAGTTGACTTTCTCCACGGAATTCGTCTTGGGGCAATGCGTCGATAGGCATCGTCATTTTTTTACTACATTAACTCTAACATTTTTCGTTTTGTTGTGATCTATTGGACTTATCTTTTTGTTTACGATAAAAAATCAAGAGTGAAAACTCAAGTTTCGATCTAAAAACAAAAATTCAATATAAAAAATGGCAATGCAAAAATACAGAGAGATGATTCCATAAAATCTCCATAATTTTTAAGGATTGTAAAATCTTTTAGTTTTTATATATTAAGTTTTTGCAAACATTGGAAAAGGAGGGTGGGGCATTTTTAACTGAGTGTTGACTCCCAATCCATTAGTCATTTCTTACAAAAAATATAGCCATAATGCATGATTGATTGATCAATCACTTCACAATGATCTATGATGGTTTGGACAAGTTTTTGTAAATTGGCAAAAAATAGCTTGTTCAACTCTGGTAAATACCCCACCACTCGTTCACTTGAGAATTTAATGAGCATTTGATGTACTCCTTGAATGTGTTGGAGCCTTAGGTCATTTGCATCTTCAAGATGTTTCATGCATGCAATTCCATATTCAAAACATGTTAGGATCAATTAGAAATGTCTTTCATACAAAATTCAAAGCTATTAGGGGTTGTACTAGTGGAATTTCTCAATCATTGATAACAAAACTTTGGTTGTCATTTGCAGTGAGTGAATACAATTTCATTACTTACATTTATTAATGTTTTTAACATTTTTCATACATAAACTCTAACATTTTTATTTTGTTGTGATCTATTTGCCTTATCAAATTGTTTATGATAAAAATGGAGAGTGAAAACTCAAGATTGGATTTAAAAACAAAAATTGAACATAAAAAATGGAAATGCACAAATGCTGAGCGAATTCCAAAAAGTTTATGTAATTATTAGGGATTGAAAACTCTTTCAGTTTTTATATATTAGATTTTTGAAATTATGGGAAAAGGAGGGGGGTGGGGATTATTAACTGAGTATTGAATCCAAATCCACAAGTAATTTCTTACAAAAAATATAGTTGTTATGTATGATTAATCGATCAATAACTTTATAATGATTTGTGATTGTTAGGTCAGCTTTTGTAAATGGGCAAAAAGTGGCTTGTTTGGATCGGGTAAATATCCCATTGTACGTTCATTTAAGAATTTAATGTGCATTTGTTGTACTCCTTGAAAGTTTTGGATCATAATGTCATTTGCATCTTCAACATGTTTCATGCATGCATATCCATATTTAAAACATGTTAGAATCAATTAGAAATCTCTTTCTTATAATATTCCAAGCTATTTGGGATTGTACTAGTAGAATTTTCCCAACATTGATAACAAAACTTTTGTGTTCATCTGTGGTGTGTGAATAAATTTCTTTACTTTCATTTATGATTGTTTTAAATATTTTTCATACATAAACTCTAACATTTTTGTTTTGTTGAGATCTATTTGCCTTATCTTTTTGTTTAAGATAAAAATAGAGAGTACTCTTAGAATGTTTTGCATCCTTAGGTCATTTGAAAGTTCAACATGTTCCATGCGTGCATATCCATATTTAAAACATGTTAGGATCAATGAGAAATCTCTTTATTATAAAATTCAGAGCTATTAGAGTTATACCAATGGAATTTCCCTAACATGGATAACAAAACTTTGGTGTTCATTTGTGGTGTGTGAATAAATTTTCTTTACTTACATTTATTATTGTTTTAAATTTTTTGCAAACATAAACTCTAACATTTTCATTTTCAAGTGATCAATTTGCCTTATAATTTTGTTTACGATAAAAACTAGAGAGTGAAAACTCAAGTTTGGATTTAAAAAAAAAATTGAATATAAAAAATGAAAACGTGCAAATGGAGATTGAGATAATTCCAAAAAATCTCGTTAATTTTTAAGGATTTTAAACTCTTTGTGTTTTAATATATTAGGTTTTTGCAAACATTGGAAAAGGGGGGCGTGAAATTTTTAACTAAGTGTTGACTCCCAATCCATAACTCAATTCTTAGAAACAATATACCAGTAATGCATGATTGATCAATCAATCAGTTCAAAATGTTCTATGATTGTTAGGAAAAAAAATTGTAAATGGGAAAAAATGGCATGTTTGGCTCGAGCAAATATCTCATTGCACGTTCACTTGAGAATTTAATGAGTATTTGTTGTACTCCTTGAAAGTTTTAGATCCTTAGGTCATTTGAATCTTCAACATGTTTCATGAATGCATATCCATATTTCACACATATTAGGATCAATTTGAAATCTCTTTCTTATATAATTCCAAGCTATTAGGGGTTGTACTAAGAGAATTTCCCAAACTTGGATAACGAAACTTTGGTGTTCATTTGTGGTGTGTGAATACATTTTCTTTAGTTAAATTTATTATTGTTATAAATTTTTTGCATGCATAAACTCTAACATTTTCATTTTGTTGTTATCTATTTGCCTTTTATTTTTGTTTGCGAAAAAAATTGATAGGGAAAACTGAAGTTTGGATTTAAAAAAAAAACTGAATAGAAAAAATGAAAATGTACAAATGTAAAGAGAGATAATTCCAAAAAGTCTCTATAATTTTTAAGGATTGTAAACTCTTTTAGTTTTTATATATTAGGTTTTTGAAAACATGGGGAAACAGGGGCTGGCAATTTTTAACTAACTGTTGACTCAAAAACCATCAGTCATTTCTTGCAAAAAATATAGTAGTAACGTATGATTGATCGATCAATCACTTCACAATGATCTATGACTGTTAGGACAAGTTTTGGTAAATGGGAAAAAATGGCATGTTTTGTTCGGGTAAATATCCCATCACACACTTGCAAATTTAACGAGCATTTCTTGTACTCCTTGAAAGCTTTGGATCCTTAGGCCAATTGCATCTCCAACATGGTTCACTCATGCATATCAATACTTAAAACATGGCAGGATGAAATAGAAATCTCTGCCATATAATATTCCAAGTTATTCGGGGTGGTACTAGTGGAATTTCCCAAACAAGGATAACAAAAGTTTGGTGTTCATCTTTGGTGTGTGAATATATTTTCTTTACTTACATTTATTATTGTTTAAAATTTTTTGCATACATAAATTGTAACATTTTTATTTTGTTGTGATCTATTTGCTTTATCGTTTTGTTTATGATAAAAAAATGGAGAGTGAAAACTGAAGTTTGGATTTAAAAATAAAAACTAAAAATAAATAATCGAAATGCACAAATGCAGAGAGAGATAATTCCAAAAAGTCTCTATAATTTTTAAGGATTATAAACTCTTTAAGTTTTTAAGTATTAGGTTTTTGGAAACATAGTAAAAGGGGGGCAAGGCATTTTTAATTGATTGTTGACTCTCCATCCATAACTCATTTCTTACAAAAAATTTAGTCGTAATGCATGATTGATCGATCAATCGCTTCACAATGATCTATGATTGTTAGGACAACTTTTTGTAAATGGCCAAAAAATGGCTTGTTCGGATCGGGTAAATATCCCACCACACGTTCACTTTAGATTTTATGAGCATTTGTTGTACTCTTTGAAAGTTTTGGATCCTTAGATCATTTGCATCTTCAACATGTTCCATGCATGCATATCCATATTTAAAACCTGTTAGGTCCATTAGAAATCTCTTTACTATAAAATTCAGAGCTATTAGGGTTGTAATAGTGGAATTTCCCTAACAAGGATAAGAAAAATTTGGTGTGCATTTGTGGTGTGTGAATAAATTTTCATAACTTACATTTATTATTTTTTAAAATTTTTTGCATACATAAATTCTAACATTTTCATTTTGTTGTGATCTATTTGCCTTATCCTTTTGTTTAGGATAAAAAATGGAGAGTCAAAACTAAAGTTTTGGATTTAAAAACAAAAATTGTACATAAAAAATGGAAACACGCAAATGGAGATTGAGATAATTCCAAAAAGTCTCGTTAATTTTTAAGGATTGTAAACTCTTTTTGTTTTTATATATTAGGTTTCTGCAAACATTGGAAAAGGGGGGCGGGGGATTTTTAACTAAGTGTTGACTCCCAATCCATAACGCAATTCTTAGAAAAAATATAGGAATAATGCATGATTGATCGATCAATGTTATATGATTGTTAGGACAACATTTTGTAAATGGGCAAAAAATGGTTTGTTTGGCTCGGGTAAATATCCCATCGAACGTTCACTTGAGAATTTAATGAGCATTTTTTGTACTCCTTGAAAGTTTTGGATCCTTAGGTCATTTGAATCTTCACATGTTTCATGAATGCATATCCATATTTCAAACCAGTTATGATCAATTAGAAATCTCTTTCTTATATAATTCCAAGCTATTAGGGGTTGTACTAAGAGAATTTCCCAAACATGGATAACTAAACTATGGTGTTCATTTTGTGGTGTGTGAATAAATTTTCTTTACTTACATTTATTGTTGTTTTGAATTTTTTGCAAACATAAACTCTAACATTTTCATTTTTTGTGATCTATTAGCCTTATCTTTTTGTTTGCGATAAAAAATGGAGAGTGAAAACTGAAGTTTTGATTTAAAAAAAAATGAATTTAAAAAATGGAAATGCACAAATGCAGAGAGTGATAATTCCAAAAAGTCTCTATAATTTTAAGGATTGTAAACTCTTTTAGTATTTATATATTAGTTTTTTACAAACATGAGAAAAGGGGGGCAGGGATTTTTAACTGAGTGTTGATTCAAAATCCATAAGTCATTTCTTACAAAAAATATAGCGTTAACGCATGATTTATCAATAATTCACTTCACAATGATCTATGATTAGGACAACTTTTGGTAAATGGACAAAAAATGTCTTATTTGGCGCGGGATCAAATAGAGGTTGCATATTCACATCACACACTTGCGAATTTAATGAGCATTTGTTGTACTCCTTGAAAGCTTTGGATCCTTAGGCCGTTTGCATCTTCAACATGTTTCACTCATGCATATGCATACTTAAAACATGGTAGGATCAAATAGAAATCTCTTTCATATAATAGTCCAAGCTATTAGGGGTTGTACTAGTGGAATTTCCCAAACAAGGATAACAAAACTTTGGTGTTCATTTTTGGTGTGTGAATAAATTTTCATTACTAACATTTATTATTGTTTTAAATTTTTTGCATACGTAAACTCTAACATTTTCATTTTGTTGTGATCTATTTGCCTTATCGTTTTATTTGTGATAAAAAAATGGAGAGTGTAAACTCAAGTTTTGATTTAAAAATAAAAATTGGAAATAAAAAATCGAAAAGCACAAATGCAGGGAAAGATAATTCCAAAAAATCTATGTAATTTTTAAGTATTGTAAACTCTTTAAGTTTTTAAGTATTAGGTGTTTGGAAACATCGGAAAAGGGGGGCGGGGCATTTTTAACTTAGTGTTGACTCTCCATCCTTAACTCATTTCTTACAAATAATGTAGTCGTAATGTATGATTGATCGATCAATCACTTCACAATGATCTATGATTATTACGACAACTTTTGTAAAAAATGGCTTGTTCGGATCGGGTAAATGTCCCACCACACGTTCACTTTAGATTTTAATGAGCATTTGTTGTACTCTTTGAATATTTTGAATCCTTAGGTCATTTGCATCTTCAACATGTTTCATGCATGCATATCCATATTTAAAAAATGTTAGGATCCATTAGAAATCTCTTTAATATCAAATTCAAAGCTATTAGGGTTTTACTAGTGGAATTTCCCTAACAAGGTTAACAAAACTTTGGTGTTCATTTGTTGTGCGTGAATAATTTTTCGTTACTTACATTTATTATTGTTTTAAATATTTTTTATACTTAAACTCTAATATTTTAATTTTCTAGTGATCTATTTGCCTTATCTTTTTGTTTACGAAAAACATGGAGAGTGAAAACTCAAGTTTTGGATTTAAAAACAAAAATTGTACATAAAAACGTAGAAATGGAGATTGAGATAATTCCAAAAACTCTCGTGAATTTTTAAGCATTGAGAACTCTTTGTTTTTTTATATATTAGGTTTTTGCAAAATTGGAAAAGGGGGCGGAGGATTTTTAACTGAGTGTTGACTTCCAATCCAAAACTCAATTCTTAGAAAATATATGAGTAATGCATGATTGATTGATCAATCACTTCACAATGTTCTATGATTGTATGGGCAACATTTTGTAAATGGGCAAAAAATAGCTTGTTTGGCTCGGGTAAATATCCCATCGCACCTTCATTTGAGAATTTAATAAGCATTTGTTGTACTCCTTGAAATTTTTGGTTCCTTAGGTCATTTGAATCTTCAACATGTTTCATGAATGCATATCCATATTTCAAACCTGCTAGGATCAATTAGAAATCTTTTTCTTTTATAATTCCAAGCTATTAGGGGTTGTACTAAGCGAATTTCCCAAACATGGATAACTAAATTTTGGTGTCCATTTGTGGTATGTGAATAAATTTTCTTTACTTACATTTATTATTGTTTTAAATTTTTTGCATACATAAACTCTAACATTTTCATTTTGTTTCGATCTATTTGCCTTATCTTTTTGTTTGCGATAAAAAATTGAGAGTGAAAACAGAAGTTTGGATTTAAAAACAAAAATTGAACATAAAAAATGGAAATGCGCAAATGCAGAGACTGGTAATTCCAAAAAGTGCCTGTAATTTTTAAGGAATTTAAACTATGTTTTTAATATATATGATTTTTGAAAACATGGGAAAAGGGGGGATTGGGGATTTTTAACCTATTGTTGACTCAAAATTCATCAGTCACTTCTTACAAAAAATAGAGTAGTAACGCATGATTGATCAATCAATTACTTCACAATGATCTATAATGGTTAGGACAACTTTCGGAAAATGGGAAAAAATGGCTTGTTTGGCTTGGGTGAATATCGCATCACACACTAGCGAATTTAATGAGCATTTGTTGTACTCCTTTAAAGCTTTGGATCCTTAGGCCATTTGCAACTTCAACATGTTTCACTCATGCATATCCATACTTAAAACTTGGCTGGATCAAATAGAAATCTCTTTCATATAATATTCCAAGCTATTTGGGGTTGTACTAGTGGAATTTCCCAAACAAGGATAAAAAAACATTGGTGTTTATTTTTTGTTTATGAATAAATTTTCTTTACTCATATTTATTATTGTTTTAAATTTTTTGCATACATAAACTCTAAAATTTTTATTTTATTGAGATCTATTTGCCTTATCGTTTTGTTTATGATTAAAAATGGAGAGTGAAAACTCAAGTTTGGATTTAAAACTAAAAAAATTAAAATGCACAAATGCCAAGAGAGATAATTCCAAAAAGTCTCTGTCATTTTTAGTGATTATAGACACCTTTAGTTTTTATATATTAGGTTTTTGTAATCATGGGAAAAGCGGAGAGGGGGGGGGAGAGAGGGGGAGGGGGGCCGGAGCTTTTTCAACTGACTATTGACTCCAAATCCATAAGTTATTTCTTACAAAAAAATTATGGTTGTTACATTTGATTGATCGATCAATCACTTTACAATGACCAATGATTGTTCGGTCATCTTTTTGTAAATGGGAAAACAGTGGTTTGTTTGATTCTAGTAAATATCCCACCGCACGTTCACTTAATAATTTAATGAGCATTTTTTGTACGCTTTGAAAGTTTTGTATCCTTAGGCCATCTACATCTTCATCATGTTTCATGCGTGCATAACCATATTTAAAACATGGTAATATGAATTAGAAATCGCTATATTATTAAATTCAGAGCTATCAGGGTTGTACTAGCGGAATTTCCCTTACACGGATAACAAAACTTTGGTGTTCATTTGTGGTGTGTGAATAAATTTTATCTAATTAAATTTAATATTGTTTTAAATTTTTTGCATACATAAACTCTAACATTTTTATTTTGTAGTGATCTATTTGCCTTATCTCATTTTGTATGGTAAAAAATGGAGAGTGAAAACTCAATTTTGGATTTAAAAAAAAATATTGAACATAAAAAAAGGAAACATGCAAATGGAGATTGAGATAATTCCAAAAAGTCTCGTTAATTTTTAAGTATCGTAAACTCTTTTGTTATATATTATGTTTTTACAAACATTAGAAAAAGGGGGCGGGGGATTTTTAATTGAGTATTGACTCCCAATCCATAAGTGATTTCTTAGAAATAAATATAGCAGTAACGCATGATTGATCGATCAATCACTTCACAATGTTCTATGATTGTTAGGACAACTTTTTGTAAATGGACAAAAAATGTCTTGTTTGTCTCGGGTAAATATCCTATCTCACGTTTACTTGAAAATTTAATGAGCATCTGTTGTACTCCTTGAAAGTTTTGGATCCTTAGGTCATTTGAATCTTCAACATGCATGCATATCCATATTTAAAACATGTTAGGATCAATTAGAAATCACTTTCTTATTAAATTCAAAGCTATTAGGGGTTGTACTAAGCGAATTTTGCAAACATGGATAACAAAACTTATGTGTTAATTTGTAGTGGGTGAATAAATTTTATTTTCTAACATTTATTACTGTTTAAAATTTTTTGCACACATAAACTCTAAAATTTTTATTTTGTTGTGATCTATTTGCCTTATATTTTTTGTTTACGATAAAAATGGAGAGCAAATTCTCAAGTTTTGATTGAAAAACAAAAATTGAACATAAAAAATGAAAATGCGCAAATGCTAAGAGAGATAATTCCAAAAAGTCACTGTAATTTTTAAGGATTCTAAACTCTTTCAGTTTTTATATATTAGGTCTTTCGAAACATCGAAAAAAGGGGGCGGGGGATTTTTAATTGAGTGTTGACTCGAAATCCATAAGTCATTTGTTAAAAAAAAAGTAGTAGTAACGCATGATTGACCGATCAAGCACTTCGCAATGATTTATGATTGTTGGGATAACTTTTGAAAAAAGGGCACAAATGACGTGTTTGGCTCGGGTAAATATCCCAACGCACGTTCACTTGAGAATTTAATGAGCATTTGTTATACTTTGAAAGTTTGGATCCTTAAGTCGTTTGCATCTTCAACATGTTTCATGCATGCATATCCATATTTAAAACATGTTAGGATCTATTAAAAATCTCTTTCTTAAAAATTTGAGAGTTGGAATTTCCCAAACATGGATAACAATACTTTGGTGTTTATTTGTGGTGTGGGAATAAATTTTCTTTAGTTACATTTATTATTGTTTTAAATTTTTTGCATACTAAAACTCTAACATTTTCATTTTTTGTGATATATTTGACTTATCTTTTTATTTACGATAAAAAAATTGAGAGTGAAAACTCAAGTTTGGATTTTAAAAAAAATCATTATAAAAAATGGCAATGCAAAAATGCAGAGAGAAATTATTCCAAAAAGTCTCCGTAATTTTTCAGGATTGTAAACTCTTTAAGTTTTTATATATTAGGTTTTTACAAACATTGGAAAAGGAGGGTGGGGCATTTTTAACTGAGTGTTGACTCCCAATCCATTCGTCATTTATTACAAAAAAATATATCCATAATGCATGATTGATAGATCAATCACTTCACAATGATCTATGATGGTTAGGACAACTTTTTGTAAATCGGCAAAAAAATACTTTGTTTGGCTCTATTAAATATCCCACCACTCGTTCACTTGAGAATTTAATGAGCATTTGTGGTACTCCTTGAATGTGTTGGATCCTTCTGTCATTTGCATCTTCAACATGTTTCATGCATGCAAGTCCATATTTAAAACATGTTATCATCAATTAGAAATGTCTTTCTTACAAAATTTAGAGCTATTAGGGGTTGTCTAGAAGAATTTCCAAAACATGGATAACAAACTTTGGTTGTCATTTGTAGTGAGTGAATACAATTTCATAACTTACATTTATTATTGTTTTTAATATTTTGTGAACATAAACTCTATCATTTTCATTTTGTTGTGATCTATTTGCCTTATCAAATTGTTTATGATAAAAAATGGAGAGTGAAAAGTCAAGTTTCGATTATGCACAAATGCAAAGAGAGTTCCAATGTCTCTTTAATTTTTAGGGATGTAAACTCTGTCGGTTTTTATATATTAGATTTTTGCAATCATGGGAAAAGGGGGGAGTGGCATTATTAACTGAGTATTGAATCCAAATCCTTAAGTCCTTTATTACAAAAAAATATAGCTGTTATGTATGATTAATCAATAATTAACTTTATTATGATCTGTGATTGTTAGGTTAGCTTTAGTAAAAGGCCAAAAATTGGCTTGTTTGGATCAGGTAAATATCCCACTGCACGTTCACTTGAGAATTTAATGTGCAATTTTTTGTACTCCATGAAAGTTTTGGATCGTAACGCCATTTGCATCTTCAACATGTTTCATGCAAGCATATCCATATTTAAAACATGTTAGGATCAATTAGAAATCTCTTTGTTATAAAATTCCAATCTATTAGGGATTGTACTAGTGGAATTTCCCAAACATGGATATCAAAACTTTGGTGTTAATTTGTGGTGTGTGAATAAATTTTATTTACTTTCATTTATGATTGTTTTAAATTTTTTCCATACATAAACTCTAACATTTTCGTTTTCTTGTGTTTGCCTTATCTTTTTGTTTACAATAAAAAATGGAGAGTGAAAACTCAAGTTTGGATTAAAAAAATGAACATAAAAAATGGAAATGAGCAAATGCAGAGAGAGATAATTGCAAAAAGTCTCTGAAATTTTTAAGGATTGTAAACTCTTTCAGTTTTTATATATTAGGTTTTTACAAACATCGGAAAAGGAGACCAAGGCATTTTTGATAGAGTGTTGACTCCCCATCCATAAGTAATTCTTGAAAAAAATATAGCTGTAATGCATGATTGATCGATCAATCACTTCACAATGATCCATGATTGTTAGGACAACTTTTTGTAAAAGGCCAAAAAATGGCTTGTTCGGATCGGGTTAATATCCCACCACACGTTCACTCAGGAATTTAATGAGCAATTGTTGTACTCTTACAATTTTTTGGATCCTTAGGTCATTTTCATCTTCAACATGTTTCATGTGTGCATATCCATTTTTAAAACATGTTAGGATCAATGAGAAATCTCTTTATTATAAAATTTAGAGCTATTAGGATTGTTCTAGTGGAATTGCCTTAACATGGATAACAAAACTTTGGTGTTCATTTGTGGTGTGTGAATAAATTTTCTTTACTTACATTTATTATTGTTTTAAATTTTTTTCCTACATAAACTCTAACATTTTAATTTTCCAGTGATCTATTTGCCATATCTTTTTGTATACGATAAAAAATTGAGAGTGAAAACTCAAGTTCGGATTTAAAAACAAAAATAGAACATAAAAAATGGAAATGCACAAATGGAGATTGAGATAATTCCAAAAAGACTTGTTAATTTTTAAGGATTGTAAACTCTTTTTTTTTATATATATTAGGTTTTTGCAAACATTGGAAAATGGGGGTGGGGGATTTTTAACTGAGTCTTGACTCCCAATCCATAACTCAATTCTTAGAAAACATATTGCAGTAATGCATGATTGATCAATCAATCACTTCACAATATTCTATGATTGTTAGGACAACATTTTGTAAATGGACAAAAAAAGGCATGTTTGGCTCGGGCAATTATCCAATCGCACGTTCACTTGAGAATTTAATGAGCATTTGATGTACACCTTGAAAGTTTTGGATGCTTAGATCATTTGAATCTTCAACATGTTTCATGAATGCATATCCATATTTCAAACATGTTAGGATCAATTAGAAATCTCATTCTTATATAATTCCAAGCTATTAGGGGTTGTGCTAACTGAATTTCCCAAACATGGATAACAAAACTTTGGTGTACATTTGTGGTGTGTGAATAAATTTTCTTTACTTAAATTTATTATTGTTTTAAAATTTTTGCATGCATAAACTCTAACATTTTCATTTTGTTGTTTTCTATTTACCATATCTTTTTGTTTGTGATAAAAAATGGAGAGTGAAAACTGAATTTTGAATTTAAAAACAAAAATTGAACCTAAAAATTTGAAATGTTCAAATGCAGAGAGAGATAATTCCAAAAAGTTTCTATAATTTTTAAGATTGTAAAGTCTTTTAATTTTTATATATTATGTTTTTGTAAACATGGGAAAAGGGTGGTTGGGGATTTTTAACTGAGTATTGACTCAAAATCCATTAGTCGTTTTTTACAAAAAATATAGTTGTAATGCATGATTGATCGATTAATCACTTCACAACGATCTATGATTGTTCGGACAAGTTTTGGTAAATTGGCAAAAAATGGCTCTTTTTGCTAGGGCAAATATCCCATCACACACTTGCGAATTTAATGAGCTTTTATTGTACTCGAAAGCTTTGGATCCTTAGGCCATTTGCATCTACAACATGATTCAGTCATGCATATCCATACTTAAAACATGGCAGGATCAAATAGAAATCTCTTTCAAATATTATTACAAGCTATTAGGGGTTGTACTACCAAAACTTTGGTGTTCAGTTTTTACTTACATTTATTATTATTTTAAATGTTTTGCATACATATACTCTATCATTTTCATTTTGTTGTGATCTATTTGCCTTATCATTTTGTTTTTGATAAAAAAAAAGGAGAGTTAAAACTCAAGTTTGGGTTTAAAAATAAAAATTGAAAATAAAAAATCATAATACACAAATGCAGAGAGAGATAATTCCAAAAAGTCTTTGTAATTTTTAAGGATTGTAAACGCTTGAAATTTTTAAGTATTAGGTTTTTGGAAACATTGGAAAAGGGGGGCGAGGCATGTTTAATTGAGTGTTGACTCTCCATCCATAACTAATTTCTTATAAAACAAATGTGGCTGTAATGCATGAAATATCGATCAATCACTTCACAATGATCTATGATTGTTAGGACAACTTTTTTTAAATGGCCAAAAAATGGCTTGTTCAGATCAGGTAAATATCCCTCCACACATTCACTTTTAGATTTTAATGTACATTTGTTGTACTCTTTTAAAGTTTTGGATCCTTAGGTCATTTGCATCTTCAACATGTTTCATGCATGCATATCCATATTTAAAACATGTTAGAATCAATTAGTAATCTCTTTATTATAAAATTTAGAGCTACTAGGGTTGAACTAGTGAAATTTCCCTAACAAGGATAACAAAACTTTGGTGTTCATTTGTGGTGTGTGAATAAATTTTCTTTACTTACATTTATTATCATTTAATTTTTTTTCATACATAAACTGTAACATTTTCATTTTGCATTGATCTAATTGCCTTATCTTTTTGTTTACTATAAAAAATGGAGAGTGAAAACTCATGCTTGGTTTTTAAAAAAAAAATTAAACATAGAAAATGGAAACACACAAATGCAGAGAGGGATAATTCCAAAATGTCTCTGTAATTTTTTTGGATTGTAAACTCTTTCAGTTTTTATATATTAGGTTTATGTAAACATCGGAAAGGGGGGCGGGGGATTTTTAAATGAGTGTTAACTCCCAATCCATAAGTCAATTATTACAAAAAAATATAGTAGTAACACATGATTGATGAATCAATCACTTCACAATGATCTATGATTGTTAGGATAACTTCTTGTAAATGGGCAAAAATGGCTTGTTTTGCTCGGGTAAATATCCCATCGGATGTTCACTTGAGAATTTAATGTGCATTTGTTGTACTCCTTGAAAGTTTTGGATCCTTAGGTCATTTGCATCTTCAACATATTTCATGCATGCATATCCATATTTAAAACATGTTAGGATCAATTAGAAATGTCTTTCTTATAAAATTCAGAGCTATTAGGGTTGTACTAAGTGAGATTCCCTCACATGGATAAAAAACTTTGGTGTTCATTTATGGTGTATGAATAAATTTTTTCTACATACATTTATTATTGTTTTAAATTTTTTTCATACATAAACTCCAACATTTACTTTTTGTTGTGATCTATTTGCCTTCTCTTTTTATTTACGAAGAAAAGGAAATTGAAAACTCAAGTTTGGATTCAAAGAAAAAATTACATAAAAAATTGAAACGTGCAAATACAATGATAAATTCAAAAAGGTTTCTATAATTTTTAAGGACTATAAAATCTTTTTTTATATATATTAGGTTTTTTCAAACAACGAAAAGAGGAGGCGGGGGATTTTTAACTGACTGTTGACTCCCAATCCCTAAGTTATTTCTTTTAAAAAAAAGCAGTATCGCATGACTGATTGATCAAACATTTCACAATGATCCATGATTGTTAGGACAACTTTGCGTAAATGGGCAAAAAGTTACTTGTTCGGCTTAGGTAAATATCCCATCGCACGTTCACTTGAGAATTTAATGAGCATTTGTTGTAATCCTTGAAAGTTTTGGATCCTTAGGTCATTTACATCTTCAACATGTTTCATGCATGCATATCCATATTTAAAACATGTTGGGATCAATTAGAAATTTCTTTCTTATAAAATTCAAAACTATTAGGGGTTGTACTAGTGGAATTTCCCAAACTTGGATAACAAAACTTTGGTGTTGATTTGTGGTGTGTGAATAAATTTTCTTTACATACATTTATTATTGTTTTAAAATTTTTGCTTACATAAACTCTAACATTTTCATTTTGGTATGATCTATTTGCCTTATCTTTTAGTTTACAATAAAAAATTGAGAGTGAAAACTCAAGTTTGGATTTAAAAACAAAAATTGAACATCAAATATGGAAAAACGTAAATGCATATTGATGTAATTCCAAAAAGTCTCTGTAATTTTAAAGGATTGTAAAATCTTTAAGTTTTTATTTAATAGGTTTTTGCAATCATGGGAAAAGGGTGGCAGGGAATTTTTAAGTAAGTGATGACTCCAAATCCATCTATCATTTCTTACAAAAAAATATAGCCGTTATGTATGATTGATCGATCAATCACTTAAAAATGATCTTATAATGTTAGGTCAGCTTTTCGTAAATGGGAAAAAAGTGGCATGTTTGGCTCAGGTAAATATCCCACCGCACGTTCAGAATTTAATGGGCATTTCTTGTACTCCTCGAAAGTTTTGGATCCTTAGGCCGTTTGCATCTGCAACATATTTCATGCATGCATATCCATATTTAAAACATGTTAGGATCAATTAGAAATCTCTTTCTTATAAAATTAAGAGCAATTTGGGTTGTACTAGTGGAATTTCCCTAGCTGGGATAACAAAACTTTGGTGTTCATTTGTGGTGTGTGAATAAATTTTTCTCTACTTGCATTTATTATTGTTTAAAATTTTTTGTATACATATACTCCAACATTGATATTTTGTTGTGATCTATTTGCCCTATCTCTTTGTTTATGATATAAAATAGTGATTTAAAACTCAAGTTTGGATTTTTAAAAAACAATTAACATTAAAAATGGAAACATGCAAATATAGATAGAGACAATTCCAAAATGTTTCTATAATTTTAAGGATTGTAAACTCTTTCAAATTTTATATATTAGGTTTTTGCTAACATTGGGAAAGGGGGGCGGGGCTTTTTAACTGAGTGTTGACTCCCAATCCATAAGCCATTTTTTATAAAAAAAATTAAACAGTAAAGCATGATTGATCGATCAATCACTTCACAATGATCTATGATTGTTAGGACAACTTTGTGTAAATGGGAAAAAAGTGAGTTGTTCGGCTCGAGTAAATATCCCATCGCACGTCCACTTGAGAATTTAATGAGTATTTGTTGTAATCCTTGAAAATGTTGGATCATTAGGTCATTTACATCTTCAACATGTTTCATGCAAGCATATCCATATTTAAAACATGTTTGGATCAATTAGAAATCTCTTTCTTATAAAACTTTAAGTTATTAGGGGTTGTACAAGTGGAATTTCCCATACATGGATAAAAAAACTTCGGTGTTCATTTGTGGTGTGTGAATAAATTTTCTTTAGTTACATTTATTATTGTTTTAAATTTTTTGCATATGTAAACTCTAACATTTTCATTTTGTTGTGATCTATTTGCCTTATCTTTTTGTTTACAATAAAAAATGGAGAGTGAAAACTCATGTTTGGATTTAAAAAAATAAGTCATTTATTACAAAAAATATAGTCGTTACATATGATTTACCGATCAATCACTTTACAATGATCTGTGATTATTAGGTCAGCATTTTCTAAATGGGAAAAAAGTGCCTTGTTTGGCTCGGGTAAATATCCCTCTGCACGTTCACTTGACAATTTATTGTGCATTTGTTGAACTCCTTAAAATTTTAGGATCCTTGCGTCATTACCTTATTCAACATATTTCATGCATGCATATCCATATTTAAAACATGTTTGGATTAATTAGAAATATCTTTCTTATAAAATTCAGAGCTATTAGGGTTGTACTAGTGGAACTTTCAAAGCATGGATAACAAAATATTGATGTTCATTTCTTACAAAACAAATATAGCCGTTACACAGGATTATTCGATCAATCACTTCACAATAATCTATGATTATTAGGATAAGTATTTGTAAGTGGCAAAAAAAATGGCTTATTCGGCTCGGGTAAATATTCCACCACACGTTTACTTGAGAATTTAATGAGCATTTTTTGTACTCCTTGAAAGTTTTTGGATCCTTAGGTCATTTGCATCTTCAACATGTTTCGTGCCTGCATATCCGTACTTAAAACATGTTAGGATCAATTAGAAATCTCTTTCTTATAAAATTCAAAAGTAATAGGGGTTGTACTAGTGGAATTTCCTAAACATGGATAAAAAAACTTTGGTGTTCATTTGTGGTGTGTGAATAATTTTTCTTTACTTACAATAATTTTTTTTAAAAATTTTTTTACATAAAATCTAACATTTTCATTTTGTTGTGATCTATTTTCCTTATCTTTTTGTTTATGATAAAAAAAAATGGTGAGTGAAAACTAAAGTTTGGATTTAAAAACAAAATTGAACATAAAAAATGGAAATGCACAAACGTAGAGAGAGAGAATTCCAAAAAGTCTATGTAATTTTTATGGATTGTAAAATCATGTTGTTTTTATAAATTGGGTTTTTGAAATCATGGGAAAGGAGGGGCAGGCATTTTTAACTATGTGTTGACTCCCAATCCATAAGTCATTACTTACAAAAATATAGTTGTAACCCTTGATTGATCAATTAGTCACTACACAATGATCTATGATAGTTAGGACAACTTTTTGTAAATGGGCAAAAGGGGGCTTGTTCGGCTCACGTAAATATTCTATCACACGTTCACTTGAGAATTTAATGAGCATTTGTTGTACTCCTTGAAAGGTTAGGATTCTTAAGTCATTTGCATCTTCAACATGTTTCATGCTTGCATATCCATATTTAAAACATGTTAGGATCAATTAGAAATCTCTTTCTTATAAAATTCAAGACTATTAAGAGTTGTACTATTGGAATTTCCCAAACATGGATAACAAAACTTTGGTTTTTATTTGTGGTGTGTGAATAAATTTTCTTTACTTACATTTATTATTGTTTTAATTTTTTTGCATACATAAACTCTAACATTTTCATGTTATTGTGATCAATTTTCCTTATCTTTTTGTTTACAACAAAAAATGGATAGTGAAAGCTCAAGGTTGTATTTAAGAACAAAAATTGAACACTCAAAATGAAAATGCGCAAATTTAAAGAAAGATAATTAAAAAATGACTATGTAATTTTTAAGGATTGTAAACTCTTTCAGTTTTTATATATTAGGTTTTTGTAAACAAAGGAAAAGGGGGGCATGGCATTTTTAATTGGGTGTTGACTCTTTATTCATAAGTCATTTCTTACAAAAAAAAAATATAGCTATAACGCTTGATTGATCGATCAATCACTTCACAAGGATCTATGATTATTTGGACAAATTTTTGTAAATGGGAAAATAAAGGCAAGTTCGGCTCAGGTAAATTTCCCACCAGACGTTCACTTGAGGACTTAATGAGCATTTGATGTACTCCTTGAAAGTTTTGGATCCTTAGATCATTTGCATCTTCAACATGTTTCATGCATGCATATCCATATTTAAAACATGTTAAGAACAATTAGAAATCTCTTTCTTATAAAATTCAGAGCTATTAGGGTTGTACTAGTGGAATTTTCCTAACGTGGAAATCAAAACTTTGGTGTTTATTTGTTGTGTGTGAATCAATTTTCTTTACTTAAATTTATAATTGTTTAAATTTTTTTTGTGTACATAAACTCTATCATTTTCATTTTGTTGTATTCTATTAGCCTTATCTTTTTATTTACAATAGAAAATGGAGAGTGAAAACTCAAGTTTAGATTTGAAACAAAAATTGAACAAAACAATGGAAATGTGCAAATGCAAAGAGAGATAAATCCAAAAAGTCTCTTTAATTTTTGGGGACAGTAAACTCTTATAGTTTTTATATATTTTGTTTTTCCGAATCCATAAGTCATTTATTAAAAAAAATATACCTGTTACATATGATTGATCAATCAATTACTTTACAATGATCTGTGATTGTTGGGTCAACATTTTTTAAATGGGCAAAAAGTGCCTTGTTTAGCTCGGGTAAATATCCCTCCGCACGTTCGCTTGACAATTTATTGTGCATTTGTTGAATTCAAAATTTTAGGATCCTTAGGTCATTTGCATATTCAACATGTTTCATGCATGCATATCCATATTTAAAACATGTTAGGATCAATTAGAAATCTCTTTCTTATAAAATTCAGAGTTATTAGGGTTTTACTAGTGGAATTTCCAAAGCATGGATCATAAAATATTGGTGTTCATTTGTGTTGTGTGTATAAATTTTCTTAACTTAAATTTATTATTTTTTTAATTTTTTGTACACATAACTCTAACATTTTCATTTTGTTGTGATCTATTTGCCTTCTCTTTTTGTTTAAGATAAAAAATGGAGAGTGAAAACTCAACTTTGGACTTAAAAACAATAGTTGAACAAAAAAAATTGAAATGCGCAAATTCAAAGAGAGATAATTCCAAAAAGTCTCTGTAATATTTAAGGATTTTAAACTCTTTCAGTTTTTATATATTAGGTTTTTGCAATCCATAAGAAGTGTTTATTCTCAATCCATAAGTCATTTCTTACAAAAAAATATAGCCGTTACACAGGATTATTCGATCAATCACTTCACAATAATCTATGAATGTTAGGACAAGTATTTGTAAATGGCAAAAAGATGTCTTATTCGGCTCGGGTAAATATCCCACCACACGTTCACTTGAGAATTTTATGAGCATTTTTTGTACTCCTTGAAAGTTTTAGATCCTTAGGTCATTTGCATCTTCAACATGTTTCGTGCCTGCATATCCATATTTAAAACATGTTAGGATCAATTAGAAATCTTTTTCTTATAAAATTCAAAAGTACTAGGGGTTGTACTAGTGGAATTTCCAAAACAAGGGTAACAAAAGTTTGGTGTTCATTTGTGGTGTGTGAATAATTTTTCTTTGCTTACAATAATTTGTTTTTTAAAATTTTTGCTTACATAAAATCTGACATTTTCATTTTGTTGTGATCTATTTTCCTTAGCTTTTTGTTTATGATAAAAAAAAACTGGAGAGTGAAAATTGAAGTTTGGATTCAAAAACAAAAATTGAACATAAAAAATGGAAATGCATAAATGCAAAGAGAGAGAATTCAAAAAAGTCTATGTAATTTTTATGGATTGTAAGCTCTTGTTGTTTTTATAAATTAGGTTTTTGAAATCATGGGAAAAGAGGGGCAGGGCATTTTTAACTGAGCGTTGACTCCAAATCCATAAGTCATTTCTTACAAAAAAATATAGCCGTTAGGTATGATTGTAGGATCAATCACTTTACAATGATCTAAGATTGTTAGGTCATCTTATTCTTAATGGGCAAAGAGTGGTTTGTTTGGCTCGGGTAAATATCCCACCACACGTTCACTTGAGAATTTAATGGGCATTTGTTGTACAACTTGAAATTTTTGGATCCTATGGTCATTTGCATCTTCAACTTTTTTCATGCATGCATATCCATATTTAAAACATGTTAGGATCAATTAGAAATCTCTTTCTTATAAAATTCAGAGCTATTAGGGTTGTACATGTGGAATTTCCCAAACATGGATAACAAAACTTTGGTGTTCATTTGTGGTGTGTGAATAAATTTTATTTTCTTGCATTTATTATTGTTTTAAATTTTCAGCTTACATAAACTCTAACATTTTCATTTTGCAGTGATCAATTTGTCTTATCTTTTTGTTTATAATAAAAAATGGAGAATGAAAACTCATGTTTGGATTTAAAATAAAAAAATAAACATAAAAAATGGAAATGCGCAAATGCAGAGAGAGATAATTTTAAAAAGTCACTGTAATTTTTAAGGATTATAAACTCTTTCAGTTTTTATATGTTAGGTTTTTCCAAACATAAAAAAGTGGGGCAGGACATTTTTAACAGAGTGTTGACTCCCAATCAATAAGTCATTTCTTACAAAAAAAATATAGCCATAATGCTCAATCACTTCACAATGATCTATGACTGTTAGAACAACTTTTTGTAAATGGGCAAAAAATGGCTGGTTCGGCTCAGGTAAATATCCCACCACACATTCACTTGAGAATTTAATGAGCTTTAGATGTATTCCTTGAAAGTTTTGGATTCTTATGTCATTTGCATCTTCAACATGTTTCATGCATGCATATCCATATTTAAAACATGTTAGGATCAATTAGAAATCTCTTTCTTATAAAATTCTTTACTATTGGAATTTCAAAAACATGGATAAAAAACTTTGGTGTTTATTTGTGGTGTGTGAATAAATTTTCTTTACATACATTTATTATTGTTTTAAATTTTTTGTGTACATAAACTCTAACATTTTCATTTTGTGGTCATCTATTTTCCTTATCTTTTTGTTTACGATAAAAAAATGGTGAGTGAAAGCTCAAGTTTGGATTTAATAACAAAAATCGAACATAAAAAAATGAAATGTGCAAATGTAGAGAGAGATAATTCAAAAATTTCTCTGTAAATTTTAAGAATTGTAAACTCTTTCAGTTTTTATATATTAGGTTTTTATAAACTTCAAAAAAGGGAGGCATGCCATTTTTAACTGAGTGTTGACACCCCATCCTTAACTCATTCCTTACAAAACATATAGCCGTAATGCATGATTGATAGATCAATTACTTCACAATGATCTATGAATATTAGGACAACATTTGGTAAATGGACAAAAAATGGCTTGTTCAGCTCGGTTGAATATCCCACCACAAGTTCATCTGAAAATTTAATGAGAATTTGTTGTACTCCTTAAAAGTTTTGGATCCATAGGTCATTTGCATCTTCAACTTGTTCCATGCATTCATATCCATATTTAAAACATGTTAGGATTAATTAGAAATTTCTTTCTTGTAAAATTCAGAGCTGTTAGGGTTATACTAGTGGAATTTCCCTAACATGGATAACAAAACACTAGGGTTCATTTGTGGTGTGTGAATAAATTTTCATTACTTACATTTATTTTTAATTTAATTTTTTTACATACATAAACTGTAACATTTTCATTTTGATGTGATCTATTTGCCTTATCTTTTTGCTTACAATAAAAAGTGGAGAGTGAAAACTAAAGTTTGGTTTGATAAAATAAATTGAACATAAAAAATGGAAATGCACAAATGCAGAGTGAGGTAATTCCAAAAAGTCCCTATAATTTTTAGGGATTGTAAACTCTTTCTGTTTCTACATATTAGGTTTTTGCAATCGTGGGAAAAGACGGGGCGGGGGGGGAGAGAGAGAGAGATTTTTAACTGAGTGTTGACTCCATATCCATAAGTCATTTCTTACAAAAAAATATAGTCGTTACGTATAGTTGTTACGTATGATTGATCGATCAATCACTTTAAAATGATCTATGAATGTTAGGTCAGGGTTATGTAAATGGGCAAAAAGTGGCTTGTTTGGCTCACATAAATATCCCACCGCAAGTTCACTTTAGAATTTAATGTGCATTTGTACTCCATGAAAGTGTTGGATCCTTAGGTCATTTGCAACTTCAACTTGTTTCATGCATGTATATCCCTTTTAAAAACATGTTAGGATCAATTAGAAATTTCTTTCTTTAAAATTCAGTGCTATTAGGGTTGTACTAGTAAAATTTTTGAAACATGGATAACAAAACTTTGGTGTTCATTTGTGGTGTGTGAATAATTTTTATTTACTTACATTTATTATTTTTTTTAATTTTTTATCATACATAAACTCTTAACATTTTCATTTTTTGTGATCTATTTGCCTTATCTTTTTGTTTATGATTACAAAAAGAGACAAAAAAATCAAGTTTTGATATAAAATAAAAAATTGAACACCAAAAATAGAAATGCGCAAATGCAAAGAGAGATAATTCCAAAAAGTCTATGGAATTTTTAAAGATTGTAAACTCTTTCAGTTTTTATACTTTGTTCTTTCATGGAAGACAGGATTTGATGTAACGTGTATTGCTACTTGATTATCACAATATAGATCCATCGAAGCTTATTGTAGATATCGTAATATCCTTTCAAGTGCTTGCCAATGATTAAGTTGTAGTTTGTGCATTTATTGACTAACCACACTTACTGCATATGATATATTCGGCCTTGCTACACATAGGTAAATAAGTCTTCCCACTAGTCTCTGATATTTCCTGATATCTACATCTTCTCATGTACCTACACATAATTTTGTATTTGAGTCCTTAGGAGTGTTTGCTGGTTTGCATCCTAGCATTCTTGTCTCCTCCAGTAGATCAAGGGCATACTTTGGGATAGCACAATCCCATGTCTGGATTGTAATACTTCATGTTGAATTGATGGAAAAGAGAAATACATCGTTGACTTATTATAATCAGAATACATGAACCTCTATTTATAATAGAAGAAGGTAGTAGAGTCCAATTATAGTAAAACTACCTTTGTCCCAATTACACCCAAGCTCTAACACTTACAGATAAGTCCTAGCATAATTAAATAACTCAATATAGATAAAAGACAAACATAACTCAAACTAGAACTCTTCTAGGACGTGACCATAAGATAAAGATACCTTTGTGAGTCCTTCTTGATCTTCCAACTTATGTGATAAAGATGTCAACTCGTGTAATCATGGTGAGTCCTACTTCTTATGTTCTTAGGCCCAACTTGTGGGCCTTCCTTGATCGTGTGGCCCGTCTTATAATACTCTTAGATATGTAGGCATTCCTTGGTCGTATGGGCTTGGGCCTATCTTCATCCACTCCCTCTCAAGCTGGGGGTGAAAGAACAACATGAACTCCCAGCTTGCTGCAAATGATATATACAATATTTTTGTATAAAATGGCACATCTTCCAATATGCCTTCATCTTCCAACACTCCCCCTCACGTTGTTGCACCCTTCCATGAGGCCCTGCTAGCATAATATAAGTGAGAGTAAAAATCACTCCTAGCCGATAAGACATTGCTCCATACTCCATCTTCTGTAGGTAGTGTGTCTATCGGTATTGCTCTGAAGTGTCCACCATCGTGTCCCTCCATAGAACAATGACCCTCAAGTGGTAGGATTAATAAAAGCCATTATAGGGGGTAGTGGGTTTATTTATAATGGTGTCCCAATCCAGACACCGACTCTCATGATATCCCAATGGTGATATTTTTGAGAGTTAAATTTATCAAGGTTTCCCGATCCGGACACCGACTCTCATGGTGTCCCAAACGTGATATTTTTGAGAGTCAAATAAATTATGGTATGAAAAAAGGAACTGAGGCCACCTCTTCTTCAATAATAATATCTCATCAAAAGAGACATAATAATTGCAGCTGAATATAACACGACCATCTTCCAACACATATAACACGAACCAAATAATAAAGTTTGTAAAAAAACCCATGAAATAATTCGATGTAAATTTTCTTCTTAGATGAACAAGCTTCATTTGTGCTCCCCCTCTCTTGAATATTTTTGTCACATAAACTTTATCCACAACATCTGGAATAAAATACCTCTTTCTTGTACTTCTTCTACTTCATACCCTCAGCTGGGAGGTAATGGCAGTGATCCCAGCTTGAACCAAACATCGTAGATGCTTCAATAAGCCAAAATAATAGAGATGTAGTAATAAGCCCTCAAACTAGGGAGAATTGAGATATTTTTCTTGATATATCAACTCAAAAAGTGACAGAAAAAAATGGGCATAAATTCGGATTTTTCAATGCAACAGAATACTAGCATGACCTTTGATTCTTTTAACACGAATGTATCTTTAAATATAGATCAGATTGACATGAAAATCTCTCCTTATGAAACTAGATTTAAATACCTTTCATCAAAGTATAACTTCCTTTCATAAAATATAATTATCAGAAGATAAATAATCTGATAGTTTTCGCTCTCTGTCATCTGACCGAACTAAGTATTGTTTCTCCTTTTTTTCCAGAATGACCATTGACTCTTCCAATATCAATATCTCCTTGTAAAAAAATCATACAGAGAATTGGTTGTATAGATAAGAAAATAGACTTACATATATTTATTTTGATATATATTTATGGAAATAAAGACTTTTTCTTGATAGCATAAAATACCTTGGAAGTTGATGCTTTCTACTGTTTCTCGAACTCTTTTGCAATCTGACCTTTGCTGCTTCAAATATCGATTTCTCTTTGTATATAAATCAGATAAAAAAATGGTTGAATATTTAAAATAATAAACTTACAGATATTTCTTTTGATACATATTTATCCATATAAAGTCTAGTTCTTGATAGCATAAAATACCACAGAAACTGAAGCTTTCTGCTGCTGCTCGAACCTTTTTGAAATCTGACCTTCGCTCATTCAAATATCGATATCTCTCTGAATATATCTCTGATTGGAAAAAATATTTTTTCCTTGGAAAGTAGACTCAAATATATTTAATTAAATATACAATTTTTAATATTAAAATCTCAGTTTAGAGGTGTAGGAACAGAAAAAAATAACTACGAACCTAGACTTTGGGTTTAGGGTTTAGGGAAAAGGATCTCATTATCTCTGTGGGTTGACTAAGTCAACTCATAGAACCTACTCTGATACCATGTTGAATTTATGGAAAATAAAAATTCTTCATTGACTTATTATAATCAAAATACATGAACCTCTATTTATAATAGAGGAAGGTAGTAGAGTCCAATTATAGTAAAACTACTTTTGTCCCAATTACACCCAAACTTTAACACTTAAAGATAAGTCTTAGCATAATTAAATAACTCAATATAGATAAAATACAAACATAACTCAAACTAGAACTCTTCTAGGGTGTGACCATAAGATAAAGATGCCTTTGTGAGTCCTTCTTGATCTTCCAAATTATGTGATAAGGATGCCAACTCGTGGTAATCATGATGGGTCCTACTTATGTGGTTGGACCCATATTGTGGGCCTTCCTTGGTCGTGTGTCTCATCTTACAATACTCTTAGATTTGTGGGCTTTCCTTGGTCGTATGGGCTTGGGCCTATCTTCCAACACTTCAATACCCAAAAAATATTTGAGCAGTCTAAGATGCTTTGTCTATAATTCAGTACATATTTTTTCTTTTGTTTACTGGAAGCCCTCGGAATCACTCCCAGTTAAAATGATATCATCAACATATACTACAAGAATTACCTTGCCTCTAGGTGTGTTTTTAACAAAACTAAGTGATCTCGAGAGCATTTGTAAAAATCTGCCCATATGAAGGCTTGACTAAATTTCTCAAACCATTCACGAGGGGACTATTTTAGACCATACAGAGATTTTTTTAGTTGACATACTGACTCCCCCTCAACCACATACCATGGTGGTTGTTGCATATAAATTTCTTCTTTGATGTCCCCATTCAGAAAGTTATTTTTCATATCAAGTTGATATACCTGCCAAGAAGAGTTAGCTACCAAAAATAATAACACACATACCGAGTTCATTTTCTCCACTGGAGAGAAGGTTTCCCCATAATAAATTCCATAACATTATGTATAGCCTTTAGCCACGAGGCGAGCTTTCAATCGAGCTACTGACCTATTCGGATTGTGTTTGATAGTAAACACCCATTTGCAACCGATGGGTTTCTTATCTGATGGAAGTAGGACTAGAGCCCATGTCTGATTTTCATAAAGTGCCTGCATTTCTTCATCCATTGCTGCCTTCCACCCTAGATGTTTGAGAGCCTCCTGATAGGATTGCGGTACAAATGTGGAAGAAATAGCAGAGAGAGATTGATAACAGGTAGGGGACAGACAATGATGAGACACTAAATTTGATATGGGATGAGATGTAGAGGGTATGGTGCATGATCTGGGTTCTTTTTTTTGTGCCATAAGACGAGTATCATATTGTGGGCCAAAAACAACTGGAGAAGATGGACTTACCTCGGTGGGATCCGTAAACTTAGTAGGTGTGGTGTCAGCCAGTGTTTCTGGGGGCTGAAAAGTTTGCGTAACTCAGGGCACAACCAGTAGAGAACAACCTGGTAATGAAGATAAAGCTGGAGGAGCATTGTCAGAATAGTATGGAGAGTCTTCAAAAAATGTGAGATCCCCGGACACAAGTAAACATTGAAGAGTAGGATTATAGAAAACATAACACTTTTGTGTATGAGAGTATCCTTGAAAGATACACTTAATAGATTTAGGATCAAGTTTTATGTGTTTTGGAGAGGAAATATGGACAAAACATTGACAACCAAAGACTTTCAAGGGCATTGAAAATGGATCATCATTTGGTAACAATATAGAGTAAGGAGATTTATTACCAAGAATAGAATATGGTAGACAATTTATAAGAAAGCATGTGGTAAGGACTACATGAGGCCAATAAAAGTATGGAACTTCCATGGCATATAATAAAACTTGAGCTACCTCAAGAATATGATGATTTTTCCTTTTGGCTACACCATTTTGTTCAGGAGTGTAGGCACATGATGTTTGATGGATAATGCCATTTTCTTGACAAAAAGAGTCAAGGTCTTTGGAAATGTATTCTTTGGCTTTATCAGACTGAAGTATTTTTATTTTCTAACCAAACTGAGTGAGTACCATAGCATGAAAAGACTTAAATATCAATGGTATCTCAAAACGCTCCTTAAATAGAAAAAACCTAGTGGTATGAGTGAAGTCATCAATAAAGGCAATAAAATATATGACTTGAGAAATATTTGAGACCCTCAAGGATCCCAAAACATCGGTATGAATTAATGAAAATGGAGTAATACTTTTGACTTCTGGATGAGGTGAATATGTATTCCTTTGATGTTTACTCAGTTGAAAAACTTCACAATTAAACTCTAACCTAACTTTAAGAGTAGGAAATATATAATGAAGAGAATGTGTAGATGGAAGTCCCAACCAGTTGTGCCATAGACTTGTCTCATTTTCATTGGTGGAAATAGTATTTATTTTTGGCACATCCAGGCAGTATAGCCCCCCTTGTTCACGGCCTCCACCAATCACCTGCTTCGTTATAAGATCTTGAAATACACACGAAGTGAGTGAGTAATTAAAATACTTGGCCAGCTGACTAACAAATAGCAAATTCAAAGAGAAGGCAGGAACAAATAGAATATCAGTGAGTGGAAGTGATGGTGTAACGGAAGTGGATCCTTTCCCTTGAACCATGGTTTGACAACTGATAGCTATGGTAACAAACTTCTGTGAAAGACATGGAGATACGGAATGTAATAAGTATCTATTACTTGTAAGATGCTCATAGGCTCTTGATTCAATTATCCAGGATGAAGATAAGGCAAATAACATACCTGAAGCAGTGGTGGTAGTGGTATTTAATGAGGAACTGGGAGAAGAAACCATCATTTTCTAAAACAACTCATTTTCTTCATTAGTAAAATTTTGCTTTTCAATTCATTTTGTGTGCTGATTCTCCTTTGTATCACCTACTATGGCTTAATTAGCCTTTGTCAAGTCTGAGTTGCCATTGGCATTATAACATATTTCTCCATAGTGACCAGTTTTTCTGTAGTAACTGTTGAAAGATAAGCTCAAGCCCACTCGACCAAGGAAAAGCCACATATCTAAGATTATTATAAGATGGGCCACAAGTCCATAAGAAGTAGGACCTACAATGATTACCATGACCTGGTATCCTTATCACATCAGTTGGAAGATCAAGAAGAACTCACAAAAGTATCTTTATCTCAAGAAAGGCCCACAAGATGGGCCCAAGCCCATAAGAAGTAGGACCCACAATGATTACCATGAGCTGGTATCCTTATCACATCAGTTGGAAGATCAAGAAGGACTCACAAAAGTATCTTTATCTTAGGGTCACGACCAAGAAGAGTTTTAGTTTGAGTTATGTTTGTCTTTTATCAATATTGAATTATTTACTTATGTTAGGACTTATCTTTAAGTGTTAGAGTTTGGGTGTAATTGGACTATACTACCTTCCTCTATTATAAATAGAGGTTCATGTACTCTAATTACAACAAGTTATTGATGTAAATGAAGTTTTTCTCTTTGCCATAAATTCAACATGGTATCAGAGCCAGGTTCTATGAGTTGACTTGGTCAACTCACGGAGGTAATGTGATCCTTTTATCTAAACTTTAAACCCTAAGTCTAGGTTCGTAGTTATTTTTTTAGTCCTTAACCTGTTGTTTTCTTTGAGTGTTTTACCTCTATACGTAGTTTTTTATATTTCAAATTATATATTGACAGAAAGATATTTGAGTCTAATTTCCAAAGAAAACCTATTGTTTCCAATCTGAGCTATCTACAGAGAGATATAGATATTTGAATGAGAGAAGCTCAGATTGCAAAAAGGTTCAAGCAGCAGCAGTAATCTTCCGATTTTGAGGTATTTTTTGCTATCAAGACCAAGACTTTATGTGGAGAAATATATTTCAAGAGAAAGATCTGTAGTCTATTCTTTTACCTGTTCAACCAATTTTTTATCTGAGTTATCTACAAAGAGAAATCGATATTTGAAGTTGCAAAGGTCAGATTGAAAAAGAGGTTAGAGTGGCAACAGAAAGCTTCAAATTCTGAGGTATTTTATGTTATCAAGAAAGGTACTTTATATGGAGAATTATATATCAAAAGAAAGATCCGTAAGTCTATTTTCTTACCTATTCAACCTATCCTCGATATGATTTTTTATAAGGAGATATTGATCTTTGAAGAATCAATGGTCATTCTAGAAAAAAAGGAGAAACAGTGCTTCGTTCGGCCAAATGACAGAGATCGAAATCTATCAGATTATTTATCTTCTGATAACTATATTTTATAAAGAGAAGTTACAATTGGATTAAAGGTATTTAAGTCTAGTTTTAGAAGGAAATTTTTTTATGTCAAAATGATCTAAATTTTAAGATATATCCGCATTGGAAGAATCAAAGGTCATGCTGGTATTCTGCTGTATTGAAAAATCAGAATTTATGTCAATAGTTTTGCGTCACTTTTTGAGTTGTTATATCAGAAAAATATCTCACTTCTCCTTGGTTTGAGGGCTTATTTATACATCTTTGTTATTTGGGCCTATTGCTACATCTTTGTTATTTGGGCCTATTGGTACATCTATGATATTTGGTTCAAGGGGGACCACAAAAGATTAAGCTTGTGCATCTCAGAAAAATATTTATTTCGGATTATGATGATTTCGTGGGTCCTTCTATAAGGTTTATTATTTTGGTTCATGTTATATGTGTTGGAAGATGGTCGTGTTATATTCAGATGCAGCTATTATATCTCTTTAGGGACATTATTATTGAAGAAGAGGTGGCCTCATGTCATCATTTATTTTACCCCATCAAAAAGATGAAAATTATTTGTGGTTGGGAGTCCATGATAGAGGAACTTCATCCCCATCAAAAAGATCAAAATTATTTGTGGTTGGAAGTCCATGACGAAGGAACTTCATCCCTGTAAAAAAGATCAAAATTATTTATGGTTGGAAGTCCATGAAGGAGGAACTTATTATTACATTTATGTTATCTCTCTCTCTCCTCCCCCCCCCCCCCCCCCTGTAATGGCTTTTATGTCTCCTACCACTTGAGAGTCGTTGTCCTGTGTAGGGACACGGTGGTGGACTGGTGGACACTTTAGAGCAATGTTGATAGACACACTACCGATAGAAATGGAGTGTGTCCTAGATCCAGCATTAGGACTGGAGTATGAAGCAATGGCTTATCGGCTAGGAGTGATTTTTACTCTCACTTATATAATGTCGCAGGGACTCAATGAAGGACACAATAGCGTGAGGGGGAGTATTGGAAGATGAAGGCATATTGGAAGATGTGCCATTTATACAAAAATATTTTATACATCATTTGCAGCAAGCTGAGAGTGCATGTTGTTCTCTCACCCCCAACTTGAGGGGGCGTGTTGAAAGATAAGCTCAAGCCCACTTGACCAAGGAAGGCCCACATATCTAAGATTATTATAAGATGGGCCACATGACCAAGGAAGGCCCACAATGATTACCATGAGCTGGCATCCTTATCACATCAATTGGAAGATCAAGAAGGAGTCACAAAAGTATCTTTATCTTAGGGTCATGACCAAAAAGAGTTCTAGTTTGAGTTATGTTTGTCTTTTATCAATATTGAGTTATTTAATTATGTTAGGACTTATCTTTAAGTGTTAGAGTTTGGGTGTAATTGGTACAAGGGTAGTTTTATTGTAATTGGACTCTAATACCTTCCTCTATTATAAATAGAGGTCCATGTACTTTGATTACAACAAGTTATTGATGTCAATGAAGTATTTCTCTTTGCCATAAATTCAACAGTAACTTCATTCCTTGTAATAGCATGTGTTGATAGTGTGGCCATATCTCCCACAATGAGTGCATTCTTTCTACAATTTTTCCATGCTTTTTATTAGCCAACTAATCACAATGGTATCATTTTTTAACCTTTTTTTATAAAAAATATCTTCTTCATCAATAGGTGGTCCATAGTTGGTGAGATGACCAAGTAAGTCCTTTGTTCTAAGAAACCTCCGAACCGATGTGGACCAAATCATAAAATTTGATACCCTTCATAAGGTTATTGTGGTAATTCTGAGTATACCACCTTTGCTACTCATATTATCTTTAGCCATAATAAGAATTTCAATGGAAATAATTCTCCAAAATATTTTCTAATCAAAATATCCAAGTAATATTCTTCAAACAACTTGGTGCATGGAGAACCTTTGCATTTCCGCTAAATCATTATTCAGATGTTTTTCCTTAATAAAACCACTCATAAGAGACTCAATTTTAATCTTCTACATCATGGGACTCTCTTTTATCAACAATCTGATCATGGGCTGGTCTCGGTTAACAGAAATTCCAAACCGACAAAACTGTTTTGATAGCTTCTTCTAGATCGAGAGGCATTCATATCCACAATCTCATAAGATGAAAAGAATTCACATACTCATCTTTAAATCATCTTCAAAATTATGAAACCAGTAACATGAAGTAATAAAAAAATTAAGAACTTATCTTACGGTTTGTATCTTTCACAAAGAGCCTTCTATGAGTGGTGTTGATCATATCTTCTTAGAACATTCCTTTTGATGTGGGGTTCCTAAATTTAATGATCTGATACCATGTTGGATTTACGATCTCTTTTCCAATATTCTGAGAAATAAAAAAGAGAAAGAAGAATAAGAAAAGGGGAAGAAAGCTCGCGGGTAGAGAGAAGAGAACAAGAGAAGCAAAGTGTGCGCCAAGCAAAGAGAGAGAGAGAGTTACTCAAGAGAGAATTGTAGAACTTGATTAATTTCGAATTACAACACCAATATTTATAGTATAGAAAGTGATAGAGTCCTCATACAATTAACCTTTAAGTCTCCTAATTACATTCCAACTCTAACTCTCTAAGATATGATATGAACCATGTCAACCCATGACGAAACCCGATACCAAATTTGGAAATCGTCCACAAGATCTTTCAAGTTTGATGGAAACCACGACTCGTTGCTTAGAAAAGCAAAAACTTTGGTATGGTGACGAAACCACAAACAGGGATGGAAAATCCGTTTGATAAGTCGGTTTTGAATGCCACAAGGAAACCTTTATAAGTTCGGAAAAGTGAATATCTCACAATATGAATAATCATCAAAAACTTTCTTTAATCCATGTACAAGGTCCTCTATTTATAGTGGAGGATGTGGTAGAGTCATAATTACATTCAAACTCTAATTCTTAAAGATAAACCTATCATGATAAGATAACTCAATGTAAACTAGAAATCTAACATAACTCAAACTCTAACTCTCTAAGATAAGCATATCCTGAAAAGATAACACAATCTACTAGAGATCTAATATAACTAAAATTCTAACTCCTTATGAGGACTCTTCTTGGCATCCCACGTTCTCATGGTGGGTCCCACTAGATCGTGCAACCATGGTGGGTCCCACATTGTAACAGAGTAAAACCAGCCCATGTCCTCATGGTGACTTCCACCTGCTCGTACAACCATGGTGGGTCCCACAATGTAATAGAGTAAAACTAGCCTTTGTTTACATCATTCCCCCCCTCTTGAGAAGGATTTGTTGTCAAATCCTCAGCAGGTTTGATCTTACTCAATTGTTACAACCTCACTTGATCCTCATATACTTGTTTTGGTGTCATCAGAACTAGAGTGATTGTCCGTTGATTGTGGGCGAATGAGTACATGTTGGTGAAGTCGTCATGCTGCACACGTCTGTCAAATTTTCATGGTCTTCCTAAGAGGAGATGTCCACCTTGCATTGGTACCACATCGCACAATATCTCATCATCATATTTATTGATTCGAAATGGTACAACAACCTACTTCACCACTATCATTCAACCATTACAGCTTGTATGGATGAGGGTGCTTAAGATTTGTGAACCCTAGCTTTTCAATCATGAAAGTACTAGAAACATTAGTGCAACTACCTCCATCGATAATAACACTACATACCTTGTCTTGCACGTGGCAGCGAGTGTGAAAGATATTCTCCCATTGTACTTCTGCTTCTTCTTTTTTAGCATGCAAGCTTAACGCTCGATGTGCAATTAGTCCAAACATCTTACCATTATCTGCCCCAAACTCCTCATCTGTTATGGGGGCATCCTCCAATGGTGGATGTCACCTAGATTAGCTTCGTCTTTGGAATCAATTTCTCCATTTTCCTGGATCACCATAACTCGCTTGTTTGGACATTGGCTAGCTATGTGTCCTCTCCCCTGACATTTGAAACATTTAATCTCACTAGAATGAGTCAAAATAGGGGCTGATTTACCTTGAGAATCCATGGTAGTGGTGACTATTTTGGGCTCGTGTTTGGCCTTGAAGGTGGACGGATTTTCTTCTTTCGTTGGGTAGTTTTCCCTCCAAGGTACTGCACTAGAATTCTCTGGTCTTGGCCATGTACCACCCGTCCTGAGTTGCCTCTCAACTTTGATTGCCTTCTGCACCAAATCCTCCAATTCTACATAATGGTGTATCTCAATTGTGTTAGCAATCTCTCTATTTAAACCATTTAAAAAATTGGCCATTGTTGCCTCTCGATCCTCCTCCACATTGGCTCTAATCAAAGCCATCTCCATCTCTTTATAATAATCATCAAAGATTCGGTTACCTTGATGGAGACCTTGCAACATAAGGTATAGATCCCAAGATCCCAATCGTAATGACTTGGTACAAATCATCGTCTCATCACTCTCTTCATCTCATCCCAATTTTCAATAGGATGTTCTCCATTCTGCCTCCTATTGATGCACAACTGATCCACCACACAATAGCATAATCAGTAAATTCAACTACAACGAGTTTTACCTTCTTGAATTCGGAGTAGTCATGACAATCAAAAACCAACTTCATCTTCTTTTCCCACTCGAGGTATGCTTCATGATCACTTTTTCCTTGAAATGCTGGAATTTTCAACTTGATACTTCCCAAGTTGTTATCGACCCGGTTCCTAGCTTCTCTATTCCGGCCATATCTCCTATGGCTGCCCACTGACTTCCTATGAGACTCCTCATCTAAATCATCCAATTCACCCATATCCTCAACTTCCCTTCGGTGCAACCTGTTCTTCCACGGGTTGTTTAGAACAAATGATGGTTGCCTCTGTTGTGTTCCCTCTTCTACCCTATCCAACCTCCCATGTAAATCTTTTAACTCCACCCTCATCATCCATCTGATCTCCCCCATTAATGCTTGAATTTTCATATTCAGAACACCGGATTATGGAATCTCTTGATCTTCCGACATGATTGAAATCTGCAAGCAAAAATAGAATAATATGCAAAAGAGAATGGTTCTGATGCTCTTTTTTTTTCCTTTTACCCAAGTTGACTCACTGAGTTGACCCGGTTCGAGTACGCTTGGGAATACTCTTCTTCTTTTTTTCTTGCTTTGACCCAAGTTGACTCTAAGTTGACCCGACCTGACTTGGACTAGGTTGACTCGGTAAGGAACATAAGCATGCTTGGGCTCGGTTTAGTCAGCCCAGTCTGGCGTGAGAGACAACTCAAAGGGTTGATGCAGGGGCCACCCAGTGCAGAATAAATTTTCCAAACTTAGGAAAAATTTAATCTACAATATTGTCTTCTTCCTGGCTTTTGATTCTGAACAGCATGGCGACGGTAAGTTCAGCAACTTATCTGGCAAGAGCACGATTCTTCACAGTCGTTTTCCTCATAGCACCGAACAGGGCGGGCAACGGTCAACATTTTCCTCACGGCACTGAACAGAGCGGGAGACTAGCGACGACAACCTAGTGGTTTTTCGAGGATAAAGGAGCATCAAAATGGCTCGAAAGAACCAGGCGGGTTTAGTGGTCGTCGTCTTCATAGGCACAAATTGTTTTTCTTCTACGGCAATGACGCGGAACAATCCTCCTTATTCGGCAATGGCACGAAAAAAGAAGCAACTAAACTCTTTCTCATTCTCTTTAATTAGCCTCAATAGCAGCGTCTTCTCTATTTCTTTTTTTCTTCTTCTTCGGCAATGGCGCCGAACATTCCTCCTTCTACGGAGACAACATGAACAGAAATGTAGTCGAGTGAGATATTTTTTTCTTCGTCTTCTCGGCAAAGACTAGCTCAGTCGTTCGTCTTTTTTTTCTCTTCTTGGCAACGGCATGCTCAATCATTCATTTTTTTTCCGAATTAAAGTCCTAAACATAAAAAATGGATGACAAGGAAAAAAATAAAAAAAATAAAAAGATAGGCAAACCTGATGAACCAAAGCTTTGATACCAACTGATACAAACCACGTCAACCCATGACAAAACCCGATACCAAATCTGGAAATTGTCCTCAAGATCTTTCAAGTTTGATGGAAATCGCGACCCGTTCCTTAGCAAAGCAAGAACATTGGTATGGTGAAGACGCCACAAACGGAGATGGAAAATCCATTTGATAAGTTGGTTTTGAACGCAACAAGGAAACCATGATAAGTTCGGAAAAGTGAATATCTCACAATATGAATAATCATCAAAAACTTTCTTTAATCCATGTACAAGGTCCTCTATTTATAGTGGAGGACGTGGTAGAGTCCTAATTACATTCAAACTCTAATTCTTAAAGATAAACCTACCATGATAAGATAACTCAATGTAAACTAGAAATCTAACATAACTAAAAATTGAAATCTAAAATTGAAATGCACAAATGCAGAGAGAGATAAATCCAAAAAGTCTCTGTAATTTTTTGGGATTGTAAACTATTTTAGTTTTTATATATTCGGTTTTGCAATCATCGAAAAAGGGGGGGTTGGGGATTTTTAACTGAGTGTTGACTCCCAAACCATAAGTTATTTCTAACAAACAATATAGCTGTTACACATGATTGATCGATCAATCACTTTATATATGATTGTTAGGTCAACTTTTTTTAAATCGAAAAAAAGAGGTTGTTTGGCTCAAGTAAATATCCTACCGTACGTTCACTAAAGATTTTAATGAGCATTTGTTGTGCTCCTTGAAAGTTTTGGATCATTAGGTCATTTGCATCTTCAATATGTTTCATGCATGCATATCCATTTTTAAAACATGTTATGATCAATTAGAAATCTTTTTTTCTTATAAAACTCCAAGCTATTAGTGGTAGTACTAATAGAATTTCCCAAACTTGTATAAAAAACTTTGGTGTTCATTTGTGATGTATGAATAAATTTTGCTTACTTACAATTATTATTGTTTTTAATTTTTGGCATACCTAAACTCAAAAGTTTCATTTTATTGTGGTCTATTTACCTTATCTTTTTGCTTACGAGAAAAAAGGGAGCGTGAAAACTCAAGTTTGGATTTGAAATAAAAATTGAACATAAGAAAATTAAATGCACAAACGCAGAGAGAGATAAATCCAAAAAGTTTTAGTAAAATTTAGGGATTGTAAACTCTTTTAGTTTTTATATATTAGGTTTTTGCAATCATGGGAAAAGGGAGGTTGGGCATTTTTAACTAAGTGTTGACTCTAAATGAAAAGTCATTTCTTAAAAAAAAATATAGCCATTATGTATGACCAATCGATCAATCACTTTACAATAATATATGAATGTTAGGTCCACTTTTTTGTAACTGGGCATACAGTGGCTTGTTTGCCTCGGGTAAATATCCCACCACACTTTCACTTGAGAATTTAATGTGTATTTGTTGTACTTCTTGAAAGTTTTGGATCCTTAGGTCATTTGAATTTTCAACATGATTCATGCATGCATATCCATATTTAAAAATGTTAGGATCAATTAGAAATCTCTTTCTTATAAAATTCCAAGCTATTAGGGGTTGTACTTGTGGAATTTCCCAATCATGGATAACAAAACTCTGGTGTCCATTTGTGGTGTGTGAATAAATTTTATTTACTTAAATTTATTAATGTTTTTAATGTTTTGCATACCTAAACTATAAAATTTTCATTTTGTTGCGATCTATTTGACTTATCTTTTTGTTTACGAGAAACAAATGGAGAGTAAAAACTCAAGTTTGGGTTTGAAATAAAAATTGAACATCTAAAATAGAAATGCACAAATGCAGAGAGAGATAAATCCAAAAAGTCTCTGTAATCTTTAGGGATTGTAAACTCTTATAGTTTTTATATATTGGGTTTTTCAATCATCGAAAAAAGGGAGGCTAGGGATTTTTAACTGAGTGTTGACTCCCAAACCATAAGTCGTTTCTCAAAAAAAATATAGTTGTTGCGTATGATTGATCAATCAATGACTTTGCAATGATCTATGATTTTTAGGTCAGTTATTTGTAAGTGGGAAAAAAGTGGCTTGTTTGGCTCGGGTAAATATTCCACCGCACATTCACTTGAGAATTTAATGAGCAATTGTAGTACTCCATGAAAGTTTTGGATCATTGGGTCATTTGCATCTTCAACATGTTTCATGCATGCATATGCATTTTTAAAACATGTTAGGATCAATTATTAATCTCTTTCTTATAAAATTCCAAGCTATTAGGGGTTGTACTTGTGGAATTTCCCAAAAATGGATAACAAAACTTTGGTGTTCATTTGAGGTGCGTGAATAAATTTTCTTTACTTACTTTTATTACTATTTTAAATTTTTTGATTACATAAACTCTAAAATTTTCATTTTTTTGTGATCTATTTGCCTTATATTTTTGTTTACAAGAAAAAGGGAGAGTGAAAACTCAAGTTTGGATTTGAAATAAAAATTTAACATCTAAAATCGAAATGGAAAAAATGTAGAGAGGGATAAATCCAAAAAGTCTTTGTAATTTTTAGGGATTGTAAACTCTTATAGTTTTTATGTATTAGGTTTTGTAGTCATCGAAAAAGGGGGCAGGGGGGGGGGGGGGGGGGTTTGGGTAGCAGATTTTTAACTGAGTGTAGACTCCCAAACCATTAGTCATTTGTTAAGAACAATATGACTGTTAGGCATGATTGATCGATCAATCACTTTATAATGATCTATTATTGTTAGGTCAGCTCTTTGTAAATCGGCAAAAAAACGCTTGTTTGGCTTGGGTTAATATCCCACCGCACATTCACTTGAGAATTTAATGAGTATTTATTGTACTCCTTGAAAGTTTTGGATCATTAGGTCATTTACATCTTCAACATATTTCATGCATGCATATCCATTTTTAAAACATGTTAGGATCAACTAGACATATCTTTCAAGCTATTAGTGGTTGTACTAGTAGAATTTCACAAACATGGATAACAAAAATTTGGTGTTCATTTGTGGTGTTTGAATAAATTTTCTTTACTTATATTTATTATTTTTTTGAATTTTTTGCATACCTTAACTCTAAAATTCTCATTTTGTTGTAGTCTATTTGTCTTATCTTTTTGTTTACAAGAAAAAAGGGAGAGTGAAAACTCAAGTTTGTATGTGAAATAAAAATTTAACATCTAAAATTAAAATGCACAAATGCAGAGAGAGATAAATCCAAAAAGTCTCTGTAATTTTTAAAGATTTTTAACTCTTATAGTTTTTATATATTAGGTTAAGCAATCATTGGAAAAGAGGGGGGGGGGGGGGGGGGGGGGGGGGGGGGGGGGGGGGGGGGCGTTTACTCGCGAACAATAACTCATTTATTTCAAAACAATATAGCTGTTATGCATGATTGATTGATCAATCACTTAACAATAATCTATTATTGTTAGGTCAGGTTTTTATAAATGGACAAAAAGTGGCTTGTTTGGCTTGGATTAATATCACACTGCTCGTTCACTTGAGAATTTAATGAGCATTTGTTGTACTCCTTGGAACTTTTGGATCCTTAGGCGATTTGCATCTTCAACATATTTCATGCATGCATATCCATTTTTAAAACATGTTAAGATCAACTAGAAATATCTTTCTTATAAAATTCCAAGCTATTAGTAGTTGTACTAGTGGAATTTCACAAACATGGATAACAAAACTTTGGTGTTCATTTGTGGTGCGTGAATAAATTTTCTTTACTTATATTTATAATTTTTTTTAATTTTTTGCATACCTTAACTCAAAAATTCTCATTTTGTTGTGGTCTATTTGCCTTATCTTATTATCTAAGAGAAAAAAGTGAGAGTGAAAACTCAAGTTTAGATTTGAAATAAAAATTTAACATCTAAAATTAAAATGCACAAATGCATAGAGAGATAAATCCAAAAAGTCTCTATAATTTTTAGGGATTTAAAACTCTTATATTTTTTATATATTAAGTTTTGGAATCATCGGAAAAGGGGGGGGCTGTGGATTTTTTACTGAGCATTGGCTCCCAAGCCTTAAATCATTTCTTATAAAAAATATAGCCGTTACGCATATGCTGAATTTATGGAAAAGAGAAATAATTCATTGACTTCATTCACTTGTTTTAATCAAAGTACATGAACCTCTATTTATAATAGAGGAAGGTAGTAGGGTCAAATTACAATAAAACTACTTTATCCCAATTACACCCAAACTCTAACACTTAAAGATAAGTCCTAGCATAATTAAATAAGTTAATATAGATAAAATACAAACATAACTCAAATTAGAACTCTTCTAGGACGTGACCATAAGATAAAGATGCCTTTGTGAGTCCTTCTTGATCTTCCCACTTATGTGATAAGGATGTCAGCTCGTGGTAATCATGGTGGGTCCAACTTCTTATCGGCTTGGGCCCATCTTGTGGACCTTCCTTGATCGTGTGGCCCATATTATAATACTCTTAGATATGTGAGCTTTCCTTGGTCGTGTGAGCTTGGGCCCTATCTTCCAACACTCCCCCTCAAGCTGTGGATGACAAAACAACATGAACTCCCAGCTTGTTGTAAACGATGTATATAATCTTTTTGTATAAAATGGCACATCTTCCAATATGCCTTCATCTTCCAACACTTTCCCTCATGCTGTTGCACCCTTCTATGAGCCCCTGCTGGCATAATATATGTGAGAGTCAAAATCACTTCAAGTTGTATAACATTGCTCTTTAATCCAGTCACTTAACTCATGTTGAATGTTCGGCACACTCCTATCTTCTATAGGTAGTGCCACTCCTATCTTCTATAGGTAGTGGGTTTATATGCTGTTCAGAAGTGTAATAATAAAAAAAATCCTCCATCATCGTGTCCCTCCATAGGACAACAACTCTCAAGTGGCAGGTGTGATAAAAGCCATTACAAGGGGGTAGTGGGTTTATTTATAATGGTGTCCCAATCTAGACACCGACTCTCATGGTATCCCAGCCGAGATTTTTTTTAGAGTTAAATTTATCATGGTGTCCCAATCCGGGCACCAACTATCCTGGTGTCCCAACCATGATATTGTTTAGAGTCAAATAAATAATGGTATGACAAAAGGTACTAAGGCCTCCTTTTATTCAATAATAATGTTTTATCCAAAGAGACATAATAGCAACAGCTGTAATGTAACACAACCATCTTCCAATATATATAACTCGAACAAAAATAATAAACTTTGTAGAAGGACCCATGAAATAATAATAATCCGATATAAATATTTTGTCTTATATGCAGAAGCTTCATCTTTTGTGCTCCCCCCTTTCTTGACTATTTTGGTCACATAAACTTATCCACAACATATGGAATAAAATACCTCTTCCTTGTACTTCTTCTACTTCTCCCCCTCAAGCTGGGATGTAATGGCAATGGTCCCAGCTTGAACCAAATATCATAGATGCAGAAATAATTCCAAATAACAGAGATTTATAAATAAGCCCTCAATCCAGGGAGAAGTGAGATATTCTCCTGATATATCAACTCAAAAAGTGACAAAAAACAATTGGCATAAATTCGGATTTTCCAATACAACAGAATACCATCATGACCTTTGATTGTTCTAATGCGAATATATCTTTAAATATAGATTAGATTGACATGAAATTTTCTCCTTCTAAAATTAGACTTAAATAAATTTCCTAAATAAAATATAATTATCAGAAGATAAATAACTTGATAGATTTCAGTCTCTTTCATCTGGCCGAACTAAGTACAGTTTCTCCTTGTTTTCAAAAATGACCATTGACTCTTCCAAGATCAATATCTCCTTATAAAAAAAATCATAAAGAGAATTGGTTGAATAGGTAAGAAAATAGACTTACATATATTTCTTTTGATATATAATTCTCCATATAAATTTTCTTTCTTGATAGCATAAAATACCTTAGAAGATGAAGCTTTCTGCTGTAGCTTGAACCTCTTTTTCAATCTGACCGTTGCTGCTTCAAGTATCGATTTATCTTTGTAGATAACTCAGATAAAAAATTGATTAAATATTTAAAATAATATACTTACAGATATTTCTTTTTATATATATTTCTCCATATAAAGTCTAGTTATATATAGCAAAAGTACCTCGGAATCGGAAGCTTTCTGCTGCTGCTCGAACCTTTTTGCAATCTAACCTTCACTCATTCAAATATCTATATCTCTTTTTATATAACTTCGATTTGAAAAAAACTTTTTTCCTTGAAAATTAGACTCAAATATCTTTCCGTCAATATATAATTTGCATTATGAAAAGTTATTTATATAGGTAAAAAATGCAAAGAAATCTAAGGGGGTAGGGATAGAAAAAAATAAGTACGAAGCTAGACTTAGGGTTTAGAGTTTAGAGAAAAGGATCTCATTATCTTTGCGGGTTGACCAAGTCCACTCATAGAACCCACTATAATACCATGCTGAATTTATAGAAAAGTGAAATACTTCATTGACTTCATTAACTTGTTGTAATCAGAGTACATAAACCTCTATTTATAATAGAGGAAGGTAGTAGATTCCAATTACAATAAAACTACCTTTGTCCCAATTAGAACCAAAATCTAACACTTAAAGATAAGTCCTAGCATAATTAAATAACTCAATATAGATAAAATATAAACATAGCTCAAATGAGAACTCTTCTAGGACATGACCATAAGATAAATATGCCATTGTGAATCCTTCTTGATCTTCCAACTTATGTGATAAGGATGCCAAGTCATGGTAATAATGGTGGGTCCTACTTCTTATGCCCTTGGGCCCATCTTGTGGACCTTCCTTGATCATTTGGCCCATCTTATATTACTCTTAGATATGTGGGTCTTCCTTGGTTGTGTAGGCTTGGGCCCTATCTTCCAACAACATGATTGATCGATCAATCACTTTATAGTGAACTATTATTGTTAGGTCAGCGTTTTGTAAATCAGCAAAAAGTGGTTTGTTTGAATCAGGTAAATATCCCACAGCACGTTCACTTGAGAATTTAATGAGCATTTGTTGTAGTCCTTGAAAGTTTTAAATCATTAGGTCTTTTGCATCTTCAACATATTTCATACATGCATATCATGTTAGGATCAATTAGAAATGTTTTTCTTATACAATTTCAAGCTATTAGTGTTTGTACTAGTTGAATTTCACAAACATGGATAACAAAACTTTGGTTTTCGTTTGTGGTGAGTGAATAATTTTCTTTACTTACATTTATCATTGTTTTTAATATTTTACATTTTTAAACTATAAAATTTTCATTTTGATGTGATCTATTTCCCTAATCTTTTTGTTTACAATAAAAAATGTAGAGTGAAAACTAAAGTTTGAATTTAAAAAAAAAAACTCAACATAAAAAAATGAAATACACAAATGCAGAGAGAGATAAGTCCAAAAAGTCTCAGTAATTTTTAGGGATCATATTTTAGTTTTTATATATTAGGTATTTGCATTCATAAAAAAAGGGGGGGGGGGGGGGAGGGGGAGTGGGGAGATGGGGATTTTTTACTGAGTGTTAACTCCAAATCCATAAGTCATTTCTTAAAAAAAAATATAGCCATAATACATGATTGATCAATCATTCAATTCACAATGATCTATGATTGATAGGTCAACTTTTTGTAAATGGGCAAAAAATGGATTGTTTGGATCAGGGTAAATATCCCACCACATGTTCACTTGAGAATTTAATGAGTATTTATTGTACTCCTTGAAAGTTTTGCATCCTTAGGTCATTTGCAACTTCAACATGTTTCATGCATGCATATCTATATTTAAAAGTGATAGAACCCACGTCAACCCATGGTGAAACCCGATACCAAATTTGGAAATCGTCCCCAAGATCTTTCAAGTTTGATGGAAACTATGACTCATTGCTTAACAATGCAAGAACCTTGGTATGGTGAAGACGCCACAAACAGGGATCGAAAATCCATTTGATAAGTTGGTTTTGAAGGCCACAAGGAAACCTTGATAAATTCAGAAAAGTGAATAACTCACGATATGAATAATCATCAAAATATTCTTTTAATCCATGTACAAGGTCCTCTATTTATAGTGGAGGACTTGTAGAGTCCTAATTACATTCAAACTCTAATTCTTAACGATAAACCTATCATGATAAGGTAATTCAATGTAAACTAGAAATCTAACATAACTCAAACTCTAAGTCTCTAAGATAAGCTTATCTTAAAAATATAACACAATCTACTAGAGATCTAATATAACTAAAATTATAAATCTTAATGAGGACTCTTCTTGGCATCCCACGTTCTCATGGTGGGTCCCACCTGCTCATGCAACCATGGTGGGTCCCACATTGAAACAGAGTAAACCCAGCCCACGTCCTCTTAGTAGGTTCCACAGCTCATGCAACCATGGTGGGTCCCTCAATGTAACAGAGTAAAACCAGCCTTTGTTCACATCAAATACATATTAGGATCAATTAGAAATCTCTTTCTTATAAAATTCCAAGCTTCTAGGGGTAGTACTAGTGGCATTTCCCAAACATGCATAACAAAACGTTGGTGTTCATTTATGGTGTGTGAATTTTTTTTAGGTTTTTGCAATCATCGGAAAAGGAGGGGCTGGGGATTTTTAACTAAGTGTTGACTCCCAAACCATACGTCATTTCTTACAAAAAAAATATAACCGTTACCCATGTTTCATCGATCAATCACTTTACAATGATCTATTGTTGTTAGGTCAGATTTTTTTATACAGGCAAAAAGTAGGTTGTTTGGCTCAGGGATATATCCCACCATACGTTCACTTTAGAATTTAATGAGCATTTGTTGTGCTCCTGGACAGTTTTGGATCAATTGGTCATTTGCATCTTTAACATGTTTCACGCATGCATATCCATTTTTAAAACATGTTAGGATCAATTAGAAATATTTTTCTTATAAAATTCCAAGCTCTTAAGGGTTGTACTAGTGCAATTTCCCAAACATGGATAACAAAATTTTGTTGTTCATTTGTGGTGCATGAATAAATTTTATTTACTTAAATTTATTATTTTAAAATTTTTCCATCTCCAAAATCCAAAATTTTCACTTTATTGTGGTCTATTAGCCTATTCTTTTTGCTTACGAGAGAAAAAAGGGAGAGTGAAAATTCAAGTTTAGATTTGAAATAAAATTTGATCTAAAATTGAAATGCACAAATGTAGAGAGAGATAAATCCAAAATGTCTTTGTAATATTTAGGGATTGTAAACTCTTATAATTTTTATATATTAGGTTTTTCAATCATCGGAAAAGGGGGGGCTGGAAATTTTTAACTGAGTGTTCACTTCCAAACCATAAGTCATTTCTTTCCAAAAAATATAACAGTTACACATGATAGAACGATCAATCACTTTACAATGATCTATGGTTGTTAGGTCAACTTTTTTTAAATGGGCAAAAAGTGGCATGTTAGGCTCGATGATATATCCCACTGCACGTTCATTGAAGAATTTAATGAGCATTTGTCGTACAACTTGATAGTTTTGAATCATTGGGTCATTGGCATCCTCAACATGTTTCAAGCATGCATATCCATTTTTAAAACATGTTTGGATCAAGTAGAAATCTCTTTATGATAAAATTCCAAGCTATTAGGGGTTGTACTAGTGGAATTTCCCAAACATGGATAACAAAACTTTGGTGTTCATTTGTGGTGCGTGAATAAATTTTTTTTACGTACATTTATTTTTTATTTTTAGATTTTTCCATACATAAACTCTAAATTTTTTACTTTATTGTGGTCTATTTGCCTTATCTTTATCTTTACAAGAAAAAAAGGAGTGTGAAAACTAAGGTTTTGATTTGAAATAAAAATTCAACGTGTAAAATTGAAATGCACAAATGTAGAGAGAGATAAATCCAAAAAGTCTCTGTAATTTTTAGGGCTTGTAAAATCTTATAGTTTTTATATATATGATTTTTCAATCAATGAAAAAGTGGGGCTGGGGATTTTTAACTGAGTGTTCACTCCCAAGCCATAAGTAATTTCATACAAAACAATATAACTATTATGCATGATAGATCAATCAATCACTTTACAATGATCTAAGGTTGTTAGGTCAGCTTTTCTTAAATAGGGAAAAATTTGCTTGTTTAGCTCAAGTAAATATCACACCACCCGTTCACTTGAGAATTTATTGAGCATTTGTTGTACTCCTTGAAAGTTTTGGATCATTGGGTCATTTACATCTTAAACAAGTTTCATGCATGCATATCCCTTTTTAAAACAAGTTAGGATCAATTAGAGATCTCTTTCCTATAAAACTCCAAGCTATTAGGGGTTGTACTAGTGGAATTTCCCAAACATTGATAACAAGACTTTGGTGTTCATTTGTGGTGTGTGAATAAAGTTTCTTTACTTATATTTATTTTTTTTTCAATTTTATTGCATACCTAAACTCTAAAATTATCATTCTGTTGTGGTCTATTTGCCTTATCTTTTTGTTTACGAGAAGAAAGGGAGAGTACAAACTCAAGTTTGGATTTGAAATAAAAATTGAACATCTAAAATTGAAATGCACAAATGCATAGATTGATTAGTCCAAAAAGTCTTAGTAATATTTAGGAACAGTAAACTCTTTTAGTTGTTATATATTAGGTTTTGCAGTCATCAGCAAAGGAGGGGCAGGGGATTTGTAACTGAGTGTTGAAACCCAAACCATAAGTCATTTCTTACATAAAAATTTTGGCGTTACGCTTGTCTGATAGATCAATCACTTTACATTGATCTATGGTTGTTAGGTCAGCTTTTAGTAAATGGGCAAAAAGAAGATTGTTTGGCTCGAAGATATATCCCACAACAAGTTCACTTGAGAATTTAATGAGCATTTTTTGTACCCCTTGATAGTTTTGGATCTTTAGGTGATTTGCATCTTCAACTTGTTTCATGCATGCATATCCAATTTTAAAACATGTTTGGATCAATTAGAAATCTCTTGCTTATGCAATTCCAAGCTTTTAGGGGTTGTACTAGTGGAATTTTCCAAACACGGATAACAAAACTTTGGTGTTCATTTGTGGTGTATGAATAAATTTTCTCTACTTACATTTTTTGTTGTTTTCAATTTTTTGCATATATAAATTCTAAAATTTTAATTTGGTTGAGATCAATTTGCCTTATCTTTTTATTTATGAGAAAAAATGGAGAGTGAAATTTCAAGTTTGGAATTGAATTAAAAATTGAACATCTAAAATTTTAATGCACAAGTGCACAGAGAGATAAATCCAAATAGCCTCTGTAATTTTTAGGGATTGTAAACTTGTATAGTTTTTATATATTAGGTTTTGCAATCATCGAAAAAGTGATGGGTGGGGATTTTTAACTGAGTGTTGACTCCAAAACCATAAGTCATTTCTTAAAAAAAAATATAGTTGTTACTCATGATTGATCGATTAATCACTTCATAATGATCAATGATTGTTAGGTCAGTTTTTTGTAACTAGGAAAAGTTGTTGGTTTGGCTTGGGTAAATATCCCATCGCACATTCACTTGAGAATTTAATGAGCATTTTTTGTACTCCTTCAAAGTATGGGATCAATAGATCATTTGCATCTTCAACATGTCTCATGCATGCATATCCCTTTTTAAAACATGTTAGGATCAATTAAAAATCTTTCTTATAAAATTCCAAGCTATTAGGGATTGTACTTGTGGAATTTCCCAAGCATTGATAACAAAACTCTGGTGTTCATTTGTGGTGCGTGAATAATTTTTTTTAATGTTTTGCATACCTAAAGTCTAAAACTTTCATTTTTTTGTGATCTATTTGCATTATGTTTTTGTTTACGAGAAAAAAGGGAGAGTAAAAACTCAAGTTTGAATTTGAAATAATAATTAAACATCTAAACTTGAAATGCAGAAATGCAGAGAGAGATAAATCCAAAAAGTCTCTGTAATTTTTAGGGATTGTGAACTCTTTTAGTTTTTATATATTAGGTTTTGCAATAATCAGAAAAGAAGAGGCTGGAGATTTTTAACTGAGTGTTGACTCCCAAATCATAAGTCATTTCTTACAAAACAATATCGCCGTTGCGCATGTTTCATCTATCAATCACTTTACAATGACCTATTGTTGTTGGGTCAACTTTTTTTTATATGGGCAAAAAGTAGCTTGTTTGGCAAAGGGATATATCCCACCACACGGTCACTGTAGAATTTAATGAGCATTTGTTGTACTCCTTGACAGTTTTGGATCATTGGGTCATTTGCATCTTCAACATGTTTCAAGCATGCATACCCATTTTTAAAACATGTTAGGATCAATTAGAAATCTCTTTCTGATAAAACTCCCAGCTATAAGTGGTTGTACTAGTGGAATTTCCCAAACTTGGATAACAAAATTTTTTTGTTCATTTGTCGTGCATGAATAAATTTTTTTTATTTACATTTATTATTTTTTAAAATTTTTTCCACACCTAAACTCCAAAATTTTCACTTTATTGTGGTCAATTAGCCTTTTCTTTTTGTTCACGAGAAAAAGGGGAGAGTGAAAATTCAAATTTGGATTTGAAATAAAAATTGAACATCTAAAATTGAAATGCATAAATACATAGAGAGATAAATCCAAAAAGTCTTTGTAATTTTTAGGGATTGTAGACTCTTATAGTTTGTATATATTAGGTTTTTCAATCATTGGAAAAAGGGGGCTGGGAATTTTCAACTGAGTGTTCACTCCCAAACCTTAAGTCAATTTTTCAAAAAATATAACCGTTACGCATGGTAGAATGTTCAATCACTTTACAATGATCTATGCTTGTTAAGTCAGCATTTCTTAAATGGGCAAAAAGTGGAAAGTTAGGCCCGGGGATATATCCCACCGCACGTTCACTGGAGAATTTAATGAGCATTTGTTATACTCCTTGATAGGTTTTGGATCATTGGGTTATTCGCATCTTCAATACATTTCAAGCATGCATATCCTTTTTTAAAACATGTTCAGATCAATTAGAAATATCTTTAGTACAAAATTCCAAGCTATTAGGGATTGTACTAGTTGAATTTCCTAACATGGATAACAAAACTATGGTGTTCATTTTGTGGTGTGCGAATAAATTTTTCTTACTTACATTTATTATTATTTTTTAGTTTTTTCCATACCTAAAGACTAAAATTTTCACTTTATAGTGGTCTATTTGCCTTATCTTTTTCTTTACAAGAAAAAAGGGAGAGTGAAAACTCAAGTTTGGATTTGAAATAAAAATTGAACATGTACAATTGAAATGCACAAATGCAAAAAGAGATAAATCCAAAAAGTCCCTGTAATTTTTAGGGATTTTAAACTCTTGTAGTTTTTATATATTAGGTTTTTCAATCATCGGAAAAGCGGGGCTGGGGATTTTTAACTGAGCGTTCACTCCCAAACTGTAAGTAATTTCATACAATACAATATAACCGCTATGCATGATTGATTGATCAATCACTTTACAATGATCTACAGTTGTTAGGTCAACTTTTCTAAAATGGGAAAAAAAGTTTTTGTTTGGCTTAGGTAAATATCCCACCACCCGTTCATTTGAGAATTTAATTAGCTTTTGTTGTACTAGAAATTTTTGGATCATTGGGTCATTTACACCTTAAACAAGTTTCATGCATGCATATCCATTTTTAAAACATGTTAGGATCAATTAGAAATCTCTTTCTTATAAAATTCCGAGCTATTAGGGGTTGTACTAGTGGAATTACCCAAACATTGATAACAAGACTTTGGAGTTCAATTGTGGTGTGTGAATAAAGTTTCTATACTTACATTTATTTGTGTTTTCAATTTTATTGCATACCTAAACTCTAAAATTTTCATTTTGTTGTGGTCTATTTACCTTATCTTTTTGTTTACGAGAAAAAAGGAAGAGTGAAAACTCAAGTTTGGATTTGAAATAAAAATTGAAAATCTAAAATTGAAATGCACAAATGTAAAGAGTGATTAATCCAAAAAGTCTCAGTAATATTTAGGAATAGTAAACTCTTTTAGTTTTTATATGTTAGGTTTTGAAATCTTCAGAAAAGGATGGGCTGGGGATTTTTAACTGAGTGTTGACACCCAAACCATAAGTCATTTCCTACAAAAAAAATATAGGCGTTATGCTTGTTTGATCGATCAATCACTTTACAATGATCTTTGGTTGTTACGTCAGATTTTAGTAAATGGGCAAAAAGTGGCTTGTTTGGCTCTAAGATATATCCCACAACAAGTTCACTTGAGAATTTAATGAGCATTTGTTGTACCCCTTGACAGTTTTGGATCATTAGGTGATTTGCATCTTCAACTTGTTTCATGCATGCATATCCAATTTTAAAACATGTTTGGGTCAATTAGAAATCTCTTGCTTATGAAATTCCAAGCTATTAAGGGTTGTACTAGTGGAATTTCCCAAACACGGATAACAAAACTTTGGTGTTCATTTATGGTGTATGAATAAATTTTATTTACTTACATTTATTTTTGTTTACAATTTTTCGATAACATGAATTCTAAAATTTTCATTTTGTTGAGATCAATTTGCCTTATCTTTTTGTTTACGAGAAAAAAGGGGGAGTGAAACTCAAGTTTGGTTTTGAAATAAAAATTTAACATCTAAAATTGAAATTAACAAATACAGAGAGAGATAAATGAGAAGAGTCTCTATAATTTTTAAGGATTGTAAACTCTTATAGTTTTTATATATTAGTTTTTGCAAGCATGGGAAAAGGGGGGGCTGGGGATTTTTAACTGAGTGTTGACTCCCAAACCAAAAGTCATTTCTTACAAAAAAAAAAATATAGCCATTACGCATGATTTATCGATCAATCACTTTAAAATGATCTATGATTGTTAGGTCAGCTTTATGTAATTGGGAAGAAGTCGCTTGTTTTGCTCGGGTAAATATCCCACCCACTACACTGTTCACTTGATAATTTATTGAGCATTTTTTGTACTTCATGAAAGTTTTGGATCATTAGATAATTTGCATCTTCTACATATTTCATGAATGCATATCCATTTTTAAAACATGTTAGGATCAATTAGAAACCTCTTTCTTATAAAATTCAAAGCTATTAGGGGTTCTACTTGTGGAATTTCCCAAACATGGATCACAAAACTCTGGTGTTCATTTCTGGTGCATGAATAAATTTTATTTACTTACATTTATTATATTTTTGAATGTTTTGCATACCTAAACTCTAAAATTTTTATTTTGTTGTGAAATATTTGCCTTATATTTTAGTTTACGAGAAAAAAAGGGAGAGTAAAAACACAAGTTGGGATTTGAAATAAAATTGAACATCTAAAATTGAAATGTACAAATGCAGAGAGAGATAAATCTTAAAAGTTTATGTATTTTTTAGTGATTGTAAACTCTTTTAGTTTTTATATATTAGGTTTTTTATATAAATTTTAACGGAATGTTGACTCCCAAACCATATGTAATTTCTTACAAAAAATATAGTCGGTAAGCGTGATTGATCAATCAATCACTTTACAAAGATCTATGATTGTTAGATCTATTTTTGTTAACTGGGAAAAAGTGGCTAGTTTGGCTTGGGTAAATATCCTACGGCACGTTCGCTTGAGAATTTAATGAGCATTTTTTGTACTCTTGAAATTTTTGGATCATTAGGTCATTTGCATCTTCAACTTGTTTCATGCATGCATATCCCTTTTTCAAACATGTTAAGATCATTTGGAAATCTATATATTATAAAATTCCATGCAATTAGGGGTTGTACTAGTGTAATTTCCCAAACATGGATAACAAAACTTTGGTGTTCATTCGTGGTGCTGAATAAATTTTCTTTGCTTATATTTATTATTGTTATTAATTTTTTTCATACCTAAACTCTAAAATTTTCACTTTGTTGTCTGTTAGCCTTATCTTTTTGTTTACAAGAAAAAAGGGAGAGTGAAAACTCAAGTTTGGATTTGAAATAAAAATTGAACATCTAAAATTAAAATGCACAAATGCAGAGAGCGATAAATCCAAAGAGTCTCTGTAATTTTTAGGGATTATAAACTCTTATAGTTTTTATATATCAGGTTTTGTAATCATCGAAAATGGGGAGCTGGGGATTTTTAATAGAGTGTTGACTCCCAAACCACAAGTCATTTCTTACAAAAAAAATATAGCCGTTACGCATGTTTCATCGATCAATTGTTGTACAATGATCTATAGTTGTTAGGTCAGATTTTTTTATTTGGGCAAAAAGTAGCTTGTTTGGCTCAGGGATATATCTCACTGCACGTTCACTGGAGAATTTAATGAGCATTTGTTGTACTCCTTGAAAGTTTTGGATCATTGGGTTATTTTCATCTTCAACATGTTTCAAGCATACATATCCATTTTTAAAACATGTTAGGATCAATTAGAAATCTCTTTCTTATTAAATTCCAGGCAATTAGGGGTTGTACTAGTAGAATTTCCCAAACCTGGATAACAAAATTTTGTTGTTCATTTATGGTGGGTGAATAAATTTTCTTTACTTACATTTATTATTATTTTTTTAAGTTTTTCCATATCTAAACTCTAAAATTTTCACTTTATTGTGGTCTATTAGTTTTTTCTTTTTGTTTACGAGGAAAAAAAAGGGAGAGTGAAATTTCAAGTTTGGATTTGAAATAAAATTGAAATGCACAAATACAGAGAACGATAAATTCAAAAAGTCTCTGTAATTTTTAGGGATTGTAAACTCTTATAGTTTTTATATATTAGGCTTTTCAATCATCAGAAAAGGGGGGGCTGAGAATTTTTAACAGTGTTCTCTCCCAAACCATAAGTCATTTTAAAAAAAAAATATAACCATTACGCATGATAGAATAATCAATCACTTTACATTGATCTATGGTTGTTAGGTCAGCTTTTCTTAAATGGGCAAAAAGTGCCAACTTGGGCTCGGGGATATATCCCACCGCATGTTCATTGGAGAATTTAATGAGCATTTGTTGTACTCTTTGATAGTTTTGGATCATTGGATCATTTGCATCTTCAACATGTTTCAAACATGCATATCCATTTTTAAAACATGTTCGGGTCAATTAGAAATCTCTTCATTATAAAATTCCAAGCTATTAGGGGTTGTACTAGTGGAATTTCCAAACCATGGATAACAAAACTTTGGTGTTCATTTGTGGTGTGTGAATAAATGTTCTTTTACTTACAATTTTTTTTTTAAGTTTTTTCCATACCTAAACTCTAAAGTTTTCAATTTATTGTGCTCTATTAGCCTTATCTTTTTCTTTACAAGAAAAAGCGGGAGAGTGAATACTCAAGTTAGGATTTGAAATAAAAATTGTACATATAAAATTGAAATGCACAAATGCAGAGAGAGATAAATCCAAAAAGTCTCTGTAATTTTTAGGGATTGGGTTTTTCAATCATCTAAAAAATAGGGCTGAGGATTTTTAACTCAGTGTTCACTCCCAGACCTTAAGTAATTTCATACAAAAAAATATAACCGTTACGCATGATAGATCGATCAATCACTTTACAAAGATCTACGGTTGTTAGGCCAACTTTTCTTTAATGGGCAAAAAGTTGCTTGTTTAGCTCAGGTAAATATCCCACCACCCGTTCATTTGAGAATTTAATCAGCATTTGTTTTACTCCTTGAAAGTTTTGGATCATTGGGTCATTTACATCTTAAACAAGTTTCAAGCATGCATATCCATTTTTAAAACATGTTAGGATCAATTAGAAATCTCTTTCTTACAAAATTCCAAGCTATTAGGGGTTGTACTAGTGGAATTTCCCAAACATTGATAAAACAACTTTGATTTTCAATTGTGGTGTGTGAATAAAGTTTCTTTACTGACATTTATTGTTGTTTTCAATTTTTTGTATACCTAAACTCTAAAATTTTCATTTTGTTGTGGTCTATTTGCCTTATCTTTTTGTTTACGAGAAAAAATGGAGAGTGAAAATTCAAGTTTGGATTTAAATAAAAATTGAACATCTAAAATTGAAATGCACAAATGCATATAGTGAGTAATCCAAAAAGTCTCAGTACACTCTTGTAGTTTTCATATATTTGGTTTTGCAATCATCAGAAAAGGAGGATTTAGGGATTTTTAACTGAGTGTTAACACCCAAACAATAAGTGATTTCTTCCAAAAAAAAAAAAATATATATATATATATATATGCGTTATGATTGTTTGATTGATAAATCACTTTAAAATGATCTATGGTTGTTAGGACAACTTTTAGTAAATGGGCAAAAAATGGCTTGTTTGGGTCGAAGATATATTCCTCTGCAAGTTCACTTGAGAATTTAATGAGCATTTGTTGTACCCCTTGACAATTTTGGATCATTAGGTCATTTGAATCTTCAACTTGTTTCATGCATGCATATCCAATTTTAAAACATGTTTGGATCAATTATAAATATCTTCCTTATGAAATTCCAAGCTATTAGGGGTTGTACTAGTGGAATTTCCCCAAACATGGATAACAAAACTTTGGTGTTCATTTCTAGTGTGTGGATAAATTTTCTTTACTTACATTTATTATTGTTTTTAATGTTTTGCATTCCTACACTGTAAAATTTTTATTTTGTTGTGATCTATTTGCCTTGTGTTTTTGTTGACGAGAAAAAAGGTAGAGTAAAAACACAAGTTGGGATTTGAAATAAAATTGAACATCTAAAATTGAAATACACAAATGCAAAGAGAGATAAATCCTAAATTTTTCTGTGATTTTTAGGAATTTTAAACTCTTTTAATTTTTATATATTAGGTTTTACAATCATCATAAAAGGGGGGGGGGGGGGGGGGGCGCTGGGATTTTTAACGGAATGTTGACTCCCAAACCATATATAATTTCTTAAAAAAAATATTGCCGTTAAGCATGATTGATAAATCAATCACTTTACAATGATCTATGATTATTAGGTTAGCTTTTTGTAACTTGGAAAAAACATCTTGTTTGGCTCGGGTAAATATCCTACCTCACGTTGGCTTGAGAATTTAACGAGCATTTGTTGTACTCCTCTAAAGTTTTGGATCATTAGGTCATTTGCATCATCAACTAGTTTCATGCATGTATATCCATTTTTCAAACATGTTAGGATCAATTAGAAATCTATTTCTTATAAAATTCTCAACTATTAGGGGTTGTACTAGTGGAATTTTCATAACATGGATAACAAAACTTTGGTGTTCATTTTTGGTGGATGATTAAATTATTTTTACCTATATTTCTTTTTTTATTTTTTTAAAACCTAAACTCTAAAATTTTCACTTTGTTGTGGTCTATTTGCCTGATCATTTTGTTTATGAGAAAAAAAAGGGAGAGTGAAAACTCAAGTTTGGATTTGAAATAAAACTTGAACATTAAAATTGAAATGCACAAATGTAGAGAGAGATAAATCCAAAGAGTCTATGTAATTTTTAGGGATTGTAAACTCTTACATTTTTTATATATTAGGTTTTGCAATCATCGAAAAAGGGGGGTCTGGGGTTTACAAAGCCATATGTCATTTCTTACAAAAAATATTGCCGTTGCGCATGTTTGATCAATCAATCAGTTTACAATAATCTATGAATGTTCGGTCAGCCTTTCTTAAATGGTAAAAAATGACTTGTTTGGCTCGGGTAAATATCCCACCACACGTTCACTTGAGAATTTAATGAGTGTTTTTTTTACTCCTTGAAAGTTTTGAATCATTAGGTCATTTACATCTTCAACATGTATATCCATTTTTAAAACTTGATAGGATCAAGTTGCAGTTCAACTAAGTTGACTTTTAAAGCATGTGAAATATTGAATCTAAGTGCTCTACCATGTTTGAGAAGATGTGTATGATGTTTCTAAACATGTGAATACACATTGTATGTCATAAAGCTCCATGTTTAACATTGTACTTTAAAGAATGGAGTTAAGAAAGCTCTCTTACATTTTGACTGAGTTTTGATATACATCAATGACACTTAAACTCTGGTCCTCTCGTTGTCTTCTTATTCATGGGTTCTTCTTCAAGAGTCATCCTTGAATGAAGGTTGAGATCTTGAGTAGGCTTTTTTTTATGCTTTAGACCTTGAGATGCATGTCTCTTGAAGGTAAAGAATCTGAAATAATCGGTTTACAAATTTTCAAATATATTAAGTTTTGTTGTCTTCGAAAGCAATGAGGAAGTGGACCTAATGTCAACAAAAATGTGATTTATTGATCCATATGATCAATCATTATCTTTCACATTGGGTCTGGCATTTTAAGTTGATCGATCATTGCCAAGGTATGATCTATCAATCAAAATTGCCACTAGCAGTGGAATGCAAGAATGATCAATCAATGAACTACTTATGATCAATCATGCCATATGTCCCTGACTAGCAAAATTTTGCCAGATAGATCAATTGTGTGAGATATTTGATCACTCCATGTAATTTCTTTGTGCTTGGACTGTATTGATCGATCGATAAAATGGAATGATCGATCATGCTTTATAGCATGAAATGACCATGTTCTGGATGATTAATCAATATAGTATGGTTGATCTATCATGCATTATAGGCTTGGCCTGCACACTTTTGGATGATTGATGATCTATCATTCCAATACCACTTCATCTAACTTGACTTTTAAAGAATGAGAATAATAGAATCCAAGTGCTCTAAAATGTTTTAGAAGGTGTGTATGATGTTTTTGAATATGTGCATACGCAATGTATGTTTAAAGCTCCATGTTTAAAATTGGACTTTAAATAAAGAAGTTTGAAAATCACTTTTATATTTTTGATTGAGTTTTAATATACATGAATGACACTTAAACTCTAGTCTATGCTTTGTCTTCTTCTTCATGGGTTCTTCTTCAAGAGTTGTCCTTCAATGAAGCTTGAGGTATTGTGTGAGTTTTATCATTTCACAACTTTAGACCTTGAGATACATGTGTCTCTAAGGTAAATTATCTAAAACACTCAGTTTGCAAATTGTCAACTCTATTAAGTTTTTTTTTTTTTATCTTCAAAAGAAATGACGGAGTTGACCTATAGTCAAACATAATGTACCTTATTGATGTGTGATATCATCGATCAATATCTTCTCGTTGGGTTTGACATTTTAAGTTTATCAATCATTGCCAAGGTATGATTGATCAATCAAAGTTTCATCTGGTTGTGCGATTCAAGAATGATTAACCAGTGACTTCCTATGATTGATCATGTTGTATGTCCCTGACTGGAAAGATTCCATGTATTGTTTTCTTTCCTAGATAGTATTGATTGATCAGCCAAATGGGATGATTGATCATGCTTTATAGCATGAAATGGCCATATTTTGGATGATCGATTAATTGAATATGGTTGATTGATTATGCCTTATAGGGTTGGCCTTCACACTTCTGGATGATCAATCATTGGCAAATGTTGATAAATCATTCTAGTGTCAGTTCAACTAACTTGACTTTTAAAGCTTGGGAATGATTGAATATAAGGGCTCTAACATGTTTTTGATGATGTGTATGATGTTAATGAACATGAGTATATGCAACGTATGTCCTAACGCTCCATGTTTAACATTGTACCTTAAAGAAAGGAGTTAGAAAAGCTAGTGTACATTTTTTATTGATTTTTTATAAACACCAATGACACTTAAACTCTAATCTTCTCGTCGTCATCTTCTTTATGTGTGCTTCTTCAAGAGTCTTCCTTCAATGAAGCTTGAGGTCTTGAGTAGGCTTTATCATTTTGAAGCTTTTGACCTTGAGATGCATGTCTCTTGATGGCAAATTTTCTGAAATACTTAGTTTTCAAATTGTAAACTCTATTAATTTTTATTATCTTTGAAAGCAATGAGGGAGTCGACGTATGGTCAACAAGAATATAAATTATTGGTGGATGGGATGAAAAATAAATATCTTCCCTTTGGGTCTGACATTTTAAGTTAATCAATCATTGTCAAGGTATGATTGATCAATTAGAGTTCCATGTGGTAGTGGGATGCATAAATGATTGATAATTGAACTTCCTGTGATCGTTCATGTTATATGTCCTTGACTTGCACGATTTTGTCCAATCAATCAATTTGTCATGATATCCATAGACTCCTTTCGGCAAGATCTACTCTACATCATTGGAGGATAACCGTAATCTCTTGAGTGAAGGGTAGACCATCCACTCTCGAGCTCGAAGCTATGTCTGCCTTCCGACATGCAATGAAGTACCCAAAATTGATTTGTACCTTCTAGGTAATTACCCACATCCAGAAAATGTCGGTGGTCGTGAGGCACAAATAAGTCATGTTGAATTTATGAAAAAGAGAAATACTTCATTGACTTACTTCATTGACTTATTGTAATCAGAGTACTTGAACCTCTATTTATAATAGAGGAAGGTAGTAGAGTCCCATTACAATAAAACTACCATTGTCCCAATTACACCCAAACTCAAACACTTAAAGATAAGTCCCAACATAAATAAATAACCCAATATAAATAGAAGACTAACATGACTAAAACACCTTTAAACTGAAACTCTTCTATGTGACCTGCTTCCATAATAATTTTGGCTCTATAAGACTTCTTATTGTGTAAGACTTCTTATGCCATCTCATGTGATCATGGTGGATCCCACCAGCTCGTGTGAGCATGGTGGATCCATATCTTATGGGTTTGGGTTCATCTTCCAACACTACCCTTCAAGCTGGGGGTGCGAGAACATCATGAACTCCCAGCTTGCTGCAAATGATGTATAATATCTTCTCGTATAAAATGGAAATCCTCCATATCTTCCAACAATCACCCTCATGCATGTGGTCTCTTCCATGAGGCCCAACTGGTATAAAATAAGTGAGAGTAAAATCACTCCAAGTCGTAGGACATTGTCTATATGCAATGCTCAGAAGTGTAATAAAACTCATCCATCACCGTGTCCCTCCATAGGACAACAACTCTCAAGTGGTAGGAGTAATAAATGCCAATTATGGGGAAGGGGGGGGGGGGGGGGGGGGGGCGTCATTCGCATGACGATGACGTGTTACGTGATAATGTCTGTCATTCACAAAACTGTGATAAAAGACGTGATAAGTGGCAATGCCTGCCATTCACAATACGGAGATAAAAGACCCACGGGTACATAAAAAGTTTCAATGGACTTAAAACACCCAACCATGATAGACTTAAAATCCTAAACAAAGCTACACGCAAAAGGTTGTCCCAAAGAGGTAGGTCAGAGTCAAATAAAGGATGGTAGGAGTAAGGTTGTCAAATAACCAATACGTAATGGGTAAACATGAAGATAGGATGTTGAGGCCACTACTTCTTCAATAATAATGTCTCATCCCAAGAGACATGTTGGAAGATGGGCACAAGCCCACAAGCTTAAGACAAGAAGCCCACACGTCAAAGGAGTGGCATATGTGTAAAATATGGTATTTTCCATAAAGGTGTAAATATTTGTTCCTTTTATGTCTTTTGTTTTATCAAGTTGTAGCCCTAAGGGCATTGTAAAACTATAAATAAAGGCATTGGTTAAGAGGTAGAGCATTGAAGCCTTCTCCTCTCCTTCCACAAATTTGTCCAGCCCTCCTCTTTCTTATTTGACACAAACCCTTCTTCCCTTATTCCAAACTCTCTCCTTCTACATTCTTCTTCTTCTCCTCTTCTTTCTCTCTTCTTCTTCTCCTTCCTTGTTGATCTAAATTTCTTCTCATGGGATCCTAAATTCTACATGGTATCAAAGCAAGGAGTTTAGGATCCCACTTGATGAAGTATTTATGAAATATGTCTAAAAAGTTGGTAAAAGGAGTTCAGCCATGAAGAGATAAGTTAATTCTCTTCTTCTGTACATTTTTTTTCTTCTTATTTACATACTCCTTTACATTTTTTTTATTCTTCTTGAACTTTGAATCACATTAAGTCAAGATAATCTTCATATGTTGTGAAGATTTATTTTTAGGACTAAAAGGATGTTATCATCTTGATCTTCTTGTAGATCAATTACAAGCTTGATCAAGATCAATTGCTACTTGTGTCTTATCAATATTGATGTTTGAGATTCAGTTACCTTTATGTAACTTGGATGAATTTCATTTGAGGTAGAATTCCAGCACATGTTGCTATAAATTCTCCCACTTGATGTTGCTCATGGGATTGTGTTATGTTGTTGGATGCCCATTACATGTTTGATGAAATTCCAGCACTCACTTATCCCTGGTATTTTTGTTGCTCTTGAACTTCAACAATTACATTTTTTTATGTTGAAGTATTCCCATGAACTGAAGATAAATTTCCTTCCGAGTGTCTTGATTTACCTCTAAGTTTTCTCTAAATATTGTTTTGCTCTCGGTTTGTGTTGGAGCTTGGATTAAGGCCGAAGCGGTTGATTCTACCTTCTCCTCTCTTTTTTTTCCTTTAAGAATATAAGAGGAATTGGGTGATGGCTGAGTCTTATTCTCACTTGCCAAAAGCAAAAATTTGTTGATAATTTGGTGCTTACTCTCATGAAGAAATTTTGTTACCATTTTCCCTCTATTGTTAGTGACTGATTAGGTCCACAAGTTCTTCAAACAACATTGAGTAATTGTTATTTGAAGAAGGCCCCTGCCCTTGACCTTCACATTTGTCTTTCCACATCATGGAGAGTGGACACACCAGTAATAAGAGTGACATACTCCGTATTACTACGATTCAAGTAAGAAGTCTCTCCAATTACCTTAGCTAGTCACAATCGGTACAGAGGGTTCTCATGACTCGTGATCTTCTAAGTCATGTTATCAAAATCCATCCTCCGATTGATGAAGAAAATGAAGTCTACCACAAGTAGGTTAAATATGATAACATGGTTATCAGTTGGCTCATCAATAGAATGGAAAAGCTTGTAGCTAACAATGTGGTCCACTTGGAAACAGCCAAGGACATTTGGAACACTTGTACTAAGCTTTACCCGAGTACTGCCTCATCACAAACAGTATATGATGTCTTACAAAGTATGTTGCATACTAAACATGGAGATAACATTCATGAATTTTGGCCTGGTTTTGGGGCCTTCTAAGAATGGAAAATAGCTCAGTCATACTCCATTGACATTGCTATTCAAGAACTACAACGAGAGGCCTTGGTAGCAGCTATTTGCTTGTCAATGCGTTACCTTGAGGTTGCGAAGACCCTGCTTCTAAGTTCCTTCGCTCTTCTATCCTTCGATGACATTAGTGCTACGTTAGTACGGATACCTAATCCATCCCCTCCTTCTCCTATTGATGCTCCATCGGCTATGTTCTCCGAAATTTTGGGTACATCATCCTTATACCGAGAATGAGGCAGAAATATGAGAAGTGGTAGAACTATGAAGGGGGCAGAAAATAGAGGTGGTCGAATAGGTCCGAATAATTCCCATAATGATCCTTGACTTTGCACTTACTGTAGTGGTCAGGACCACCTTGTGGAAACATGCTGGAAACTTCATGGCAAGCCTAATTGGGCCATGGCTAACCCACTTTCTGTTAATGTTGAGAAACATGAAGAAAAGGTTGACTCCCACTCCGGAAATGCGACTGTCACTGCTGAAGACTATGTTGAATTTCAGTAGATATAGTCCTTAATGGAATCTTACATTCCTCCATCATCTACTGTTGCTACCATTATTGCCTCAGGTATGCTTTCTTCCTCGTCATCCTCTTCCTCTTAGATCATCGACTCCGGGGCATCCGAACATCTATCAGGTAACAAACACTTGTTTTAGTCATTATCTCCATGTCTCCCTCAGAAATTTGTTACTATTGCTAATGGTACCCAAACCAAGGTCCTTGGCAAAGGTTCTTCCTCTCTTACCTCGCTATTCCTCTTCAAGATGTTTTGTTTGTCCCTCAATTTCCTTTAAATTTTCTTTATGTTAGTCAATTAAAAAAATAGTTAAATTGCTCTATCTCCTTCTCACCGTCTTCTTTTATATTTCAGGATCTCACTACGAATGGGGTGATTGGTGTTGGCCATGAAAAGGGGGACGTGTACTACATCACTCTTCCACCATTAGTTGTCCTATCATCCACTACATCCGAGGCCCAACTTTGGCACAATTGGCTTGGTCATCTGTTTACCTCTTCACTTTGTTCTTTGCTTCCATCTTTAAAAGTATTTTCTACTTTTAGTTGTGAGGTTCGTCAATTAAGTAAACACATTAGGAGTACATATTCTCCTCGTCTTACAACTACAAGTACTGCTCCTTTTGAGTTAATACATTTTGATGTATGGGGACCATTATGTGTGTCAAATATTTCCCAAGTTAAATATTTTGTCATTTTTTTATGATTTTACCCGAGTGACTTGGTTATATTTATTTAAAGAACGTTCAGAAATTCTTCCTCTATTTGAAAAAAATTCATGCTATGGTATTGACACAATTTGGGAAGAAAATTCAAATCCTTATGTTTGATAATGCTAAGGAATATTTGTTTAATGAATTCAAATAATTTTGTGAGGTTAATGGGCTTATCCATCAACAAAATGGTGTTTCTAAAAGGAAGAATCATCACCTTCTTGAAGTTGCTCGGGGCCTCCAATACTCCATGAAGGTCCCCTTTTTTTATTGGCCTCATGCTATACTTATAGCATGCTTTCTTATTATTAGGTTACCTTCATCGGTTCTTCATAATAAAACTCCTTACTCTATTTTATATCATGGTAAAGGTCCGTTTTCTCTTCCTCTTAAAGTGTTTCGATGTACATGTTTTGTTCATGTTACTTCCCCACAAAAAAATAAACTTGATCCTCGGTCTATGAGGTGTATTTTTTTGGGGTACTCTTGCACCCAGAAAGGGATGTGACATTCTTTGAGGACACCTCATTCTACTCCTCCCTTGATGCTTCTCCAGGATGGCCATTTCCTTCTAACACTCCTTGTCTGCTTGTGCAGTTCATTGTTGATATTAATCCACCCCCTGATGCACCGGTCGTACCTTCACCTATGGAGTTGTCAAATCCACCAGAGGTAAGTCCTTCTCCTCCTATGTTTGGGCCTGAATTTGATACTAGGCCTATTACTTTAAGAAAGGAACATTGTTCTTGTACTACTTCGCATCCTATCTCAAATTTTATGTCTCACCATCGATTGTTTTTCTAGTGTTTTCAGTTCCTTGCTTCTCTTTCTTCTACTTCCATTCCACAGTCGTATCAGGAGGCTCTGAAGCATCTAGGATGGAAGGCAGCTATGGATGAAGAAATGCATGCCTTATATGAAAATCAAACCTGGTCCTTAGCATCACTCCCGAAAGGTAAAAGACCGGTTGGTTGTAGATGGGTGTTTTAGATGAAACATAACCCGAATGGATTGGTTGCTCGTCTCAAAGTTTGACTCATTATTAAAGGTTATATTTAGTGTTATGGGATAGATTATGCGGAGACCTTCTCTCCTATTGCCAAATTCAATTCGGTATGGATCATCTTATCTATTGCTGCTAACTCATCATGGCCCGTATATCAATTGGATGTCAAAAATACCTTTTTAAATGGTGATATACGTGAGGAAATTTATATCGTTCAACCACCTGGTTATGTGGGAAGTCGGTATGCCGGTTAAAAAAATCTTTATATGGGCTTACACAGTCTCCTCAGGCTTGGTTTGATAAATTTAGTCAAGCACTTCTACAGTTTGGCTTTCATCGGTGCTCGGTTGATCATTCAGTATATTTTAAAGATACTATGAAAGGGAAAATAGTATTGGTTGTATATGTTGATGATATTATCTTAACCGGTGATGATGCTCAGAGCATAAAAGAAGTGAAGAATATGATATGTCAGGAATTCAAGACTAAAGATCTGGGTATACTTAAATATTTTTTGGGCATAGAAATTCTTCAATCCACGCATGAGATAATATTGTCTCGATGAAAATATGTCTTGGATCTCCTCGAAGAAATAGGAATGAAGGGTTGTCGACTAGTTGACACACCTATGGATACAAATGTAAAATTGTGTGCCAAGAATAAAGAAGATATATATACATATATATATATATATATATACATATATATATATATATATATATATACATACATATATATATATATACATACATATATATATATATACATACATATATATATATATATACATACATATATATATATATACATACATATATATATATACATATATATATATATATATATATACATATATATATATATATATATATATATACATATATATATATATATATACATATACATATATATATATATATATACATATATATATATATATACATATATATATATATATACATATATATATATATATATACATATATATATATATATATATATATATGTATATATATATATATATGTATACATATATATATATATATATACATATATATATATATATATACATATATATATATATATATATACATATATATATACATATATATATATATATACATATATATATATATATATACATATATATATACATATATATATATATATATATATATATATATATATATATTTTGGCAAATATCAAAGACTCGTGGGAAAACTGATCTATCTCACTGTAACTAGGCCGCACATATCATATGTTGTAAGTTTGGTGAGTCAATTCATGCACAACCCACAAATTACCCATTGGCAGGCCTTAGAGAGAGTATTACAATACCCGAAAGGAGCTCCGGGAAGAGGATTACAGTATAAAAAACATGGGCACTTCAACATAGAAGGCTTCTTAGATGCAATTGGGCTGGATCACCTGATGATAGGAAATCTACATCTGGATATTGTACTCTTGTTGGAGGGAACTGGGTTACATGGAAAAGTAAGAAGTAAAATGTGGTTGCAAGATCTAGCATTGAAGCAGTATACAGAGCAGTGGTTCATATAGTTAGTGAACTCTTATGGATTAGAACCCTTCTTACCGAATTCGTATTTTATAAATGAGGTTCCATGGGTCAGCATTGTGATAACCAAGCAACCATTCATATTACTTCAAATCCAGTCTTCCAAAAAAGAACTAAATGTATTGAAGTGGATTGTCACTTTATACTGGAGAAGTTTTGAGCAGGAATAATCTCCCTCAAACATGTTTAATATCAAGAGCAAGTAGCTGATATTCTCAATAAACCCATTACATCTAAAATCTTATCTTTTATATGTGGCAAGTTGGGTATTTATTATGTCTTTTCTCCTCCAACTTGAGGGGGAGTGTTGGAAGATTGGCTCAAGTCCACAAGCTTAACACAAGAAGCCCACACATCAAAGGAGCGGCATATGTTTAAAATATGGTACTTTCCATAAAGATGACATAGAGGTGTAAATATGTGTTCCTTTTATGTCTTTTGTTTTATCAAGTTGTAGTCCTAAGGGCATCGTAAAACTATAAATAAAGGCATTGGCTAATAGGTAGAGCATTGAAGCCCTCTCCTCTCCTTCCACAAATTCGTCCAGCCCTCCTCTTTCTTATTTGACACAAATCCTTCTTCCCTTATTCCAAACTCTCTCCTTCTACGTTCTTCTTCTTCTCCTCTTCTTTCTCTCTTCTTCTTCTTCTTCTTCTTCCTTGTTGATCTAAAGTTCTTCTCATGCGATCCTAAATTCTACAAAACACAATAGCTGTAGCAGAAATGGGCCTTGGCCCATATAACACGAATCAAAATAATAAAAATCATTGTAAAAGGACCCATGAAATAATCCAATGTGAGTATTTGCACCAAATAATATGTTGACCAAGAAATATGTTGTGAATACCTCAAAATAATAATCCAACCAGAGATAAAGAAAACTGAGTCGTGCCGAGTTATGTATCACAAATAAAACATGTATAAAACTTGGGGTCCTAGACACATATCCCAAGGCAAAAAATAAGTGGGCCAAGTCAGGTTGACTCACTGAGTTGACCCAACCTGTTGGGTTAACTAGAACGGAATATATTGAGTCTGGCGCCAGCCCACTGGGTTAAACCGGCGAAACAGAACCGGGTCGCTCGGCAGAACCAACAAGCCGATTAAATGTTTCCTAACTTAGAGAAACATTTAATTCTTCAATAGTGCCTTCGTCCTCCTCCGACACCAAACAGAATGGCGGTTACATTTTTTTTTATTTCGGATTCTAGACTCACTTTAAGGAAACAAAAAATGTAAACCAGTGATCCAACAATGAAGATAAGTATGCAGGTGCTGGAATCATCAATAAGTTCCTGAATAATATCATCAATCAGAACTTCCCAATATCAACGGTAACAATATTATCTTCCCCCAACAGCGCAAGATAGCAGAGTCATCCCACGGTGCTGGATCCCGAATAGCCATCAATGAACCGACGAGAAGAAATAAGCTGAAACATAAACCATAGCAGAGGATTAAAACAATCAATCACCTCATGCTTCCCTCTTGTTTCTGCAGTGGAGCGATGGTCAAAGTCAAAGAATCGGAGATGAAAATCAGAGATCGCCGAGTCTCCAGAAACAGCAATAGAGCAAAGATGAACCAGCTTGAGATTCTGAAATGTTGAATTTATGGAAAAGAGAAATATTTCCTTGACTTATTATAATCAGAGTACATGAACCTTTATTTATAATAGAAGAAGGTAGTAGAATCCAATTATAATAAAACTACCTTTGTCCCAATTACACTCAAACTCTAACACTTAAAGATTAGTCCTAGCATAATTAAATAACCCAAAATAAATAGAAGATTAACATGACTTAAGCACCTTTAAACTGAAACTCTTTTGTGAGACCTGCTTTCATAATAAATGTGGCTCTGTTAGATTTCTTATTGTGTAAGATTTCTTATGCTACTTCACATGATCATGGTGGGTCCCATATCTTATGGTCTTGGGCCCATCTTCCAACATTCTTAGGTATGTGGGCCTTCCTTGGTTGTATGGGCTTGAGCCCATCTTCTGTGGATCCATATCTTATGGGTTTGGGCCCATCTTCCAACTCTCTTAGATATGTGGGCCTTCCTTGGTCGTGTGGGCTTGGGGCCATCTTCCAACACTCCCTCTCAAGCTGGGGGTGAGAGAACTTCATGAACTCCCAACTTGCTGCAAATGATGTATAGAATCTTTTTGTATAATCCTCCATATCTTCCAACACAAGTGTTAACCGTGATATCTGTGTCAGCCCTCTGGGCTACAAAACTAGAGCATCCACCCAGAAAAGCAATTTTTTTTTTTAAATGACGTAACCGACTCTCGTCAAAATTTTGGATCTACCACTTGTAGTTTTATGTTTTCCTCCTAGACCTCCTTGGTTGTGGGCCCGAAGCATATTTCTTCTCAATTTCATCTTGAACTTATATGCTGCGAAGAAAGGAATATCTGCAATCCAGTAAAGCACATCAAAGACCTTCGTAGGAACACCAGAAAGTCCACCAGATGCTACAACTTCCTCTTCCGACCGCGTTTCCTTCTCCAATTCAAACTTATGTTTCCATGCAATCAGCCTGACAGATTCTGTAGTCTCCTCATCCCTAGCTATCAAAATAATGGCAAAAAGTACCCATCCTGCGTCGTCCATATCTCCATTCCAATAACTGCAATGGGCTCAAAGTCAGGTTGATCAAGCTCGAAGTACTCAGGGTTAGGAATCTGCCTTGGCTTCCAGATACCCTTATTGTTAGGGTTATCAATCAATGGTGCATTCCATTTATCCTTGTAAATTGGGTTTCTCATCATAGGTCTTTTCCACTCACCACAGCCAGGAGCAGACTCACACTTAGGATTATCAATCTTCGGTGCCTCCCTTACACCATCCTCATCAGCATCCCAATCTTCGGGCTTCTTAGCTTCAGTGTCTAAAAATGGCTCATAGACTACTGAAGTGTGCCACATTCCATACAGCAAACAGTACCAGAGATCTGACCACCAAAAACAAAGTCTACAAAAGTAGGATCCACTTTCGAATTAACCTCTTCATCATCAGATGAAGCCGATTTCCAAGCATTATTCAATGTATAAACCATCATGTAAGTAGCGAACAACTCATGGCTGTCCATGGTGAGGGGTCCAACAGAAATGTTCAAATTTGAGTAGTTCCGCAAAACTTTCATAGAAAGGATGTTCTACATGATCGAGTTAAAGAAGGAAGTATTCCCAAGATTAACCAAACCTTGCACTTTATAACCTTTCATATCCAAAACAGAAGCCTCTAAGTTTCCCAGTCCCTTATTTTCCAAACTACTGCCCACATAATCATCTTCAATATCCACCGAGCCAAACTTTTCCAGCTGCTCCTTGATCAAATTTAGAACTTATGATAAAAGACCATCCGTTTCTTCATTGATTCCAGCAGAATGTACTTTTGAGCCTGTGAGTTGCACGAGAAGCACCAAGAAAGAAGTGAATTATCGAATTGAATTACACATGGATGTTGAGTGCGTCGAGTATGTTGAAGAGCATTTGGGTACCCTATCACCCACTGGCCCACCACAAGTCACATGGCCACATTGTAAACAAACCCACATGGATTTTGGGTTGGAATCATCTGGTCGGATGTCCCTTTTCCTATTTTGTTTAACTTTTCCCTTGCCTGCACGCCTACCAGCCCCACCATTATCTCTACAATCTTCACATTAAGAGTATTCCCGATCTTCCAAGCAATTTTATCAAAATCAATACTTGTATTAATATGGTTGCATGATTTTCTATCCTTCACAACCAAATCTTCAGTCACAGCTGCATCACCACTTGGATTTGAATGCTCCGAAGCACTAAGGTGAGGCCCGACGAACCTCTCCTCTCCTTGTCATCAATTTGTATGTCATGAAGCCCCTCAACGGTAAGAGCAGCATTTGCTGCATTCTCAAAATTAACAAATCCAAAACATTGGAATTTCTCATCTCCTTCTCTCATTATTACCGCGCATGCAATGTTTCCATACCCACCAAATAGTTTCTTCAAATCTTCATCACCAAAAGGCACACCAGGTTGAAGAATTATGACAAACAATGGTTGAGCATCATACAATTCATCCAAAAAAATTAACACAATTGTTTTAAATGGATTGTTACTGCTGTAAAAAGTACTCGAAACCGCCACACTGCTGCTGTATTCATTCACCACAATAGAATACATCCCATGTAGTACGAACAGGGCCCAAGCAGCAGCACACATATTATCCAAAAAATTAGATGCAATGAATTCAACTTGCCGATGAACAGACGCATCAGTGTTGTTCTCATTAACCGAAAAATAAATCAGCACCCATATAAATTTTGTGTTTTCCATTCCCAGAATCCCCAAAAAATTTCCCTCTTGCGCCTCAGCCCCAAAATTTTCACGGAACAATTTCAATGCCATTGGAGAGGAATTATGTAAAAGATAAGAGGGTTTTGAGAAAAGAGAAGATGAAATTTGGAGAAATTCGTGGCAAGAGTTTACCCCAATTTTTTTAGAATTTCATTTTCCGTTGTGCTGCCGAGTCCAAGTGTGAGGTTGAGAGGGAGCGTGAGAGGTGTTGGCCGGAAGTCAAATCCCACCGGAGTTGTTTTCAAAGATTCAAACGGATCCTCCTCCTCAGTTTCCGATGGCAAATAAAAGCCCTAGGAGGCTTCGCCGCTTGGAGATTTTCTGAGACATAGGGCTCTCGAAAACACATCTCAATTGGAAGAAGCGCCGAAAATATCACCTTCTTTTGTTCGGCAAAGAGTTTTGCTTGTCGTGAGCCTCGTTGGTGTGATTTCGGAATTGTTGGGTCCCCTTGTCCTGCTCGGGATTGTTGCACATGGTGTCCCTGTTCGGAGATTGCCATTGTCTCCAATTTCGGATTTGCGGTCTCCAACGCCGACGATGTTTTAGCATCATACCTCTCCAATTTCGGATTTCTCGGGTCCTTCTCGGAGATTTGCAAGTTCTCCGGAGTCGATGTGCAAAAATATTGAAATTTTCCGAAGCATGGCCTTTTAGTCTGTTCGGATTTGAGGTGCACCCAAATCTTCCGCAGGGACTTTGGCAGGTAAAAAGGATGAATTTTTTAATTTTTCTTGCTTGTGACCTGTTTTCCCCTCCAACACAGCGTCTGCTACCTCTTGTTCGGTCCTTAATTCGTGCTTGGAGGCGGTGAAGTTTTCTGCGGTAGCCAGTTGCCTCCATGCATATATTTTTTTTATGTACGCTGCACGCCATTCACATATTATTTCTGCTTCATCTCTCTACATCGTAATCCATTCTTTTAGGGATAATTCTTTGCACAATGCAATCCATTCTTCTGGGAAATAGCTCATTGTGTTCCTGCTCTGATACCAAATGTTATTGTCCCAGATCTGACACATGGATTCATAGGGATTCGTAGGGAGGAAGAAGAGAAAACGAAGATCAAGCCAAAGGGAAGCTTGAAAACCTTAGAACTCGTAAGGAGAGCTCCAAGCCTATTTAACCTAAAATTAACCTAAAATCAATGTTTTTCTTTCTCATTATTCTTACCCTTAAACAGGGTTCACCACTATAATTAAAATATTACAAAAAAAAACCTATAAATAAAATATTATAAAAATACCCATGTGGCCTAAAACTGAAATAAATAAAGTAAATTAAAGAAAAACAATTAAAATAATAATGTTATTATGTGCATAACAAAAATCACTACAAGCCGTATGACATTGTTCCATAATCTAGTCAAATAACTCATGTTGGAAGTTCGACACACTCCTATTAAAGTAAGTAGTGAGTCTATACGTTGTTCAGAAGTGTAATAAAAAAACTCCTCCATCACTATGTCCCTCTACAGGACAACGACTCTCAAGTGGTAGGAGTAATAAATGCCAATTCATGGGGGTATAACATAGAGTTAGTAATAAACTCTTCCATCACGGTGAAATAACATAGATGTGCTTACGGGTAGTAAATGTAGTAATAAGCACCTCCGTCATGGTGAAGTAACATATACTGAGGCCAAATCTTCTTTAATAATAATGTCTCATCGAAAGAGACATAATAGCTGCAGTTATAATAGAACACGACCATTTTTCAACATATAACACGAACCACAATAATAAACCTTGTAAAAGGATCCATGAAATAATCCGATATATAAATTTCCTCTTAGATGCACAAGCGTCATTTGTGCTCCCCATTTCTTTAATATTTTGGTCACATAAAACTTATCCACAACATATAGAATAAAGTGCCTCTTTTTCTACTTCTTCTAATTCTCCCCCTCAAGCTAGGAGGTAATGGCAGTGATCCCTGCATGAGCCAAATATTATAGATGTAGCAATAAACCCAAATCATAGAGATGTATAAATAAGCCCTCAAACTAGGGAGAAGTAAAATATTTTCCCGATATAGCAACTCAAAAAGTGACGCAAAACAATGGGCTTAAATTCGGATTTTCCAATGCAACAGAATACCAGCACGACCTTTGATTCTTCCAATGCGAATGTATCTTTAAATATAGATCAAAATGAAATGAAATTTTCTCTTTATGAAACTATACTTAAATACCTTTCATCCAAATATAAATTCTCTTCATAAAATATAATTATCAGAAGATTAATAACCTGATAGATTTCGGTTTCAGTCATCTAGTCGAACTAAGTATTGTTTATCCTTTTGCCAGCATGACCATTGACTCTTACAAGATCAATATCTCCTTATAAAAAAATCAGATCCAGAATTGGTTGAATAGGTAAGAAAATAGACTTATATATCTTTCTTTATATATATAATTATTCATATATAGTCTCGTTCTTGATACTATAAAATACCTTGGAAGTTGAAGCTTTCTGCTACTCGAACCTTTGCAATCTGACCTTTGCTGCTTCAAATATCGATTTCTTTTTGTAGATTACTCCGATTGGAAAAAAATATTTTTTTCTTGGAAAGTAGACTCGAATATATTTCTATAAATATATAATTTTCAATATTTAAAGCTCAATATAGAGGTGAAAACTCGAAGAAAACTAATAGATGTAGGACTGAAAAGAAAAGAAAATACTAACCTAGACTTAGGGTTTAGGGTTTGGAAAAAAGGATCTCATTATCTCTGTGGTTTGACCAAGTCAACTCATAGAACCTGCTCTTATACCATGTTGAATTTATAGAAAAGTGAAATACTTCCTTCACTTATTATAATTAGAGTACATGAACCTTTATTTATAATAGAGGAAGGTAGTAGAATCCAATTAAAATAAAACTACCTTTATTCAAATTACACCCAAACTCTAACACTTAAAGATAAGTTCTAGCATAATTAAATAACCCAAAATAAATAGAAGATTAACATGACTAAAATACCTTTAAACTGAAACTCTTCTATGAGACTTGCCTTCTTAATAATTGTGGCTTTGTTAGACTTCTTATTGTGTAAGACTTCTTATGCCACCTCATGTAATCATGGTGGTGTTATGGACTCCATAGCATAGAGAGTAGCTGATAGACATATAGGGTGACTTGTGTAATTATTGGATTTAATACTCAGTGGCATGTGGATGTAATTTTTCTGAAATCTATGTCTTTTGGCATTGGCTGTGTAAGGCATGCCCTGGTTTTATAAGGCAGATCTCAAGGTGGTGTTCTTTAGCTCCTGCTAGAATATTTACTCCACTCTCAGTCCAAGTTGCAGGAATGAACTGATCCCATCCAACCAAAGTCTCTGTTTGGCCACAAGGAACAACTTCAGCAGACTCCAGCTCTGTACCCATTCAAATGACAGTTCTCTGGACGTTGTGACCCATACTGCTGACCTTCATACCAGTGCAGACCTTACCAGCAAAGCTCTTCCCTGGAAACCACAGAATCTCTATCCCTGTGGCTTTCACCAAAATGGGTTCCACCTCATCGATCATGTGAGTAGTTTTGACCAATACTGTATTTGTAAAATAGGGATTGAGATAAAAAAAAATTCCAGCTTGCTGCCCTTGGGGTTATCAATCCTAGACCACTTGAAATCTTCCAAATAGTTAAGAGCCCCTTCACTAATGGGACATGCAGTAAGTAAAGACATTACCGTCACTGCTACCACTAGTTTCTGAATAATCAGCATTGGTTGCAGCAGTGGCACTGTTGGCAACACTGGATTCAGCAGTGCCACAATAGAAAAATCAGGAGCCCCCAGTCGTCCTCCCTGAAGGATTCCACCCTGTAAATCATCTCCTCGGCAATCTCTGAATCCTCGCTGTAAGTCTCATAGCAACGGCCCTCTCTGGGGGCTCTGCAAACAGCCATACATAGAGTAAAAACGTACTGAATCCTAGTGGTCGTGACTTTCAAAACAGCTTCTTCTCCACTCATCTTCACAAACTTAGGATCCAAGTTCTTCAAGGACAGGTTCACCCCTTGGAACATGTCTACAGTCGCCTTACTAATCTACTCAACGTGTCCCTGCAATGCCATCTCCCTTTCTGATTTCAGCTGGGCCTTCCCAACATGCCACTCTTTGTCATCAAATTGTTTTCCATTATGCTCCTCAACAGCTAGAGCAGCATCTTCAGCAATCTCAAAGTAAACAAATCCAAAACATTGGGATTTCCCATCTCCTTCCCTCATTACTGCAGCGCTTGTAATGTTTCCATACTCGCTAAATATGGTCATCAAATCTTCACCCCTGTCCTGAATACCCAAAAAAATTGCATCACCATGCTTTTTAGAACCCCGAATCGACCAATTGGACTTACTATCCTGTGAATATCTTATCACAGCAGGGCCCTTAGAACTACCTTGTATGATAGCATATATACACCTCAACACATTTCTCAAGTTATTTGCAGGAGGTCTCTGAATGTTGAGTCGAAATCTGAGAATCCTCGCTCGACTCCTTCCCTCTATCTAGAAAATCTAACTGCAAAGGCAATGGATAAGTGAACTCCTGCTTGAAAGGCATTGGCCCTGAGGCACAAGAACCCTTTCCTCCAGAGGCAGTCCACACAGAAGGAGGGAAAGCTACTTCATAGTGAAAATTATCAGTCGGTTTATCAAGGTTAGACAGCGAAGAATAGTGTAGCAGAAATTTGAAGAGGCTCACTGCTGCTCTCAGCAGTAGAAAAGTAAAACAACATCCACAAAAAATAATTTCCATCACCACCGGCATCCCTCATTGCACCCAAATATCTAGCAAGAGTAAGAGGAAACCCATCGGGGCCTTTAGTTGTTGAGAAAGGCAAAGAATGAAAATCAGACAGGAGCTCAATATCAGATAACTTTCTGCCAATAAGGCGATTGATTTGAAAACTAGAGTGCTTGGGATTCAGTATAAAAGAGGCAGTTCCAATCGTGCCCACAAAACGCCGTTTATCTCCAAAACAAATCACAACCGTGGTTGCACTCTTAGATTCATCATTGAAAACCAAAAAATTAAGGCTAACATAGTCAATTTGACAACGAATAGACACACCGGTACTGTGCTCATCCAAAGAAAACCAAAGCCACCAGAAAAAATAATTTCAGGCGTCCCCAAAAAAATTATTTCTATGGACCTTGACATCCTCCGAAAAATTTCCTCTCGAAATGCATACAAACCAGCCGTAATTTCGCCAAAATGATGCTGGTTCTCTGTCTCCTGGAACAAAAAACCCCCAGTCCAAAAATTCGACCAGCGTTGTTGCTGGTCAGCCCCTGGGAGCCCTTTCACCCCCATGGAAAATTTGTTTATACATATCAACTGAAGGGATGTTAGAAGCTTACCCCAAAAGACGATGATGTTGGGTCCTCGCTAGACTGCCGTGGGACAGATTGAGAGTGAAAGGTGGTGGCCGTAAGTCAAATCTCACCGGAGTTGTTTCCAAAGGCATCGACGGAGCCTCCTCCTCAGTTTTTGGTGGCGAACAATAGCCCTTTGGGGCTTCGCCGCTTGTGTCTTGGTCGAAACAGTCGCCGGAAGATTTGGTTGTTGTGAGCAGGAATGGATTGAGTTCAGAATTTCTGGGTCCCATTGCCCTGCTCGGGAGTTTTGCGCATGACGTTCCTGCTCAGAGATTTCCCTTGTCCCCAATTTTGGAATTCAGGTCGCACCCAAATCGGTCAGTGTCGACGATTTCGGAATTTCTCCATTTCGGATTTTTTTTACCTCCCCGCTATTCGGGTTTGGATTTCCCTGCCTCTTCGGTTTGGAAAGATGTACGACATCCATTGGGAAAGGATTTGATGCCGAACACCATT